>NC_092717.1:130133272-131333272 GCF_047496885.1 Scyliorhinus torazame | reverse complement strand
TCTGGCCTGCAAAATCCTACCAACTGTCCTGGCTTGATACAATTTACACCTCTTTAACCTGGGGTTACCCCATCTCTCGATCTGTAAAGATTTAATCACCTGCTAATGCTCGCATTCCTAGCATTGTTTGGCATCTTTGAATTTGTCTATATATGTGTTTCTGGAACAATGCAGTTCAAAGCTTTTAGGCTTCTAGGCATACAAACAGGCAAGAAAAAGTTAAAGGACAGTGAAATTGACTGCGGGAAAAACACTTCAAAGGTTCCCACCACATTAAAGGGAATATTTTTACCCTCATCTCGCAAATCTTTCAACTTGGCATACTGGCAGATTGTTTAAAAGGGTTCAGAGGTACACTGTCACTTTATTATCATAGAACTGTATTTTCGAGACACCGATTGACAGTTTAAAGGATTTAATGGCTGCAGACTGGAAGAGCAGCCTAAAGACCCCATCCCAGGAAGGATCTGAGCCCCTCCAACTCAGCCAAGCCACCATGATGTCCACCTCCAATAAAGGACCTCTTGGCACCCTGGAGGCAATTCTCGGGTGAGCATTCACCATTAGGACTGTTTGGTGCCAGGTTGTTCCTGCCAAGAGGTGGGGCCTGAAAGGGGGAAATGTGAAGGGGGGCTGAAGGAGAGAACTGGGATGGGTGATGGGGAATAAGGGGGGGGCTGAAGGGGGGATGGAGAGGTACTGCAGCAACATTCTGAGATTGGGATGCCTTTTGAGGAGCAGAATCTGTCAGAGATATTAGATCCTGCCCATCTCAGGTCCAGCAAGTACCCTGGCATGTCAATGAATGACACCAAAATCCTTATTAACAGTAAAATATTTTCTAAGTGCCACTGAATGGCACATTGGGGTCACTCCTAACACCAGTGGGAATCACTCCAGTTTTCCCTCTGGCGGGAGTACTTAGTCTCTGATCAGGAGATATGAAAAGTTATGTGGACAAGAACACTTACTTTTCTTTTGCACAACTGGTACTCTGTCCTGTCCAACAACTTGATTATGAACCTCTTTAAGGGATTTGCTTCTGTTCTTCAGCGCTCAATTGTTTTAATTATAGGCTGCTTCCTTTTCCTGGAAGAATGAAAATGTGCTTGGAATGAAATAATAACTTCTGCTTGCTTGTTGCATTTGCAGCATCCTCTCTTAGCTTTGTGCATAGTTTATGGAAAAGTCGGGCTGCTTGAATACATGGGAATTGTCAGCATGCATGATGATGAGAAATCTTTCAAGGTTATCATTTCATTGGCCTGCTGCATTAATCACAGACAATGTTCATGCCTGTTATGTAGTCATTGGAGAGGCAACTGCATCAGTTTGGACTGCAGTGAATATTTAATTTCATAAGCTATGTTTTTTAGAGGTGTAACTTTCATTTTTAAAAATTAAAGTGTTAAATGTAGGATTAGTGGGAAAACTTGGGTCTGAGAAATTGGTAAACAACCTTAAGATAATTGCCATTCAAAGGATAGCCCATGCTTACGTACTGAGGTTAAATGTAAAAACATTAAACAATGGGTTATTTTTCCTTAGTTTTTTGGTGGGGGTTAGGGGCCCGATTTAACCATCACATTGCACCCGGTGCCGATCTGGGTGCGCCGATTAAATAGTGGGCAAGGCCAAAATTGAGATTTGCGTCAGGCGTGAACCAATTTGCTTTCTAACCGGCCCTCTCGCGACGATGAGTTCCGGCTCTCTCCCAGATATGACGGGCATATCATTGACCCTCATTTGCATTCATTTCGATCTCATTGGTGAGATTGAAGTTGAATGAAACGGCCTCCCAATAATTAACCGGCTGCTCAGCGAGTATTCACGTGGGCATCGCTTCGTACTCCCATTTAAAATGTGAAACTGACACAATGGCTTCAGAGGGGAAGTGAAGAGGTGAGTAGCCATTTCTATTTTCAGGCATGCAGCTCAAGGGCACCGGAGATGCTGGTCCAGTGCTCCGGGGGGGGGGGGGGGGGGGGGGGGGGGGGCACTGGGTTCCATTAAATTCAGGCCGCTATATATGGAAGAATAAAAAAGATACAAAGCCTGCCATTTTAACCTTCAAATTTCATTCCAGAGTTCTTGACACTTTCATACCTGTTCCTGAACCATTCTTCAGGCTACTCCTTTCCCTGTTTTTACAAATCTCTTTTGACGATGTTTCATGTATCTCTCCTAAGTGATCTACCATTTGCTATTTAATTCTTCTCTGTAAAATGCTTTAGCGTGTTCACTGTGTTAAAAGTGTTACAGAAATCGCAGAATTACAGACTGGTTCCAGAACAGAGAAACCATTCGGCCGATCATGTCTGTGCTAGCTTTCTGAAGGAACAAATCACCGAATGCCAATTGCACTGCCTTCACCCTGTAATCCTGCACATTTTCCCTTTCCAGATAATAATGCAGTACCCGCTTTAATGCCTCGATTGAACCTGCTTTGACCACAGCCTCCGACAGTGCATTCCAGATCCCAACCACTCGCTGCGTGTAAAGTTTCTCTCAAGCTGACATTGTTTCTTCTGCAATTACCTTAAATCTGTGCCCTCCTGTTTTCAAACCATCCACCCATGGAAAGAGTTTCTTTCTATCTATTCTGTCCAGACCCCTCATGATTTTGAATCCCTCTGTCAAACCTCCTCTCAACCTTCTCTTCTCCAAGGAAAACAGTCCTAAATTCTCCAACCTGCCTTCATAACTGAACTTTCTCTTCCATGAAACAATTCATCGAATCTTGCCTGCACTCTGTTTAACACCCTCACATTCTTCCTGCAATGTAATAACTATTATTAAAGCTGTATGACTGAAAGTTTGTGTTTCAAGGTTGATATAAAATAACTTTACAAGTAATTATGTTTCCTTCAATACAGTTAGCTAACTCCATTTGTTTGAGTCTAGCGATTGTTCACACCCACGTATCTTTGCTATTTCCAAGTCAGCAGCAGTTGAGTTTTGGTTTGAGAAATTCTAACACTTCATTGATCCATTTTCTGCAGCTGGAGTTTCACTGATCTTGGTAAATTTGCTAAATTCAAAGCTTTAGAGCATAGTGTTTGATGAAAAAAAGCCTTTGTGCACTGCTGCTTTTTGAACACAGCAGCTTATGTATTTAAATATGGGTAGCACGGTAGCACAGTGAGTGGCACTGTTGCTTTACAGGTCCCAGGTTCGATTCCAGGCTTGGGTCACTGTCTGTGTGGAGTCTGCACGTTCTCCCTGTGTCTGGTGGGTTTCCTCCGGGTGCTCCGGTTTCCTCTCACATGTCCAGAAAGATGTGCTGTTAGGTAATTTGGACATTCTGAATTCTCCCTCTGTGTACCCGAACAGGCACCAGAATGTGGCGACTCGGGGCTTTTCACAGTAACTTCATTGCAGTGTTAATGTAAGCCTACTTGTGACAATAAAGCTTATTATTAAAGTAGTACACGCCTGCGGGTGGAACATCACGTGATCTGTGGTGCCGTCAGCAGAGTGTTTGGTTCTCCATTTGGACCTGTATGAGCAATATCATATGAATTAACCTTGCATCGTGTTTTGAACAAATCCAAGTGTATACCATTTCCAAACATTTTCTCCTTGCGGTGAGTGAAGAATAGAACATTGAAGATTGAGGCAAGAGAAAACTAGTGAGGCACTAAAACTGTCAACGAGAAAAATGAAAATCGGCGCTGAACACGAGTGAGAAGATTCTCAGGACTGGATTCAAACGTCGATCAAGGGAAAAGCTGTCAATTCAGAAAGGTTTGAAAAAAGTAATACCAAGTACAACTGTGAGTAAGTCAGAATAAAGGTTTTAAAAACTTGCTTACCGTTAGACGTGGGTAGACTCTGAGCTTCAGGAATCGCACATGTGGCAAAGTGAAAGGGGCTGCGGGAACGGATTCTGTGCAAGCTTCAACTTGAATAAAACAAACGATAGTCCAGGCAAAAGAAAGATGACTTTGCCTTGTGGATGAGGATACCTCTTGCTTAATACATATAAAAACCCAGTAGGTTTAAAGGAAGTATAGACCCTAGGAGCCGGTATCCAAAATGGCGGGCAAAGGTGGTGCCATGGATGCATTTGTTGAAGACTGCGAGACTTGGAACTCATATGAAGAGAGATTTCAACATTACCTCATAGCTAATAAAATACCGGAGGATCTAAAAGTTGCAACATTTCTCAGTTCGGTAGACTGTAAAATTTTAATGCTCCTGCCAAACATCTTAAAGCCAGGAGATAAAAACTACAATGAATTAATAAAGGTTCTAGAAGGGCATCTCTCACCAAGACCATTGATAATTGCAGAGAGGTTTCAGTTCCACCATCGTCGTCATGGAGAATGTGAAAGCATCTTCCAATTCGTTGCAACCTTAAAAAGGTTAGCAAAATACTGTGGGTTTGGTGCAACACTAGACGACGCCCTTCACGATAGGCTGGTGTGTGGATGCCACAATGAAGCTACTCAGAGCAAGCTGCTTACTGCAAGCGGCTTAACTGTTAAACCAGCAGTAGAAATTGCCCTGTCAATGCAGCAAAAGAGGCTTCACAGATAGGAACTGAAGCGAACATAATCAAGATGGAGACTGCCAAAGTGTGCAATCATGCCAGTGATGTGCAGAAATTGGACACTCAGCGGGGAATACTGGAGTAGAGAAAATAAGTGCAAGAACTATGGCAAAAGGAATCCTATTGCTAAAGCATGCTGGACATGGAAACCTTCACCAACACGTAAGATGTGTAAGAAAAAGAAAACATCTAAGCCTACAAATAAAGCTTTGTAGAAGCTTACAAGATGATAGACAAGGTTCAGAACACCTTAGTAGATGATATACCCGATAAACTTCAAGAGCTGAAATTAGGCGTCTTGTTGGTATGGGACGATCTGGGTACTTCCAAAACTTGATGGTAACCAAGTAAAAATGGAAGTGGATACAAGAGCGACTATATCATTGCGGTCGGAGACAATCTATAACCAGAAGTTAAACCATCAAATGTTATCCTATGGACATACACAAAAATGGTTGTACCATTAAAAGCATGCATTATGATAAAAGTGGTAGTGAATGGACAAACAGCGAAATTGCCTCTCCACGTTGTCCAGGGGAAATTTCCTGCTTTTTTCAGTAGAGCATGTTTGGGAAAAATCAAACTTAACTGGGAGTGGTGGACCAAGGTTATTTTAAAGAGTGACCTACAGCACCTTCTGAAAAAGAATAAAAAGGAAAGCGGCGGGATTTTCCGTCGACTGCCGCCAGAATCAGGCAACGCAATTGAACGGAGAATCGGTTCCAAAGCTGAAAGCACGGCGAATGCCTATTTCACACCACATTGCAATTCTCCATCGCCACGACAGCGGTGTCAATGCGTTCCAGAACACACATACAATAAACACCGTTTGTATATCATTAGTGAGCCCGACCTGGTATTCTCAGGGGCCTCTGCGATTCTCCACCTCCAATGGGACGAATTCCCGAGGGCGAGGTTCACTTGTGCTTCGAAAAATCGTGAAACCGGCGTCGTGGCTGATGCGGGAGAGACAGGAAGTAGGACACGGGGCAACGTGGTGGGCTGCCGGGCTGGACACTGGCAGGGCCGGAGGGGTGATGGGGGAATGGGCCGTATGGCCAGGGTGATCCCCCACAGGACTTGGGTGGTGTCCAGGCATAGACTGCCATTGCCGCGGCCTGCAAGGCAGTCATTTTGCTGCGCACCCCCACTGATAGCCCACCTTGGCTCCTGGTTCTATAGAGTGACGCCAGCCATAATGGTGCCTGCAGCCCACCATGCCTGCAGCCCAGTCCTCACCCTCCACCTGGGCCTCCAATATACCACCCCCCCTGCCAGCACCCACTGGTGGGGCATCATGTGGCCCACCCAAACGCAACGCCCAAGCAGCTCCTACGAGGGTGCCGGATGGGGACCACGGAGCATACCACAGGAAAGGGCCTGCGCCAGTCAGCAGTACCTCTGGCAGCAGGGCCGGGTGCCATGGCCATAGTCCCCATGGCGCCAGGCACCTACGGGGCCAGGGGTGTGAGGATGTGGGGGACTTGTGGGAGCAGAGCCCACAGTGCCAAATGGGGGCACCGTGTAGCCCGATGGACCTGGTTGGGCACGGCAGTACACACCATGCTAACATGTCACCTTTCACCACCTGCAGACAATGGATATTGGACAACCAGCATGGTGGCCTTCCTGCTAGTTGTCACAGCCCTGGTGCATACCCTGTGCTGTATGAGCTGGAGCTGCTCGAGGAGGAGGAAGATGCAGCAGTAGGGCATGGAGCAGCGGAGCATGCAGCAGCGGAGCCTGCCCCAGAGGAACAGAAGGCAACCGCCCAGGATGGAGAGCAGGCCGCCCAACAGGCCGAGGTGCAAAGGAGGCGCCACATGAGGCCTCGAATGTACCGGCACGCCTGTCATTCGAGGACCTGCTCCTGGGCGACAGGGGTTATCCACTGCGGTTGTGGCTGATGACGCCTAACCGGAGGCCACAGCCCTTTCTCTGGCCTGCCCAGACCAGCCCACACCTCACACGCATGTGACAGGACACCGAGGCAGGTTACAACAGGTGTTTAATGCGCACAAATATATACAGATACATGCGCTAGCTCCTAAAACGAAACTGTGTCCTGCACCTGGGCCAACTTAACTGGTGTCGAACTTTCTGGCCTAACAGGCCTGGATGCAATGTCGGGGTGGATTCCCAAATGGTACATCAGGAGTAGAGACGGCCTGCTGTGATCCCTACCCTACGACCTGGGTCCCCGTTGGCGCATGTTCCTGGGATGGCCAGGCCTGGATTGGTCCGGCTCGATGGTGTCCCAGGTGGCATAATGCTGCCCTGTTCTGCCCGTCACCACCAGGTGTGCCAGGGACAGGAGATGGTGAGGGGGAATGGGGGGAAAGGAGTCCGAGGTGCTGAGCTGTTCCGGCACCTCCCCTGTGGGAGTCATCCACACGGGCCCATCACCTCCTCCTCCCTGGGGGTGCCTGATGGGCCCCGGGCTACTCCATGGGATGGGGGTGCGAGTGGATCTATCCCCTGAGGTTCCCCCGCCACCTGGCACTGCCAGTCTTGGAGGCCTGCTCTGGTCTCGACCAGGGTCTGCATGCTCGCAGCCATGGAGTCCAGGGAGTGGATCATCTCCACCTGGGACTGCACCGCATCGCACTGTGCCTGTACCACCGCCTTCTGGGTCTGTATCACATCAGCCAGTGACTGAGCTATCTCCCTCTGGGACTGGGCCACCTCCCTCTGTTCTGCGCCATGTCGGCCAGTGCCTGGGCAATGCTGCCGACGTTCCCAGCCATGGCCTACTGTGACTGGGTCACACTCAGGAGTGCCACTGCAATGTCCAAGTGGCCCTGGCACCTGTGAGACAGCAGCCCCGCCCTGGGCCTTGGCCAGTGCCTGCCATGCCCCAGGCCTTGGACATGCTAATCCATAGCCAAAACCCTCGCCCCCCAAGGCCTCCACCATGGACGCCACCCGTGTTGTGTTGGTCTGGCTGCCACGCATGGTCCGACTGCTCCTGCATGCAATTGGACTCTTCCAACTGTCCTCCAGATGCTGGATACCCCTCATGTAGTGCCTCGCTCTGCGACTGCATCTCACTATAGATGTGACGGTCTGTTCCAGAAGCCTAAAACCTCTCCGGACGCAGCTAGTCGCTGGGGTTAGCCGTCCCCTCAGGTGTTCCTACCTCTGCCTGCTGTATCAGATCAACTGTGTGGTGCGCACCAGAGAGTGTCCCAGGATCATCTTCGCTAACATGCCCAACCGAGATGAGTGTCCCTGGGATGGTAGAAAGTGTTGGAGGCAGCTGTGACGGGAAGTCAGTGTCATCCCCGGACTCAAGCTCCGGGGTGTCTTGGGTCTCACGTTGAGTGCTGCCAGCCGTGCTGCTGACCTTCAAGTTAAAAAGAATTATGACTTTTTCAAGACATCCCAAAACTAATTGGGTCACATCATTGGGTCACATCATTGAGGGCAGCATGGTAGCATAGTGGTTAGCACAATTGCTTCACAGCTCCAGGGTCCCAGGTTCGATTCCCGGCTGGGTCATGTCTGTCCAGAGTCTGCACGTTCTCCCCGTGTGTGCGTGGATTTCCTCTGGGTGCTCCGGTTTCCTCCTACAGTCCAAAGATGTGCAGGTGGATTGGCCATGCTAACTTGCCCTTAGTGTCCAAAATTGCCCTTAGTGTTGGGGTTGAGTGGGGTTACTGGGTTATGGGGATAGGGTAGTGTGGGCTTGGATAGGGTGCTCTTTCCAAGAGCCGATGTGGACTCGATGGGCCGAATGGCCTCCTTCTGCACTGTAAATTCTATGATTCTTACATAAAGATGGCTTGCATAGTGGACCGGAAAAGAGGACAGAAATCATAGACACACCACGTCCTCAAAATGCGACACAACTGAGATCATTTCTGGGATTAATAGATGCAGATTTAGATTTGTCGTCACGTGTACTGAAGAAGTCAGAGCTATTGGTTCACTACCTAAGCAACAGAAACAACAAGAGCAACCCAGGCGGCACAGTGGTATGCAGGCGGGTGAGGGTGGTGTAGGGGGTGAGGATAATGTTCTGGTGGTGTTGGGAGGGTTGACGCACGTCAAATGGGGAACCGCAACTAAGCGGGGTCTCACTCCCTCGCACGTGGCCTACCTCCATCCTGGCGACTTCACTTTCCCCTGGGCCACCGACCACGTCCAGGGCACTCTGCAAAGCTACGGTGAGGGACCACAGGTCCGTTGGCCCCTCCTGTTTTCTCCTGCTCTTGGCGGTTATGGGTGGCCCTCTCCTGGGGAGGAAAACAGAAAACGACAGCGTTAGACAGTCCGACTGATGCGTGCAGCCCAAGAGGTGGGTAGCTGGTTGCCCCCGTGGCCAAAGCACTCAGTCATGGCAGCCGGTATGGGTGCTGGTATGTGATGCAGAGTGAGGGTTCAGATGTCCTCCGAGTTGTGGGGGGAGGGCAGGTTATGGGTGTTTGGGAGGGGGGTTGGTGCCAGGGGCAAGGTGCTGCCTACTCATCCTGGCCGCCCTGAGGAGTTTTTGCAGTTTCTTCCTGCACTGCAAGCCGGTCTGGGCAGTTTTGCTGGTGGTGCTAACGGCCTCTGCCACCTGCGCCCAGAGATGGCAAACGGCGGCGGCTGCATGTCTCCTTCCTGGGTCGGCATACAGGGTGGCCTGCCTGTCCTCCATCATGTCCAGGAGGATCTCAAGTTCCCACAAGTCCCGAAATGTAGGTAATTTGGATATTCTAAATTCTCCCCCTATGTACCCGAACAGCGCCGGAATGTGGCGACTAGGGGATTTTCACAGTAACGTCATGCAGTGTTAATGTAAACCTGCTTGTGGCAATAAAGATTATTATATTTATTATTATATATGCGTCTGCAGCTTGTCAGCCGCCTGAGTTTTAATCGTGAATCCAGCAAATCTGGCACCATTTCTCATTGGAATCGATTGTGTTCCACATGGCGTCGGTGCGAGCCCCTTAATAGTCACCTAATCAGTCCAGGCGCAGCGCCAGTTTTGCTGTCGTGGAAGTCCACGAATCCTGCTCCAGCATCAACGCTTAGTCTCAAGGACAGAGAATCCAGCTGCATATGTTATTCCCAATCAGAAAATCTCTCTAATGAGCCGAAATGCTAGTGTTAACCTCAACCCCATCACAACAGCCAAGGACTTCAATCAACGAACAGTCATCAATGATCCTTCATCACTTTGTGAGTTGGCGGAAAAAAGTGTAGATAAAACTCAAGCAATTGAATGTGATATTGTACCAGTCCATTCCTCAAACATTTCTGACATCTTTGTAAGTGCATCCACACCTAATGTCCACCAAAACTAGTAAAGAATCAAAGCAAGCAAGTCCAGAATTAAAGACAGAACCCAAAGCAAACAATATCCACCTCTTCCATGTTGCAAGATACAGGCATTACTGCTACATCAGGGTTACTGGAATATAAAGGAAAGCAAGACATTGATCAAGAGTTATTTCCAAAGGCAACAGTCCACAATTACCTAAGACTTCATGAACAAGAGGCTACAAGGAGTTATCACTCCAGAAGTAAAGAGAGGACACAACAATCAAAAAGAATCAGAATGCACTCAACAATCAAGGATCAGGACCGTATCTAATGTAGAGAAAGGGATAAATCATAAAATCCAAACTTAAGAGCGAAACAATGGATTGAGAAAGGGACAAGAGTGGGAGATGAAAAAGTGGATCAAGTCGAGATCCAAATAAGAGAACCTTCCATTATACATTTGGAAGAACCAGATGTTGAGAGTGAAACTAACAATGCACCAGGTACTGCAACTCTTACCAAAGACCACCAAATCAAACCAAAGAAGTCCAAAGTGAGACTACCAATTGCCAAGTCTGACAAGAACATGATTGCGGAGATTTATGAAACCTCAAGACCAATTAAACCTATGAAGTCAGAGACCTGGAAGGTAGCTGAGGTGGTATGTAAATACACATGTTAAAACTATTTGGTCAAAGACTTGGGTGGGAGGGGGTGCAATGGAGCATTAGAATGTTCAGGATTGCAGGGTTCATGTGTGGGATAAATGTGGTAGCACAAGGCAGTACCAGGTAGATGGTAGAAATGAAGAACAAAGTGTTTATTGGTAACTAATAAGGGTAACATATACAGTCACAGAGTCTCAAGTGATAATAATCTGGCTCCCAGGTTCACTCTGGCTAGGGTCCCGCAGACCCCGCCGTTTTTCACCCTTGGCTAGGGCATGAAAGGCCTCGAGCCAGTCACATGGACCACGAGGGTACGCACTGCCACATCCCAACCCCCTTAAGTCCCTCAAATAACATATGTACAAACAAGTTATATACAATAACTATGTACAAAAGAAGGTTGAGGAAGTAAAAAGGAAGAGTCCAAACAGACCATCAGAGCCTTAATCTATCGGGAAATGCCCTGAATCTCATGGACCGCCTAAATCCCCCAGCTGGCTCATCCATCTTGGAGGTAATAATATTGTCACTCTTAGCAGAATGTTCCTGGGGGTCAACCAACCCCACAGGGCTATTTCCTTCTGTAGCTTCTTCCTGGATCAACAATGGGGCCTCCTCAAGACTTCCGGGTCCCCTTTGTTCCAGCTCCACCACAGCAGCATCAATGCTGCTGGGTACAACTGTTCCGACATTCGGATTGTCGTCCCCTGACTTCTCACATGGCCTACGTGTTTCCTTCCTGTATTGCCGCCCACATCCACTACATATGAAACTGGGCCTGACTTGGGCATGATTTGACCTGGCAAATATATTGGGCCTGAGGCAAAGTTTCTGACAAGGACCAGGTCCTACTTGGAACGATCTGTCCCCTTTTCACAGAGTGTGTTGTTTCTGGGTTGTCTGCGATGCCTACGCACCCCCACCAAATTTGGGAAGGACAAGTCAAACTGGGTTCTCAAATGATGGCCCATCAGTAATTCTACCAGTGTGATGCGCATAGTAGCATGGCGGGTGGTATAGTAGGACAAAAGAAAGTTGTCCAACCTAAGACGTAGTGGTCAGCTGGACTGCTTTCTCATAGCATCCTTGAAAGTTTAAACAGCTTTCTCCGCTAACCTGTTGACGGAAGGGTGATAGTGGGCTGTTCTGGTATGACAAATGCCATTCATTCTAACAAAATACTGAAAGTCCTCACCAGTGAAGAGGGCTGCCATTGTCCAACACTATTACTTTGGGGAGGCCATGCATAGCAAACACCCACCGCAAGGCCTCTACATGGTCTCCGATGTCGTTCCCATCTCTTGAACCTCTAACCACTTTTAATGAACATTGACCAAAACGAGAAACATCTGGCCCATGAAAGGACCAGCAAAGTCCACATGTAACCTAGCCCATGAGCATCCAGGCCACTCCAAAGGGTGGAGGTTTGATGTAGGGGGCATTATCTGCTGTTCTGGGGAAAGGTCACACTGGTACACTATGTTTTACCATGAGGGGCTGGTTTAGCACAGGGCTAAATAGCTGGCTTTTAAAGCAGACCAAGGCAGGCCAGCAGCACGGTTCAACTCCCGTACCAGCCTCCCCGAACAGACGCTGGAATGTGGTGACTAGGGGCTTTTCACAGTAACTTCATTTGAAGCCTATTTGTGACAATAAGCGATTTTCATTTCATTTTTTTTTCAATTTCATTTTTTCAATGTCCTTGGCTATGTCAGGCCACCATGTGTAGCTACGTAGGAGCATCTTCATCTTTGTCTGGCCTGGTTGGGCACGATGTTATTCTTGCAACAATGGCTCTCGGGCTGGGAGTGGTATAATCACTCAGGAATCCCAAAGCATGATTCCATCCTCACCACTGCGTTCGTCCTTACGACTCAGGTACAGCCTTAATTGGGCAGATTTATTGTGGTGCCACCTGGTTAAAATCATGTTTTTCACTGGATCCCGTTGTATATAATTCTTTATGTGGCCAGTCGAAACTGGCAGGATGTCCAAAACGTTCCGTGCTAAGATGATTTCTTGAGGTACTGACGGGGGCGGCAGGTTCTTTAGAAGAGGGTGTCAGCTAAATGCATCAGCTTTCGAAATATGTGTACCTGACCTGTGCTGAAAAATGTAATCATGGGCTGCCAGCAACAAAACCAGCCATTGTACTCTGGCAGAGGCGTCTGGTGGTATCGGCTTAGCTTTAAGAAGGAGCCCCAACAGAGGCTTGTCATCCATTCTTATTGTGAAACGTCGCTCGTAAACATAATGGTTAAATTCCTTGATGACGTAAATTACGGCAAGGCATTCGTTCGCAATTTGCACGCATACGCTCAGCATCAGAAAGTGTTCTGGGCAATTGGCCTCTAAGCCATCCTCCATTGTATGAGATAGAATTGCTCCAATCCCATAAAGCGAAGTATCGCAGGTCAGAATGATGCATTTTCCAAGGTTTAAATGAACCAGTAGGCTTACAGATTGCAAGACCTGCTTAACATGTTGCAAGGCTTACTCCTGTGGTTCCTTCCAATGTCAATGCTGATGTTTCCTCAAGAGTAGATGTAATGGCACCAATGTCATTGAGAAATTGGGAAGAAACCAAAGAAGTTAATTTATCATCCCTAAAAATGGCTTTAATCCTGCCATGTTCTTAAGTGCTGAAACTTCTCTTATAATTCTCACCTTGTCTTTAAGTGGATGGAGGCCCTTTGGGTCCAATTTGAACCCTAGGTAAGTGATCTCACTAGCTTAGAAGTGCACTTCTCATGTTTCCGTCGATTCTCAGATCTCTTATTCTTCTCAACACCTCTTCTAAATTTGCCAAGTGCACCTCATGTGATGTTCCTGTTATTAGGACATCATCCAGATAGACCACAACCTTTGAGTTGAATGAGATTCTCCATCGTGCACTGGAGTATTGCACAGGTTGAGGAGATGTGAAAACGTAAACTGGTGTATTGAATTAGGCCTTTATGCATGTCAATCATCACAAACCTTCAGGGATCTATGTCCAGTTCTAATTGCAAATAAGCATGATTGAGGTTGAGTTTGATGTATGTGAGGCTCCTCTCCAACATTGCATTAAGTTTTTCAATTCATGGAATTGAGTATTTATCTACT
Organism: Scyliorhinus torazame; assembly: GCF_047496885.1. Taxonomy (NCBI): domain Eukaryota; kingdom Metazoa; phylum Chordata; class Chondrichthyes; order Carcharhiniformes; family Scyliorhinidae; genus Scyliorhinus; species Scyliorhinus torazame. The sequence continues at coordinate 131,319,691 of NC_092717.1, read as the reverse complement.
TGGCCTGGTGGTTGATTGTAAGCTTGTAGTCCCTGCATATCTTAACAGAGCAGTCCAGCTTTAATACAGGAACTATGGGGGCTGCCCACTCTGGAAACTGCACAGGTCTGATCATTCCTGTTTAGCACAGGGCTACATTGCTGGGTTTGAAAGCAGACCAAGGCAGGCCAGCAGCACGGTTCAATTCCCGTAACAGCCTCCCCGAACAGGTGCCGGAATGTGGCGACTAGGGGCTTTTCACAGTAACTTCATTTGAAGCCTACTTGTGACAATAAGCGATTTTCATTTCATTTTCATTCATTTTCATTTCATTCCCAGCACTTCCAAGTTCTTAAGTTTATCTTCCACTTTTCGGTACAAGGTGTAAGGAACCGGCCTTGCTCTAAAATACTTGGGTGTTGAGTCTGGCTTGGCATAAATCTTGGCCTTTACTCCCTTTATTTTACCAAACTTGTTCTGGAACATATCCTTTTATCTGTTCAAGACTTCCTGAAAGATGCTGTCTGAGATTTAAAACATTTTCAACCAGGTCCATGTGATTTGATGCAACCGATCCTACCCCATCAGGCTTGGTCAATGTCCCTCGACAATGTTAATCGGTAACTGGGCATCTTGTTAGTGATGTGACACTGGCCATGGTTGTTCACAAATCTTTTAGAGTCATCCCTCATTTAAGTCATCAACTTGGCTGTTGTCTCACTCAAGTCTAAAGGCTGATCACCTCGAAGATATTTAAAAGTTTGTTCATCCACAACTGAGACCAACGCCATGGTATCGACCTCCATCCTTAGTGGTCTTCAGTTTGCTGTGAGGACCATCTGAATTGGGGCTATTTTGCTCACTCTCACCACATTTAATTGATATGTTTCAGTTTCTTCATCTGAAATCTTCTCCACTTTGCTCTGGTTTGCTGTTTTTTTTTAATGAATGTATTCTGGTGAGCATGGATATATGCCTGGATAAGGCCCTTCCTATTGCACTGAATAGAATTAAACTCTACAGCAGCATTATTCCTGGAGGTGATCCCCCCACACTGTGAACAGTCATTTTGACTCCTGGGCTGACATCAAATTTCTTATCAGGTTGTTGGTTGTTGACCCACAGACTGTTAACATGATAACTTTCTGTTTACCCTCCCCATTGTTTCATTTGCCGTGAAGAAGTAACAGCCGCTCAATATACTGGCTCCAGCTTTTGGCCCCCTGATCGAATAGATCAAACACTCTCAATCATGATTGAAAAATTGAATTTTTCATTCACTGTTCTCTGGTATCGTCGACGCTTCTTGACTCTGCGTTCGTCTGGTAGGCTTTTCCTTCCCCCTCAAATTTGACGACTGTGGGCTTGTGATTGATCGGGTTTATACTCATCACCAAGCTGGTGGCTCAAGGCAATACCAAGTAGACAGTAGTAAAGTGTAAAGTGTTTATTGGCAACTAACAAGGGTAACCTATGGACAGGCACAGAGTCTCTAATACAGATGTTAACACTCTGGCTCCTGGGTTCACTCTGGAGAGAACCAGGCTTCCCGGCCCACATACTTTTTCCTCTATGGTCGGAGTTCACGTGCTCCCACACGATAGGCCCCAAGCCAGGCACAAGGACCGCTTGGCCACATCCTCAAAGGGGCCATGCTACTACAATTGGGAAAACAGTATCGCCTAGACGATGATGTTAGAGGCACAGGATTAAGAGTTGATAAGGAAAAAAGCCCATGCCTTAGACTGAGTATATCTGTAAATAGTTATGTTTGTACAATAAACCAGTTATTGTTCAGACAAATCTATGACTCTAAAATCATTCCTTTGCCAGTCACAACCAACATGGTCTTAGGGTTGGGATCGTACAACAGCTATAAGAGTATATTTGGCATATTGATATGAAGCGTTTGCCCAAGGTAGCATCTTCTATAAAGGAACTAACATCATTGCCACTCAAAAGATAGGCCAGAATTTCATTCCCCACCCACCCGTTTATTTTTAGGTGAGGTGCAGGATAGGTGGTGACGAGGCAAGGTGAAACTAAATGGATGAGATTTCCTTTGGGTTCCCGGCCACCTTGACAACACAGCAAACGTTTGTGAGGGATGGCCAAAAATCAAAAGAGTTGTATCTCTGGTGGGAGAGAGGTGGGATGGGGGTTATGTTGGGGTGGTGGAGTAACACCTCAATTAGAAGTTGAGCATCCCCTCCCCTTAAAGTCTGGTGGTCTATGGACTTCTCTTCCCTCTCCCGGCCTCTCTCCTGAGACCCCCAGGCCCTCCCAACCCTTCCCATCCTCGGATCCCTTGATCTTATCTGAACCTCCGGTGCCTGAACCTGGGCTCTGGCATCATTCTGCATTCCACTGCAGGGATGAGAGAGCTACTGACCAATCAAATTGTCCAAGTGAGGGGCAAAAGTCCCACCTACACCCATTTAATGCTCATTTAAGTGTGAACTCAGAGTCGGTGGTGGGGCCAAGCAAGAACTAGCCATCTGAAAAATTCAAACCATGAGAAGAGAATTGCTGAAGCTACCAAGGAATTGTGTCCAGTTTGAGGATGGCAAGAATTGATCTATTGGCCAACCATAAACAAGTGATTAAGGAACACATTAATCAGGGTAGTGTTTGTAAGGAGCATCAAGCTAAGTATGCTAAAGAGCGACAAATGATTCATTACATCCCAGAAAAGACTGGTAAGAACAAATGATAGTTGTTGTTCACAAATTATTATATTATTTATAGACCATGGATGTGAGTAACTTGTAACTGCACATTTTAGTGCGGGATTTTGTTTTTTCTTGTTATGAAAACGAGGATATTTGGAGAAATGTCTTTATGAATTGTTGCCTTTTGAGCATTGTGGCTTTCCATAGTCATGTGATCTCTGGGGTCATCTTTGGTAACACAAAGAATTAAGGCAGAACCCCATTTTTAGGCACCACATGAAACTGTGTTAGTTAGGGCTCATTCGGTATCTCTCTTGCCTCTGAATCTAAAGAGTGTGGGTTGATAATCCAAACCAAGAGACTTGAACAAAGAAATCTTGGTTGACACTCCAGTCTTGAGGGAGCTCTGCACCATGGAAGGTCCTGTCTTTTGGATGAGGCATTAAATCTAAACCCTATTGTCCCCTCAGCTAGATGTAAAAGATTCAATGACACTATTTTGAAGAAGCACAGGAGTTCTCCCCGTGTTTTGGCCAATATTGATCCCCCAATCAACATCACCAAAAAGCAGATGATGTGATCCTTCTAATATTGTTGTTTGTGGAAGCATTCTGTATACAAATTGGCTACTGTGCTTCCTATATTATCACAGTGACTACACATCAAGCCTCCTTGATCGACTGTAAAGGTGTTTAGAATGTTCTGATATTATGAAAGCAAGCAAATCTTTATTTTACTTTTTCTTCAGTTCAATTTTCTTCAAGGTCTCTTTCAATAGCTCTTCTTTAGTTGGAGTTGTGAACCACATGCACAGAAACATGTGAGTGTTCTAAAGCTATGTTCGCTCTTGAGTATTCATTCCACAATGAAACCCAAAATTTTGAATTACAAGCAAAATCAATGCAGACTGAGTCCCTCTTGCCCAGGGTGCATTTCTCATCTGTAGTCTGGAAGCTATTAGCACTAAGAGGATGGCTGAAATTTGAGCACCTTTCAGCGATATTGATTAATCACATGTATGACCTCACTGCAAACACCCCTTCCCAATCTCACACCAGGTCATCTGTTGATTGTTCTTAAAATTGCTGCTTTTTGTTGCAGTTTCTTTTGCTCTAACATATTCTCCCTCCTTTCAGTTCTCACGGAGGGTCTATGGCTCGGAAAGGTAATTGTGTTTCTCTCCTGATTGATGCTGGCAGACTTGCTGAGTTTTTCTAGCGTCCTCTGGTTCAGATTCCAGAATCTGCAGTATTTTGCCTCTGTTAGTAAATGCATCATCACATGACATCTCCTACCTAATAAACAATTGGCCTCTCATAGTGCTCAATGCACCACACCCCCATCACTCAGGGCTTCCTGGCAGTCAGGGCTCACATCTAACATTCAGATACTCCATCTCACCCTTATATATAGTCCAATGTTGCCAGCCTCATATCCACCTTCTAATGTTTCCACATACCCCCAGTTATTCCATTGCGCATCATCAAACACAACACTGCACAGTCATTGACGTGTATTCAGTGGTGATAGGGGAGCGGGACTTGGTGTAACTGAAGGTGCAACCAACAGAGTTTTGGATTACCGCCAGTTTACGGAGGGTAGAATGTGCTAGATCATCCGGGAGTGCATTGGAATAGTCAAGTCTAGAGATAAGAAAGATATGGGCAGCACGGTAGCATTATGGGCAGCAAGGTAGCATTGTGGATAGCACAATTGCTTCACAGCTCCAGGGTCCCAGGTTCTATTCCGGCTTGGGTCACTGTCTGTGCGGAGTCTGCACATCCTCCCCGTGTGTGCGTGGGTTTCCTCCGGGTGCTCCGGTTTCCTCCCATAGTCCAAAGATGTGCAGGTTAGGTGGATTGGGCATGATAAATTGCCCTTAGTGTCCAAAATTGACCTTAGTGTTGGGTGGGGTTATTGGGTTATGGGGATAGGGTGGAGGTGTCGACCTTGGGTTGGGTGCTCTTTCCAAGAGCCGGTGAAGACTCGATGGGCCGAATGGCCTCCTTCTGCACTGTAAATTCTATCTATATGCATGAGGGTTTCAGCAGCAGATGAATTGAGGCAGGATGAAGTCAGGTGATATTATTGAGGTGGAAATAGGTGACTTTAGTGATGGCCCAGAGTTGCAAATAGACCCAGAGTGCTGCCAGGGCTAAGAAAACGCACAGGGAGGATATCAGCGGGCACACTGTGAGATTCAAAATGTGGGGTTATGGGAAGACAGTATCCCTGCAGCATTCGATCAATGACACAAGATTGTGGTTTCAAATATGGGATAATCCTATAAAATAAGGGACAGCAGTCCACCGTGGCTGTCACAGTGCTGAAGGATAAGGGATGCAAGGTTAAAAAGCGTACCAAGAGAAGTTTGATTTTATTTAGGCCTCAGGCAGCTTTCAACAGGTAAGGGTGGAGTTTTGTTTTTGGGCCAGAATTAGGTGGGCATGTTAGACGTTTGAGTTGCTGTGAAATGAAGAGTCTAAAGTTCTTGTTTCCTTTTCTCCAAACACCATTTATTTCACTTCCACAGCCTCTGCACAAAACTCTTAACAACACACCACCTGACAGAGGCCACCTGAAGCCCCTTTACATATCAGTGTCAATTAATGGATACTTAACATAAATGAGACAACTAATTGCAAAGTCTCTTAACCCATTACTTAACAGTCTCCCCTTCCTTGGAGAAAAAAAATAATTAGGTGAAAACAAAATTTTAAGAAACTCAAAAACACACACATGATGTGTTCCCCCCCCCTTTTTTTTGTTTGGACGAGAAAGAAAAAAAAACAGTCACAGAAACAAGCGCCCTTCATTAACAGTATCCAAAAGTTTCTGTGAACTCGCCCCTCTTTTCGTAAAACAGTCTGACAGTTGATAGCTCCTGTCAACCCATTTAATTTTTGTTATTTCCCCTCTGTCCAACATCTGCTTCGAACTTGCAATGTCTATCTGTAACCTCTTTTCATTGACACTTTTTGTAGAGTGCACATTTTCCCACAGGGATTTATTGTCAATGTGACAGTCAATAGGTATATTACCCAAATCCCCTAATCCCAAAATTTCTGTCAATATCATACTCATATAAAAAGCCATATCCACCGCCTCTACTAGGTTTAACGTCTCAGCAGCCAAAGTGCTTTTTACCACTCTCCTTATTTTCTTTGTTTCCCACACAAGTGGGCAACATTTACCATTCCCCAAAAGGAAAATTATAAAACCTCCTGCGCTTGAAACCCCATCACATAAATTTGCGTAGGACACATCACTATAAACTATGAGTTTCAAGTGCTTAAGGTCACCTAAAACTGGGAACTTCCAAACACACTCCTGCATTTTTAGTTTGGCCAACGCTTTATTTGCTCTTATTATGTCTTCCACTTTGGGATCATTCATTTTTGTACTCAACTCTAAGACATCAAAACTCATGTCCGGTCTAGTCTGTCTACCTAACCAGTTCAGTTGCCCAATTAAACTTTGCAGTTGCTCTTTTTCTATCTTTGAAACCATTGCATCTTTTTATGAAACTCGGCCACGACTAACTGCTATTGGGGTGATGCTTTCCAAATAAGATTGCTGATGTAAAGTCGCCCCTAACTTAGTCTGTCCAATTTACAGTCCAATATATTTAAATGCACCGGAAGCCTGATTTCCAACCCTGAATTCTTTCCTCAAACCAGAGATTACAATAGCTTCAAAATCACTAGTCCCACCCCACAAAAAATCATCGACAGGCATCATAAAAATGCCAGAAAGATTTCCTTTATAGTGCCAGTAAAACATTGCAGGATCTGCTTTCAACTGGCAACAGCCTAACTTTAACAAAACTGACCTTACCGAAAAATACCAGACTCTAGATGCATCATTTAATCCATATACACATTTGTTCAACTTCCAGAGTACCCCTTCTGTGTTAGCTGCTTCTTTAGGAGGACGGAGAAAAATGTCTCTCTGGAGCTGATGCCCCTGCAAAAAGGCAGCTTTTATATCTATAGATTTGCATTCCCATGCCTTTGTGGCTAATAGAGCCAAGAAGATCTTTAAAATAACCTTTCCTGCTGTAGGTGAATCTACCCTTATATCCTGATCTTCTAAGTTTTCTTCAAATCCCCTTGCCACAAGCCTGGCTTTTGCCTTATAAGTTCCATCCGGAAGAACCTTTTCCGTGCAAATCCATCTGTGGGATAGAGCTCTTTGTCCCATATCCGGTACTTCCGTGTATACCCGAAATTCACTCCAACTATGCAATTATTGTTGTTTAGCTTCTTTAATAACTTTTTCATCTAATTTATTTGAAGCCACCAAAATCTCACGTGCATGTGGGCTTCTACTCCTATTGGTATTCGTAGTCTTACTCATGTTCCGAGATCTTGACAAACTACGTCCCCTCTCCCGCCTGATATCTCGTCTGTACTGCTACTGCTTGATCTTTCCCTTCTGCTGTGGGATGTCCTTTCAATAGTTCTCGGCCTTTTCCTGCGGACTTGTTCACTATCCGATGTACTATCTGAACTGGCACTGCGTTTCTGTGCCCTCCATTTTTGAACTTCGTTTTCCCAATCCATTGTCTTGACTCCTTCCCCTGAATGCTGTACATTCAACCAATGTTTACACTTTCCAGTGGCCTTCCCTGCTCTACTAATAACAGTTGCATCCTTCCATTGACTAGACCCTTCAGGCAAGTATGTCACTTTTGTACCAACTTTTGGCAGTTGCCCTTTCGGAAAAATGGCCTCTTTTAATTCACCAGAAGTGTTGTGTTCCTCCACAGAAACCCTGTCTATATCAGTTAATTAGTCCTCATAGTTCTGTAACACATGTGTACCAGATGACTCTGGTTCCTCGTCATGTCTGTCTGCTCTGTCTAAATTTGAAAATTTGTAATCTGTACCCATTATCCTTGATGAATGGACCCTAACAGTTTGATTACCATGTTGCAAAATAATTGTTTTGCCATCCATGCCTATGATCTTCCCTGGGCCTTTCCATTCATTAGAATTGTCTCTCTTATGGTATACCATGCCTCCTTGCCGAACAACGGCATCTGATGGCCGTACGTTATGTCTTAAAGCTCTGCAAATTCTTTCAGAGACCTCTGCTTCCAAAAAAGCTTTTCTACTGCTATGTAATGCATTTAAATGTTCAGCAAAACCAGAGCTAATTGTAGTCCCCTCCCAAGCTGGAGGCTGAACATCCAAAATGGAAGGAATTTTAAGATTTCTACCAAACACTAATTGATAAGGACTATAGCCCCCAACCATCTGCAATGAATTCTTTGCATGTACTGCCCATGCTAAAGATGAATTTAGCCTGCAATTTGGTTGATCTGCCAAAACTTTCTGAAGCATGTCATCGATGACAGCATGATTTCTTTCACAGACACCATTACTAAATGGGCTTTCTGCAGCCGTATTCAAAACTCTGATATTCATGTTTTCACACATATCCCTAAACTCATCATTAGCAAATTCTCCCCCATTGTCCATAAGAAATTTTGCCTGTGGACCCATTCCTGTCCCTATCCATTTTTCCACGATTTGATCCAGAATTATTCTCTTTTCTTTACTTCGTACAATCGTTGATTGACTAAATCTGGTTGTAAATCGACAAAATGCAAAATAAATATATTATTTGCTTTATCCCAGATCTTAAGGTCCATGGCCACAATGTCGTTAAAATCCATGGCCAAAGGTAGGGTTACTATCGGTCGTGCTGGTGTCCTTCTGTACTTCCTACAAACTTCACAGCGGTCACTAACCTGTTCTATCAGTTTAGTATAGTTGTCAGCCCTACCCCTGCATCCTTTAATAAATTGTTCAGCCTCCGAGGAGACGGATGTGCAAATTGCCTATGCAGTTTTAATACCACAAGCTTTTTATCAGCTAAAGTTCCATTTTCAACTGCTATTAACACATCCTTAACCACTCTACTTGAAAAATTATTTGTCAGTAATGGAATACAATAGTGTCCTGACTGTGTAAATTGTAAGTCCACCGTCTTTCCAAAAACTGTTGCCTTATCCTGTTCCATATCCAGTTTCATGTGTGCTTTCTTCATCGACAGTCTGCTCAGAAGCAAAGGTTTCTCACTTGATACAACATCCGTGCTAATGAAATGATTCACTCCGGCAATATTGCAAGGGATCACCACTCTTTTCAGCGACTTCAGAGTATTATCATCCCCAAACCTGAAACTTGTGGAACTTTCAAATTCCTTAACCTTGTTACGATTTTCAGCATTCAAAGAGTCCAGGTAACATTTTAACCAGTCAATTCCACACACAGTAGATGTGCAGCCACTGCCCAATACAGCACAGTTGAAGGATTCTGCAACCAACACCCTCATTACCGGCGTAAAACTGCTTGTCAATAGGACAATGCCTTCTTTCTGGTCACTATCTTTTTCCTCTTCTGACTCTCCCGTGACATGCGTCGCTTCAAACACTCTATCATAACGAGTTGGACAGTTGAAAGCATAATGGTATTGAAAGTCACATTGAAAACATTGATTTATCATGCCCCGTGCATTTCTGGGGTTCATCTTCCTATTGTAGGTTCTAACTGGGTTTCTGTCTTCATAATTTCCTTGTCTCAGTCTCTGTCTATAGTCTTGAGCCCTGTTCGTAGCCATATGATTTCGCCATCCTGTTACTAGTGTATCTTCCATATTCTGCCTTATTGCAGGTTGACCTATTTGGGTCATCAGAGCCATCGGAATCGAAAGTTTCCCCAGAAACTTTTGTAAAGCTTTTGTCATCTGTTCGAATAAGGTATCCTTATCAGTAAACTGAACTCCTGTCAAAACCAGGAGCCTATCTATGTTGCTCACTCTAGCACAGTCAAGTAATTTAAAGGCCAACACAGACTGTGGAAATTCCAGATTGTGTTTCTGCAGCCTATTATATAGTCTGCCATATTCCATTTGAGATATCTTCCATAGAGATATCCTCCATTTTCCGGTACTTATCAAAATCCAACCATGCTTTATACGCACTTAACAAGTCATCTTTCTTATAAGTCTTATCCATATAATGTAATAAAGTCTCCAGACTTTCTTCTGAGTCTAACTCTTCCAATTCCAGCTCAGAAAGCACTTTGTTTCAGATTTTACTGCCATATGGTAGAGAAAGAGCCAATGCCATACCTTGTTTTCTCTTTCCCAAAGCAGTTACTTTAGTCCACATAACTACTGCATGTCTCCATTGGTCGTACAATTCCCTTTCAGAAAATAAGGGAGGATAGTCATATCCAGGCACCTTTATCCTGGGTTCAGCCATGTATCTTTTTTTTTTCCTTCTCACTCACTCCTTGGTTTGATCAGGAAAAGTTGTATCTTTCAAATCTTCACATTTGCACAGCAACCATCCTCTGCTACCATTGTTAGATGTTTTAGTTGCTGTGAAATGAAGAGTCTAAAGTTCTTGTTTCCTTTTCTCCAAACACCATTTATTTCACTTCCACAGCCTCTGCACAAAACTCTTAACACACCATCTGACAGAGGCCACGTGAAGCCCCTTTACATATCAGTGTCAATTAATGGATACTTAACATAAATGAGGCAACTAATTGCAAAGTCTCTTAACCCATTACTTAACAGGGCATGTGCACCAAAAGCTAGAGACCTCCCCAAAATTGGCTATTGGACCACATCAGCACATTGCCAGCAAACTGCGGCCCTGCTCGGGCTTCTGGGTAGCTCACCAGCTGTACAGGGAAAAAGTTGGATCGACTGTCCTCCTGGGAGCAACTTTTGTTTCAGCCTAAGAGTGTTGGTCGCTGATTGGGAAGGAGGGAGAGACCGGCCAGGAGAGAAGGCAAATTATCGAGATGGTGGTGGGAGGGAGAAGTAAAGTATTCATAAAATGGATGCAGCATCAAACAATTTCTAGCCAGATAGTCTTTTGCACAAAAGTATAAAATTTACTTTTTAGTTTTATTTCAAGTATTAATTCTTGGTCTATAGATTGATAATAACAGACAATAAGAAATCAGTGACACTCTGGATGGAAATCAGTAATACCACTTTCTCTAACGGAATCATACAAAGGATCCACTTAATCTCCTCTTCACATACTGTTTTATTTTTTTCTGTAAAAAGATGGGGGGTTTTCCCTGCAATATTGAAACTTGTTGTCATATAGATCAGATGGAATGAAGGTAAGAGTAGCTTATCTACAGCCAGGATTGTATTCAATGTGATTCCATGGGAATATACCTCTAGAATTTGTATTCCTATCAAAAACGTCAATTATGTTCTTGGCAAGCAATATTTTAGGAACAATTCAAACGAATTTCAAAATAAATGCAGAACACTTTCTGTTTCCATTGATTTAAAGACATTGCTGTGCCTTTATTAACTTCCATCACTGGGATGGACATTTTCAATTTATAACAAAGAACACTGATTGAACCAAAGTTTTAACTCAGATTAACCATATTGTATGGATCCTTCCTGTGATTCCCTTATTTCCCATTTCTTTATTTTTTCCATTATCATTTTTGATCCAAGGATGATTAATGGACATGTATCTTTAAGTAAAGCAGCAGGGAGGAGTGAGGAGTTTAGAAGTTACAGGAGCAAACACTCTGCTAGTCTGTTAGTTTGAACAGTAGATCTCAGACTTTTTGGCAGCAGAGAGAGAGATGGGGTGGGATTTGGTTTGATCGGTTGGTGAATGAATTGGCCAAAAGGCTGTAATCTGTCTGGTAACAGGTGGTGATTGAATCCTATCCCAGTGGAATCATTCTCAGAGTCCTCAAAGAGTTGTTGAGTCCTAGACATACCAAGACAAGGTTCTGCTTACTTTCTCTCATTCGTGTTCTCTCCAAAAAGGCTGTGAGTGCTGTATTTCTGAAGCTGCAGAGAACCTGAATGAATGAATCTACAGGAAAACCATTATAGGCTGCAAGCAAAGACAAGGATCTGCTCTCTCTCTCTCCAGATAGGCTATAAGTGCTGTATTTCTAAAACTACAGAGACCTGAATGAATTTATGGTAAGAAACCTTGAACTGAAAGCAAAGTTTGAAGAGCAGTAGGTTCTGGAAACAACGATCTGAAACAGAGACTTTTTTTTCCTTTTACTTACAATTTTAACCCCTCTTGTCCCCTCTGTATGTGTCTGTCTTGTGTGCATGTAGAAGGTGGTGACAAGTTAAAGTGGGGAGTTAGGAATTAAATAATAGTTAACCAGTTATATTTGCTGCATATTTCATTATAGTTCTTGTTATAAATAAAAAGTAATTGTGTTTGAAATTACAAACCTGATGACTGTAATTATTGGGCAGCCAAGGGCCAAAGACATTTCTAAGAAGTATTGGTTAATTCACTTGTGTTGTGATTCCTGGTCAAGTGGGGTTGGAATTGACCATGCACTCGCCCAGGGTGTCGTAACAACATTTAGAATTGATGAGTCCGTATTATTGCCTTTTTACCCTTTAGATGAACCACAAGCTGTTTCTTATATTGACCAAATGACCACACAACCAGTATGTTAGCTAAAAACACAGTTTATTAATAACATAGGACTTGTATCTCTATGTAATAATACACGCGGCTCCGTACTAAACTACACCTAATAACTAAGATCACCTTTACTTAACTTTGAGTGACCGGCACTGTGCGAGATAAGGTCTTCATCCGGGTCCCCGTGGTCGGTTGGAAGTTGTTGGGTTTGTCTCAGCTGGGCTTGTCCTTCAGGAAATGGTTGTGGGTCCTTGAATTTGGTTGTTCTGCTACAGTTGATTGCGCACAGGCCGGTCCCAAATAAGCCGATCCTAGTGCGCAGGGCTTTTTATCCTTTGTCTCTTTCGCGCTCTTGTGGGCAGTCCTTACTCCAGGTCTAATGGATCGATAGGGTTTCGGTCACCCTCATCGATCTTAGCCAATTAGGGGCGGATACCTCGATAGCTGGGTGGGTCCTAGCTATCATTGTCCCAGGCACGTAGGCCTTTCCAAATAAGGGGGGGGTGGCACCGGTTAGTCTGCCATCGTTGATGGCCCTTAATGCGAATGCTATTGTCTTGGGGAAAATGGTGATCGATCTTTAATGAACTGGGAGTTTTCTTACCAGGTCTGGTTTCTTTGCACAATACACAGAGGCTGTGTACCTATCGGTGTCCCAAATTGACCACAATTCTCATAGTCCTTTGCAGGTGACCATTTAAAATAACTACATTATTGAGCCAGAAAACCTTATCTCAACTTGCCTATACGTTATGTATCAGCGTGTTTGCCCGGGATGTAGTTCTCCATCTTAGTTTGTATGAGCAACACCTCCTCATAAACCTTGCATTGTGTTTGTAAGAAATCCAGGTGTGTGGCACTTCCATACGTTTTCTCTTTTGCGGCATATAGAGAATATAACAAAAGACAAAACTGGCGATGAAGATTGTAGCAAGAAAAGGCTGCTGAGGCACAAATGATCATCAATATAGGTGGAGACGACAACAAGAGAGGAGGAAAAAATTCTCAGGACCATATTCACACATCGGTTGAAAGGAAAGCGGCCAGTTTCAAAAAAACGGAACACAACTGTGAGTAAGAGAACAATAGTTTTGAACACTTACTTGTCGTTGGGCGTGGATAGATCCTAAACAACGGGGGCCACGCACGTAGTGAAGAGAAACGGGCTGAGGGAACAGGGATTCAAAAGTCTTCTGGCTCGGGAATAAAGACAAACCACATTTTGGCAATAAGGAACTGTTTTAAATTTGCATTGTGAATCAGAAGATCTCTTTTTTAATATATCCAAAAAGAACAGAAGGGAGGAAGGTTGAAGTACAGCCGCATGCAGCCAGTATCCAAAGTGGAGACTGGGAGACTTGGATTTCGTATGAGGAGAGATTTCAACTTTATCTCATGGCGAATAAACCACTGGCGGACCTAAAGGTTGCAACATTTCTCAGTTTGGTAGGGATTAATACGTTTATGCTGCAGCAAAGCTTTGTTCATCCAGCAAAGCCGGAAGGTAAGACTTATAACGAATTAATGAAGGTTCTAAAAGGACATTTCCTCCCTTTAAAATTAAAGCAGCTTTTAATTGGTGAAAGGTTTTGTTTCCACTGTCGTAATCAGGAAGAAGGTGAAGCATTTTAAAATTTGTAGCAACTTTAATAAAGTTAGCAAAATATTGCGAGTTTGGTGCAATACTAGATACACCCTTCGTGATTGGTATGTGGACTCCGCAATGAAGCTATTCAGAGGAAACTATTTATTGTAAGCGACGTAACTCACAAAGCTACTCCAGCAGTTGCCATATCTATGGAGCTAGCAACAGAAAAGGCTTCATAGATAGGTGCTGAAGCAAAGATCCAGAAGATGGAGACCGTCAGAAACAGATCTGCAAGGGTACAACCATGTCATCGATGTACACAGGTTGGACACTCAACGGGGGGATGCTGGAGTGGAGAAAATAAATGCAAGAAATATGACAAAAGGGGCATATTGCCAAAGCATGCTGGGCACGGCAAACACCTCTGAGCTCACTAGTAGAGTCTATAAGTTAATAGATAAAGTTGAAGACCCCTCAGGAGACAATGCACCCAAACAATTTCAAGAGCTGAAACTAGGTGTATTGTTGGTGTGGGGCAATCAACAACATTTCTGGCTATTCCCTAAACTTGATGGTAACCAAATACAAATGGAAGTCGATACGGGTGAAGTTGAATCATTGATTCCTGAGACAATTTAAAGTCAGAAGTTAAAGTATCAGTGTTGAAAGCATCAAATGTTATCCTAAGGACGTATACAGAAGAGGTTGTACTATTAAAATTAAACATTATGGTAAAAGTAAATGGACAAAGAGTGGAGTTGCCTCTCCATGTTGTCCGTGGAAATGTTTCTCTGTTATTTGCCAGAGCATGGTCGGGAAAAATCAAACTCAACTGGTGAGCAGTGAAACAATGAGTGGATTCAAAGAATGACCTCTGACAACTTCTGGGAAAGTGTAAAAATGTGTTTGAAGACTCATGGGGCTCGATGACAGAAGTTGTGATTCAATTCAGAATTAAATCAAACAGTACACCAAAATGTCTCAAAACTAGAAGCATACCATATGCCACCAGGCCAAAAGATGTGGGCAATGTCAGTCCTGCGCAAAACTCAGAAACACTCTCTTCATCCCCGGGATTGGCCGACACAGCTATAGCAGCGAATACACATAGACTATGCTGGTCCAGGAGGGTCACATGCTCCTAATGATTGTGGGTGTACTCTAAATAGCTAGAAGTTGTGATTATGAAATCCACGATGACAGAACTATTGAGAAGTTGGATTAAATATTTGCAAGGTTTGGTAGATTGGAGCAGGTCGTACATGACAATGGCATTCAGTTCATTTCTAAGGAGTTTGAAAACTATTTAAAAGAAAAGCACATAAAGTCAGCTCCGAAGCATCCTGCAACAAATGGATTGGCCAAGCGATTCGTACAATCATTTAAACATTCCATCAAGGCATAAAGAGACCAAGGTACATTGTCAAGGTGAGTGAAGAATTTCTTGATGTCTTGCTGAAACACCACACAAGCAATAACACAGAGTTGATCAGCAATGCTGCTTTCCAAAAGGAAACTAAGGACACAGTTTAACATTTTGATACCACCTGATACTTCAGAGATTGTCAAACGACAACAAGCACAGATTGTTAGGAGGGAACAAAACTTGAAAAAGTAAGTATTCATTCAAAGGGAGATAGGGTATCTGCTGTTATCCTCGCAAAATTAGGTCCAATCTCATGTACCGTACAGATAGATGCTGAAAGAGTTTGGCCATGTCATACTGACCAATTTCTAACATCACAAGATGAAATCTCTGAAACTTCTCAAGAAGTGTTTCCACCGGAAAATCTAAGCAGTGATACTTCTGAACAGAGACCAAACACAGAGACAAGTTCAGATTTGGTTTCTGAAGACTTTCCAATGCTTATGGAGATGGATACTCGAGCAACTGGATTACCACCTACTGAAGAAAAAGACATTTCAAAGGTTTCAAGTAACCATGTTCTACAACTAGGCATCCCGTAGCGAGGTATGCTCACTTCCGAGAGGGGCAAAGCCCCGATGCCGGCGAGGATGGATGGTGGTGTGGTCGGGTCACCCTCATGCCTGGGTGGTGTTGGGGGCAGTGACATGGATATTTAGTGATTGGGATGTGGTTGCCACTCTGGGGTTGAGTGTTGGGGATGTTGACCATGTCTGTAGGAGAGGGGTTGCGATGTCCATGGGTAAGGGGTGTGGAGACCCTCAATTTAACTTTGAGATCTGGGTACCCATTAAAAAGGGTGCCCTGATCTCTGGGGATCCGGTCTTGCTGTCGTCTTGAGTTCTCCACTCCAGAAAAAATTCTGCGTGGGATAATGGTTCCCCATAATGGTTCCCCATAACAAGATTCTCAACATGACTGATCCCTGTTTCAGAAGCTGATGACTGGAACACTGTAAGCCATCAAACAAAATCCAGAGCATTACAGCAGATTAAAAACATTTTGAAATCACTGCGGAGGAAGGATTTACTTGAGTGATCATTTTGAAATCTCTATATTCAATTGAGAATTGAGAAATAAGGCATCTGCTGATTACCTCCAACCTGAAAAGAACATCAGCGGAGCACTCAGCTGACCAAACAGCCGGCCACCATCTCTCAACTCTTCGAAAACTTTTATTTTTAAAACATTCAGCCATCGCCTGCCAAGAAATCTATGTATAGAAACCGTATTGTGCTGCATTCATGGAATGCACTGCCTGGGAGGGTAGTAGGGGCGGGAAACCTCACAACATTTAAAAAGTACATGGATGAGCACTTGAAATGTCATAACATTCATGGCTATGGGCCAAGTGCTGGGAAGTAGGATTTTTGGATTGGATTGGTTTATTGTCACGTGTACTGAGGTGCAGTGAAAAGTATTGTTATGCGTGCAGCTCAAACAGATTATTCCATACATGAAAAGAAGATACATAATAGGGCAAACATAAAATACACAACGTAAATACATAGACACAGGCATTGGGTGAAGCATACAGGGGTGCAGTACTACTCAGTAGAGAAGATGTGTGAAGAGATCTGATCAGTCCATAAGTCCATCAATCCATAAGAGGGTTATTTAGGAGTCTAGTAACAGCGGGGAAGAAGCTGTTTTTGAATCTATTAGTGCGTGTTCTCAGACTTTTGTATTTCCTGCCCAATGGAAGAAGTTGGAAGAGTGAGTAAGCCAGGTGGGAGGGGTCTTTGATTATGCTGCCCGCTTTCCCAGTGCAGTGGGAGGTATAGACTGTGTAAATGGATGGGAGGCGGGTTCGCATGATGGACTGGACGGTGTTCACGACTCTCTGTAGTTTCTTCCGGTCTTGGACCGAGCAGTTGCCATACCAGCTGTGATGCAGTTAGAAAGGATGTTTTATATGGTGCATCTGTAAAAGTTGGTAAGGGTCAACGTGGACATGCCGAATTTCCTTAGTTCCTGAGGAAGTATAGGAGCAGTTGTGCTTTCTTGGTCATAGCGTCGATGTGGGTGGACCAGGACAGATTTTTGATGATGTGCACACCTAGGAATTTTAAGCTGTTAACCATCTCCACCTCAGCCCCATTGATGCAGACAGGGGTGTATACAATGCTTTGCTTCCTGAAGTCAATGACCAGCTCTTTAGTTTTGCTGACATTGAGGGAGAGATTGTTGTTGTTACACCACTCCACTAGGTTCTCTATCTCTCTCCTGTATTCTGACTCATCGTTGTTCGAGATCCGACCCACTACGGCTTTGTCATCAGCAAACTTGTAGATGGAGTTGGAGACAAATTGAGATTTAGTGTAGTTTTGTCAGTGCAGACTCGATTGGCCAAAGGCCCTTTTCTGTACTGTTTAACTCTATGACTATGAGCCTAGTTTTAAAAAGTCGTCTGCTTATGGACAGACAGTGAAAAGGTAAAGAAGTTCAGTTTACTTCTCCTTCCCTGTCCGTACCATGGTGAATCAATATCTGTCCCTCTCTTTGCTGTTCTGCACATCGCTTTAATGGAAGATGCAGTGAGGCCGAATTTCATCATAAGTCTGAATCGACTAGGTTATATATAAGGTGAATATTGTGCCATGAAACGAACTGGCTTGGGTCCTGTCCCATTGCTATTATAAATTAAATCAACAAACTTCCAGGTTGAAACAATATCCCCAATTTGTTAATGGGCTGTGAGCAACATTGGTAATGCCGTTCCTAATTGCTTTTGAGAAGTTGCTGGGTGAACTATTGCTGTCCATATGGTAAAGGCACACCCACAGTACTGATGGGGATGGGGGGATCCTGTAAAACATGATACTCGTTAGAATATTATAGAATTCTTATAGAACTGGCACCACCTGGTTGTTTATTTTCTCTCTCTGAGGAAAATCAAGATGGAAATCTTGTAATCAGGGTGGTACGATGGCACAGTGGTTATCACTGCTGCCTCACAGTGCCAGGAACCCGAGTTCCATTCCTACCTTGGGTGACTGTGTGGTGTTTGCAAGTTGTCTACGTGGGTTTTCCCTAGGTGCTGCGGTTTCCTCACACAGTCGAAAGATGTGCAGATTAGGTGGATTGGAGAAGCTAAATTGTCCCTTAGGGTGAGGTTACAGGGCGGGATGGGGCCTAGGCTGCGTGGTCTTTCTAAGGGTCAGTGCAGACTCGATGGGTTGATTGGCCTCTGTCTGGACTGTAGGGATTCTATGATTCTATTCTATAATTCTAATGGTCAAATGGAGTAACCAAAAGAAAAGGGATTTGAATTAGGATAATTGAAGGCTCGGGAGAAATAATTCACAATAAGAATTATCCACAGGATGGATTCAAGTGAAAAGAAAGCTGTAAAATCTTTTAAATTCATGCATAATGTGCCGCTTTTATTGTATGTAGTCATGAGCTAATAATCTAGAATTCACAGCACTCTTGCAAAAGGTTAAGCAATATCATTGATCATAGGTGATCTGTAAGGGGGGGGTGGGGGAAGAGTTCCAATCAGCGATAGTGATCACATAATTCTAGTAACTTTACATACCATAGATAACATAGTAATTAACAAATTAGGAAAACAAGCTTGTTAGTTAGAAAGAGTTAGGTTAACCCAAATCAGTTGGGAGAAGTCAGTAAGGCTATTTGCTTCTCAAAGGGGGATCTATAAGACATGGTGCATTTCAGAATATTGGAATGTAGGCATTGGAATATTGGAAGAAGGATGTTTCTCTTTGTCTCTATATAAAAAAACACATAAGCAGACCCTAGCTGAAGTAACGTATAGAAAATGATCACAAAGGTGGTGCTCTCAGGGAGTCTTGTGGTGCCTTCTGTATGCTCCTGTACAGATAAAAATCTGGCAAGAGTTAACAATTGGCATGCAGCTGGAGGACAGTTAAGAGATAACCTCAGCCAAAGTGATGGACAAGGGGGAGGTGAGGCTTTGGGTAACTGTTCTTTGGTCATTGTCCAGAGCTAACGTGATTGATGTAGGGTAAACAGCATCTCATGGAAATAAAGTATTTTATCAGGTGCTTACTGGTTAAGGGTTGTTCTGGTCTGGCAATTGCTGTCTTCAGATGCAGGAAGACCAAGACAAGAGCATCCTCGCAATTTGGTTAGTTTGAGGAGAAAGGAAATAAGAGAACAGAACAGACAAGAGATTTCTGGCCCCAGCTGCATAAATTGGTTTCATTGTCTTTTTGCCCTCCTGGACCAAGAGACTGTCCTTACAAATCACAGGTCACATGATCTTGCTGTCTATGCATTATATTTAACCTGTTACTTCTTATTATACTACTTATCAACTACTTTTAAATCATCAGTGACCTTGATCACCTTTTGGAGGTAATCAATGACTCCTGAACTCAACTTATAATTATGAGAAATTGGTGTCAGATGTGAGATCACAGAAGTTTAGATATCAGAGGATTGACACTTGAGGAGTAGTTATAATTCTTAATTAAATATGTGTGGGATAGTTCATAGATGAAACCCGGCATTGGCACATTTCAGGGAACTGCAAATAGTGAAAGCAGCAGTATCTAGAGGGCATCCTGAAAACTTCAAGTCAAAACTATCACTGAAGCTGACAACCAGCTTCTGCGTTGAGTAACATTTTGAGTTTAAAAAGCGTGGATGTACTTTGACTAAAATATATTTGTACGAATCTGAAGGGTATCAAGGACATTGCTTCCCAAAAGATAAACTTTAGCCTTAAAGTCATGTCTGTTAGGATGTCAGAAATCCAATGAGAACCTTTCAAAACGGGAGATGTGAAAGTTACCTCTGAAGTGATTGCAAATGCTTCTGTCGCTGATGTAGCAAAAATACCATAAAGCCTGGGCTATATTTGTCTTTGAAATTGGAATTGATAAAATAAGTTGATATTAGTTGCTACTCCAACCATTCAAAGGGAAATTTACCTCCAGTTTAAGGGGATAAATTAATTTTAATTTTCAAAACAAAACTAATGGTAAAACAGCCTCGGTGCTTTTTGGATTTCAAAAAATAAAGTGGCGATTGGGAAGAAATAAATTGAACACTGAGAAACCCTGTCAGCTCAACAGCACTGCTATTTGAATTTGGGATAATTTTAAAACATCAGGCACAATTTTGAGGGTTACATTTTGAGAAAGTAAAAGTCATCTGAAAGAAAGAACAAGGCAAACAAAAATGTGTTAATATCTGGAAGTGGTAATGTTTAATTTCTGTTTCAAAGACATTATGAAAATATTGTATTGAACAGTCGTTTCTTTGGAGTTCATAAATGGGTGCGGATGGTAATGAATGTATGTGTAAAATCATACAAGGACGTGATTGAGGGTAATAGATAAGAGTTAGGAGAAAAGGTAAACCATCCAATGGGAATTGAAATGACCCACCTTGGGTGTAGTTCAATGGAATATACAATGTGGTATTCCGGTGAAATGAAAGTGTAGATGAGGCTTATAAGGTGATAGCTTTCTCTTAGACATGTTTGGGTCTTTACCTATGATCATTTATCTTAAGAGAACTGATTTAGACACTAAACCAATACCTGAAACATCTAAGCCATACAGGGGGAGATAAGCAAAGATGTAATGAGAAATGCCCAATGATATTTTGTGAAGATCGCTGAGAATCAACATTGGTTTGCATTTGACGGACCTTGTGTGGAATGAGATTGGGATACTGGTGTGCTTGTGCAGACCTGATTTTTTTTTTACATTTACAGTATCACGCATGGTAAATCTGCACTGAAAAATGGGTCCATGACATGCTCAGGTACTTGGCCAACTGTATGACATGAAATTTTTAATGTGTCCTGTAGAGTAAGCAAACAATTTTAAAGCATCAAGGCGCTGACATATACTTCATAGTGAAACTGACTTTAACACCATCAAGATAGCGCTGGTCAGGCGGCATGTGGTGCAATGGTTAGCAGTGGGACTGTGGTTCTAAGGAACCAGGTACGAATCCCGGCCCTGGGTCACTGTCCGTGTGGAGTTTGCACATTCTCCCCATGTCTGCGTGGGTTTCACCCCCAGAACCCAAAGATGGCCACACTAAATTGCCCCTTAATTGGAAAAAAATAATTGGGTAATCTAAATTTAAAAATAATTTTTTTTTTAAAGATAGTGCTGGTCAAATGGAGTCAAATAAAAGTAAAGGGATTTGGGTCGGGACAACTGAAGGCTAGGAAGAAATAACACTTAATAAGAATTGTCCATGAGATGGAAACTGATTAAGGGCGAGCTGTAAAATCTTTTCAATCCATGCATTATCTGTTGCTTTTATTGTATGCATTCATGTGCTAATGACTTCGCATTCACAGCACTCTTGCAAAAGGATAAGCAAAATCATTGAGTGACGTGATCTGCAGGTGGGGAGTGCCAATCATCGATAGTAATCACATAATTCTAGTAACTTTGCATCACATAGATAACATAGTAATCAAAAAATTAGGGAAGCAAGCTTGTTAGGTAGAAAGAGCTAGATTGAGCAAATCAGTTGTGAGAAGTCAATCAGGATATTTTCTTCTGACAGCAGGGGGCGGGTAGGGACACGGCTATAAGACATGGTTCATTTCAGAATATTATAGAATACTTATAGAATAGGTAGGCATGCATGGGGCACCACCTGGCAGAAGGCTGTTTCTCTTTCTCCGGAAAAAAAACACATAAACAGTCCAAAGCTAAGATAAAGTATAGAAAATAGTCACAATGATGGTGCTCTCAGGAAGCCCTGGAGCACCTTGTGTATACAAATGTCTGGCAGGGTTTAACAAATGCCACACAACTGGAGATAAGCTGAATGATGACTTCAGCCATGGACAAGGGGGAGATGAGGAGGAATTTCTTCAGCCAGAGGGTGGTGAATCTGTGGAACTCTTTGCCGCAGAAGGCTGCGGAGGCCAAATCACTGAGTGTCTTTTTGACAGAGGTAGATAGGTTCTTGATTAATAAGGGGATCAGGGGTTATGGGGAGAAGGCAGGAGAATGGGGATGAGAAAAATATCAGCCATGATTGAATGGCGGAGCAGACTCGATGGGCTGAGTGGCCTAATTCTGTTCCTATGTCTTATGGTCTTATGGTCTTAGGCCCTTTGGGTAGCTGTCCATTGGTCATTGTCCAGAACTACCTGAACAATTGGTTGGTGTATGGTAAACAACCAGCCCCTAGAAATAAAATATATTGAGCTTCCTAATAAGTTGATTCGTTCAAAAAGGAGAATAAGTGGAGAACAAAACAAACAAGAGACTGCTGGTCCCAGAAATAGGAATCAGCTTTATCCATCTGCTTGCCCTCCTGGACCACTGATCATCCTTACTTGAGACACATCACATGTTCTTCCTACCTATTTAGCTTATGCATTATTTTTAACTTGTTGCTTCTTAATTAAGTACTTGTGAACGACTTTTAAACCACCTATGACCTCAACCAACCATTTTGGGTAAACTGTTATTCTCAAACTAGAACCTAAGACTTACAGTTCCAGTATTTTGACCCAGTGACAATAAAGTGATGGGGATATATCTCCGAGTCAGTATGATGTGTAACTTGGAGGGCAACTTTGTTTACATTTATCATGGCATGCGGACGTTGCTGGCTAGGCCATCATTTATTGCCCATTCTTAATTGCCTTTGAGAAAGTGGCGGTGAGCTGCCTTCTTGAATGACTGCATTGCATGGGGTGTAGGTATACCCAATGTGCTGTTAGGGAGGAAGTTCCAGGATTTTGATCCAGAGACATTGAAGGAACGGTGATAAATTTCCACATCAGAATGGTGTGTGATGTAAGGGGAACTTGCAGGTGGAGGTGTACCCATGCATCTGCTGCTCTTGCCCTTCTGAGTGGTAGTGGTCATGGGTTTGTAAAGTTCTGTTGAGATAACCTTGGTGAATTGGTGCAATGCATCTTGCAGATGGTAAACACTGTTGCCACTGTGCGTCAGAGGTGGAGGGAATGAATGTTAAAACCAATCAAGTTCCATATAATGTTCCATAGAATGTCTACTTCGAATTGCAGCACCACCAGAAGCAAGTTCAAGTTCAACGCCCGCTACCAGACGGATGAGCCCAGCTGAGCAGCAGTTACTTCTATAGACCCGATAGACCCAGATTCGAACAACGGCCACTGTTCCTCTGACCTAAGCCGGGTGTCTGAAGTTAAGTACAGGTTGTCATAGTTTATAGGTGTAGTTTAACTAGTAGTGTTTATGTTGCATGATTAATCTTGTGTATAAATTAAGTACCCTTGATCTTGGACTAACTGGTGTTTGGCTCTTTGATCGGTATCCGGTTGAACCTTGTGGTCGTATCATTTGATACCTGGTGACTCTGAGCAATATAATAGTGATATCTAGATAAAAGATGGGCAACCTCATTGATTGCCATATTTACAGTAGGTAAAAAAGGCAACAGAATGTACAGAAGTCTGAAGACTCGCACATCCAGACATAGGAACAGCTTCTCCCCCACAGCTACAAGACTCCTCAACGACTCCCCCTCAAACTGATCTGTTCCCTGTAAGAACACTATTCATGACGCCCTATGCTGCTCTTGCTCATGTATTTGCTTTGTTTGCTTTGTTTGGCCCCTTGTTCCTCACTGTAACCAATCACTGTTTGTCGATGTACCATTTGTCAATGTTCCCTGTTGATTATTCTTTTGTCTACTATGTACTTACTGTGTACGTTCCCTCGGCCGCAGAAATATACTTTTCACTGTACTTCGGGACAAGTGACAATAAATCAAATCAAATAATACGATACAAACGGAACTTATTGCATGTTATAATAAAATGTCACAATCCTCATAATACAATGACAATTAGACAGGGCGGTTTTATCCCCACCCCCCCCCCCCGCCGGGTGGTAGAATCGGCGGGGCGCCGCGCGACTCGCGCCACGCCACCTCGACCCCTGCACGCGATACTCCCAACCCCCCCCCCCCCGCCCCCCGAAAACAGCGCCGCACGAATCGCGCCGGGCCGCTCGGAGAATCGCTGCAAACGGCGAGCGGCGATTCTCCAACCCGGATGAGCCGAGCGGCCGCTCCGACACGACAGGGTCCCGCCGGCGCTGTCCACCCCTGGTCGCTGCCGATGGGACATCTGCGGGAATGCTCGTGGGGCGGCCTGTGGGGGGGGTAGTAGGGGGGCTCCTTCACCGGGATGGGCCTCCGATGGGGTCTGGCCAGCGATCGGGCCCCACCGATCAGCGGCCGGCCACTCCCCCCCCAGGCCTACATTCCGCCGCGGGCAGCCCCTGAACACCCACGCCATATTGCGTCGGGGCCGGAGCGCGTAATAAGTTCCCCGCGCATGCGCAGGATGGCGCGGCCCAACTGCGCATGCGCGGGATTGAGCTGCCCCAAATGCGCAAGCGCGGGTTGGCGTGGCGCCCATTTGACGCCGCGTACAGAGGCTGGAGCGTCGTGAACCGCTCAGGCGCCGTGCTGGCCCCCTATGGGGGCCAGACTAGGATGTGCCCGGGCCCTATTCGTGCCATTGTGAAAAGCGACGGCGTTCACGACGGCGCGAACACGTGACCGCCATGTCGGAGAATCGCCTTAATTTATAATCTTAGTAAAAATTAACACTAAATTCCCACTTCTTTATACCATCAGTGCTTATTGGACCATTCATGTTCACTGCATAAAACTACTTTGAAATGTAAGTATAATTTAGTGATACAGAAAACATGAAGCTGAGGGGGAACATGTATTTAGGTTGTTTCTAATTAGAGATACCTATTATGTGAAATAAACGGGTAATGTTGAAAGTTAAACTGAAAGTGGGCTTCTTTGACCTGGATGGTGGTGAGCGTCTTGAGTGAGCTGCACTCATCCAGGCAAGTGGAAAATATTCCATCAAAATCCTGACTTGTGTCTTGTGGATGGGGAGTAAGGAGGTTGGTTACTATCCACAGAATTCCCAGCCTCCGACCTGCTCTTGTAGCCAGAGCATTTCTATATCTGCTCCAGGTCAGTTTCTGGTCAATGAAAATGCCCAGGATGTTGATAGTGGGGGATTCAGTGATGATAATGCAATTGAATGCCAAGGGGAGATGGTTTATACTTCCTTGTTGGAGATGGTCATTGCCTGACAGTTGTGTGGCACTTGCGTTACTTGCCACCTTTCAGTCCAAAACTGACTGTTGCCCAGATCTTGCTGAATATGGAAATGCTTCAGTACCTAAGGAGTAACAAATGGTGCAAAACATTGAGCAATCATCAGCAAACAGACCTAACTTCTGACCTTATGATGGAGGGAAGGTCATTAATGGAACAGTCTAGCACCCTGTCTGATGAACTCCTGCAGCAATTCCCCGGGACTGAGTTGACTGACATATAACAATGACAACCATCTCTGCCTTTTGGCTAGGTATGACTCCAACCAATGAAAAGTTTTCCCTCTGACTTCAGTTTTATAGGTCTCTTTGATACCCCACTCGTCAAATGCTGCCACCACTTGCAGCTGGTGATGTACTGATGTGCCTCTTTTTCTTGTCTTTCAGGTAGTAGGTGTCTCAAATTTGGAAGGCGTTATTGAAGGATCCTTGGCAAGTTGCTATGGTGTGATGGATATCACGTTCACTGCAGAATTCGGATTAAAAATAAGGCAGTAATACAAACAGCATTCTAATTCAAGATGGAATAAAACCACTGCAGCTAAAGGTCAGATAGAGGTTACCACCTGATGGGAGAGACTCCAAGCTGGTTCCAAGGACTCATTAGTATCAAACAATTAAAGGCTCTTCTTTGATAGACCATAAATCCTTTGAGACAAACTCCCCTCCCGAGAAGTATTCAAAATATAAGGACAGGGAATTCTCCAGATAAATAGATACACAAATCTTTCTCAAACTATACCTTTGGACACTTACGATAACACCTTCACAAAAGTGTCTGTTTTGATATCTGGGGAGGATGTCACCCTGACAAGAGGCAGGCACCAACCAGTGCCTCCCTTGCTGATATATCTTAGGATTCCTGACAATTACAGAAACACTACAACCATTAAAAGATCTGTCAGTGATAGTACATCCAATTAGCCATTTGTCTATAGGTAATTAACCAACAATAAATGCCAAAGTAACAAATGCCTTCCTGAACCGATAAGCAAGTTTAATGTATATAAGCAGAAGGTATTTTAGCAGAAGTATCTCTCTCTCATACTGACCCCCTTTTAGGGCGAGAGTCAGTTCTGTTCTTAGGAAGCTTGTCTCTTCGGACAAAACCTGTTGTAAGTATGGTTTTGCAATAACTTCTTAGAAATGTACTAAGGAACTGATAGAGATGCTTTAAGGATTTTTCCATGTTTAGATATCTCATTCGATTGAGAGAAGTTAGTATGTTAGTAGATAACTAGAAGGACTGTTAATCCACTTATACTTTAACTCTGCAATTCAGTATGTATCTATTGGTAGTATTTTCACAATAAAGATACTTTAATTAAAATCATACTGTGTGAAAATTCATCTCGAGGTTGATCTCCTAGACACTCATTCAGGAAGCCTAAATCGGCAATAGGACCCACGACCTCAAGAGGTATCGATTTGGTTATGAGTGACGAATCTGAACTCTCCCTATAGAAAGTAACTGAAATCCTGTTTAACTGTCTGAGACCCGGAAAAGCATTCTCCCTTCGTGAGATCTATTCTGAGTCTTGGCAGGAAAACAGGTGTCCCTCTTTTAATAGGTTAACCGAGGGCATAGGTTAGTAATAGAGTATTATCAGATCCGGAATAACCTAAATCCATGACAGTTGGCACCCATAATGAGGGGAAATATTAATATCCTCATTAAAAATATTAAATATTAAAAAGTAATATTTAAAAATAAAGCAGAGAAAAAACGGTGTGATCCCTAAAATAGAAAGCTTTCGAACCTGTAAACATGGCAAATACCCCAAATGCGGGGAGAACATATAAAGTTGCCCAAGGAATAAATTAACTAATAAATGGAACTGCCCTATTCCAAGTTGCAGACAATTAATTGTTTACCCTGAAAATTTTAAAACAAAAACGCATCCAGAGAACTGGATACTGCACGCTAGTTAAAGCAGAAGTCTCTCAAATGGTTAACAGCAGCCGAAGTTAAAGACTACAGACAGTGCTTATCACACAGGCCTTGAGATAACACGCAGCCTGTGGTGTAATCGGATACCTTTCTTTCGAGTCAGTGTAATTCCAACGAAGTTAAGTTTTGAATTGTACAAAGGAAACCAGTGGATTTCTCCACCTCTTTGATAAAAGTTAATTATTTTAGCAGGCAATTGATTGAAATTGCCAGAATCTTAAGTTTAAATTACTTGAAATAATGTTTATTTCATTTTATTTGTGGATTAATAGAAACTTAAAGAAACTCACTAACACCATTTTTAAAAGTGTAAATCTGGAGATGACCGTTGACTTTGCTCCAGTATAAATCACCACAGCTAACTCCTCCCTCATTGATAGCAGCCAACATTTTTGTGAATGTAAGAAAAACTTGTTAAAAGCAAAATTGTTAAGATAAAGAATTAATTAAGTTGTAAAAGTTATACAAAACCTTGTTAAGCTAACCTTCAGTTCAGTTCTGAGTTGAGATCAGAACTAAGCTTGCAGTTTGCAGTAATTTAATTTGAATTTTCAAACATTTTAAATTTTAAAAGAAAACTGTTAAAACCTTTTTTAAATAACTGCCAAGTAACAAAAATTGCCATTGGTTATAAATAGGCAAATAAATAAACAAGAAGAGAGCTAACAGATAGCGGACTCATAGCAGCAAACGATTTAAAAGACAATCTCCTAAAAGTGAAAACTGTAAATCACAGAGACCTCAGTCACATAAATGACAATTACTCTCAGGAGAATTCTCCTCGACAACAACCACAGAGACAGCTACCCCCTAGAAATAGAATTCCAAATTCCAGATATTACGGTAGCCAGTGGGAAAATCAGGGGCAGACTCCCCGCACACCTAAAAGGCAGGGAGGAAATGGAAATCGCCAGTGTCAAACACCCAAAGTCCAGCAGACTCCAACACATGGTAATATGGTAAAAATTAAACAACCAGGGAATTTCCAGCATCAGATTAAACAACAAAAAATTGACTCACCCAGCCCAAGGCAGAGGAATCATTACCCTTACGTAGATATTAAAATCAGGGATTTATTTGGAACAGCATTAATTGATACAGGATCAGACATTTCAATTGTAGATCCTCAAGTAAACTCCAAGTGTCAGCTAAAAGGTCCCCTAGATGAAATTGAAATTGTAGGTATAACAGGACAATCACAGTCAACTCAGATTTTTGACTGCCCAGTCGAACTAAATGGCATGCAGCACATTTTAAAGACTGCAATGATAGACATCAATCAAATATCACCTTCTGGTCAAAAGGTCTTGTTATTAATTGGAGCTAAAGATTCAAAATTGTGGTTTAACACTCTTCCTGTTAATTCTGACATAGATGAAAGAGCTCACCACGTCATCAAACAGCTCGAATACCAGACTGACTCCACGGTGCGAGTAAAATTAAAACACCTTTTAAACCATTACTGGGAATCCCTACAGCAGCACGCAAACCATTGCGGTAAACTGCAAATTGAGCCTAACCCACTATGAGTTAACCCATTCCCTGTCCAAAAGCAATGGCATATTCCAGAACATCGCGGGAGAACCAGTCTTATTAAAACAATTGACTCACTTGAACAACAAGGGGTTTTAATTAAAAAGCCATCACGATACAATTCCCCAATGTTCGGCGTTGCTAAAACCAATAACAAATGGCGTCTTGTGATTGACTATACAAAATTAAACAAATACACTGAGCCAAACTCAGCTCAGCAGGCAAATGCCCAACAGATGGTAAGTCAATCCGTTAGAAAAACGTACAAGTCTTGCGTGGACCAGGCCAATGGCTTTTGGTCACACACAATTAAGTAAACTGATCAGTAATACACTGCTTTCACAGCACCCAATGGATATCAATATGTGTGGACTCGCCTTCCACAGGGATTTAGAAATTCCCCACAAATCTTTTCAGCCAGAGTAATGGAAATATTGTCAGACTTACCACAAGTCGCTAGTTATGTAGATCACATCTACCTGACAACAGACAATTTAGATGAACACTTTGAACTTTTGAATGAAGTTTTTAAACGACTCGTTGACAATGGCTATTTAATCAGTCTTAAAAAGTCTCAGCTATGCAGACAAACAGTCAACTTCCTTGGCCTAAGTGTCACAGACACCGGCGGGGGGCTGACAAATGATTTTAGAGTGAAAGTTTGACGCATTCAAATGCCCACGAAACTCAAAGAGCTTCAGTCAATCTTAGGATTGTTAAATTATGCAAAGGCATTCATCCCAAATTATTCTGCATTAGCTAAACCTCTTTTTGACAGATGTTCACCAAAAAACAATCCATTCATTTTCACCCATGAGGATTATCAATCCCTTGAGAAACTAATGGATGCTGTGCAAAAGGCCATCGATTTGAATACCAGAAATAGCATTCTGCAATTGATCCTTCAAATTAAAATTGGATCAAAGATGGGGATTGCGATCGCCTACAACAAGGGTGAAATAATTCCAGTAGCTTTCTATTCCTACAATTTTACATCCACCAAACAGCAATATAATGCTACTGAATGAACCCTGACATTTTTGTCTTGCAAGTTTTCATTAAAGTCAGGCCTTGGCAATGTTGCTAACTTTTGGTTGGTTCAATTGGCTCTGTTTTATAACCTTTGCTCTAGAGTCGCCAGATATCTTTATGATACCGCCACGAGGTTCAAGTTCAAGTAATGATCAATAACTCAACACACCAATTAGTAAGATTCAAATCAAAGCACATTTATTATACACAGTAAATCACTACTCATGCATAAATTCTACTTTCTAAGCTATTTCTATCACTAACAGACCTATACTTAGCTTCGGACTGGCCCACCAGGTCAGGGGAATAAATGGCCTTTCGTTCGGGTTCTGAGTCTGCGGGATTCAAAAGCTGGTATGGACTGGTAGCTAGGAGCGCCTTTCTCGTAGCGAGCGTTGACTTGAGACTTACTTTCTTGGAGGCCGCCGGACAGTTCACTCTCAGGGGTTGCTTCGCATTGCTGAGTGACCCTGTCAAGAAGGACGATTTGAACTTGGGGGCTTTACTTTATAGTTCCCAGGGGCTTCCCGCCTTTCGGGGCGGACCCCATACCTGGTTTCAAGTGATTGGACTTTGTTCCAATCGCTTGGTTCGATTTCTCCAATACTGGAGCTGTTCCCTGATCGTTGGGCAGTCCTTAAGTGTCCATTAACCTCTTTTGTGTTGGCTCCTGCTGGTGCCGAGGAGTCTGGCTTGGCCTTGTTTACCTTAAAATGTTTTGATTGTTCCCGGGGATCGCTCATTACTATGTAGATGGCTGCTACATTACTATGCAGATGGCTGCTTGTATCGATGCTGTCTGGGTTTCTGCAGAGTCTAATACACAGTAAACTTGCACCTGCTAGTTTTTGCCTGTGTTGGCTGAATTTCCCTTCAGCCTTTGCGGTTCTCCATTTTGAGTTGGGAAGTAGCCAACTCAGGTGGCTACAGCAAAGAGAGAAGCCAATTCTGATACAGGCTGCTTGTCACGCTTTGAAAGATTTAAACAGGCTGCCAGAGAATGAAAGAAAGGCAACAGCCATTAGATATGGTAAGTGGTTAACACTTCTCCACAACCATACACTTGAGTGGGAAGTCACCCCAGAACTATTTGACTTACAAATGGAAGATGAATACCAAGAGAGTGAGAGAGAGAATGTACCCCAACACAATCTAGCAGACTACAAAGAAGTCTGGTATTGTGACGGCTCTTCAATGAAAATACTTCGATCAGATGGATTGATGAAATCCTCTGCAGGGATAGGACTAATCAAAGGGCAACTCCAGGAGTCCAGATATATCCCAGAACAAACCATTGCGATCCCTCTAGGACCTCACACTGCACAATATGCAGAAGCAATGGCATTAAAAGAAGCAATGCAACGGGCAGATTCTAAAAATCCAGTTCTAATATGTACCGATTCAGCATATGTGAGAAATGCATATGAGAGAGATCTCCCCATATGGGAAAGAACTAAATGGAAGACAGATAGAAATAAAATTATCAATCATAAGTCCATATGGCAAACAGTAGCTATGTTGAGAACAGACAAGCCAAACATACAGGTATTACACATCCCCGGACACACCAAGGACCAGCAGCACAGCTACGGAAATAACTTAGCAGACGAGCAAGCAAAACAAGCTGTAGGAATGTACCTAACTGAGGTTAGGGAGGCCAGGGTCAATGTCATAACTAGACAACAAATAGCAGAAAATCAAGATGATGAATTAAAAACACTGCTAGACCCATATAAAGAAAACCCGCCTGGATATCTTTCAAAGTATTTCTATCAAACAAATCAAGAAGGGAAGGTATTAGTATCATGGCCCAAATAATCAGACCGAATGATTCTTCCTAAAACAAAACGATTGGAATTGATAAGGGAATCTCACCAAGGGCAAGGTCATCTCCATGGAGGTGCCCAAGCCACATGTGCACAATTAGGAATGCACTATTGGTGGCCATATATGATAACTGATTGTCAACGATTTGTTGCAAATTGCAAACCGTGTCTCCTCCATAATAAAGGAACAGTCACGAGGCCACCTTTGATTCGGCCTGCCAAACCAGACCAGCCAATGGTAAAATGGCAAATTGATTATATTGGACCATTCACCCCTTCTGTGGGTAAAAAACCTTATGGGCAAAAGAACCAATACATCTTGGTAGTGCTAGATTGTTGTATCGCATTTACCTGGTTAGTCCCGACCGCCCACTGTTCAAAACTCGCAACAACCACAGCACTCTCGTACTCACTGTTCCTTGTTACTGGATTGCCAGCTTGCATACATGCCGACTGAGGCTCAGCCTTCATTGGTAAAGGTTTCAGAGACATGTGTGAACGATCAGGTATACAATTGGAATTCAGTACTGCGTACCATCCCAGCTCTAGTAGGATGGTGGAGCGTAGGAATCAAGAAATAAAGAGAGGCCTGGCAAAACTGATGATGATCAGGGGATCAAAGTGGGCTAACCTGGTACCTGAGGTGCAAATGTGCCTTAATAATATGCCTTTAGCTAAGTTAGGCATGCATCACAATATTACACCCTACCGTTTAATGTATGGGATACACATGAATACCCCTTTATCCCAAAATGTTTTGATTCCCCTTCCGGAGCCTGAGCCAGAGCTCACTAAGAAACTAAGATCACTAATTTCTGTAACCTCTGAAGTGACAATTCCCCCACCAGGCACTTGGATGCCCCAAGTAGGTGAGTGGGTGCAGGAGAAAAAACAGTCCAAACAATCAGGCTTAAGAGCTAAATGGAAACCCCCTTGTGTCATCACGCAGGTACTCAATGAGAGAACTGTGGTGATTGAAGCAGGAAGAGGGGACCGAACCACTCAGAGAACAGTACCTGTGGATAATTTAAAGCCAGCACCCAGGTACTTTGAACCTTAAAAGAAATGGATCATGACAATTCATATTTAGGTCTGTATGGACCCCCTAGAGAGCAAACTCCTCCCCAAATTAATGATGAATTAAAAGAAACTAAACAATCCAAAGACGTTCTCAAAAAGACGACTCACAAGCCTGTCACAATTCACCAGGTTAAAGATCAGCCCTTGCAGGCAGCCAGTACAGCTGCAGCCAGCCCGCCCCCACGGCAGACTAATAGCTCAGCGATCACAGAACACACTTCTGTGCAAATGATTCTTGGCAATTTAAATCCATCAACAGCGCCTGATGAGAGGCACAAAACATGCCGCACCCTCGGAAGATGGTTTAAAAAGAAAAGATGTCAAAAGATTTGTTGACATTGTACACTAATGTTACTTTTTATGCTGGTTACCATAGCTTTAATTGTTTGGACTGTAGTAATCGTGATAGGGAATGTAGCACTCCAACAAACAGTTTTTCTCGGTGAAGAACCTCAGGCACCGACACAATTAACTTCGGGCCAAACTATTCAAAGAGTTGCATCTCATAAATTGGACTATACAAAATTTTCCATTCCCGAAGGAAATATATGGACACCTGTCCTGGAACCAACCTGTCTTTCCCCAGGAAAGGTTCCCATTCCACTAAATATAATTGTCAATTTGGGAAAATTGATAGATAATCACCAAATAATTTCCCATGACGGCTAAATCTTCCTAATGAAAGAATTAGAGGAAACAAATGAAGTTTCTAAAAGAATCTTCTCCAGAAATATCTTATGATAAAATAGATCCATCTCTCACAGATCCCCGGGAACACCTTTTGGATTAGTATAGACATTGTTATTTCATAGAGTGGCGCCAATCCAGCAGTTGCTTTGTCCACAGAACTTTGCTTCGTCAGCAAACCTAAAACACATTATTCTTGGTCTGTTTAGTTGTCGATAGTATCGATTGAAAAAGAACTGAGCACGACACTCATTAAAGCCTGCCAACTTCAAAATGCCAGCTATCGCTACTCCCTGATTCCAGTCACATAACCAATCCTATATCCATGTTAATATATTATCCCCACTTCGCTTGTGTATTAACCTTTTGTGTGACACCTTAACATATGTTTTTGATTCTGTTTATCTCTCCCCAGAGGAGGAAAGTCACTCTCAGCCTTTCAAATCTTCCAGGCATACTGAAGGCAGGACAAATGGAAGGCCTCAGACCAAGTACAGCCCCATAGTTCAATCAAAACTCTCCGCAAGTCCTCCTCCAGATTGTGAGTGAAAGGTAGGAGGACTCACTAGACCAAAGAAGCCTGGGCAGAGGTCAGAGAGAAGGTCTGAGGCCATGAGGTCATTCAAAGGACCTAGCAGCAGTGCCATAAGAGGCTTAATGACCCTTTGCAATTGGCAAGGTTGAATATTTTTTCAAATTCATTTATGGGCAGTTAAGGGGCGCACAGCAGAGGGCCAAGGTAAATGGTAATTTTAGAGGGTGATGATGGATCTTGATTTGACTGGAAGGATGATGCAAGAAGAGTCATTTGAAATGTGTTTGCATGAGCATCTCGCGAACCTCCTTTGTGCCTATGTCGTAGCGCCTCACATCTTTGAAGATGACATAACTGACCATCAGCTTCCTCATCATCCTTCTTATCTGAGGATTCTTCACACTCATTCTATGCGCATTGGCCAGATCCTCCACCCTCTGCAATGTTAGGCTGTACAGAGCACTACAGATTACCATGCTCTGGGAAACATTTGCTGGGAAATATTGAAGTCTGCGACAAAGAAATCGTCATATTTTATATTTAAAAATTTTTCATGTAATATTAATAAAACCTGGGTTAGGATGCATACAGACAGTATGAATGCTAGGTTTGTGATTAAGGTGTTCTAAAAGTGAGATAATCATTGATTTGCAGGTGAAGTGGTCTGCTAATATATCTTAAGAAGCAGTTACTGATTTACAGATGGCTAACTAATAGAATATTGTTCACATTTGAAGGACCACTGGAGTGTAGATAATTTACAGGGGTATTGTGTTTGGCCCTGGCTAAACGAGTCAAGGGACTTCTTGTAAGAAGAGACTAAAGAATGCCTTCTGCTTTGGGTGCAGATGATATAGTGGGTCGGATTTCAAACAATGATGAGACAGAGTACAGGAATGGGATAGAGAATCTGGTGAACTGGTGCGACGACAATAATCTCTCCCTCAATATCAACAAAACAAAGGAGATTGTCATCGACTTCAGGAAGCGTAGTGCAGTACATGCCCCTGTCTACGTCAATGGGAACGAAGTAGAAAGGGTCGAGAGCTTCAAGCTTTTAGGTGTACAGATCGCCAACAGCCTGTCCTGGTCTCTCCATGCCAACACTATAGTTAAGAAAGCCCACCAACGACTCTACTTTCTCTGAAGACTAAGGAAATTTGGCATGTCAGCTACGACCCTCACCAACTGCTATAGATGCACCATAGAAAGCATTCTTTCTGGTTGTGTCACAGCTTGTAATGGAGCCTGCTCTGCCCAAGACCGCAGGAAACTACAAAAGGTTGTGAATGTAGCCCAGTCCATCACGCAAACCAGCCTCCCATCTATTGACTCTATCTATAATTCCCGCCGCCTCAGAAAGGCAACCAGCATAATTAAGGACCCATGCACCCGGACATGCTCTCATCCACCTTCTTCCGTCAGGAAAACGATACCAAAGTTTGAGTTCACGTACCAACCGACTCAAGAACAGCTTCTTCCCTGCTGCCATTAGACTTTTGAATGGACCTACCTCGTATTAAGTTGATCTTTTCTCTACACCTTGCTATAACTGTAACATTATATTCTGCAGTCTCTCCTTCCTTCCCTATGTACGGTATGCATTGTTTGTACAGCATGCAAGAAACAATACTTTTGACTGTATACTAATACATGTGATAATAATAAATCAAATCAAATCAAAGATAGTTAATGGGAGCAGCCAAATCTATACGTTGGGTCCTAGAACACTCATCTGAACATACGTGTTTCAGTTTGGGCCTGAAAGATTATCTCTCCAAAGATTCTGTACAGAGAAAAGCAAATAGAAACCAGGGGCGTCATTCTCCGACCCCCCACCAGGTCGGAGAATGGCCGTTGGCCGCCGTGAATCCCGCCCCCGCCCCTGCCGAAGTCTCCGGTACCAGAGATTGGGCGGGGGCGGGAATCGGGCCGCGCCGGTTGGCGGGACCCCCCGCTCAATTCTCCGGCCCGAATGGGCCGAAGTCCCGCCCAGAAATTGCCTGTCCCGCCGGCGTAAATCAAAGCTGGTATTTACCGGCGGGACCTGGCGGCGTGGGCGGGCTGGGGGGGGCGCGGGGCGAACTGACCCCGGGGGGTGCCCCCACGGTGGCCTGGCCCGCGATCGGGGCCCACCGATCCACGGGCGGGCCTGTGCCGTGGGGGCACTCTTTCCCTTCCGCCTCCGCCACGGCATCCACCATAGCGGAGCGGAAGTGACTCTCCCCACTGCG
The DNA here is from genome assembly GCF_047496885.1 of Scyliorhinus torazame. NCBI lineage: Eukaryota > Metazoa > Chordata > Chondrichthyes > Carcharhiniformes > Scyliorhinidae > Scyliorhinus > Scyliorhinus torazame. Next base: position 131,283,573 of record NC_092717.1, on the reverse strand, counting down.
CATGCGCCGGGAAACTGTCAGCGGCCGCTGACGCTCCCTCACATGCGCCGCATTTCCGCGCCAGCTGGCGGGGCAACAAACGCCATTTCCGCCAGCTGGCGGGGCGGAAATCCCTCCGGCGTCGGCCTAGCCCCTCAATGTTGGGGCTCGGCCCCCAAAGATGCGGAGCATTCCGCACCTTTGGGCCGGCGCGATGCCCGTCTGATTGGCGCCGCTTTTGGCGCCAGTCGGCGGACATCGCGCCGTTGGGGGAGAATTTCGCCCCAGGTTGTTAACGTTATTCATGAGTGCTACTTGAAATATATTTGTTTGCTTAATAGGAATATACTGGCTGGTGTCATGTGAGAGTACCTTTAAGAAATGGGTGTTTATAAATGGGTGTGTATATAAGTATCTGTAGTGAGAGTACCTTTAAGAAATGGGTGTTTATTTCTGCAGGGATGTCAGAGAGTGGGTGGAGCTGGGCCTTCTGTCAGCTTTTTACTTTCGTTTTAGGCTGTTTGCTGCAGGGTGTGTTTTAGTTTCTTTTTCAGTGTTGGAGCTGAACCAGATAGAGCAGGTGTACTGTTGATCTCTGCCATGAAAAGACTATCTCTTGGTGAATTCAGAATTATAAATGTTCTCAGTAGTGAATGTAAACTTAATGTGCTTCTGTTAAAAGGTGTTTCTTTTGTTTTCTGGATGTTGTTTGGGAAGTTATTAAGGATTACTTAATGTTGTATTCTTTGGGGGTTGTATTTGAATTGAATTGATGGTTGCTAAGATGTTCACTGTATGTTTTAAAAAGGTTAACTTGAGTTCATAGAATAAACATTGGGCGGGATTCTCCGACCCCACGCAGGGTCGGAGAATCACCGGGGGCTGGCGTGAATCCCGCCCCCGCCATGTCCCGAAGTCTCCGCCACCAGAGATTCGGCGGGGGCGGGAATCGCACCACGCCGGTTGGCGGGCCCACCCCCGCCGATTCTCCGGCCCGCGATGGGCCGAAGTCCCGCTGCTGGAATACCTGTCCAGCCAGCGTGGATTAAACCACCTTTTCAACGGCGGGACAAGGCGGCGCGGGCAGGCTCAGGGGTCCTGGGGGTGGCGCAGGGCGATCTGGCCCAGGGGGGGTGCCCCCACGGTGGCCTGGCCTGCGATCGGGGCCTACCGATCCACGGGCGGGCCTGTGCCGCGGGGGCACTCTTTTTCTTCCGCCCTCGCCATGGTCTTAACTATGGCAGAGGCGGAAGAGATCCCCTCCTCTGCGCATGCGCGGGGATGATGTCAGCAGCCGCTGACACTCCCGCGCATGCGCCGACCCGCATAGACATTTCGGCCCCAAAGGCCTTTCCCGCCAGCCGGCGGAGCGGAAACCACTCCGGCGCGGGCCTAGCCCCTCAAGGTGAGGGCTTGGCCCCTAAAGGTGCGGAGACTTCCGCACCTTTGGGGCGGCCCAATGCCGTAGTGGTTCCCGCCATTCCATTACGCCGGAACCCCCCGCCCCGCCGGGTAGGGGAGAATCTCGCCCATTGTTTTACTTTAAAAAATACTTTTACCACACCCGTAGAGTGTGCCATGTGCTCCCCATACCACAATCTATTAAAAGTTGTGGGTCAGGTAAACTCCATGATACACTTTGTGTTTCTCTAAATCCTGGCCCATAACACTGGTAAGTTAAGATTTTCTCTTTGACTTAAGAACTGCTATAACCATTCACTGTAGAGCCATTACTTTGTTTATAATGTGGTTAATTCTATGCTTAAATTGTGTCTGCGTGGGTTTCACCCTCACAACCCAAAGATGTGCCAGTTAGGTGGATTGGCCACGCTAAATTGCCCATTAATTGAAAAAAAATAATAATTGTGTCCTGTAAATTTTAAAAAATTCTATGCTTAAATTAAAGTTTGTTTTGATGAAAAAGATACCGATACATCAGTGCTATCATTTCTGTTTTGCATTAACATTTCCTCACAGTTTTATAAATGGCAAATAGTTGGGTTCTCATCCAAGATCCTTACAAGTCCCTCACCAGAAAGATCCAAACACCTGCAGTTCAGGAGACCTATGGTCAGATCAATGATGGCTCAGGTCACTATGTGACTGGTTTTTTAATTGACCTTGCTTCTGTCCTCAGGTTCCTCGCCGGTGCCAACAGCCTTCTCTTTAGTCCTTGTTGCCAAGAACCAAACCTTGAAGATAGTGGTTGGAGTGTAAAGCAGCCTTACAACACCTGATTAAAGTCTAACAGGTTTATTTGGAATCACGAGCTTTCGGAGCGTAGCTCCTTCATTAGGTAACTCACCTGATGAAGGAGCTATGCTCCCAAAGCTCGTGATTGCAAATAAATCTGTTGGACTTTCACCTTGTGTTGTAAGACTTCATACTGTGCCCACCCCAGTCCAACGCCGGCATCTTCACATCATGGAGTGAAAATCTCAGTCATCTAGGCATTCCTGAGTATGTAGCCATCATGTCTGCCTCCAGAATATAGTGTACGTACCTACAGGATCTATTGCCGGTGGTCACACACCTGTTGCATGCTATTGAAATGAGATCCCTCTCTGTTAATGAAGGCCACTGGCTGACCTGTGGGGCACTGCAGAATTCACACCTTGCACCTGGAGAAATCCAGTGATGATCCCAAAGCCAATACCAATAGAGCTCAGCTTGTCTGTCATCATGGTACAAAGATCTTTTTTCTTATTAGTTCATAGGACATGGGTGTCGCTATCAATAATAATATTAATTATTATTATTGTTCATAGGACATGGGTGCCGCTATCTTGACCAGCATTTTTAATGCCCATCCTAATTGTCCTTGAGATCTGTGACAGTCTCTTGTAGAGGCACAGTCTTCAGGAACACTACCACTTCAACCTGGAGGTTGCTCATCATCCTGTCTCTATGCCCTTACAAGTGGATGCTTTCTTCTTTGTGCTGCTGCCTGCTCACGGTGCCCTCTGCAGCCTTCTGCCACCTCCCTCCTCCAAAGCTGCTGCTCCAGGTGGCCATAATGTTGCTGCTGTTTGCATCCATGTGACTGGAGCTTAGGTTCTTCTCGTCACTTGAAATGAAACAAAATGAAAATGAAATGAAATGAAAATCGCTTATTGTCACAAGTAGGCTTCAAATGAAGTTACTGTGAAAAGCCCCTAGTCGCCACATTCCGGCGCCTGTTCGGGGAGGCTGGTACGGGAATTGAACCGTGCTGCTGGCCTGCCTTGGTCTGCTTTAAAAGCCAACTCTTTAGCCCTGTGCTAAACCAGCCCCTCACCTGCTTCCTGAGTGGACAATTCCCGTGGCAGGTGGACACACTTCCAGATATTTCTGCCAACCATCCAACCCCATCCCTTCTCAACTCTCTTTTCCTGGTACAATAGAGGCTCAATCTCAAATCCCTGGCCGGCACCTGAACTCCTCATTGCTGCAACATGCTCTGACCATGCCAAATAGCCTTCCTGTGAAAGTACAAAACTGCTGGAGCTGCTGAATGCAGCACTCACCTGAGCTGGTGCCTCATTACTGCCTTAATATAACTGCTGAGGCGTTGCCATCCTGTGGCCCCCATGCACTTTTCAGAAGATTGTAACAAGCCCGAAATACACCACAATTCCACGTTAATTGCCTTCACTCCCTTTTTATCGAAATTGGGCACTGTTCCATTTGACTGGTGTTTGCACTAGTTAAAATATGAACCTGGTATGATGACATCGGAACTCTCCAACATCAGAAAATGGCATTTTATGCTCCTCCTTCCCCATCCCCCTTACTTCCACCACCCCACCAACCTCCAAATCCACAGTTAACCGTGGCCATTGTTTCACACTTGGGTTCAGGTAGGAGAATTGTTTCATGAATACGTTCGGTGGATATGTCCACTTGCTGATAGTGCTTCTTCCCCTCCTCCTCCAACTGTTCTTTCAGATTGACCTGCTTTGTGTGCCCTCTGTTCATACTCCCAAATTACATTGTATTCCAAGGGGAATGCCTCGTGCATGTTCAGGAGTAAATTATTTGTGCATAAGTCTTGAAGCCACCATTCCAGGGGCGGGATTTTCCGCCGCCGGGATTCTCTGTTTTGCCGGCGCCCAGGGCTTCCTGACAACATGAGGCTGCCCCACAATGGGAAACCCCATTGACCAGCCAGCATAACGGAGAATCCCGCCGGCGGGTCGAGACAGAAATGTGGCGGGGCGGAGAATCCAGGTACATGTTTGGTGATACCTGTAATAAACTGTGCCCACGCGATTCCCAACCCGGAGAACCGGAGAATCACGGGGGCCCGGAGACTCTGATTTCCTCCCATTGGTGCGAGAGCTTGAACCTCGATCTGTCCGTCAGCGGGGAGTCGGAGCATAGCGGTCGGTTCGGCACCAGGCGCGAACCTCGATTTCGGCTGGACGCCTGATTCGCCATTGGATCACGATGCCGGCCTCACGGGGTAGCGAATACAGCCCTGGCCATCTTTTCCCGGCTGCACATTCAAGTTTTCTTTTCAATCATTATTTTTTAAAAAAATATATATTTTATTCAAGATTTTTGGCCAAACATAACAATACGTAGTGTTTCTTTTACACAACAATAAAGCCATATAAATAACAGTGGCCAGTTTTAAACAAATAAATAAGTAATATATAAACAAAAACAAAATTAAATGGCAACTGCCTTGTCCAAAATAAATACTCTCCAAAAATACAATCCAACAATCCAATATACAATTACATATAACAAATACCTATACATATACAATAACATCCCTGAGAGTCCGTCTGATTCCTCCCCCCCCCCCGCCCTCCCCCCCCCCTCCCCCCTGGGTTGCTGCTGTTGTCTACTTCTTTTCCATTCCCTCTATCTTTCTGTGAGGTAATCGACGAACGGTTGCCACCGCCTGGTGAACCCCTGAGCCGAACCCCTTAACACAAACTTAATCCGTTCTAACTTTATAAACCCTGCCATGTCGTTTATCCAGGTCTCCACACCCGGGGGTTTGGCTTCCTTCCACATTAACAATATCCTACGCCGGGCTACAAGGGACGCAAAGACCAACTCGTCAGCCTCTCTCGCCTCCTGCACTCCCGGCTCTTCTGCAACCCCAAATATAGCCAACCCCCAGCTTGGTTCGACCCGGAACCCCACCACCTTTGAAAGCACATTTGCCACCCCCACCCAGAACCCCTGTAGTGCCGGGCATGACCAGAACATGTGGGTGTGATTCGCTGGGCCTCTCGAGCATCTCGCACACCTATCCTCTACCCAAAAAAATTTACTAAGCCGTGCTCCAGTCATATGCGTCCTGTGTAGCACCTTAAATTGTATCAGGCTTAGCCTGGCACACAAGGACGATGAGTTTACCCTACGTAGGGCATCAGCCCACAGCCCCTCCTCAATCTCCTCCCCCAGTTCTTCTTCCCACTTCCCTTTCAGCTCATCTACCATGATCTCCCCCTCGTCCCTCATCTCCCTGTATATGTCCGTCACCTTACCGTCCCCCACCCATGTCTCTGAGATCACTCTATCCTGCACCTCCTGCGTCGGGAGCTGCAGGAATTCCCTCACCTGTTGCCTCGCAAAAGCCCTCAATTGCATGTACCGAAATGCATTCTCTTGGGGCAGCCCATATTTCTCCGTCAGCGCTCCCAGACTCGCAAACGTCCCATCTACAAATAGATCTCTTAGTTGTACTACCCCAGCTCTTTGCCATGCTCCAAATCCCCCATCCATTCTCTCCGGAACGAACCTATGATTGTTTCTTATCGGGGACTGCACCGAAGCTCCCGTCCTTCCCCTATGCCGTCTCCACTGCCCCCAAATTTTCAATGTAGCCACCACCACCGGGCTTGTGGTGTATTTCTTTGGTGAGAACGGCAACGGCGCCGTCACCATTGCTTGTAGGCTAGTCCCCCTGCAGGACGCCCTCTCCAATCTCTTCCACGCCGCTTCCTCCCCTTCTCCCATCCACTTACACACCATTGAAACATTGGCGGCCCAGTAGTACTCACTTAGGCTCGGTAGTGCCAGCCCCCTCCTGTCCCTACTACGCTGCAAGAATCCCCGCCTCACTCTCGGGGTCTTCCCAGCCCACACAAAACTCATAATGCTCTTCTCAATTCTTTTGAAAAAAGCCTTCGTGATCACCACCGGGAGGCACTGGAACACAAAAAGGAATCTCGGGAGGACCACCATTTTAATCGCCTGCACCCTACCTGCCAATGACAGGGACACCATGTCCCATCTCTTGAAATCCTCCTCCATCTGTTCCACCAACCGTGTTAAATTAAGCCTATGTAATGTACCCCAATTCTTGGCTATCTGGATCCCCAGGTACCGGAAGTCCCTTGTTACCTTCCTCAACGGTAAATCCTCTATCTCTCTGCTCTGCTCCCCCGGATGCACCACAAATAACTCACTTTTCCCCATGTTCAGTTTATACCCTGAAAAATCCCCAAACTCCCCAAGTATCCGCATTATCTCTGGCATCTCCTCCGCCGGGACCGCCACATATAGCAACAAATCATCCGCATACAGAGATACCCGGTGTTCTTCTCCCCCCTAAGCACTCCCCTCCACTTCTTGGAACTCCTCAGTGCTATGGCCAGGGGTTCAATCGCCAGTGCAAACAATAACGGGGACAGAGGACATCCCTGCCTCGTCCCTCTATGGAGCTGAAAATAGTCAGACCCCCGTCCATTCGTGACCACGCTCGCCATCGGGGCCCTATACAGCAACTGTACCCACCTGATATACCCGTCCCCAAAGCCAAATCTCCTCAACACCTCCCACAAATAATCCCACTCCACTCTATCAAATGCTTTCTCGGCATCCATCGCCACCACTATCTCCGCTTCCCCCTCTGGTGGGGGCATCATCATTACCCCTAGCAGCCTCCGTATATTTGTATTTAGTTGTCTCCCCTTCACAAACCCAGTTTGGTCCTCATGGACCACCCCCGGGACACAATCCTCTATCCTCATTGCCATTACCTTGGCCAGAATCTTAGCATCCACATTCAGGAGGGAAATGGGCCTGTATGACCCGCATTGCAGCATGTCTTTTTCCTTCTTTAGGAGGAGCGATATCGTTGCCTCTGACATAGTCAGGGGCAGCTGCCCCCTTTCCCTCGCCGCATTAAAGGTTCTCATCAGTAGCGGGGCCAGCAAGTCCAAATATTTCTTATAGAATTCAACTGGGAATCCGTCTGGTCCCGGGGCCTTCCTCTCCTGCATGCTCCCAATCCCTTTCACTACTTCTTCCGTCTCAATCTGTGCTCCCAGCCCCACTCTCTCCTGCTCCTCCACCTTAGGAAATTCCAGCTGATCCAGAAAGCACATCATTCTCTCCTTCCCGTCCGGGGGCTGAGCTTCATATAATCTTTCGTAAAATGCCTTGAACACTCCATTCGCTCTCTCCGCTCCCCGCTCCATCTCTCCCTCCTCATCTCTCACCCCCCCTATCTCCCTCGCTGCTCCCCTTTTCCTCAGTTGGTGGGCCAGCAACCTACTCGTCTTCTCCCCATATTCGTACTGTACACCCTGTGCCTTCCTCCATTGTGCCTCTGCATTACCCGTAGTCAACAAGTCAAATTCTACATGTAGCCTTTGCCTTTCCCTGTACAGTCCCTCCTCCGGTGCCTCCGCATATTGTCTGTCCACCCTCAGAAGTTCTTTCAACAACCGCTCCCTTTCCCTACCCTCCTACTTTCCTTTATGTGCCCTAATAGATATCAGCTCCCCTCTAATCACTGCCTTCAGCGCCTCCCAGACCACTCCCACCTGTACCTTCCCATTATCATTAAGTTCCAAGTACCTTTCAATACACCCCCTCACCCTTAAACACACCCCCTCATCTGCCAATAATCCCAAGTCCATTCTCCAGTATGGACGCTGTTGTTTTTCTTCCCCTATCTCCAGGTCCACCCAGTGTGGAGCATGATCCGAAATGGCTATAGCCGTGTACTCCGTCCCCGTCACCTTTGGGATCAGTGCCCTTCCCAAAACAAAAAAATCTATTCGTGAAAATACTTTGTGTACATCGGAGAAAAACGAAAACTCCTTACTCCTAGGTCTATTAAATCTCCAGGGATCTACTCCTCCCATCTGCTCCATAAAATCCTTAAGCACCCTAGCTGCAGCCGGCCTCCTTCCGGTCCTGGACCTCGATCTGTCCAGCCCTGGGTCCAGCACCGTATTAAAGTCTCCACCCATTACCAACTTCCCCACTTCTAGGTCCGGGATTCGTCCTAACATACGCCTCATAAAATTGGCATCATCCCAGTTCGGGGCATACATGTTCACTAATACCACCGCCTCCCCTTGTAGTTTGCCACTCACCATCAAGTATCTGCCCCCACTATCCGCCACTATAGTCTTTGCCTCAAACATTACCCGCTTCCCCACTAGTATGACCTCCCCCGTTTTTTGCGTCTAGCCCCGAATGAAACACCTGCCCCACCCATCCTTTGCGTAGTCTAACCTGATCTATCAGCTTCAGATGCGTCTCCTGAAGCATAACCACATCTGCCTTAAGTTTCTTTAGGTGTGCGAGTACCCCTGCCCTCTTAATCGGCCCGTTCAGATTCCACGTGAATAACCGGGTTGGGGGGCTCGTTACCCCCCCCCCCCATTGACGACTAGCCATTTCCTTTTTCAATCCAGCTCCTCACCCGGTTCCCACGTAGCTGTATCTCCCCCAGGCGGCGCCCCCCTGCCCCGACCCCCCTCCCATACCAGCTCTCCCTTCTCCCCAGCAGCAACCCAGTTAACCTCCCCCCCCACCCGCTAGATCCCAAACTAGCGTAATTGCACCCCCCATGTTGCTCCCAGAAGTCAGCAAACTCTGGCCGACCTCGGCTTCCCCCCGTGACCTCGGCTCACACTGTGCGAGGCCCCCTCCTTCCTACTTCCCTGTTCCAGCCGTGATTACCATAGCGCGGGAACAAAGCCCGCGCTTCCCTTTTGACCCCGCTCCCAATGGCCGGCGCCCTCAGCTCCTCATCCTCCCTCACCCCCTCCCCCACGACATGGGGAACAAAGAAAAGTTACAGGGTCGCAGGTTTAACAACTTGGGAAGTCATCTCTTCCCCCTTTTCCCCCCTTCATCCCACATATTCACCCCCCCACTTTGTCCCAAACGTTCTTTTTCTGGCCCGCTCACTCCAGCTTCTCCTCGACAATAAATGTCCACGTCTCATCTGCCGTTTCGAAGTAGTGGTGTTTCCCTAGATGAGTGACCCACAGTCTTGCCGGTTGCAGCATTCCGAATTTGACCTTCCTTTTATGCAACACCGCCTTGGCCCGATTCAAGCTTGCCCTCCTTCTCGCCACCTCCGCACTCCAATCTTGATATACGCGGATCACCGCGTTCTCCCACCTACTGCTCCGAGTTTTCTTTGCCCATCTGAGGACCATCTCTCTGTCCTTATATTGGAGAAATCTCACCACTATTGCTCGAGGAATTTCTCCAGCCCTCGGTCTTCGCGCCATAACCCGATAGGCTCCCTCCACCTCCAGCGGACCCGTCGGGGCCTCCGATCCCATTAACGAGTGCAGCATCTTGCTCACATATGCCCCAACGTCCGCCCCTTCTGCAGCTTCGGGAAGACCAAGAATCCTTAGGTTCTTCCTCCTCGCATTATTCTCCAGCACCTCCAGCCTTTCCACACATCTTTTGTGTTGTGCCTCGTGGATCTCCGTTTTCACCACCAGGCCCTGTATGTCGTCCTCATTCTCAGCAGCCTTTGCCTTCACGACCCGAAGCTCCTGTTCCTGGGTCTTTTGCTCCTCCTTTAGCCCCTCAATCGCTTGTAATATCGGGGCCAACAGCTCCTTCTTCATCTCCTTTTTGAGTTCATCTACTCAACGCCGCAGGAACTCCTGTTTGTCAGGGCCCCATATTAAACTGCCTCCTTCCGACGCCATCTTGCTTTGTGCCTGCCTTCCTGGCCGCTGCTCTAGAGGATCCACCGCAATCCGGCTACTTTCCTCTCTTTTTTCCATCCGTGTCCAGGGGGGATTCCCTTCTGGATTACTGCACAGTGTTATTTGCCGTTAAAATTGCCGTTGGGGCTCCTATTAAGGGCCCAAAAGTCCGTTCCACCGGGAGCTGCCGAAACGTGCGACTTAGCTGGTCATCGCCGCACCCGGAAGTCCTCAATCATTATTTTATGACCACTAGTTTGGTTATATTTGGACCATGGGCTGGATTCTCTGTCCTGGTGACGAAGTGTTACCGCTAGTGGAAATTTGTGATAAATCGCTCACAGTCGCTCGTAGAGCTGGGCAGGAGCAATTGATGTCATGTGAATGGACCAATGCAACCCGCCCAATTCCTGGCCCCACAGGCAGCTGATTCACTGGGGTCAGGATTCGCGATCAGAGCCTGACAACCTGGAGGAATTTTTAAGTGTTCCTCTCAGAATAGGCTGATGTGCCAGCCAAGTATTTGGATGCATGAAGCCCAGCACCAGGTTTCTTCGGAAATTGAATGCATACTGAACTTTGTTGTGGAGGGGAGGATGGGGTGGAAAGATGTCAAAGCCATGTATCAGAACGTACAAGGCTCGGGACACACAGTGCTGACCACGGCTGAGGCGCAGGACAGAAGAACCCAGTCACAGGCGGACATCTCCTGGGCACAGATGGATATTGCTGCGCCGCTCCAGAGCTTGGCCCATTCACAACGGGTCATGGCTGAGGATATCGAGAGCATTGGTCAGGTGCTGACGGACCATAGTCAGACACAGCGGGACATGTCGAGGCACTGAAGGGCCATAACCAGACACTGAGGGACATGGCTCACTCACTGAGGGGCATGACGCAGTCTAAGTGCTCCATGACTGAGGGCATTGAGACCATGGTTCAGACGAGGACGGGCCTCCAGGTCTGACCGCGGCAGGTAACAGTGAGGCCTCCAGAGCTTTGGCCTCCCATTCATCCAATGGAGTAGCCCGGGAGCCAGAGAGCACCCCAAGGGAGGAGGAAGCGATGGAGTTCATCCAAGCGCCTCCTGCAGGGTAGGCTGGATCCTCACATCTGACACTGGCACACCTCCTGGGCAGCGGCAGAACAGGCAGTCACATCATGTGACACCCGAACATCGGCCGGGCCCATCATTGTCCAGGCCCTCGAGAGAACCAATGCTAAAGGCATTACTGGGCAGAGGGCGAGACAAGCAGCAGGCTGCCTCCACTTCTGGTGTGCTATCTGGGGTAACACATAAAAGAAGGGCGTGAGAGATATTTATACTTAAGTTGGCACAGATGTAGTAGATAATGAGGGGATAGGGCAAAAGTGCTGTGAATACTCACAATTAAACACTTTTGCACCACTAGTTCGATCTGCCTCTAACATCTAACACGGGTGTGAAGGACGGGTTGGGTGTTGTGCAGCAGCTGGGTGGGCCGGGCGAGGAGGGGGCGGGGTGGGGGATGAGTGCACAGGGTGCCCAAGGCACAACAACAACCCACATGGTTACACCCTCACCGAGAGGTGGCAGGGCATGGAGGCAGCAGTGTGAGCCCGCCTTGCACGACAGCAACACCAATGAGTTAACCCCAACCGTTCACCATCTCCAGGAACCCCCCCTCCCCCCTGCAAAACCACTCCGACATATTTTGACCTGTGAAGGGATCGCCAACGCATATGAAGGGATCATTTGGCAAGACAGTGGTATGTTATCTTAAAGACTGGAGTCAGACTTTGTCAAACAATGAGGAGCACCAGAGCTCATTTCACAGTGAGTCGTCACCATCCTACATCCCTCGATCAAGATCCGCTGATACTGTCAACACAGGGCCAACACCTGTGGTGATGGTGGTATGTCCCTCGCAGGGGGAGGGGAAGCTGTGCTAGTGGGAAGGGGTGGAAGGACTAGGGGAGAGGGGAGGGTTTAGCGGCTGAGGGAAAGGTGGATTTTGTGTGGGGTTTGAAGTAGGGCGTTGGGGGGAAAAAGAGGTGGGACAGAATGGTGGAACTGCTGCTGGTCAAGCCTCCTAGTTCGTAAATCGAGAGGTTGTCCCATGTTGGCAGCGATAGATCGCACATTGACCGGCCTGCAAAGCCAGCTCAGGCTCCAAGCCCGGATCCTCATGGACACTATCCTCATCCTCCTCGTCAGATGAGGCCTGCTGTTCTTTCTCCTTCTTCAGCATGTCGCCCCATTGCTGCGTGATGTTATGAAGGATGCAGCAGGCCATCATGCTGCTCGAGATTCTCTGGGGGCTATATTGGATCACCCCACCAAAGCAATCCAGGCAGTGGAAGCGAATCTGTAGCACGCCAATGCACTGCTCGATGACACACTTAATTGCTGCTTGAACGTCATCAGAACAGTTCTCCACCTCGGTCTGGGCCTTCTGCAAAGGCATCATTAGCCATGACCTCAAAGGGTAAACCACGTCGCCCACTAGCCAACCCCTCACCCGAGGAGCGTCTCGAGGGTGCCAGGAACCAATGAATGTGCCAGGATGTATGCATCGTGCACACTGCATGGATATCGGGCACACTATGTACAGTTGGTGGTCACATGCCAACTGCAAGTTAATGGAGTGGGAGTCCTTCCTATTAATGAAGGGCACCCCCTGTTGAGCTCGTGCTAGGAGGACAACATGCATGCCACTGATCGACCCAGGACCTGGGGCATGCCAGCGATGGTGGCAAATCCTGCTGCCTGGACATTCCATTGGACCTGGTCCCGGTTGAAGGTCATGTTGCCCGATGCCCGAGCACATAGGGATTCCATGACAGAGTGGATGCACCTCTGCGCGTACGTTTGAGAGTTCCCACACAGGTCCTTGTTCGAGCCTTGAAATCAGCCAGAGGCATAAATGTCCAGGGCAACCATCACCTTGACGGCCACTGGGAGCAGTCATCCTCCTCCATACTTCGGCAGTGCAGCATCTGATACTGATGACATACGGTTGGCAGCATACACGTTCCGGCAGCTTCTCGAAGGACAGGTGCATGATGAGGCGCCTTCTTCGCACCTCCTCCTTGGCACATGTGCCTCACCGCTGGCCCCTGCTCTTCTGGGGCAGGATCCTCTTTTGCAGTGTCTTTTCTGTCCTGGCCATGGCACTCTAGTCGGTGTGCATCTGCAATGGCTGCAGTGGCCAGGTAGATAGTGAGCATAGCTGGATGTAATCTGAAATCCATGTCCTGCGGGGGGCGGCGGCGGGGGGGGGGGGGGTTGGTTGGGGGGCAGAGAATGTCACCAAGAAGAGGATTCCCTTGACCATCTAATACCATCAGGTTACATGTTCACCCTGAGTTGTACCCTCAATGGATTTGATTCTCATTTGGTCATTGTCTGTGCAGGTCTCACGTTCTCCCGTGTCTGCGTGGGTTTCCTCCGGGTGCTCTGGTTTCCTCCCACAAATCCTGAAAGATGTGCTTTTTAAGTGAATTGGACATTCTGAATTCTCCCTCAGTATACCGAACAGGCACCGGAGTGTGGCGACTAGGGGACTTTCACAGTAACTTCATTGCAATGTCAATGTAAGCCTAGTGGTGACAATGATAAGAGATTATTATAAAACAAGATTAGTATAAAACATGATGATGTAGTCCGCATTGCACCCCTGTCCCCATCAGTGACTGGACCCAGCCTATGATGTGTGGAGATTCTATGCTCACCACCCATCCCTGCCAACAGGGGTACTCGTGGCAACCGGTGTTAGCGATAGGCTCTGTGGCCCCTCTCCTGTTTCTCCCAGCCTGGTCTACCATGGATCTCCTCACTGGGTGATCCATATGCTATCCTGCCAGGAGGGAGGTAACTGGTTGTGTGGTGGAGATGTTCACATTCTGCAGCCATTCATCTCCTTGCTAAGAGCCTGGTGTGCGGGCACGTCCTACAAATGGGGGTGATCGGTGGATGTGTGTATCTGCTAGGACCTTGGCTGCGGTGTTATGTGGAGCCTGGGTTATACACACAAGTTGTGGCAGGGAGCTGGTCAGGTTTCCTGGCCAGGGGAAGGATGGATGGGACCAGGGGCGCGGTGGCCAGGCAGGGCTTGGAGACATCTCATTATACACTGGGGTGGGCTGGTTGACAAGTGTCACTGGGGTGAGGTATTTACTCTAGAGAGGGACTGTGTGCCAGGCAGGGTTCCTGCAGCAATGGTAAATGTGTCCTTTGTTTGGGGTGAGCTCTGCTAATCCCCTGCTTCCTCTGCTGTGGGGCTGCACTTCTAAAGGGTGCACTGAGCAGTGCCAACTTGTGGGCCAGTGACTGAGCTTGGTCACGCCCATCCCCTTGATGATACTGCTGGGGTATGGGGTTTCCAGAGGGGCGGGCTGGGTGGTTTCCACATGACCAGAAATCCTCAGAGCATTTGCAGGGTACTGTCAGCAGTCAGCAGCTTCAACAGCCAGAAGCCTGTCGGTTGCAACTAGGGGGTGGGTTTAAATAAGTTTATGCAGCAATGGAGGTGTTAGCCAGGGCACTCCGATCCCGAGGGGGCCACCCTGAAGCTTGAACTGTTATGAGGGCCCCTTCGCAACCAGCACGAGGTCTTGGTAACCACTGTTATCTTCTTCAATGGGGTTGTTCCACGACAGATCACCACAAATTTTTTAAAAATTTAACCACTACATCTCAGATTTTGATTAAAATTGCTGTACTGGATTATCTCACATGTCAAAGTCACTGGTGTGAAATACCTGCAAACTATGCCAATGCATTTGTAAATGCACCAGTTTTTGAATACATTGGATAATTTCAATTTATTTGTTGATTTAATGTTGTATGCAAATTGCCACGGCGCCAGTTTGAAATGCATTCTTCCGCTCACATTACTAAAACTGCCTTAAGTAGTTACATACAGACACTATTAGTCCTGTGGCCATCGAACTGAAAGCATAGCGAATGAATAAGAAGAGTTTGACACATTACTGTCTTGTTCCAATTGAGTGAGTGGAGTTGGCAAATTCACTGAGTAGATTAAAAAAACATTCTATTTGGTTTTGAGCAGTGTGAACCCTCAGTACTGTGATTGGCTGCAAAGAATTTGTATGAGAAATGTTCCAATTTAATTTCTTTCACCCATGTAAAGTTACTGAGAATGAGATTCCTTGGAGAGCTTGAAATACTGACTGTTCAGGAGTGTCTGGCTTTATGTGCCCTATCTGGTAAAGTAAACACTCTGCATGGCTCTCCCAACTCTCGTGCTGCTCCAAAATAAGTATTAAAATTCCAGGGAAAAGCTACAATTACTTAGAACTCTCATTTTTATTTAATGATTTCACAAATGTACTCCAAATCAGGACAACACAAATTGTTACATGGCTGTAAAAGTATCTGCAAACATTTACCTCCATCAAATAACAGTTTGTAACATCAGAGAAGAAGCAATCTCAGTTTTAAATGAAGCACATCCACAATTCTGAGCACTGCATAGAACAGCTAGAACACTTTCAGTCACACATTTACCTCTAGATTACTTTACTTCAATTAGGTGAGAAATATTTTAACATAGGAACACATGACAATATATTAATAGCAAAGAGAAAATACGTTAAAATGTTCTACTTTCTCCAAAATTCAGTCACCTCTGAAAACATATGGGGCTGGATTCTCCGATTTTGCGGCTATGTCTGGAGGAAGTGTCTGGTCTTACGACCAAAAGGTCGGCGGCTCCTCCACATCGATAGTCCGCCCGGTGGAGGGCTAGCAGCCGTCCCACAAAACCCCCTGGCTTTACCTGCAGGTACAAACGCAGAATGGCCGGGCCTGTGGCCATGCATGCCCATGGGAGTGGCCTGCGGCGGCTGCGCCGTACAACATGGCGCCGACAGCACGTGGACCCGGACTGCCAGATAATGCCCCCCTGTAACCCCTCTCCCCACCCCAGACCACCTCCCACCAGTCCCCCACCGAAGCTTTCCCTGCCAGCGGAATGGCTCCGCCCCCCCCCCAAACTGTGGCGGCCCTGGATACAGTCCTCAGCTGCCACGTCAGGTTCACAAATACTGAGAGGACATGTGTCCCACGAGTAGGGAAGTCAGCCAATCGGGGGCGAAGCATTGGGGGAGGGCCTCTGGTGACATCCTGAGGCCGCCCCATCAGCGTGCGGCGTACTCCTCGAGTATGGCATTTTTGAGGGGCGGAGCATCTGAAAAACAGCAGCTCCCCCAATTTTGCTGTAAAAACGGATTCTCCAGCGATCGCCGAACGTGATTTCAGCGTTGGCAATTGGAGAACCCCACCCAAGGAGTTAAAAACTAATGGAGACCCATATTACAGAGTGAGATATTTTACATAATGAACAGAAAGTTGCGATTACCTTTCTGGCACTTAAGTAAGTGACGTTCCTGGCCATGAGTGCACAGTTGTAAAATTGGATCTCGTAAGTCTTCTGTTATAAAGTTTAACCATTTCTGTCGCATGTTGTTTTACAAAATAAGGGCTTTTCATTTGTTTATCCAGGCTAGATTGCTTTTTCCAAAGCTCACTTTGTTACCTAAATCTCAGCTCTAGAACACAGTCATTGACATTCACACTATCTCCGAGCCATATGTTCATTAATGCACTGCTACACCCAAGTTGTGGCTGATGATCAAAGACTTTTGATCTTAAAACATAGAATGCATTTTCATTTTAACAAGCAAAAAATTCATGCTTATGGTGTGCAAATGTAGTTATTTTTCTAAGGTGACATTCCACATACTGCTTTTGGCATAATAGCATAATATATTCAATTTGTATTTGCTTTATATGCCGGAAATGCCCAATATGTTTTACATTTCAACATGAATAAATTGGTAACATCACATTATGTGACACATATATCTTTGTACATGACTGACTGTAGATAGAGTCACAGAGGTTTACAGCATGGAAACAGGCCCAACTTGTCCATGCCACCCAGTTTCACCACCCAGCTAGTCCCAATTGCTCACATTTGTCCCATATCCCTCTATACCCACCGTACCCATATAACTGTCTAAATGCTTTTTAAAAGACAAAATTGTTCCCACGTCTACGATTGCCTCTGGCAGCTCATTCCAGACACTCACCACCCTCTGTGTGAAAGAATTACCCCTCTGGATCCTTTTGTTTCTCTTCCCTCTCACTTTAAACCTTTGCCCTTGAGTTTTAGACTCCCCTACCTTTGGGAAAAGATGTTGACTATCTAACTTATCAATGCCCCTCATTATTTTATAGACCCCTATTAAGCCTCCTTCGCTCCAGGGGAAAAAAAAGTCCCAGTCTATCCAACCCCTCCTTATAATTCAAACCATCAAGTCCCAGTAGCATCCTCGTAAATCTTTTCTGTACTCTCTTTTAATTTGATTTAAGATTCTCACTTAAGATTTGAAATTGTTTTGCACCACAAAATATCAGCTGTCTGTTGCTAATATACAATGTGAGCATTTTTTAGAAAGAAATTGGCATCATATAAGCAAAGACTCTAAATGTATCCATTGCAACAGTCCCTGCCATATACCTGCCAAGCTAATTTGACATGCTCCAATACCCAATGAAATGGGAATGTAAGTGTAGCATTGTTTCAGAATCAATGCCACTTATCCAGCTTAGATGCTAAACATCTGCTATGTTGTGCCGAAGATAAGGATATTAACATGAGATACGTTTTCCCATGCATACTGATCATTTGATCTCTTATTGATGAGCACAGGCAGACCAAAGTACTGTATTTATTGTAATGCTAAACAGACCTAAATTTCTTGATCAGTAAAATAAGAATTAAACTGCAGAAGTAATTTGAGTCAGACCTGAATCCTGAAAGTCATCTCTCGTTTGTGGTGAGAAAGATGACATTTCCACTGCTAGTCATACTTGCCGGTTTGCATTCCCTACACTATTGCAAAACAATGTAGGATTGTGTATGGTATTCCTTACTCTGCTGCTGCTCTGTAATTCCAGCTTCAACCCTGTGGAACAGCAAAAATCTTTAAAGCACCTTTTAAAATTTTCATCCAGAAAAGCATAGAGTATGGGGTTAAGACTGCTGTTGGTATATCCAAGAGCCACTGAGAAATAATAGCAGGCAGACACTGCTGCCGTTTCCGGCACATTTACCAACGCTTTGACTAATACAAAAATGTGAATGGGAGTCCAACAAATGATGAAAACAGCTACTACAATGAGGACCATCCGTGTGATTCGACGTAAGTTTCTGTCTTTTTCTCTGGAACCAGACAGCAGTCTCACGCTCTTCAAACGCAAAATCATCAAGCTGTAGCACACAGAGATGATGAGAACTGGTACAATAAAGGCAAAGACAAAAACACAGATTTTCAGTACGGTATCCCAGTACCAGTAGGGATGGGGGAACTGCAATTCACATTCGATGATACCTGTTAAATAAGAAAAACATCAGCAGTTAGAATGATATGTACGGTCAAATCTATTGCAGCTAAACTGTGTTAACTGAGATTGACAAAAATTTAGATAAAAGCAAATTACTGCAGGTGTTGGAATCTGAAATAAAAACAGAAAATGTTGGACGATCTCAGCAGGTCTGACAGCATCTGTGGAGAGAGAACAGAACAAACATTTCAAGACTGGATGGCATTGACAAAGAGTCTGATGCTCGATCAATAACTCCAGAAGCGAGATTGAAGACAATTGAAGGCTTTATTACTCTAGATGTTACCCCCAGCAGCGCAGTACAGAAGGCAGTTGCTGGGGCGGCACGGGCTCTTATACCTCACCTTGCTGGGCAGAGCCAGCAGACAGGCTTAACCAATGAGAACAGAGTACCTTCTACACCAATGGTCTTCTGGCATTACAGAGTACCGTAATACCTCTATTACTGACTACCACATTCACCCCTGTTAAAAAAGAGTCCGGTGGGAGTGGTGGCTCCGGTGTGGGTGGTGGCCTCGCATTACAGAGTGGTAGAAGTTAAGGTTATGAAGGTACCTGGTATACCTCCGTACAGTGTTTCGCCTCTGTGGTGAACCACTGTATTAGGGGATGTAAGGTAGAACCTGCACTACGGTTCGCCGGTAGCTCCTGCCGGCTGGCTCCGCCCACTAAGAACTGTATAAATATGCATGACCTCCATTGCCCTGCCATTTCGCCAGCTGCAGCAGAAGGCCACGAATCTGACTGCAATAAAGCCACAGTTTGTACCCAATCTGCGTCTTTGTGCAATTGACTGCGCATTAATTTATTGCATTACCTGGCCGGTAAGAGATTCACTCTCTTCACTGACCAACGGTCGGTAGCCTTCATATTCGATAACACACAGCGGGGCAAGATCAAAAATGATAAAATCTTGCGGTGGAGAACCGAGCTCTCCACCTATAATTACGAGATTTTGTATCGCCCCGGTAAACTCAACGAGCCGCCAGACGCCCTCTCCCAAGGTACATGTGCCAGCGCACAAGTAGACCAACTCCGGGCCCTACACGACAGCCTTTGTCACCCGGGGGTCACTCGATTGTACCATCAGGTCAAAGCTCGCAAACTGCCCTACTGCCCTCTCGAGGAAGTAAGGACAGTCACCAGGGACTGCCAGGTCTGTGCGGAGTGCAAGCCGCACTTCTACCGGCCAGACCGTGTATGCCTGGTGAAGGCTTCTTGCCCCTTTGAACGCCTCAGCGTGTATTTCAAAGGGCCCCTCCCCTCCACCGACCGTAACACGTACATTCTTAGTGTGGTCGATGAGTACTCCAGATTCCCCTTCGCCATCCCATTCCCCCGATATGACGTCTGCCACCATCATCAAAGCCCTCAACACCATCTTCGCTCTGTTCGGTTTCCCCGCTTACATCCACAGTGACAGGGGATCCTCATTCATGAGCGATGAGCTGCGTCAGTTCCTGCTCAGCAGGAGTATGGCCTCCAGCAGGATGACCTGCTACAACCCCTGGGGAAACGGGCAAGTAGAACGGCAGAATGGGACGGTTTGGAGGGCCGTCCAGCTGGCCCTACGGTCCAGGAACCTCCCAGCCTCTCGCTGGCAGGAGGTCCTCTCTGACACTCTACACTGCATCCGGTCGCTATTGTGCACCGCCACTAATAACACACCCCATGAACGTGTTTTTACCTTCCCCAGGAAGTCCACATCCGGGGTGTCACTCCCGACTTGGCTCACAGCTCCACAGGCACGTCCTTCTCCACAGGCACGTCCGACTCCACAAGGAGGACCCTTTGGTGGACAGGGTTCACCTGCTCCACGCCAATCCTCAATATGCCTACGTTGAGTTCCCCGATAGCCGCCAAGCTACTGTCTCACTCAGGGGCCTGGCACCGTCAGGTTCCACCCCAATACACTCCCCCACCCATGCGCCCCCCCCCTCCCACCACCCCGCCAACACTGTCCCACTAGACCACCCCCCCCTGCTTTTCCGCACAAGAGGTCGAAGAGGATTTCGGCACGCTCCCGGAGTTCCCCGATGGCTGGCCAGCATCAGCACCCCCACCAACACCATCGGTGCCACCTCCACCACTGCAAGCGCCAACTTCGCCGCCACCGTTACGCCGCTCCCAACGAAGCACCAAAGCACCGGATCGGCTGAACCTTTGACGGACACCGGACCGTCAACATGGACTTTTTCTTTTGTTCTTCTTAACACTGTACATAATTGCACAATTTGTATATAGTTTCACATCACCCCCGCCGGACTCATTTTAACATGGGTGAATGTGGTGATCCACTGTATTAGGGGATGTAAGGTAGGACCTGCACTACAGGTTCACCGGTAGCCCCTGCCGGCTGGCTCCGCCCACTAAGAACTGTATAAATATGCATGACCTCCAGTGCCCTGCCATTTCGCCAGCTGCAGCAGGAGGCCACGCATCTGACTGCAATAAAGCCACAGTTGTACCCAATCTGCGTCTTTGTGCAATTGATTGCGCGTCAGCCTCGTTACATCGCAACTATTTACAAAATGTATTTACATTTCAGAATGAAGCAATTAGTCGATCGGGGCCCTGGCCGTCCCTGCGATCATCGTAGCTTTGGTGGTGATGCAGGCGGCAGCTCAGGCATCTGTGGCTCCGGGAGCGTGGCTTCGGCTTCTTCAGCAGCTTCATCACCCCTAGATGGGACCGGTGGGAGAACCGATCCACCTGGGAAGGGGCGGCTGTCGGGTGCACCGGTGGGAGGGAGGGTGGGACTGGTGGCGGGGGGGTGTGTGGGGATCCAGCGGGCGCCAGGTCCCGTAGGGAGACCGTATCCTGTCGGCCGTCGGGCTACGCCACGTAGGCGTACTGAGGGTTAGCGTGGAGGAGATGGACCCTCTCGACCAATGGGTCCGATTTGTGCGCCCGCGTGTGTTTGCGGAGCAGGATGGGTCCAGGAGCTGCCAGCCAGGTTGGGAGCGAGGTCCCAGAGGAGGACTTTCTAGGGAAGACAAGGAGACGTCTGTGAGGTGGTTGGTTGGTCATGGTACACAGCAGTAACCGGATGAAGTGGAGGGCATCCGGGAGGACCTCCTGCCAGCGGGAGACTGGGATATTCCTGGACCGTAGGGCCAGTAGTACGGTCTTCCAGACCGTTCCGTTCTCCCTCTCTACCAGTCCGTTTCCCCGGGGGTTGTAACTGGTCGTCCTGCTTGAGGCAATGCCCTTGCTGAGCAGGAATTGACGCACTTTGTCGCTCATAAAGGAGAACCCCCTATCGCTGTGTATGTAGGCGGGGAAACCAAACAGCGTAAAGATACTGTGGTGGGCTTTTATGACGGTGGCTGCAGTCATGTCGGGGCAGGGGATGGCGAATGGGAACCGGGAGTACTCGCCAATCACGTTCAGGAAGTACGTGTTGCGGTCGGTGGAGGGGAGGGGGCCTTTGAAATCCGTACTGAGGCGTTCAAAGGGACGGGAAGCCTTTATCAGCCGCGCATTCTCTGGCCTGTAGAAGTGTGGCTTGCACTCCGCGCAGATTTGGCAGTTCCTGGTGGCTGTCCTGACCTCCTCGATGGAGTAGGGCAGGTTGCGGGTCTTGATGAAATGGAAGAATCGAGTGACCCCCGGGTGGCAGAGGTCCTCGCGGAGGGCTCGGAGGTGGTCCACTTGTGCGTTGACACATGTGCCGTGGGATAGGGCATCAGGAGGCTCGTTCAGCTTCCCGGGACGATACAAGATCTCATAGTTGTAGGTGGAGAGTTCGATCTTGTCGTTTTTTATCTTGCCCCGCTGTGCATTATCGAACATGAAAGCAACCGACCGTTGGTCAGTGAGGAGAGTGAATCTCCTGCCGGCCAGGTAATGCCTCCAATGCCGCACAGCTTCTGCTATGGCCTGGGCCTCCTTTTTAACTGAGGAATGGCGGATTTCTGAAGCGTGGAGTGTGCGTGAGAAGAAGGCCATGGGTCTGCCCGCTTGGTTGAGGGTGGCCGCCAGAGCTACGTCGGACGCGTTGCTCTCGACCTGGAAGGGGAGGGACCCGTCGATGGCGTGCATCGTGGTCTTTGCAATGTCTGCTTTGATGCAGCTGAAGGCCTGGCGGGCCTCTGTCGACAGGGGAAAAACTGTGGATTGGATCAGCGGGCGGGCCTTGTCCGCATAGTTGGGGACCCACTGGGCATAATAAAAGAAAAACGCTAGGCAGCATTTCAGGGCCTTGGGGCAGTGAGGGAGGGGGAACTCCGTAAGGGGGCGCATGCATTCAGGGTCTGGGCCTATAACTCCATTATGCACTACGTAGCCGACGATGGCTAGGTGGTTGGTGCGGAACACGCATTTATCCTTGTTATATGTGAGGTTAAGGATTTTTGCATTATGGAGGAATTTTCGGAGATTGGTATCGTGGTCGTGCTGGTCGTGGCCGCAGATGGCGACATTATCAAGGTACGGGAATGTGGCCCACAAACTGTACCGGTCAACCATTCGGTCCATCTCTTGTTGGAAGACCGAGACTCCATTAGTGACACCGAAGGGAACCCTTATGTAGTGGTAGAGCCGCCCATCTGCTTCGAAAGCAGTGTATTTGTGGTCGCTAGAGCGGATGGGGAGCTGGTGGTAGGCGGACTTTAGATCCACCATGGAAAAGACCTTGTATTGCGCAATCCTGCTGACCAGGTCGGATATGCGGGAGAGAGGGTATGCGTCAAGCTGCGTATATCTGTTGATGGTCTGGCTATAGTCTATGACCATCCTATGTTTCTCCCTGGTCTTTACAACCACTACTTGAGCTCTCCAGGGGCTGTTGCTAGCCTCAATGACACCTTCCCTCAGTAATCGCTGTACCTCCGACCTAATAAAGGTCCGGTCCTGGGCACTGTACCGTCTGCTCCTGGTGGCGACGGGTTTGCAATCTGGGGTGAGGTTCCCAAACAGGGAAAGTGGATCGACCTTAAGGGTCGCGAGGCCGCAGACAGTGAGGGGGGGTATAGGGCCGTCGAATTTGAAAGTTAGGCTTTGGAGGTTGCACTGAAAATTTTACCCTAGGAGTGTGGCAGCGCAGAGGTGGGGAAGGACGTAGAGCCGGTAGTTTTTAAACACCCTTCCCTGGACCGTGAGGTTCACTACGCAAAACCCCTTGAATTCTACTGAATGAGACCCGGAGGGCAAGGAGATATTTTGGTTAACGGGGTGAACGGGGAGAGAACAGCGCCTTACCGTGTCGGGGTGTATGAAGCTCTCTGTGCTCCCAGCGTCGATCAGACAGGACGTTTCATGCCCATTGATGAGCACCGTCGGCGTTGCAGCCGAGAGTGTTCGGGGCCGAGACTGGTCCAGGGTCACCGAGGCTAGTCGTGGCAGCAGTTGGATATTCTCTTCGGGCGATGTGTGGTCATCCGAATTGGGGTCCTGAGAGTCCAGCCAAGATGGCGGCGCCCACTGGTCGCACATGGCTGGGGGTGTACAAGATGGCGACGCCCATCCATCGCAAGTGGTGTCCGAGAGACAAGATGGCAGTGACTGGAGGCCACACGTGGCCCTGGAGGAGGAAGATGGCGGTGCCCGCTGGCCGCACGGGGCCCGTGGAGAGGGTTGTAGTGGCAGTCTGTGTTCGCCTCCTGAGACCGCAGCGACCGTCCGGGCCTGGCATACCGACACAAAGTGGCCCTTTTTGCCGCATCCTTTACAGAAGGATGAGCGGGCTGGACAGCGCTGTCAGAGGTGCTTGGCTTGCCCGCAAAAATAGCAGCGGGGCCCCCAGGGGTTGCCAGGCCGTCTCACAGCACAAGCTTGTGGGGGGATGGGAGATGCATCGGGGTCGGCCGCGGGGGGGTTCCACGCTTCCCAGGGTGCTGTCGCGCGGTCGGGGACGTAAGCGCGGGCCTTTCGGGAGGCCACATCCAGGGAGCTGGCAAGGGCCCGTGCCTCCTTGAAGCCTAGTGTCTCTTTCTCCAGCAATCGCTGGCGGATTTGGGAGGACAGCATACCTGCAACGAAAGCGTCCCAGATCAAAAGTTCTGTGTGGTCGCTCGCCGAAACTTGCGGGAGCTGCAGTTTCTCCCCAACACCAGGAGCGCACGGTAGATCTCCTCCAGCGATTCCCCAGGGATTTGTCGCCTCGTCGCTAGTAGATGTCGGGCGTAGACCTGGTTTACAGGGCGAAAAAAATGTCCTTTCAGCAGATCCATTGCGGCCTCGAAGTCGTCTGCATCCTCGATGAGGGTGTAGATCTCTGGGCTCACCCTCGAGTGCAGAATTTGTAGTTTCTGGTCTTCCGTGGGTTTGTTTTCGGCTGTACCGAGATATCCATTGAAGCACGGCAACCAGTGCTTGAAGGTTGCCGCTGAGTTTGCCGTGTGAGGGCTGAGTTGCAGACACTCCGGCTTAATTCGGACCTCCATTCTTTAAAATCTAGTGTGATAAATTGATGCTCGATCAATAACTCCAGAAGCGAGATTGGAGACACCTGAAGGCTTTATTACACTAGATGTTTCCCCCAGCAGCACAGGTACAGAAGGCAGCTGCTGGGGCGACACGGGCTCTTATACCCCACCTTGCTGGGCAGAGCCAGCAGACAGGCTTAACCAATGAGAACAGAGTAACTTCTACACCAATGGTCTTCCGGCATTACAGAGTACCGTAATACCTCTAATACTGACTACCACAGAGTCATTATTCCCTTCCATAGATTGTTCCTGCATCATCGATGTGGCCTGCTTAAGACTTTTGGGTCCCCTTTAATCCGGCTCCACCACAGGAGCACTGCTGCTGTCTGCCGGACCCAACTGTGCCAAGATTGGGGTCATGGTTCCCTGGCTGCTCACGTTGTCGATATGTTTGCGTACTGTCTTGCCATACAAGAGCACCACATAAGAAACACCTGAACGTGGTCACAATTCAGCCTGGTAGCTATGCCTCCAACCCCCCACAAAATTTGGGAATATCAAGTCCAAACCGGTCCTAAGATGATGGCCCATAAGTAAATCCACTGGTGTAGCGCCCAGAGTGACATGGGGAATTTTGTTTAAGACAAAAGAAAGTTGGCCAACCTAAGGTGTGGTGGCCTGTTAGACTGCTTCTTCATAGCTGCCTTGAACATTTGCACAGCTCCCTCTGCTAACCAGTTTGAGGCAGGATGATAGGGTTCTGTTCTGACATGGCGAATGCCATTCATTCTGACAAAATGCTGAAAGTCACCACCAGTAAAGCCGTTGTCAGACGCTATTACTTTGGGGAGGGTATACGTAGCAAACACCCACTACAAGGCATCTACTGCGGCCACCAACATCTTCATTCCTATCTGTTGAACCTCGAACCATTTTTAATGGACATCAACCAAAATGGGGACCATCTTGCCTATGAAGGGACCAACGGAGTCCACATATACCCTTGTCCATGGCATTCCAGTCCACTCCAAAGGATGGAGGTTGGCGGTAGGGGGCAGTATCTGGTGTATCTGGCAAGGGTTGCCCTGGCACGCCATGTGTTCAATGTCCTTTTCTATGCCAGACCAGATGTGAATGGGCACTATGCAATTCTTGCAACAATGGATTTTGGCCTGGGGTGGTACTATCACTCGGGATCCCAGAATCTGGCAACTGAGTTTACCCTTAATTGGTCAGATTTATCGTGGTGGCACCCGGTTAAGATCATGCAATTTCTCTTTGGGCAGGATTGGGTCCCGTTGTGTCCCATTCTTTATTTGGCCGGATGAAACCAGCAGGGTTTTCAAAAATTTCAAAGCCAAGCCGATTTCTTGAGGCACTGGCAGAGGTGCCAGGTTCTTTAAAGTGGGAGCCGAATCAATGCATCAGCATTCAAAATCTGTCTACCTTGCCCATGTTAAAATGTAGACTGCCAGCAACAAGACCCACCATTTTACCTTGGCAGAGAGGATTGGTGGTATCAGCTGATCTTCATCAAAGAGCCCCAGCAGGGGCTTGTGGTCTGTTATGATTGTAAAACGTAGCCCGTGAACATACTGGTGAAATTTCTTGATGCCGTAGATTACTTCAAGGCCTTCCTTCTCAATGTGTGCATGTTCAGCATCAGAAAGCGTTCTTTAAGCAAAGTCAATTGGTCTCTTTGAGTCTTCCTCCTTATATTGAGTTGGATATGGTAATGCATTGCAGGTCAGAATGTTGTATTTTCTTGGGTCAAAATGAACCAGCAGGCTCAATGACTATAACATTTGCTTAACATCATGGAAGGCAAGTGGTTCCTTCCAATGCCAACTGATGTTTTCTCAGGAGCATGTGTAATGGCATCAGTGTCATTGCTAGGTTGGGAATAAAATGACCATAATAGTTTACCATCACTAAGAATTCTGCCACCTGCATAGATGCTGGGACTTCTCTTATGGTTCTCACTTTGTCTTCAAGTGAGTGCAGGTCTTTGAGTCCAATTTGAACCCTAAGTAAATGACCTCACTAGCTTGGAAAGTGCACTTCTTGCATTTCAGTCAATTTCCGTATTTTGGAATCTTCTCAACACCTCTTTGAAGCTTGCCAGTTGCTCCTTGTGTGATGTTCTTGTTATTAGCCCATCATCCAGGAAACCACAACCTTTGGGATGGCCTGGAGGAGATTCTCCATTGTGCACAGGAATACCGCATATGTCAAGGAAAAACTTCAGGAATTTTCTTCCAGTTCTAGCTGCAAGTAAGCAAGACTGATGTCTATTTTTGTGTAAGTGAGGCCCCTCGCTAACTTCACATAAAGGTCTTCAATTCGTGGAATTGTGTAATTATCTACTTGGGCTGCCTAATTGATTGTAAGCTTGTAGTCCCCGCGTATTCTAACCGAGTGGTCTAGCTTTATTACAGGGATGATGGGGCTGCTCATTCTGAAAACTGCACAGGTGTGATCATTCCTAGTTCTTCCATGCGTTTAAGCACAGGTTCTCCATTCTGGTACAAGGTGTAAGGGACCAGTGTTTCTCTGAAAAGCTTTAGGGTTGAGTCTGAGTTGACATAAATCTTGGCCTTTACTCCCTTTATTTGACCCAACTCATTCTGGAATACATCCTTGTATCTGCATAAGACTTCCTGATAGATATTGACTGAGATTTTAAAAAATTCCAACCAGTTCAACTTGATTTGGCACAACTAATCTCACCCCATGAGGCTTGGTCGATGTCCCTCAACAATAATCAGAGGTAACTGGGTATCTTGTTGCTGCCATGACACTGGAGTCACGGTTGTTCCCAAAACATTTAGGGTCTCCCCGTATACGTCGCCAATTTGGCTGTTGTCTCACTCAAGTCCAAAGGCTGAACACCTCTTTTAAGCTTTTCAAACATTTGTTCACCGACAATTGTGGCTGACCACCCGGTGTCGACCTCCATCTTTAGTGGCCTTCCATTTTTTGTGAGGACTATCTTAATTGGGGCTGTTTTACTCACTCTCACGATATTAAATCTCTATATTTCAGGTTCTTCATCTGTGTTCCGCTCCACTTTGTTCACTGGAGCATTAGTTTGCTGTTTTTTTTAATTGTCATGTTTCGATGGGTGCATTAATGTGCTTGGATATGGCCCTTCCTTTTGCACTGAAAACAAATACACTCTCTACAGCAACATGATTTCTGGGGTGACCCCCCCACATTAATACCAGTCATCTTGATTTCTGGGCTGACGGCCTAATTTTTCCTGACCACCGATTTATAATCCTGTTCCTGGGATTGTGGCTGAACATCCCCTGTGCCTGTCAATCTGGCTGTTTACCTTGCAGCCATACCACTCCACAACTAGTTCACCTTGCCCTCTTGCATGCTTTGAAGCTCTGACGCGAACTTCTCAGCGCACCCAGTTGCCTTGGCGATCTTGATTGCTCTGTCTAGCGTAATCGTTCTTTCAGCCAGAAGCTTCTTTTGCCCACTTCTATTGCCCACTTGCTAAACGATCAAGCAGCATGTCACCTCGTGCTGCACCGAACTTGCAATTCTCGGCTATTTGTCTGAGTCTCGCAACAAAGATGGAAGTTTATCCTGGGTCCCTGATGACCGAGTTGAACTTGTATCACCACTGTAGTATGATTGAGGGTCTGGGTTTGAAATGTTTCCTGACCAGCTTCACAAACCGGCCAAATTACTTCATGTCAGAAGCCTCTGTCAAATTTCTTATAAGGTTGTGGGTTGTTGTCCCACAAACTGTTAATAGGTTAACTTTCTGTTTCTCTTCCTCCGTTATTTTGTTTGCCGTGAAGAAGAAATGGAACCCCTCATTATACTGGCTCCACCCTTCGGCCTCCTTGTTGAATGGATCTAACTTCCCAATCATGGCCATTTTCCACTCACTGTTCTTTGCCATCCTTGACGCTTCCCGACTCTGTGTCCATCTTGGAGGTTTTTCCTCCCCTCATTCAAATTCAATGACTGCGAGCTTGCAAACAATCTGGTTTATACTCATCGCCAATGTGGCTGCTCGAGGGAATACCAATTAAACGGTAGTAAGGAAGAATGAAGTGTTTATTGACAACTAACAAGGGCAACCTATATACAGACACAAAGTTGCTATACAGATATTAACGCTCTGGTTCCCGGGTTCACTTTGACTAGAGCCCTGCTCCCCGGGCCCCACACTGTTCCCTCATTAGTCAGGTTTGCACACCTCCTGCATGATAGGCCCCGAGCCAGCCACATGGACCGCGAGAGAGTGCCCCATTAAACAGGCCATCCTACCACACGTATTATTCAAGAAAATTACAAATGATCCCTTTACAATAGATGCAATCTCTCAAAAGTCCTTTTCAAACATTCTTAAAAACAAGTACAGAATTCCGCAGACCTTTTAAAGAAATGACAAATTTTCCTTACTGTACTGCTTCTGGGTCAAATGTTATCACAGCATTTGTTTAAGATTCCTTTGATTAAAACATGAATAATTGTACTGGGAATTCATGGGATAAAGCTGTACTGAACACAATGGATAGGATTTTCTGCACCAAGTCTGGACAATTCCCACAACGGGCGGGGCTGAGAAATGTACCCCATTATCCTCTTAACTGAATGTTGAACTAATGAACAAACTGGAATATTAATAGGAAAATAGAACATATTTTGTAAGAGAACTGTAAATCAATTTCAGCAACATCTTTACATATTATAGTGAATTATATTGGAAACCTTTAATTGAAAGAAATGAATTGAAGTGTGTTTAATGGTTATGTAGTAAAAGGCCTGGATCCATAAGTAAGGCTTGGTAATGAACTATACGCAAATGATTAATGCAGAATTTCTGCTTGGCCATTAGCTTTTCATGACAAGATTCATTTGCTGCAATTTGTAACCAGATGAAAATGATTTGGGCAGCAATTAGCATGCAGGTTATTCACCTGAAAATCAGCCCGAGTGTATCTTGGTGAGCAGATGTAAAGTGGATAAATTTAGATAATTACCTCAAGAAACATTATATCACAAATTATAAATTATGAAAGTGACAATGTGAAAACTGGTTTGCTGTCTTTTTCCTACGTCATTTTTTTTCAAATAGATGATTGACATTTGAAAATTAATTGCATATATAGAAATTGCGCTACCTATGTATGATTTATCAACCAATTTCAAAATGTTGTGTTTCAGCTTTTGTTGCCATGGGAACACTGGAAGACTCTTAACCATCAAGGCTAATGCCTGTAAAGTCACAAGTGCCCAATTCTAGCAATTTATAACCTCACTGTTATTCTCACTTAAAGAATGACTGAGAAGTTTTATATTTTCACAAGCTGTAAAATTAGTTCTTGTTTTCCTCCTAAAGTAATTAAATTAATTCTCACTTTCCTGTTTACATCTACCAGCAACTGATTTTGTCTTTCTTTGTTCACTAATCAGAAGAAAATATAGAGTTGAGTATCAAGCACCATTTTCCACTTTGTATCCGTAATCTACATTTTCATCAAAATTAGCAAAGAGAGGAAAATATATCCTTTGGTAAGTTATTTTGGAGCATCAACTAGATAGGGCCAAATTCTCAAGATGCAATATTGGTGGGCAAGGCGTTGTAAGGGGAATGCAATTTTGTAAAATTAATCCTTAAATGTTCATACAGCAGCTTCAGACAATATAATTTCTAAATTCATGCTACTTATTAAGGTACCGTTCACAGTGCTATAGATTAACCTGAGTACTACGGCTCCAATACTTCAACCAAATTAGCCAAAGATAGATTAAACACCCTTGTTTAAGTCAATTGTACCTACATATCTTACACTCCCTCCTGCGCATTATAGTTTAGATGGGAAATTAATGATTCTGCGGGCTGCAATGTCTGAGGAAAATCAGTTTAATGATCACTAAATCTAAATGGACAAAACAAAAACAATGCTGAACACCACAAGAAAAAATGTATTTTATATAACCATCAATGCTGCATGGTTTTATGGGAATGAAGGCATAAAACTGCAGCAAGCTGATGTCTGCTAATCCTACCAAAAGTGAACAAGTGCTACACATGAAACAGATTGTCACACAATTAGGCTAGTGCCAATTTTATTTTTGACTTAGTTATGCACTCAATAATGCCAAGTGAAAACTTTTGACATCGGATATTCGGAGGTGTTAACTGAATTACCGAGCAAGCGACCAAGAGAAGTCCCTATTTCTCATCTACACACTATCCCTTCCTAAACAATGATAGATCCCACATGTACACTAACTTGGGAGAGACCGAGGGGTTTGACTCAGTGGAGACCAGGGATGGACTTGCAGATCAACGGGTCGACTTGGGGAGACTGGGCGTTGGCTCAGGGGTGATGGGGGTTTTCTTGGGGGACTCTGGGGGTTGACTTGGGGGATATCAAACGGTTTACTTGGGGAAGACTGGGGGTTGACTCAGGGAGAGAATGTCGTGGGGGGGGGGGGGGGGTGAAAACTGTCAAGTGTCAAAAGCATAATTCCTGAGGTTGCCTTTTATTGCTGGGCTACAGGCTTTTTGGAAGTGCCGCACAGAGAAAAGGAAGCCTGGGCACTGCATTTGTGCAGTGGGGGCCCGGGCAGTCATCAGAGACTGATAGTTCTACTCAATACTGGAGGAAGGTTGGCGGGGGGGTAGGCTTCTGGAGGCAGGACGTTGACAAGGGCAAGGCGAATGAAAAAACATGTCAGTTATCATTACACCTTCACAGCTGAGATTTTTCAGCTGTCACTCAATTGACATGCATGTCAAGTGTCTAAAGCATCGTTCCTGAAGTTGCCTTCTGTTGCTGGACTAAAAGGCTTCTTGGAAGGGCCTCACAGAGAAAAGAGAAGCCTGGGTCACTGTGGAGGCAGGATGTTGACAAGGGCAAGGCTAATGAAAAAACATGTCAGTTATCATTACATCTTCACAGCTGAGATCGTTCAGTTGTAACTCAATTGATAAGCCTGGAGTCTAACTACTCATGCAATTATGCCCACTCAAGCACCACTTTTGTTTGTGAGCGACACTGATTGCTGCTCAGCAGTTCACCCTTTGCACACTGACTTCCAAAATCGCTGGTGGCTATACTGTGCTTCCAGCATTGGCCAACTGGGAAAGCAAATACATTCCCTTCAACAGTTAGCAACAGCACACTGTCCAAGAAGAGCATTTCTAACCATTGATTGTGTGCTGAGGTGCATTTTGACAACTGGCCCCCTTAGACCAGGGTATGCGAAAGGCCTTAAGAGCGAAGTTTGGGACAATGCCTGCACCTCATTTGAGAGCTCAGGATGCAGTGGAGTGGCCAAAATTATGGCCACTCAGTCATGTAGTGTGGGGCAAGGGTGATAAAGGGCCCAACCAGCAGGCGTCTGGGCACCAACGTGGTAGCCAGGACATGATTATGTGGGCTTTGAGAGGCATTTACCGAGGATGAATGTGCAAAGAGTGGTCCTCCGGAGACAGAAACAAATCATCAAGTCTCTCTCTTGATACTGCAGTGAGAACATACAAAACCTGGAACCTGGTATACGCGCTGTCATTTTTCTCACTCAGAGGCAGGAGAGAAGAAAATGTCAATGGAGGCACAGGCTCTCCAAAGGCAGGAGCAGAAATGTGAAGAGGAAGGGGCGGCAGGGCCTGCTCTGCACACAGAGGATGAGCCCCAGAGAGCTGTAGTTCAGAGGTGCCTCACTAGACCCAGGGACTATAGACATTGCTGAACATACCTGCAGATATCTAAGAACCAGTGCCTCTGAAAACTATGCATGTCTGGGGAAATGGTTGGTCACAACTGCCATGTTCTGCAGGATTTGGTGCCACGGGGATTTGAAGGGCATCCAGTGTTGCTGAAAGTTACAGTGGCGTTAAATTTTTACGTTAATGGTTCCTTTCAGGGCTTCAAGGGTGAGTTCTGCAGGATTTTGTAAGCCTTCATGCCCAAGTGCATCAAGGGGGTGACAGATGGAATGTTCATGAGGCGGCACAAATTTGCCCATTTCAACCAGGATCAGGCAAAGCAGGATGCAAGGCTTTGCAAAAATCTACGGCCTTCCACAGAAGCAGGGTGCCATCGACTTCATTCACATGGCACTCAGATTTCCAGAACATTAAACAGTGAACCACAAGGGCATCCACACGCTGAATATTCAGCTGGTCGGTGACTTCACCAAACACGTCCTTCAGGTGTGTGCTCAATTCTCAGGGAGTGTGCACGATTCCTACAATCTGAGCCACCCTCAGGTCCATGACATGTTTCAGGGTCTACAGCGGCTGCAGGGTTGGCTCCTTGGGAACATGGGCTACCCACTGAGGAGGTGGCTGATGAAGCCTGTTTGTAGGCCACAAAGTGCAGCTGAGACAAGGGGCAATGAGACTACTGCTACAACTCGCACTTTGATGGAATAGACCGTTGGGATGCTGATGATGAGGTTTTGGTGCCTGGACTTCTTTGTAGAGGGCAACCTTGATCCGATTATAACCGGCCTGCCACTTGGCCAACTCTGCACCTATTTCCAGGTTAATCCTCAGCACTTTTCCTTCCCATGTGCACTTTCTGGTTCCCTTCACCCACCTCAGTATCTTTTCCTTGCCGAGAAAATGATGCAACTGCTCGAACATCGTCCTCGGCGGTTCCCCCGCCCTCAGCCTTCTCCTCAATGCCCTGTGCACTCGATGCACCTCGGGAGGGCAGTCATAGACCTCCTCCCCCATCAACCTCTCAAACTTATTCGCCACGTACTCTATGGCCTGCCTTCCCTTAATCATTTCAGGCAGCCCCCCGAGCCAGATATTCTGCCTCTGGAATGATTCTCCAGGTACTCCATCTTCTCCCACCACCTCTCCTGGCTCTCCGCCATGAGCACCATCTCTGCCTTCAATGAGGCTCTGCTTCTTGACAACTGCCCTATGTGGTTTCACTACCTTGACCAGGTCCTCTGAGGCCTCCTGCCTCTGCTGCTGAAACTTAGCATAGAGGACGTCCACCAGTTGTTCAGTAGTCCACAACGACACCCAGAACACTCCGCCACATTTTCCTCTGTCACAGTTCGAATGACCTCTTAGCCAGACTACAGCCTCTTACGCATTTAACCTTCCTCTTATTTGTAATAATCAAACCACCCAGGCTTACTTTCTGGCAGACTTCAAAGCAGATCACATGACTTCTTTCATTTACCCTAAATTTAAAACTACTGTCCCAAAATATAATAATCTGATAAACCACATAGCTGTAAAAAGGGTGATTGTTAAAAGAATCAGAGGCGACATGAGGAACCCATTTTTTTAAACTAAGGGGCACTTTAGCATGGCTAATCCACCTACACTGCATACCTTTGGGTTGTGGGGGTGAGACCCACGCAGACTCGGGGAGAATGTGCAAACTCCACACGGACAGTGACCCGGGGCCGGGTTCAAACCCGGGTCCCTGGGTCTGTGAAGCAACAGTGCTAACCACTGTGCTACCGTGCCGCCCCGACACCCTGGTAACAAGGGTGATGGTAACAGATTTAATATTAGCATTTAAAATTGTATAAGTACTGAAATAAAATAATTTGCTGAACTATGGAAAACAGAAGGAGATGGAATTAATTGGATGACTCCACCATGAGCCAGTGTAGGCATGATGATGGACCTCCATCCGTGCTGTATCATTCTATGATCTTATGAATTCTGAGTCCCTCCAATCCTGATTTCTCGCGCAACTCCCATTTTAATTGCTCCAAGACTGGTGGCTGTGCCTTCAGCTGTCCAAGTTCTAAGGGTGGAATTTTCATGGATATCGGCCATAGTCGATCGCAGGCAGGAAAGGCAGCATTGAAGACGCAGGCGGCAACAGCAGCTTTCTCCACGGTATCGTTCTGGACTTCAGCTTAAAAAACCTCAAGAGGCGGGTCGCACAACATTACACTGATTGAGCCTGCCCTACCAGCAACCTGGTATCTCAAAGATTGGGGCACCATTTTTAAAGGCTACCCCAGCGGACAAGTGTTCACAAGGACCGGCCCTCCCCCACATCCCTCCCCTGGCACTGTCCCCTGGCAATGTCCCCTGATAATGCCCGGAGGCAGTACCTAGGCAATGCCAGGAACCTTGCTAGGTGGTAGTGCCCAGGCATGACCCTCTCCTACCTGAGCAATGTACTCACCTGAGCTCCTCTGGGAGGTGTGCTCGCCAGGTGCATGTCTTAGGAGATCAGTCAGGCTTCGCGCCGGTCTGCCATTATATCAACATTGGGAAATACCGGTCTGCCACTGGCGGGGAGAGTGTACAATCGCGCCACGCATTTACGTCGGTGTGAAATGCGATTTGGACTTCTCAAGAGACTTTCTGCTTCCATTGCCAAACCTGCCTGAGTAAAACAGGGGTGGAAAATCCTGACCATAAACATTTCTGTTATTCTACGTCTCTCTCCTCTGCTAAGGATCTCCTTAACGTCTACCTCTTTGGCAAAGTCTGTGCCATATGTCCTTAAATGGCTTGGTGTCAAATCTTGACTGATAACGCTTCTTAAAAGCATCTTGGGAAGATTCAATATCTTAAAGGTTCTTTCTTTACATTACAGAGCAACATCATATAGTGCTGGGGTTTTCTGGTCCTTCCTTGCGGTGGGATCTTCCGGTCTCGCTGAAGACGACCTTGCGACATATTCCCCGGCAGCGGGACGGCTGAGCCTCCCAAAACGCTGCAGCAATAGCCAATGGTGAGCTGCCTCCGCGGCTGGGGAACAGACTGTGCCGGGGTAGGGAGGGGGTGAGATTCCTGCCTATTGGCTGCTTTATTGTCTTTTAATTTTCTCTAAAACCTTTGTTTTTGCATATTCAATGGCTTAAACTTCATTAAAACTCATTAGTGTGAGTGAAGGGTGAACAAAAGTCAGAAAAATAAATTAACCACGCAGAAATGAAATACATTAAAATAAAAATCAGGCTTCATGAATACTTTGTAACCACGTGAATGAAGTTGATTTTGTTAAAGCTTCAAAAACTCACCATCCCTTGTCCCAGTGCCCCCGAGCACGATAACTGGTATGCCAATAACTGAGGCAAGAAGCCAGATACAGACATTTATTACTTTTGCATTTAAAGGAGTACGGAAATCCAATGCCTTCACTGGATGGCACACAGCAATATATCGGTCAATGCTCATCATTGTCAATGTGAAGATGCTGGTAAACATGTTGTAATAATCAATGGAGACGACTATTTTACACAACATGCCTCCAAATGGCCAAGACCCCATTAAATAGTCAGCACTCTGGAAGGGCATTGTGCTTGTTGCTAGAGCATCTGCTGCGGCAAGATTGAAAATATATATATTGGTAGCTGTCTTCATCTTGGTGTGTCTGGAAAGAAACATATAAAGCTGTTTTAGTTGGCATGACCGTTCATAGTCATACAAAATGACAAGTACAAGTAAAATTAAACCTGGCACTGATATACATATCATTCAGAAATTAAATGCTAGAGACATAGAAACATACAAAATATGAGCACGAGTAGGTCATTCAGCCCTTCGAGTCTGCTACACCATTCAATGTGATCATGGCTGATAATCTGTCTCAATGCCATAGTCCCGCTCTCTCTCCATACACCTTTACAGTCTAGAAATCTAATCTACTACCTACTTAAATATATTCAGAGATTTGGCCTCCAAAGCCTTTTGCGGTAGAGAATTCCACAGGTTTACCACCCTCTGGATGAAGAGGTTTCTCCTTATCTCAATCCTAAATGCCCTACCCCGTATCCTGAGACTGTGACTGTTTATGGTCCATGATTATCATAAAGTGTCGACTGTAGACCTATGGATGAAATTACTTCACTCTGAATATCACGGCCAGACACTCTTTTCCGCTTTTTGCATATCGTCGTTCTGCATCTGCCAGAGTTCGTGCCGCATATGAAATCAGTCTCTCGGTGCCATCATCCCAACGATGGGAGAGGACTGCCACTACTCTATAGGGTGAAGCATCATAAGTTAGTATCAGCGGCTTTGTGGGATCATAGAGCGACAAGATATTCGGTGCCAGCATCTGTTCCTTCACTTTTGTGAATGCTTTGTCCTGCGGTGCCTGCCACAACTATTTTTTTTTTTTAGCTATGCGTGTAGGGGTGTCAATATGGTGGCCAGGTTATCATAGAATAGAATAGAATCTCTACAGTGCAGAAAGAGGCCATTCAGCCCCTGCTGCGATAGAGCACCCTACCTAAGCCCAATCCTCCATCCCTACCCCTGTAACCCCACCTACCTTTTGGCAATATAAGCATGGCCAATCCACCTAACCTGCATTACTTTGGACTGTGGGAGGAAACCGGAGCACCCGGAGGAAACCCACGCAGATCGGGGAGGACGTGCAAACTCCACGCAGTCACCTGAGGTTAGAATCAAACCCGGGTTCCTGCTACTGTGAGGCAGCAGTGCCACCGTGCCACCATGGGATAGGCATCCCTTGAAGGATATTTTCAGTTGTACACTGAAAAATAGCACACACCGATAAGACTCTAAAAGGTGTATTCATATAATTCCTTATAGGTATTGAAGGTGACAAACTTCCTGGAAGCAGTGTCGAATACCAGCTGGAAGTATACGCATAGCTCATGTCCAGCTTGGCAAACGTGTGGCCTCCAGCCAGCTTTGCGTAAAGATCTTCGATACACCAGTCAAGGCGGGAGGCTCTGTTGACAGTCAAATCATAGTCTCCGCAAAGACAGACCAACTTGTCGGGTTTTAGTACTGGAATCACTGGCACAGCCCATTCCATAAACTGTACTAGGCGTAATATGTCACAGCGCTCCAGACACCCAAGTTCAGCCTCTACCTTGACGAGAAAAGCATTGGAGACCGATCGTGTAATGAAATATTTAGGCAGGGCCTCTGGGTCCACATAGATCTTTACCCTTGCTCTTTTGGACTTGCCAAGTGATTCCTGAAGCATGTCCACTTCTGTGTCCACTTCCATTTTTAAGAGGTGACTACTAAACCGGAGTTTAATTTTGATAGGGGGAACTTTATGGGCGGTGATGCAGTTCAACTGCATTAGTTCGTCCTGTTCGGACTGGCAGATTTGCATGACCTGGGCCTGAGTTGGCTTTGGCTTCCGGACTGGGCGCACTGACAATTCTGGCAGTCTTGCCTTAGGCATATCCTTCGGCAGCAGATACAGCACTCTGGTGACTGCTCCCCGAAGTCCTCTGGGAAAACTTCGCTAATAGTTCTGGAGTTTCGCGGTCGTTGCCCTATGTCCTTGCATGCCATTGCTGAGTAATGACAAGGTAGTGGGTGGGGCGCAGAGGTGTAGTCTACAGGGAGGCCAGTTTTCCAATATGGGGGATGTCCTATACTGAGCACACTGCAATTCATTGAACGTTGTAGCTCCTGCACCCCTTTTTCGACATTCTCCAGGGACAACATCAGTTCTATGGCTCTTTTAAAATCAAGGGCGGATTATGCAAGCAGTTTTTTCTGTGTCGCGACATTGTTTATCCCACATATCAGCCGGAACTGTAGCATCTCTGGCAGGGATGGTCCATACTCACAGTGCTTGGTCAGTTTCCTGAGTATGGTCAGGAACTCAGTTACAGGCTCTCCTGGGAGTCTTCCAGCTGTTTAAACCGTAGCGCTGCAGAATAATTGATAATCTCGGGTCGTAGTAGTTTGCCACTAAGTCCGCCAGTTCAGTAAAGGCTTTTAAATCCGGGGCTGCTGGGTAAGTCAGACTCTAATGACACCGAATATCTGGGCTGCACAGGCAGTCGAAAGGATTACCTTCTATCGGTCGTCACTCTCTATGCCATTTGCATGAAAGAAATCGCGCATTCTTTCAATGCACTGGGGCCAACCCTCCACACCTGCATCATACGGCTTGCGTTTCCCAAGTAATGGCATTTCCGGGTTCCCTTCATACACTTCTTACTAGAGGCATTTTTCTTTTAAGAAGGGCTGCCCAGAATCACATTCTTGCTCCTCATCGCCAGTGTAATAATCCAGGAGACACAAAGAGAATGGTTAAATAAAATTTAGTTGACATGCAACACCAGTGTCTGGGCCCGGGACCAACCAGAACACCCAGGAACACTCAGTTCGGGTCTGGCACTGGCCGAGGTGCTTATGTGGCACTGCATTTAAAAGGCTCGATAATGAGTTCCAGCTGGCCGAGTTCCTGTCTGTTACCATGGGAACTCATACTCAATGAGCCCCACAGGGCGATCAATGAGTGATTCCTCATTATCCTCATGAGAGTTATCGCAAACATACCATTTGCCTTCTTAACTACCTGCTGTACCTGCATACTTGCTTTCAGTGATTGATGCACAAGGACACCCTTTGAAATCAACATTTCCCAATCTGTTATTATTTAAATAATACTCTGCCATGCATTTGCCCACTCACTCAACTTGTCTAAATCACCTTGAAGCCTCTTAACATCCTCCTCACCACTTACACTACCACCAAGTTTCATATCATCACCAAACATGGAAATATTGCATTTTGTTCCCCCATCCAAATCATTGAGATACACTGGGCATGATCGAACTTCATCGTCGCGCCCGACTCCGTGATGTGACAAGGCTGTTAAATTAGGAGGCCTTGCAAGATCTAACAGGATCTCGCAAGACGTCGCGATCTGGATCTCGTCCATTAGGCTCATTTAAATATGTCTGCGCCAGATTATCCCAGTGCACAGGTGCTAACGCCCGTGTCTGGGAGACCTCGGCATGGTGCCGTTTAGCACAAACATGGACATGGTGCAATGGAACCTGAAGGCCATTGGAGACCCATGGGTGGTCAGAGACAGCACAGGGTGGCACCCTGGCACTACCTGTGTGACCTGGGCAACTTGGTACTGCCAGGCTGGCATCTTGGCACTATCGCCCTGGCACTGCTAAGGTGCCCAGGTGGCACTTCCAGGCTGGCAGTGCCAAGGTGCTTATGTGGCACTGCCAAGCTGGCAGTGACAAAGTGCCCAGGGGGCATTGCCAGGCTGGCAGGGACACTGATAGGATGGTAGTGCCAGGGTGCTCAGGTGCTAGGGTGACACTGCCAAGGGCAGGGGCCTGAGGGAGGCTATGCTCATGAAAGGGGTATGGAGGGTATGAAGGATGGGGGATGAAGGGCTGGTATGAAGGAACCTCCTAAATGTTGGGGAGGTGAAGGGTGGGGGTCTTGAAAG
Source organism: Scyliorhinus torazame (assembly GCF_047496885.1). Classification (NCBI taxonomy): domain Eukaryota; kingdom Metazoa; phylum Chordata; class Chondrichthyes; order Carcharhiniformes; family Scyliorhinidae; genus Scyliorhinus; species Scyliorhinus torazame. The sequence goes on along the minus strand of NC_092717.1, from coordinate 131,243,714 downwards.
GTGAGGCCCAAAAGGGGGAGGGGTGGGGAGGCGTGAAAAGGGAGGCCCTCTGGGACCCCATAGCAGGATATCCTCACTTGGAGGGGTGTGGGGTAATGCGCGTTTGACATTGCCCAGGGGTGGGGTTGTGGGAGAACCTCATGCTCACTTAGCGATTGGGAGCGCGATTTACCGGCCGCATTGTGCCTGGCATGGACCTGGGTGATGCTGGTTAAATAGTGTGAGAGGTTTGCAATCTGGTGGCCTGCTTGCGGTGGCGGGTTGCGGATCCTGCCCTAAAGGTGGGGAGACACCAACTGACACCAATTAAAACCAATTTACATCTCATTAGCGAGATGGAAGTCAAATCTAATCCGCCTATCCGGCTCCCCAGCAAGAGGTCACATGGGTGCAGTTTAGCGCTCCTATTTAAAAAGGACAAGCTGCGCAATGGCTGCTGAGGGCAGCTGAGGTTGTGAGTAGCCATTTCCATCCCGGCATGCAACTCAGGGACACTGGAGCAGCTCCCCCAGAGCTCGGGAGGGATAGAGGACCCCAAGGTGGGGGGTGTGGAGGGGGAGGGGGGGTGGGCCTGATCGGGGGTCTGGGCGACATAGGTCGGGGGTCGCTCCTGGGCCAGCAGGGGTATTGAGGGGCTTGGTATTTGCGGCGCCTACAAGCCATCCTCCAATATTCATCAGACCCATAACAGGGGCAACTACAGCTGCTGCCTCTCTGTCCGACAAAACACTTCCAGGACAGAGCCCCATTTTTTGTTATATGCTGAAGGTCATCTTAATTCCCTTTGGCTGTGAGCAGCCTCCAGCTGTGCAGCTGATGGCTACTGCTAGGAATTGGCATTGTTAGTTATGTGAGCCTGTCACAGCTCTCAAGTGGTGCTGCAGGTTGTGTTTGCCTCTTGCTTTTGCTTTTACCTGCAAATGCCTGGAAGCTGTGTGTTTGTTTGCTGCCACCTATTTTGTTTCTGTGGCCTGGAGTAAGGAAATGGAAAATGGTAAAATGACCTGCTGCCTGGGCTGGAGAAGTGGAAGGGGAGCTCTTTCTCTCTTCTGGTATGCTCTGGGTTGGTGCGATTTTCCACTGCTGAGGAGTCGACTGTTGTGAGCTGCAGGAGGCGGAGAGAGAGGCAGATTGATCTGAATCAGCGACTTGATGAAGATTTTGAAGAAATGCTTTTGCAGATTGCTGGTGATTTGATTGTAAGTGTGGTGAGTACTGCATGTCTACCACCATGTCGCCATGAGTCAAATACGCTGGTGGTCGAGGCTATTTACTGCACCTCGAATGCCAGTGAAACATGTGGATACCGAACTTTGGTTCCGATGAAATTAGGCTGTATAAGAAGGCCTGTACGACTGAGGCTCATGAAAAGAGACTGATGCGTAAAATGACCAAACAGCAAGGATCCTCCATTCTGTTGAGGACATGCGAAGGATGATAGTGTTTTTTGTTTTCTTTGCACTAATGAACTATTGTAGCTTTGTGTTTGAACTGATATTCTGTAGTGAAAAGATATTTGTGTGTGTATGGCATGGTGCCTTTTCCTTGTTGATTAATGGTTAGTGTGATAGGTCAACTGTGAAGTAGTTGGTTTTCGTCTCTTTCTTGAACGTTTAATAAACAAAATATTCTCAAGCGCTGCTGCAGGATATGTTTGCTGCTTGCAGCTGCAAATGCCTGGAGGCTGCAGCTGCCAGGTTTCCTTCTTTTTCTGCAGCCTGAAAGAAGGTCAATTTTTTCCCAGATACCTAGAACGTGGAACACTGGGCTCAGGGGGACAGATAAGACCAGAAGGCAATGAGGCGTAAATAAATAAATAACCTTTTATTGTCACTAGTAGGCTTACATTAACACTGCAATGAAGTTACTGTGAAAAGCCCCTAGTCGCCACATTCCGGAGCCTGTTCGGGTACACTGAGGGAGAATTCAGAATTCTCAGCTGGTACGGGAATTAAACCCACGCTGCTAGCCTTGCTCTGCATCACAAACCAGCTATCTAGCCCACTGAGCTAAACTAGCCCCCTGTTTCCATGTTGATTAATGGTCAATATGATATGTGGAATGTTATGTAGCTGAATTTTAAATCTTTGTTATTGTAGACTGTTTTTGCCAATAAAATATTGCTCAAGTGCATTCTCGTGGGTACACGTGCCATGTCTCAGACGAGTGTTATTGTCTTGAATTCCAATCAAACTGCGATGCCTGGATACTTTGCCTGAATCCTGGGGGTGTCAGCACCACAGAGGCAGCAGCCAACAATCAAACACCCAAGAGCTGGGCTTCAACACTGGGAATATCCCCGTGACCAGAGGCTGAGTGTGTGGATCAGGGCAGGGTACCTGAGCTCGGTCCCCCTAATGTTCCCAGCAGGGGTCTGGGGTCTAGGGGCTTCTGCTGTGGGGGTGAGTGTGCAAAGCGGGCTTCTCCAGCACAATCGGCTTGGTGGATGGGACTCTGAGAGAAGACGGAACACTTTAGGGCATTTGAGGGTCCCGGGGTGGAAGCCCTAACTGATTGTCAGTCTCTTTCCTTCTCCCATTCCTTACAGGCAGCACGGTGGATGGTGTTGTCAAACCTGCAGTGGCAGCCCTAGCAGTGCGGGTGGCAGCCAGACGCAGGAGAAGGCTGCAGCAGCATCAACACAGGCTAGAGTTGGCACCCAATGTTCAGGGGGCCACCGCACACCCTGCAGACCCGGCCACCCATCTGGCCAAGGTGGGACCATGAGGGGGGCATCGATGACGGCCCAAGGTGTATGGGTGTCGTTGGTCATACGAGGAGATGACGGACAGCATGTGCTGCAGGAGACTCCTCCTCAACAAGGAGGTGGTGCGGCACCTGTGCCATGTCGGACCTGTCACACTGTGGAGGCGGAGGACGCCTGCTCCCGGTGGACATGAAGGTCACTACAGCCCTCAGCATTTATTGTCTAATCCAGTTCATATTTGTTTAGTGTCCTGTTATCATATCCTTTATAATAGACACTAGCAATTTCCCTACCACTGATGTTAGGCTAACCAGTCTGTAGTTCCCTTCCGCCTCCCTCCTTTTATAAATAGTGGGGTTATATTTGGCACTCTCCATTCTGCTAGGACTGTTGATAACCAACACATCCACTATTTTCATAGCCATCTCCTTTAGTATCCTGGGGTGTAGATATCAAGCCCTGGGGATTTATCAGCTTTTTTTCCCATTCTATCATCCAGCACTTTTTTTTAGTAATACTAATTTATTTCAATTCCTCCTTTTCATTGGACCCTTGGTCCCCCAGCATTTCTGGGTATTTATTTGTGTCTTCCTCTTGACAGAACTAAAATAGTTGGTTAATTGCTCTGCCATTTCCTTGTTCTTTGCTATCAATTCTCCTGTTTCGGACCTGCATTTGTCTTCACTAATCTTTTTCTTTTTAAAAGCTTTTAGAAGCTTTTTTGTTACTTTCAAGTTTACTCTTATACTTCATTTTTCCCCTCCTAATCAATCTCTTGATCCTCCTTTGCTGACTTCTAAACTGAAGGGCCTGTTCCTGTGCTGTATTGTTCTTTGTTCTTCAGAGCTTTGGACAAGTGTGGTATCATGACTGGTACAGGCTTGGAGGGCCGAAGGGCCTGTTCTTGTACTGTATTGTCTTTGTTCTCTGCTCCCAATCTTCAAGCTTACTACTTTTTCTAGCAACTTTATATAACTCTGCTTTGGATCTAATACTATCCATGTTTTATTATGTAAGCCATGATTGGACTGCTTTCCTTGTACTTTTACGCCAGAAAGGAATATATGACCATGATAGTGCATACATTCGTTCCTTAAGTATTAACCACTGTCTATTTACCGTCATGCCTTTTAATGAAGTTTCCCCAGTCTATCCTAGCCAGCTCATACCCTATATGTGGATCACAGTATCCATGGTTACTGTGTTAGTGAACCAGATGTGATTTACAGCAATTGACAATGGTTTCATGGTTATCCTTCAATTCCAAATTTTTTTGATTGAATTCAATTTTCACCAGCTGCCATGGCGAGATTCGAACCCGGGTCCCCAGGGAATGACTCTGGGTCTCTGGATGACTAGTCCAACAATATCACTACGCCTCTGCCACCCCTTGTTATTTCTTAGCTCCACCCAAACTGATTCTACATATAGATTTCCTGAACCAATATGGTCCCTCACTGTTGTACTGATTTCATCCTTAATGAACAACACCACCCCAACTCCTTTTCCTTTTTGCCTGCCCTTCCTAAATATCAAGCACCCTTGCATATTCAGTTCCCAGCCTTGGACACCCTACAGTCATGTCTCTGTAATCGCCATCATATCATATCCGTTTACATCTGTTTGCGCTGCAAATTCATCTAACGTATTGTGAATGCTTCATGCATTCAGATACTTTGTCTTTAGACTTGTCTTTTTGACGTTTTTGCACTTTGCTTTTGCACTGTGGCCCTATTGCTGTTAGCCTTTTCCTCTGCCTTCCACTTTTGCTTTCTACCTTTTTGCTTTTCTATCATTTCTATTTTTGTTTCCTTCTCTTGTATCTCCCCGCTCAGGTTCCCAACTTATACTGTTAGTGCCAATGATATATTCATTTATATAGTTGATGTGCCTATCTTAGATACCAACCAATTAAATAAAAATCTCTAAAAGCAACATATTGCGCTGAATTTTGCTGCAGATGTCAGGAACCTGATGATGTTGGGATCATTTGTGAATCCTGATGAAATATGATTCAGTAGCATGCCCGCTAGCCTAATTTTCCAGTGGGTAGTTAATCAACAGGTCCCCCCCGCCTCCGCCTGTTCACCGTCCAATTAAGATGGAAGGCGGGTGTCAAAAAGGGAACCTCTGGCCAGTAAAGGCCACTACGAGAAAGACTGACAACCCCAGCTGTGTAGCCAGGGGAGTGCAGCTGAGGCCCAAGCAGCAGGAGGGGCAGGGAAGCGCTGCAACAGCCATTAGAATCAGAGGAGTGGCTGAGACATGAAGAACCTCATGGCGGTCCATCTGCAGGGATTGCACATACAATGGCAAGGTTGTGCGATGGGGAGACGGCAACCATGTGATTTTGTGCTGGCATCAGTTAAATCTCAATCATGCGTAATGCAGCCTCCAACTCCCACTGTACAGCCACCTCCTCTGAGCAGGATATGGATGGGAATGTGGGGTTGGGGGTGGGGGGCATTGGTCTGGGAGTCCTGTGTGAGACTAGCAAGATTGCAGTCCACTCATGAAATGCCCATTAATTGGCTCAACCATCTGCCCACTGCTAGGTATATTGCCATTGCTCGTGTTCTCCTGTCTCCAGAAGAAGTGCAAGGTGGCAGGAATGCTCAACCTTTTCAGTTCAGAATTCCACAGGCCCCTTCTCCAAAGGCACCTCCATGGGCCTGGGAAAGGTCTGGTCATTGTGACCTGCTCTCAAATACCAATTCACTTGCTCTGGAGGATAATAATGGGGTGAATTCTGATTGGAATAGTATGTTCTCCCGCCGGAGGAGAATTGCACCCGTTTTAAGATCCCCTGAGACTGCAAAGCAGGGTGCAATTCTGTATCCTTTGCCATGCAAATTTATGCATGGCATGGAATACGAAGGATACCCGAGGGAATCCCGCTATCGGGCCGTCATTTCAAGTAGGCGGCCCGATAACAAAGTCCTGTTGCTGGCCACCACCCCCCCTCCCCTGTAGTATGGGGGTGACCCGACCTGCTCATCCACAGAGACTATAGGAAAGTGATGAATGGCTTGCATGTTGATGGATCTGCAGGGTTGAAAGGTCACAGCCGTTCTCCTTTGAGGAATGGACACATGGGGTTTCCAGGTAAGTATTACAGCTGTAATTGCTTTCACTGCCCTTGTCTGGACTGCTCACTAGCTTCCAAACAGAGGTCTATTTTCTGTGCGGAAGGAGGAGTGCCCTGGGGGGGGGGAGGGGGGGGGCGTGGGGTGTTTCTTGAGCCAGGGGCCCATATGGGAGTTCCCTTTAGCCAGGGTTTCCATGTGGGGGGTCCCTTTATTCAGGGGTCCCTTTGAGGGTCCCTTTATTCAGGGGGTCCCTGTGGGGGGGTCTCCCTATTTCAGCAGTCTCTGAGGAGGTCTCCCTATTACAGGGGTCCCTGGGCGGGGTCCCTTTGTGCAGGTGGTCCATGTGGGGTGTCTCCCTATTACAGGGCTTCCGGAGGGGTCTCTATTAAAGGAGTCCTTGGGGGGGGGGTCGGCCTATTACAGAGGTCTCTGGGGGGGTATCCTTATTACAGGGGTCCCTGTGGGCGCCTCCCTATTACAGTGGTCATGGGGAGGAGGGATGGATCCCTATTACAGGGGTCCTGGGGGGTGGGTCTCCTATTACAGGAGTCCCTGGGGGGAGGGGCATGGAGGTGGGAGCCTGATAGAGGAAGGGTGGGCAGATAGTGCATTATGGGTGTGGATGGTGGCCCTCGGACTTTGGGAGCAAGTCCCTTATGGAGTTGCCCTCTTAGCCAACAGCGTGGTTCACCGTGCCAGGGCCATGCTGGTAGAGACCACAAGTGATCTGCGCCCACATAATTCCTGGTCCTGGGACCAGAGCATATGGTGCCTGGACCACTAAATGGATGCAAATGGGTCATTAAGACCTATTTTCATTCCTTTATATCCTTCCGCTGGCGCGCGGTCCTAGACCACTATCCCGCCACCAGTGGGGGTCGGAGCATCGCGTACGGATCGGCTCCTGCCGCCGCCTGTACCCCGATGCCTGAGTCGGCCAACAGGGAATCCAGTTCAATAGATGTGCAATTTACAGAACATCTAAAACACATTTAACACTGGAAAATTCAAGCCATTGAAAAAAAAACTGACAACTTTTGTTCAGTCAGTGATGCAGCAGGCAATTGCTGAATGTCCTACTAGTTAGCTCTTATTTTTTATAGTTAATTTTAAAAATACATAATTAACAATGTACTTAACAGGCATCCTGCAAAATAATTATACTGGAACACTTCTAATAAGCAGTTTCTGATACCAAAGTTACTAAAAATAGGGAATGACAACAGATTGAAATGTTTCACTTAATGATACTTGCAACATTACCAATGTTGTCAAACCAAAAACCGAGATGGCTGCTATTTTGTTGATATTGAATTGAAGGAAAACAGCAGCCGACTGGTGACTGAGGGACCAGGAATAGTGGCAGAATGAGAGTGAAGTATCCCAAGCATGCTTGTGAAAGCTGGCCCATTGGCTCTAACTGTATCACCAAAGGGCAGAACGAAAAAGAGGGAGAGAAAGGATGGGGACTCCAGGTACATTAGATTTGACTGTTTCTGGGGGGGGGGGGATAGTGTGGTCCCTTTAAGGGACGAGCCTCCATAAGGGACTTACCCACATGTGACGAGCTCAGGCCTATCATGCAGGAGTGTGTGAACACCGACCAATGGGGAAAATGTGCAGGGCCCTGGGAGCAATGTCGTCCGTAGTTTGGACCCTGGAGTCGGAGAGCGAAAAGCTGTTTAGTGACTCTGTGCCTGTATAGTTTCCTTTACTTGTTACCAATTGTCATGTGAGAGTACCTTCAAGACATGGATGTTTAAGCAATGTACCTTTAAGAAAACAGTGATGTCAGAGAGTGGGTGGGGCTGAGTTCAGGTCAGCCATTTTGGAAGTATCAGTTTGGAAAAGCAGCTTGTGCGTGTCTGTGTTTTGCAGTGAGCTGGATTTGCTGTGATGTCTGCCATAAAAAACCATCTCCTGATCATTTGGGTGATTTAAACTCATAATACTAAAGCCATTAACCTGATATGATTCTGTTTAAAGGTGTTAAGTCTCTTGGAAGTTTGAAGGAACATTTTGAGGAATTATTTACTGTTGCAATATTTTCTGAGTTATATTTGAAGTAAGGGGTGTTAAGAGATCCAATGTTTATTTAAGATGTTAAGTTGAGTTCATGGAATAAACATTGTTTTGTGTTTAAAAACCCACGTGTCCATAATTGTAATTCCACACCGAGGGAACAAGCCGTGTGCTGGGGAAAGCAACAAATCCATTAAAGGGGGACGTTGGTTGAACTCCATGATACATTTTGGGGTTCTGAAAACACCTCGCCCATAACAATTGGGGGCTCGAGGGGGATAAAAGTCTATCTATTGGATTGGCTTTTGTGAACTTAAAGACAGTGAAGGATTGTTGCTTTTCCGGTGTGGTATTTTAGTTTAAGTGGGCAGAGTGTTTTGAACAATGGCTCTTTCAGAGGCTCAGAAGTTTTTGGGGGTGGAGAATGTCACACGTAGTACCTTACGGACAGAAACGAAAAGCAGACTGTTAGATTTGGTAAAAACATTGCAGTTAACATTACCTGACAAAATGCGAAAAGGTGAGGTAATTATGGCAGTGGTTAAGCATTCAAAGTTGCCTGAGATAGAGTTTGCCTCATTGGAAATGGCAAAAATTCAGTTGCAAATTAAACAAATGGAACATGAGAAAGAATTAATGCGGCTTGAATACGAGAGTGAGAGAGAGGAAGAGAAAGAGAGAGAGAGGAAGAAGAAAGAGAAAGAGAGAGAGAGGAAAAAGAAAAGGAGAGAGAAGAAAGGAGAAAAGAAAGAATAGTCCTAGCAGAACAAAAAGAAAAAGAAAGGGAGATACAGATCAGGGAAAAAGATAAAGAGAGGGAGTTTGAACTTCAGAAAATGGCCATGAAACATGACAATCAGTTAAAATTGGCAGACATAAAGGGAAACGTACAGTTGGATGATAGTGATGAGGATAGTGAGAAAGAGCGTCATAGTCAAAGGCTTGGTGGGAATCTATTTAAATATGTCCAAGCATTGCCAATGTTTGACGAGAAGGAAGTGGAAGCCTTTTTCATTTCATTTGAGAAGATAGCTAAACAAATGAAATGGCCACAGGACATGTGGGTGTTACTGATTCAAACAAAGCTGGTAGGTAGAGCTAGTGAAGTGTTTGCCTCACTACCGGAGGAGGTATCTGGAACATATGAGGAAGTGAAGAAATCCATCTGAAGTGCATATGAGCTAGTGCCTGAAGCTTACAGACAAAGGTTTAGAAATTTAAGGAAAGAATTTGGTCAAACATACATGGAGTTTGAAAGGCTCAGAGTAATTTTGATAGGCGGATAAGGGCTTTGAAAATAGACCAAACGTATGAAGCTCTCAGAGAAATTATACTTTTGGAGGAGTTTAAAAATTCAATTCCTGATGTAGTGAGAACTCATGTGGAAGAACAGAGGGTTAAAACTGCGAGATTAGCAGCGGAAATGGCAGATGATTATGAATTAGTTCCTAAATCAAAGATTGGTTTCCGACGTCAGTTTCAGCCGGTGAGGGATAGAAACTGGGGATATGAGAAATACTCAAGTGGTAAAGGTAAAGGTGATCTGATGGGAGACAATAAAGAGAGTGTACCTCAGAATTAAAAAAAAATCCAGGAGGGTGGAAAAGAAATGAAAAGTTTCAGATGTTTTCACCGTAATAAACTAGGCCATGTAAAGTCACAGTGTTGGTGGTTGAAGAAAAGCACTGGGAAGGCTGATGTGGTAAAACAGGATAAGACAGTGGGGTTTGTTAGAGGGGTAAAGGAAAGCCCAAGGGAAGTGAGGAGGTGCAAACGATTGTACAGCCTGTTCAAGAAGTAATTGTTAAGAAGGTGCCAGATGTCTTTAAAGAATTTACTTGTGTGGGTAAAGTTTACTCATGTGTATCAGGAGGAGCAGGTGAAGAAGTCACAATTTTAAGAGATACAGGGGCAAGTCAATCTTTAATGGTAAGTGATGAGGAATTATGTAGTTTGGGAAGAATGTTGCCAGAAAAGGTGGTGATATGTAGAATTCAGGGTGAGAGGAGTAGCGTTCCATTATATAAGGTAAGGTTGGAAAGTCCAGTGAAGAGTGGTGAAGTGGTAGTAGGAGTAATAGAGAAACTATCTTGTCCAGGAATACAGTTTATCTTGGGTAATGGTATAGCTGGATCGCAGGTGGGAGTGATGCCTACTGTGGTTGATAAGCCAGTGGAAAATCAGTCAACTAAAGTGTTGAAGGACGAATATCCTGGGAATTTTCCGGATTGCAAAGTCACAGGTTAAGACAAGAGGAGAAATCAAAGAGTGAAGATGAAGTTGAAGTGCAATTATCAGAAACGATTTTTGATCAGATGGTTGAAAAAGAACAAGAACAGGTGGAGGATGAGGCGGATGTTTTTAGGTCAGGAAAATTGGCAGAGTTACAACAGAAAGATGTAGAAATAAAACAGATATATCAGAAAGCATATACGGAAGAGGAGTCTGAGAGTATACCAGAGTTATTACCGTAAAAGTGATGTCTTGATGAGAAAATGGAGACCTGTACAAATGCAGGCGGATGAAAAGTGGGCAGAAGTTCATCAAGTAATATTGCCGGTAGGGTATAGAAAGGAGGTGTTGCGAGTTGCACATGAGGTACCAGTGGGAGGTCATTTGGGGATAAGGAAAACTCGAGCTAAAATCCAGAAACATTTTTGTTGGCCTGGACTACATAAAGATGTAGTTAAATTTTGTCAATCATGTCACACATGTCAAGTGATAGGGAAACCTCAAGCAGTGATAAAACCAGCGCCCTTAATACCCATTCTAGCATTTGAGGAACCTTTTACAAGGGTCCTAATCGATTGTGTAGGACCGTTTCCTAAAACAAAAAGTGGGAATCAATATCTTTTGACTGTAATGGATGTGTCTACTAGGTTTCCAGAGACGATTTCAGTACGCAATATTACAGCTAAAAGGATTGTGGAGGAGTTACTTAAATTCTTTACTAGATATGGACTACCCACAGAAATGTAATCGGATCAAGGAATGAATTTTACTTCAAAGTTATTCAAAGAAGTTATGGATAGTTTAGGAATAAGACAATTTAAATCAACTGCGTACCATCCAGAATCGCAAGGAGCGCTAGAAAGGTGGCATCAGACATTAAAGACAATGTTGAGGGCGTATTGTCAAGATTATCCAGAGGATTGGGATAAAGGAATCCCATTCGTATTGTTTGCAATTAGGGATGCACCTAATGAGTTTACCAAATTTAGTCCTTTTGAACTAGTTTTTGGTCATGAGGTAAGAGGACCACTTAAATTGATTAAGGAAAAATCGGTGGGTGAGAAATCGGAAGTTACTCTATTGGATTACGTGTCAAATTTTAGGGAACGATTAAATAGAGCAGGTGAATTGGCTAGACAACCTTTGAAAGTTGCACAAAATGTGATGAAACGGGTAGCGGACAAGAAATCCAAAGTTTGTAGTTTTGCCAGTGGGGATAAGGTTTTAGTGTTGTTACCAGTGGCAGGGGAGCCTTTAAAAGCTAGGTTTTGTGGACCGTATCAGATTGAAAGGAAATTAAGTGAGGTGAATTATGTGGTAAAAACACCAGATAGAAGGAAGACTCACCGAGTGTGTCATGTGAATATGCTTAAAAGGTACTTTGAAAGGGAAGGAGAGAAAAAGGAGGATTTAATGATTCTAACTCAAAGTGACAAACCAAATCCAGATGACTGTGAATTTGTCATACCTCAAATTAAATTGGAAAATGAGGATGTTCTTAAGAATTGGGATGAATTGTTAAGTTACCTTCCAGAGGAAAAACGAACTGACCTGAAAGAGTTATTGATATCACATGGGCAAGTTTGTAGAGATAAATTGGGAAGTACTAAAATGGCTAGACATGATGTAGATGTGGGAAATGCTGTTCCTATCAAATAACATCCATATAGACTTAATCCTTTAAAATTGGCACAAGTTAACAAAGAGATTGAGAGTATGCTTAAAAAAGGCATAATTGAAGTGGGTTGCAGCCAATGGAGCTCACCCATCGTGATGGTACCTAAACCAGACGATACCCAACGGTTGTGTGTGGATCTCAAAAGGTGAATGCAACTACAAGAACGGACTCTTATCCTATTCCACATTTGAGGGATTGCATTGAGAAATTTGGGCAACCTGCTTTCATTTTCAACTTCCGGACATGGAAAGAACATTTAAAACATCGTATGGAGTTCTTCGATCGACTTCAGGAGGCGGGTTTGGTGATGAACCTAGCAGAAAGTGAATTTGGAGAAGCCCAAATCACTTTCCTTGCGGAGTTTCCGTTATCCTCAAGACGAAGGGAAATAATGTGATTTCTTAGCATGAATGGCTTTGATCGAAACTTTGTGCAAAAGTTTTGTGGCGTGATTACTCCACTGATGGAATTGCTGAAGAAATGTAAAAAATTTCAATGGGCAACGGACTTTCAACAGGCATTTGACTACCTGAAAGCTGTGATCACCAATGCTCCTGTATTGGAGAATTGCAAGGGACTCTGTGGTCAGATTGAACTAAAGTATCTGATTCTAAAGAGAAATGCCGAAGAGTAGAGGAATGGATGGATCGTGCAGAGACTTTGTTCAAAGAGACTGTCAATTGAGAAGGTTTTCGGTTGGAGGAAGAAAAAAGAAGAAAAATGGACTATATTATTATACCTGTTTGAGGATGTTGTTTTCTTTCAATGAAAATGTATATTTACTGTGTGCATTTCTTAGTGGATGATGCAAAAGTGAAAAATGAAACCATCTTGAAGTTGATAGTTTGGTTTTTTTTTTCTTGGGGGGAGGTGTCATGTGAGAGTACCTTTAAGACATGGATGTTTAAGCAATGTACTTTTAAGAAAACAGTGATGTCAGAGAGTGGGTGGGGCTTGCCCAGGTCAGCCATTTTGGAAGTTTCAGTTTGGAAAAGTAGCTTGCGTGTGTCTGTGTTTTGCAGACTTGGGTCACTGTCTGTGCGGAGTCTGCACATCCTCCCCATGTGTGCGTGGGTTTCCTCCGGGTGCTCCGGTTTCCTCCCACAGTCCAAAGATGTGCAGGTTAGGTGGATTGGCCATGATAAATTGCCATTAGTGTCCAAAATTGCCCTTAGTGTTGGGTGGGGTTACTGGGTAATGGGGATAGGGTGGAGCTGTTGACCTTAGGTGGGGTGCTCTTTCCAAGAGCCGGTGCAGACTCGATGGGCCAAATGGTCTCCTTCTGCCCTGTAAATTCTATGAAATCTATGAAGAAAGGATAACAATTGTGCTGATAGTTAAACAGAATGTCATTGGTGACTTTGGCAATGCTAGTTTGGGAGTGTTGAAGAGGACAAAAAGCAGATTGAAGGAAATTAAATAATGATGGAAGATACAGGTATGGAGAATACATTTGAGAAGTTTAAGTGAAGGAGGCAAGGGAAAAAATAATGTTTGTATTAATTGATTTTTTTAAACTTGCGTTCCTTTAATGCTAGACCAATCAACAATAATAACTTGTATTTATAAAGTGCCTTTACCATAATAAAAGACCTTTGAAGGGGCATTCACTTTTTAAGCACATGAAGGGTTGAACCCACAAGGTACAACATATCCTTTTCAACAAACAAAATTCAGCTTCAATTCGTCAAGTGGATTTAATTTATGCTGTAAGTGTGTCTTGGCTGACACACTGGAAGTCCGAAATATTAATCCAAGGGATATGGGTTACAATCTCAAACATCTCGGGCGGGATTCTCCGGCCTCCCCGCCACATGTTTCTTGATGGCGGGAGGTGGCACGCAGTTTACTGGTGGGGGGATTCTCTGTTCCTGCCGCTGTCAATGGGAATTCCTATTGAAGCCACCCAATGCCACCGGGAAACCCATGGGTGGGGGTACACTGCCGGCGGGACTAGAGAATCCCACTTCCAGAGAACAGCCAGAGAATTCTGGCCCTCCAGTCTTGCTAGAGGTAGCCTTACTGGGGCAGTGGTTAGCATTGCTGCCTCCCGGCGCCAAGAACCCGGGTTCGATCCCAGCTCCGGGTCACTGTCATAGAATTTACATAGAATTTACAGTGCAGAAGGAGGCCATTCGGCCCATCGAGTCTACACCGGCTCTTGGAAAGAGCACCCTACCCAAGTCCACACTTCCACCCTATCCCCATAACCCAGTAACCCCACCCAACACCAAGGGCAATTTTGAACACTAAGGGCAATTTTATCATGGCCAATCCACCTAACCTGCACATCTTTGGACTGTGGGAGGAAACCGGAGCACCCGGAGGAAACCCACGCACACACGGGGAGGATGTGCAGACTCCGCACAGACAGTGACCCAAGCCGGAATCGAACCTGGGACCCTGGAGCTGTGAAGCAATTGTGCTATCCACAATGCTACCGTGCTGCCCCGTGTGGACCTTGCATATTCTCCCCCTCTGCATGGGTCTCACCCACACTGAGCAGGTTAGGTCAATTGCCACTTAATTGGAAAAGAAAATTGGGTATTTTAATTTATATTATTTAAGAACTGACCTACAGAAAGAGCACTGCAGCATCTTTCTATTTTAAGGCTCACATTATTTCATTTCACACAGCATGACATGCATTCAGGTCAACTTTTAAGGCCCCTTATTACACATCAAAAGATAAATTGCAACCTGGGGTCGTGACTTTAAATAACAACTATTTCTAAGTTCTTTGATAAAAAGCTAGGGCCATTAATTTGTGTTTGACAGGCTAATTGGCAGAGAAATCATCATACAGATTGATTTTAGTAGTTCTTAGGCAGTCAGAATTTCTGTGAGCTTAGTTGTCAGGGTCAAAAGGCATCTATTTCTATCCTGTATAACTTTTAATTTATTAAGGAATTAATATTGTTACATATGTGGGAATGGGAGAATGGTGTGATCATACTAATTCTGCGCAGAAATAGGCCCATGTGACCTATGGAAAATCAAGTGACAAGTATTCACACCTTGACACAGAAACGGGGTAGCTGTTTTTTCCTGGCCAAAGCCACACAGACTGAGAGACTCACAGAGGAAGATCAAACCACCTGCTGCTGTGTGAATCAGAAAAAAAGCTCATTTTTGTGTTCGCCTCCAGCCAGGAAACTGGTGCGATTTGTTCTCTGTTTGAAGAGATGGAACTTGTGGAGATTTAAGGAACAAGAAGTGTGAGCCTTGCTGCTGGAAGTCAGTTTGGGGATATTAATTTTTGCAAAAATATACTTTATTCGTAAAATATCAGAAAGAACATTACAAACCATTTCAAAATGACTATCACAGAAAGTGCAATGATATTCACGTTTTCCAGAGATCATGGGCGGAATTCTCTGATAATGGGGCTATGTCCCCACGCCCACGGGAAAACGGGCGCGAATCACTCTGGACTTTTTTCTAGAAAGTCCAGAGTGATTCTCCGTTTTGAAGGGGGCGAGCAGGGCCCCGGAGTAGTCCACACAGCTCCAGTTGCCAATACGGGACCCTGCACTTCCGACCGCGGGTCTGACACCGCGGGCCGGCCCCGACAATATAGGACCCCACCCCGATTGCGTGCGCTCGCCGATTGGTGGCCCCTGATCGCAAGCCTGACCGTCCTGGAGTCCCCCACCCCCGGTGACGGATCCCCCGCCCCCCCATCAAGGTCCTCAGCCGCTACTCCGAGTGCCCGCCAGGTGGAACTATGAGTGAACGACGCCAGCGGGAACTCGGCCAGTTGCCGGCAGAGAATCGCCGCAGGGGGCCTCGTTCAATGACCCCCAACCGGCGCCGCGTCGACTGCACGCACAAATTGGTGCCAATTCTCCGGCGGCTTCAGACCCGGTGGCGGGTCTGACGCCACATTCTCCGCCCCTGCGCTGAGCGCGATTGCGGCACGGAGGTTTGGAGAATCCCGGCCCATGTTACACTCTGAGGTGCTTCAATAAAATTGCAAGACATGCAATATTCATCGTATACATTCAATGTGAGTCTTACAGCTCGAGGGGTTGTATACAATTCACCTCTCCTTATGGCTGAAAGGCCTTAAACAGTGACTTTTCTCCATTGCACCTTTACACTGGCTACTGGGTGGAACAACATTCAAAGAACACTGAAAAACTCCCCCTGCTGTGGCAGGGAGAAGGGTGCCTGCTGAAAAGGTGGAGAAGTCTGAATTGAACCTTCACAACTATATATCAGCTGGGAGTGTGACATAAAGTATTTTGGCTGTGTTAATTAGTTACATTTCCTGTAATTTGGTATATTAGTTGCCTATTAAGTAATGTTGAGTCTATGCTTATTTTAGTTTGTTTGAGAAAGTAAAAGTCTTAAAAAGTGATATTTTGTGATTCTTTTCACTGGTTACTGGGAAATTCATTTCTTTTTATAAATTTAGAGTGCCCAATTATGTTTTTTCCAATTAAGGGGCAATTTATTGTGACCAACCCACCTACCCTGCACATCTTAGGGTTGTGGGAGTGAAACCCATGCAGAAACAGGAGAATGTGCAAACTCCACACAGTGACCCAGGGCTGGAATGGAACCCGGGTCCTCAGCGGCGTAGGCAACAGTGCTAACCACTGCTCCGCCGTGCCACCCTCATCTCCTTTTTAAAAAAAGTTATTGTTCCCTCCTGTAGGGTTTTTCAAACTCAGGGTCACGACCCGCGGATGGGTCGCGGGTGGGTGTAGGGAGGGTCGTGGAGCAATCGGTTGTGGCATTCCCGATCACGGGAAGAAGTTCCCAACTGCCGCGACTAGCTTTTAAGAATGCCGGCCGCGATCAGGCCCGATTAGTTGCGGTATTTTAGGGGGTGGGCGGCGCGAGGCTGAGCTGGGTGCTGGTCACCGCGCGCAGAGCAGTGTGGGGGGGGGGTGGTGGGTGGGGAAATGGACTGACGGGTGTCCACGTGGACGCGATGCTAATAGTGGTGGGCGCAGCTTGGTGCTCCGCTCTATTGCTCGTCCTTTGCACGCTGCTCGACTCGTCCCACACTACCGATCGGCAGTATGCAACCTGCGGCTACTTGGTCAATCCATTCAACGGGCAGCACAATGTCCATTAGCATTTCCACGACGGTAAGTACTGGTCGGGAAGTGGTCTGTGACTGGGATGGGTACAGTGCGAGGAAGCCAGGCCAGCTTTGTCAGATTACTGATTAACCGAGGCCAGTCAATAGGGCTGACATATGTGAACACTGGAAGAAACCTACAGTCATCACTTTGTGTCGACACTCTCTGGAAACCAGGAAGTGAGTGCTTTTGGTGAGAATGGAGCAGGAGGTGACTTGGATGTTTGGCTAGTGCAATGCAGTGGAACCAGTTAGAAATAGTGTGACATTGTGTGTGTTTGACAAGTTACTTCATCTTCTCTAAAGTCATAGTTTGTAAACTAAGAACAAGATTGTACTTTTTTCTACAATTGGTTACATTTCTAATGAAATGGGAATATATTTAAAACACCAGTTTGTGTGTAAATGTAAGGATGCACATGTTCAAAAGTAGTTGTTTGAATTTTTAGCAGTAAAAAGCGATAAATTTGGCAAAATCAGGTATTCGAAATAAAGTTTCAAAGTAAAAAAAAAGAATGCCGGCCGCAACCGGCCTTTAAATATGAACGATGAGTCATTCTGCCAGAGGCAGCGGGAGAGAAAAGGTCATGCGCCCGGCACATCAATGCTTTGGGTGCCAAATCATAGATGTGAGATTCCTCCATTGTGTAGCTGCCAGCAACGGGACTGTGTGAAGAACTGAAGATGGGTCAATTTGTAATAAGGTAGAGAGAACCAGAGATGCAAACAGAACTAAATCTGCTGGAGAGTGCTTCACAGGAGAGTCCACGGTAGGACAAGGCAGTGCTGGTGTGAGTTGTATCCCAAGCTTCAGGGCCTTCGGTGAACAAACAATTAAGAAGAAACTGAAATCGAGAACAAAGCAGTAGAAAGATGATTTCTTGAGGTATGGCGCTCATTGTGCCAATGCAAATCAAGATGCAAAGCCCATGTGCGTTATATGCAGGGAAGTACTGACAAATGAAGTTTAAAACCCTCAAATCATTTGAAGATTCAGCAATGCGAGTTCGAGGACAAACCCCTTGATTTTTTTCAAAGCATGCAGCAAGAACTTAAATCATCAGTTGAAGTCCTTAGCTGAAATGTAACATTGAATAACGAAGCAAGAGAGATCGTGAGACCCAAGCAGGCCCACCTGCCACATTAAAGGTAAGCAATAATAGTGTGTCGCGAAGGTCAGCAGGCGTGGGTTGCTGACGTCAGCCGGCATGTCTCGCGAATGTCAGCCGGCATGGGTCCTGAAGACCTGCCGTTTGGTAAAAGTGGGTCCCGGGAAAAAAAGTTTGAAAAACACTGCCCTACAGGGATCGTAACGAATAGAGGGCTCTTGTGGATCCAAAAGAGAAGGTGAAAAATAGGTACAATGGAATTTTCCAGAGTTTAAACTGATAAGCTTTCTTTATTCAGTGATAAGTCAGCATGACTACATTCAATGCTTAGGCATTTCCGGAAAGAGATGACCAGTCTGTGAATATCTTGTTACAGTTAACAAATGTTGATTTGTAGGCTGTGACAAAGAAAGTTGGAGTTGACTTGAAAGTAGGGGTTAAAAAGTCAGCGAATGTTGAAGAATGGGCTCAGCACTTGAATCTTGATAAGGAAACAGGTGATCGCACTAGCATTCAAGTTGAGTTAACTAGAATTCAATTACAAACTAAACAATTTGAATTGGAAAAAGAATGAGAAAGGGCAATGCCAAAGCTTGAAGTAGACTTTGAAGAGCAAGAGAAAAGGAAAACATTGAATTCCAAAGGGAGAGAGAACAAGAAAAATTAGAAAGATGAGGGTAGGGTTAGGGAAGAAGATGGTTTCTCAGCGAAAAGGAACCAAAAAAGTTTGATCTTGACAGAGAAAGGCTTCAATTACATGAATTACAAAGGAAAATATATTTGATAAGTGGTATAGGTCTATAAAGGACGGACTAGACTTTGAAAACCCAAAGTAAAGTGAAACCAATGGAAGAATTTTTTTTAAAATGGCACTTTGGAAATAAGATCCCACCTGGAAGACCATACAGCTTTGAACATAAGATACGCGACAGGAAGAGCAGATGGTTATGAGTCATCACACGAGCCTGTTAGTAACAGGCCATTGTTTGTGAATTCACAAAGAAACTGGAGATATAAAAGATCAGATCAAAGCGAGAAGAATGGCCCAGGGGATAAAACAGACCCTCTCAAAGAAGTAAGAAAGACAGTCCCAACATTAAGGTTGATTCAAAAGCTAGCTTGGTCATAAAAAAGGGCATGTAAAGGCAGGGTGTTTTGGAGATAAAAAGCCCAACTGTAGCACTTGTAAGATTTCACGATGTTCCTCCAAGCAATATTGTCCCAATAGGTAAAGCTAATAATAAAATAGTAATTATTTCTGTATTCATCAATAGAGTGGGACAGGGTGCAGGAAATTATGGAAGTTATCTGTTTAAAGGTGAAGTCATTCTTGTCTGGTGAGGCAGGAAAGGAAAATTATTATACTTTGAAATAGCCCAGTCACTGGTATTAACACATTTCTAATACTTGCCGTAGTGTGGGAAATATGTTGACGCGCTTCTTGAAACAGCATTGGATTTAAATAAGGCTATTTTGCAATCTGTGTAATAAAGATTAGACCATCATCTGAGTTAACCATTTTGCTTCTGGAGTTCAATGATGATGGTAATGATCCTCGGTTTTGCTTCTGTACTCATTAGCTTGGGGTTCGAGACCTTGGAAATATCAAACTATTTTAGTAATTTTGACAGTTTGCTGCTAATAAGCACAATGAACAGGGTCAGAACCGCTTGCACCTGCTACTCATGATCTCTGTATCTGAGACTTTAATATAAATCAGTTGTATTATTAATGTTGAATATGGTGTAGCCATCTAGGATGGCCACGTCCCGATTACAAAATGGACACTTGCAAACAATGCAGGGGAAATTGGACAATACCGAAAAAGCAAGCAGGTGCAAGGTCTGTCTGTTGATTAGAGCCTTAGCTCTCAGACAGGACCGGTACTGCTAAGCCATCTACATACTAATGAGCCATCCCCGGGAACAAAAGGCAACATTTAGGTAAACAATGCTAAGCCAGACATCCCGGCGCCAGAGGAGACTAAAACAAAGCAAACCAACGGCCACCTAGGACACGCCCAGCAACCAGGGAACCCACCTCTCTATTGGAGGAAATCGATAAGGACAATTGGGAAACGGCCCAATTAATTGGGGCCAAGTTCAAGCCCCACCCAAAAGTCCCCCAAGAGAGGATCGCTCTCTTGGCCTTGGCTCTCAGCGAGGAGAGACCTGCCTAGCAGCTACGCCAGACCAAGTAAGTTCCAAGTCAACGCACGCTACGAGATAGATGCTCCTAGTTGCCATCCTGTAAACAGCTCAACCCAGCAGCATCAGAACCGAGCAACGGCCATTGTTCCTCTGACTGAGTGGGCACCCGAAGCTAAGTATAGGCTTTTAGTAATAGTGATAGTTTAGGTTGTAGAGTTTTATGCATGAGTAGATTTGACTGTGTGTAAATAAATGAGCATTGCTTTTGAACTTACTAACTGGTGTATTGAGTCTTTGATCAGTATTCAGTTTTGAACCTTGTGGCGGTGTCGAAAGACACCTGGCGACTCTTGAGCAAACGTAATTAAACAGAGCCAAATTAAGAGACAACAGCAAGTTAGCAACATTTACTGGCGACATCTGACGGGACTCGATTTAGAAGTGCCTAACCACTCTGAGAGAACCCAAATTTGAATTGAGAATCCAATTGGAAACAGAAAAACTACAAGCGTAAGAACAGTACTGATCAAGCCTCTGAGATTCGGAAGTGTGTTAATGCATGCGTACTAACAGGGATATAAGGTAAACCTGAGAGATTTTGTTGCGTAAAACTGTCGGGAGTTTTGTAGGCCGGAAATTAGCGTAAGCCGTACCCGTGTTTACATCACCACTTTATCACCCCCTGTTCCAAATTCAGTAGAGAACCTAGATAGAGAAAATGGCAATGAAGGCAATGGAACGCCTTATGAACCCCCAGGAATTCAAGGTCGCAGCGCCCAGTAGAGTAGGACAGTGTCCCGTTTGGGAAGGTGAGATCAGGAAATATCTCAAAGGGAAAGGATGGCCCCTTTGGAGTGAATTCTGCGCTAATGAGGAAACAGGACCCGGGAGAATAGGACATACTTGGTGGGAGAACCTGTCAGAGATCCACAAGAAGAGCTTAGGGAAAGCTCGCAAGCCGATGGCAATCGTGTCCTGCTTGGCACAATTGCGAGGCACAGAGGAGGTCGTTAGGATGCTCCGTAGAGAGATAGAGGAGAGAGACAAAAATAATGAGGTAGACGTGAGCGAAGTAGAGAAGGAGAATAGAGATTTAAGAGAGCAGTTAGCAGCAAGGGAGAGAGAGGTGGATGATGCCAAGGGGGCACATCAGTCTTGTCTCGCTCATTTGAGTGGTTTCCAAACGTAATATGATAGGGCCTACCAGGACACGCAACGTACGGTCTTGGTCAGACAAGAGACCGAGCAACAAGTTGAGAAATTGCAGAAACAGTGCAATGATTTGAAAGCAGCCCTACGAGCACTCCATACTTCCACGACGGAACAAAGGCAGAGCTCCGTAGACCACGCAAAGTGATGGAAGCAAATTGTAGAATTGTAATCTCTGTTTTCCGTTCAAAATGGGTTTCAAAGCACATTTGGACCACAATTAGATCAGGAAAACGGCCTCGACTGGCAGGAATTGAACGAGACGACCCATAGATACGTAACTGGGACATGTACGAAGGAAAAACCCCAGAAAAGGAGAGCGCCCGAACCCCCAGCCGAACAGGCAGAACCCCCCCGCCCCCCCCCCATGAACCCTGTAACCACACACTGCAGGGGCAGCAGCAGAAGGAAACGCAGATTTCCTTTATACAACCCCGTTAACCATGACCCAATTACGGGACGCATGTGGAAACATTACACCGTTCCTTCCCACATCAGACCCCCACCAATTTTTCACGAAAGTCAAACAGCAGGCTACCATGTACGGCCTGGACGAAAAGGAGCAAGTGAAGCTCACAGTTTTAAGCCTCGACCCTTCAGTCGTGGCAGCCCTTCCCGACACACAGAATGTAGGAGGAGACACACTCCAAGAGATGCATTCAGCGATCCTTGATGCGATCGGCTACAACATAGGAGACCCCGTAGAAGGCCTAAACAAGTGTAGGCAAAAGAAAACAGAGCATCCGACAGCGTTTGCTGGACGCTTGTGGATACACTTCACAGCAGTTTTCGGAGAGTTAGCCCGCGCCCATTTGTCCCCAGATAATATGGCCAAATGGACTCGAATCCTAGTCTCTCACACGACAGACGCAGGACAGAAAGTTTGCGCAAATTATGACTCCTCAGACGAGGCCCACAATGAAAAATGGGTTTTGAAGAGATTGCCCCGCGCTTGGGAGCAATCAGTCCAAAGCAAAACCGCATTTATAAAACCCGATGAAGAGCAGGCAAATGTGAATCCAGTTAAAGCGCACCAGAACCCCGCATGGGTAAATGAGGGCAGGAACAGCCCACCCCAGCCCAAAGCTCAAGAATGTTACAACTGTGGCCAGTTAGGACACTTTGCACGAGAGTGCAACACGCCCCAGAATCAGCAGAGAAGCCAACAGACAGGCACCCTAAACAGGAATAGGGCAAAGCTGATCCATAGCGTTAGTGCCCGTTCAGCGAATGCAGACATGAACGGCACCGACTGACGGTGTTCGGGCTCCCCAACTTGGGTCTGCGATACCCTTTGGGACAAGTCCGGTAGACCGGTAGTGGCAGGCAAAGCTCGGGGACACCCCGTAGAATTTCTTTGGGACACAGGAGGGTCCTGCACCACACTCAATTCGTCCACAATGTTTCAGTGAGACACGTGGCCCACAACAGACACCATCACACTCAGCAGTTTTACAGGCCATTTGCAACAGGGACACATCACAGCCCCTGTAGCAATACAAATAGGGAACATCACAACTAAGCACCCCGTAGTTTTTTTTGATCTGCCCCAGGCAGCAGAACATATCCTTGGGATCGATTTCATGAGCTATCATAACCTTTCTTTTGACCCAGTTAACAAGTATGTTTGGAAAATGGCAAAGGCAGCACGAGCCCCCGCTACGCTCACAGTAGGAGAGTATGTAAACAGGATTAGCTCAGGAGGAGACTTCTGGTTCGACCCTCGAGCTATTAGTGCAGACAAACAGGTTAGGGCAGTCCTGCAGGAACATAAAGCAGCATTTGCACAGCACAAGCACGACTGTGGCAATTTGGCTGGCTTTGTGAACGTTACAGGTCCTGACCCTAAACCCCAGAAGCAGTACGGACTTCCCCAGGAAGCAGAGGGAGAAATCTCCAAAGTAATAGAGAGTTTGTTGGATCCAGACGTACTCAGATCAGTAGCCTCCACAAACAACGCACCAATTTGGCCCGTCAGGAAACCGGATGGATCATAGCGACTGACCATTGATTACTGGGAACTGAACAAAGTAACCCCAGCAGCAGCCCCCACCATAGCCACGAGTCCCGAGACCATGCTCAAACAGGGACTCCAGTCAAAATTTTTTAGGTTTTGGACATTAGTAACGGCTTTTGGTCCATTCCATTGGCTAAAACGTGCCAGTACAAATGCGCCTTTACATTCCAAGGGCAACAGTACACGTGGACATGCCTTCCACAAGGATTCCACAACTCCGCCTCCATTTTCCACCGACAGCTGGCAAATGGATTAGCAAAATTTTACCGCCCAGATTGTCTGGTCCACTACGTAGACGACTTGTTACTACAGACAGACACAAAGGGAGAGCACATTTCGCTTCTCGCCGAACTCCTCAGACTCCTCAAAGAAATTGGTTGTAAAGTCAACCCCAAGAAGGCCCATATTTTGAAAGAAAAAGTGATTTACTTAGGAACAGTGATCACACATGGTAAACGCGAGATCGAGCAAAAGAGAATTGACATGTCCACGTGTACTGTTGCCCTTGGAATGTAAAGGCGCATTTGTACTGGCACGTTTTAGCCAATGGAATGGACCAAAAGCCGTTACTAATGTCCCAATTGACTTCCACATACAGATGCTGTGGAAGCTTTAAAAAGAGCACTCAGCACAGCCCCCGTACTACAGGTCCCAGATCCACATTCCCCGTACGCTATAGAGGTAGCAAGCACCGACCGAACCCTTTCGGCCGTGCTCCTCCAGGAACGTCATGACCAATTACGCTCTGTAGCATACAGCTCACGCGTGTTAGACCCCGTAGAGCAAGGATTTTCTGTCTGTGAAAGGCATCTGCTCGCAGTTTTTTGGGCAGTACAATACTTCGTCTACATTACAGGACTCAACCCCATCACCACCCTCACAGAATGCACCCCAACACATCTATTGTTAGACGGCCGACTTAAAGATGGCACAGTCAGCCAAATCCGCGCAGCCCGTTGGACCCTTCTTTTACAGGGACGGGACATCACAGTAAAACGAACCAAGACCCACACCTTCCTTTTTTAAAAAAATATATTTTATTGAAATTTATTTCCCTGAGCAACATTTTTCCCGCTTACAAAACAAGCGAAACGATAACAGTAACAAAACAGAAATTTTTTAACTTTTTAACAATAATAATAATAATATACAAGTAACAAAACCTCGTACTCTATTGACCTATACTCAACTGATCCTCCTCCCCCCCTCCCCCCCCCCCTCCCCCCTGGGTTGCTGCTGCTGGTCATCCGTCTTCCCTCTAACGTTCCCCTAGGTAGTCGAGAAATGGCTGCCACCGCCTGGTGAACCCTTGAGCCGATCCTCTCAGGGCAAACTTTATCTGCTCCAGTTTAATAAGCCCCGCCATATCATTTACTCAGGCCTCCAGTCCGGGGGGTTTCGCCTCCTTCCATATGAGTAGGATCCTGCACCGGGCTACGAGGGACGCAAAGGCCACGACATCGGTCTCTTTCGCCTCCTGCACTCACGGCTCTTCCGCAACTCCAAATAGAGCTAACCCCCAGCCTGGTTTGACCCGGGCCTTCACCACCTGCGAAATCACTCCCGTCACTCCCTTCCAATACCCTTCCAGTGCCGGGCACGCCCAAAACATATGTGCGTGGTTTGCCGGGCTCCCGCCACACCTCCCACATTTGTCCTCCAATCCAAAGAACCTGCTCAATCTTGCCCCCGTTATGTGTGCTCTATGTAGCACCTTAAATTGAATCAGGCTAAGCCTGGCGCATGAGGAAGAGGAATTTACCCTGCTTAGGGCATCAGCCCACATACCCTCCTCTATCTCCTCCCCTAATTCTTCTTCCCACTTTCTTTTTAGTTCGCCCACCGACTCCTCCCCCTCTTCCCTCATCTCACTATAAATCTCTGACACCTTGCCCTCTCCAACCCACACCCCTGATAGCACCCTGTCCTGTATCCCCTGTGTCGGGAGCCGCGGAAATTCCCTCACCTGTTGTCTAGTAAACGCCATCACCTGCATATATCTCAAGAAATTCCCCCGGGGTAACTTATACTTTTCCTCCAGTGCTCCCAAGCTCGCAAAAGTCCCATCAATGAATAAATCTCCCACCTTCCTAATTCCCAACTGGTACCAGCTTTGAAATCCTCCATCCATTCTTCCTGGGGCGAACCTATGGTTGTTCCTGATAGGGGACCCCACCAGGGCTCCCCGCACCCCTCTCTGTCGCCTCCACTGTCCCCATATGTTCAGTGTTGCCGCCACCACCGGGTTTGTGGTGTACTTTTTCGGTGAGAACGGTAGCGGCGCCGTCACCAGCGCCTCTAGACTCGTCCCTTTACAGGACCTTCTCTCCAGCCTTTTCCACGCCGCTCCCTCACCCTCCATCATCCATCTACGTATCATTGCCACATTGGCGGCCCAATAATAATCTCCCAAGTTCGGTAGTGCCAGTCCTCCTCTATCCCTACTGCACTGAAGGAATCCCCTCCTTACTCTCGGAACTTTCCCTGCCCACACAAAGCTCGTAATGCTCCTGTCTATTTTATTAAAAAAGGTCCTGGTGATTAAAATAGGGAGACATTGAAATACAAATAAGAACCTCGGGCGGACCATCATCTTAATTGCATGCACCCTGCCCGCCAGCGATAAAGGCTGCATGTCCCACCTCTTAAAGTCCTCCTCCATTTGTTCTACCAGCCGTGTCAGATTAAGTCTGTGCAAGGTTCGCCAGCTCCTAGCGATCTGAATCCCCAAGTATCGGAAGTTTCTTTCCACTTTCCTTAGCGGTAAGCCTTCTATCTCTCTACTCTGGTCCCCTGGATGTATCACATATAATTCACTCTTCCCCATGTTTAACCTATACCCCGAAAATTCCCCGAAACTCCTCAAGATTCGCATAACCTCTATCATCCCCCCCACTGGGTCCGACACGTATAGCAATAGGTCATCCGCGTATAGCGAGACCCGGTGTTCTTCTCCCCCTCTAGTCACCCCTCTCCATTTCCTGGAGTCTCTCAGCGCCATGGCCAGAGGTTCAATTGCCAGCGCAAACAACAATGGAGACAGCGGGCATCCCTGTCTTGTTCCCCTATATAATCGGAAATACTCCGATCTATGTCGACCTGTAACTACGCTTGCCGTCGGTGCCCCATAAAGTAGTCTAACCCAGCGAATAAATCCGTTCCCAAACCTCCTTAACACTTCCCATAAATACTCCCACTCCACCCTATCAAATGCCTTCTCTGCGTCCATTGCCGCCACTATCTCTGCCTCCCCCTCCACTGAGGGCATCATTATCACCCCTAATAGCCGTCGCACGTTAACATTCAATTGTCTCCCTTTTACGAACCCTGTCTGGTCTTCGTGCACCACCCCTGGGACACAGTCCTCTATCCTCGATGCCAGCACCTTTGCTAGCAGTTTGGCGTCCACGTTCAATAGTGAAATAGGTCTATAGGACCCACACTGCATCGGATCTTTGTCCCTCTTCAAAATTAGCGATATCGTCGCCTCCGACATTGTCGGGGTAGTGTCCCCCCTTCCCTGGCCTCATTGAACGTCCTCGCCAACAACGGGGCCAACAAGTCCACATATTTTCTGTAGAATTCCAGCGGGAACCCGTCCGGCCCCGGGGCCTTCCCTGTTTGCATGCTTCCCAGTCCCTTAATAACTTCGTCCACCTCAATCGGCGCCCCCAGGCCTGCCACCGCCTGCTCCTCCACTTTCAAGAACCTCAACTGGTCCAGGAACTGCCGCATCCCCTCCTCTCCCTCTGGGGGCTGAGACCTATACAGTTCTTCATAAAAGGTCTTAAACACCTCATTTATCTTTCCTGCCCTTCGCAGTGTCTCCCCTTTCATCCCTAATTCCTCCTATCTCCCTCGCTGCTGCCCTCTTTCGCAGTTGGTGCGCCAACAAGCAAATAGCCTTTTCCCCATATTCATACCTCCTCCACTGTGCCTTCCTCCACAGTACCTCTGCGTTTCTGGTGGTCAGAAGGTCAAACTCGGTCTGGAGTCGTCTCCTCTCCCTGTACAGCTCCTCCTCCGGGGTCTCTGCAAATTCCCTGTCCACCCTTAAAATCTCCCCCAGTAATCTATCCCTTTCCTTGGCCTCTGTTTTCCTTTTGTGGGCCCCAATAGAAATCAGCTCTCCTCTGACCACCGCTTTTAGTGCTTCCCAAACCACTCCCACAGGGACCTCGCCATCGTCATTGACCTCCAGGTATCACTCGATACACCCCCTCACTCCTGCACACACTCCGTCATCCGCCATCAGTCCCACATCTAATCGCCAGAGTGTTCTCTGCTCCCTGTCCTCTCCTACTTCCAGGTCCACCCAATGTGGGGCATGATCTGAAACCGCTATGGCTGAGTATTCAGCTTCCTCCACCCTAGAGATCAACGACCTTCCTAAAACAAAAAAATCTATCCGGGAGTACACTTTATGGACGTGGGAGAAGAAGGAATACTCCCTAGCCCTGGGTCTAAGAAATCGCCATAGATCCATTCCCCCCATTTGGTCCATAAACCCCTTAAGTACCTTGGCCGCTGCCGGCCTTCTTCCAGTCCTTGAGCTGGATCTATCCAGCCCCGGGTCCAGCACCGTATTGAAGTCCCCTCCTAAAATCAAATTTCCTGCCTCCAGGTCCGGAATACGCCCCAGCATCCGTCTCATGAACCCCGCATCGTCCGAATTTGGGGCATACACATTAACCAACACGACCTCCATTCCCTCCAGCCTACCACTCACCATTACATATCTACCTCCACTACCTGCTACGATGTTCTTTGCTTCAAATGCTACCCGTTTCCCCACCAAAATGGCCACCCCTCTGTTCTTTCCGTCCAGTCCTGAGTGGAACACCTGTCCCACCCATCCTTTCCTTAGCCTAACTTGGTCCGCCACCTTTAGGTGCGTCTCTTGGAGCATAACCACGTCTGCCCTTAGTCCTTTCAAATGCGCGAGCGCTAGGGCCCTTTTTATCGGTCCATTCAGGCCTCTCACGTTCCATGTTATCAGCCTCACTGGGGGGCTACCTGCCCCCCTCCCGTGTCGACTAACCATTACCTTCTCTAGGCCAGTCCCATATCCCGCCTCCGCGCTCCCGCTCGCTCCCCCAGCGTCGCATTCCGCCCCCGACCACCCTCTCTTTAGCCATTTCCTTTTGGATTTCCGCAGCAGCAACCCAGTTGTCCCCTTCCCCCCCCCCCCCGCTAGATCCCTATCTAGCTTGATTGCTCCCCCCCATATCACTTCCGTAAGTCAGCTGACTTCAACTGACCCCGGCTACTCCTGCTCGCTCCTCGGCCCCCCCGGTGTGAGGGAACTCCCATCCGCCTTGCGCCTGTTTTCCCGCCTTATTCTTTCTGGCGCGGGAACATCCCTTTACCTGACCCGCCTCTTATGGCGCAGCTCCCTTTCCCCTCCCCCTCTCCTTCCCCATTCTCTGACTATGTCCCGCCTCTCCCCCCTCACCGGCGCCCACATTTCCCCAGTGTCCCCCCCCTTCCCTGTTTACTTCTCGATTATCTTTCACCATCCCATTAACAAAAACAATAATATCAACAATAACAGTTCCCTGCAGCATCAGTCCCTCAGTTCCGGTCCAGTTTCTCTTCATTGATGAAGGACCATGCTTCCTCCGCCGTCTCGAAATAATAGTGTCTCTCCTGATGCGTGACCCATAGTCTTGCCGGCTGCAGCATCCCAAACTTCACCTTCCTTTTGTGCAAAACCTCTTTGGCTCGGTTGAAGCTCGCCCTCCTTCTCGCCACCTCCGCATTCCAATCCTGGTAGATCCTTACCACCGCATTCTCCCATCTGCTACTCCGCACCTTTTGAGCCCATCTCAGGACCTCTTCTCTGTCCTTAAGGCGGTAGAATCGCACGATTATCGCCCTCGGTGGTTCTCCCGCTTTTGGTCTTCTCGCCGGGATCCGATTTGCCCACTCCACCTCCATGGGGCCCGCAGGGGCCTCAGCACCCATCAGTGAGCTCAGCATCTTACTTGCGTACGCTCCACAGTCCACTCCTTCCACACCCTCCGGGAGACCGAGTATCCTAAGGTTCTTCCTTCGCGCTCCATTTTCAAGGGCCTCAATCCTATCAGCACACTTTTTATGAAGTGCCTCGTGCGTCTGAGTCTTGACCGCCAGGCCCAGGACCTCATCCTCAATACCTGATACCTTCTGCTCCACCACGCGAAGTTCAGTCTCCTGGGTCTTTAAAGTCTCCTTAAGCCCCTCAATTGCCTGTAACAACAGGGTCATTGCCTCCTTCTTCAGCAGGTCCACGCACCGTCTCACCACTTCGTCCTGCTCAGGCCCCCATGTCACCTGTGGTTTCTCCGCCGCCATTTTGTTCCACTCCCTCTGACCTTCTGGCTGCAGATTCTTCGGGCTGCAGCCGCCGCCGCCGGTTTTTCCCTCCGTCGTTCGGGGGGGACTCCCTTCCCTCGTGCCTCGCATCGGGTTTTACGGCCGTCCAAGTCCCCGTTGGGGCTCTTAAAAGAGCCCGAAGTTCCGTCGGAGCTGGAGCCGCCGAAACGTGCGGCTAGCTCATCCCTGCCGCTACCGGAAGTCGACCCACACCTTCCTTGCCGATAATTTGCAGTATGCAGGCACCCCTCATGAGTGTGAGATCATCACCACAAAACAGAACACAGGCGCATTTATTCCCAAGACACCTGCCAGAAAAACAGGTAGTACATCCCAGAGACCCCAGCCCACAGACACGTGCGCACCCCTGAAGATTTATGTGGATGGCTCCTCCACAGTGTTAAATGGAAAGAGAATTACCGGTTGTGGTATTTACGTCGAGGACGCGCAGCGACGCGCCCTAGATGAGATTGCATTAAAGTTGCCAGGGCACTTAGGCTCGCAGGCAGCAGAGCTGGCAACAATCACTTACATTGTAGACCACCCCGACTCGTTCCCGACCCCAGCAGACATCTATTCAGACAGCTTTATGTATGTAATAGTTTGACAGAATTCTTACCCCTGTGGGAAACAAGAGGATTTGTTTCCGCGGACAGTAAACCCCTACCCTCAGCCCCATTACGCCGCCATATCTTAGAGACAGCGAAGGATCGAAAATATGGAATAATTAAGGTTCGCAGTCATCACCGCTCTTCCCCCCCTGGTAACGTTAAAGCAGACGCCCTAGCGAAGGCAGGCTCCAGGCATGGTTATTTTTGGAACCTTCCCGAAAGCACCCCAGTACCCGCAGTTCAGGTCTCACAGACCAATATTCAGGACCAAGCGAAGGCACAGAAAGAGGACGAGAAACTCAGGGAAGTTTTAAAGGGTACCTTCCCAGCCCCGTATGATAAATACAAGAATGCATTAACCACACATGATGGTGTGATTTTAAAGGATGGCATTTACATAGTTCCCAGCCAGGACAGGAACCAGATCATTTGTCAGTTCCATGCCAATCATGGACACCAAGAAATTGAACCCACCCTAGCCCACCTCAGACCGCTCTGCTGGTGGCCTGATTTAAAAGCCGATGTTACGCACTACATAGAGAATTTCTTGATCTGTGCCCAGAACAATCCGGACAGATATGCGAAGAAGGCTCAACTTAGTCACACCCGCCCCGTTAATGGACCCTGGACAAATCTCCAGATAGATTATATAGGACCCCTACCCCCTTGCAGAAATGGTTATAAGTATGTGTTGGTAGTCATAGACAGCTTCACAAAATGGGTGGAAGCTTTTCCATCGCGAAGTAATACGGCCAAGACAACGGCTAAAATATTAACACATCACATCTTTACAAGATGGGGACTCCCCCGCAGTATAGAGTCCGATTAAGGCTCCCATTTCACAGGACGTGTAATGAAAAACGTCCTCACGATTTTCGGCATTCGATAAAAGTTTCACATTGCATACCACCCCCAGTCAAGTGGTATTGTACAGAGGATGAATAGGACATTAAAAGCCACCCTCAAGAAAATGGTTCAGCAGAATAACAGCACCTGGGATTCAGTTCTCCCATTTGCTTTATTGTTTATAAGGAACACGGTATCCACGTCCACAGGATGCACCCCCCCACACTCTCATGACCGGACGCCCCACGAAAGACACTGAGTATTTATTAGGACTGGATTTGGCCAGCCCCGCAGTTACAGCCCTCACGCATGAAAATGCTGTACAACAATTGTTAGAGAACATAAAGGCGGCCCAACTCGCAGCAGCTGTGAGACTTGGAACCAGGAAGAAACAGCAAGGCTTATTTCGACAAAACAGTACACACCACTGTGTATGCGGTAGGGCAGCAAGTGATGTTTTTCCGATACAATCCCAGTTCATTCCTTTGCCCTAAATTCTCCAGACCGTACTCCATTTCGGACAAAGTCAGCCCCTCAGTACACAAATTTACATATCCCAATGGGAAGTCTGCCTGGTTTCACATAAACCAGCTCAAGGCTTATGGCTCGCAGAATAACCACATACACCACATCTTGCTCGCAGCAGCAGACGAGCACGCCCCACCCACAGATGACGTTATCCTACCCTCCCCCAGCCAGTCCAGCCCACCCTCAGACACAACTTCAACTCCACCCCCAGAGGCACGACTCCGCCTCTCCCTTCTCTCAACCAGCAGCGACAGCGACAGTGATAGCGATCACGATGACGATAGCCACAGCACACCACGTTACGACTATCGCCCTGTACCAGGCCCCACTCCCAGCGATCCCGAGCATGATTCCACTGACCCCCTTCGAGATTACATATATCAAAGCCCCTGACCCAGACCCACCGCCCGACGATTACGGATTGAAACCTAGTAGCTCCAACCTCGACACACGATTCTGGCACCGAGACAATTCATTCAGGCTCACCCGGAATGATGAGATGGACCCCAATTCGCCCAAAGCAGCTTTAGCGCGGTTACTACAGACAAGAGTTTGGCAGCCGGGAGAAGATGATGACTTAGAGTCTGACTCCCACAAAACCAATCCCTTTGCGACTCTGTTCGCTATTGAGCAGTGAGGTGTCCAGATGATGGAGAAAAAAAGGAACCGATGGAGAGATACGGTGTCCTTTCTGATGGAACCTGTGTGGTGGTATGTATTAGGGGTCATGTGGGACCTGTGAAGCCGAGATGCTATTGGCTGACAGGTCCCGGGTCCTGGTTGGATCTGCCGACTTCTGGCTCCGTCCTGAAGGCGGAGTATAAGAGCCCGAGCTTCTCCCTGCAGCCTCATTCTGTTGCTGAGCTGCTGGGGACAAGTCTCGCTTAATAAAGCCTGAATCAACTTCATCACTTCTCGTCTCGCGTAAGTCATTGTGCGCTACAATTTATTAAGTGAGCTTAAAAGATTATGGAGCTCCGGATCGCCCTGAAGTGCCTGCGGATCAGCCCCCATGCAGCGAACTCGGCGGCCGTATTCAAACACTGGCAAGCATGCTTCGAAGGCTACCTCCGAACGGCCCCCGGCCGGATCACGGAAGAGCAGAAAATGCAGGTCCTGCATTCGAGGGTAAGCCCGGACATTTACTTTCTAATAGAAGACGCAGAGGATTTCCCGACGGCATTCGCATTGCTGAAGGGCATCTACGTTCGGCCCGTAAACCAGGTCTACGCACGCCACCAACTCGCGACGAGACGGCAAAGTCCCGGAGAATCGCTCGAGGAATTCTACGTCGCGCTGCTAATTTTGGGACGAGGCTGCAGCTGCCCGCCGGTGAACGCGATCAAACACACGGACATGCTAATTCGCGATATGAACTCTCCCCAAATTCGTCAAAGACTTTTAGAAAGAGAGTCGCTAGGACTCTCAGAGGCACGGGCCCTTGCAGCCTCCCTTGACGTGGCCTCCCAAAACGCCTGCGCCTACGGCCCCGACCGCGCGGCAGCCCCTTGGGCTCCGTGGACCCCCGTCACGACCAACTCCTCGGCACCCCCCTCCCCCTCGCAAGCTTGCACGGTTAAAGCACCAGACAATCCCGGGGGGGCCCGCTGCTATTTATGCGGACAAGTGAAACACCCCCGGCTGCGCTGCACGGCCCGCGCAGCTATTTGTTAAAGCTGCAACAAAAAGGGCCATTACGCGGCAGTGTGCCGGTCCCGGGGGGTCGCCGCAATCCCCGGAGAAGAACGAGGACAGCACATCCCAAATCCCCCCCAACCCCCCATGTACGATCCGCGGGCGCCGCCATTTTGGGTCCCGGGCACCACGAGGGGAGGATGGTCGCCACCATCTTGTGACCCCCCCAGCCATGTGCGATTCATGGGGGCGGCAATTTTGTCCACCCCCGACCACGTGCAACCCATGGGGGGGGCCATTTTGTCCACCCCCGACCTCGTGTGACCCATGGGGGCAGCCATTTTGTTCACCCCCGGCCGCATGCGATTCATGGACGCCACCATCTTGGTTGACAACAAAGGACCCCAGCATCGACGGCTCCACGGGGTCCGAAGAAGACGCCGCGACACTACTACCACGACTGGCTTCGGTGACACTGGATCAATCGCGGCCCCGGACGCTCCAGACGACGACAACAATGGTGCTGGTCAACGGATACGAGACGCCATGCCTGATCGACTCCGGGAGCACTGAAAGTTTTATTCACCCAGACACTGTAAGACGCTGTTTTCTGACCATCCATCCAAGCACGCAAAAGATTTCCCTAGCTGCAGGATCCCACTCTGTAGAGATCAAAGGGTTCTGCATCGCGAACCTAACGGTGCAAGGGAGGGAGTTTAAGAACTACAGGCTCTACGTCTTGCCCCAACTCTGCGCGCCCACATTACTGGGATTAGACTTCCAATGTAACCTCCAGAGCCTAACTTTCCAATTCGGCGGCCCAATACTCCCACTCACTATCTGCGGCCTCGCAACTCTCATGGTTGAACCGTCATCCTTGTTTGCAAACCTCACCCCGGATTGCAAACCCGTCGCCACTAGGAGCAGACGGTACAGCGCCCAGGACCGGATATTTATTTGGTCTGAAGTCCAGCGGTTGCGGAAGGAAGGCATAATCCAGGCCAGCAATAGTCCCTGGAGAGCCCAGGTGGTAGTCGCAAAGACCGGGGAGAAGCAAAGGATGGTCGTAGACTATAGTCAGACCATCAACAGGTACACGCAGCTAGATGCGTACCCTCTCCCCCGCATATCCGACATGGTCAATCGGATTGCCCAGTATAAGGTCTTTTCCACCGTGGTCCTCAAGTCCGCCTACCACCAGCTCCCATCCGCCCAGGTGACCGCAAGTACACCACCGTCGAGGCAGACGGGCGGCTATACCACTTCCTATGGGTCCTATTTGGCATCACGAACGGGGTCTCGGTCTTCCAACGGGAGATGGACCGAATGGTTGACCAGCACGGGTTGCAGGCCACGATCCCGTATCTCGACAACGTAACCATCTGCGGCCACGATCAGCAGGACCACGACGCCAACCTCCAAAAGTTCCTCCAGACCACTAATGCCCTGAACCTCACATACAACGAGGAAAAATGCGTTTTTAGCACAAACCGTTTGGCCATCCTGGGATACGTAGTGCGCAATGGAGTAATAGGCCCCGACCCCAAACGCATGCGCCCCCTTATGGAATTTCCCCTCCCCCACTGCTCCAAAGCCCTGAAACGTTGCCTGGGCTTCTTTTCATATTACGCCCAGTGGGTCCCCCAGTACGCAGACAAGGCCCGCCCGCTAATACAGTCCACTACCTTCCCCCTGTTGACAGAGGCTCGCCAGGCCTTCAGCCGCATCAAAGCGGATATCGCAAAGGCCACGATGCGCGCCATTGACGAGTCCCTCCCCTTCCAGGTCGAGAGCGACGCATCCGACGTAGCTCTGGCGGCCACCCTTAACCAAGCGGGCAGACCCGTGGCCTTTTTCTCCCGGACCCTCCACGCCTCAGAAATCCGCCACTCCTCAGTGGAAAAGGAAGCCCAAGCCATAGTGGAAGCTGTGCGACATTGGAGGCATTACCTGGCCGGCAGGAGATTCACTCTCCTCACCGACCAACGGTCGGTAGCCTTCATGTTCGATAATGCACAGCGGGGCAAAATTAAGAATGACAAGACCTTAAGGTGGAGGATCGAGCTCTCCACCTTCAATTATGAGATCTTGTATCATCCCGGAAAGTTGAACGAGCCGTCCAATGCCCTATCCCGCGGCACATGTGCCAACACACAAATAGACCGCCTCCAAGCCCTCCACGAGGACCTCTGCCACCCGGGGGTCACTCGATTCTACCATTTCGTAAAGTCCCGCAACCTCCCCAACTCTGTGGAGGAGGTCCATACAGTCACCAGGAACTGCCACATCTGCGCAGAGTCCAAACCGCACTTTTTTTAGGCCAGATAGAGCACACCTGATCAAGGCTTCCCGCCCCTTTGAACGCCTCAGTTTGGATTGCAAAGGGCAGCACCCCTCCACCGACCGCAACGCATACTTCCTGAACGTGGTGGACGAGTACTCCCGTTTCCCCTTCGCCATCCCCTGCCCCGACATGACAGCGGCCACAGTCATTAAAGCCCTTGGCACCATATTCACACTGTTCGGTTGCCCCGCGTATATCCATAGCGACAGGGGGTCCTCCTTCATGAGTGACGAGCTGCGCCAGTTCCTGCTCAGCAAGGGCATAGCCTCGAGCAGGACGATGATTCCCGGGGGAACGGGCATGTAGAGAGGGAGAACGGCACGGTCTGGAAGACCGTCCTACTGGCCCTACGGTCCAGGGATCTCCCAGTTTCCCGGTGGCAGGAGGTCCTCCCGGACGCTCTCCACTCCATCCGGTCGCTGCTGTGTACCACCGCTAACCAAAAGCCCCATGAGCGCCTCCTTGTCTTCCCCAGGAAGTCCTCCTCCGGAACGTCGCTGCCGACCTGGCTGGGGGCCCCAGGACCCATCTTGCTCCGGAAACATGTGCGGGCGCACAAATCGGACCCGTTGGTCGAGAGGGTCACCT
This sequence comes from Scyliorhinus torazame, assembly GCF_047496885.1. Taxonomy (NCBI): domain Eukaryota; kingdom Metazoa; phylum Chordata; class Chondrichthyes; order Carcharhiniformes; family Scyliorhinidae; genus Scyliorhinus; species Scyliorhinus torazame. The sequence continues at coordinate 131,207,497 of NC_092717.1, read as the reverse complement.
TCTCCACGCGAACCCGCAGTACGCCTATGTGGCGTACCCCGACGGCCGACAGGACACGGTCTCCCTGCGGAACCTGGCGCCCGCCGGGATCACACACACACCCCCAACACCGATCACCCCCTCCCTGCCACCGGCGCACCCCGCGACCGCCCCCTTCCCGGGGGGATCGGTCCTCCTCCCGTGCCCGCCCAGGAGTAAAACAGGAACAAACAGCGAAACGCTCCCGGAGACGACAACGCCCGAGCAAGCACCTGCACCACCACCGGGGCTGAGGCGATCAACGAGGAAGACCAGACCGCCCGCTCGACTCGTGGAATCCGCATGACACCGAGAAAAGCAAGAATGTTGTTGTAACAAAAAAAAAATGTTTTTGCTTATATTGTAAATAGTTCTCACAACCTTGTACATAGCCCAGTGTGGGGCTAAAGCTGTATTAACACAGTCCGAAACTTGTTCCAGGGCCAGCCTTGTAAACCCCTACCACCATGCGAACCACCACCCCGCCGGGTTCCTTTTTAACAAGTGGTGAATGTGGTGGTATGTATTAGGGGTCATGTGGGACCTGTGAAGCCGAGATGCTATTGGCTGACAGGTCCCGGGTCCTGGTTGGATCTGACGACTTCTGGCTCCGCCCTGAAGGCAGAGTATAAGAGCCCGAGCTTCTCCCCGCAGCCTCATATTGTTGCTGAGCTGCTGGGGACAAGTCTCGCTTAATAAAGCTTAGATCGACTTCATCGCTTCTCGTCTCGCGTAAGTCATTGTGCGCTATAACCTGCACCATGTTCGTTGTATGTTTGTTCGTTAGTGCTAACGTTAAGTGTTGTTCGTAAACTCGAAAGTTTTCACAGCCCCACGTCACCATTCCTTTAATGCCCCCTGGCTGTTAATGGAACAAGTTTGTCCCCAGACAACAGTTCAGAGGAACTAGTTTGTCAACAGAAACCAGTTTCGAGGTCCAAGTTTGTCGCCAGACAACTGTTCAGAGGCACTAGTTTGTCGACAGAACACGACTCATTGCTACTCTCCTGATTCAAGAGGAAGCCCCCACGACGACAACATTCTTACCCGTTCTTGCCGGCTGCTCAGGCAGTGGAGAAACGGCCCTGGTCCCCACCCTGCCCGAGGACCCCCCCCCTCTGGTCAGCTACGCTCGGGTAGAACACAAACAGCATTGATCACTGTCCTACCCGGGGATTCCACCCATTTCTAACCCCACACGCACCCCATTTTGGCACTTTCCGTTCGAAATTCTTTTGTTTGGTTTTGGCAACCCTTAGGTTGCTTCTGTATGCTATTTACATCCTAAAATATGAGGATGGTAGATCGCACAGGCTGCAAGACAGCTCGCACTATGTCAGTATTTTTCTCGGATGTCTTGTCCAAATATTTGGTTTAACAAAAAAAAATGAGGGAGTCACAGATGGTGACCAATTATAAAGGGAAATTGGCAATAGAGGACAGACAGACAGACATACGAGATCTTAAGCAAGATAATAATAGATATTATGCTTGTGTTCACAGAACTCCGGAACCTCGGGAACTCCAGAGGAAGACAAAAAAGACCGACAAAGATGAAGACAGCCTTCGTGTTCACATGGATCTTAGCGGGATCCCTTCAGTTGCGCGCGGACGCTACCCCCCTGACCCCTACCACACAAGCTGTGAATTATTCCCACCCCTGCAATACACGGAACCTCGCGACAGCTAACAATACCCCGACCTGGTGTGATAGGTTTATCACCTGGTACTCACTATCTTATGTAGTAGAAGCCCTCTTAGTACTGGCGATACTTTGCAGTGTCGTGCAGACACTTAGAGTCAGGAAATGGCGAAAGAGAGCCTGCCGCTCTCGCACCCCGGTATACAGGATTAGGTGCCCTATTTTCGGATTTCACCAAACCCCCGAACCCCTTGACATGAATTAAAAGTGCATCCGTTTCTCTTTACATGTATTCTGTTCACTAAAGAAATGTAAACCTCTGTGTCTGACTGCCAGGCCAGAGAAATATGTGTGCTGCTATTTTGTACAGTTTAAGTAGTGATAGATTATTTTTGGATAGTTTATTGAGGATAGTTAGAGGTTCCAGTTTTTTTATTTTTCTGTAATGCATGCATTAATGTCATAGCACCCCGTAGAGTTTTATAATAATGTATGTATTCAAAATGATTTAGGTAAAATTGTGTTGCATAGGATAGGACAGAGTAGAGCCTGATTATGGGTGCCCCGTTTGGTCAGAGGATAAAGACGACGCAGTAATGTGATCCTTCACGCTTCGCATTGAGGATCACAAGGAGGGTGTGTAGCCATCTAGGATGGCCACGTCCCGATTACAAAATGGACACTTGCAAACAATGTAGGGAAAATTGGACAATACCGAAAAAGCAAGCAGGTGCAAGGTCTGTCTGTCGATTAGAGCCTTAGCTCTCAGACAGGACCGGTACTGCTAAGCCATCTACATACTAATGAGACATCCCCGGGAACAAAGGGCAATATTTAAGTAAATAATGCTAAGCCAGACTTCCCGGCGCCAAAGAAGACTAAAACAAAGCAAACCAACGGCCACCTAGGACACGTCCAGCAACCAGGGAACCCAACCCTCTATTGGAGGAAAATCGATAAGGACAATTGGGAAACGGCCCAATTAATTGGGGCCAAGTTCAAGGCCCGCCCAAAGGCGCGTGAAGGCCTTTTGGGGTATAAAAAGGACTTCCCAAGAGAGGATCGCTCTCTTGGCCTTGGCTCTCAGCGAGGAGAGACCTGCCTAGCAGCTACACCAGACCAAGTAAGTTCCAAGTCAACGCACGCTACGAGATAGATGCTCCTAGTTGCTATCCTGTAAACAGCTCAACCCAGCAGCCTCAGAATCGAGGAATGGCCATTGTTCCTCTGACTGAGTGGGCACCCGAAGCTAAGTATAGGCTTTTAGTAATAGTGATAGTTTAGGTTGTAGAGTTTTATGCATGAGTAGATTTGACTGTGTGTAAATAAATGAGCATTGCTTTTGAACTTACTAACTGGTGTATCGAGTCTTTGATCAATATTCAGTTTTAAACCTTGTGGCGGTGTCGAAAGATACCTGGCGACTCTTGAGCAAACGTAATTAAACAGCGCCAAATTAAGAGACAACAGCAAGTTTGCAACAATGGCCGTACTCATAATGGGTATATTAAGTTTTACAGGAAACATATTGCTGTTATGATTTATTCCTATTATTTTTATTATTACTATATTACTCTCAATTCTTTGGTTCATTTGTAGAAAAGTATTTATTAGTCATCAACGTTCTAGTAGCAGAGTGAGTTATTGACTCAGTATCAAACAGATTCGGTGACCTGAACATTTGAAGCACATTTTAGTAAACCGAAGCAATAAACCCAGGATATTTAACAAAATATTCATTACACATTCTCAGATATGAGATGTATTTCAGTGATATATAGATACTGTAATCCATCTTTGTTTAAAGCTACGCATTAATAAGTCCTGCACTATCTTACCCACTTTTGAATAAAAAATAAAAATAAAATTCTTCGCATTTCATTGATAAAACAGTTTGTATTTTTCAGTATGGATCAAACACATTGTAAAAATGTATTAAAAATTCACCATGCGATTATTGAAAAACTTGTTATTTGGGCATGAACTTTGTGCATTTAAATTAGTATTAACGTTAACCAGTGTAGAGATCAGTTTTGCAGAACCTTCCAAATTTGCAGGTAGATTGATGTAAATAATATTGTGAAACTATGATTTTATTTCCTAACGGTAGGTTCAGCATATCATCTCAAAGAATCAAGCCTTAGGGAAGAATTAAAGGAATAAACAAGAGAAAAGTACATTAAAAAACTAACATTTTGTTTTTAAAAATCTGGTCAATCTCTTATGGCTTTGCACACCAATTAATTTAAATGAATTTTTAGTCCCACAGAGTTGCAAAATGGAGGATGATAGCTCCAATGTGGAGAGTGTGAAAGGGTAATAGGAGGAAAAACAGGGAAATAGCACTGGTGCAGCCAAGGAGAGGAAGAGGGGAGAAATGACGGGAGAGAGGAAGGGAATAAGAGGTAAGGGAGAATGAAGATGAGGAAGAAGACAATTGAAGAGGAGAGGGAAGGGTGCATGAATGGGTACAGGAGGAGGGATGAAGGGAAGATGGCAATGAGGAAGGGAAATTTAGGTCAGAATGGACAGTCAAGGGGCAGCCAGAATTGGGGTAGATGGACAACCAGCCTGAAGGGCGATTACTGTAAAAGAGGAAATGAAGAAAGTGTGCAGCTAACCTGTAATGGGGAAACTAGATGCCGGTGCGAGGATGGAGGAGGAAGGTGATTGGCAGACAATGATTGTGTCAGAAATGCAGCCAGTAAATAGAGGCTTGTTGGAGGAAGAGTCGCTGCCATCAGTAAAATGCATATTGAAAATGAATCCATGATGTACTGCTCAGTTGGTGGAGGAGGTGAGGGTGGTCTAGGTCTGAGGTGAAGATGCAGATATTTGATTATCAAGAGAATAGTGTGACAGTTGTGATTCCCTTCTGACTTTGACAACTGTTTGGCTTAGGTGCTGGGACTTGTACAAGTGTTTTAGCGAGTCTCAATATTCACTGGCTTTTCAGACTTACTGTCTTCCATACATTATCCGAAAATAAGGTTTAAGGATGCCATGTTTGATTTTCTTCTTCTGGAGTGCAGGTTTCTTTCTCCCAGATTTATGTTCCACAGATTGGGGACTGAGAAAATAGATCACAAACTTGCTACATGTGGCGGTTGCAGAAGGCCGAGGTTAGGGGAAGTGGTTCCAATCTTGATTGGGGAGAAGATTAAGTGGCGGGATTTTCCTCTCCTGAGACTAAGTGTTGATGCCATGGCAGGATTCATGGGCTACCACAACTGGAAAACTGCCGCCGCTCCTGGACCGATTCAGCGACCGTTAAGGGGCGAGCACCGGCGCCACTTGGAACACAATCGATTCCAATGAGAAATGGTGCCGGATTCATGACTGACACTCAGGAGGCCGACAAGCTGCAGCTGCATATACACACTTCACTCCCCACACACACTCATCCCAGCCAACAAGATGGCACTGGTTGTGCTGGAGCCCGGCCATACGGCTGATGGGTCAACTGGGGCCAGAGGGCACCTAGGGGGGTGCATTGGTGGAACGAACACCCATACGACCTGTGGCCCAAACTTCACAATGCGCGGTAAGCGCCGTGCATGGCTGCCTTGCAGACTGTGGCAATGGTGTTCCGTGCCCGTCCACACTGACCCCACAGCCCACCTTCTGAACACTCCCCGCTATTCCCCTCAGCCATGACAGAAGCCCTCTGTCACAGCAGCACAACTGTCAGCAGACTATGGCGAAGTTGGACACTTTCTGGACCCCCTCTTTCCCTCTCAGCAGCCACCGCGCCTATTTCACAATTTTTAAAAGCACAAGTGGACCTCGCCATCGAGAATTCGGCCCATTGGAGGTGGAGAATCACAGAGGCCCTGGAGAATACCGGGTCAGGCCCCCTCATGATATGTCAAGGGTGTTTACATGCGTTCTGGAACGCACTGACGCCGCTTTTGAAGCGATGGAGAATTACGATTTGCCGTGTAATCTGCGCCCGCAGCTATTTCTGCTTCGGAACCAATTCTCCGCCCAGTCGCATTTCCTGATTCTGCCGTAAGCCAACAGAGAATCCCACCTTCAATGTTGCTCAGTAGTGCAGGGGACTGGGGGGCTGGTGGGCCAAAATATCATTCAGTAGGCGAGAGGGACATTGTTCTGGTATTTTTTCACAATGCTGGAGATCACAAATTCCAGGCATTAAAATTGTGCAACAGGTGCCTAATCTCAGAGTAGATATTGAACAAGTTCTATCAGGATGTTACGCGCTGCCTCCTTTGCTTGGCAATTGTTTCATCTGTATTATGCAGTGTCCACTACCTCCTGGAGTCTCAATCTTGTCAATGCATTTTGGATCAGTTCTGGGAGAGCTATTGCAACCTCACTTGGCTACACATGGTGAATACCATTAAATCTGTACAGCCTTCCTCCCACTCACCTTTGTTCCTTCCATTCCAATGACTTTTTCTTCATTTTCACTTCCAACTCGCAAACAGGAATTATGGTAAGTGGGTGTGGGACTTATATGCTCAGCTCTTTGGTTTACTGTGTTCCATTTTATTTGTTTACATGCATGCCCATCTCTTTCTGGCTGACCCAAATTTTGAATAATTGCTGTTGTTCAGTTGGAAAGTTTATGGATTCTCAATAGCATGATTTTTTTACCCGAGAGTCTAACGCCATCTTGTATGCAATTGGTTATATCTAAATTTGGTGCAATATCATTAGAATTTTGAGAGCACTTGTCACTTTTAATATATAATAGATTCTGTGCTTATTTTTGTAAAGCAATATAAATGGACATCTGGGAACAACTTAAAGCCTATAATGTAATGAATGGATAGAAATTGTTCTGATCTGTTTTTGTGTACATGGCCAATGTGCACAGACCCAGGGGTCCCAAACTTGTCCTAAATTGGGCCTCAAGTGACAAATATGGGCAAGCTGTCAGTGCCTGTTATGCCTCCTGAGGTAGCTGGTCAATTTCCAAATGGTCAATTTCTGGTAGTCTGACTCACCCCAGATAGGTCTCAGAATGGGTTGGGGGACAGAGGTGGGGTAAGGGGTGGGAGGGTCGGAAAATGGAAATGAGAAATTGTGCGCCAGCAGCATCTCTCGGAATGCTGTAGACTTGGGTGTTGCTGGCCCCTATGACAAGGTTTTAAATAATGTTTACATACAGCTTCATTCTCAAGCTATTTCCATGTCAGAAAAACCTGACAGAGCTCAAGACAGCCCAATCAGACAGATGGGTTCTCGTGCAGGAATGAGGTTCCTCAATGAAGACTGTGGGGAGCATGCTGCAAAGTGCGCGTATGCAGTGTGTGGTTATCAGTCGTGTTAGAACATTAATACAGGTTACCTTTTATGTTGTTTATAATATTTGTTGCTTTTAGTTTAACAAAAGCAGAATACTGTGGCTGCTGGAAATCTGAAATAAAAACAGTAAATGCTGGAAAAACTCAACAGGTCTGGCAACATCTGTTGAGAGAGAAACAGTCAATGTTTCAAGTGCAATATGATCCTTCTTTGGAATTGTCCTTTTAGTTTGTTCATTGCAGTAAAAGTCTTAAAACATGAAAAAAAAAGGAATGCCATGTGAAAGACATGGGCCTTAAAATTGGGTTCCACTGACCTGCTGGTGTCAATTTTGCTGGTGACAGTGCACAGAAACCCCAAACTATCAGCTGGAAAGCTCCTAGCCACAGGACCTGAGGAGATGGGGGCAGGGGGAAAACATCAGGCCCTGGGGGTTTGGGCAGGCCCGGGTCGAGGCTCGGTTTTCAAACAGTTTCCCGTCACCCATGCTGAGCAGCCACAGCTGCAGACCTGAAAGACCGGCTTTAAAATAAAATGGATCTGTCACCTGAGAGTTGTGATATTTTTAAAGCCAGTCTGTCAGTGTCAGGGCAATTTCACTAATCGCTGGGGCAACACGGTGGCACAGTGGTTAGCATTGCTGCGGCGCTGAGGACCCGAGTTCGAATCCCGGCCCTGGGTCACTGTCCGTGTGGAGTTTGCACGTTCTCCCCGTGTCTGCGTGGGTTTCACTCCCAGAACCCAAGATGTGCAATTTAGGTGGATTGGCCATTCTAAATTGCCCCTTAATTGGAAAAAATAATTGGGTACTCTAAATTTATTAAAAAAAGAAAAAAAATCATTAATTGCTGCTGCTTCCAAACTTCGGGCAACTTTGAGATTTATTTTTGGAAAGCCTGCCAGGAGACCGCAAAGTTGCCCAAAGGTGAGAAGAAGCAGCAGCAACGGAGACTGTTCCGGCTTGAGAAATGCGAAGTCAAATCCCTGCAATTTTACAATCAATTGGATGCTGTGTGAAGGGATTTGGAGGGGGTGTTGGGTGAAGATTGGAATGGGGTGGTTGGGAAAATTCTGGGGACAAGGTTGGAGGAGGTTGAGGGAGGTTAGAGGGGGGAGTTTGGAATGGAGGTTGCGGAGTGTTTTGAGAGTGGGTTGGGGGACAGTGGGTGTTCGGGGGGATTAGCTACAGATTTGAATTGCTTCTAAATATAATGATTTCTCTTGCAGCCACTTTCCTAACATCAGTTGATTGCTCTGTGATTAATTACTCTTGGAGAATCAACATTTGACCTCATTGCTGCAGTCACTCTGCCTATTGCATGCAAAAGTAATGAAAGACAAAACCTACATTTATACAACATCTTTCACCATGTCCCAAATTACTTTACAGTCAATTCGGCACTTTTCACTTGTAGTCACTGGTATAATATAGGCAATGTTATTAAATGGCAGAGCAATCTCGGGGGGCTGAATGGCCTGCACCTGCTCTAATACATGTTTGTCTATCATTCTGGGATGGATGAGATGAACTGGGCAAGATGGCTTTTTTGGTGGGGTGTCGCTTATTTATAATTATCTTGTGAATAGAGGTTGAAATCATGGCTGGAGTTGCTTATTTTGTTGCTAATGAAAGCTTAATGTGAGTGGGATTTATGGCATGAGATTGGCAAGACGGAAGTACAGAATGGGCTTGTGGTGACTCAGTAATCTGGTTAACACTGCACATGATTCTAAAGAATCTTTTCAATTGACTTCCGTCTTGTCCTTTTGTCTACTTACCTAATATCCCATTCTATCTTGGTGCTTTGTGTGAGTTTTTTGTGGGATTGAAATATCACAAAAAAGTTGAGTTGTATTGTAGGTATTGAAAAAATATTGTAGTGAAAAACAGCAACCAGCAGAGTTTTCAGACTTGCTGATCAAGGAACAGATAAAATTGTGAGCCATTCAGTCTTTGTTCTCTGACCTCTTGGAAGTTCTGTTGCACAGGCACACCTGAGGGCCTAGAAATAGGAAAAATGCCAGGGCCCTTGATTTCTCTCCTTGGCCCTTCCAGCAAATACTGGAATGGCTGTATGATCCACCCTGACTGAATGGGCACTAGCACTAGTCTGCTGCATGTGCCCAAAGATCATAACTCCAGATAGTCTCTCACACTCATTTGGCACATAATTTGTGACTCTGTACCACACAGGTCCAGATAATGCCCTCTCTAAATCACTCCTAGCTGTACAAGGAACCCCCTCTAATGCTATAAAAGGGCTAACTATTGTTCCTCCAGGTGAGATGCTTTTGATTTTACTTTGTTGCTGCCAAGAGAGTAGAAGCATTATGCTCACTGTAATTGGAGGAGTTTTGCTAACGTTTTGCATTTACAAGGGAGCGTTGCTGGATATCATCAATGAGGTCAAAGGAGTTGGAAGGCCTCTCCGGTGAAAGTCTACTGCAGTAATGGGGCGAGAGTGGCAGCACCCTTTGGGCTGCAGGCAGGCAACCCCAGAGCAGATGCTCGGAATCAGCATGGAAACATGCGACAAGATATGTTTTACAGGAGGTGTATGCAACCTGTCTCTGCCTCTCTCAGTTTGACATACCTCCTGAGATATGTAGCACAATGGTTAGCGCTGTTGCTTCACAGCTCCAGGGTCCCAGGTTCGATTCCTGGCTTGGGTCACTGTCTGTGCGGAGTCTGCACGTTCACCCTGTGTCTGCATGAGTTTCCTCTGGGTGCTCCGGTTCCCTCCCACAAGTCCCGAAAGACATTTTGTTAGGTAATTTGGACATTCTGAATTCTCGCTCTGTGTACCCGAACAGGCGCTGGGAATGTGGCAACTACGGACTTTTCACAGTAACTTCATTGCAGTGTTAATGTAAGCCTACTTGTGACAATAATAGATTATTATAAATGGCTTTTATTTTTTTAAATTTATTTAAAACCTGCTCAAAGTAAATTGAATTAGCATTTCAATCATTTTCAAAAACACAAAAACTAAAGTACAGTCCACATCAGGCTGAGGTGGGCAATGCTCGTCATGTCAGCGGGCCAATTCTGATGGGCACTGTTTTTTCCCATTGCCAACAATCCCCATTTTCCAATATAAACAAGGTAGGCGATGGTGAAAATTAATCCCAATTTGCTGTGGATTATTTGGAATTCAGTGGTAGACAGAAGCTTCGACAGTTGTAAGGTCTGTGCTAACTGCTGCGTTTAAGTCATTTCTCTGTTCTTTTTCCTCTGGCTGATGCATGCGCACATTCTTTATATTTTTTTTAAATCACAAGTGTGAATCAGAACATTCTTGGTAGCACAGATACAATTTTTAAATCTGTGTTTGAAGCAGGGCAAGTGCTCAGGTAATCTACCATTTCATATAACCTGTCACAGGAATTAATTACTGATTTTCTTTCTTCCAGCTTTCCTTCAAATTATTTGACAATATCATTAGAGTACGGCTTTCAGAGTTGAAGGGAAACATTTTCTCACTTGAGCTGATATAATGATTTTGAAGTGCTTTGATAAATTGTGTACATTACAAACACTTATCCAGCAGGATTCCTCTTTGACTTAGTCATAACCCGTAAGTAAAAACAATGATGAAGGTATTCAAAGATAACCTTATCATTAAGTTTCATTATTTTTATGTACGGTGTATTTTTTCATGTTTTTAATGCTGCAGATCTTGCTTCAGACATCCAAAATTTTAACCATCAAGAAAAAAAAGATACAATCTTCTCAGAATTTCAGTCATTTGATTGTTCATTTTAGTCTTCTATTTGTAGGTTTCATAAGTCCTCAGTTATTTTTCTTCAGAAGTGTTCTAGCTGCTTTCCTGGTTATTGATTCATATATTCTAACATCATCTGATTTGAATCTGTTTTACTTGGAGCCAATTAACCAAGTGGAATTGCTAAAATGTCTATGGAAACATGCGACAGGATATGTTTTACAGAAGGTGTATGCAATACACATGGGCCACAAAATTCACATGGGGAGCACCCTATTTTTCTGTGCTGTGGGTGCCATTTTACCTCTGATGTTGCGTCTACAATATGTACGTACACACATCTGAGCTGCTGACATAATGAGCAGTATTCCAAATGCCATATTGATGAGGGCATTAGCAAATATACAGAAAGCATCCATCAGAAAGTGTGCAGAAAAGGCAGTTCATGATATCAATCGGCATGTAACACAGAAATGACACAGGCACAGTGATTCTAGAATTCACGACTTCACCTAATGTAACCAGTTCTCATATGTATTCAGCAGGACAGGGCTCTGACCAGCACTGTTTAAAGGGATTATCAATTACCTTCAGGTTAGTTGCTGACTGATTTCTAGTGACTCTTTCAGCGATTGTACACAAATGTTTTCTAGAGTTCTTTGAATTTGTTGATGTCTACGGGGAGTGGTGTGGCACTTGAAGAAATTTGTTCAGATTTAAGGAGTTCTGCACAAATGATTTGCTCCCAGACATAATAATAACAATCGCTTATTGTCACAAGTAGGCTTCAATGAAGTTACTGTGAAAAGCCTCTAGTCATCACATTCCGGCGCCTGTTCTGGGCGGGGGGGGGGGGGGGTACAGGAATTGAACCCGCGCTGCTGTTCTTGTTCTGCATTGCAAGACAGCTGTTTAGCCCACTGTGCATGAATCCAGTGGTATGCATTTCCTCTTGGAATACAACATGACTTGGAGAATGAGCTAGGATAAAGAGCAGTGAAAGCTTCTGGAAGAGGAGAAGAGGCTCTTAGCAGGAGTCATAGCTACCTGGCATGTTCAGGGACCAATACTCCTACCTGGACCTCGGCAAGGAACAGTGTGTCAAATGTCACCATTTCTCTAAAAAGGTCCTCACAGAAATCTGCTGTAAGAGCGCAAACAGCATTGCCAGTCGCTGTGCAGATGACTAAGGCCATGACTTATTATGTATCTGACTCCTCCTCGGCTGGAGCAGGCAGTATTTGCAACATCCCCCAGCTTGGTGACCATGGTTGCATAAGGGAGGTCACTTATGCTCTGTATGCATGGAGAGCTGAATATATTTCATTCTCCCTTTTCGTAGAAAAGCAGGCAGAGCAAGCAGCCAACTTCATAAGAATTGCTTCATTGATGGCACACACCTTGCTTTGCAGATGCCATGTGACAGTTCTGAGATGGACAATAGGAATGCATTTGATTCCCTTACATCCAGCCAGTATGCAGCCCAGCTTAGTGTATCATACTAGTCAATATTGGATATCCTGACAGCAGTCAGAATGCCTGAATTCTGTACCGATCCATTACACTATTTGCATTGCGCCGCCACAACACACCAGAGCTAGTGGTGAACGAGAGCTATCTGCTGGCCACATGACCCACGACTCTGGTGTGCAATCTAACTCTAATACTAGTGAATTCCTCACTCACACATTGTCCAGACTTTAACATCCCTCTGCTACTGACTACCAGTGTCTGTTTGCCTATGGCGCTGAAATAAAAGCCACTACAAAACAATCTTTCCAAATCAAGGTTATAAATCAAACATTGCTGTATTGCATGCAAAGGTTGACTGCTCAAGACTTGCACATTCCTTTTGTATGCCTTCGCCTGTTGTGGTGCTCCTGTGCGGTGCTACTCCAGTGACTGCAGCTTGACCAATGGAGACTGCAGATGCCCATACAGGAGAAACTCAAACAGGTTCTGGTTTTGGAAAGCCCAGCTTCAAATTGATCCACCGCAGACTGGGTGGCAGCAGTCATGGCTGTCTGTCCGACGGGTAACAGTTAACACTTAAGCGGTAAAGTTCAATAGGCTCTGGAAACAGGAGCAGGAGCATGATGAGTGATCAATGCATCACATGTACTGTTGAGTGCTGCATGGCACCCAAGCTTGTCAGAGGCTGGCACCACTTAAAGCAAGCTTGGTCAACCTCAAGCCAGCGTGCACCTCTCAAAGAGGAAGTGTACTCTGATTGGAGCAGATGCTGGAATGTTTTGTGGAAGTGTGTCTGAGCAGGAGGGAGAATCCCTTCCCAGGATGTGGGATGGGGCAGGAGGAGTGATGGTGGTCATTGGTCAGTAGAGGGTGCAGTATATTTTGCAGAGCCAACAGCAGTTCTGCCTGTACAAACGGGCAGAACTTGACCATTCTTTTGTTATCCATTCATGAGATGTGGGCGTCAGCAGCATTTACTGCCTATCCTAGTTGTCTTTGAGAATGTGCTGGTAAGCTTACAAATTGCAAACTCAAACTTTGAATTGCATATCTAAGTATCTCCTCACCTTAAAGAGACAGCCATAATGCTTATCATTTACAGTCCAACCTGAAAATTGCATTAACAAGCTCTTGGGCATCATTAGGGTGGGCATGGTATTGCGCATCTCAATTTCCAACCGTTGCGATCCCATTTTTCAGGTAAGTATAAGGTGGCTAGTGGTTGAAAATCCCTTCCCCACCCCCACTACACCTTTATTAATTTTGGAGCTAAAGTTAGTAGGTGTTTAACTTCAATGGGTATTTAGAGTATTGAGAGAAATATGGTACTGTACACTGCAAGAAACTGATGACTATGCCTTCTACATAGGGTGACCAACTGTCCAGTATTTTGGTGGGGTGTCGCTTATTTTGGCTGTCCGGTCCCCCTTCAATCCCCCTTTCCCGAATGGCCTCCTTCTGCACTGTAAATTCTATGATTCTACGACAGCTCCGGAGGGAGACTGAGCCTCTTTGTCAGAATGCTCCCTGTGGGCCACCAGGGGAAGTCATGGTCAGCAGCTCAACCTCCCCCCCCCCCCCCCCCCCTGCCCCACACTCCCCTTTTACAAGCAACACCCCCACCCCCATTCACCAAGCCTACCAGTCCCAGAGCCCAAGCGTCCATTATTTCCTTTCATTCAAGAGCTGGTCACCCTGATTTTATATAATGAAGAGAAGTGAGTGTTTATTGCGGGGAAATATATTGGCATGCACCGTTGGCAAATTCATTTTATTATATCAACACTTTTGTACAGCCGATTTTAATGTGCGCATGACGTAAAATCTCGCCTCATATGCCTACACGTAACACCAATTGATACACTTCAAATTAAAACTGAACATTCTGGAAAGCCTTGAGCAAGTCAGGCAGCTTTGGCGGTAAAACGGAGGTGGGGTTAACAGGTCGCTGACCTTTCCCCAGACGCTGCCTGAGAGTTTCCAGTATCTGTCTGTTTCCATCCCACACTGGCAGCAGTGTGCGGTACTTTGTGGCAATACACCTGAATCTCACTCTGTGTAATAAAAGAATGTTACCATGGTGTTCACATTAATCTGGAAGGTACGTGTGTTTCTGGGTGTGTGTGTGTTGCAGTTACATTCCTTGTTTGTGTGAGAACTACACGGATTCATCTCTCCGTCCAGAATGATTACCCATTGCTCCCATGTGAGGGCGTTCCGAGTCCAACACAAGTCCTGTCCAATTTTAACAAGATGAGTTCAGGGCTTCATGGTCACAGGTAATGCAGCCCGAGTCGTGTACCTGCGTTAAATACGTGGTATTTTAATGCATGCATTCATTAATGGATAATGGAGGATTGGATCAGATTTAAGGATCTTCGGTCATTTTGAAAAGTAATAAATAACTCTGGGAGTTACATTGAAGCAGAATGGCAGCAGTGCCTGTTGTGACTACGGATCCTTGTTCTGAACCATGTGTACGCCACTTCACAACGTGTATTCCTCAGTAATTGTCCACATCACATTGAGACTTCTCCACCTTTGCTGCCACTGTCAACCCGATCGCAGTCCCTAGATTATCCCCCATTCTCCGTGCGCCCAGCGTTCACTCTGTCCTGCTGCTCGTCCCGAAACTTTTCACTTCCCCACACCCTACTCGGGAACGGGTGCGAATGCCACCTGGAAGGAGCGAAGCAACGGAAGGAAGCCTCTTTCTTACCTGATGATCACATACATAACCAGACAGTTTCCCACCGAGCCCACCACAAAGATGAGGGAGTAGACAGCAGTGATACTGATGGGGAGGAGGGTGCCCACGGAGCCGTTCCTGTGCAAGTCGCTGCTGTTTTCCCAATAGTAGGATACGGGTGGGAAAGTGCTGTTCGGGATCACGCCGGGGTCACCACATTCGCCGGAGGAGTGCAGCACGCACTTGGAACCCATGTCTTCCCCAGTCATCACCACTGGACTACCCACAGTGGCATCTACAAGAACACAAGCAAAGGCGAACGAAATGGTTTCAGAGACAGAAGAAAGTGGCAAGCAGCAGGAAACAAATTAAAAATTTTAAAAAGCAGTGTTCCGAATCTAGCAAGCTTCGGAGGAAAACTTAAAATGCTGGGATAAAGAATGACAGAAACAGGAAACAAAAACCATGTCCATTTACTAACTCTTACCCAGGTTAACTGAAGGGGCGAGACTGCTGCGTCTGTCCAGCAGAGGAAACCCCTTTTCTCACTCTGCAACTTTCTTTTGTGTGTGCTGTATGCACGGTGAGGTGTGGAGAGCAGACAGATCCTTGCTGCAGGATGTGCCAGCACGCAGCGTGTTCCCGGGTATTTATCTCAGTCTCTCTATCTCCCCGCTGTTGCTCGAATGCAGCAGGCGAGATGAAACGTGACACCAACTCGATGACGCTGCGGAATGGACGCAGCTCGCTGGAGGCGGCTTATTGGCGACCCAGAGGCTTTGGTACACCTTCTGGGAAACCATATGGATCCTTCTCGACTTCGCCAGGGCGATCTTGTTCTGAGTTACCGGGCTGAAGCTGTCCTGAACCCCAACAATCCACCCTCATCTCATTTTCCAGCTCTTGACTCCTTATAGATTGATTTTCAGTGCACATCCAATTATTTTTTTTAAATATAATCTTTCTACCTCTTCAGCCAGCGAGTTCCAGACCCCCAGCTCCCTCTGTGTGAATAAAGGTTCCCTCACCTTCTCTTTAATCCTTCTGCTAAATGCTTTAAATCCAGGTGCCTGATTGTGGCCATCTCCCTGATGAGGGAAATGGTTCCTTTCCATCCATTGTTTCTATACCGCTCATCATTTTACTAATCAATTAATTCTCCTCCCAGCCTCCTCTGTCTCAACTAAAACAGCCCCTGGGCATGTCATACATATTCCAAACTTTTAAGATGCAAACTTTTGATATGCCATCAATGAACACACGACGAGTGGTGAACGTAACTGAGGCTTTAATACACTAAACAGAAAGCCTCCTGGCCTCTGATCCCGAACTGGATCAGAGGCGGAGACCAGCCACCTTTATACGTAAGCCCGAGGGGAGGAGCCACAGGCGGAGCCAGCAGGGACAAACCCAGGCATGTAACAATACAGTACAATACAATACAGTGGTTTATCACATTCACCCCCTGTTAAAAAAAGAGTCCGGTGGGGGTGAAGTGGATGGGTTGAGTTATAGATCGAGTCTGTCGGGGGCTCTGACTTTCCACTGCGACCGCCTCAGTCCCGGCTGTGGTGTGGACACTGGTGTCGGATGAGGTGTCGAGGCCTGCGTGTCTGGGAGCGTGTCGTCTTCTGCGTCTCGTAGTAGATGGGTAGCAATTGGGAGAGACGGTGTAGGGTCGGGGGTAGTGGTGATGGTCACTGGAGAACCTGTGGGTGCCAAATCCCGAAGGGAAACTGTGTCCTCCCGCCCGTCATGGTGTGCCACGTAGGCATATTGGGGGTTAGCATGGAGGAACAAAGAACAAAGAAAATTACAGCACAGGAACAGGCCCTTCGGCCCTCCCAGCCTGCGCTGATCCAGATCCTTTACCTAAACCTGTCGCCTATTTTCCAAGGATCTACTTCCCTCTGTTTCCCGCCCGTTCATATATCTGTCTAGATGCATCTTGAATGGTGCTATCGTGCCCGCCTCTACCACCTCCGCTGACAAAGCGTTCCAGGCACCCACCACCCTCTGCGTAAAAAACTTTCCACGCACATCTCCCTTAAACTTTCCCCCTCTCACCTTGAAATCGTGACCCCTTGTAATTGACACCCCCACTCTTGGAAAAAGATTGTTGCTATCCACCCTGTCCATACCTCTCATAATTTTGCAGACCTCAGTCAGGTCCCCCTTCAACCTCCGTCTTTCCACCGAAAACAATCCTAATCTACTCAACCTTTCTTCATAGCTAGCACCCTCCATACCAGGCAATATCCTGGTGAACCTCCTCTGCACCCTCTCTAAAACATCCACATCCTTCTGATAATGTGGCGACCAGTACTGCACGCAGTATTCCAAATGTGGCCTAACCAAAGTCCTATACAACTGTAACATGACCTGCCGACTCTTGTACTCAATATCCCGTCCGATGAAGGCAAGCATGCTCTATGCCTTCTTGACCACTCTATCGACCTGCGTTGCCACCTTCAGGGTACAATGGACCTGAACTCCCAGATCTCTCTGTACATCAATTTTCCCCAGGACTCTTCCATTGACTGTATAGTCCGCTCTTGAATTAGATCTTCCAAAATGCATCACCTCGCATTTCCTGGATTGAACTCCATCTGCCATTTCTCTGCCCAACTCTCCAATCTATTTATATTTTGCTGTATTCTCTGACAGTCCTCGCTATCTGCAACTCCACCAATCTTAGTATCATCTGCAAATTTGCTAATCAGACCACCTATGCCTTCGTCCAGATCATTTATGTATATCACAAACAACAGCGGTCCGACCATGGATCCCTGTGGAATACCACTAGTCACCTTACTCCATTTTGAGACACTCCCTTCCACCACTACTCTCTGTCTCCTGTTGCCCAGCCAGTTCTTTATCCATCTAGCTAGTACACCCTGAACCCCATACGACTTCACTTTTTCCATCAACCTGCCATGGGAAACTTTATCAAACGCCTTACTGAAGTCGATGTATATGACATCTACAGCCTTTCCCTCATCAATTAACTTTGTCACTTCCTCCAAGAATTCTATTAGGTTTGTAAGACATGACCTTCCCTGCACAAAACCATGCTGCCTGTCACTGATAAGTCTATTTTCTTCCAAATGTGAATAGATCCTATCCCTCAGTATCTTCTCCAACAGTTTGCCTACCACTGACATCAAGCTCACAGGTCTATAATTCCCTGGATTATCCCTGCTACCCTTCTTAAACAAAGGGACAACATTAGCAATTCTCCAGTCCTCCGGGACCTCACCCGTGCTCAAGGATGCTGCAAAGATATCTGTTAAGGCCCCAGCTATTTCGTCCCTCGCTTCCCTCAGTAACCTGGGATAGATCCCATCCGGACCTGGTGACTTATCCACCTTAATGCCTTTTAGAATACCCAAAACTTCCCCCTTCCTTATGCCGACTTGACCTAGAGTATTTAAACATCCATCCCTAGCCTCAACATCCGTCATGTCCCTCTGCTTGGTGAATACCGATGCAAAGTACTCATTAAGAATCTCACCCATTTCCTCTGACTCCACGCATAAATTCCCTCTTTTGTCTTTGAGTGGGCCAATCCTTTCTCTAGTTACCCTCTTGCTCCTTATATAAGAATAAAAGGTTTTGGGATTTTCCTTAACCCCGTTAGCCAAAGATATTTCATGACCCCTTTTAGCCTTCTTTATTGCGCGTTGTGATTTGTCCTACTTTCCCGATATTCCTCCAAAGCTTCATCAGTTTTAAGTTGCCTAGATCTTATGTATGCTTCCTTTTTCATCTTAGCTAGTCTCACAATTCCACCCGTCATCCACGGTTCACTAATCTTGCCATTTCTATCCCTCATTTTCACAGGGACATGTCTGTCCTGCACTCTAATCAACCTTTCCTTAAAAGACTCCCACATTTCAAATGTGGATTTACCCTTAAACAGCTGCTCCCAATCCGCATTCCCTAGCTCCTGCCGAATTTTGTTATACTTGGCCTTTCCGCCAATTTGGCACTCTTCCTTTAGGACACTCTCGTCTTTGTCCATGAGTATTCTAAAACTTACAGAATTGTGATCGCTGTTCCCAAAGTAATCACCGACTGAAACTTCAACCACCTGGCTGGGATCATTCCCCAATACCAGGTCCAGTATGGCCCCTTCCCGAGTTGGACTATTTACATACTGCTCTAAAAAACTCTCCTGGATGCTCCTTACAAATTCTGCTCCATCTATGCCTCCAACACTACATGAGTCCCATTCAATGTTGGGGAAGTTAAAATCTCCCATCACGACCACCCTATTACTCCTACATTTTTCTATAATCTGTCTACAGATTTGTACCTCTACTTCATGCTCGCTTTTGGGAGGCCTGTAGTAAAGTCCCAACAATGTTACTGCACCCTTCCTATTTCTTAGCTCTACCCATATTGCCTCAGTGCTCGAATCCTCCATCGTGCCCTCCTGAATCACAGCTGTGATATCATCTCTGACCAGTAATGCAACTCCTCCACCCCTTTTACCTCCCTCTCTATCTCTCCTGAAGCATCTATACCCTGGGATATTTAGTTGCCAGTCTTGCCCTTCCCTCAACCAAATCTCAGTAATACCAATAACATCATATTCCCAGTACAAATCCAAGCCCTAAGTTCATCTGCCTTACCTGTTACACTTCTCGCATTAAAACAAATGCACCTCAGACCATCTGTCCCTTTGCGTTTATCATCTCTTCCCTGGCTACTCTAAGGGTTAGGTGGATTGGCCATGCTAAATTGTCCTTAGTGTCCAAAATTGCCCTTAGTGTTGGGTGGGGTTACTGGGTAATGGGGATAGGTGGGGTTACTTGGTAATGGGGATGGGGTCGAGGTGTGGGCTTGGGTAGGGTCTCTTTCTAAGAGCCAGTGCAGACTTGATGGGCCGAATGGCCTCCTTCTGCACTGTAAATTCTATGATTCCCCTTAGTAACATTGAGTTTATTATCTAGTACCTTACTGGCTTTAGTTGCTGCCTCTTTACTGACCTCTAACTTCCTAATCTGGTTCCCATCCCCCTGCCACATTAATTTAAAACCTCCCCAATGGTGTTAGCAAAAGCACCCCCTAGGACATTGGTTCCAGTCCTGCCCAGGTGTAGACCATCCGATTTGTAATGGTCCCACCGCCCCCAGAACCGGTTCCAATGTCCCAAATCTGAACCCCTCCCTCCTGCACCATCTCTCAAGCCACGTATTCATTCTGACTATCCTTGAATTTCTACTCTGACTGTCTCGTGGCACTGGTAGCAATCCTGAGATTACTACCTTTGAGTTCCTACTTTTTAACTTATCTCCTAACTCCCTAAATTCTGATTGTAGGACCTCATCCCGTTTTTTACCTATATCGTTGGTGCCTATATGCACCACGACAACTGGCTGTTCACCCTCCCCCTTCAGTATGTCCTGCAGCCGATCTGAGACATACCTGACCCATGCACCCGGGAGGCAACATACCATTCTGGAATCTCGTTTTCGACCACCGAAACGCCTGTCTACTCCCCTTACGATTGAATCCCCTATGACTATAGCCCTGCCAGTCTTTTATCCGCCCTTCTGTGCAGCAGAGCCAGCCACGGTGCCATGAGCCTGGCTACTACTGCCTTCCCCTGGTGAGTCATCTCCCCCAACAGTACCCAAAACAGTATACTTGTTTTGGAGGGAGATGACCGCAGGGGACACCTGCACTGCCTTCCTGCTCTTTCTCTGCCTTTTGGTCACCCATTCCCTGTCTCCCTCACCAATCCTAATCTGCGGTGTGACCAACTCACTGAACATGCTATCCACGACCTCCTCAGCATCACGGATGCTCCAAAGTGAGTCCATCCGCAGCTCCAGAGCCGGCATGCGGTCTAACAGGTGCTGCAGCTGGACACACTTCCCGCACATGAAGGAGTCAGGGGATTCGGCCATGTCCCTGAACTCCCACATTGAGCACGAGGAGCATAACACGGGTCTGGGATCTGCTGCCATTTTTACACTTCACCTTAACTGATTACAAATATAATATCAAATAATGAATAAGTGAAAGGAATAAAGATTTTACTTACCAATCACAATACTTACCAACACATGAAGAGTTAAATTTCTCCCAGCTACTGCTAATTGGAGCACTATCCTTATCAGCCAATCAGGTCACTGTTTTGCTGTGATGTCACTCTTCAAGGTAAGTTTCTAAAGAGGTAAACTTACCTTCCCAACAGACCCCTGTCCACTACTCCCACCGCAAATCTGAAGGTCGCTTCTCCAGCAGCTGTGTCCCCGCTGCTCTCCTCGCGCTCTTTTACACTGTGTCCCCGCCACTCTCCTCGCACTTTTTTATCCTGTGTCCCCGCTGCTCTCCTCGCGCTCTTTTACTCTGTGTCTCTGCCGCTCTCCTCGTGCTCTTTTATCCTGTGTCCCCGCCGTTCTCCTCGCGCTTTTTCACTGTGTCCCCACCGCTCTCCTCGCGCTCTTTCACTGTGTCCCCACCGCTCTCCTCGGGATCTTTCATTGTGTCCCCGCCGCTCTCCTCGCTCTCTTTCACTGCGTCCCCGCCACTCTCCTCGCGCTCTTTCACTGTGTCCCCATCACTCTCCTCACGCTCTTTTATCCTGTGTCCCCGCCGCTCTCCTCGCACTCTTTCACTGTGTTTCCGCCGCTCTCCTCGTGCTCTTTCACTGTGTCCCCGCCGCTCTCCTCGCACCCTTTCACTGTGTCCCCACCGCTCTCCTCGCGCTCTTTCACTGTGTCCCCGCCGCTCTCCTCGCGCTCTTTCACTGTATCCACGCGCTCTCCTCACGCCCTTTCACTGTGTCCCTGCCGCTCTCCTCGCGCTCTTTTATCCTGTGTCCCCGCCGCTCTCCTCGCGCTCTTTTATCCTGTGTCCCCGCCGCTCTCCTCACGCTCTTTCACTGTGTCCCCGCCGCTCTCCTCACGCTCTTTCACTGTTTCTCCGCCGCTCTCCTCGGACTCTTTCACTGTGTCTCCGCCGCTCTCCTCACGCTCTTTCACTCTGTCCCCGCCGCTCTCCTCGCTCTCTTTCACTGAGTCTCCGCCGCTCTCCTCATGCTCTTTTATCCTGTGTCTCCGCCGCTCTCCTCGCGCTCTTTCACTGTGTCCCCACCGCTCTCCTCGCGCTTTTTCACTGTGTCCCCGCCGCTCTCCTTGTACTCTTTTATCCTGTGCCCCCGCCGCTCTCCTCGCGTTCTTTCACTGTGTCCCCGCTGCTCTCATCGCGCTCTTTCACTGTGTCCCTGCCGCTCCTCGCACTCTTTCACTGTGTCCCCGCCGCTCTCCTCTCACTCTTTCACTGTGTCCCCGCCGCTCTCCTCGCGCTCTTTCACTGAAGGACCTTTTCGACCAGTGGATCCGACTTATGGCTCCTCGCATGAATCTGGAGGAGGACGGGCCTTGGGACCATCAGCCAGGACGGGAGCAAGACCCCTGAGGTGGACTTCCTGGGGAAAACAAACATCCTCACATGAGGGGTCACATTGGTGGCGGTACACAGGAGCGACCGGATGGAGTGGAGTGATTCGGGAAGGACCTCCTGCCAGCAGGAGACAGGGAGACATCTAGACCGTAGGGCCAGGAGGACGGCCTTCCAGACCGTCGCGTTCTCCCTCTCCACCTGTCCGTTTCCCCGGGGGTTGTAGCTGGTCGTCCTGCTGGAGGCGATGCCCTTGCTGAGCAGGAACTGACGCAACTCGTCGCTCATGAAGAAGGATCCCCGATCGCTATGGATGTAGGTGGGGAACCCGAACAGGGTGAAAAGACTGTGCAGGGCCTTGATGACGGTGGCAGAGGTCATGTCAGGGCATGGGATGGCAAAGGGGAATCTTGAGTATTCGTCAGCAATGTTGAGGAAGTACACGTTACAGTCAGTGGAGGGGAGGGGCCCTTTGAAGTCGATGCTGAGGCGCTCAAAGGGGCGAGAGGCCTTTACCAGGTGTGCTCTGTCTGGCCGATAGAAGTGCAGTTTTGCACTCCGCGCAGACCTGGCAGTCATGGTCACGGTCCTGACCTCCTCGATGGAGTAAGGCAGGTTGCGAGCCTTGATAAAGTGAAAAAAACAGGTGACCCCCGGGTGACAGAGGTCGTTGTGGAGGACCCGAAGCCGGTCTACTTGTGCGCTGGCACATGTACCGCGGGATAGGGCATCTGGGGGCTCATTGAGCTTCCCAGGTCGATACAAGATATCGTAATTATAGGTGAAGAGCGCGATCCTCCACCTCAGAATCTTGTCATTCTTGATTGTGTCCCGCTGTGTATTGTTAAACATGAAGGCAACCAACCGCTGCTCAGTGAGGAGAGTGAATCACCTGCCGACCAGGTAATGCCTCCAATGTCGCACAGCTTCTACAATGGCTTGGGCTTCCTTTTCGACGGATGAGTGTCGAATCTCGGAGGCATGGAGGATGCGGGAGAAGAAAGCCTTGGGCCTGCCCACCTGGTTGAGGGTAGCGGCCAGAGCGAAGTCCGATGCATCGCTCTCCACCTGGAATGGAACGGACTCGGCCACAGCGTGCATCGCGGCTTTGACAATATCTGCCTTGATGCGATTGAAGGCCAGTCGGGCCTCAGCTGTCAGGGGAAAAATGGTGGATTTATTAAGTGGACGGACCTTGTCCGCATAATTGGGGAACCACTGGGCATAGTCGGAGAAGAACCCCAGGCATCTCTTCAAGGCCTTGGGGCAGTGGGGGAGAGGGAGTTCCAGGAGGGGGCGCATGCGATCGGGGTCGGGCCCTAGGACTCCGTTTTCCACAACGTAGCCAAGGATGGATAGGCGAGTTGTGTAGAAAACGCATTTTTCCTTATTATAGGTGAGGTTCAGGAGTTTAGCGGTGTGGAGGAAGTGCCGGAGGTTTTCGTCATTGTCCTGCTGGTCATGGCCGCAGATTGTGACATTATCTAAGTACGGGAACGTGGCCCGCAGCCCGTACTAGTCAACCATTTGGTCCATTTCCCGTTGGAAGACCGAGACCCCATTGGTGACCCCGAAGGGGACCCTGAGGAAGAGTTAGAGGTGGCCATCTGCCTCGAAGGCAGTGTATTGGCAGTCCTCCGGGCGGATAGGGAGCTGGTGGTACGCGGACTTCAAGTCAACTGTGGAGAAGATTCGATACTGCGCAATCTGATTGACCATGTCAGATATGCGGGGAAGGGGGTACGCATCGAGTTGCGTGTACTGGTTGATGGTCTGACGTAGTCGATGATCATCCGGTGCTTCTCCCCAGTCTTGACGACCACCACTTGGACTCTCCAGGGGCTGTTACTAGCCTCAATGATCCCCTCTCATAGGAGTTGCTGGACCGCAGACCTGATAAGGGTCCTACTCCGGGCACTGTATCGTCTGCTCCTAGTAGCGACGGGCTTACAGTCCGGGGTGAGGTTAGCAGAGAGTGAGGGTGGGGCGACCTTAAGGTTCGCGAGACTACAGACAGTGAGGGGGGACAGGGGTCCGCCGAACTTCAAAGTAAGGTTCTGGAGGTGGCACTGGAAGTCGAGCCACAGTAATAGAGCAGCGCAGAGATGGGGAAGGATGTAGAGTTTGAAGTTAGTGTACTCTATGCCTTGTACAGTAAGGGTTGTGACGCAGTACCCCCGGATTTCTAATGGATGTGATCGGGAAGCCGGGGAGATTTTCTGGGTCGCGGGTAAGATTGGGAGGGAGCAGCGCCGTACCGTATCTGGATGTATGAAGCTCTCTGTGCTCCCGGAGTCAAAAAGGCAGGCCGTCTCGTGCCCGTTGATCCGGACGGTCATCGTAGATTTAGTGAGCTGATGAGGCCGGGACTGGTCGAGCATGATGGAGGCGAGCTTTGGAAGGTGATTGGTAGGCCGGTCGGAGGTAGCGGCGGCCAGTGGACGATCGGGTGAGCAGGGCTCCCAGGAGGCTGCGGAGTGGTCCCCATGGGTCGCGCGTGGCGGGTGAAGCACAAAATGGTGTTAAAGATTGCAGCCCCCATGGGTCACACGTAGCGGCCAAAATAGAAGATGGCGGCGAAGATGGCGGCACCCATGGGTCGCACATGGTGGGTGGCGCGGTAGCTGGGGGCGGTCCCGACAGACAGCAGGCAGCGCTGCTGGGCCTAGAAGCTTTAGGGAGAGATCGGGCCTGGCAGGCTTTCGCAAAGTGGCCCTTCCTTCCACACCCGCTGCAAGTCGCTTTCCATGCAGGGCAGCGTTGTCTGGGATGATTACCCTGGCCGCAAAAGTAGCACGTCGGGCCTCCGGCATTGGCAGGCTGCTGCACGGCACAGGCTTGTGCCGCACCCGGGTCGGATGATGGCGGCGCCCATGAGGTCCACAAGGGTGCCGCGCGGTCGGAGGTGTAGCCTCCATATTCTGGAAGGACACCTCCAGTGAGTTTGAGAGCTGCACTGTCTCTGGAAGGCCGAGTGTACCCCCTTTTAGCAATCGTTGGCGGATGTAGTTTGATTTCATGCCCGCGACATAAGCATCCCTGATCAACAACTCCGCGTGTTGGGTAGCCGATAGCGCCTGGCAGTCACAGTTCCGGCAGAGTACCGCAAGGCACTCAGAAATTCTGCTAGTGATTCCCCACGGCGTTGTCGTCTCGTGGCGAGAAGGTGTCGATCATACACCTCGTTCACAGACTTAACATAGTGTCCCTTCAGCAGCATTATCGCCTCCGTATACGAGGCGGATTCCCTGATGAGAAGACAGACTAGCGGGCTCACCCTTGCGTGGAGGATCTGCTTCTTTTGGAGGTCGGTGAAGTGTTCGGTGAAGGATCCGAGGTACGCTTCGAAGCAGCTTAGCCAGTGCTCGAATGTTGCAGTGGCATCGGCTGCCTGTGGGTCCAGCTGCAGGAGATCAGGCTTGAGTGACGAATTCATATTAGATGTTTAGTGTATTAAATTGATATGCCATCAATGAACACACGACGAGTGGTGAACATAACTGAGGCTTTAATACGCTAAACAGCATGCCTCCTGGCCTCTGATCCCGAACTGGATCAGAGGCGGAGACCAGCCACCTTTATACATGAGCCCGAGGGGAGGAGCCACAGGCGGAGCCAGCAGGGACGAGCCCAGGCATGTAACAACACAACAGTACAACACAACACAATACAATACAGTGGTTTACCACAACTTTATACAATGTGGAATTTTTTAATTGATTCTTCCTTTAAAAAGTGGACAATGTGGAGCAAAGATGGCCACCAAAAGTCAGCAGTCCTGGCTTATGTATTCAAGAATTGTCTTGCTGTCAAACAGAGACAAAAGGACAAAAAGATGTTAACTATACCGTCAAGCAAAGGTACTGAAGGTTTCTGCTCCAGAACTTGCCATACCCCTGGCCAAGCTGTTCCAGTACAGCTACAACACTGGCATCTACCTGGCAATGTGGAAAATTGCCCAGGTGTGTCCTGTACAAAAGAAACAGGACAAATCCAACAAAGTCAATTCTATCAGTCTACTCCATCATCGGTAACGTGATGGAAGGAGTCATCAACAGTGCTCACTGACGATCAGTTTGAGTTCTGCTAGGGTCACTCAGCTCCTGATCTCATTACAGCCTTGGTTCAAACGTGGGCAAAAGATCTGAACTCCAGAGGTGAGGTGAGAGTGACTGCGCTTGACTGTAATTGGCTGAGTGTAGCATCAAGGAGCCCTAGCAAAACTGGAATGAATAGGGTTCAGGGGAGAACTCTCTGCTGGTTGCACTCTTACCTGGCAAAAAGAAGATGGCTGTGGTGATCTGAAGTCAATCATCCCAGCTCCAAATCATCACTGCAGGATTCCTCAGGGGAGTGTCCTGGGCTCTAACATCTTCAGCTCCTTCATCAATGACCATCCTTCCATCATAAGGTCAGAAGCGGGGGTGTTCGCTGATGATTGCACAATGTTCAGCAGCATTCACAACTCTCCTGATACTGAATCCATGTCCAAATGCAAGACGACCTGGCCAATATGCAGGGGCAGCATGGTAGCATAGTGGATAGCACAGTTGATTCACAGCTCCAGGGTCCCAGGTTCGATTCCCGGCTTGGGTCACTGTCGGTGCGGAGTCTGCAGGTTCTCCCTGTGTCTGCGTGGGTTTCCTCCGGGTGCTCCGGTTTCCTCCCACAGTCCAAAGATGTGCGAGTTAGGTTGATTGGCTTTGCTAAATTGCCCTTAGTGTCTAAAAGGGTTAAGTGGGGTTACGGGGATAGGGTGGAGGCGTGTGCTTGGGTAGGGTGCTCTTTCCAAGGGCTGGTGCAGGCTCGATGGGCCGAATGGCCTCCTTCAGCACTGTAAATTCTTTGATTCTATAAATATCCAGGCTTGTGCTGACAAGTGGCAAGTAACATTCAAGCCATACAAGTGCCAGGCAATGACCGTACCCAACAAACGCAAATATAACCCTCGCCCATTGACATTCAATGGCATTACCATCACTGAATCCCCCCCACCCCCCTAACTATCAACATCCTGAGGGTTACCATTGACAAGAAGCGGACTGACCAAGAGCAGGTCAGAGATTACCAATCCTGCAGCAAGTAACTCGCCTCCCAACTTCCCAAAGTTTGCCCACAATCTACAAACCACAAGTCAGGAGTGTGGTTTAATACTCTCCACTTGCTTGTATGATTGCAACAACACTCAAGACGTTTGACACCACCCAGCACAAAGCAGCCCGCTTGATTGGCACCCATTCCACAAACATTCAGTCCCTCATCCATTGTCGCACCTTGGCAGCCGTGTGTACCATCTAAAAAGATGCACTGCAGGAACTCACCAAGGCTTCTTAGGTAGCATGTTCAAAAAC
Source organism: Scyliorhinus torazame (assembly GCF_047496885.1). Lineage (NCBI taxonomy): Eukaryota > Metazoa > Chordata > Chondrichthyes > Carcharhiniformes > Scyliorhinidae > Scyliorhinus > Scyliorhinus torazame. The sequence continues at coordinate 131,179,909 of NC_092717.1, read as the reverse complement.
CAATAACCACTACCATCTGGAAGGACAAGGGCAGCAGATACATGAGAAGGTCACCCACCTGGAAGATCCCCTCCAAGCTACTCACCATCCTCACTTGGAATGTATCGTCATTCCTTTACTGTCACTGGGTTAAAATCCTGCAACTTCCTCACTAACATCATTGTGAGTGTACCTACAGTGCAACAGTTCAAGAAGGCAGCTTACCACTACCTTCTCAAGGGCAGTTAGAATGGGCAATGAATGCTGGCATAGCAAGTGAAGCCCTTATCCCTTAAATGAGTCAAGAAAAGCACACATCCTAAGACCATCAAATGGCATTGCCGAATTGAAAGGGTCTTTCTTGAGACATAAATGATGATTGTCCAAGCCCCCTCATGATGTCTTCAAACAATAAACTAGGATGCGGCTGATCAACACAAGGCCACCACCATGTTTGAGAAAGAGACCACAGTTTGAAGAGTCACATGCCAAGGCAGCCAGATTTTTCCCATTTTTAATCTTTAAGTGCTGTCTGCAGTATGTATGAGTAGCAACAGAAAAGGCAGTAACATGTGTTCCTTAAAAGAAACGGAGGCTTTAACATTGCAAGATCTCCAACCCTGTTCCTATTCAAGTCCACCAACACATCAATTTCACCTCCGCTAACCAGACTACAAGCTGCAAACATGCAGAAAGTCCATCCCTTCAAGAGAATCCAGAAATTACTTTGGTATATGACTTCAACTAAACCACCCTTTGGGATTGAAGATGTCTTCTTCATCAGGCTTGCCACATGTGTTTTCCAGAATGTTATGCCACTCTGGGCAAGTGTGATCATATCCAGCCCCATGTGCCCCGGAGTCACAACACAAGTGAATTAATCAATAATTCTTATGAAAGTTCCTGAAATCTTTGGCCCTTGGCTGCCCAATAATTACAGTCACTGGGTTTGTAAGTAGAAACACAATTACTGTTCATTTTTAACAAGAATGATGATGAAATATGCGGTAAACACAACTGGATAATGGCAAGCTAATCTATGACCCCCTTAAACTCTCCCACCCTCTACCCATACACACAAGACAGACAGACACAGAGGGGGGAAGGGGTAAAATAACAAGGATGAAGATCAGAAGGCCTTTTCTTCCAATGGTAGTTCTTTAGCACATATTCCTCACAGCAGGCTGGTTGATCAAAGTATCTGGTTCACAGCTGGCAATGGTCTTCCTTGTTGAGGCATTCATTCAATACAGCACTTGCAGGAAGCAGGATTTCTGGAGAGGTGCCTTATACCTTATCAAGCTGGACCTTCAGCTCGAGGTTCCCATCCATATCTTTCTGCATAGACATTTCATTTCACATCAAAACTTGCTTTCAGCTCTTGGTTTAACTTCAAGTCTTTGCAGTCTCAAGAGAATGACACACAGTCTTGCTGGAGAGAGAGTCAGCCCTCACAGTGGCCTTCTGTAGAGAATTTAGCTGGATTATTTGAGAGAGAGTTAGTTGCAACCCTCCTTCCAGGTTGCAGAAACAAAAGTGAAACCAAAATGAAACCATTGGAGCTTGGAAAACATTCAAGTGGGATCAGATCCAATCACCACTTGTTACCCGGCAGAGCCCAATCCTTTGGGCCAATTCATTGACCACCAGCCAAATCAATCAAAACATAGAACATAAAGTGCAGAAGGAGGCCATTCGGCCCATCAAGTCTGCACTGACCCACTTAAGCCCTCACTTCCACCCTATCCCCGTAACCCAATAACCCCTCCTAACCTTTTGGTCACTAAAGGCAATTTATCATGACCAATCCACCTAATCTGCACGTCTTTGGACTGTGGGAGGAAACCGGAGCACCCGAAGGAAACCCACGCAGACATGGGGAGAACGTGCATACTTCACACGGACAGTGACCCAGCGGGGAATCGAACCTGGGACCCTGATGCTGTGAAGCCACAGTGCTAGCCACTTGAGCTACCGTGCTGCCCGAAAACAGTCATCACAAAGGTCAACCAGTCGAAAACAGCACAGTCTAAACCAGCCTTCTGGATCTTTCTGTTTGAATTAAAAGCACAAGCCGTTTTAAAGATACATGTGCAAAAATCATCCATGGATCAAAAATATAACTGCAAAAATAAAATAACGGGGGAAGGAGTAAGGGAATAAACAGGAAAAACCAGGAAAGACCCTTACAACAACAAGATCATCACATGAATTATGAACTATTCTTTTTGATTATGTAAATGTGCACTATTCACTTCAACTGTCCTTTACATGAGTGTGTTTATGTGTATTTGAGACTGTGTGAGTGAGTGCTATAGTATTAGACTTTGGGGTAGGCACATAAATAAAAATATTTAAATCCTTGAAAAGCTAGCTGCTCGTTGTTCAAATTGTCCAAACAATCAGAGGTTCACAAACGCGCAGATCTTCCTCTGACAAACGCACTGATTGAAGACAGTTGGGGAAGTGAACACGGATTTCAGCAGTTCTCTCTCACCCCGTCCATAACACCCAGCCGAACAAATCTGTCCTCATAGCTAAAACGTTTCAGTCTTGGCAACATTCTCGTAAATTTCCTTTGTACCTCATCTGATGTGATTCAGAATTTTTCTGTAATGTAGTGCCCAGAACTGTGGCCTAACTGGTATTTTATTCACTTTTAGCATAAACATCCTTTTATGCCATGCCTCGGCTGATAAAATAAAGTAGCATGTAAACCTTCTTAACCACCTTGTCTGCCTATCCGCTACCTTCAGGAATCTGTGGTCATGCACTCAAGGGCTCTTGTCAGTTTCCTCCCACTTATTGTTTATTCCCTTGCCTTGTTTATCCTCCCCAAATATATTACCTCATAGATTATCATAGAATTTACAGTGCAGAAGGAGGCCATCCGGCTCATCGAGTCTGCACCGGCTCTTGGAAAGAGCACCCTACCCAAGGTCAACACCTCCACTCTATCCCCATAACCCAATAACCCCACCCAACACTAAGGGCAATTTTGGACACTAAGGGCAATTTATCATGGCCAATCCACCTAACCTGCACATCTTTGGACTGTGGGAGGAAACCGGAGCACCCAGAGGAAACCCACGCACACACGGGGAGGATGTGCAGACTTCACACAGACAGTGACCCAAGCCGGAATCGAACCTGGGACCCTGGAGCTGTGAAGCAATTGTGCTATCCACAATGCTACCGTGCTGTCCCTTTTCTAGATTGAATTCAATTTGTGAGTTTTCTGTCCATCTGGCCAGCGCATCGATATCTTCCTGCAGTCTAAAGCTTCCGTCGTAACCATCAACCACATGGCCAATCATTATAATATTTGGAAATGTAATAGTCATGACTTCTACACTTATGTTTAAATGATTGATATATACATTGAAAAACAAGTAACTTGTACTGAGTTCTGCAAAATGCCACTGGAAACAGCCTTCAGTTCAAACAAACACTGATCGATTAGAACGCCTTGCTTCCTGTTGCTGAGTTAATTTTGGATCCAACTTGTTATTTTTCCTTGAATCCCTTGGCCTTTTACTTTTTTGGCAAGTCTACCATTTTTCTTATTAATAGCCTTGCTAAAATCAATGTAGGCGACATCAAATGTGCTGTATATCTAGCAAGCACCCAGAAAACAATTTTAATTTATGCACTTAACTTATTTCTTGATGAGGCATGATGTATTTGTTTTAGTCAACGCATCCATTTGCCCTTCACCACGTTGCTGATCTTCCCTTGAACATGCAAGGTCATGTGTCTACACCTAACAGTTTATTACATTGTCGTATTTATTTCCAAAGGTGAAAAAAACATGTTTCACAAAGAAAATTCTAGTTTGCAGTTTGAGTAATCTTAAAATGAATTGTGTGCAAAATGTGTTTATCTGATTGCTTTCTCTGTTTCAGCTCACATTTCTAAAATGTTGTTACATTTTTCTTTCTAATTTTCTTTTTCAAAGGAAACTGTTCATTGACCCCACCCACTATACTGCATGGAATATGTGTGCATGATGTTATATTTATTAATGTGAAGAAAAACTCTCAGACAACTATTTCGAGTGTTGCCAGAAAGGTTCCTACTTGATGACTGCACGTGGTTCTTTACTTTTTGTTGATTTTCAAATTGTCCAGTGTGCAAATTGTGTATGAGTTACATAAACAGCAACAACTTATATTTATATAGTGCCTTTACTGTAACAAAATGTTGCAGGACATTAGAGGAGCATGATCAAACAAAATTTGACACTGAACTACATACAGCATTTTAGGGCAACTTGGGGTGGGATTCTTCGGCCATGCCACCTGGTGCCAGAAATTCCCGCCCGAGGTCAAATTACATGGTCCCCAACCTGCTTGTGGCTATCTTGCAGCAGGCACGGCTGATGAACCTAGCCTCTGATCAAAGAAGTAGGTTTAAAGGAGTATCTTAAAGGAAGAAGAAGAGAGGGAGGGATAATGAGGCTGAAGGTGGGAATGAAGGATGTTCAGGAGGTCAAAATTGGAAGCAAACAGATATCTCGGCAGGTTATAGAGCTGAGGAAGATTCCAGAGATAGGAAGGAACAAGGCTATGGAAGAATTTGAAAACAAGAGTGGGAATTTTATAATCAAAATATTGCTTAACTGGGAGAAAATATATGTCAGCGAGCACAGGGGTGATGGGTGAAAGGGACTTGGTATGGGTTAGGGAATAAACAACAGAATTGTATGAGACCACAGGTTTGCAAAGGGTGGAATGTGGGAGACTGTCTATAAATGCTTTGCAATACTGAAGTTCAGAGAATTTCAGCAGCAAATGAATGAAGACGGGTAGAGTCAGATGATGTTGCGGAGGTGGGAATAGGCTGTCGTAACGATAGTCTGAGTAAGTGGTTGGAGGCTCATCCTGGGGTTAAACACTCCATCAGGTTCATAGAACCATAGAATTCCCTCAGCACAGAGGAGGCTATTCGTCCATCGAGTCTGCATTGACCCTTCAAAAGACCCCCCTACCTAGGCCCAACCAATCCCCCACCCTATTCCTGAAACTCCACTCTAAGGGACAATCCACCTAACCTCCATGTCATTGGACTGTGGGAGGAAACCACAGCACTTGGGAGAAACCTGCGCAGACACGGAGAGAATGTACATACTCCACACAGATAGTTACCCGAGATCGGATTCGAACCTGGGTCCTTGCGCTGTGAAGCAGCAGTGCTAGCCACTGTGCCCAGTGTGCCGCCCCTAGCTCAGCCTTAGAGTTGAAAGGGAGAGAAATGGAGTTGGTGGCTAGGGAATGCAGTTTGTGGTGGAGACCAAAGATAATGGGCAGGATTCTCCATTTAGCGACGCCGGAATCGTGAAGCACAATTGAGCGGAGAATCGCGTGTCAGCCGAAAATCGAGGCCGGCACCAGGCGCCGTACAGAATCCCATTCTCCGGTGCCTCAACAGCAGCATGAATGCGTTCCACTCCGCTCGCCGGCGTGAGCATGCAAATTGTACAGTAAATGCCTTTGGAATATCATTAACGGGCCCGCACTGGCATTCTCATAAAAGCTGTCAAGGTATGTTCGCACAATTGTACCATTATCGGTTAGATGGCCTAAGTATGCAAGCTGCAACGTTGACTGACAACCTACTATCTTTACCAATGGTGAGTTCTAAACCTGTGGACAACACTAAAGATATTTCTTCGCTTACAATCCACGCCCTTGTTCCAGCAAGACATAAATTTAAGCTGTGACTTACAACATGACATGGTGACACCTAACCTTAGGCTTCACATAACAAATTACTAGACCAAAACGTAGCTGAATGCTTTACTGCTGGCTACTTATAACCAGTATGAGCTGTATGTTGGAGCCATGTTTGTTATTGTATGTGGTCCTTCAAATTATAATATCTATGTCAGAAATGTCTTATCTCTCACAGCTCATTGCTTCCTGGTGTGAATCAACTTTAAGATATTCAGATCAGTCATTCCCTCTTACAATGGACTAACACACCTCCTATAAATGGGCCTTGAATCTATCTATTATGATCCTCAAGCTACAGCTTCTGATTCTCTTTTCTGCAGAGCAATTGACTCAATTCTTGGATTCCCAGAGTTAGATTTTCATCTATTTTAGTGCCTTCTTTCAGGCAACGCCATGGTAGGTGGAGTTGAAATATTGGGCAATGATACTGAAAGCTATATTCCCATCCTAATAACAGCACAGAAAGCTTCCTCCCAAAAGTGAGACCCATGGCTAGGTGTGCCCACCTTAATACAGGCCCTCATGAAATTCTATTTAAACATAGACTAATATTAAATATCATATTTCCTGATAATTGTGCTTCTGGTCCACCGATATAAAGAATGTTGCTTTCTCAGAGGCTTGATTACTGGTAGATGTACCGAAGTTGATTGAAAGGAATACTACCGGATACTCTAATTTGTTATAGAAGAATGACAATTTTGTACTTTTGTATATCAGGAAGCTTAATATATATTCATTATTCTGTCTTAGGATTTTCTGTGTCCTCCTCATTATTAAACAAAAAGTCTCTCCATTATGTATACCCTTTTATTGTTGCTCTTCAGACGATAATGAACAGGAATACAAGGAAACAAGGCTCATCAGATTCTGCCAGCACCTTTGCCGGCAAGGTTCTATCTCCACCTGAACAATCATTTCTGGAAACAGACACAGAAAATGCCAGAAAATCTCAGCAGCTCTGGCACTATATATGGTGAGAGATAAACATAGTTAACATTTTAGGTCTGTGACCTTTCATCAGAATTGCAGAACTTTTCCGGTATGTTCTGCTTTTGCTTCAGATTGCCAGCATTTGCAGCATTTAGAGTATTGTGTTAATGATGTCCTGAAGCTGCACTTCACTTTAAACTAATACAAGAATGATGCCACACGCTCACTGCAGATCAAGAGATCTCATTCACCGCAGCCGCTGTACTGTCACTGTATGGAAAGGTCATTGTTGCTTTCAAGTTCCACCCAACAGGACCATTGCAGGCTACCTCCAGAATCAATTACAAAATTAACCATTTAGCTGTACGCAGTACTTACTTTTCAGCAGCTGCTCAGTAACAAAATCTTCTCCATGCACAGTCATCATCAATGTAACATGGTCCGGCAATTTTATTGTGTGGCAGAATTTGCCACCTGTCCCACAATGCCATCGACTCCTTGGGTTCCATTCAATGAATGTGCCGGCAGATGTGTGTGCCACATCATCAAATATTGCATTGAAATGCTTTTGTTTCTGTAATCTATCATATTTGATTTATTTTAAGATAGTCCCGCTTCACACATCTCTTGATGCCTTAACACAAATGTGTGGATTAGATCCTGGACAGCCCTTGGCAGTAGAGGTTGATGACACTGGTTTAGTTTTCTTGAAAATCAGCTGAACACCATTATAATGAGGTGCATGATACTACTAGAATAATAATTTGGAAAGCATCCTGAGGAACACTTCAGGTACTTGAATCAATCAGGAACCATATTGCAATGTAACACTGCCTAGATGTTTTAAACATTGCGGAGTGATCCATGATGCACACTATTTAAAGTGGACTCCATGCACACCTTGGAGGTAAAATGGGAAATATGATGACAATCGAGTGACCAGGTAGATGGAGGTCTGCTGCAGGAAGGACCTTCAGATGGCAACCTTTTGCCAGCTGTAAGAAAGCTAACCCAGAACATCTTTCTAAATGCTAGACAGGCAGCCAGTAAGAGCGCCCCCTCCTTCCCTCTCCCTCCCCCTCTCGTTCCTTTCCATCTTTATCCCTTGACTCAGTTGTGTCTCCCTCCTCCCCGTTACTCTACTGGTTCCTGGCTATGAACAGATCCTGGAACATGTTGGTGAATGGCTTCCATGTCCTGTGGAAGCCCTTTTCCAACCCTCGGATGGAAATTTTTATTTTGTCGAATTTGAGAAATTCCACCAGGTCAGTCAGCCAGTCTGCAGTCTAGCCATCGCCAGCCGAACAGGGTTTTCCAGCGGGCGATCAGGGAGGGAAAGGCTAGGGCGTCAGCCCCCCTTTCCATGAAGAGTTCTGACTGGTCTGAGAGCTCAAATACATCCACTTTTGGGCATGGCTTAACCCTCACTCCCACAATTCTGGACATGGCATCAAGAAGGCCGTACAGTACCCAGCAAATCTGAGGCAGGCCCAGAACATGTGGGCGCAGTTGGTCGGGCCTCCCTGGCACCGTTCCCACATTTGTCCTCTATCTCCAGAAAAAACCTACTCATTCGGGTTCTGGCTAGGTGCACTCTGTGCACCACCCTTAGCTGGGTTAGACTCAGCCTGTGCATGTGGAAGGGGGGGGGGAGTTCGCCCTGCGCAGCGCTTCGATCCAGAGTCCTCCCCCTATTCCTATGTCCAGCTCCTCCTTTCATTTTTCCTTCATCTCGTTTCAGGAGGGAGCGTACCTCCTCCAACCATAGCCCATACAGGTCCCCACAGGTCCCCTTCCCTAGTTCACCCGCTTCCAGCAGTTCTTCGATTCGCAAATATCCTAGTATCTGCGGGTACATCTTTGTTTCCTTATGGAAGAGGTTTTTGGCCTGTATGTGTCACAGCTTGTTTCCTTTTGACAATTGGAACCTCTCTATGCGTATCCCCAGGGTCACTACTCTGTCGTCTACGTACATGTCCCTAACCATCAGTGTCCCCTTGTCCTGTTGAAGGTGGCGTCCATTATTGCGGGAGTATACCTGTGGTTGTTGCAGATGAGGGCCATGGTGGACATTTCGATTAGGCTGAAGTGTTGCCTCATTTGATGCCGCCACTGGGCTTCTCAAGTGTTTGGTCGGATGCGGATGGGAGTGCAGTTGTGACTAGGGCTCGGAGGGAGTTCCAATGCAGGAACTCTCCATCTTCACTCATTCTACCCCCGGTTACTTCACCCATCCCCTCACTCTTTCTGCTGTGGCCACCAAGTGGCAGAACTGTAGGTTTTGGAGAGCCAGGTCTCCCATGTTTCGTTTCCTTTTGTAGGACCTTCTTTTGGATTTGAAGGTCTTCCCCCGCACCTCCCCCCCACTCTCCCCGACACCCGATGCACATACAAACACCATGATTAGTTTGCCAACCTTGTTGAAGAAGGCCTTGGGGATGTACATTGAGAGGGGTCTGAACAGGAAGAGGAACCTGGGCAGTTCATTCATTTTGATCGTCTGTATTCTCCCTGCCAGGGACAGTGGGAGTGGCCCCATCTCTGCAGGTCCCTTTTGACTTCCTCCACCAGACCCATCAGATTACATTTGTGGATCCGTGACCAGTCATGGGCTATTTGGATCCCCAGATGGTGGCATTTGATTCGGGCTTGTTTGAACGGCAGTCCCTCCAGCTCTGTCCCTGGCCCTCTGCGGGTTCAACGGGAAGATCTCACTTTTGCTCAGTTTAAGTTTGTAAGCAAGAAGGCTCCCAACTTCTTTATGAGTTTGATTGTCCTTTCCATGCAGGTCTGGGGATTCGAGATGTAGAGGAGCAGATCATCCACGTAGAGTGAAACTCTATGCTCTCTGTCCCCCTTCGGATACCTCTCCACCCTTTTGCCGTTCTGAGGGTGATCACCAGTGGCTCGATTGCCAGAGCAAACAGCAGTGGGGATATCGGGCATCCTTGCCTCGTGCCTCTGTGCAGCTGGAAGTATTTGGAGCTGGTGGTGTTTGTCCATACACTCGCCATGAGAGCGCTGTACAGTAGTTTCACCCAGGAGGTGAACTCTGGCTCAAACCTAAACTTTTTCACTCAACTCTGTTGAATACCACTCCGGGTCTTCACTCCCCAGATGGGGTCATTATTATGTTCAGCAGGTGGCTGATGTTCGATGTTAGCTGCCTGCCTTGACAAAGCCCGTCTGGTCTTCTGCGACTACCTCTGGAACTCAACTCTCCAGCTGCTTTGCCAGGGCTTTTGCCATGATCTTTTCATCTATATTGAGCAGTGAGATGGGCCTGCAGGACCCGCATTCAGTCGGGTCTTTGTCCATTTTGGGTATCAGAGATACTGAGGCTTGTGTCAGTGTTGGCGGCAGGGTGCCCCTTACTAGTGAATCTGCGAACATCTCCCGCAGGTGCGGGGCCAATGCTGGCTCAAATTGTTTGAAGAAGCCACAGGGAATCCATCTAGCGCCGGCACCTTCCCTGCCTGCATGGGAGTTGATGCTCTCCACAATTTCTCCCAGCTCTAATGGTGCTTCCGGGCCCCTTCTCTTCTCTTCCCCCGTGTCCAGTCCTTAGGGAACTGCTTCACTCCCCAGCCTACCTCAGGGGGCGAGGAGGTGTACTGCCCCAGGTAGAAGGTTGCGAAGGCCTCGTTGACCCTTTCCAGCATGGCAACTAGCCTGCCACTGTTGTCCCTAACCTGAGCTATTTCCCTCGTGGCTGCCTGCTTTCTCAGCTGGTGAGCCATCAGGCGGCTGGCTTTGTCTCCCTGTTCGTAGAAGGTCCTCCGTGTCTGGCGCAACTGGTCCACTGCTTTCCCTGTAGAGAGCAGGTCAAAGTCCATTTGTAGTTTCTTCCTCTCTACCAGTAGCTCTACGGTTGGGGCCGAGGAGTACTGGCAGTCCACCTGCAGTATGGCGTCAACAAGTTCTTACCTCGCCACCCTCTCCTTCCTATCTTGCGCGCCTCGTTCAATAATTTTCCCCCTTATACCAGCTTTCAGCGTCTTTCAGGACGTGGAGGGTGAGACCTCCCCATGCTGGTTGTTGGTAACATACTCGTCTATGGCCTGTGATATAACCGTTTGCAGAATGCATTTTCAGACAGGAGGGCCGTGTCTAGCCTCCATCGGTGGTTGTGCCTAGCCCATCTCCAATCTCACATCCGTGTAGTGTGGAGCATGAACGGAGATTGCGGAGTACTTCCACTATCCCTCCTTTCTGAGACTTAACGCCAGATTTGAAGACGAGGCAATTCAATCTCGCGCAAATAGACTCTACAATTTTAGTTGACGATACAATGAAGTGTCTGGTTCACTGCTGGTTTCATTGCTTTCCCAGCCCATGCTTGTGCACAAATTTAATCTGCTTCCAAGTCCTTGTATGCCTTGCCCAATTTAGGGTCATTTCCCAGTCTTGGCATCGATGCAGTTTCGCAATGATGCCAGCGGCTGCTCCCCAGCCTTGGGCTTTGGCCAGAGTGACCTGTAGGTTCTGTCTACTTCGAGGGGTTTTGGAAAGCTTTCCCCTCCAAGCAGTTTGCCCAGCACCTGGGCCATGTGCTCTGTAGGGTTCCTGCCCTCAGTGTCATCCGGTAGGTCCACAATGCGGACGTTCTGGCGGCGCGATCGATTTTCTTGGTCATCGACCTTCCTTCAAAGTGTTCCTTGCGTCACCACCAACATTGCCATCTCTGTCTCCAGTGAGATGATCTGATAAATCGTAGCCTTCCCCAGCTCTCTAACCTTGTCTCCTGCGTCTCTAGCCGCCGTTCTGTCTTTTCTAGCTCTGCTGCAGGGTGACCACCGCCTCCGCTACTGCCATTTTCATTTCCATAATTCCCATAGAATCATAGAATCCCTGTAGTGCAGAAAGAGGCCATTCAGCCTATCAGGTCTGCACCCACCCTTCAAAAGAGCACTCAACCTATGTCCACCCACCATCCATCCCGCTCTACCCCATAACACCATAACCTAATGTGCACTTCCCTGGACACTAAGGGGCAAGTTATTATGGCCAATCCACCTAAGTTTGATGGTATCTTTGTGCTCTTGGAGTTCCTGTGTTAGGAATTCCCTCCATTCCTTCATCGGGAGGTAGCCCAGCATATGTTCTGGTGGTCCATTCCGTTTGAGTGTGGCCGGGACCTCATCACCCCGTGTGTTCGGCATCACCTCAGTCTTTCTCTCCCGGCTTTTAATGTCTCCACCATTTCTTCGGCTCCTCAGGTTGTTGTTGTTCGGTGTGTTTCTTTTGTTATGGTGATGTTGGAGGAGGGTGGTTTTTTTTTCCGGGGTGCAGTGGGCTATTTTGGGTTAGAAGTCCCTAGTTTTGTGATTCCAGAAGGAGAGCCACCTTTTGTGCGTCTGCTCAGCGCATCCCCGTCACCGGAAGTCCATCTCCGGTGATTATGAAGTAATTTCAGCACAGGGCTTTTTACATGGGATCTGGGAAAAGTGTGGACAGGGCAAGCTACTGTGTCTCTCCTCAACTAATTGGATTGAAGAATAAATTATTGAGGGAAGCAGAGTCTGAACCAGGAAGCATGGCCGGGATTCCCCGATCCCGCACCGGGTCGCAATCGTACCAGCCTCCCCGAACAGGCGCCGGAATGTGGCGACTAGGGGCTTTTCACAGTAACTTCATTTGAAGCCTACTTGTGACAATAAGCGATTTTCATTTCATTTCAATTGCCGGGGGGGGGGGGGCTCGAGAATCACGCCACGCCGGCCCGCCGATCCTCCGATGCCGATTCTCGGTCGCCCGCCGGCGATTCTCCGCGCCTCGACGGGCTGAGTGCCTGCCGTGTTCGGCCGAGTCCCACCGACATGGGTTACGTATGGTCCCATTCAGCGGGACCTTGGAGTTCTGGTTGCAGGGGTCGTCCTGGTGGGTGGGTGAGGGGATCCGACTCCAGGGGGGGGCCTCCATGGTGGCCTGGCCCGCGATCGGAGCCTACCGATCGGCTGGGCGGGCTAATTACGTGGGGGGCCTATGTTCCTCCGCACCGAGCCCCTGTAGGGCTCCGTCATATTGCCCTGGGGCCTGCGCGGAGACAGGAGCCCACCTGCATGCGCCGGCCATGGCGCGCATGCGTGGACCCGCGCCAGCTGTGGAGTGCTGGTTTTCATGCGCTGGATCAGTGGACACCAATCAGGCCCCGTACTAGCCCCCCAGGGAGGGGTGAATACCTGGGCCTGGAGGCCTGTTGACGCCGGAGTGGCTCGCGCCGCTTTTGTCGCCGGCGTTAGAACTTGCTCGCGGGATCGGATAACCCTGGCCCATAACCTTGAATGGTTCATTCAGTGACGAGTCATACACGAAACAAAATAAAGAGAAAATATAAATATAAGTTAACAGAGAGAGATTAAAGAGACAGTTTATAAGTTTTTTAAAGGTTAGTTAAATGTATTAATTTTTCAAGATTCAAATTGCAATTAATTTTTTTAAATTTCTATTCTGAAGGCATGTGCTACATACTTGTAAAAAATATTTGTCAAAGTCTGAGAAGTTGTTCAGAAGCAATTAAGATATAAGTATAGCAAAGCATCTGAGAGAATGGGCAACTCAAACAGTAACTTGTTGATCTCTGTGTTTAACTGTGCAGGTTTACTTGCTGGAGGTTGCGGTCCAATTTTCACTTTAATAATGATGAGCACTGACAGTCTCACATTTATTTCTGCAGCACAATTTTAACTTTAATAATGATGAACGCTGATAGCCTCACAATTATTTCTACAGCAAAATCCAGGCCAAACTCAAGGCACATTTAAAAAAAACACAGAACACATCATTGCAGTGCAGCCATAATTTCAGGTGTTGAAATATTGTTGCTTGCTGCCTTTCATTTCCCTGATCACAATTTTGAAATACAAAGAGATAGCACTTCTAAATGGTTTTCTGGTTGTCTTTGTGATTACTTTATATTTTCAAGGCTGTCACCTTTTCAACAAAACTGCAGCTAAATTTATATCACATATGGTTATGAAAACATAGAATTAGGCAAGACTTAGGAAAATGTTAGTAATACGATTTACACCCTTGGATGTCCTTGATCAAATTGGGTTCATAGATAGAATTTACAGTGCAGAAGGAGGCCATTTGGTCCATCGAGTCTGCACTGGCCCTTGGAAAGAGCACCTTACCCAAGCCCACACCTCCACCCTATCCCCGTAACCCCACTTAACCGTTTTGACACTAAGGGTAATTTAGCAAAGCCAATCCACCTAACCCGCACATCTTTGGACTGTGGGAGGAAACCAGAGCACCCGGAGGAAACCCACGCACACACGGAGAGAACGTGCAAACTCCACACAGACAGTGACCCAACCCGGGAATCGAACCGAGGACCCTGGAGCTGTGAAGCAACTGTGCTAACCACTGTGCTGCCGTGCTGCCCAGGTTATCTGAGATACAGTGGTCATGTGGAAGAGGGCCAGTGGGCTGCATCATGCATAAATTCCATTCACATTAAACAAACATGCTAAATTTATTGTTCCTGCTGCTGCAGGTTGAAAATTAAAAAACAGATGACAATCAAGTGTCACATTCACAGAGCACAGCTTCGCAGAAAACATGTACACAAGTGTTAGTTGCTGATCATACCAATAACAATCCTATCATTGCAAGAAGAGAGCACACTGCACTTGGATTGGGCTTGCATTGACCAAATTCCAGGACAATATAATCTGAACAATAAAGATCAACATTGAAAAGAAGATTAACAGCTGAAGCATGCAGTTGTCAAAATTAAGCCAAACTGACCTTTCTTTCCAGGTTACTGCATTCACCATTGCTAGAAATTTGTTTGGAATTTGCACCATCATGTGGAGTGCTTTAGTTTGTTAAATGCCCATATGTTGCAGCTAAGGCTCTGTAACAGGGGAATCTGGCACCAATGATGGCAAGGGCTTAGAATAGTGTGGAACAGGTGCACGGGCAAACACTTTCAAAGCAACATTCAGTGATTTCAAATTCTGAAGATTAAGTTTGACACCTCAAGATTTCAGCAAACTATATATCCAATAAAACATAGGGACCAATAGACAAGTATTTAATAACTTTAATGAAAGAATAGACATGGATGAAGAATTATGACTACCAAGGGAAAGTACCAACAATCAGTTATTATTGCTGTGAATGCACTGAAAAAATTACTCATGGAAAATGAGAAAGATAAATGTTAGCAGGGAAGAGCTGCGTCTATCGAATAGATCCAACAAATGCAGTAAGGAAGGAATATGAGCACAGAATTTTTGAATGTATCAGTGGGACAGATGTCAGTACTGGGAATTCTTCCCATTTAAGGCACACAGAAGATGACAGTGGTCTTAAGTGACAGCATGACACATGCAATAGCAAATTGGCAGCTCATTATGCACTGCACATGATATGCTTCTCTAATAAAGTAAAATGGAAAGAAAACCTGTCTGGGGTAAAACAGGTTGCCAATTGGCGATTACCTGTCTTACGATTGCAAGCAAGATCAATTTAACCTTCATAGTGGTCACCATCTTACACTTCCGAGTCAGGTACAGCATAGCAGGATAGTGGTCCCTCTGCTCTCCCAACAATGTGCCCCAGCCTCAGCTGTTGAAAGATATCCCATTCAGCACCAATGTGATTTTGTGGCTGTTTTCAAAACATGCATCATCGAACCGGTCTAAATCACAATGGACATTCGGATCTTCAACCCCAATACTTTTTTGTACAGCAGTGTAACGGTTGGCTAAAGGTAAATCCTGTTGCACAGCATGCATCAGTTACATAGGGCAAGCTACGTGATACAATGCTTTTCCATTAACCTGTAACTAAGTGCTGGATTCTCCGCTTCCCCAGCCGTGTGTTTCTCTGTGGCGCTATTCGCTGACGGTGGGATTCTAAACTCCACTGCACGCTGCTGGGAAACCCACGGGCAGGGGTGCGCTGCTGGCGGGAAAGGGAATTGCAACGGCCAGAGAATTCCGGCCTAAATCTATTCAATTGGGAATCTTCAAAATTATTTGAAAGGAAGTCAGAAGATAAATTTTTATTCAAATAATTTTTAAATATAACTGATACTGTTAAGAAAGTAAATAGAAAGGAAAACTCATATTTCCAAAATACCCTTATGACTCCAGGATGTCCCAAAACCTTTTGCAGCAATGTGAAGTGCAGTCACTGTTGTAATTTAGGAAACATGATCGCCGGTTTGTGCACAGCCAGATCCTACAAGCAGCAGTATGGTAAGTATTTTTTGAGGAATAAATATTGACCAGGCACCATTGATAACTCCTCTCCTATTCCTCAAGATGGGGTTTTGGGATCTTTTCCATCCACCCGAGAGGACAGACAGGTGCCATGGTTTAATGTCTCAACTAAAAGACAGCATCTAAGACAGTGCAGCACTCCCGCAGGACCAGAATTCGTGCTTGAAGCTCTGAAGTGGAGCTGCAATCCACAACCTTCTGGCAGAAATGGAATGCTTCCATACAGCTGACAATGAGTAAATATCAGCAAGCTTAATAAGCTCACAGCCAAACAGCCTTCACCCTTCCTAGTTTGATTTACTACTTTTAAAATAAAAATTTTATCTTGCATATAATCATCAAATACTGACCAGTCTCAGTGTTTTGTTGTTAAAACATATAAGTGTTTGAATTACTGACACCGATGAGGCCCTGAGAGACACGCATGTGCAGAAAACTCCAATGTGCTCCCAAACCTGGAACACCTCCACCCAGTGCTGTCAAGCCCAAGTCCTCCTCTCGGCTCACTGATAAATGATTTTCAGAAATCCATTAGTGGGCCAAATCACACATGAATCACCAGTTCTATCAGTATGTTCCCTCTCTGCAGTCTGTCAAGCTCAAGATTCCCAGTCATTTCAGGCCAAAGAATCCAAAAATACAACCTACTCAACTCTATCCAGTCCATTACCACTAAATATTAGCATCCACAAATTCAGTTTAGGAAGCTAGAGGCCTGGATGGATCAGAAAGAGGAGCCAGGAGACCATAAAGCAGATGAAACATGGTTCTCCATGGTTTTCCTTGTGGAAAATTCTGCTGGTTGGCTGAAGCTTCTGTGCACCTAGCCTCTTTTACTGGTGCGTGTTGTACCTGAGCTATTTTGAAAATTCCATCCATACGTAGATGTTCATCAAATCCACTGGTTAAAAATTGGCAAGAGTTCTGTGAGACCCCAAAAATTATGCTCGAAGTGTCCCAAACACGGGTAATTGACCTGTGAGGGGATAAATTATCATTGATAATTAGTCCCTTTCATAGCTAAAGACTGCTTAACCTCACCTTTCCCCTTGGTCTAGGAAGGATCTGAGGGCATTTTATGTGAAGTAACTGTGGGGTCTCATTGCTTTTCACTGCTCATGAACCCTTCCAGACGTTGGCACCCAGCCGGCAATGTGAAAAACCTCGGCCGGGATTCTCTGTTTGAGGGACTAAGTGCTGACGCCGGGACTGAATTGGTGGTGTTCTACGACCCCAAAGGCGGCGCTGGACCCAGAGCACTTCAGGGCACGTTAATGGGCTAGCACCAGTGCCACGTGGAACTAGTGCAATTCCAATGCATAAGGGCGGCATGGTAACATATGGTTAGCACTGTTGCTTCACAGAGCCAGGGACCTGGGTTGGATTCCTGACTTGGGTCACTGTCTGTGCCGAGTCTGCATGTTCTCCCCATGTTTCCTCCGGGTGCTCTGGTTTCCTCCCACAGTCCAAAGATGTGCAGGTTAGGTGGGTTGGTCATTCTAAATTGCCCTGAGTGTCCAAAAAGGTTAGGCGGGGTTACTGGTCCACGGGGATAGGGTGGAGGTGAGGGCTTGGGTAGGGTGCTTTTTCCAAGGGCCGGTGCAGATTCAATGGGCCGAATGGCCTCCTTCTGCACTGTAAATTCTACCATTCTATGATGGTGTCGGGTTTGGGATTGGCACTCAAGAGCCCGACAAGCTACAGCCTCATGTAAGCACTCCACTCCCCACACACACTCAGCCAAGAAGATGGCATCCCAAAGAGCTGCACCCTGTTTTGTTGATGCGGAGCTCAAGACCCTACTGGTTGCCGGAACACCCTGTTCCCCCGGAGTGGGAAGAAGGCTGCCCCTTGCCACTGTACACCAGGCCTGGGTACAGGTGACAGAGGCTGTGAGCACCATGGGCCCCACCACCAGGACCAGCCAGCAGTGCCGGAAAAAGCTGCATGACCGCCTCAGGACGGCCAGCGTGAGTAACCAGCATCGTGTCCCTGGCACCAACCCACATCCCTCACACCCGTACCCCCCCTCCCCCCCCCCCCCACAACCCACTTCCCACCTAGAGGACGACCAAACCCCACCCGCCAGCATTCTGCTCACACCCCACCCTGCACCACATGGCAACACACATACTGTCCGCCATGGCAGGATGCCCTGCACACACAGGTCACTAGCTGCCCACCCCTTGTGCTGCCCACGTCCGACTGCCTCACACAGTGCATTTTCTATCTCCCCCCCTCTCCACCAGGTGAATGCGGTGCACAACTGCAGAAAGGAGAGAGCAGACTGAAGGGGGCCTGCCGGACCTGTGTCCCCTCACCACCCCGGAGCGGCGGGCGTTGGACCTGGTCGGTAAGCCCAGAGATCGGGCAGTTGCCGAGTCAGAGGTCGGCATTGGGGAACAAAGTGAGCCCCCGCTGAGTTGCGGTGTCCCTATTGCATGCGTAGCACCACTCCTATAGCACCGCACCACCGCCACACCAGCACCCAACAGGGGTTATGTGCCGCAGTCGTGGCTGGCTGATGGCGCCTATCCGGAGGCCACAGACAAACGTAGAGATCCGCTGCACCAATACCCATGCCGTGACCAGGGGCGTGATTGAGCGGTTCATCGACTTGGGGGGGTGGGGGATGGGAATTGGCCAGTGGCATGGACACTGCATCCAATCCCCACCCACCCCACTCCCTCACCTGCAACTCCCTCTGTGATACATACCTGCCGCACAATGTGGGTATGGGCCCTGGGTTGGCAGTAATACCAGGTCTGCTCCATTGGATGGATGATGATGACACACCCACTCTGCGATGAGCTCTCAATTGGCACCCTGGCAGTGCCAACCATGTGACCTGCACTGCCCAGCCTGCTGGTAGTGCCACCTGAGAACCTTGGCAGTGCCAGGCTGTCACCAGGTGGCACTGCCAGGGTGCCCATGTGGCACCAGCAGTGCCATGGTACCACGCTGCCCAAAGGGTATGCACCTGAGGACTTCTGATCCCCCGGGAGTGCGTTCCATCTTATCTCCATTTCTGGAGACCAGTACTGAACAGCACTTGCCAAGATCTCCAATGCAAATCAGATTAATCCCACGCTTCAGGTAACTCGGATATCTGCACATTAAAGTGAGACTAGTTCTATCGCTTTAATATATAGATTTGCTAAAAAGTGATCCCGCCCACAATGGACAGGATTCACATCGCAATGGCTCACGAGATCCCATTAGATCTTGCAAGGCGTTGTGAGCCAGGTAGATCTTATCGGCCACGCTGCGCTGCGGCAAACTACATTTCTGGCACAACGTGGTTGTTCAATCATGTCCAAGATGTAAGCATGAGAACCCCCAGGTCCCTCTGTCCCTCCATACACTTTAGAACTCTGCCATTAAGCCTAGTTCTCCTTATCCCACCTGCTAAAATCACCTCCTCACATTTCTTTGTATTCAATTCCATCTGCTACTTGTTATTTGTCTGCCATTTGCTGTTACAGATATCAAGTATTACACAAGTGGCTTCTACCTACATATAATTAAGCTAAGAAAGCTATCTAATATTTTTTTTCCAGCAGCCTGAAGTGAGTAATAAAGGTGGGGGTGGACCTTAACCCTCAATAATTAAGCAAATAGAATATGACACAAGGCTTTTGATATAACTAAAGACCTCCACTGGAAATAATTATTATCTTTTCAGTATTAGCAAGTGATGTCATTTTGTGTTGCCTTAGCTCAAAGCTAAAGTTAGCAGTTACTTTAAATAATTATACTTCCCCCGATTTTATAATAATACATTCCATTAGGATGATCCATATACTAATTCGGAGTTAGTTGGTGAAACTGCCCCATATGGAAGGAGAAAGCATTCTCAGAGCACATACACAGGAGGTGTTTTCATAACAATCAGGCAATGATAGCAAGGAGTGTGATGAAAAAGGGAATTAGCTGCCAGGCGCTTTCCAAAGTGTTGTCCATCTTCTTGTGGAACCTCAGTTCAAGTACTTTCATCTTTTAAAATTTAGAACACACAAACTTCCTCTCCCAGCAAGTGGCATCATCTGTAGACTCACCTCAATTTGCACCTGAAATTGTGAATAATTATGGAAATGATGATAGACTGGGAAGTTGAATCAAATAATAATAACCGTTATCATTGTCACAAGTTGGCTTACATTAGAACTTCAATGAAGTTACTGTGGAAATCCCCGAGTCGCCACACTCCGGCCGGCACCTGTTCGGGTACACAGAGGGAGAATTTGGAATATCCAATTCACCTCACAAGCACGTCTTTCGGGACTTGTGGGAGGAAACCGGAGCACCCGGAGGAAACCCACGCAGACCCAGGGGGAACGTGCAGTTTCCACACAGACAGTGACCCAAGCGGGAATTGAACCCAGGAGCCTGGCGCTGTGAAGCAACAGTACTAACCACTGTGTTACCGTGCTTATCAACATTCGGATTTTGGTGAATCCTGTGGTAGTAGCAGTATTACGGTACCTGATAGGCTGGAGCACCATTGGTGGAAACTGTATGCTTTCTATTGGTTAAGATGTATGGTAGCTCCACCCTGCTAGGTGGGGTATAAGAGCCCGTGTCGCCCCAGCAGCCTTCCTTCTGTACCTGAGTTGCTGGGGGAAACATCGAGCTTATTAAAGCCTTCAGTTGGACTACAACCTCGCTTTAGTGGTCATTGATCGTGCATCAATTTAATAAGCTAGTTTTTTTTTTTTTAAAAAGGATGGAGCTCCGAATCATGCCAGAGTGTCTGCAACTCAGCCCCCACGCGGCGAACACAGCGGCAATCTTCAAGCACTGGCTGGCGTGCTTTAAAGGGTATCTCGGGACGGCCGAAAACACACCCATGGGAGAGCAGAAAATGCAAGTCCTGCACTCAAGGGTGAGCCCGGAGATTTACACCCTCATCGAGGAAGCGGAAGACTTCAATGCAGCAATAGAGCTGCTAAAAGGACATTATATTCGCCCGGTAAACCAGGTCTACGCCCGGCACCTGCTAGCAATGAGGCGGCAAACCTCTGGGGAATCGCTGGAAGAAATATACCGTGCACTCCTGGTGTTGGGGAGAAACTGCAGCTGCCCGCAAGTTTCGGCGAGCGAACACACTGAACTCTTGGTCCGGGATGCTTTCGTGGCAGTCATGCTATCCTCACAAATCCACCAGCGACTGCTAGAAAAAGACACTCTGGGTCTCAAGGAGGCACGGGCCCTTGCAGGCTCCCTGGACGTGGCCTCCAGAAATGCCCGCGCTTACTTTCCTGACCGCGCGGCAGCCCCCTGGGCAGTGTGGAACCCGTCCGCAGCCGACCCTGAGACATCCCCCATCCCCCCACAAGCCTGCGCTGCAAGGCAGCCTGGCAACCCCGGGGGCCCCGCTGCTACTTTTACGGGCAATCCAAGCACCCCCGCCAGCGCTGCCCGGCCCGCGCATCTACCTGCAAGGGATGCGGCAAAAAGGGCCATTTCGTGGTGGTATGCCAGGCCCGTGCAGTTGCCGCACGGTGGCGAATGTGGACCGCCACCACAAACCTCTCCACAGTCCCCGTGCATCATGCGGGCGCTGCCATCTTCCTACTCCAGGGCCACGTGCGGATCCCGAGTGCAGCCATCTTGTCCCGCGGACGCCACGTTAGAGGGATGGGCGCCGCCAGCCATGTGCGACCGATGGGAGCCGCCACCTTGGATGAACCCCCAGGACGCCAGCTCGGCTGACCACACACTGCCCGAAGAGAACACTCAACTCCTGCAATTAGCCTCGGTGACTCTGGATCAGTCCCTGCCTCGAACACTCTCAACTGCTACAACTGGGCAGCACGGTAGCATTGTGGATAGCACAATTGCTTCACAGCTCCAGGGTCCCAGGTTCGATTCTGGCTTGGGTCACTGTCTGTGCGGAGTCTGCACATCCTCCCCGTGTGTGCGTGGGTTTCCTCCGGGTGCTCCGGTTTCCTCCCACAGTCCAAAGATGTGCGGGTTAGGTGGATTGGCCATGATAAATTGCCCTTAGTGTCCAAAATTGCCCTTAGTGTTGGGTGGGGTTACTGGGTTATGGGGATAGGGTGGCGGTGTGGACCTTGGGTGGGTAGGGTGCTCTTTCCAAGAGCCGGTGCAGACTCGATGGGCCGAATGGCCTCCTTCTGCACTGTAAATTCTATGAAACTCATCTATGATGAACGACTGTATTCATCAACGGGCACGAGACATCCTGCCGAATCGACTCTGGGAGCACGGAGAGCTTCATACACCCTGACACGATAAGGCGATGTTCTCTCCTCATCCACTCCGTTAATCAAAACATCTCCCTGGCCTCCGGTACACACTCAGTGAAGATAAAGGGGTTTTGTGTCGCTAACGTCACAGTCCAGGGAAGGGAGTTCAAAAATTTCCGTCTCTACGTCCTTCCCCACCTCTGCGTGGTCACACTCCTAGGTTTAGACGTCTAGTGTAACCTCCAAAGTCTAACCTTCAAATCGGCGGCCCTATATCCCCCCTCACTGTCTGCGGCCTCGCGACCCTTAAGGTCGACCCGCCTTCCCTGTTTGCGAGCCTCACCACGGATTGCAAACCCGTCGCCACCAGGAGCAGACGGTACAGTGCCCAGGACCGGATCTTTATTAGGTCAGAGGTCCAAAGGCTACTGAGGGAAGGAGTCATTGAAGCCAGTAACAGCCCCTGGAGAGCACAAGTAGTGGTGGTAAAGACCGGGGAGAAACATAGGATGGTCATCGACTACAGTCAGACCATCAACAGGTTTACGCAGCTGGACGCGTACCCTCTCCCCGCATATCCGACCTGGTAAACAGGATCGCGCAATACAAGGTCTTCTCCACGGTGGACCTTAGGTCCGCCTACCACCAGCTCCCCATCCGCACTAGTGACCGCAAATACACTGCCTTCGAGGCAGATGGGCGGCTCTACCACTTCTTAAGGGTTCCCTTCGGTGTCACCATCGTGGTCTCGGTCTTCCAGCACGCGATGGACCGAATGGTTGACCGGTACGATTTACGCCCGTGTCCTTCTTCTCCCGTACCCTCCATGCTTCCGAAATCCGCCACTCCTCAGTCGAAAAGGAGGCCCAGGCCATAGTAGAAGCTGTGCGACATTGGAGGCATTACCTGGCCTGCAGGAGATTCACTCTCCTCACGGATCAACGGTCGGTTGCCTTCATGTTCGATAATGCACAGCGGGGCAAGATAAAAAACGACAAGATCTTGCGGTGGAGGATTGAACTCTCCATCTACAACTATGAGATCTTGTATCGTCCCGGGAAGCTAAATGACGCCCTGTCCCGCAGCACATGTGCCACCGCACAAGTGGACCGCCTCCGAGCACTCCACGAGGACCTCTGCCATCCGGGGGTCGCTCGCGTTTTCCATTTTGTCATGACCCGCAACCGGCCCTATTCCATTGAGGAGGTCAGGACAGCCACCAGGGACTGCCAAATCTGCGCGGAGTGCAAACCGTACTTCTACCGGCCAGAGAAGGTGCACCTGATAAAGGCTTCCTGTCCCTTTGAATGCCTCAGCATGGACTTCAAAGGGCCCCTCCCCTCCACCCACCGCAACACGTACTTCCTGAACGTGATTGACAAGTACTCCCAATTCCCATTCGCCATCCCCTGCCCCGACATGACCACAACCGCCGTCATCAAGGCCCTCCATAGCATCTTTGCACTGTTCAGGTTCCCCGCTTACATACATAGTGATAGGAGGTCCTCCTTTATGAGCGACGAACTGCGTCAATTCCTGCTCAGCAAGGGCATCGCCTCGAGCAGGACGACCAGTTACAACCCCCGGGGTAACGGACAGGTAGAGAGGGAGAACAGAACGGTCTGGAAGACCATTCTACTGGCCCTACGGTCCAGGAATCTGGCAGGAAGTCCTCCCGGATGCCCTCCACTCCATCCGGTCACTGCTTTGTACCACCATCAACCTGACACCTCACGAACGTCTCCTTGTCTTCCCCAGGAAGTCTTCCTCTGGGACCTCGCTCCCGACCTGGCTGGCAGCACCCAGACCCATCCTGCTCCGAAAACACGTGTGGG
Organism: Scyliorhinus torazame; assembly: GCF_047496885.1. Classification (NCBI taxonomy): domain Eukaryota; kingdom Metazoa; phylum Chordata; class Chondrichthyes; order Carcharhiniformes; family Scyliorhinidae; genus Scyliorhinus; species Scyliorhinus torazame. Next base: position 131,155,976 of record NC_092717.1, on the reverse strand, counting down.
CGCACAAGTCGGACCCATTGGGTGAGAGGGTCCATCTTCTCCACGCTAACCCCCATTACGCCTACGTGGCGTACCCCGACAGCCGACAAGATACGGTCTCCGTACGAGACCTGGCACCAGCCGGAGCCCCACGCACACCCCAGCCACCAGTCCCACCCTCCCCTCCACCAGGGCACCTGACAGGAGGATTGGTCCTTCTGCCGGCCCTGTCCAGGCCCCCCACAGGCGCTCCCTTCCCAGGTCAACCATTTTCCCCACCAGCGCTGTCGAGGGGTGCCGAAGCTGCCATGGAGATCAAAGCCACGCTCCCGGAGTCACAGACGACCGAGCCTCCACCGGAGTCACCACCGAAGCTCCAACGATCACAAAGGACGACCAGGGCCCCCAATCGACTGATTGCTTCATTTTAAATTGTAAACTGTAAATTTAAATCATCAATTGTAAATAGCTATCAGAATTGTAAATAGTTACAAAACGCTGTACGGAGGTATTACGGTACCTCCATAACTAATTCTACCACGTTGCCATGTTTGTAGTATCAGGCACCCACCCCCGCCGGACTCTTTTTTATTACGGTACCTGAAAGGCTGGAGCACCATTGGTGGAAACTGTATGCTTTCTATTGGTTAAGATGTATGGTAGCTCCACCCTGCTAGGCAGGGTATAAGAGCCGGTGCCGCCCCAGCAACATTCATTCTGTACCTGAGCTGCTGGGGGAAACATTTAGCTTATTAAAGCCTTCAGTTGGACTACAACCTCGCTTTAGTGGTCATTGATCGTGCATCAAATTCTAAAAGAGTGAAAGCTAAATTAGAAGTTCCTAAATTGATGGCAGATATTTGACCTGGTTAGAAAATTAGTTGAGTGGCAGGAGACAAAGCGTAGTGATAATGGCGGGCGCTCTAATTTTCAGGATGTGACTCGTATCTATTTTAGAGCTTCAACCAATTCACTTTATTTATTCACAATTTAGATGATGGAATAGAAAACGACATGTCCAAACTTGCTGATGGCATAAAGATAGGAGACATCGTAAGCCACGTAGATGGAAGTAAAACATCACAAAGTGATATTAACAAATTTAGCGATTAGGAAAAAGTGTGCCAATTGGATTTCAATACAAGCAAATGTGACGCTTTCCATGCTGGACTTGAAAAGGATAGACAGGGTAGTTTGAAAATGGCAAAAAGCTAGAAACAGTGGAGGTGCAAAGAAACTTAGGGATAGAAATTAATAAAGCATTAAAATGTCATGTCCAGGGTACTAAAAATAATCAAAAAGGCTGATGGAATGCTAGCTTTTATATCTGAAGAACTAGAATGCAGGCAGAAGTCATACTGCAGCTAAACAAAATTGTGCAGCTCAAGTACAGTGAGCAGCAGTATTGGGCATCATATCTTAGGAAGGATATGTGGCCTTGGAGGGATGCAGCATTGAGTTACCAGAATGATATTTGGACCCCAATGACTACATTACAAGGAGGGATTATCCAAACTAGCTTTGTATACCCTGAAAATTAAAAGATTAAGGGGTGATTTGATCAAAGTCTTCAAGATATTATGGAGAACAAATAAGGTAGATCAAGAGAAACTTCTGCTGGTTCAGAGAATCAAATGAAATTAGGAAACACCTCGACACACAAAGGGTGGTGGGAGTTTGTACCTCTCCTCCACAAAAGTAAATTGATGCTTGATTAATTAGTAATTTTAAATCTGAGATCGATAGATTTTTGTTAACCAGATGGGTTAAGGGAGATGGGGTAAAGGTGGATATACGGAGTATTGTTGCAGATCAGGCATGTTCTTATTAAATGAAGATGCTCAAAAGTGTTAATGACCTACTCCTTTTCGTATGATCTGTTTTGTACCGGCGACAAAAATAATCCCTTATGTGTTTACATTGCAGAATAACATTCACAAAATATCTCCTCTTAAATGTTCCGCCATGTCAGTTTATCTCCAATGTTGAGGGCAACTAATGAGGCTGTGTGTGTGCCACTAACTCTCTTTACAAGGGAGTCAATGAAGATAGAAGTGGCACCAGTTGATTGGAAATGGACTAATGTGGCATTCAGGTTCAAAATGATGATTAAAGTAAATATAGGTACTGTATCATGTCGTGTTAGGTACACTGGTATAACACTGGCTGCAACTGGATGCAGCTTGGATCAAAAAGATACTCCAGACCTTGAAGTTAGTTCAATCAGGTTTATTGAACTAATGGCACTGTTAGCACATTTCTCTGTGAGTTTGACTCTCTGCTAACTTAAGTGTGGTTACTCTGTCTGACTGAACCAGACTAGCTCTTAGCCACGTGGTGGAGGTGAGAGATTGTAACAACACCCTTGACTGACTCTCTAGATGTTCATCAGTGGAAAGAGGCAGAGTGTGAGTGCCTCGTGTCTTTTATAGTCAGATCCCACCCCTGAGTGTCCTGCCTGCTTATTGGTCATGTCCTGTTCTCTGTGTCCATTAGCTGCTTGTCTGTATATCATTATGTGTGTGTCTGTATATCATGACAGGTACTTAAAGGCTCTGTTGTCTTACTTCAATTAAAATATGGAATCAATTATCAGGAGCAAACATAAGAGTATCAGTGCAAAAATACCCCACCAAATGCAGTTGACAATTCCATACAGCAAAGATCCTGCTCGGCTAACATTCTGATTTAATTGAGGAAGTGCCGACCCAGGTAAACTGTGGTAGACCATACGATGTGTACTATTAAATTCAATCATGGATCCAAAGAAAGCTTCTTTACTTAGAGAGTGGTTAGGAGTATCTGAAATGAACAGCAGAAATAAATTTATGGGGAAGATAGATAAGTGCATAAGGGAAAGGAATAGAAATATATAATAATAATATAATATTATTATATAGAGCCTATTGCTGAGATGGGTTGTGGCAACCACCGTACCCCTGTTGACAAGGCTGGGTGGTGACTATAGAGGTCCCCCACATCACAGACCCGGTGCCACTCACTGATGGGGTCAGGGATGCAGTACAGACGACAGCATATCGAGGGACTGTGTGAGGGGTGCAGGTGGGATTGGGTTGGGGGGACGTGTTGAGGATGGTGAAGCAGTAACTCAGGGTAACAATGTAACCTGTTGGCATTGGATGGTCAAGGGAATATTTATCTTGCTAACGTGTCTTCTCTTCTCCCTCCCTGCAGAGGGTGAATTTGGGAGTCCAGACACTGAGCTTGCTATCTACCTGGCCACAGCTGCCGTTGCGAATGTACAGAGGCTGGAGGCACAGGGCCAATCAAGATTCGCTGCACAAGAGGAGCCTGCTCCAGGAGAGCAGGATCAGCCAGTGAGGCTCGTGTGTGGGCAGTTCGATTGGCCAAGGAGGATATGCAAAGGAGGTGCTGCACCAGGGCACGTGTATAACACCAGTGCCTATCAATCGAGGAGTTGCTAGACCATCTGTGCTGCCGAAGACTTTGGCTAACCAATGAGAACATGCTCCACCTATGCCAGATGGTAGCACACCTCGGAGGGTGACCCCAGCTGGAAAGTTCAAGTGTCTTGGGGCCCCTGTTCTGTGCCATCCTCTAGCAACCACACCATCAACCTCCCACATTCCCCACCCGGCACATTCTCTCCACTCAGCTCAGCCCATCCACCACACCCTTAGACAGAGGATTGAGGCAGGTTGGAATGTTGGTGAAAAGGTTAATTGTGACTATATACATTGTTGTGCCCTGACCACTACCTCTAACCAATGTGCTTCGCCCGTGCTAACTTAACTGGTGTCTCACTCTCTTATCTATGTGCTTTTGGCAATATTCAATTCTTTACCCATCAGTCTGGCCTCAATAAAATTCGAGATGGATTTGTAGGTATAGTATTATTTATTTTAACTCACTTGCAAGCCTGACTCACTTCATAATGAGCCTCAGAACACACAACCTGTCTTCTGAAACCCTAGGAACCGAGTGAGGTCAGAGACAAAGAGATCTCTGCAAATACATTCAAATAGCATCAAGTTTCACATACAAGATTCCCATACGTCATCCTATACCCCTCCTGACCTGGCCATACATCCTGATTGGCTCACATCGCATTCCTTAACCACTTGTTACCCAGTATCCTTTTCCCCATCCTTGCCATGCTTTCTGAAATCCTTTGTCTGTGAACTTACTACTATCAGACTGATCACATCCACATTACTGTAACTAATATTTGAACTAACTATTTTATATTGCATTCGTTTGTTCAATTCCTCACTTTGGTCTCTGAGAAATCAGGCTTGCTGGCATGTTTAGGCCCTGCACCTCTCAGTGCCAGTGCAAAACCACTCCCCCTCCAAAACATTTTGTGTCAGTGTTCCCTTGTGAGAGGGACAGTGTGGGTAGAGAAATCAGGGTGAAATATTGTAATAAAATTTAAAAGATTAACATACTCAGAGAGGAGGTTCTGAATGGTCTGGCAAGTTTAAAGGTAGACAAATCTCCCGGGCCAGATGATTTGTATCCAGGCTGCTGAGTGAGGCAAGGGAGGAAATAGCACGGGCGCAGGCAATAATTTTCAACTCCTCTCTGGCCACAGGTGAGATGCTGGAGGACTGGAGGATAGTCAATGTGGTACCATTATTCAAGAAGAGAGGAAGGGATGAACCAGGAAACTACAAGCCAGTCAGTCTAACCTCAGTGGCAGGGAAACTATAGGAAGCTATTCTGAGAGACAGAATTAATCTGCATTTGGAGAGGCAGGGATTAATCAAGAACAGTCAGCATGGTTTTGCTAAGGGGAGGTCATGTCTGACCAACTTGATTGAATTTCCCGAAGACGTGACCAGATGTGTAGATGAGGGAAATGCATTTGACGTAGTCTACTTGAACTTCAGCAAAGCTTTTGATAAGGTCCCACATGCAAGACCAAAATTAAGGTAAGAGCCCATGGGATCCAAGGAAATTTGGCAAATTGGGTCCAAAATTGGCTGAGTGGCAGGAAGCAGAGGGTGATGGTCAGGGGGTGTTTTTCTGACTGTAGGCTGTGTCCAGCGGGGTCCTGCAGGGATCAGTGTTGGGGCCTTGCTGTTTGTGGTTTATATAAATGACTTAGACATGAATGTAGGAGGGTTAATCAATAAGTTGCAGATGATACAAAAATTGGTGGGGTAGTAAATAGTGAGGAGGAGAGCCTTTGATTACAGGGGGATATAGATGGGTTGTTCAGATGGGCTGATCAGTGGCAATTGGAATTCAATCCGGATAAGTGTGCAGTGATGCACTTGGGCAGGACAAACAAAGCAAGGGAATAGATGATAAACGGCAGGACCCTGAGGTGTACAGAGGATCAGAGGGACACTGATGAGCATGTACACCGGTCCCTTAAGGTAGCAGAGCAAGTGGAATTGTGGTTAAGAAGGCATATGGTGTACTTGGCTTTATTAGCTGAGGCATAGCGGTTAACTGCAGGGAGGTACCGGAATTGTATAAATGTTGGTTAGGCGACAGCTAGAGTATTGTGTGCAGTTCTGGAATCCACATTGTAGGAGGGATGTGATATCAGCGGAAAGAGTGCAGAGGAGATTCACCAGGATGTTGCCTGGCTGGAGAGTGTTAGCTTTGAAGAGAGAATGGATAGACTGGGGTTGTTTTTCTTGGAGCAGAGGAGAATGAAGGGGCCATGATTAAGATGTATAAAATTATGAGGGACATAGATAAGAGTAGACAGGAAGAAACCTTTCCCCAAGCTGGAGGGGTCAATGACCAGGGGGCATAGTTTTAGGTAAGGGGCAGGAGGTTTAATGGGGATGTGAGGAAAAACTGTTTCAAGCAGAGGTTGGTGGGAATTTGGAACTCACTGCTTGAAAGGGGTGGTGGAGGCAGAATCCCTCATAACATTTAAGAAGTATTTAGATGTGTACTTGCAATCCCGATGCATACAAAGGTCAAGTGCTGGAAAATGGGATTAGAACATTAGGTGCTTGTATGTGGCTGGCACAGACACGATAGGCTGAGGGGCCTTTCTGTGCTGTATGATTCTATGGTTCCATAGACTATAAGACCATAAGACATAGGAGCAGAATTTGGCCATTCGGTCCATCAAGTCTGCCCACCCTTCAATCATGGCTGATATGTTTCTCACCCCATTCTCCTGCCTTCTTCCAATAACCCCTGATCCCCTTATTAATCGAGAATCTATCTAACTGCCTTAAAGAGTTCCACTGATTCACCACGCTCTGGCTTAAGAAATTCCTCCTCATCTCAGTTTTCAAGGATCGTCCCTTCAGTCTGAGGCTGTGCCCTCAGGTTCTAGTTTCTACTACTAATGGAAACACCCTCGACACGTCCATTCTATCCAGGCATCTCAGTATCCTGTAAGTGTGGGTGGATTGCGATCTGGATACTGACCAACCACCCGACAGGAATCACACCTTATTTCCCGCAGGATCCCACACCCTGAGCCTTTCCAACGTTTTCTATTTTGATTTCAGATATCCAACATTTGCAGTAATTTGTTTATTGTACCATTGTAGCCTTGGTGGACCCAATGGCCTATTTCCGTACTGTAATACACTACAAGTTTAATTGCAGGTGAAATGTTGATTGAAAATGTAATAACAATAATCACTTATTGTCACAAGTAGGCTTCAATTAAGTTACTGTGAAAGCTGTTTAGCACAGGGCTAAATCGCTGGCTTTGAAAGCAGACCAAGGCAGGTGCAATGTTAAAAGGGGTGCAATGTTATTTAGAAGACATTCTTATCACCGGTTCAAGTAAACAAGAACACTTGAAGATCTTGGAAGTTACACTGAAATGTCTACAAAACCATAATCTCCAAGTTAAAAAGGAAAAGTCTGATTTTTCAAGATATCCATAACCTTGGTCACATCATCGATAAAGGTGGCTTGCATAAGGGGCCGGATAAAGATGACAGCGATTTTCAAAGCACCACGTCCTTAAAATGTGACACAATTAAGACATTTTTTATGATTGATAAATTATTTGTCCCAAATTTAACAACGCAATTGAAGCCATTACACACTTTATTATGTGCCAAACAGGTATGGTACTGCACAGAAGAATATAGAAGTGCGTATAAAGAGGTGAAGAAGTCCGAGCTGTTAGTTCATTACAATCCCAAGCTAAAGCTAATTGCTTGTGATGTGTCACCCTATGGGATTCGTCCAGTTGTCTCACACATAATGCCCTCAGGAGAGGACCGACCGATAGCATTTGCTTCATGAACTTTTACTAGCACAGAAACAAATTTTGCTTAGCTAGAAAAAGGAACTTTGAGCATCATTATCGGTGTAAGAAGATTTCACTACGACCTTTATGGACCTCAGTTTACTCTCTTGATGGCCCACCGACCCTTGACGACAATCTTTGGGCCGTATAAAGAAATTCCTTCTTTAGCAGATTGTAGGTTACAGAAATGGTCTTTGATATTATCGGCACATATGTACGATAGCCAATATTGTAAGTCACAGCAATATGAAAAGGCTGATGCATTGTCAAAATTACCATTACAAATCAAGTAAGAAACTGAAGAAAATGTTGTCAACGTCTTATATTTCTCACACATGGATAATGTACCGGTAACTTCATTTCAAGTACAGAGGCACACAAGAACTGATCTAATGATCCCAGGTTCGATCCCCCACTGTCTATGCGGAGTCTGCAAGTTCTCCCTGTGTCTGCGTGGGTTTCCTCCAGGTGCTCCGGTTTCCTCCCACAGTCCAAAGACGTGCCGGTTAGGTGGATTGGCCATGATAAATTGCCCTTAGTGACCAAAAAGGTTAGGAGGGGTTATTGGGTTACGTGGATAGGGTGGAAGTGAGGGCTTAAGTGGGTCAGTGCAGACTCGATGGGCCGAATGTCCTCCTTCTGCACTGTATGTTCTATGTTCTATGATGGGGAATTTTATGAACATGGTCCAAAAGGAACAACGTCATATGTGCATTATTAAAATTAGATGCTCAAATTGAAGAGAAAGTTGAGCAATGTCAATCTAGTGCAAAACTAAGAAACACTCCACCAGTGCAACCGTTATATTCTTCGGGCGGCATGGTAGCACAGTGGTTAGCACTCTGGCTTCACAGCTCCAAGGTCCCAGGTTCGATTCCCGGCTTGGGTCACTGTCTGTGCGGAGTTTGCACGTTCTCCCCGTGTCTGCGTGGGTTTCCTCCGGGCACTCCGGTTTCCTCCCACAGTCCAAAGATGTGCAGGTTAGGTGGATTGGCCATGCTAAATTGCCCTTAGTGTCCAAAAAGGATTAGGAGGGTTTACTGGGTTACAGGGTAGGGTGGAAGTGTGGGTTTAAATGGGGTGGTTTATCCAAGGATCAGTGCAAACTCGATGGGCCAAATGACCTCCTTCTGCACTTTAAATTCGATATTCTATGTTCTATGGAATGGCCGACACAGCCACGGCAGAGAATAAGCATAGACTATGGTGGCCCATTTGAGGGACACATGTTCCTATTGATTGTGGATGCACAATCTAAATAGCCAGAAGGAGTGATTATGAAATCAACAATGACAAACCAAACCATTGAGAAGTTGGATGAAATATTTTCATGCTTTGGTAGACCGGAGCAGGCTGTAAGTGACAATGGTACTCAATTTACTTCTAAGGAGTTCCAAAATGACTTAAAAGGAAATCACATACACCACAGGAAGTCAACACTATACCATCCTGCAACAAATGGATTGGCCAAGCAACTCATATAGTCACTTAAACATTCCATCAAGATATCAAGGGACCAAGGTACGTTGTCAAGGCGAGTGAATAATTTCTTGATATCTTACCGAAACTCCACACAATCAACAACACAGAGTTGATCAGCAATGCTGCTTTCCAAAAGGAACCTAAGGGCACAGTTTGACATTTTGGCACCATCTGATACTTCAGAGATTGTCAAATGACAACAACAAGCACAGATTTCTCGGGTAGGAACAAAACTTGAAAAAGCGAGTATTCACTCAGGGAGAGTGTGTGCAAGCAAGAAGCTACATGACTAATGGGAAATGGGTACCTGCTATTATCCTCGCAAAGACAGGTCCAATATCATACACCGTACAGATAGATGATGAAAAGGTTTGGTGAGGTCATACTGACAAATTACTAGCTTCATGAAGTGAAATCACTGAAAATTCACAAGAAATATTTCTACATTTAAAAATCTAAGCAGTGATATGTCTGAACAGAACCAAACACAGAGACAAGTTCAGATTCGGTTTCTGAAGTCTTTCCAATGCCTATAGAGATGGACATTCTCCGGACCCCCGAAATCGACGAAATCACGGCACCCGCCCCGCGGCCCGGAAGTACAGGATGCATCTCATAATCGGGCGTGACGACCGATTCTCCGGGGCCTCAGTGATTCTGCGCCTCGGGTGGACCAATTTCCCGACGGCATGTTTCTAATGTGCTATAAAAAGTCGTCAAGCTGGTGTGCTGGCTGAGGCGGCTCAGAGAGGAGGTTGGAGGAGGCATGGGGGGACTGCGGGCTCCCGATTGAACACCGACTGTGCTTTCTGTGGGGGGGGGGGGGGGGGGGGGCTCCTGCCAGGGCCGGGGGATGGGAGGGGAGAGGAGAGGGGGGGACTGGCCGGGCAGCCGGGGAGCCCCCGAAAGGACAGGGGCGGTGCCCACGCACCGAGTGCCATTACGGCGGCCATCTCACTGACCACCAGATACGGATCCTGCATGTCTGGGCCCGGTATCCAGGCAGTGTGCATGACTCATTCATATTGGCACAATCGGTGAACCCCGACATTTTCGAGGGACCCCCCCCCCCCACCCCGGCTGCGGGGCTGATTGCTAGGTGACAGGGGTTACCTGTTGAGGTCGTGGCTGATGACGCCTATACATGGCTACAGACCGACGTGGAGACCCGCTACAATGATGCCCTTCGGGGTCCCGAAAATGTGCTTCAGGTGCCTGGACTCCTCTGGAGGGGCTTTCCAGTACGAGGCCAGGAGGGTCGGCTGCATCGTTGTGGTCTGCTGCGCCCTCCACAATATAGCCCAGCAGAGGGGCGATGTGCTGGAGGAGGATGAGGAGTAAGGGCAGGCCTCGTCAGACGAGGAGGATGAGGGGGAGTTGGACAATGTGCGGGACATGGGGCCTGGCCAGGCACGGGAGGCCGCACAACGGTACCGCCAGGGTCAGCGAGCACGGGACACACTCAGCGGAATACATTTCACAGATATGGGGAGGAGGGGGACACTGGGCACGGGCACAGACACCACAGTACCACACCCCTTCACCACCAAACACCATCACCTCCCACACCACCGACCACCCTCACCTCCCACTTCACCAAAACACGCGCATGCACACACCCTCCGTTACGCAGACCTGCGGCACTACGAGCCGGGGACACTGGGTTGGCAGTGACAGCAGGTCTGGTCCATGGGATGGAAGATAATGACAGCCCACTCTGCGATAAGCTCCATGCTCCACGTCGTTAGACAAGGTCTAACGTGCCCACAGTAGCACCTTCCACCTGGGTGATCCCTGCATGCGGCCTGGCCAGTCCATCACACGGTCCTGTCGAATAGCTGGGGAGGGATGATGGGGATGTACGGGAGGTGGGGTGGGGGAGGCTACACGGCCTCACTCACCCACCACCCCTCACTCCCAGTGGCTATCACTGACCGACCCACCACCACATCCATCAGACAGAGCACCAAGGCTGGTTTTAACTGTGAACATGTGTTTATTCTGAACAATAATATACAGTCTGTGCCCTAGCCCCTATATCTAACCTGTGCCCTGCACCTGTGCCAACTCAACTGGTGTCTAACTTTCTTGCCTTACGGGACCTACCACTACAAGTTTGTGGTTCCCCAGACGGTACAGCAGTAGTGGAGGCGGCCTGCTGTAACTCCTCCCCTGCGACGAGGGTCTCCGTTGGAGCACATGTCCTGGGGCGGCCTGGCCTGGATGGGGGCTGACAGGGCCCTGGAGTGCTCCTTGCAGCTCTGGCTGCGGATACAGGGCCCTGCACTTCCAGTCGGGAGTCTGCGCATGCGCACGGCGACGGCATGCAGTGGCTGCACCGTGTGTGATGGTGGACTCAAAACGCAGACCGTCATCCAAATTGTGGTGAATGGAAAATTACTGATAATTCACCTGTGCACTGTATTATGTTGTGTTATGTTATTAACCCTGTGGGCTCCACCTATGGTCCATTGTGTGACTTCACCCACAGGGGATATGTTGGGGCATGTACGGGCTCCGCCCATGGCTCCACCCCCTTTACAGGAAGTATAAGAGCAGCTGACCTGCGGGGCCGCCTTCAGTGTTGTACTGGTCACAGGCAGGCTCAGTTCTAAGGTGATTAAAACCACGGTTTACTTCTCCACGTGGCTTCGAGTGAATTGATGGTCGCATCAATTTAATCATCTTAAAATACTACTATGGAATCAGCCCTCAAACCTGACAGACTGGAACTCGATGCACAGGCCGCGGAGGCGAAAGTAATTTTTCACACTGGCTTCGATGCTTCAAGGTCTATCTCGCTGCGTCGTCTACACCATCCATCACTGATGAACAGTAGCTGAGCCTCCTCCACGCACGGGTGAGCCATCACATTTCTGTCCAGCTCGACGAAGCCGCTTCCGATACAGAGGCCCTCGCATTACTCGAACGCCTCTACGTGCGGCCTGTGAACGAGGTCTATGTGCGACACGTCTTCACCACTCGCCGCCAGCGCCCCGGGGAGTCGCTCGATGATTACCTACTCGACCTCAAAGCCCTCGCGCGCAACTGTAACTACCAGTACACCTGTGCACTGTATTATGTTATGCTATGTTATTAACCCTATGGGCTCCACCTATGGGCCATTGTGTGGCTTCACACAGGGGGATACGTTGGGGCATGTACGGGCTCTGCCCATGGCTCCACCCCTTTAGAGGAAGTATAAGAGCAGCTGATCTGCGGGGCCGCCTTCAGTGTTGTACCGGTCACAGGCAGGCACAATTCTAAGCTGATTAACACCACGGTTTACTTCTCCACGTGTCTTCGAGTGAATTGATGGTCGCATCATGTGTGTAGGGTTATGTGTGTGGAGGGGTAATGTGTTTGGGGGGTTGGTGCATGCGGGCGCTGGGGTGTTTGTGTGTGGGGGTGTGTGTATGAGGGGGTATTATATGTGCATGTGTTTGGGTGGGACTGTGTGAGGGAGAGGCAGTGCGTGTGTCTGTGTGTGGGTGTCTGTGTGTTAAGTGCGGGGGTGAGAGTGGTTGTGTGGGTAAGAGTATGTGAAGAGTGTGTGCGGGGAGGTAGTGTGTGTGTGCGTGGTGAGGCTGTGTGTGTGTGGGATGTGTGTCTGTGTGGAGTGTATGTGTTTACATGTGGTTTAGCACAGTGGGCTAAACAGCAGGCTTGAAATGCAGAACAATGTCAGCAGCGCGGGTTCAATTCCCATACTGGCCTCCCCGAACAGGCGCCGGAATGTGGTGACTATGGGTTTTTCACAGTAACTTCATTGATGCCTACTTGTGACAATAAGTGATTATTATTATGTGCGTATGTGGGTGTGTACGTGTGAGATAGAAAGGGGGGATGTGAGGAAGGGGTGGGAGTGTATCTGGATCACTCCCAGTCTCAGGGTTCTCATTTACCTTATCCACACCAACAGGCACTCTCACCCATGCTCACTATGTTCGACAAGATCCCGCACAAAAAGCTACTTAATAAGATAAGAGCCCATGGTGTGAGTGGTGGTATATTATGGATAGAGGATTGGCTAACTGATAGAACTCTGTTGGGATAAGTAGTGCATTTTCAGGATGACAACTTGTAACCAGAGGAATGCCATAGGGAGCAGTGCTGGGGCCACAATTATTTACAATATTTATTCACGACTTGGAGGTGGGAAGTGCCAGGTTTCCGATGATTTTTAAAATGGGTGGGAAGGCAAGAGGTGAGGGTGATACAAAGAGGGATATAGACTAGTTAAGTGAGTGGGCAAAAACTTGGCAGATGGAATGTAATGTCGGAAAATGTGAAGTTATACCTTTGGTAGGAAGAATAAATGAGGTGATTATTATTTAAATGGAGAAAGCTGCAGCACAGATGGATTACAGGTCCTTGTGTATAAATCACAAAAAGCTAGCATGCAAGTTCAGCAAGTAATTGGGGAGGGGATGGAGTATAAAAAATAGGGTTGCTAAAACTATGCAAGGCACTACTTAGACCACAAATGGAATGCTGAACAGTTTTGGTCATCTTATCTAAGGAAAGATATATTGGCATTGGAAGTGGTCCAGAGGAGTTCATGGGAGTTATGGAGCCCAGTTCTGGAGGGATTTTCCTATGAGGAGAGTTTCAGTAGGTTGAACTATACTCATTGGAGTTTCGAAGAATGAGAGGTGGCCTTATTGAGGCATATAGGATTCTCAGGGTCTTGACAGGGTAGAAGCTGAGAGATTGTTTCCCCTTGTGGAAGAGTCTAGGACCAGAGGGCATCATCTCAGAGCAGGGGGTCACCCACTTAAGACAGAGATGAGGAGGAATTCTTCTCTCAGTGGGTCGTGAATCTGTGGAATTCTTTACTGCAGAGAGCTGTGGAGGCTGGGTCATGGGTATGTTTAAGGCTGAGATAGGCAGATTTTTAATCAGTAAAAAAATAAGGTGGGGATAAGGTGGGAACGTGGACTTGAGGATTAACATATCAGATCAGTCGTGATCTCATCGAATGGTGGAGCAGACTGGATGGGCCGAATGGCCTACTTATGCACCAGCGTCTTACGGTCTTATGGATGACAAGGAGGGAGTGAGTACCCTGAGACTGAACATGCACGCACTCTCACCCTTTCACACTCTAACCTCTTTGTTTATTACTCGTTTTTGAATGATCACTTTATTGCTGTGACTTTTTGTTTTGCTCAGCAAGTTGCTTCGTTTCGTACGTCAACTCCTTTTTCAAATTCATGTTTAATGTTGTGCAAATCTTAACTTGCCTAAATTTGTTCACCGACCACTGAGTGTGAGAAAAATTAAAATGTGCCCCCCCACCCCACGTGAAATAGTTGGACAATCTATTCTGTATGTGTCTCCTTCCTACTGGATACAATACTATTTGATGTTTTATGACAACCCAGTTGGTCACACTGATGGCTAAACCAAAATAAAGGCCCTATGGCTTTTCATACCAAACTATTATTTCATATTGTTCCTTTTCCCCCCAAGTCATTGTTTTGCTGCAAACTACATTTAATGCATGGTCTATATATTTTTTGCAGCAATCGTCTCCCTTGCAATAAATCCTGCTGTGATGATAAGCCATTATTTTCAGACCAAATGCTTCAATCTTAATAAATCTTTAAGCCCAATATTTCACCACTGAGTTTGTTAATTTTTATGTCCCTCTGTTTACAGTACAATGGCTTGGCCCTGAATTTATCTTCCTATAATGCTCTTAGCATCACTGAGGGGAAAATACAGACTTTTCAAGAACACAATTTATATCTGTGAACATTGCTGTTGTTAGAAATTAATGTAAAAACACATTAATAATTTTACAGTGTTACTGTATGACAATGTAAAAATGCATAAAAGGAAAAAATAAATTTAATATCAAAACATAAGAAGAAGACAAATAGAGAATTGGAAATAATAAGCATTGCAAAATAAGAATAACAACATGAATGGAATTAAAGGAGGTAAGTTTAATTCCCAAAATGGGTGGACTTTGGTATGGTGGAATGCTAAGGGAGGGCGGCATGGTAGCATAGTGGTTAGCACTGTTGCTTCACAGCACCAGGGTCCCAGGTTCGATTCCCGCTTGCGTCACTGCCTGTGCGGAGTCTGCACGTTCTCCCTGTGTCTGCACCAGTTTTGCTGTTGTGAAAGTCCATGTATTCTGTGTTGATGTCAACACTTAGGGCTAGATTCTCCGTTTCATTGGCTACATGCCAGCTCGAACGGAGAATTCACGGGAGGCTTATGACCAAAAAATCGCCATTGATGCCCTCACCGATTCCGGGACCGGTGAGGGGCTAGCAGCGGTGCTGGGTGAAACACCTGGTTCCCGCGCCAAAAACGGCCAGAGAATGGCCGGGTCCCTGGCGGCGCATGCGCACAGCTGACGACCTGCAGTGGTCGCATTGTATAACATGGCGGCAACCATGCACGGACCCGACCCGCCATCCGCGACCTCATACTCTATCCCCTGGCCATCCCTTGGCCATCCCCCAACAGTCCCCCCAGCCCTCGCGGAAGCCTCCTGGGCTAGCAGTACGGATCCCAGCCAGGTTCCCGACCGCTGGGACCACACGTGTCCCGCGCCGTCAGGAACTTGGCCAATTGGGGCCGGAGCATCGCGGGAGGTCTTGTCAATGACGCGCCAACGCGTGATGTGATTACGTCATTTCCAAGGGCGCAGAGCATGACTGACCAGCGTCAACTGGTGCCGGATCCGATTTGGACGTCGGAGTCGCTTCTCCACCCGATCGCCGATTACGATATCGGCTTCGGGCAACGAAGAATCTCGCCCTTAGTCTCAGAAATGTAGAATCCCGCCTCGTATGTTGCCTCCCAGGTACCAGGGTCAAGGATGTCACTGAATGGCTGCAAAGCACTCTGAGCAGGGGTGGGTGAACAGTCGGCAGTTGGGGTACATATTAATATCAATGACATTAATGGAAGAATGGATGAAGTACCGCATGCAGAATTTAGAGAGCTAAGACAGAAACTAGCTAGCAGGACCTCAGAGATAGTAATCTTCTGAATATTCCCAGCTTAACATGTTAGTGAGTATAGAAGTAGGAGGTTCCAGCAGGACTTGGCAGATGAATGGAAAGCAGGAGGTAACATGAGAGGAAAAACAAGATGCATAAAGAATTGGGAAAAACAGTAGGAAATCTTCAGTAAGAACTAATAAGGCATTAGGCAGAGTCAGAGTTAGGGGGAATACAGTAAGGTCTGAAGTAAATTTTCAGTGCATATGTGAGTGTGGTAAATAAGGTTGGTAAGCTGGAGGTAACGGTAGGCACGTGGAAGTGTGACTTTGTGCTGATAACAGAAACTTGGCTCAAAAACATATCGGGACCGGGCACAAAATATTCCTGGATACAAGATGGTCAGGAAAAATAGTGAAGTAAAGAAAGGAAGCGGGCTGTCAGTATTGATTAAGGAGCATATTATTGATAGAGTGGGAGGGGGTCCTATGAGATCCCAGACAGGTCCTCACTTGGCGCCTGGATTCTCCGTCCAACGGTTCTGGAATCTTGAAACATGATCAGGCAGATAATCGCGTGTCAGCCGCAAATCGATGCCGCGCTGGGCGCTGTACAGAATGCCATGCTAACGTGCCTCGACAGCAGCATGACTGCAAATTGTACAGTAAATGCCATTGGTATATCATTAATGGGCCCGTCTGGGCATTCTCCGGGCCTCCCGCGATGCTCCACTTCAGCCAGGAGGAATTACCGATGGCGAGGTTCACTTGTGGTGTTTAAAATTGGGAAACAGGCTCCATGGCTGCTGAGGAAGAGAGAGGGGGTAAGACACGTGGGGTCGGGGTGATCTCCAAGACCAGGGTGTCCAGACAAGGACCGCTAATGCCACGGCCTGCAAAGCCGCCATCTTGCAGCGCACCTCACTGATCATCAAAACCGAAGGCCATAGTTTTGAAGAGCGCCACTAGCCGTATGGGTACCCCCCAGGCTGCCCACTGAGGAGCCCACAGACCCCCCTCCCCCCACAACCATGAGCCACCCTGCTGGCTGGGCACCACACTGACCCACCCAAGGAGGGCGCCCACAGTAGATCCCATGGGAGGGCGCAGAACAGGAGCCACAGAATGTATCACTGGCATGGGTAGTGCCAACCACTGGTGTATGTGTTGGTAAGGATGAGTGCTGGGGTCAGATGCCCATCCCCAGGGGTTCCAGGTACCAACAGAGCCATGTGTGTGGTGCGGAAGGTGGCATGGCTGGGGCACTGATCAGGTTGGGGGTGTGGATGGAATGGGAGGGGACCATGTGGGGATAGGGACTGGAATGCAAGAGAGGGACAGCATGTAGCCCGTTGGATCTGGGTGGGCGCAAGAGCTAACATGTCTGCCGTTCACCCCGTACAGAGAATGAATTTCGGTATCCAACCAGGAATGGCTGGCATCAGCCTGGCTCCGAAGCCTTGGCGGATGCACTGCGGCTGTACGAGCAGGAGCTGTTTGGAAAGGACCCTGTAGAACAGGAGCCTGCCCCAGAGGAGCAGGGGTCAGCCAGTGAGGTTGGAGAGCTGGCCATCCTGGCCATCCACCAGGCCGAGGATGAGGTGAGAAGGCGGTGCTGCATCAGGCCTCATGTGTATTGGTGGTGCCTGTCATTCGAGGACCGACTGGACCGATCATGTCACCGAAGACTCCGGCTGAGCAGGGGGACTATGCAACATCTTTGCTGCATCGTCGACACCTGGAACCGCGGAGGTATGGAGGAGGACACCCGCTGCTATGGCCGTTTAGGTGATGGACACCCTGGACAGCTCAGCGACGGGATCCTTCCAGGTGCCAAGTGAGGACCTGTCTGGGATCTCACAGACCTCCATAGACAGGTGCATCTGTGCCGTTATAAAGGGCCTGTACGCCTGAGCGGCGCAATACATCAAGCTGAATATGAACAAAGCCCATTAGGTTGCCCGGGCAATGGGATTCACCACCATCTCTGGGATGCCCCAGGTCCTGGTGGTGATCACGGGTCCCCTTACGAGCCCCATTGCATGAGGTGGCGCCCTTCACAAACTGAAAGGGGCTCCACTCGATGAACGTGCAGCGGGTGTGTGACCACCAGCTGCTCATCATGCACATCTGCACCGATGCTCTGGCAGCGTACATGACACCTTCATCTTGACGTACTCGATGGTTCCCGACATATTTGAGACGCACCTCTGGGTGAGGAATTGGCTCTTCACCTCAGCAACTGCCCGCTCTCCAGGCCCATCGACCAGGCCCAATACCCTCTGCTCTGCAGCGATGAAGAGCCGCATGTCCGGCGGACCCCTGCAGTCTTCTCGCTCTCCCTGCGGTTGTGTTCCGCCTTAACCTGGAGAGGAGGGGGACAGACAATGCACAGTGAGAGACACTTGGACGCTGGCAGCACAGGGGTCTGAGGCTGGTGTCCTGTGTGTGCAGCGCACCTGGCCATGACAGGCAGTGTGGGTGTTGGCATGTGGTGCAGGGTGGGGTGCCCGCGGACCCCCGACGAGTGGTAGCACCGCCTACCGGTCTGCCTGGTGGGGGCGGTGTGGGTGAGGTGGGGAGATGGGAGGGGTTATGGGTGTGGGAGATGTGGGACGGGCTGGTGCTCGTGGCAAGGAGGTGGTGACTCACCGGGCCGTCCCGAGGAGGGTGTGCAGCTTCTTCCTGCACTGCTGTCCGGTTTTGGCGGGGAGGCCCACAGTGCTCACAGCTTCTGCCCAGGCCTGTTTAATGTTTGCGGGTGGCATCCTCCTTCCCACCCGGTGTCCCATCTATCCTCCATTCCATCTAACAAGGTCTCCAGCTCCGCATCTGCGAATCTTGGGGCCGCTCTAAGGGGTGGCACCATCTTGGCTGGAATGAGTGTGTGTGGGAAGTGGAGTGTCTATATTCGGCGGCAGCTTGTCAGGCTCTCCATTGTCAATCCCAACCCCAGTAAATCAACCGCTGGTGTTCATTGGAATTGCACTCGTTCCACGTGGCGCCAGTGCTAGCCCATTAACGGGCCCTGAATCGCTCCGGACAGGCACCGCTTTAATCAACATAGAACCCTCACGATGCAGTCCTGGCGTCAGCACTTCGGGCTGGATTCTCCGATTTTGAGACTAAGTGCTGACGCCAGGGTGGAAACAGTGGTGTTTTACGACAGGAATAATGGCGCAACAGCTGCACCAATTCAGCTACTTTAAATGGGCCAGCACCAGCACCACATGGAACACAATCAATTCCATGGAAAATGGTGCGGGATTCACCGGGTCCATGATTGCCGCACATGAGGCTCACACGCCGCAGCCGCACTTAAACGATCCATCCCCCCCCCACACACCGTCCCAGTCAACAAGATGGCTGCAAGGAGAGCAGCGCCACGGTTCAGGGACGCTGAGCTGGAGGGGATATAATATGGGGGGAGCAATCACGCTAGACGGGGATCTAGCGGGGGGGGGGGGGGAAGGGGGGGATAACTGGGTTGCTGCTGCGGAAATCAAAGAGGAAATGGCTAAAGAGTGGGTGGACGGGGATGGAATGCGACGCCTGGGGAGCGAGTGGGAGCGCGGAGGCGGGATGCGGGACTGGCCTAGAGAAGGTGATGGCTAGTCGACACGGGAAGGGAGCAGGTAGCCCCCTAGTGAGGCTGATCACGTGGAACGTGAGAGGCCTGAATGGACCGATTAAAAGGGCCCGAGTGCTCGCGCACCTGAAAGGACTAAGGGCAGACGTGGCTATGCTCCAGGAGACACACCTGAAGGTGACGGACCAAGTTAGGTTAAGGAAAGGATGGGTGGGACAGGTGTTCCACTCAGGACTAGATGCAAAGAATAGAGGGGTGGCCATATTGGTGGGGAAACGGGTAGCATTTGAAGCAAGGAGCACTGTATCAGATAGCGGAGGTAGATATGTAATGGTGAGTGGCAGGCTGGAGGGAATGGAGGTCGTGCTGGTTAATGTATATGCCCCGAATTGGGACGATGCGGGATTTATGAGATGGATGTTGGGTCGTATACCGGACCTGGAGGTAGGAAACTTGATATTGTGAGGGGACTTCAACACCGTGCTGGACCCAGGGTTAGATAGATCCAGATCGAAGACCGGAAGAAGGCCGGCAGCGGCCAAGGTGCTCAAGAGGTTTATGGACCAAATGGGGGGAGTGGATCCATGGCGATTTCTTAGACCGAGGGCCAGGGAGTTCTCCTTCTTCTCCCATGTCCATAAAGTGTACTCCCGGATAGATTTTTTTGTTCTGAGAAGGTCGTTGATCTCAAGGGTGGAAGAAGCTGAGTACTCAGCCATTGCGGTTTCGGACTATGCCCCACACTGGGTGGACCTGGAACTAGGAGAGGAAAGGGAGCAGCGAGCACTCTGGCAATTGGATGTGGGATTGATGGCGGATGAGGGAGTGTGTGGAAGAGTACGGGATGTATTGAGAGGTACCTGGAGGCCAATGACGACGGGGAGGTCCGAGTGGGAGTGGTATGGGAAGCACTAAAAGCGGTGGTCAGAGGAGAGCTGATCTCCATTAGGGCCCACAAAGGGAAAACAGAGGCCAAGGAAAGGGAAAGATTACTGGGGGAGATTTTAAGGGTGGACAGGGAATTTGCGGAGACCCCAGAGGAGGGACTGTACAGGGAGAGAAGACGACTCCAGACGGAGTTCGACCTTTTGATCACCAGAAGGGCGGAGGTGCTGTGGAGGAAGGCACAGGGGAGGAGGTATGAATATGGGGAAAAGGCTAGTCGCCTGCTGGCCCATCAGCTGCGAAAGAGGACAGCGGCGAGGGAGATGGGGGAATTAGAGACGAAAAGGGAGCTACGGTGTGGAGAGCAGGGTAGTTCGAGGTGTTCAAGACCTTTTATGAAGGACTGTATAGGTCCCAACCCCTGGAGGGAGAGGAGGGGATGCGGCAGTTCCTGGATCAATTGAGGTTCCCGAGGGTGGAGGAGCAGGAGGTGGAAGGCCTGGGGGCACCGATTGGGGTGGACAAAGTTATTAAGGGGCTGGGATATATGCAAGCAGGGAAGGCTCCGGGACCAGATGGGTTCCCGATGGAATTTTATAGAAAGTACGTGGACTTGTTGGCCCCGCTGTTGGTGAGGACATTTAATGAGGCCAGGGAAGGTGGGACTTTACCCCCGACAATGTCGGAGGCGACGATATCGCTAATCCTGAAGTGGGATAAAGATCCGTTGCAGTGCGGGTCCTATAGACCTATTTCATTATTGAATGTGGACGCCAAATTGCTGGCAAAGGTACTGGCATCGAGGATAGAGGACTGTGTCCCGGGGGTGGTGCGCGAAGACCAGACAGGGTTCGTAAAGGGGAGACAACTGAATGTCAACGTGCGACGACTATTAGGGGTGATAATGATGCCCCCAGTGGAGGGGGAGGCAGAGATAGTGGCGGCAATGGATGCAGAGAAGGCATTTGATAGGGTGGAGTGGGAGTACTTATGGGAGGTGCTAAGGAGATTTGGGTTCGGGAAAGGGTTTATTAGCTGGGTCAAACTCCTTTATGGGGCCCCAACGGCAAGTGTGGTCACGGGTCGGCAAAGATCGGAGTATTTCCGACTATATAGGGGAACAAGACAGGGATGCCCGCTATCTCCATTGTTGTTTGCATTGGCAATTGAACCTCTGGCCATGGCATTGAGAGACTCCAGGAAATGGAGAGGGATGATTAGAGGGGGAGAAGAACACCGAGTGTCGCTATACGCAGATGACCTACTGTTGTATGTGACGGACCCAGTGGGGGGATGACAGGGGTCATGCAGATATTGAGGGAGTTCGGAAATTTCTCAGGATATAGGCTTAACATGGGGAAGAGTGAACTATTCGTGATACACCCTGGGGACCAGAGTAGAGAGATAGAAGGCCTGCCTCTAAGGAAAGTGGAAAGAAACTTCCGATACCTGGGGATTCAGATCGCTAGGAGCTGGGGAACCTTGCACAGACTTAATCTGACACGATTGGTAGAACAAATGGAGGAGGACTTCAAGAGGTGGGACATGCAGCCTCGTCGTTGGCGGGCAGAGTGCAGGCAATTAAGATGATGGTCCTCCCGAGGTTCCTATTTGTATTTCAATGTCTCCCTATACTAATCACTAAGAGCTTTTTTTAAAAAATAGATAGGACCATCACGAGCTTCGTGTGGGCAGGGAAAGTCCCGAGGGTAAGGAGGGGGTTCCTACAACGTAGCAGAGACAGAGGAGGATTGGCGCTACCGAATTTGGGCGACGACTAATGGGCCGCCAATGTGGCGATGATTCGTAAATGGATGATGGAGGGAGAGGGAGCAGCGTGGAAAAGACTGGAGAGAAAGTCCTGTAAAGGGACGAGCCTAGAGGTGCTGGTGACGGCGCCGCTACCGCTCTCACCAAAAAAGTTTACCACAAACCCAGTGGTGGTGGCAACATTGAATATTTGGGGACAATGGAGGAGACAGAGAGGTGCGCGGGGAGCCCTGGTGGGGTCCCCAATCAGGAACAACCACAGGTTTGCCCCAGGAAGGATGGATGGAGGATTTCAGAGCTGGCACCAGTTGGGAATTAGGAGGGTGGGAGATTTATTTATAGTTGGGACGTTTGCGAGCTTGGGAGCATTGGAGGAAAAGTATAAGTTGCCCCGGGGAAACTTCCTTAGATATATGCAGGTGAGGGCGTTCACAAGACAACAGGTGAGGGAATTTCCGCTGCTCCCGACACAGGGGATCCAGGACAGAGTGCTTTCGGGGGTGTGGGTCGGGGAGGGCAAGGTGTCAGAGATATACCGAGAGATGAGGGAAGAGGGGGAGGAGCTGGTGGGCGAGTTAAAAGGAAAATGGGAAGAAGAGCTAGGGGAGGAGATAGAGGAGGGTATGTGAGCTGATGCCCTAAGCAGGGTAAATTCCGCTTCCTCGTGCGCCAGGCTTAGCCTGATTCAATTCAAGGTGCTGCATAGAGCACACATAACGGGAGAAAGATTGAGCAGGTTCTTTGGAGTGGAGGACAAGTGTGGGAGGTGCGGCGGAAGCCCGGCAAGCCACGCACATATGTTTTGGTCGTGCCCGGCACTGGAGGGGTATTGGAGGGGAGTGACGGGAGTGATCTCGAAGGTGGTGAAGGTCCGGGTCAAACCAGGCTGGGGGCTAGCTTTATTTGGAGTTGCGGATGAGCCGGGAGTGCAGGAGGCGAAAGAGGCCGACGTTGTGGCCTTTGCATCCCTAGTAGCCCGGCGTAGGATTTTACTCATGTGACAATGTCCGCATCCATCTTCCGGATGGTGGCTGGTCTGCAACTGCTGTGGTTCTTCGGCAGGTGACTCCCCGCTCGTTCCTAGTTCATCTACCGGATGGTTCCATTCTGCGCCGTAATCAGCATGCCCTTCATCTCGTTCCGTGCTCGCTACGTGATCCTCCACCATTGCCACGCCCTCCTGTTGTCCCTGACCTGGACTATGCAGAGATTCCGGTCACTCTGCATCCTCCTCACTCTGACGCAGTCCAGCCCGCTCCTCCGCCGGTGACTCCTGACCCACCCTTGGGGAGGTCAAGCAGAATTCGTCACCCACCTCAGACTTAATTTGTGAACTTTGCACTAATGGACTCTCTGGTCTGTTCTGTTCGTCCGTTTAATCGTTCAAGTGGTTTGTATATAGTGTTCATCTCGCTATTTGTGTGACACACTGTTTTTTCTGCACCAGGCACCTTCCCATGTAAATAGCTTAGTTTTATGTACATAGTCCTGTAAATATTTCGCGCACACGTAGTCAGGAACATTCACCACACACTATTTATTTTCACGCAGGCACATTTTTTTATATAAAAGGGGCGATGTGAAAATATACACCAGGCCGGTGGCGTTCGTGAGCGGAGCGGTCGCAGCAGAAAGGCTCCCACAGTTTTTAAAGTTTCCCGCAAAATCGAGAGATGGGGAACTGGGCCCTCGGGAGAGGAGCGATCCGGCGGCACCCCCCCCCACCCCCACGCACGGCAGCAGAGCACAGGGCATGACAAGCGGTGGCCAGGACCGAAGCGGTGGCCAGGACCGAAGCGGTGGCCAGGACCAAAGCAGTGGCCAGGACCGAAGCGGCGGCCAGGACCGAAGCGGCGGCCAGGACCGAAGCGGCGGCCAGGACCGAAGCGGTGGCCAGGACCGAAGCGGTGGCCAGGACCGAAGCGGTGGCCAGGACCGAAGCGGGGGCCAGGACCGAAGCGGGGGCCAGGACCGAAGCGGTGGCCAGGACCGAAGCGGGGGCCAGGACCGAAGCGGTGGCCAGGACCGAAGCGGGGGCCAGGACCGAAGCGGTGGCCAGGACCGAAGCGGGGGCCAGGACCGAAGCGGCGGCCAGGACCGAAGCGGTGGCCAGGACCGAAGCGGTGGCCAGGACCGAAGCGGTGGCCAGGGCCGAAGCGGCGGCCAGGACCGAAGCGGTGGCCAGGACCGAAGCGGGGGCCAGGACCGAAGCGGTGGCCAGGACCGAAGCGGGGGCCAGGACCGAAGCGGTGGCCAGAACCGAAGCGGTGGCCAGGACCGGAGCGGTGGCCAGGACCGAAGCGGTGGCCAGGACCGGAGCGGTGGCCAGGACCGAAGCAGTGGCCAGGACCGAAGCGGCGGCCAGGACCGAAGCGGTGGCCAGGACCGAAGCGGGGGCCAGGACCGAAGCGGGGGCCAGGACCGAAGCGGGGGCCAGGACCGAAGCGGTGGCCAGGACCGAAGCGGTGGCCAGGACAGGGCCAGGACCGAAGCGGTGGCCAGGACCGAAGCGGGGGCCGAACCTGCAGGGAAGAAGGAACAGAGGAGCGACTGACAACCCCCCCGTCCGTCCCCCAGCAGGAGAGCGCAGGGTGCGACAAGCGGTGGCCTGGACCGAGCAGCGGGGAACGAAGCGGGGACCGTCCGATCGAACCCCCCCCCCCCCCCCCCCCCCCCCGGCGGTGACCACCACGAGGCAGGAACAAAGAGGGACTCCGGACCAGAAGCCTCTCTCTCTCTCTCTCGACCTGGGTGAGTGAGGGAAAAGGAAGGAAAAAAATAACTTTTGCAAAAACAAAACTGAGGTACCCTCAATAATGATGCTTAGAGATTAAACTGTAAAGAAGGCTTTATTAACTATGCTACAGATTTGGAAGAGAGCTGACTGCTATACAGACCATGAGGCAGGCCTGTATGTATGGCTCCCAGATGGGCGGAACCAGAGGCAGTGTCCCCAGGGTTCCAAGCCTGGTCTTAAAGGGGACATCACCTTACATGATGATAAGGCAGTAACCGTTCATCACATTCACCCCCTGTTTAAAAAGGAGTCTGGCGGGGGTGAAGTGCCATCATAGGTCCATCCGTCTCGGCGGCCGGATCGTCCTCCTCGATCTCCTCAGTTCAGGCGGTGGTGCGACGGGCACGGACGTCCCGGCTGAGGGCACATCCGGGAGCACAGCAGTCGGAGCTTCGGTCCGGGCTGGGGCAGAGGAACTAGGCAGGGCCGGGGGTAGCGGAGCCGGCCCCGGCGGGGTGTGTAAAGGGGGGGCGCAAGGGGGGGGCGCACGGTAGGAGCTCACCAACGGGTGGTAGGGCCGGAAGGGGGTGTCTTGTAGGGGGCGACGGGTCCTGCAGGGGAGCGGCGCGGGAAGGGGCGTCTGTGGTGGAGGATCCAGCGGGCGCCAGACCAGATCCCGGAGGGAAACCGTATCTTGCCTGCCGTCGGAGTACTCCACATAGGCGTAACTGGGGTTGGCGTGGAGCAGTCGGACCTTTTCAACTAGGGGGTCCGTTTTATGGCTCCTCGCGTGCCTCCGGAGAAGAACAGGTCCCGGAGCCGTCAGCCAAGGTGGAAGCGAGACCCCGGAGGTAGACTTCCTGGGGAAGAGAAACAATCGCTCATGAGGGGTCTCATTTGTGGCCGTGCAGAGTGACCTAATGGAGTGTAGGGCATCGGGTAGGACCTCCTGCCAGCGGGTGGTTGGGAGATTTCTCGACCGCAGGGCCAGAAGAACAGCCTTCCACACGGTCGCGTTCTCCCTCTCCACCTGCCCGTTTCCCCGTGGGTTATAGCTGGTCGTTCTGCTCGAGGCGATGCCTTTGCTGAGCAGATACTGACGCAGTTCATCGCTCATGAACGATGTACCCCGGTCGCTGTGGATATAAGCAGGGAAACCGAACAGGGTGAAGATGCTGTGCAGTGCCTTAATCACCGTGGCTGAGGTCATGTCGGTGCAGGGAATGGCGAATGGGAAACGGGAGAACTCATCAATGACGGTGAGGAAATAGGCATAACGGTTGGTGGACGGGAGGGGCCCCTTGAAGTCCACGCTCAGTCGCTCAAAGGGGCCCGAGGCCTTCACGAGCCGAACCTTGTCTGGCCGATAGAAGTGCGGTTTGCACTCCGCACAGACCTGGCAGGCCCTGATCATGGCCTTGACCTCCTTGGTTGAGTAAGGTAGGTTGCGGGACTTGATGAAATGGACGAGCCGGGTAACCCCCGGGTGGCAGAGGTCATTGTGGATGGCTTGCAGGCGGTCCTCCTGCGCGTTGGCGCATGTGCCGCGGGACAGGGCATCTGGGGGCTCGTTGAGCTCCCCTGGACGATACTTGATATCGTACGAGTAGGTGGAGAGTTCGATCCTCCACCTCAAAATTTTATCGTTTTTTATTTTGCCCCGTTGCGTGTTATCGAACATATAGGCGACCGACGGTCGGTGACGAGGGTAAACCTCCTACCGGCGAGGTAGTGTCTCCAGCGCCGCACAGCCTCCACAATGGCTTGTGCCTCCTTTTCGACTGCAGAGTGTCGAATCTCGGAGGCGGTGAGGGTTCGGGAGAAGAACGCTACTGGTCTGCCTCCTTGATTGAGGGTAGCAGCCAGGGCGATGTCTGATTCATCGCTCTCTACCTGGAAAGGGATGGTTTCGTCCACCGCGTGCATGGCGGCTTTGATGATGTCGGCCTTGATGCGGTTGAAGGCCAATTGGGCCTCAGCCGAGAGGGGAAAAGTGGTGGTCTTTAGGAGTGGGCGGGCTTTGTTCGCATACTTGGGGACCCACTGGGCGTAATAGGAGAAAAGCCCCAAGCACCATTTGAGGGCCTTGAGGCTGCGAGGGAGAGGGAGTTCCTTAAGGGGGCGCATGCAGTCGGGGTCGGGACCTAGGACCCCGTCTTCCACGACATAGCCGAGGATGGCCAGCCGGGTGGTGTGGAAAACGCATTTGCCCTCGTTATAGGTCAGGTTAAGGGCTCGGGCGGTCTGGAGGAACTTTTTGAGGTTAGCGTCATGGTCCTGCTGATCATGGCCGCAGATGGTGACATTGTCCAAGTACGGGTATGTAGCCCGCAAACCGTACTGGTCCACCATTTGGTCCATCGCCCTTTGAAAGACGGAGACCCCATTTGTGACACCAAAGGGGACCCTGAGGAAGTGGAAGAGCCGGCCGGCTGCTTCGAAGGCAGTATAGGGGCGGTCTTTTGGTCGGCTGGGGAGCTGGTGGTAGGCAGATTTGAGGTCGACCGTGGAAAAGACTCGGTATTGGGCGATCCGATTTACCTGAATCGGTTTATGGTCTGGCTATAATCCACGACCATCCGTTTCTTCTCCCCGGACCGGACCACCACCACTTGCGCTCTCCAAGGGCTGTTGCTAGCCTCGATGACCCCCTCTCCCAGTAAACGCTGGACCTCTGACTTGATAAAAGCCATATCTTGGGCACTGTAGCGCCGGCTCCTGGTGGCGACGGGCTTACAGTCAGGAGTGAGGTTAGCGAATAACGAGGGGGGTGCGACTTTCAGTGTCGCAAGGCAGCACACCGTAAGGGGGGGCAAGGGTCCGCCGAACTTCAGTGTCAGCAGCATGTCAGACGGGCAGCATGGTCGGCACGGGCTTGGAGGGCCGAAGGGCCTGTTCCTGTGCTGTACATTTCTTTGTTCTTTGTTCTTTGTTCTTTGTCAGGCTTCGGTGGCTGCACTGGAAATCCAGTCCGAGCAGCAGGGGGGCACAGAGTTGAGGGAGGATATAAAATTTGAAACGGGTGTATTTGGCACCCTGGATCGAGAGATCCGCAATACAGTACCCCGTGATTTGTACCGAGTGGGACCCAGATGCCAGGGCTATGGTTTGGGATGTGGGATGGGTGCGTAGGGAGCAGCGCCTTACCGTTTCAGGGTGGATAAAGCTCTCCGTGCTCCCGGAGTCGAAGAGGCATGCAGTGTCGTGCCCGTTGACCTGGACCTGCATCATGGAGTCCTGCAGGTGTTTTGGCCGAGTTTGATCGAGGGTGATCGCACCCAGTCGCGGGTAGTCGGAGTCGTAAAATGGCCGCTGCCGTTGGTCGCACGTGTCGGGTCGAGAAGATGGCCGCCGACCAGATGGCCGCTCCCATGATTCGCACGAGGCTGATGACGCGTCAGAAGAGGACGTGTCGGGTCGGTGCGCAGCAGCATTGCGAGGCCTGCGGGCCTGAGAGCCTGATTTTCGGGCCGGTTGTTCTTTGTTTTTCTGGCCCCTGGGCCTGGCCAGGCAGACCCTCGCAAAGTGCCCTTTCTTCCCGCAGTCGCTGCAGATCGCGGAGTGGGCTGGGCAGCATGGGCATGGGTGCTGGCCCTGCCCGCAGAAGTAGCAAGGTGTGCCCCCATGGTGAGCGGGTCGCCGCGTGGCGCAGCCCTGTAATACGGGCCAGTCTGAGGAAGTCCGGGGGGGGCTGGCAGAGTCCGCGGGGTACGTACCCAAGTTATGTCGGGCCACCTCCAGCGAGGAGGCGAGCGTTAGTGTCTCCTGGAGGTCTTTTGCCCCGTTTTCGAGCAGTCGCTGCCGGATGTAGGTCGAGCGGATGCCGGACACGAAAGCATCCCTGATGTGCAGGTTCATATGGACTTCCCCTGTCACATCCTGATGGTCACAGTCCCTGGCAAGCGCGGTGAGTTTCTCAACAAACTCGTCGAGCGATTCCCCCGAGCGCTGCCGGCAGGTAGAGAGTAGATGCCGGGCGTGCACCTCATTGACGGGTTTGACAAACCGCTTGTGGAGAAACTCAATCGCTTCCTCATAAATCGTCGCCTTTTCGAGCGTGGCGGAGATTCTGTGACTCACCCGGGCGTGGAGTAGACGCAGCTTGCGTGGCCCCAGGATGGGAGTCTCTGCGGAGTCCAGGTAGGCCTCGAAGCACCGCAGCCAGTATTTAAAAATTTCCTTTGCCTCCGGCGTTCGTGCTTCCAGATTGAGCTTCTCTGGTTTTAGGCCTGCGTCCATCCTGAATCTAGTTTAGCCTAATAAATTGAGGTACCCTCAATAATGATGCTTAGAGATTAAACTGTAAAGAAGGCTTTATTAGGCTAATAACTATGCTACAGATTTGGAAGAGAGCTGACTGCTATACAGACCATGAGGCAGGCCTTTATGTATGGCTCCCAGATGGGCGGAGCCAGAGGCGGAGTCCCCAGGGTTCCAAGCCTGGTCTTAAAGGGGACATCACCTTACATGATGATAAGGCAGTAACCGTTCATCACAAAAACTCTGAAAAGAAAACTTTTAAACTTTTAAAACTTTTTTTTTTTTTAATTCTTTTTGCACTTTTCTTGTTCTCACCCAAAACAAGTTCACCTGAGAAGGATTTTATAAAAGAGGGGAAAAATAAAGTGGTAAAGGAGAGAAGGGAGGGGAGAAGAAAAAGGGAAGGGGGGGAGAAAATAAATAAATAAATAAGAGGGGGGGGGGAGGAAAAAAAAAGGGGGGGGAAATGCCAGAATGGAGCCAAAGCAGAGGGAGAAGGGGCACCAAAGGCAGAGGGGCAATGGGCGAGCCAGTTCAGACGAGCCAATCAGCGAGCAAAGCGGCAGAACGGAAGTATTGCCGCATCAAAAAGAGCTGGGCAGACAGGTGCAGTCTCCCCGGGGCCAGGGGGAGCTGGAAATGGAAGGCAGCCTTTGCCGATGCGCTGAGGGAACATCAGCAGATAAACAAGGCAGAGGCTAGGGCAGACATAGAGGCCGCAGAGCAGGCAGCAATGGCCAAGGCCCTGGGCAGAGCAGAGGAGAAATTGGACGCCCAAGGCAAGAAACTGGAAGACCAAGAGGCGACCATCAAGGAGCTGGAGAAAGCAGCGACTGACGTGAGCGACCGGATCACGGCCCTGGAGAGGGAGGTGGCGAGACTGGGCACAACACAGGGGAGCCTGTAGGGCAGGATGGACGACCAGGAAAACTGCTCGAGGAGGCAAAATGTCAGGATAGTGGGCTTACCAGAGGGGATCGAGGGTAGAAACCCCACGGCATACGTGGCCGAGATGCTGGGCAACTTAGTGGGGAAGAAAACCTTTCCCAGCCCACCAGAAATGGACAGAGCACACCGGTCGCTGCGCCCAAAGCCCAAAGCAGGGGAACACCCGAGAGCAGTTATAGCTAAACTGCATCGGTACCAAGATAGGGAAACAATCCTAAGCGGGGCCAGGAAAAACAGAACCTGCAAATGGGAAGGACATGCCATTAGAATTTATGAGGACATTGGGGCAGATCTAGCCAGGAGACGGGCCGAGTTTAATAGAGCGAAAGCAGCTCTTCACAAGAGCAACGTGCGTTTTGGTATGCTGTACCCAGCGAAACTCTGGGTCACATACCAAGAAAGAGAATACTTCTTTACAGCCCCCGCCGAAGCAAACAAGTTCGTCGAGGAACATGGGCTGGAAAACCACCAGCGAAGGTAGAAATGAGGGGCCCCTGGCAGGGGGCAACAACACGCCGAAGGGGGAGGAGGGGAGGGGTGAGGCAACGCCAGGCCCCCCCACCCCCGCCACGGCAAGCGCACCCTGAACAAAGAACAAACCACTGCCCGATGGACCGCTTCAGGTGGGTGGCCAGGCCCCAGCACGAGGGAACGAGAGTAGCGGAGAAGGGAGAGCAAGCAAGAGGAGTGCAGGGTAGGATAGGGGAAGAGCGGGCAGAAAACCGGAGAGGCCGGGCAGGGGAGAAGCGAGAGTAACTCCCGAGAGGGGGGCCACCTTTCTAGTGGGAAAGCTAGCGCCGGGGGCATGCAACAAAGCAGGGCCACAGCGCGCCCCCAACAGGGGGGAAGGCGCCAGGCTGGAGGTGGGGGGGACCACTCAACAGAGACGGGAGAGCAAACTGGGACAGGACCAGGGGAAACAGGGACAAAGGAGAGGTACAAGGGAGAGGGGGAAAGGGGAGAGACCGGGAGGGGGGGGGACACACAGGGAGGGAGAGACCGTGGAGGGGTGACACAGGGAAGGAGGGACAAACAGGGCTAGAAAAGGAATTGGGTGACAAAGTGCCACAACCAAGGGCTCGAAACAAGGAATCGCTGCAAGCACCCACCCAGTACGGTCTCTGGGCGAAGGGAGACCCCAGAGTGCAGGGGACTACCCGCATGGCGGACAGACAGTGGGCGGCCATGTCGGGTGCCCCCGGGACAAAGGGAAACCCTGGAGCGCAGGGACCCGACCGCACGGAGAGTGCAGTGACAGCGGCCATCCTGGATGGCCCCCTAACAAAGGGAAACCCCGGAGGGCAGGGGCGCATCCACCAGGTACGTATGGTTAATCCCACAGGAGCGAGGGGGCAGAAGCCCCCCACCAGGATAGTCACCTGGAACGTAAGGGACTCAACGGCCCAGTGAAGAGATCAGAGTCCTCACCCACCTAAGAGATATGAGGGCCGACATAGTCTTCCTCCAAGAGACACACCTGAGAGAGCAGGACCGACTGCGGGTAAGAAAGGGCTGGGTGGGACAAGCCTACCATTCCTGCTATGGAACAAGGGCCAGGGGGGTGGCGATATTGATCGGCAAGAGGGCGATGTTTAGGGCGACAAAGGCGGTTACGGACCCAGGGGGACGGTATATCATGGTCAGCGGGGCCCTGGATGGGGCACCGGTAGTACTAGTTAATGTGTACGCACCCAACTGGGACGACACAAGCTTCATTAAGAAGACCATGGCAGAAATCCCTGACATAGCGACACATCGACTAATCATGTGGGGGACTTCAACTGTGTACAGGACCCAAAGACAGACAGATCAAACTCCAAAACGGGGACAACCTCAAGCATGGCAAGGGAACTCAAGTCACTTTATGGAACAGATAGGAGCGGTGGACCCCTGGAGGTTCGCCCACCCAGGGGAGAAGGCATTCTCCTTCTTCTCCCCAGTACACAATGTATACACCAAAATTGACTTCTTTGTGGTGGTGAAAACGGTGCTTCCCGGGATTGACAAGGTGGAATACTCCGCAATTGTGATATCAGACCACGCTCCACACTACATGGACGTGAGGCTGGAGACAGGCAGGGCCCAACGCCCCACATGGAGGTTGGACGTCGCCCTACTGGCGGACAAGGCCTTCAACGAATGGTTATCACGGGCCATTGCAGAGTACATAGAGAACAACAGAACGGGGAGGTCTCACCCTCCACGTTCTGGGAAGCACTAAAGGACGTACTAAGAGGGGAAATCATCGCTTTCAAAGCGTGAAGAGATAGGGAGGAAAGGGTGGCGAGGCAGCAGCTAGTCGACTCCATACTGGAGGTAGACCGTAAATACTCCGAGGCCCCGACCGTAGAGCTCCTGGCGGAGAGGAAAGAGCTACAAAGGAACTTTGACCTGCTCTCCACCAGTAAAGCAGTGCACCAACTCCGCCAGGCACGGGGGACCCTATACGAACACGGAGACAAAGCCAGCCGCCTGTTGGCACACCAGCTGAGAAAGCAGGCAGCCACCAGAGGAATCACACAAATCAGGGATACCAGAGGCACGCTAGAAACAGAACCAGAAAAGATCAACAAAACCTTCAAGGCCTTCTACCAAGGGCTGTACACCTCAGAGCCCCCAATGGAGGAGTCTAGGATGAAACGGTTCCTTGATGGACTGGACATTCCAGTCATGGGGAGGGCAAAAAACGGGGTTTGGAAGCACCACGAGCACTGGGAGAGATCATGGACAGCATTAGCTCCATGCAGACGGGGAAGGCGCCGGGACCCGACAGGTTCCCGGCAGTCTTCTACAAAAAATTTGCGACAGCACTGGCCCCGTCTCCCGAGATGCAGAAAAGGCCTTCGACAGAGTCGAATGGAAATGCCTCATAGAGGTACTGGAGCGGTTCGGGCTTGGAACAGGGTTCACCTCCTGGGTAAAGCTCCTGTACAACGCTCCCATGACGAGCGTACGGACAAACAACACCAACTCCCTATACTTCCAGCTGCACAGAGGCACCAGACAAGGATGCCCACTGTCCCCGCTGCTGTTCCATCTAGCGATCGAGCCACTAGCAATCGCGCTCAGAGCAGCAAAAAGCTGGAGGGGGATCCGAAGGGGAGGCAGAGAGCACGGAGTCTCACTCTATGCAGATGACCTGCTCCTCTACATTTCGGATCCACAGAGCAGCATGGACGGAATCATCGCTCTCCTGAAAGAGTTTGGCGCCTTCTCGGGCGACAAACTCAACATGAGCAAAAGTGAGATCTTCGCGGTACACCCCAAGTAGGTGGGGCTGCCCTAACGGGGCTGCCGTTTAAACAAGCCCGACACAAATTCCGCTACCTGGGGATCCAAATAGCCCATGACTGGAACGGGATCCACAAATGGAACCTCACCAGTCTGACAGAGGAAGTAAAAAAGGACCTGAAAAGATGGAACACACTCCCACTCTCCCTCGCGGGGAGAGTCCAGACGATCAAAATGAATGTGCTGCCCAGGTACCTCTTCCTATTCAAATCCATCCCGATCTACATCCCTGTGGTAGTATGTATTGGGGGTCATGTGGGACTGGAAGCCCTAATGTCATTGGCTGACAGATCCCGGGTCCTGGTTGGCCGGTGACCTCAAGCTCCGCCCTGAAGGCGGAGTATAAGAAGCCGGAGTCTTCCCCCGCAGGCCAGTTTACTATCGAGCTGCAGGGGAACAGACACGCTTAATAAAGCCTCATCGACTTCACTCTATTCGTCTCATGGAGTCTTTGTGTGCTACAATTTATTAAGCGTGCCTAAAAAGGACTATGGAGCTCAGGATCATTCCAGAATGCCTGAGGATCAGCCCCCACGCAATGAATGCGGCAGCAGCCTTCAAACACTGGCAGACTTGCTTCGAGGCCTACATCAGAACGACCACCGGCCGAGTCTCAGACAAACAAAAACTGCAGGTCCTGCACTCGAGGGTGAGCACGGAGATTTTCACCCTCATTAAAGACACCGACGATTTCCAGACGGCGTTCGCAGCACTGAGAAGTCTCTAAGTTCGCCCAGTTAACCAAATCTACGCTCGCTACCAGCTCGCAACGAGACGGCAAGCTCCCGGAGAATCGATGGACGAATTCTACGCCGCGCTGCTGATTTTGGGACGAGCCTACAGCTGCCCGTCGGTGAACGCAAACGAACGCACGGACATGTTAATGCGCGATGCTTTTGTGGCAGGTATGCAATCCTCCCAAATCCGCCAAAGACTTCTAGAAAAAGAGTCGCTAGGACTCTCAGAGGCACGGGCCCTAGCAGCCTCCCTAGACGTGGCCGCGCGTAATACCCGCGCCTACGGCCCCGACCGCGCGGCAGGCCATTGGGCCCCGTACGTACCCGTCGCGGCAAACCCCCTACCCTCCCCCCGGACACCCCACAGGCTTGCGCGGTCCAAACGCCGAGTCGCACCAGGGGCGCCCGCTGTTATTTCTGCGGCCAGGCGAAACACCCCCGACAGCGCTGTCCGGCCCACGCAGCCATCTGCAAAAGCTGCGGGAAAAAGGGCCATTATGCGGTTGTGTGCCGGTCCCGCGAGGTCGCCGCCGTCCTGGGAGCACAGGGAGCCCTGCAAGCAGTCTATGCGCCCCAACCCCCCCAGCACGCCATGTACGACCCGCAGGCGCAGCCGCTCTGGGTCATGACCACCGCGGTCCCGGGAGAACTGGGAGCCCTGCACGCCGCCTACGCTCCCCAACCACCCTCCCCGCAGCCCATGTATGACCCGCCGCTGGCGCTACCGCCCTAGACGTGGCCACGCGTAATACCCGCGCCTACGGCCCCGACCGCGCGGCAGGCCATTGGGCCCCGTACGTACCCGTCGCGGCAAACCCCCTACCCTCCCCCCCGGACACCCCACAGGCTTGCGCGGTCCAAACGCCGAGTCGCACGGGGGGCGCCCGCTGTTATTTCTGCGGCCAGGCGAAACACCCCCGACAGCGCTGTCCGGCCCACGCAGCCATCTGCAAAAGCTGCGGGAAAAAGGGCCATTATGCGGTTGTGTGCCGGTCCCGCGAGGTCGCCGCCGTCCCGGGAGCACAGGGAGCCCTGCAAGCAGTCTATGCGCCCCAGCCCCCCCAGCACGCCATGTACGACCCGCAGGCGCAGCCGCTCTGGGTCACGACCACCGCGGTCCCGGGAGAACTGGGAGCCCTGCACGCCGCCTACGCTCCCCAACCACCCTCCCCGCAGCCCATGTATGACCCGCCGCCGGCGCTACCGCTTTGGGTCCCGGCCAACACTCTCCACGGAGAGGAGGGAGTTTTTCGCGTCCCTAACGCCACCCTAACCCCCGTCCCGCGCCCCACGCCTGACCCGCCGGCGCCACCTACTTGGACCCTGACCACCGCTGTCCCCGGTGAGGGAGATCCGCGCGGTCCTTGCACTCGCGGCCCCACGCCTGACCCGCCGGCGCCGCCGACTTGGGCCCCGACCACCGCTGTCCCCGGTGAGGGAGCTCCGCGCAGTCCTAGCGCTCGCGGTCCTAGCGCTCGCAGTGAGGGAGATCCGCGCGGTCCTAGCGCTCGCGGTCCTAGCGCTCGCGGTCCTAGCGCTCCCCAGCCCCCCCAGCACACCAAGTGCGACCCGCAGACGCCGCCATTTTGGGTCCCGACCACCACGAGGGGAGGAGGGGCGCCGATGTGCGACCCGCAGACGCCGCCATTTTGGGTCCCGACCACCACGAGGGGAGGAGGGGCGCCGCCATCTTGGACCGCCCCAGACCTGTACGACGCATGGGGGCGGCCATTCTGTCCACCCCCGCCGCCATCTTGTGACCCCCCAGCCACGTGCGATGTATGGGGGCGGCCATTTTGTTCATCCCCGACGCCATCTTGGACGGCAACAACGGACCCCACTCCACTACTACAACCACGGCTCGCTTCGATTACGCTCGATCAGGCTCAGCCCCGGACACTCCAGACGACGACGACAACGGTCCTAATAAACGGCCACGAGACGCCATGCCTAGTCGACTCCGGGAGCACGGAAAGCTTTATACACCCCGACACGGTAAGACGCTGTTCCTTGACCACCTATCCCAGCGCACAAAAGATTTGCCTAGCTGCAGGATCCCACTCCGTACAGATCCAGGGATTCTGCATAGTTACCCTTACGGTGCAGGGGAGGGAGTTCAAAAACTACAAACTTAACGTCCTTCCCCAACTCTGTGCCCCCACCTTGCTGGGATTAGATTTCCAATGTAATCTACAGAGACTTACGTTCAAATTCGGCGGCTCCATACCCCCACTCACTATCTGCGGCCTCGCAACCCTCAAAGTGCAACCCCCGTCCTTGTTTGCGAACCTCACCCCGGATTGCAAACCCGTCGCCACTAGGAGCAGACGGTACAGCGCCCAGGACCGGACCTTCATTCGGTCCGAAGTCCAGCGGCTACTAAAGGAGGGCATAATCCAGGCCAGCAATAGTCCCTGGAGAGCGCAGGTGGTAGTAGTGAAGACAGGGGAGAAACAAAGGATGGTCATTGACTACAGCCAGACCATCAACAGGTACACACAATTAGACGCGTACCCTCTCCCCCGCATATCCGACATGGTCAATCGGATTGCCCAATATAAAGTCTTCTCCACCGTGGACCTCAAGTCCGCCTACCATCAGCTCCCCATCCGCCCAAGTGACCGCAAGTACACAGCCTTCGAGGCAGACGGGCGATTATACCATTTCCTACGGGTCCCTTTTGGCGTCACAAACAGGGTCTCGGTCTTCCAACGGGAGATGGACCGAATGGTTGATCAACATGGGTTGCGGGCCACGTTCCCGTATCACGACAATGTAACCATCTGCGGCCACGATCAGCAGGACCACGACGCCAACCTCCAGGAATTCCTCCAGACCGCCAAAGCCTTGAACCTCACGTACAACGAGGACAAGTGCGTTTTTAGCACCGACCGGCTAGCCATTCTGGGCTACATAGTACGCAATGGGATAATAGGCCCCGACCCCGAACGTATGCGCGCACTCATGGAATTTCCCCTCCCGCACTGCCCAAAAGCCCTGAAACGCTGCTTGGGGTTCTTTTCGTACTACGCCCAGTGGGTCCCCCAGTACACAGACAAGGCCCGCCCCCTAATACAGACCACGACCTTCCCTCTGTCGACAGAGGCTTGCCAGGCCTTCAGCCGCATCAAAGCGGATATCGCAAAGGCCACGATGCGCGCCATCGACGAGTCCCTCCCCTTCCAGGTCGAGAGCGACGCCTCCGACGTAGCTCTAGCGGCCACCCTTAACCAAGCGGGCAGACCCGTGGCCTTTTTCTCCCGAACCCTCCACGCCTCAGAAATCCGCCACTCCTCAGTGGAAAAGGAAGCCCAAGCCATAGTGGAAGCTGTGCGACATTGGAGGCATTACCTGGCCGGCAGGAGATTCACTCTCCTCACTGACCAACGGTCGGTTGCTTTCATGTTCGATAATTCACAGTGGGGCAAAATTAAAAATGACAAGATCTTAAGGTGGAGGATCGAGCTCTCCACCTTCAACTATGAGGTCTTGTACCGTCCCGGAAAGCTGAACGAGCCGTCCGATGCCCTATCCCGCGGCACATGTGCCAACGCACAAATTAACCGCCTCCAAACCCTCCACGAGGACCTCTGCCACCCGGGGGTCACTCGGTTTTACCACTTCATCAAGTCCCGCAATCTCCCATACTCTTTAGAGGAGGTCCGTACAGTCACAAGGGACTGCCACATCTGCGCGGAATGCAAGCCGCATTTTTTCAGGCCAGATGGAGCGCACCTGATTAAGGCTTCCCGCCCCTTTGAACGCCTCAGTCTCGATTTCAAAGGGCCCCTCCCCTCCACCGACCGCAACGCATATTTTCTTAATGTAGTGGACGAATACTCCCACTTCCCTTTTGCCATTCCCTGCTCTGACATGACCGCAGCCACAGTCATTAAAGCCCTGAACAGCATCTTCACACTGTTCGGTTACCCCGCATACGTCCACAGCGACAGGGGGTCCTCTTTCATGAGTGACGAGCTGAGCCAGTTCCTGCTCAGCAAGGGCATAGCCTCAAGCAGGACGACCAGCTACAACCCCCGGGGGAACGGGCAAGTAGAAAGGGAGAACGGCACGGTCTGGAAGGCCGTCCTACTGGCCCTACGGTCCAGGGATCTCCCAGTTTCACGGTTGCAGGAGGTCCTCCCGGACGCTCTCCATTCCATCCGGTCGTTATTATGTACGAGCACTAATCAAACGCCTCACAAGCGTCTCCTTGTCTTCCCTAGGAGGTCCTCCTCTGGAACGTCGCTGCCGACCTGGCTGGCGGACCCAGGACCCATCCTGCTCCGAAAGCATGTGCGGGCACATAAGGCGGACCCGTTGGTCGAAAGGGTTCACCTCCTCCACGCGAACCCCCAGTACGCCTACGTGGAGTACCCCGACGGCCGACAGGACACGGTCTCCCTGCGGGATCTGGCGCCCGCCGGCAACACGCACACTCCCCCGACACCATCAACCCAAACCCCCCCCTTCCTGCCACCGCCGCACCCCGCGACCGCCCCCTTCCCAGGAGGATCGGTCCCCCTCCCTTTTGCACCGACAGCTGAAACCGTACGGCTCCTGGAGGCGACAACACTGGTACAAGCAGCACCACCACCGCCGGGGCCGAGGCAATCGACACGGACGACCAGACCGCCCGACCGACTCGTGGCGTCGATGTAACACAAATATGGACTGTTCACAAGAACATTTTGCTTTTCTTCCTATACCCTCTGTAAATAGTTGCAACAGGATGAAATTGTCCAATACTGTATTGCCATGTGAATGTTTTATCCTCCCAGGACCAGCCCTGTAAACCCTTACCACCATACGAAGCATCACCCCACCGGGTTCATTTTTGACAAGGGGTGAATGTGGTAGTATGTATTGGGGGTCATGTGGGACTGGAAGCCCGAATGTCATTGGCTGACAGATCCTGGGTCCTGGTTGGCCGTTGACCTCAAGCTCCGCCCTGAAGGCGGAGTATAAGAAGCCGGAGTCTTCCCCCGCAGGCCAGTTTACTATCGAGCTGCTGGGGAACAGACACGCTTAATAAAGCCTCATCGACTTCACCCTATTCGTCTCATGGAGTCTTTGTGCGCTACAATCCCCAAGGCCTTTTTCAAAGCACTAGACAAACTAATCATGGCGTTCGTATGGGGTGGGGGGAAGAATGCTAGGATCCCAAAGAAGGTCTTTCAAAAAACAAAATCCAGGGGTGGGCTTGCCCTCTCAACCCAACAACTTTACCACTGGGCGGCGACGGCCGAGCGAATAAGGGAATGGATCAAGGAGCCAGAAGCCGAGTGGGTGCGCGCGGAAGAGGCCTCCTGCATTGGGACCTCCCTCCGGGCCCTCTCCACGGCGGCGCTCCCATCCCCATCCAAAATACACTCCAGCAGCCCGGTGGTAATAGCCACCCTCCACTCCTGGAACCAACTACGGCAACAATTTGGCCTGACCAGAATGTCGGGTAAAGCTCCCATCTGCAACAACCATAGGTTCACGCCAGTGCTGACTGACGCCATCTTCAAAAGGTAGGGACAGGACAGAAGGACACTGACAGTCAGGGACCTATACACGGATGGCAGGATCGCAACACTGGGCGAACTGACAGAGAAATTCCAGCTAGCCAGGGAGAACGAGCTAAGGTACCTGGAACTAAAAAACTTCCTATGAAAGGAGACAGGGACATACCCACAACCACTATGACAGACACTACTGGAAGAGTTACTGGACGCAAGCATACTAGATAAAGGAAACTGTAGTGACATGTATGACCGACTGGTAGAAGGGGCCGACACCGTATTGGACGCAACAAAAATGAAGTGGGAGGAGGACCTGGGGATCGAAATAGGGTGGGGACTCTGGAGCGAAGCACTGCATAGGGTCAACTCCACCTCCACGTGTGCAAGGCTCAGCCTGACACAACTAAAAGTGGTACATAGAGCCCACTTAACAAGAACCCATATGAGTAGGTTCTTCCTGGAGGTGGAGGACAGATGTGAGCGGTGCCAAGGAGGCCCAGCCAACCACGCCCACATGTTCTGGTCCTGCCCCAGACTTGTGGAGTACTGGACAGCTTTCTTCGAGGCAATGTCCAAGGTGGTGGGGGTGAGGGTGGAGCCATGCTCAAAAGTGGCGGCCTTCGGGGTTTCAGACCAGCCAGATCTATTCCTGGGGAGGAGGGCAGATGCCCTTGCCTTTGCCTCCCTGATCACCTGAATCCTGTTCGGCTGGCGGTCAGCAGCACCACCCAAAGCTGCAGACTGGCTGTCCGACCTCTCGGAATCTCTCCAA
The DNA here is from genome assembly GCF_047496885.1 of Scyliorhinus torazame. Lineage (NCBI taxonomy): Eukaryota > Metazoa > Chordata > Chondrichthyes > Carcharhiniformes > Scyliorhinidae > Scyliorhinus > Scyliorhinus torazame. Next base: position 131,115,827 of record NC_092717.1, on the reverse strand, counting down.
ATGGAGAAAATCAAATTCGCCATCCGAGGGTCAGACGACGGCTTCCACTGAACGTGGGAGCCATTCACCCAATTGTTCCGAGACCTGTTTGTGGCCAACAAACAAGCAGAAGAATAGCCAGGTAGCCAAGAAACAGGGGAGAGTAGCCAAAGCATGAGAGGGAGAGATAGACCGCAAGAGGGGGGGGGGGGGGGGGGGAACAGCTAAATCTAAGAGGAAGGAAAGACGAGCCACGGGGGGGCAGGAGCGGGGAGAGGGGGTGTAGAGGGAAGGGACGGAACAATAGAGGACATCCAGGGAGGTGGAGGGGGGAGGCAGGGAAACATTAACAAACTTAACGTCCACAGGAACAGAGAAAATGAGGAGACGGGAGGGCCGGTGAAGCGGAAGTGCGCAGAAGCGGAACAAGACGGCAGCGAACTCTGTCTGGGAGAAGCAAGGGACGACAACACCACAAACAGATGCCTATTTATGTGTGTAAATAATTTTGCCAAGTGTACAGAGCTGCTGCTGTTGAGCGGGGGCATAATACCGTCCGATGGCTTCTCAGGGAAAATTAAAACGTCAGCAGCAGCGACCCGTAGGGCAGTGGGGGTGAGTGCTCTGTTGGGAGGGTGTGGGAAGACTGAGGCGCGTGGGGTCACGTCTAGTCAATTGCTATTGTATATTCGCTTTTTGCACTATGTTAATGTTCACTCTATTTTGCTGTGTTAGCATTATTACTATTTATTATGAAAAACTTTGCAAAACTTTAATTTAAAAAATATTTTTTTTTTTTAAATATACACCAGTATATCATGGTGCAGACACACACTGATGGACACACAGTGGGACCAATCAACATACACAACACCGCAGCCAATCACCAGTGAGAGCACACGCACTATAAAGACAGGGGACATCAGAGTTCCCGCTCATTCAAGTAGCAGCTAGCTAGGAGCACAGAGCTCACAGCCTGCAACACAGACGTTCACCATGTGCTGAGTGCATCAACTGGTTAGGACAAGGCAAAGGTCTTTAGTTAAAGCTGGTAACGTATTTACCCACAGTTCAAGTATGTTTAAATAGTTAACCTTTTAATAAAATAGTGTTGCACTACTTCAAGTGTTGGTGACCTGTATGTGATCCAGAACACCCAACACATCAGCCACGAGTCTAACTGATACACTTTAGTGATCACCTCGTTCATGAAATACTCATTAGGCCCGAATATAAACTCCAGAGTGAAGCTCCATGGCTTTTTATTCTCTGTCCATTTCAGACTCACATCTTGCAGATGCTTTAATACGGCTTCATCATATCCTTATATCATGCCATTGAGCCTGTGCATGTTCTTCAGGACTGTTAACCAGAATTGAGGAATGCTCACCGGAAGTTCCGACCCTTTGTCTGGTTTGTCGCCCTCCACTAGGATTTCTTCGAAATCCTCATACACAATACACACTGTAATGTCTTGCATGGAGTCACTGTGCTCAGGAGACCAGCTATCTTCTAGGATATTTAGCCACTCGACAGATTCAAGGATTCACATGATTTTATCCCAAGTACTAAGTCACGTCCATGTCCACAATGTGAACGAGTAGTGGGTGCTCCATGCCTGCCACTGAGAGCACTAGTTCACAAACATCAAACGTCTCCAGAGTTTTTGTTCCGAAGTCTATCATCATCCCTGGCCGATCAGCAAAGCCCTGTTGCATGTTTAGCTTTTGCAAAGCATGTCGACTCACGAGGTTGGCTGTCGCTTTAGGGTCAAAGTCAAAACGAATGAAGGCATTATTTAGCATTACCTTCGATTTGAGTACGGACGGAAATGTTTTTGGAATGTTCTTATTAACTTCATTCTTTCTTACGATTTTGTTTTCATCTTTGTTTCTCAGAGTCCTCTGGTTTCTTGCTGCAACGAGATTGATGAAAAACTGTTCATCCGTGTTTATCTCATCTGCTGCATGGACCGTTTGTGCATGGTCCATGGTGGAACGCACAAAACATCGTTTTGCAAAGTGGCCAACACGGCTGCTGCTGGAACAAACTTTTCCATAGGACGGACATTGCCTTGGGGCATGTCGAGTGCCACATTTTTGGCACAAGATGGCGGGGGCGGCTCCTGTCAGCCACTTAAAATGGCCGCCCGCACTGAGACTACGTTTCTTCATGACGTGCGTCATAGCACTAATGGCGCTGGCTTCGTCTTCCATGTTGGCGCCAAAATTGTTTTAGCTGAGTGCGCCTATTCTTTGAGCAGCAATCTCGCTCCCCTGGCAAATCTTCATTGTCTTTCCCAGCACCAAATCTTCCTCCCGCAATAATATCGCCCGAAGCTTATCATCAAGTAAACCAAAGACAATTTGGTCATGGATTAATGAAGATTTCAGGTCACTGAAGTTGCATGACTGGGCCTTCACCCTCAAGTCCATGACAAAACTGTCAAATGATTCGCCATGTCTCTGGGAAGGCATACGGAACATATAGCGCTCAAATGTTTCATTCGTCTTCGGGAACAATGCTTATCGAAGTGTTTCATCACTTCAGCAAATTGCTTGTGATCCTCCTCATTATCAAACACAAACGAGTTGTACAGTTCGAACACTTGTGGACCTGCCACTGTTAGCAGCAACGTGATTCGCCTTTCATCAGGCTGGGCCTGTAGGCCCTCGGCCGCAATATAAAGTTTGAACTGCTGTTTGAACAGCCGCCAGTTCTCATTTATGTTACCGGACATCTGAAGCTGGTGGGGGGCCCTCCGTCCATCCATCTCGAGCTTCAACATTTTCTTACACGTTGAGTCACCTCAGGTTGCTGTTCACCAGGCCGGTCTTCAAGCCGAATGCCTAATGTTGTCACTGACGTCGCTATCTTTAAATCTTCAGCACACATGGTACCATGTTGTGTTTGGTCCTTCGTACTTCACTTGTCCAAACCAGAATCTTTTATAGAATTTTGGTGTGGTAAGACAGCAATCTGATACAGAGCATGTTATCGTGGAGTCTGCTAACTACTCCTCTGGAACTTGCACCTAGCACTGCCACGCACATATCTGTCTTATTACCCTCTCAATCTTCTTCTCAAGATAGCCTGATGTGTCTCCTGTGGTATTATCATAACTATCAGCATTACAAGCGTTAATGTAGTACTATGAATAGCCACTGGAAGGAGCTGCAGACACTACTATATAAAGCAGTGATGCTAGACCTTAGGGGAGGTGTATGCAGGAGACAGCTAGTGAAGGTCATCAGAGCAGTTAGTGTGAGAAGGCTAGATTAAAGTTATACCAGTGACTGAGATTAGCAGTAGGTGTGTGTAGTTAGATGTTATTGCTCAATTCTGTATTCTAATAAGGACTAAGTGTTGAAACCCAGTTTAGTAGTGAAAATAAAATCATAGCTTTGTTTAAGTAAAAGTTATACTATGGTCTTTGTGGAACACTATGCAATCCATCCTGAATAAGGAACACAAAGAACACCACATCTCCTTTTATATCAGGGTCACAGGCCACATGATCTTAGTCGAGAGACCGCATGGGGTGTCTGTACCGCACCTGCTGGTTAGAGGTTGCATACCATCCAACTATGATATCGCCCATAGGTATATCACCACAAATATGCTTTCCTAGCTGGTGTCCACTGAATAACAGAAGATCTCTGACCCTACGCATGGCTCCTTTTTACAATAGGAACTCTTGGGAACTGAATGGGTTGCCAATGCTGTTCTTCTATGTATGGACCCATTGAAATAATGAGGGGTCAAAATATTTTTTCTGACAACATGCAAAAATTCCAAATGAAATAAGATGTGGCTCTCTCAATGTCCCAGATAAAACTACTTCCAATTATCACAAAAGTGCCTGTGCCGTGTAAAGATGCAAGGAGGCCTGGCAGTAGAAATGAAAGTGCCATGGCGATATAAACGGAGAGTTGAAAAGCAAAACTGCTTATAATTAAATATTACAAATGTATCTGACAATAACGTTTTTCTCATCCAATCATCTCCTAATGCCCCTGCTGCTGCATATAATGTCCTCAAAATAATCCTGTTATCATTTTTCTCTCATATGATTTTTCTGTTTTTCTTTTCTTCCTCCGACTGGTTCATTTCTCATATCATTTTTTAATATTGCCATTATTTTCTTGTTTCCCTGTCACTGTTTTATTATTTAATATTTCATTCAGTCCTTTTTTTTTCTTTGCAGTCAACAGTGGAATCAGTGGAGAGAACAGAAGTCCTGCACTTGTGTCGTGATAGGTCTCCACCATAACCATGGAAATAGCGAAGCCAATTAACCTTCATAATGACAGAATTGACAATATCAGAGGATACACAGACAAACGTGGATTTATTTCCCCATTGGTGATTTAAGGGTGGTAGGACCATCCCTAAGGGGGGTAGGATTTTCCCTAAGGATGGTAGGACTTTTCCTAAGGGGGGTTGGATTTTCCCTCAGGGTGGTACGACTTTCCCTAAGCGGGGTAGGACTTTCCCTCAGGGGGGTAGGATTTTCCCAGAGGGGATCTGAAACCCTCCAGCGGGCTGAAATGTGGGTCAGACCCGCACCTGTGTGAACAGGTCACTTATCGTAATATTCCCTGGGAAGGTGGGTAGTCCTACCAGTCTGCATCCAACCTCTGGAAAAATGGCCCGAGGGCTGGATGGACCTGGGGAATGGCCAGTAACATTAGGCTGGATTCTCCATCCCAGGACGCCAGATCACATTCCCCGATGGGGCAGGCGTTGGGCAATTATCGGTCCCGAACGCCGACCAAACACGATGCTCTGACCCCCCCTGGTGGTGGGAATGAAGTTCATGCTGCACACCAGTGGGAGCATGGAAATAAATGCAAATGGATCTATTTAGCGGGCCCAGTTGTGGATAGTGATGAAGATTGTCAGAGAATACAACAGGTGGGAGCGAGAAAATAAATGGCAGATCCATCAGGAGCATAGAGACACAGAGAGATCTGGACATGCAGGTCAATAGGTCCTTAAAAGTGGCACCACAGGTGGAAATGGTGGTAAAGAAAGCATAGGACGGGGTATCGAGTATAAAAGCTCGAAAACTATGTTACAATTATAAATGAATGAAAATCGCTTATTGTCACAAGTAGGCTTCAAATGAAGTTACTGTGAAAAGCCACTAGTCGCCACATTCTGGAGCCTGTTTGGGGAGGCTGATGCAGGACCAATTACGCAGAACATTGGTTCGGCCACATTTGGAATACTGTGTCCAATTCTGGTCACCACACTACCAGAAGGACATGGAGACTTTGGAGAGATACAGAAAAGTTTTACAAGGATGTTGCCTGGCACGGAGGGTATTAGCTATGAGGAGAGATTAAAGGGGGGACTCTACCCCCGACGATGTTGGAGGCGACGATATCGTTAATTTTGAAGAGGGATAAAGATCCGTTGCAGTGCGGGTCCTATAGACCCATTTCATTATTGAACGTGGACGCCAAATTGTTGGCAAAGGTACTGGCATCGAGGATAGAGGACTGTGTCCCGGGGGTGGTGCACGAAGACCAGACAGGGTTCGTAAAAGGGAGACAACTGAATGTTAACGTGCGACAACTATTAAGGGTGATAATGATGCCCCCAGTGGAGGGGGAGGCAGAGATAGTGGCGGCAATGGACGCAGAGAAGGCATTTGATAGGGTGGAGTGGGAGAATTTATGGGAAGTGTTAAGGAGGTTTGGGTTTGGGAACGGGTTTATTAGCTGGGTTAGACTTCTTTATGGGGCTCCAATGGCAAATGTAGTTACAGGTCGACACAGATCGGAGTATTTCCGACTATACAGGGGAACAAGACAGGGATGCCCGCTGTCTCCATTGTTGTTCGCGTTGGCAATTGAACCTCTGGCCATGGCGTTGAGAGACTCCAGGAAATGGAGAGGGGTGATTAGAGGGGGAGAAGAACACCGAGTCTCGTTATACGCGGATGACCTATTGTTATACGTGTCGGACCCAGCGGGGGGGATGATAGAGGTTATGCAAATTTTGAGGGGGTTCGGGGATTTCTCGGGGTATAGGCTAAACATGGGGAAGAGTGAATTATTTGTGATACATCCAGGGGACCAGAGTAGAGAGATAGAAGGCTTGCCTCTAAGGAAAGTGGAAAGAAACTTCCGATACCTGGGGATTCAGATCGCTAGGAGCTGGGGAACATTGCACAGACTTAATCTGACACGGTTGGTAGAACAAATGGAGGAGGACTTCAAGAGGTGGGACATGCAGCCTCTATCGCTGGCGGGCAGGGTGCAAGCAATTAAGATGATGGTCCTCCCGAGATTCTTATTTGTATTTCAATGTCTCCCTATACTAATCACCAAGACCTTTTTTAATAAAATAGACAGGAGCATCACGAGCTTCGTGTGGGCAGGGAAAGTTCCGAGAGTAAGGAGGGGGTTCCTTCAGCGTAGTAGGGACAGAGGAGGATTGGCACTACCGAACTTGGGCGATTACTATTGGGCCGCCAATGTGGCAATGATACGTAAATGGATGATGGAGGGAGAGGGAGCGGCGTGGAAAAGACTGGAGAGAAAGTCCTGTAAAGGGACGAGTTTAGAGGCGCTGGTGACGGCGCCGCTACCGATCTCACCTAAAAAGTTTACCACAAACCCGGTGGTGGCGGCAACATTGAATATCTGGGGACAGTGGAGGCGACAGAGAGGGGTGCGGGGAGCCCTGGTGGGGTCCCCAATCAGGAACAACCATAGGTTCGCCCCAGGAAGAATGGATGGAGGATTTCAGAGCTGGTACCAGTTGGGAATTAGGAGGGTGGGAGATTTATTTATAGATGGGACTTTTGCGAGCTTGGGAGCATTGGAGGAAAAGTATAAGTTGCCCTGGGGAAATTTCTTGAGATATATGCAGGTGAGGGCGTTTACTAGACAACAGGTGAGGGAATTTCCGTTGCTCCCGACACAGGGGATACAGGACAGGGTGCTTTCAGGGGTGTGGGTCGGAGAGGGCAAGGTGTCAGAGATTTACCGAGAGATGAGGGAAGAGGGAGAGGAGTCGGTGGGCGAACTAAAAGGAAAGTGGGAAGAAGAACTAGGGGAGGAGATAGAGGAGGGTATGTGGGCTGATGCCCTAAGCAGGGTAAATTCCTCTTCCTCATGCGCCAGGCTTAGCCTGATTCAATTTAAGGTGCTACATAGAGCACACATAACGGGAGCAAGATTGAGCAGGTTGTAGCGCACAACTATCGGGCTGCTGGGGAACAGATACGCTTAATAAATTGTAGCGCACAAAGACTCCGTGAGACGAATAGAGGGAAGTAGATGAGGCTTTATTAAGCGTGTCTGTTCCCCAGCAGCCCGGTAGTAAACTGGCCTGCGGGGGAAGGCACCGGCTTCTTATACTTCGCCTTCAGGGAGGAGCTTGAGGTCAACGGCCAACCAGGACCCGGGATCTATCAGCCAATGACATTAGGGCTTCCAGTCCCACATGACCCCCAATACATACTACCACACAGGTTCTTTGGAGTGGAGGACAAATGTGGGAGGTGTGGCGGGAGCCCGGCAAACCACGCACATTTGTTTTGGGCGTGCCCGGCACTGGAAGGGTATTGGAAGGGAGTGACGGGAGTGATTTCGCGGGTGGTGAAGGCCCGGGTCAAACCAGGCTGGGGGTTAGCTCTATTTGGAATTGCGGAAGAGCCGGGAGTGCAGGAGGCGAAAGAGGCCGACGTTGTGGCCTTTGCGTCCCTAGTAGCCCGGCGCAGGATCCTACTCATGTGGAAGGAGGCGAAACCCCCCGGACTGGAGGCCTGGGTAAATGATATGGCGGGGTTCATTAAACTGGAGCAGATAAAGTTTGCCCTGAGAGGATTCAAGGGTTCACCAGGCGGTGGCAGCCATTTCTCGACTACCTAGGGGAACGTTAGAGGGAAGACAGATGACCAGCAGCAGCAACCCGGGGGAAGGCGGGGGGGGGGGGTTTAGTTTAGTTTTGGTCAAAGATAAAGGGGTTTTGTTACTTGTGTATTGTTAAAAATTTCTGTATTGTTATTGTTGCGTTTGCTTTGTAAGAGGGGAAAAATTGTTGTTTGGGAAAAAAATTTCAATAAAACATATTTTTTTTAAAAAGCTATGAGGAGAGATTGAATAAACTGGGATTATTCTCTCTAGAGAGACGGAGGCTGAGGGGCGACCTGATAGAAGTTTATAAAATTATTAGGGGTATAGATAGGATGAATAGTTGGAGGCTTTTTCCCAGGGCGGAATTGACAATTGCAAGGGGGCACAAGTTCAAGGTGAGGGGGGAAAGGTTCAGTGGAGATGTGCGGGGAAAGCTTTATACACAGAGGGTGGTGGTGGCCTGGAATGCACTGCCAAGTAAGGTAGTTGAGGCAGATACGATGGGCCGTAATAATGAAAGCCGATTGTTCTTAAGAAGGGCAGCATGGTAACACAGTGGTTAGCACTGTTGCTAAAGATAGCGGCCCTTAAGACTTATCTGGATAGGCAAATGAACAGATGGTCTATAGAAGGATACAGGTGGCTGGTCTAGATGGGACACATGATCGGCGCAGGCTTGGAGGGCCGAAGGGTCTGTTCCTGTGCTGTATTGTTCTATGTTCTTTGTTGTTCTATGATCCGGTCTCCCGCGATTCTCCCGTCCTCGCAGGCACGTGGGCGCGGGCCACTTGTGGTTTGTACTAGCATTGCTTTGACGTGGTGGACCTGGTGGTGGGCTAAGAGGCCAATGGGGCGAGGTCCACCATGCCAGGGCCACACTGGTAGAGACCATCTGGTCCAACCCAAGGGCCACCTCCCCAACAATGCGCTGCCTGTCCATGCCTCCTCTACCAGAACCCCCCCCCCCCCCCCCCCACAAGACCCCTGTAATGGGTAGACCCCCACAGGAACTCCTGTAATGGGGGGAACCCGCCAGGGACCCCTGCAATAGAGCCCCCCCCAAAGCTGTGATATGAAATTCCAGTGACAACATTTCCATTCTTTCTATCTATAAAGGCACTGTTTAGTCTTCCCCCCCACAACAAGTATCTAGCTTTAATGGGCACAGGTCTATTTAACCTATGCAACCTACTACAGAATATCACTACCTACAATAACTGAATAGAATTCCACTTTCTGAACTTCAGTCGGCAGTGTCTGCTCAGAATTATTCAACTTAATGCTTCATTCGCAGGCACCTGTCACATTGCCTTCATTTTAGGTTGTCCGCTGCACCACTAATATTTGACTCACAAAGCAAGCACCAGCATAGCTGCCAGGTAATTAAGACTATGCTACCTCTTTATCATAATATCTCTGTGGTATTCGAGGACATGAGCTGAACATTGGTATAATGAGGAGTATGCACCGACCAGAATATTCATCAAGCACACAACTGGCATTTTGAAACAGCATTTCTGGGTGGGCCTTCAGACATCCTACAATACGTCCAGCTAAGGTGTCAAGGATGATGGTAGCATAATGCTTGCCGGACAATTTCATCCTGTAAAGAGGTAGAAAATCTCCCAACTGTGACCTGGGGGTGGAAGAAGCAGGAGAAACCTATAAAGGTTGGTGTGTTTGTTTGTTTGTTATTCACACCACAGACAGACGCCATTCGTCTCATCGTGTCTGCACCAGCTCCCAAAAGAGCTACCTAGCTCGTCTCATTCCCCAGCCCTATTTCCGTAGCCCTCTAAATTCATCACTTACAAATATATATCCAGCTCTCTTTTGAAACCTCCCATGGAATCCACCTCCACCACTCTCCCAGGCAGTGCTTTCCAAACCCCAACAATTCTCTGAGTAAAGATGATTCTCCTCATCTCACTCCTAGCTCTCTTGCTGACCATCTTGAAATTGTGACCCCAAGTCACTGTCATACCAACTAGTGGAAACAGAATATCCTTCTTTACCCTGGCAAAATTCTTCAGAATTTTGAACAGCTCAATAAGGTCACCTCTTAATCTTCTCTGCTCCACAGAGAACAAACTCAATTTCTCCAATCTTTCCTTATATCTAAAATTTCTCATTCCTGGTATCATTCTAGTAAATCTCCTCTGCACTCTCTCCAGGGCTTTAACATCCTTCCTTAAATAAAGTGCACAGAACTGAATACAATACTCCAAACGTAGCCTGAGCAACGATTTGTAGCGTAATGATGAATGCCGATTGCTCTTAAGTAGGGCAGCATGGTAACACAGTGGGTAGCACTGTTGCTTAACAGCTCCAGGGTGACAGGTTCGATTCCCGGCTTGGGTCACTTTCTGTGCGGAGTCTGCACGTTCTTCTCATGTCTGCATGGGTTTCCTCCGGGTACTCCGATTTTCCCCCATAAGTTCCAAAAGATGTGCTGTTAGGTGAATTTGGACATTTTGAATTCTCCCTCTGTGTACCCGAACAGGCGCCGGAATGTGGCGACTAGGGGCTTTTCACAGTAGCTTCATTGCAGTGTTAATGTAAGCCTACTTGTGACAATAAATATTACTATTGTTAGGTTTTAATACAGGAAATTTTGACCAGGATTATCATAGAATTTACAGTGCAGAAGGAGGCCATTTGGCCCATCGAGTCTGCACCGGCTCTTGGAAAGAGCACCCCACCCAAGGTCAACACCTCCACCTTATCCCCATAACCCAGTACCCCCACCCAACACTAAGGGCAATTGTGGACACTAAGGGCAATTTATCATATCCAATCCACCTAACCTGCACATCTTTGGACTGTGGTAGGAAACCGGAGCACCGGAGGAAACCCACGCACACACGGGGAGGATGTGCAGACTCTGCACAGACAGTAACCCAAGCCGGAATCGAACCTGGGACCCTGGAGCTGTGAAGCAATTGTGCTATCCACAATGCTACCGTGCTGCCCTAATCCTCCCAGTGGGAGTGTTCTGACTTGGCATGAATTTTGCCTGTTCATCATCTTTAAACAGTGAACACCTGGCAGGATTCACAAGGTGGAACCCATTATTGCCCAGCTGTGAAATTACAGAAGCGGCTGTATATATGTTGATATGGCCCACATTTTTTTTTGTTCGCCATCAGAATCCTGCCCAATTTCAGGCAGAATCACAGAGGAATTTTTGGCCCTTTTCTTTAAATTTGCAATGTGCCCGTTACATTAAGAACAAAAGGAATCCAAGCACGATTAGGTCATGGGACTCTTCGAGCTTTCTGTACCATTCAGCAAGATCATGGGCCAATCTTCTAACTCAACCCTTCCTTCCAGCACTAATCTCCTTCATGCTCAAAATGTATCAACCATTGTACTCAGTGTCATAACCCCCACAAGGATAACGGGGGAACTATTATTGATCTCCCCGTGGAACTCGTGGAGTATGAGCTAACATAAAATTTGGCCCAAAGCAGGGCCAAATTCTCCCAGCAAGGACTTTACTGGGCGTGAGATGCTGTTTTACGCAGAACTTTGTATATGGTTAAAATAAATTAATGTTCAATTTGAACCACGCTGCTGCCTTGTTCTGCACTACAAGCCAGCTGTTCAGCCCACTGTGCTAAACCAGCCCCTATTTTGGTGACAGACCAAAGTCCTCCTCCTGACCACCTGCAGGGTCCAGACTTTTGGGATAATAAAGAGTCCGACTTATCCGGCTTCACCAGACTCCAAATTCTTTGATGAGCTGGTCGCTATGGTTTTGGAACAATATGACCCTATGCCCTCTGTAATTATGAGAATGTACTGTTTCATTTTATTATTTTGTTACATTTTTTTTCATTTTTCCTATTAAGGGCAATTTAGTGTGGCCAATCCACCTACCCTGCACATCTTTGGGTTGTGGAGGTGAGACCCACGCAGACACGGGGAGAATGTGCAAACTCCACATGGACAGTGACCCAGGACTGGGATCGAACCCGGGTCCTCGGCACCGTGAGACAGCAGTGCAACGGTATAGTTTTAATATGGCAGCACGGTCACCTGGCAAACCGGTTACGGACTTCTTGACCCGCATAAGACGTCTGGCCAAACACTGCGAATTCGGATGTCCCTCTCGGAGATGTTGCGGGACTGACTTGTGTGTAGCATTAACGATACGGCCATGCAGGGGAAGCTATTGTTGGAACCGACCCTCGATTTGAAAAGGGTCATTGACTTATCATTATCTCAAGGACACATAGAGAAAGGAGAGCAGGAGCTGCAGGGATCCATGGACTATGGCATCCATAGTTTGGCCTGTCCTTCTTTTGACTCCTGCATCACGGGACGGTGCTAGTCTGGCAAGATTTCCTCCAAAAGGACAGCCTCAGAGACAGTTCCGCAGCAGGGTTCAAATCTTGGGCGCTACCCACTGACCGGTGGGATACCTCCCGAGAATGAAGGAGAGAAGCCGGCAGCATTGCCAACTGTGTGGGCAGAGAATCCATGATGGTCAGGGCTGCCTAATTTGACGCCGAGAATGCCATCAACGCCAGCCACCCAGGTCGCTGCGAACCTTGCACTTGGGCTCCCCGGGTGAGGAGGACTGCCTGATGCAACTGAACTGCCTCACAGTTCCAAAAGGTGCATTGATCCAGGTCTCGGACAGGTCATTCGGCACACAGTGACGATGGAGATGGACACTGCTGCAACTGTCTCCATTTTAGACATCTATATGTTTTGCCGGCTTCGTACAGGGATCATGTCGCTGATTCTTTGTGATATCAAGGTGCAATTGGCGACCTACACTTCGGAGCCTTAGAAATTCATGGGGACCACCGTGACTCTGGTAACGTATGGGCATAGCCAGTTCAACTCCCATTGGCAACGGTACAGCGCCCAAGACCAAATTTGTTGCGGCGCGACGGTTACGAGCCCTTCGTTTAAACTGGCAGCAGGTATATCGGATGGGCACCGGCACCCTATACGACATGCTGGGTAAATACCCCAAAGTATTTCAAGAGGGTCTGGGCAATATAAAGGGGACCAATGCCCATCAGTGGGATTCACCATTTCAGAGACTAAGAGTTGACGCCGGGAATGAATCGATGGTGTTATAGGGCAGAAAAATTGGCGCCGTTTCCAGAGCAATTCATCAACCGGCGCCACATGTAACACATGAAAAATCTTGTCCGATTCGCCGAAGTTAGGATTGACATTTGAGCGGCTGACAAGCTGCAGCCACATGTAAGCACTCCACTCCCTATACACACCATCCCAGCCAACAAGATGGCAGCAAGGAGTGCGGGACCCCATTTCACTGACAGGGAACTGGAGACACTGCTGGATGCCACGGAGGAGAAGTGGGCTGCCCTGTATCCTGTGGTATGGAGGAATTTGCCAACTGCCACTGTGTACCAGGCCTGGGCGCAGGTGGGAGATGCCCTGAAAGCCGTGGGCAAAACCGCCAGGACCAGGCCAGCAGTGCAGGAAGAAACTGCATGACCTGCTCAGGGTGGCCTAGGTCAGTAGGCAGCACTGTGCCTTGGCACTAATGCCTGACCCACACACCTATAACCATGCCCACCCACCTGACAGGCGACAGAACACCCACTCTGCACCACCTGCCAACAGTCATACCAGCCACCATGGCCGGGTGCCCAGGCCACAAAGGCCACCAGCTACCCACCCCCTGTGCTACATGCACCTGACTGTCTAACAATGTGGGCTGAGGTCCCTAGCTGCTTGCCAACTGGGCAGGTTGGCACACTGGCACTGCTGGTGACACCCAGACACCCTGACAATGCCAGCTTGGCAGCCTGGCAGTGACATCTGGGTGCCAGACTGGCATTGCCAAGGTACCCAGGTGGAATTGCCAGCTGGCAGGGGCACTGCCAATGCACCAGGCTGAATTTTTCATGCAACAAGGATTGGGCCTGGTGGTGCCCTGTGGCAGGTTGCGGGGGGGGGGGGCCTTACAGGTGAGTTGTGGCTTGGAGGAGGTCAGGGGTCGAGAGATCGGGACTCTACTTAAAAATGGAAATGGGACTAAGTGCAGCCTCGGCCGTGTGTTCCCTGCTGAGGTCCCCCATTTAACCGAATGGTTGTTCACTAGTTTATAATAATAATAATCTCTTATTGTAACAAGTAGGCTTACATTAACACTGCAATGACGTTACTGTGAAAAGCCCCGAGTTGCCACACTCCGGCACCTGTTCGGATACACAGAGGGTGAATTCAGAATGTCCAAATTACCTAACAGCACGTCTTTCAGGACTTGTGGGAGTAAACCGGAGCACCCGGAGGAAACCCATGCAGACATAGGGAGAACGTGCAGACTCTACACAGACAGTGACCCAAGCCGGGAATCGAACCTGAGACCCTGGAGCTGTGAAGCAACAGTGCTAACCACTGTGCTACCATGCCACCCTAGATAGTGTGGTGTTTCTCGGCGCTCTGAGCGCCGGGAATCACCCACCTAATTGCGCTATGGGACTCTGTGCCCATTCCGGTAGATCGCGCCCTTAGTAACTTTTCCATTAGATCGAACGAACGCAAAGGTTTATTGGCAATCTTAGATACCTCTGTAATATCACCTCTCAGATATCTCCTTCCAGGCTGAAAAGTTAAAGACTAGTCAACAACTGCAGCAACTTGCATTTATAAAGCGCCTTTAACGCACCAAAACTTCCCAAGGTGCTTGACAAAAGTGATGCAAATGACAAAATGATACCAAGCTACCGAAAATATCAGGACAGATTATCAAAGGTTTGGTCAAAGAGGTGCGTCTTAAGGACAAAGCTAAAGGAGGAAATGGTGTTGTAGAGGTTGAGGGAGTTAGTGCCAGGAGTTCCAGCAGGGCAGGGAGATTAGATTGGAGAGGGCAACCAGTGCCATTGCCAAAGGGGCAGCCATTGTCTCTCCAGCAGCCCCTCTATGGGCCAAAGAATTCCAAATAGAAGGGCCTCCTCCCTGAGCTCACAGAAAGCAACTAGGGCTCACCAAACAGTCGCATTTGGACCCACCCACCACTGCTAAATTCCAGCATTGGCTAGTGGAGGCTCATAATTGGCCACTTAAGCGGCTCATTTGGTCTCAGGGCAGATGGGCCATCCCCAACTTTCTCCAGCGCTCCTAAAACAGGATGATGGCAGGAGGATGATGGGCACTCCACCTCTTCCTTCCCTCACCATTTTACATTCCCCTCCTCTTCCACCCTGCCTCCCAGCCCATCCCCATATGGCTGGTAAAGTTCAGCTTAAGACAGTTGAAAGCAGGGCCGTTAATGATGGAGGGATTAAAAGTGGGATGCACAGGAGCAGGAAATGAAGGAGCACAGTGATCGCAAAAGCTTGAGGGGCTGAAGGAGGTTACAGAGGTAGGGATGGTCAAGGCCATGAGGGACTTCAAAACAAGGGTGAGGGTAGAATTGAGGCATTGTTGGACTGGGGCTAATGTAAGTTAGTAAACACATTGCTGATGGATGAACAAGACTTGAACTAAGTGAAGATACGGGCAGCAGAATCTCGGATGAACACAGGTTCATGAGGGGTGCAAGATGGGACGTTAGCCAGAAAAGCATCAAAATAGTCGCGTCCAGAAGCAACAAACGCATAGGTGAGGGTTTCAGCAGCAGATCAGCGGAGGCATAGTCAAGGTTGATTATGTTTATATGGAGAAAGAGATTTAGAGAGGAAAAGAAGGTAGTGAACTTGGAGGTGGGAGAGCAAGAAGAGCTGAGGTGAAGGTTGAAATCCAGGATGAGTGGTGGGAATCTCCACCTTCCCAACACCGGAAGGTGGAGCGCCATTCACTGCTCCCACCACTGTCAATGGGATTTCCCATTGAAGCCACCCGACACCGCCGGGAAATCCATAGGTGGGGAGCGCTACCACGGGACCAGAGAATCCCGTTGCCAGTGAACGGCCGGAGAATTCCGGAAGATATCTCAGTGAGGAATTTGGTGTGATATATTGCGGGTGGTAAAGAAAGGATTTCAAATGTGAGAAGTGGAACATGGTGAGATAGTCAAAGGAGGAGAGATTGCCGGGGAAGGCGAGGACAGACTATAATGTGATTTAGTGATAAGGGGTTACACCACTATGGTGGCATTTTAAACTGGAAAGTGCAGCCAGAAGGAGAAGCTTCAGTAGGAGGAAAGGTGTAAGCACCCTTCAGCCACATCTCCATCAAGGCCCTGATATCAATCCATGATAAGCTCATGGATACCTTGTTGACAAGTGAATGCGCATGCTGGAGGGACGTGTAGAAAGGGGCGATGATAGCTGATCCACTGACAGGGTACAAAGGGTCAGAGCTGACAGGGAAGGAGGCTAGCTTGAGTATCACCAGGCAGAGTGCCAGATGCTGGGAAATAATAGAATGTAGCTGCTTGGTAGGTGTCCAGATGCTGAGATAAGAAAGTGAGACCAGAGTCTATTGGACAGGAAGAACACTGAGCTGCGAATTTGCAATAAATACAACATTTCCTGCGGCTGTATTGAAACAGATGTTGCTGGTGCCTGGGCCTCCACATGAATACAAGGCAGCCACTGACCTCTTGGAAATCACCACTGTTAAATCTAAAAGCCACAATGACAAAACACAAGGGGCGCGATTCTCTGCTCCCGCGCCGCTTCAGAGAATCGCCTGGGTTGCCAAATTTTCCCGCGACGCCGGACCGACGCCCTCCCGCGGTTCACGGAAGCGGCCAGATTGGCACAATCGCGTTTTGTGCGGCGCGGTCCAGTGAATCGCTCGGGACAGCCAAAATGGCGATTCACCGGTACCCCCGCGATTCTCAGTGCCGGATGGGCTGAGCGGCCTGCCCAAAACGCCGGGATCCCCCGGCGCCATCCACACCTGGTCGCTGCCGGCGGGAACAGTGCGGGAAAGCTGGGGGGGGGGCCTGCCGGGGGGGGGGGGGGGGAGGGGGGAATCCTGCACCGGAGGGGGGGGGGCTCAAATGGGGTCTGGCCCGCGATCGGTGCCCTCTCTGAAGGAGGACCTCCTTTCTTCCGCAGCCCCGCAAGATCCGTCGGACATCTTCTTGCGGGGCGGATTCGGGGAGGACGGCAAC
This sequence comes from Scyliorhinus torazame, assembly GCF_047496885.1. Lineage (NCBI taxonomy): Eukaryota > Metazoa > Chordata > Chondrichthyes > Carcharhiniformes > Scyliorhinidae > Scyliorhinus > Scyliorhinus torazame. Next base: position 131,098,916 of record NC_092717.1, on the reverse strand, counting down.
CACGCATGACAGGGTGACGCCAGTTATGCGGTGCCGGCCGCGTCATGTATGCGGCGCCGCCTTTACGCGGCGCCAAGGCCTGGCGCATGTAAATGATGCGGCGTCGCTCCTAGCCCATTTTCTGGCCCTGAATTGGTCGGGATAGGGGCCGTTTCGCGCCGTCGTGAATCTCGACGGCATTCACAACGGTGCGAACACTCTGCCTCCACTTCAGAGAATCGCACCCAATTTCTCTACCTGCAAACTGAGAATCAAGAATTGTTTAAATGAAACAAGTTTGATAGTTTACTATTCATTTTAAATTCATTTAAAGATCAATACGTCATAAGATTGAGAATGAATGAATTAATTCCACCGTTGTCACTGCTGGTTGATTAAAAAGCCGCATTGAGAAATCACTGTTTCAGCCATCAATGCTGCAGCTCCTGGCTAGGTGTGATCCTTCGGGCAATCTGACAGCATGCCAGCCTGAGTCTGCGAAGCATGGCCGTCAGTGATAATCTCTACTGCCAAGTCTTCTCAGGAAGAGAATTGAAATTCTCCAGAGCTGCAGGATGAATTGATGTTGATTTTGTTAGCGTTCGTTTAGGTCACTGTAAAGGTTGAAGAGGATGTAATTAATTGGCGGTGCCGCTTATTCTGAAGGACAGATCTGATCTAACACAATTCTTATTAACCAGCCACGTTTCTCTCCAGGAAGCTGCTTTAAAGAAAACCCAAGTCTGTCAAAGACACGAAGGATACAACCCTTTTTTAAAAAGTTACTTCACACTTTCCTGCACTGGCCCCGTTTAAAATGCTGCCACAGTGGTGTAACCCCCTTATTACTGACTAATGTCAGTATTTATTACTCATTCCTAATTGTCCTCGAGAAAATGGTGGCGAGCTGTCTTATTAGAGAGGTACATTCCATTTGGTGTGATGCACGATCAATGACCACTAAAACGAGGTTGTAGTCCAACTGAAGGCTTTAATAAGCTAGATGTTTCCCCCAGCAGCTCAGGTACAGAAGGAAGGCTGCTGGGGCGGCACGGGCTCTTGTACCCCGCCTTGCAGGGCGGAGCTACCATGCAGCTTGACCAATAGGAAACATACAATATCTACCAATGGTGTTCCAGCATTACCAGGTATCGTAATACCTCTACACAGATTACCTCATGGTGCAGATAAACCTCCATGGCTGCTGGGAAGAGATGTTCGGGATTTTAACACTGAAGGAGATTCAAATTAATTTCAGTCGGAATGGTGTGTGGCTGGGAGAAGAACTTTTTGACAGTGGTTTTCCCATGTATATTTTCTTAGGTCCCTGAAAGTGGGAAGCAGCCTCATGAGTCTTCTCTGTATTGCCACGACCATTTAAATGCCTCACTTGTTTCTTGGTAAACAGATTGAGATGTAGAACTCACAGGACGCAATTGTCAGGCCTGGTTGCGCTCTTTCTCAAGCGAAACACCTTCACTCATGCTGCAACGTTGTGCACCAGGCTCTCCACTGCGGAGGCATAGATCTAGGGGTGGCACAGTGGTTAGCACTGCTGCCTCACAGCTCCAGGGACCCGGGTTCAATTCCAGCCTCGGGTGACTGTTTGCGCGGACTTTGCACTTTCTCCCCGTGTCTGCGTGGGTTTCCTCCGGGTGCTCCGATTTCCTCCCACAGTCCACAGATGTGCTGCTTAAGTGGATTGGCCTTGATAAATTGCCCCTTAATGTCCAAAAGGTTAGCTGGTGTTATTGGGTTACAGGGAGAGGATGGGGTTTGGAGCTAGGGAGGGTGCTCTTTCAGAGGGTCGGTGCAGACTCTTTGGACTGAATGGCCTCCTTCTGTCCTGTAGGGATTCTATAATTCTGTGAGATCATAGATCACTCTGCAGAACCAGGGGCCAAAGTGGGTGGTCAGTGGGGTGCGCAGCAAGATGGCTGCCTTGCAGGCCACGGCAATGGCCGTCCGTGCCAGGACACTGCCCCAGTCTCATAGGGGGTTTCCCCTGGCCAATCGGCCAGTGTCTGGCCCGGCAGCCCACGGTCGCGCTCCTCCGTGTCCTACCTCCTCTCTCTCCCTCATCAACCACGGCGCCCGTTGCACGATTTTTAAAAGCACAAGTGAACCGCGCCATCAGGAACTCGGTCCATCGGAGGCAGAGAATCGCGAAGGCCCCGGAGAATACCGGGTCGGACCCGCTAAAGATAATTTCTTCAGATAATTCTTGCATTCCAGGAATCAGTCAGGTAAACCTTCTCTGAACTGCTTGGGATGCAATTATATGCTTTCCCAGAAAAGGAGATCCAAACTGTACAGAATAAGGGGCATGACGGTGGTGCAGTGGTTAGCACGACTGCCTCACGGCGCCGAGGTCCCAGGTTCGATCCCGGCTGTGGGTCACTGTCCGTGTGGAGTTTGCACTTTCTCCCCGTGTTTGCGTGGGTTTCACCCCCACAACCCAAAGATGTGCTGGGTAGGTGGATTGGCCACGCTAAATTGCCCCATAATTGGATTAAAAAATGAATTGGGCACTCTAAGTGTATTAAAAAAAAACTGTACAGAGTACTCCAGCTGTGGCCTTGTGAAACTGTAACAAAACGTCCCTAGTTTTATACTCGATTCTCTTGCACTAAACATCAGCATTCCATTTGCCTTCCTAATGAAATGCTGCAACTGAATACCAGGAGCAGGATTCACCGTTTCTGAGGCTGTGTTGATGCCAACAGAGGAATTGTGATGTTTTACGACAGAAAACACCTGCACACGCCTCAGCCGCACTTAAACCATCCATCCCCCCACCCCCCCTCCCCCCCCACGCACCGTCTCAGTCAACAAGATGGCTGGAAGGAGAGCAGCGCCACGGTTCAGGGACGCTGAGCTGGACACCATCCTGGATGCAGTGGAGGAGAGAAGGATGACCCTATACCCCGGCACAGGAGGAAAGCCGACATGCATCGCCATTCGCCGTTCCTGGGCGCCGGTGGCAGAGGCGATCAGCGCCGTGGGCAACGTTGCTTGGACTGGCATGCACTGCCGGAAGAAACTGCACAACCTTCTCAGGGCGGCCAGGGTGAGTTGGCTGCTCCGTGCCCCTGGCACTAACACTGCCCCCTTACCCCCTCACACATCCATAACCCGGCCCCTCCCCCTTGGGGGACGGCTGAATCCCCACCATGCCCCACATGCCAGCACCGATGCCATCCACCATGGCCGGGTGCCCTGGCCACTGAGACCACCATCTACCCAGCCCGTGGGCTGCATGCGTCGAACCGTCTAACGGTGTCACCGTATGTGTTTCTCCCCCCCTCCCAGGAGAAGGTGATGCACAACCGCCGGGTGCGGGAGAAGATCAGAGGGGGATCAATAAAACTGCGGCCCCTCACCATGCCCCAGCAGAGGGTCCGGAACATGGCCGGTGGCCCTGGGGAAAGGGAGATCGTCGGGGTGGCGTGTGGTTACGGGCGAGTCCCTGCCGAGTCGCAGTTGCCCATGACACGTGTGTCGAGACCTCCCCCTCACCCCCACACCCCCTTCACCAACAACACCCATCCACTCCCCCCGGCCCGCTGTCTAATCATACATGTCGTCTTGTGTCTCACAGGACCTGTTGGAGGTGGGGCCAATCCATCCGGTGTCTTCCCCTCCCCCACTCAGTGCCAGAGCCAGTGCCGCCCCAGGCAGCTGAGCACTGGCGGGGAGAGCAGCCCGAGACCCAGGACACCCCACAGCTCAGGTCGGAGGATGACACTGACTTTCCATCACAGCTGTCTGCTACACCCTCCATCATCCCAGAGACACTCACCTCGGTGGAGCACATTGGTCAGGAGGCTCTGGTGCGCACCACACATCTCATCCAGTACAGCAGGTGAAGGGAGGAACACCCAAGGGGCCAGAGGGTCGGAGGGCAGCCCAGCCCCTGGAACCAGCTGCCGTCCAGACGATCCCGGGCTTCTAGCACATCCAGTCCCAGCCACAGCGCAGATGCAGTCAGAGACCCAGGGACTACAAGAGGGGATGTCGACGAGCCTCTAGCACCTGCAGGTGTAGGAGGAGAAGCCCAACCGTGTGCAGGAATAGAGTGTGGTGCTGGCCGTGCGTGCCACCCAGGCCGGCACCGCACGGGTGGTGTCAGCGGTGGAGGCATTGGGGGCAACGGTTTTGACTATGGATCAGCATGTCCAAGACCTGGGGAATTCTGTGCAGGCAGTGGCCGAAGCTCAGGACAGGGCTGCCCTCTCTCAGGCAGCCATGTGCCAGAGCCATCTGGACATTGCAACGGCGCTCCTCAGCATGGCCCAGTCACAGCAGGCCATGGCTGGGAACGTCGGTGGCAGTGCCCAGGTACTGGTCGGCATGGCACAGACACAGAGGGAGGTGGCCCAGTCCCAGAGAGAGGTGGTCCACTCACTGGCTGATGTGGTAACACAGTCGCAGTGTGATGTGGTGCGAGATGGTCCACCCTCTGTGTACCATGGCCATGAGCATGCAGACCCTGGTCGAGACTAGAGCGGGCCTCCAGGACTGGCAGCGCCAGGTGACGGGGTAGCCCCAGGGGAGTAGCCGGAACACCGCAGCACCTCGGACTCCCCCCGTCCTGTCCCTGGTGCATCTGGTGGGCAGCGGGCAGCACAGGGGGCACCATGCCACCTGGGGCACCCGAGCAGTGACCAGGCCCATCCAAGCCAGGTCGCCCAGAGACGCATGCCAATGGGGACCCTTGTCGCAGGGCAGGGGTCAGGAGTCACAGCAGGCTGCCTCCACTCCTGTTGTACCATCTGGGGGATCACCCTGGCATAGTGTTGGGGTCCGTAAGGCCAGAAGGTTAGACACCAGGTAAGTTGGCACAGGTGCAGGGCACAGTTTAGTCATAGGGGCTAGGGTACAGTCTGTATATATTTGTTCAAAATAAATACCTGTTACCACCTTTACAACTTGCCTCGGTGCTCTGTCTGATGGGTGTGGGGGTGGGCTGGTCTGGTCTGACCGAAGCACTGCTCGATTACACTCCTGGTCGCTATATGGGCGTCGTTGCAGCAGGTCTCCGCGTCGGTCTGTGGCCTCCGGATAGGTGTCATCAGCCACGGCCACAGCGGGTAACCCCTGTCACCCAGGAGCCAACCCCTCAGCCGGGAAGGGGTGCCCTTTGAACATGTCATGAATCGCTGAGTGTGCCAGGATGAAGGAATCGTGCGCACTGCCTGGGTATCGAGCGCAAGAGGTGCACGATGCGCAGCTGATGGTCACAGACCAGCTGGACGTTCATTGAGTGGTACCCCGTCTATCACCCCCGGACCCGAGGCATCCCAGCGATGGCAACAAACCCCGCTGGCCAGGCATCCGTGAGCTCGGTCCACATTGAAATGGATGTATTGATCCGCCTGGGCATATAGGGCCTCCGTGGTGGCACAGATGCACCTGTGCACCGAGCTCTGTGAGATCCCGGACAGGTCCCCACTTGGCGACTGGTAGGACCCCGTGGCATAGCCGTTCAGGGTGGCCGTCACCTTGACAGTGTAGCCACCTGGGATGGCCACTTCCAGAATACAAAATGGATGGTCGCAAAGAATATAGGGAACTGTGGACAATGCTAGTACTAAAGTCAATATTTTCCCGCTTCTGTAGTAGAAAGATTCAACACACTCGTTAAGACAGAATAACAAACTTGATTTTCAAAACGACTGCATGCAGTACTGGCTGAAACTTGAAGTCAGAGAGCCGTCAACAAAACTGCTGAGTCTTTCGCAAGTTCCGCGCTTTCACAGAGAATTAGCTCAATATTTATACATTATCATTATCAAGATTGTGTGACAACAGTATAGTCAGGAATTTGATCGGAAATACAAACGGAAGCATAGAACAGACCATTTTTGGTCACATCACTCATATCATTATCTTGTCCTTGGAGGCCTGAACTTATCTTGTTTAATTCCTATGGCCCTGGGTTGTGACGAGTTAGTTTTATCAGGAGTTACCGAGGTCCGGTGTTTTGGAATGGCTCGACTTTCGCTGATCTTTTCAGACTTCAAGTTATGCAGAGTTGGCCTTATCAGTCCTACAGTCTGAAATGGTTAGGGCAGCATTTCTTACAGGGGTCTGGTGAACTGTGAGCATTCTTTACATGGGCCTGGTGAGCTGGAATGAGTTGTTTCAGCCTTTCTTACATTGTATCAGACATTTTGACCAGTCTCCCCATTGACCAGTTTTCCCATCATGCCATTACTTAAATCATACCATATCACATTCCCTCCTTTTGTCATATCATGACAACTAGTTAAATAGGTATGTCCATGACTCGATTGAAAATGCATTTACACAAGCAACCAAGCAATCCTATCCCTAGTAGAATTAGGAGTAGTAGAATGAAGGCCTTAAAGATCCAATCAAATAATCCGTGACCCAACCATCCTACCAACCCGGCGGGTTATAGTCATGAAATTCACTGCCAATCTCTTGAATTTGAGCAGCCTGTCTCTTAATATGTTCGGCCAGGTCAGTGATATTTTCAGAGCCATCTGGAATATATGTACAGCACTCCTGACCTACGATAGCGCACGTTCCTCCCTGAGAGGCTAACAGATAATCCAAAGCCAGTCGATTTTGTAATGCCACGGTCCGGACAGCCACTAGCTCAGCTGAGGCCTCAGCCAGTGCCTGTCCAGTTTCCCTGGCTTCTGCTGCCGTTACGTTCGCCAGTTGTTCCAATGCTGAGGCCATGTTGATCAATTCGTCGGATGCCTTGCCCATTCCATACAAGGGAAAGGCCATCATAAAGAACTGTTCCGTTTTAGAAATAGTCCTTTTTGCTCGCAAGGGGGAGAGCTTAAGGGTGAGTAAGTGACGCATTTGAGGTACGACATATCCCAAAAAGCAGGATCCTGTCCAATCAATGGGGAGCCATGGATATGCTTTAGTGCCGCATATGAAATATGTTCCATTATAGGCCATAAAATCATCAGCTAATGTCATCCAGGGTTTGGGGATGTCTGTCCCCATGAAATGTTAGAGGTTATATTCCATACCCTGGACCAATCACAGTTAAACATGCCCTTGTTGGATATGCCTGGTACCGGTCCTTGCCAGTCAACTGTAAGGTTGCACCTACTTTGCCCCATTAACTTTCCTTTCCCTGATTTATTAAAACACATGGAACCTTGAACATTATACGAGTGGACAGCGAGGGAGGGTGGAGTCAAGGCATGATTATAGGTAGGTTGATACGAAGCTGAAAATTTAGTCATGTCATAGCCAGCAGATCTCCATATTTCCATATCCCCCCTATCTCCCCTGCTCCCTGTTTGATTTTGTAGTAAAATCCATTCAACCGTCTCTGCGATATGAAAGGGGAGGGATTGGAGAGGTATTCCTTCCCTCGAATGGACGGGGATGTGGGTATAAACCCAACACTTGCTTACGTTCAATTTTTCGGCATAAAGATATGACATATATAAATAGGTATTGGAAGGCAGGTCTCGTTTAGGTCGTTTTTTTTACTACCGAGTGGCCATTAAGGCTAAATAGTCCAGAGTCCAAAAATTATAATGAAGATCTTCATCCTGTGTTCTCGTCTGGGTTGGAGACTATCTTCTTGCAATCGGATAGATGTATCCAACTTGAACGTCCTTGAACGCCGGTGTAGTCAGCAGTACGAGGAAGGGTCCGCTCTAGCGTTGTCCTAGTTTCTTTCTGTCCCAGTTTTTCACCAACACATGGTCTCCGGGTTTGATCACTGGATATCGAGGGTCGGCTGTTCCTGCCGTTACCGGGAGATTTGCCTGTTTTACCTGTGAGTGGAGAAACTTCAGAGAAAGTGTTAATTGCTTCAAATAGTTCTGCATTTGTTCCCCCATCACATGGAGGTCTACTCCCTCTAGGGGTTTTTCAAGGGCATCCCAGGGAGTCCTCATTGGCCGACCATAGACTATCTATACGCGCAGTGCAGTTGCTATTTAATTACGAGTGCTTCGCACAATTCATTATTGATCCGAGCTACAAAATGTGGTCCAGTGTCTGAGCTCACCATTTTGGGTACCCCAAAACGAGGAATGACTTCCGTTAACAACAATTTCACCACCGTATGTGCCGTACAATTAGTGGTGGGGAAGGCTTCAATCCATTTACTAAACACATCGATTATTACTAAACAATATTTCTAGCACTGTGCTTTTGGCAATTCGATGCTGTATACATGCAAAAGGGCCATCTGGCAAGGGAGTGGTTCCTGGAGGGCATTTAATGCCTTTACCCTTATTATGTTTCATGCAAATGACACATCAATCCAGCCGCGTTTGCGCTGCTGTATTCAAATCTGGGTGCCACCAAGTTTTCAGGAGTAGCTGTACCATTCCCTCCTTGCCAAGATGGGTACAAGATTACAAATAATCAATAAGTACCGGCAATAAAGAATTTGGAATACAAACTTGACCAACGGGAGTAAGCCAGAGGTCTCGTGTCAAGGAGTGTGAACACCCCATTGACTTCCATAGTGTGCGCTCGGAATCAGAGGCGTCCCTCTGTAAATTTTGAACTTCAGTTATCTCTGGCATGCCCTTCGTTCCCAATGCAGGGACCTGGTTAGCCCCACTGGGAACAATCAGAGAGGCTGATATAGCCGCAGCCTTAGCAGCCGAATCAGCACGGGCATTTCCGAATTGAACAGGAGTGTCCCCCTTTGTGTGCGCAGCACATATAATAATTGCCAATTGATGGGGAAGCTGAATAGCATCGAGGAGATTTTTAACCCAAAGAGCATTTTGAATGGGAGCTCCCGCAGAGGTGAAAGAACCTCGCTGTTGCCAGAGGCGGCCGAAATCATGGGTCACGCCAAAGGCATACCTAGAATCAGTGTAAACATTAGTACTTTTATCTGTGGCCAAAATACATGCTCGAGTAAGGGCAAATAGCTCGGCTTTTTGTGCAGAGACAGGGTTCTGGAAGACTGCTGCTTCCTGCACGTCAGTGTCGGTTACCACGGCATATCCCGACTGTGGGATGCCAGTGAGAGAAATGGAGGAACTGCCATCAACATAAAAAATTAGATCTGGATTATCAATAGGCAGGTCCGTTAAATCCAGGCGAGGCGCGGTAAGGAAGTGATTCCGAAGCAAACAATCATGTGGCGGATCCGCAAGGTTATCGGGGGGCTGTTCGAGGAACACAGCAGGATTTAAGGTAGAACAGTAATGAAAAGAGAGGTAGGGGGTTTGCAATAGTGAAACCTCATAGCGGCTCAAGCGGGCTTGAGTCAGATGCTGGGTTTGCTGAGACATTAGGAGAGCCACAATAGAGTGCGAGGTATGCACTTGTACTGGCTGGTGAAGGGTCAGATTAGAGGCTGCCTGTGCTAACAAATGGACAGCCATAAGAATTTGGGTGCAGGGAGGTAGACCGCTAGCTACAGGATCCAATTTCGTAGAATAGTAGGCGACCGGGCGACGCCGGTCACCATGTTCTTGTGTTAGAACACCAGTGGCACATTCATCAAGAACATTAACGTACAACTGAAAGGGTCTGTCATACATAGGTTGTCCTAGTGCTGGGGCGGTAGCCAGGGCGTTTTTGAGAGTAACAAAAGATTGTTTTGCTGAATCAGGAAGTTCAAACTTAAGAGGAGAATTTTGAGAGGAGTACGGAGTTAAATCTTTAGTATGGACAGTAACATTCGGAATCCATTGTCTGCAAAAGTTCACCAATCCTAAAAAGGCGATGTAGGAAATGGGGTCTGCAGTATAGGAGTAATGCGTTCCTGAGTAAGGGAGCGATCCGTAGCACTTATTAGGACACCCAAAAATTTGACCTGCCGTTGGCCTTTATGAACTTTAGTGGGCGGGATCACATAGCCCCATGAATGGAGATGGATGAGCAGGTAAACGGTGTCACGCTGGTTAGTGATGAAGTCAGGGCTGGCAAGGAGTAAGTCATCAACATATTGGATGATGGCGGAGCCACCAGGAGCTGATAATGTCGCTAACTGGGAGTGCAATGCTTGTGAGAAAAGGGTTGGAGAATGAATGAAGCCCTGTGGGAGCCTAGTCCAAGTGTATTGGTTGCCCTTAAATGTAAAGGCAAACAAATACTGTGATTCAGGGGCGAGGGGTATCGCAAAAAAGGCATGTTGTAAATCAACAAGGGTGAAAACAGTCGCTTTCGGTGGGACATTACTAAGGATTGTCGCCGGGTTTGGGACAATAGGATGTAAGGGTTCCACTATCTGATTAATACGTCGGAGGTCTTGGACCAAACGTCATTCGGATGGTCTTCCTATTATAAGAACTGGAGGAATCGGGGTGTTACAGGGCGATTGGCATGGTACCACAATTCCCTGTCGAAGGAACGATTGAATCATGACCGAGACTCCTTCTTCAGCCTCGGGGCGCAAAGGGTACTGTGAAATCGAGGGCAAGGGCATGTCAGGTTTAACTTTAATAACAACGGGAGGGACATTAGTGAGACCAACTTCATGTTTAGAGGCCGCCGATAAATCTGCGGGTAGTTCAGAAGTCGTAGATTGGACTGAACGATGGTGGTGCAGTGTGCCAATGAGGACAAATGGCCGTTGAAAATATTCTAAAGTGCCTGTGGGTAGGATTTGATTTCCATTAAAGAAAGGATCAGCTTGTCCTCGTAGTGCAGCTGCCAGAAATCCCAAGGACTTGGCACTGTAGCCTTCGTTCACAGAAAGGGTCACGTGGGGTGACACAAGTCCCAACTGACGCCAGAGGCCATGGGGTAAATTGACAAGAAAGGCAGACCCTTCTTTTCCCTTAGCGAGGCCAACAAAGGAAACGGATTGTCGAGAACCGAGGGAGTCTTGGTAAATGCTCTCCAAGTCAGGCGAGCATCCTGTATGATCGTAGTAAAGAGTGACATGTGGATCGGGAATATCTAAGGGAGGCGAAAAGTGTGAGGGATCAAAATCAACCGACCACCACTGTGGAGTAGTGAAAAGGGGAAAATTTCGAAGCTGGGCCTGCAGGATAGCTGATATAGTAATGCTGTTATCAAGGCAAACAATTTCCACCTGCAAGGGACACAGCAAGTCTCGTCCGGCCAGGTTGACACCGAGGACGCGGGTAACTGTGAAAGGGATGCAACATTCCCGGCCCTCAAATTGAACAGAGAGCGGCTTCGTAAGCGGATAAACAGCACTTTCCCCCATGAAACCAGCAAGTTCCACCTGCTTATCAGAAAGGGGAAAGCAATGTTTCTGAATTAATGTCCAGTCTAGCGTAGAATGAGTCGCGCTGGTGTCAATCAGGAAGGGGATAGGCATGCCCTCTATGTAAATCGTAGCGGAAAGTTTGATCTGGCTAGTCAGTAGGGGTTTGAGGTAGTAAAGGGTGTCTGCTGACGGGGTTGAAATCTACCTTGTCGTCGGGTTGCTGGACAATCCCTAGCGTAGTGCCCTGTCCGTTGACAGTTGAAGCAAGTGACATTATATTTGGCAGGAGGACAACGTGGAGGAGCGCCATCGAAATCCTCCATGTGTGGAGTGAAGGGGTAAGGAGCCTGTGAGCGGTAACCAAATTCAGGAGGGTCCGTGCAATCTGGGCGATAGTAACGTGAATCTGTCAGAGAGTTTTGATCTTTAGGAGCTCTTCTTTGAGACGTTGGACGAATTTGGATTTAATTCTGGGTGAAGTGTCTTTGTAACAGGTCACACGGTTGCGGCCATTGCTCCAATAATAAGGCACAGCACGTTTCATTTGAGGTTTAGAATTGTCAGACCAGTCTATGTTATTAGTTTTAATACTGGATGCTACGCGGTCAGGCAAAACCTGCATAATAGTGCATTAGATTGGGGAGACTGTGAGCCTGCATTGAAAGCAATGTCCCCGGAGTAAAGAGTGTACACGCCACAAAAGCGGTCAAAAAATTCTGGACCATCTTCCTTAGAAGTGGGGGTACATTCAAGGAGTTTGGCGATGTCAACGGGTTTACGGAGAGCCCGTTTTAGTGCGGGGAACATTAAAGTACGCTGATCGTCCTCCGTTTGGTGTGCGGTGCTGAAGGCCGTCCACGTGTCCCCATGAAGTCCTAATTCATTTTTCCATCTTTCCCCTAATTCTGGGGGAAGAGATGAATAAATCGGTGAATATTGATCACGTGCGGTAGCACGGTACATGGTCTCAGTTCTTCTCAAAAACTCAGTGAACCCCTCTGGGTCATCTTTGCAGGAGGGACATTGAGCCATGATCAAACATAGCTCATGGGGTTTAAAAGCCTGCCACACCTCAATGAATGGGTCGTCATTATCACCAGCGTGGGGGTTAATAACACTCCTAATGGGATAATTTGCGGGGCGGAGGTGGTGACGGAAAAGTTACCTCCTCCTTAGGTTGGAGTGATAAATCAAGCAAAGCCTGATTAACAGAGGTGAAGGGTTGTTCCATATTAACAGCTTGCGTATGTGACCGAGTGCGTGTTGCTACGGGGGATGCGTCAGCAGGAGTTTCATTGGCAGTGGGACCATAAGGGGGAGTCTGGACTTGGGACGGTGGAATTGTAGGGTCGGGGAGTGCAGGATGAGGGTGGGGTCCAGGGGTTAAATCCTCCTCCTCTTCCGTATCGCCTGAATAGGGAAACATCGGCATGCCAGAGCAACTGGGAGGATCCTCCTTTCGTTTAATCTGCTAGGCAAGCCCTCCCTGCCTATTGGTTGGACTTTTTTTATTTTCGCCTTGTTGTATATGCTTTCTATCCCAAAGTTCACATTCCAAATTTAAAGTCTCCCAATTTTTTGCTTTACCATCCACACAATCATCAATCCCTTTTCTGCGGGCGTTATCTCTCCAACTCATTAATAGTGATTGTTCGTGGCGTTTAGTGGACTGTTTTTTCCACTCTGAAATTAAAACTTTCCATTTGAAACCGGCGTTTTTCTGCCAAATGATTTTCTCAGCCGAAATGCAATTATTGTAGTTCCAAGTGCCCCCTAGTGGCCAAATATCGTTACCCAATTTATTGTTCAGCGCAGCAGATAATCTCTGGAAATTACGTTCTTGAGAAGGGGTCTCGGAACACATAAAAAATAGAGGGGAATTGCCCTCGGTTTTGTCTAAAGTCTGTCCGATAATGTCAGTAAAATGTGCCCCTGGCAACAAAAAATGATCAAAAAAAATCCCTGGTACCAAATCAAATTGCAGGGTCCCTGACCCAAACTTAAGCCTGTATAGCAAGAGGTTCCTGACCTAAGGCTAACCACAATTGGGGTCCCTGACCCTAAGTACTCTACTAACAGTACAATTTAGATTTGAGCACTGTCACCTGTTTAGTTACTTCCGTCAGGGATGAGGGGTCGAACAACCAATCCGAGAGAGAGAGAGAGAGACCAAGGTTAATCTTACCTTGTGCCGGCGTCCGTCTCTTTCCTCCGGGTCTGGCTCGATCACTTCTTCAGTTCCCCCAGGATATTCACTCAGGATATTGGTAACTGCTCGCTTGCGCCAAAATGTTGTAGTTAATATTTTCCCGCTTCTGTAGTAGAAAGATTCAACGCACTCATTAAGACAGAATAACAAACTTTATTTTCAAAACGACTGCATGCAGTACTGGCTGAAATTTGAAGTCAGAGAGCAGTCAACAAAACTGCTGAGTCTTTCGTAAGTTCCGTGCTTTCACAGAGAATTAGCTCAATATTTATACATTTTATCATTATCAAGATTGTGTGACAACAGTATAGTCAGGAATTTGATCGGATATACAAACGGAAACATAGAACAGACCATTTTTGGTCACATCACTCATACCATTATCTTGTCCTTGGAGGCCTGAACTTATCTTGTTTAATTCCTACGGCCCTGGGTTGTGACAAGTTAGTTTTATCAGGAGTTACCGAGGTCCGGTGTTTTGGAATGGCTCGACTTTCGCTGATCTTTTCAGACTTCAAGTTATGCAGAGTTGGCCTTATCAGTCTTACAGTCTGAAATGGTTAGGGCAGCATTTCTTACAGGGGTCTGGTGAACTGTGAGCATTCTTTACATGGGCCTGGTGAGCTGGAATGAGTAGTTTGAGCCTTTCTTACATTGTATCAAACATTTTGACCAGTCTTCCCATTAACCAGTTTTCCCATCATGCCATTACTTAATTCGTACCATATCACAAGCAGGCACAGAGCCTGAATGTATATTTGGGAAACAGCTCCCAGACGGAATTGAAATTATGGGTCAATTAGCATATTGATGGCCCATCTCCGGGAAACAAAGGAATGACACTCAGGTAACCAAAACTATTGCAGACATCCCGGCGCCAGTTCCCCAACCGAAAAGCACAAACAAAGCAAGGCCAACGGCCACCTAAGACACGCCCAGCCATCAGGGCACCCACCCCTTTATTGGTCAAGATCAATAACAGTGATCGAGAAGCGGCCCAATTAATTGGGACCAAGTTTAAGGCCCGCCTAAAAGCGCGCAAGGCCCCTCCAAGTATAAGAAGGAAGCCCCACGAGAGATTCACTCTCTTGGACTTGGCTCTCAAAGCGGAGAGATCCATCCACCAGCATCACCAGAAGCAAGTAAGTTCAAGGTCAACGCTCGCTATCAGACGGACGACCTTAGCTGTTCTCCTGTTTCTCTTCGAACCCAACAGCCTCAGATCCGAACAACGGCCATTGTTCCTCTGACTAAGTGGCACCTGAAGTTAAGTATAGGCGTTAGTGTTAGAGATAGTTTAGTTTGTAGTACTGTTGTGCATGAGTAGATCTTACTGTGTGTAGATGTTACTGTCCTCCCCCATACCCCCGCGATGCCAGGTGTGCCATCATATGACAGATGTGTCGCACTGTCTCACTGTCTCCGATGGCATGTCCGGTCCGGCAGGTCCTCGAATGACATGCACTGCCGGTATACACAAGGCCTCGTGCGGCCCCTCCTCCTCCTCAGCCTGCTGTGCGGCTGGCCCCCCAGCCTGTGCGGCTGCCACCTGCCCCTCTGCAGCCTGTTCCTCTGCGCTCGTTCTGCTGCTGGCCGCTCTGTTGCTGCCCACTCCATTGCTGCAGCTTCCCCCTCCTCTCCGAGGGCCCCCCGCTCATGCGGCCACAGGGTATCTTGCAGAGGTGCCACCATTGCTGGTCGAACTGTGAATGCCATTGTCTGCAGGGGGTGAAAGGCCAACATTTTAGCATGGTGCATACTCCCATGCCCAATCAGGTTCCCATGGGCTAGGCAAGGTGGCCCTGGTTGGCACTGCGGGCTCCTGTCCTGCATGCACCCCCATCCCCTTACCCCTGCCCCATCGGTGTCAGGCATCATGGGGGCCCCTGGTTCTAGTGCCCATCCTTGCTGCCAGGGGTACCGTTGGCTGGCACTGCCCTAACTGGGAGCTGCCATGGGTGTGGCCCTGGGTGGTCCCCGGGTGAGTGGCGGACGGTTGGGTGGGGTGTTTGGGGCCGGGGGGTGCACGTTTATGGCTCATTTAAATATGCAACTTCTCGTTGAGGCTGCATTTCCCCTGTGCCATGGAGTCATGGGCTGCACCGGCAAAACGTCAACCGAGTGCCAATTAGTACTTGTCTCTACAGTGGAGACCAGGCGCAATGGCCACTCGGTGGTCTCGGAGGCCATTGGAGCCCATGGGTGGTCGGGAACAGAGCAGTACCCTGGAAACCTGGCAGTGCGAACTGAACACCCTGGCATTGCCAGACTGCCATCTGGTCACTACCTCTGGCACTACTAGGGGCACTGATCAGGTGCCAGGCTGGTAGTGCCAGCATGCCCAGATGCCAGGTTTGCACTGCCAAGGGTCAGGGTTTGAGCGAGTCCTTGCCCCTGCAAGAGGTGTTGATGGGGTATGAATGGTGTGTTGGTGAAGGGGTGGTTATGAGTGGGCTTCATAAAGGTTGGGGGTTGGAGTGGGATCCTGAAAATGGGCAGGGGGCCTGAAAGGGGTATATCCCTCAGTAACCGCATAGTGGGCTGTCCTCACTTGGGGAGGCCTTAATGCCCATGTCTGTGGGGGATGGCATTGCCCATGGATGGGGGGTATGGGGGATCCTCAAGCTCAAGATTGGCGTACCCTTTCAAAATGTCGCCCCGATCTCTGAGCAGTCGGTTTCGCCAGTGAGTTCAGCTCCCATTGCTGAAAACATTTCCACGTGTGGGCTAAACAGGGGAGAAATTCCCCAAGGCCCCCAAAAATGGCAGTTGTGGGTGGATCCAGGGGTTGGATTCTCCGGTCCCCCATTCGCATGTTCCTCGGCGATGCGTCATTCGCTGGCGGCGGGATTCCCGACTTCCCCTGCCGCTTCCCTTTTTTAAAATAAACTTAGAGTTTCCAATTTTTTTTTCCAATTGAGGGGCATTGTTTAGTGTGGCCAATTCACCAACCCCGCACATCTTTTAGGGTTGTGGAGGTGAGACCCATGCAGACGCGGGGCGAATGTGCAAACTCCACACAGACAGTGACCCGGTCCTGGGATCGAACCCGGGTCCTCAGCACTGTGAGGCAGCAGTGCTAACCACCGTGCCACCGTGCCACCCAGCCCTGCCGCTTCTCAATGGGATTTTCCATTAAAGCCAGTCCACACTGCTGGGAAACGCACAGGTGGGGGTGCTCTGCCGGCGGGAACAGAGAATCCCAACGCTTCGAGAATTCCGGCCCGGGTCTGGATCTCACCCAAAAAGCCAATGGGAAACACCCTGCCAAACACGCCCAAAATGACACTGTGTTTGAGTTAGGGTGAATCGCGCCCACTATCTTCCTGTAATGCCTTGTTCAACCTAAGTATCCAAAGCAATTTATGAACTAGAGCTGTTAATTACGGTATTCGATAAATTTCTGGCAACAATTTACAATTATCAGAGCATTAAAACTATTGCAGTGTTATGCATTTTAAGCCACAGAAGTGATAGGATTGGGTTACTTTACTGGTTTAATTGTGGCCTTTAATATGCTGGAATCAGTTTTAACAATTGACTTTGCTTTAAGCCAGGATGATCCCGAGCATGGTGATACTAAATACCACAATGAACAAATGTTAAAAGTGCGCATTTGTTCTGATTAATTAACATTTGAAAGCAAGACTATTGGGGTAGCATCATTTACGTCAGAAATGTGCTATAGCAGCAACTCATGTTCTGAGATTAGTAGGTAAAAATAATATTTATATTCAAATAAAAATGAAATAGGTTGATGGCAACATAAATAAACTGTGAATAATCATATCCACTTCGATAATGTGGTATCGGCTGGATCAAGTTTAAACTCTTGACTTGTGAATTCTGGTTTCTTGTGACTGAGTCAGGCTAAAAGAAATGACACCGCAAAAGATTTGAAAAAGCTTCATTTTGACCAGGTTACCATGGATTTCTTTTTGTATGTTTCAGTTTCCACTTATGAAAGCAGAAAGCACTCGTTAACATTAATTTAGATTTTTCCCGTTTTCTTATTTCGTAAGAACAGCTGCGAAGCACAACAGTTAAAGGTTGGCCTGGTGAAATCATGTTTGTTTTATTGCAGCACTTCATTTGGATCTATGAGTCAT
The DNA here is from genome assembly GCF_047496885.1 of Scyliorhinus torazame. Classification (NCBI taxonomy): domain Eukaryota; kingdom Metazoa; phylum Chordata; class Chondrichthyes; order Carcharhiniformes; family Scyliorhinidae; genus Scyliorhinus; species Scyliorhinus torazame. Next base: position 131,081,461 of record NC_092717.1, on the reverse strand, counting down.
CTAATTATGCCTCTCTTCCTGATAGCTATAAAAGTGCATATCAAGGGCAATTGTAAGGCCTCTTGTCCAGTGGAAATGGGACGGCACTGCCTTTATCATTGCGAGCGAAAGCATTGTCCTGTTTTGTTGGGGGGCTGCCATCACCATTTTCGCTGGGTCCTGGCCTGGGTAACCACCTGGCAACAACCTATGCACCAGTGCTTCCGGTAAAAGAACAAAGACAGCCAACCCTTTACATTACCCCTGCACTAACAGTCCTTCAACATCAATCCATGTTAAGCTTCCACCCTTCAAGAAAAGAAACATTCTCTGACCGCCTGCCATCAATGGCTCAATGCTTCAGTATAACCCAGTAAACAGGCAACATTCAGCTGTTATCATTATTAATCCTTTCAAGTCGCATCATTGTAGAATTATTTGCCCTTCTATTGCCTTATGGTTATCTGTTTAAGTGTTCTTTTGCCGGTTCTGCTGCTTTTACAAGATGCTCCGACAGTGGCATCAGTGAGGGTGGTGGGCACCCACTGATGTTCAGATGAGGCTTCTTCTCAGAGAATCTCTACAGGGCAGAAGGAGGCTATTCCGGCCCGTCGAGTCTGCACCCCCTATCCCTGCAACCCCATAACCTCACCTAACTCACACAAACATAGACACTAAGGGGCAATTTAGCATGGCCAATCCACCTAATCTGCACGTCTTCATACTGTGGGAGGAAACCGGAGCACCCGGAGGAAACCCACGGGGACATAGATTTAAGGTGAGGGGTAGGCCGTTTCGAGGGGATGGGAGGGAAAACATTTTTACCCAGATGGTGGTGGGAGATTGAAATGCGCTGCCTGAAAGGCTGGTGGACGCAGAGATCCTCATAACATTTGAGAAGCATACAAGGCTATGGGCCAAGTGCTGGGAAATGGGATTAGAATAGTTAGGTGGTTGTTTTTGATCGGCACAGACTCAATGGGTTGAAGGGCCTTTTCTGTACCAGGGTGCCACTGCCAAGGGACAGGGCCTGAAAGAGGCAGGGCCATGAAGGGGCAGGGCCATGAAAATGGGGTTGAGTGGAGGGTCATAAAGGCAGGGCACGAAGGGGGCCATTTGGTGACCCCATAGTGGGGTGTTACACATCTTAAGGGGGGATGCTGGCACCGGCGATTGGGGGGGACATGATGGTAGCTAGAAAGGGGGCTCTTTGGCAGCAATAAAGGGGTGGGGCCTGTAAGGAGACCCTATAGGAGGCTCCGATGCCAGTGATCCTTGGAAGGGGGTGGTGAGGGGGCTGATGCCGATGAGGATGATGATGGGGGGTGACTGAAACCCAGATGCCTGCAATGTCTGGAGAAGGGGGGGACGGTGCTTTGCACACTCATTTTGAGGTAAAAAGGGTGCCCCAATCTCTGTGAAGCCTGGCTTGCCAGTGTCTACTGGGAGAATTACACCCACCATAAGTGTGGGCTTTGACTCCAGACTTTTGACTGGTGAAGCAACAAACTCACCATGCCATTGAAAACGTTATATTAACTTTACAGAACAATGAAGTCCTCCCATATAATACACAGGTCAAACTCTTGAAAAGGATAGAATGGATCAGATTTTGAAAGGAGGCATTGAAGTAGGTGGTGGAGTAAAATCCCAAAAGGTAGATCCATGTTAACATTCTTGGGTAGTTTGAGAAGTTGTGAAAATGTGAGGCAACCAGGAAGAAAGAGAAAGAAAGAGCTGTTTGTGAATCCGAGCCATCCTGCCAGACCTGGACCAACCTGCAGCTGAAAATCGTTGTGTTTTTGCTGTATAATTAATGTATTCCACCATAAATTAAACTTAACATACCCACTATTTTGGTTGTAGTCAATCCTGATGGATTGATTAAATTGATTAAGAGCAACAAATAGTGCTGAAATAAGAATATCAACAAATTGGTGAGCTTACAATCACTATAGAGGGAAGCTTATCTCTCTCATGCAATATGTTGTTACAACAGAAGAAGACTGAATGAAGCATTCACAACAGTCCAGAACGCATGAAAATAATTCTGTCAATGTCAATATTGACAGAAGCTTATAACCAACTGTGTGCAAGTCTCAGATCCCCCCACTCTTTATATGTTTTTTTAATCCATTTGTGGGATTTGAGGGACACTGGAAAGGCCAACATTTAATCCGAACCTTAATTGCCTTGAGAGGTGAGAGAGGGCTTCGGATACGTCTGAATATAGGCCTTCATGTTTGGAAAGATGAGAAATGAAAGAAGATATGTGTCTGGATGCCTGAAATAAAAACAGAAAATTAAGGAAAAAGGCAGGAGCAGAACTATGAACAGGAAGGGGTTGCAAGGCTTTGTTTGTATGCCGAGGATGAATCCAGAGAGTCGTCGCTTGGAGGTGCCTTGCTAAATCCAGGGTATATAGACGGCGCCGAACATACCTTCACATGTCCAGGGAACTGGTTGGTCACATCTGCCACTGCTGCAGGATTTGGCACCACAAGGGTTTGGAGGGCATACACTGCCAGTGTCACTGAAAGTTACAGCTGCACTCAATTTGTACATCAGCCGCTTGTTACAGGGCAACACCGATGACCTCTGTGGGATTATGCAAACCTTCACACACAAGTGCCTCCAGGAGGTGACAGCCACAACCTTCACAACGGTACACAACTTTGTCCATTTCCACCGGGACCAGGCATGCCTGGATTCAAGAGCGATGGGATTTGCACAAATCACTGGCGTCCCACAGGTGCAGGATGCCATTGACTGAACTCGCAAGGCACTCAGATCTCCGGGACATCAAGCAGTGAACTCTGTGAACCACAAGTGCACCATTCCTGAATGTTCAGCTGACCTGTGACCACATGCATCCCCCATGTGTGTGTTTGATTCCCAGAGACTATACATAACTTCGACATTCTGAGCAGCTCTCAAATCCCTGATATGGTTCAGGGTCCACAGAGGCTGCAGGGTTGACTCCTTGGGGACTGTGATAATATACACCAGTCTATCATGGTGCAGACACACACTGATGGACACACAGTGGGACCAATCAACACACACAACACCGCAGCCAATCACCAGTTCGAGCTCACGCACTATAAAGACAGGGGGCATCAGAGTTCCCGCTCATTCGAGCTGCAGCTAGCTAGGAGGACAGAGCTCACAGCCTGCAGCACAGACATTCACCATGTGCTGAGTTAGGACAAGGCAAAGGTCTTTAGTTAAAGCTAGTATCGTGTTAACCCACAGTCAGAATATGTTACAACAGTTAATGATTCAATAATATAGTTTTGCACGGACTTCCGGGTGCGGCGATGACCAGCTGAGTCGCACGTTTCGGCAGCTCCCTGTGAAACGGACTTTTGGGCTCTTGATAGGATCCCCAACGGCAATTTTGACGGCTAAAAACACTGTGCGGTAAACCAGAAGGGAATCCCCCCTGGATACGGATGGAAAAAGGAGGAGAGAGTGGCCAGATTGCAGTGGATCCTTTAGAACAGCGGCAAGGAAGGCAAGCAAAAACCAAGATGGCGTCGGAAGGTGGCAGTTTAACATGGGGCCCTGAACAACAAGAGTTCTTGAAATGCTGTGTGGAAGAGATCAAAAAGGAAATGAAGAAAGAGCTGTTGGCCCCGATACTACAGGCGATCGAAGGGCTAAAGGAGGAACAAAAGACCCAGGAGCGGGAGCTTCGGGTCGTGAAGGCAAAGGCAGCCGAGAATGAGGACGATATACAGGGCCTGGTGGTGAAGACGGAGACGCAGGAGGCACATCAGAAACGATGTGTGGAAAGGTTGGAGGCACTGGAAAACAACGCAAGGAGGAACAACCTGAGGATTTTTGGTCTTCCTGAAGGTGTGGAGGGAGCGGACGTCGGGGCATATGTGAGCACGATGCTGCACTCGTTAATGGGAGCGGAGGCCCCGGCGGGTCCGTTGGAGGTGGAGGGAGCATACCGAGTGATGGCGCGAGGACCGAGAGCAGGAGAAATTCCCAGAGCCATAGTGGTGAGATTCCTCCGTTTTAAGGATAGAGAAATGGTCCTTAGATGGGCGAAGAAAACTCGGAGCAGTAAATGGGAGAACGCGGTGATCCGCGTTTATCAAGACTGGAGTGCGGAGGTGGCGAGAAGGAGGGCGAGCTTTAATCGGGCCAAGGCGGTGCTTCATAAAAAGATAAAATTTGGAATGCTGCAACCGGCAAGACTGTGGGTCACATATCGAGGGAGGCACCACTACTTTGAGACGGCGGATGAAGCGTGGACTTTTATTGTGGAAGAAAAACTGGAATGAGCGGGTTATTAAAAAGAACGTTTGAACAAAGTGGTGGGGCGAATGAGGGGGGCAAAGAGGGGTTTTATGTACTAATCCTGCGATGTGGTAACTTTTCTCTCTCCCACAGGTGGTGATGGGGGGAGGAGGGGAGGTGGAGGAGATGGGGCGTTGGCCATTGGGGGCGGGGCCAAGGGAGAAGCACGGGCTTGGTTCCCGCGCTATGATAATCATGGCGGGAATAGAGAAGCAGGAAGGAGGGGGTGTTGCACGGTGCGAGCCGAGGTCACGGGGGGAAGCCGAGGTCAGCCAGAGTTTGCTGACTTCTGGGAGCAACATGGGGGGAGTAATTATGCTAGCGGGGGATCTAGCGGGGGGGGTGGGAGGGGGGAATTACTGGGTTGCTGCTGCTGGGGAGAGGGGGGAGCTGGTAAGGGAGAGGATGGGCGGCGGGGCACCGCCTGGGGGAGATACAGCTGCGTGGGAACCGGGTGAGGAGCTGGAAAAAGGTGATGGCTAATCGACAAGGGGGGGGGGGGGTAGGAAGCCCCCCAACTCAGCTGATCACGTGGAACGTGAGAGGGCTGAACGGGCCGATAAAGAGGGCACGGGTACTCGCACACCTTAAGAAACTTAAGGCAGATGTGGTTATGTTACAGGAAACGCACCTGAAACTGATAGACCAGGTTAGGCTACGCAAAGGATGGGTGGGGCAGGTGTTCCATTCGGGGCTAGATGCGAAAAACAGGGGGGTGGCTATATTAGTGGGGAAGTGGGTAATGTTCGAGGCAAAGACTATAGTGGCGGATAACGGGGGCAGATACGTGATGGTGAGTGGCAAACTACAGGGGGAGACGGTGGTTTTGGTAAACGTATATGCCCCGAACTGGGATGATGCCAATTTTATGAGGCGGATGCTAGGACGCATTCCGGACCTAGAGATGGGAAAGCTGATAATGGGGGGAGATTTTAATACGGTGTTGGAACCAGGGCTGGATAGGTCGAAGTCCAGGACTGGAAGGAGGCCGGCAGCAGCCAAGGTACTTAAAGATTTTATGGAGCAGATGGGAGGTGTAGACCCGTGGAGATTTAGCAGACCTAGGAGTAAGGAGTTCTCGTTTTTCTCCTATGTCCATAAAGTCTACTCGCGAATAGACTTTTTTGTGCTGGGTAGGGCATTGATCCCGAAGGTGAGGGGAACGGAGTATACGGCTATAGCCATTTCGGATCACGCTCCACACTGGGTGGACTTGGAGATAGGGGAGGAAACAGGAGGGCGCCCACCCTGGAGAATGGACATGGGACTAATGGCAGATGAGGGGGTGCGTCTAAGGGTGAGGGGGTGCATTGAAAAGTACTTGGAACTCAATGATAATGGGGAGGTCCAGGTGGGAGTGGTCTGGGAGGCGTTGAAGGCGGTGGTTAGAGGGGAGCTGATATCAATAAGGGCACATAAAGGGAAGCAGGAGAGTAAGGAACGGGAGCGGTTGCTGCAAGAACTTTTGAGGGTGGACAGACAATATGCGGAAGCACCGGAGGAGGGACTGTACAGGGAAAGGCAAAGGCTACATGTAGAATTTGACTTGCTGACTACAGGCACTGCAGAGGCACAATGGAGGAAGGCACAGGGTGTACAGTACGAATATGGGGAGAAGGCGAGCAGGTTGCTGGCACACCAATTGAGGAAAAGGGGAGCAGCGAGGGAAATAGGGGGAGTGAGGGATGAGGAAGGAGAGATGGAGCGGGGAGCGGAGAGAGTGAATGGAGTGTTCAAGACATTTTATAAAAAATTATATGAAGCTCAACCCCCGGATGGGAGGGAGAGAATGATGGGCTTCTTGGATCGGCTGGAATTTCCCAAGGTGGAAGAGCAGGAAAGGGTGGGACTGGGAGCACAGATCGAGGTAGAAGAAGTGGTGAAAGGAATTAGGAGCATGCAGGCGGGAAAGGCCCCGGGACCAGATGGATTTCCAGTCGAATTCTATAGAAAATATGTGGACTTGCTCGCCCCGGTACTGACGAGGACCTTTAATGAGGCAAAGGAAAGGGGACAACTGCCCCCGACTATGTCTGAAGCAACGATATCGCTTCTCTTAAAGAAGGAAAAGGACCCGCTACAATGCAGGTCCTATAGACCTATTTCCCTCCTAAATGTAGATGCCAAGGTCCTGGCCAAGGTAATGGCAATGAGAATAGAGGAATGTGTCCCGGGGGTGGTCCACGAGGACCAAACTGGGTTTGTGAAGGGGAGACAGCTGAACACGAATATACGGAGGTTGTTAGGGGTAATGATGATGGCCCCACCAGAGGGAGAAACGGAGATAGTAGTGGCGATGGATGCCGAGAAAGCATTTGATAGAGTGGAGTGGGATTATTTGTGGGAGGTGTTGAGGAGATTTGGTTTTGGAGAGGGGTATGTTAGATGGGTGCAGCTGTTGTATAGGGCCCCAGTGGCGAGCGTGGTCACGAATGGACGGGGATCTGCATATTTTCGGCTCCATAGAGGGACAAGGCAGGGATGCCCTCTGTCCCCATTATTGTTTGCACTGGCGATTGAGCCCCTGGCGATAGCGTTGAGGGGTTCCAAGAAGTGGAGGGGAGTACTTAGGGGAGGAGAAGAACACCGGGTATCTTTATATGCGGATGATCTGCTACTATATGTGGCGGATCCAGCGGAGGGGATGCCAGAAATAATGCGGATACTTGGGGAGTTTGGGGATTTTTCAGGGTATAAATTGAACATGGGGAAAAGTGAGTTGTTTGTGGTGCATCCAGGGGAGCAGAGTAGAGAAATAGAGGACCTACCGTTGAGGAAGGTAACAAGGGACTTTCGTTACCTGGGGATCCAGATAGCTAAGAATTGGGTCACATTGCATAGGTTAAATTTAACGCGGTTGGTGGAACAGATGGAGGAGGATTTCAAGAGATGGGATATGGTATCCCTGTCAATGGCAGGGAGGGTGCAGGCGGTTAAGATGGTGATCCTCCCGAGATTCCTCTTTGTGTTTCAGTGCCTCCCGGTGGTGATCACGAAGGCTTTTTTTAAAAGGATTGAAAAGAGCATCATGGGTTTTGTGTGGGCCGGGAAGACCCCGAGAGTGAGGAAGGGATTCTTACAACGTAGCAGGGATAGGGGGGGGCTGGCACTACCGAGCCTAAGTGAGTATTATTGGGCCGCTAATATTTCAATGGTGAGTAAGTGGATGGGAGAGGAGGAGGGAGCGGCATGGAAGAGATTAGAGAGGGCGTCCTGTAGGGGGACTAGCCTACAGGCTATGGTGACAGCCCCATTGCCGTTCTCACCGAGGAACTACACAACAAGCCCGGTGGTGGTGGCTACACTGAAGATTTGGGGACAGTGGAGACGGCATAGGGGAAAGACTGGAGCCTTGGGGGGGTCCCCGATAAGAAACAACCATAGGTTTGCCCCGGGGGGAATGGATGGGGGATATGGAATGTGGCAAAGAGCAGGAATAACGCAACTGAAAGATCTGTTTGTGGATGGGAAGTTCGCGAGTCTGGGAGCGCTGACCGAGAAATATGGGTTGCCCCAAGGGAATGCATTCAGGTATATGCAACTGAGGGCTTTTGCGAGGCAACAGGTGAGGGAATTCCCGCAGCTCCCGACACAAGAGGTGCAGGACAGAGTGATCTCAAAGACATGGGTGGGGGATGGTAAGGTGTCAGATATATATAGGGAAATGAGGGACGAAGGGGAGACTATGGTAGATGAACTAAAAGGGAAATGGGAAGAAGAGCTGGGGGAGGAGATCGAGGAGGGGCTGTGGGCAGATGCCCTAAGCAGGGTAAACTCGTCGTCCTCGTGTGCCAGGCTAAGCCTGATTCAGTTTAAGGTATTACACAGGGCACATATGACTGGAGCACGGCTCAGTAAATTTTTTGGGGTGGAGGATAGGTGTGCGAGGTGCTCGAGAAGCCCAGCGAATCATACCCATATGTTTTGGTCATGCCCGGCACTACAGGGGTTTTGGATGGGGGTGACAAAGGTGCTTTCAAAAGTAGTAGGAGTCCGGGTCGAACCAAGCTGGGGGTTGGCTATATTTGGGGTTGCACAAGAGCCAGGAGTGCAGGAGGCGAGAGAGGCCGATGTTTTGGCCTTTGCGTCCCTAGTAGCCCGGCGCAGGATATTGCTAATGTGGAAAGAAGCCAAGCCCCCGGGGGTGGAGACCTGGATAAATGACATGGCGGGGTTTATAAAGCTAGAGCGGATTAAGTTCGTCCTAAGGGGGTCGGCTCAAGGGTTCACCAGGCGGTGGCAACCGTTCGTCGAATACCTCGCAGAAAGATAGACGGAATGGGAAAAAGAAGGCAGCAGCAGCAGCCCAGGATCGGGGGGGAGGAGGAACCAGAAGGACTCTCAGGGTTGTTAATATATACTGTATAGTATGTATAGGTCGTTGCTACAGATAATTATATATTGGACTGTTAAATTATATTTTTGGAGAGTGTTACTTGTGACAAGGCAGTTGCCAATTAGGGCTAGTTTTCATTTTTGTTATTTATTATTTATTCATTTTTTGTTTATAAAATAGGTCATTGTTATTTGTGTTGTTATAATATTGTGTAAAGGATGCACAATGTACTGTGTTGGTTGACCAAAAATTTTCAATAAAATATTTAATAAAAAAAAAATATATAGTTTTGCACTGTTTCAAGTGTTGGTGACCTGTATGTGTTCCACGGATCCAGAGCACCCAACACAACATGGTATCAGGATATGAGGGATATTAGCACTTCTTAGACCTACCTGCAAGTGATCTGCCTTCTGCCAGCATACAGCCATCCTGCAACATGGACAACATCAGCCCGCCGCCGCCGCCGCTCCGCATCACCGGTAACCTAGGAGCCAACTGGAAGATATTCAAACAGCGCTTCCAGCTCATCCTTGAGGCCACAGACAGGGAGGACGCCTCGGATACCAGGAAGATTACTCTCCTCCTATCCACGGCCGGGGACCATGCCATCCACATTTTCAATTCTCTCACCTTTGCGGATGATGATGATAAAACAAAGTTCAAGACGGTCCTCCTCAAGTTTGACACTCACTGCAGCGTAGAGGTGAATGAAAGTTTTGAGCGCTATGTGTTCCAGCAGCGTTTGCAGGGTAAGGATGAACCTTTCCAATCCTTTCTCACGCACCTCCGCATCCTTGCGCAATCTTGCAGCTACGGGCCCACCTCCGACTCCATGATACACGACCAGATCGTTTTCGGCATTCAGTCGGACCCCCTACGACAGCAGCTCCTCAAAGTAAAGCAGCTCACCCTCGCCACCACCATTGAGACCTGTGTCTTACACGAAAATGCCACGAGTCGGTATTCCCACATCCAAGCGGCTGAAACGGCATGGCAAGGTCCCCACGAGGCGGAACGGGTCCAAGCGATTGAGCAACTCCAGGGCCTCAGCCTGGATGAGGGCGGCCATTTCGCACGCTTTGCGCGGACTCCCGCGCTTGTGCGCACCAAACGAGGGGACGGCGACGTCGAGGAACGTAATGCGCAGGCGCGCATCACGCATGACCGCACCGCGCATGCGCGGTGGTGCAGCGAACGTGCTGACGCTACGATGTGCGGCAACTGTGGCTCCGCCCATTTAAAACGGCAATGCCCTGCCAAATCTCGACAATGCCTAAGATGTGGTAGAGTTGGCCACTATGCTGCCTTCTGCCGAGCAGCTCAGCCTGCCAATTCATATTGCTTCAGCCAGCCTCGCAGGAATGTCCGGACAATTCAACCCACGGTCACCGAGCCCGATGCGAACCTCCCACACAGCAATGGCACCGAGGACCCTTTTCGAGTCAGTGTTGTGACAAAAAACAGGCTGTCCCCGAAGCAAAGACACCAGCCGCTGTCGGTATACAGCATCGATCCAGTCGATGAGTGTTGTGCCACCCTAACGGTCAACCGGTCCCAAATACGATTCCGCCTGGACACTGTTGCCTCCGCCAATCTCATTGTGCGGTCTGACCTCCAAAGCCTTCGTGTCAAGACAGCCATCCTTTCATCAGCCTGCCAGCTATTAGATGACAATGGCAATGTCATTGCTGCTAGCGGCTCGTGCCAACTTGAAGTGACGCACAGGTCACGCAAAGCCATCCTTCCTTTTGAAATTGTGGGCTCCTCGAAAGCCTCCCTGCTTGGCGCGCAGGCATGCAAGCTGTTGGAGCTAGTTCAGAGAGTTCACTCTCTCTCTCCTGATGACACATCTGTCTTTCAGGACACTGACTTCAGGGCGCAACTCGACGCCATCATCGACCAGCACCACAAAGTCTTTGAGGGCATGGGCACGCTCCCGTACACCTACAAGATTTTATTAAAACAGAATGCCACGCCTGTGGTGCACGCACCTCGCAGGGTCCCAGTACCCCTTAAGGACCGCCTCAAGCAGCAGCTGTAGGACCTCCAGGACCAAGGAGTGATCTCCAGAGTCACGGAACCAACTGACTGGGTTAGTTCCATGGTATGTGTGAAAAAGCATTCAGGCGAATTGAGAATTTGCATTGATCCCAAGGATCTAAATCGCAATATCATGAGGGAGCATTATCCAATTCCCAAGCGCGAAGAGATCACATGCGAGATGGCTCACGCCAAGCTCTTCACCAAACTCGACGCCTCAAAAGGATTCTGGCAAATACAGCTCGACAAATCCAGCAGGAAACTGTGTACATTCAATACCCCCTTTGGCAGATATTGTTACAACAGGATGCCGTTTGGGATCATATCTGCATCAGAAGTGTTCCATAGGATCATGGAACAAATGATGGAAGGCATTGAAGGTGTTCGCGTCTATGTCAACGACATAATCATTTAGTCCACCACCCCGCAGGAGCATGTCAGTCGCCTAAAGCGTGTTCAAACGCTTACGTGAGCAGGGCCTCCGCCTCAACAGGGCCAAATGCTCTTTTGGTCAGACAGAACTCAAGTTCCTCGGGGACCACATCTCCCAGTTGGGTGTGCAGCCGGATGCGGACAAGGTGGCTGCCATCACAGCCATGAAAATGCCAGAGGACAAGAAGGCGGTCCTCCGATTTCTGGGTATGGTCAACTTTTTAGGGAAGTTCATCCCTAACCTCGCCTCTCATACCACGGCTCTCAGGAACCTGGTCAGGAAGACGACAGACTTCCAATGGCTCCCTGCCCACGAGCGCGAATGGAGAGAACTCAAAACCAAACTGGCCCCGGTCTTAGCTTTCTTTGATCCAGCAAAAGAGACCAAAATTTCAACCGATGCCAGCCAATCCGGCATTGGGGCAGTGCTCCTGCAACGCGATGAGGCCTCATCATGGGCCCCTTTTGCATATGCCATGATGGAACAGCGCTGCGCGCAGATAGAAAAGGAGTGCCTGGGTTTTCTGACCGGTGTGGTTAAGTTTCACGATTACGTGTACGGACTTCCTCAATTTACCATCGAGACCGACCATCGCCCGCTGGTCAATATAATACAGAAAGACTTGAACGACATGACGCCTCGCCTCCAGCGTATTCTTCTCAAGCTCCGGCGATACGATTTCCAGCTGGTATACACCCCAGGCAAAGACCTCATCATTGCCGACGCTCTCTCCAGAGCAGTCAACACTCCATGTGTCCCAGCGGGATTCGTCTGCCAGGTTGACGCCCATGTGGCCTTCGTGGCCTCCAATCTACCTGCCACGGATGAACGCCTCGTCCAAATTCGCCGCAAGACAGCGGTTGACCCTTTGCTACAGCGTGTCAAGCGCCACCTAACGTACGGGTGGCTCAAGGGCCAATGCCCTCAGTTCTATAATGTCAGAGATGATCTGGCGGTAGTAGACGGGGTTCTTCTAAAACTGGACCGCATTGTCATCCCGCATAGCATGCGCCAGCCCGTCCTGGAACAGCTACACGAGGGCCATCTTGGCGTGGAAAAGTGCCGCCGATGGGCCCGAGAGGCAGTGTACTGGCCCGGCATTAATGACGACATAGCCAACACAGTGCTCAACTGCCCCACTTGTCAGCGCTTCCAGCCGGCCCAACCACGTGAGACCCTGCAGCCCCATGAGTTGGTCACATCACCATGGACCAAGGTGGACATCGACCTGTTCCACGCGCTGGGTAGAGACTATGTCCTGATTGTGGACAACTTTTCAAATTACCCGGAGGTGATACGGTTGCACAGCATCACATCGTCTGCAGTCATCCGTGCCTGTAAGGACACCTTTGCTCGACACGGCATCCCACTCACGGTTATGACGGACAATGGCCCCTGCTTCGCAAGCCAGGAATGGTCCAACTTTGCCAGGTGGTACAATTTTGCACATGTGACATCCAGTCCCCTGTACCCCCAATCCAACAGCAAAGCAGAGAAGGGCATCCGCATAGTCAAACGGCTCCTCTGCAAGGCTGCCGATGCTGGGTCCGATTTCTACCTCGCCTCGCTGGCCTATCGCTCCGCCCCACTGTCCACTGGCCTGTTGCCAGCCCAGTTGCTCATGGGTCGCACCCTGAGGACGATGGTGCCATCCATTCACGTCCCAGACCTCGACCACGTTCCGGTCCTTCGCCGGATGCAGCTGTCTCGTGCACAGTACAAGGCGGCTCATGACTCCCGTGCAGCTGATCTCCCTGCTCTGGCTTCAGATGACAACATCCGCATCCATCTTCCGGATGGTGGCTGGTCTGCAACGCTGTGGTCCTTCGGCAGGTGGCCCCCCGTTCGTTCCTGGTTCATCTACCGGATGGCTCCATTCTACGCCGCAATCTCGTTCCGCGCTCGCTACATGATCCTCCACTGTCGCCTCGCCCTCCTGCTGATCCTGCCATGGACTATGCAGAGATCCCGGTCACTCTGCATCCTCCTCACTCTGACGCAGTCCAACCCGCTCCTCAGCCGGCGGCTCCCGACCCACCCTTGAGGCGGTCAACCAGAATTCGTCGCCCACCTCAGAGACTTAATTTGTGAACTTTGTGGACTTATGGACTTTCTGGTTGGTTCTGTTCTTCCGTTTGATCGTTTACATGGTTTGTATATAGTGTTCATCTCGTTATTCTTGTGACATACTGTTTTTCTGCACCAGGCACCTTCCTATGTAAATAGCTTAGTTCTCATTTACATAGTCCTGTAAATATTTCGCACACACGTAGTCAGGGACATTCTCACCATACACTATTTATTGCCACACAGGTACATTATTTTATAAAAGGGGGGATGTTATAATATACACCAGTATATCATGGTGCAGACACACACTGATGGACACACAGAGGGACCAATCAACACAACACAACACCACAGCCAATCACCAGTTTGAGCACACACACTATAAAGACAGGGGGCATCAGAGTTCCCGCTCATTCGAGCTGCAGCTAGCTAGGAGGACAGAGCTCACAGCCTGCAGCACAGACATTCACCATGTGCTGAGTTAGGACAAGGCAAAGGTCTTTAGTTAAAGCTAGTATCGTGTTAACCCACAGTCAGAATATGTTACAACAGTTAATGATTCAATAATATAGTGTTGCACTGTTTCAAGTGTTGGTGACCTGTATGTGTTCCACGGATCCAGAGCACCCAACACAACAGAGACAAGGGTTACTGACTGAGGATGTGGCTGATGACGCCCATGCAGCGAACACAGAGTGCAGCTGAGGCAAGGTGCATTGAGGCTCAAGCTGCCACTCGCAGCTTGATCAGACCATTGGGTTGCTGAAGATGAGGTTTTGGTACCTGGACCGATCTAGCAAACAAGCTCAGGACACACTGGATTGCTGCTGGATTCATGGAGGGGGATGAGGAGATCCAGTGAAGACATCACATTCGCTTCACATGACGTCTGTGAGCATTGCTCTCCTGTCTGAGTGATAGTAGTGCGCATTCTGTGTGATAATACCCCTGCATGGGGGTCGCAGTGATTGTTGACAGTCCCTACATTGCAGCAGGAAAGATGATGACTTGCAATGAAGACAGTGCATAGATCAATGCGCGGGACTCCTTGCACAAAGCACTGGGAGGAAACCCTAGACTGGAAGCCCTGTCTTTATCTTGTGCAAGAAAACAGTTTTAAGGTTGGATTTACAGGATCACAGCGCATCAGAAAAAGGAGCTATAGAAAGCGTGCAATTAGTTCGAGCTTATTTACAGAGGTGAATGTTGCGTACAAGTGCTTAACATCTCTCCCCACACTGTGCTACTAGAGCTTCTTAACCTGTCTAACCCTCCCGCCGCATGCCCAACATCCACAGTGGAGGCAGCCTGCTGTCTGCCATGTCCTGTTGTTTGTGATAACCTTGGCGAGTGTCCTCTGGAGTCCATGGCTTGATTTCAGGGTCCTGCTGTGTGGCAGTATCACCCTCCTCGGGCTGCAGAGCTGGGGCTGAAGCAGTCACAGGAAGACGGGATTCAAATGGGTCAGACACTCCCGGAGTCACCTGGGCAGATGGCCCCGGGGTGCGCAGCAGCTGACCCTCCTCCCTGTGGCTGCGCAAGGGCCTCTGGCTTCTTCTTTGGGATAGAGGGGCAACTAGAGTGAACTCAAGAAACCCTGCTGTCCTTTGGCGTTGGCATCTTGGATCGCAGCAAGTGCCTGCCCCATGGAGTGCATGTCCTTAAACAGTACAGAACAATGGTTTTGCACCAAGGTCTCCACGGCACTGTCACCCTCGCTGTGTTAACCTCATTGTATTGCAGTGTCGGCACAATCATCTTAGACATCAGGCAGATGGACTCCTCCATACAGCCTTCCAATCCAATGATTGAAACACATCCCTTTCCAGAGTTTGCTTTTGGATCTCCAGCAGCTGAGACATGACCAAGTCCAGAGACTGGTCACTAGACTGAGAGTCAGCAGATTTCTGACCTCCAACAATCTTCCGATTCCCAGCACCTGGAACATCCCTGCCTCCAGCTGCTGTGGATCAAATGGATGGTGTTGTTGCTATCTTTTAATGGCTATAAATATGTGATGCACAATCAATAACCTCAGAAACGAGATTGGAGACAATTGAAGGCTTTAATATGCTAGATGTTTCCCCCAGTAGCGCAGGTACAGAAGGAAGCTGCTGGGGCAGCACGGGCTCTTATACCCCACCTTGCAAGGCGGAGCTAATATACAAGATTATCCAATGGGAACAAGTACATTCTCCACCAATGGTATTCCGGCATTACTAGGTACCGTAATCCTCCTAACACAGACTACCACATTCACCCCCTGTTAAAAAAGAGTCCGGCAGGGGTGGTGGCTTCGTATTACAATGTGGTAAAAGTGGTAGACGTTATAGTTATGAAGGTACCGTAATGCCTCCCGTACAGCGTTTTGCCTCATTACAACTTTTAACTATTTACAACAGTAATGTACATTTCAAAAGGAAGTAATTAGTCGATCAGGGGCCCTGGTCATCCTTTGTGATCGTCGTAGCTTTGGTGGTGATGTCGGTGGATGTTCGGGCGTCTGTGACTCTGGGAGCGTGGTTTCGGCTTCTGCGGCGGCTTCATCACCCCTAGACGTGGCTGGTGAATGGCCAACTGGCCTGGGAAGGGGGCAGCTGTGCGGTGCGCCGGTGGGCAGGGCCTAGGCGGGGCTGATGGAAGAACCGATCCACCTGGGAAGGGGGCGGCTGTGGGGTGCGCCGGTGGGAGGGAGGGCGGGGCTGGTGGCGGGGGTGTGTGTGGGGATCCAGCCGGCACCAGGTCCCGTATGGAGACCGTATCCTGTCAGCCGTCGGGGTACGCCACGTAGGCGTACTGAGGTTTATCGTGGAGGAGATGGACCCTCTCAACCAATGGGTCCGATTTGTGCGCCTGCACGTGTTTTCGGAGCAGTTCGAGTCCGGGTGCCGCTAGCCAGGTCGGGAGCGAGGTCCCAGAGGAGGACTTCCTGGGGAAGACAAGGAGACGTTCGTGAGGTGTTTGGTTGGTCGTGGTACACAGCAGTGACCGGATGAAGTGGAGGGCCTCCGGGAGGACTTCCTGCCAGCGGGAGACTGGGAGATTCCTGGACCGCAGGGCCAGTAGGACGGTCTTCCAGACCGTTCTGTTCTCCCTCTCTACCTGTCCGTTTCCCCGGTGGTTGTAACTGGTCGTCCTGCTCGAGGCAATGCTCTTGCTGAGCAGGAATTGACACAGTTCGTCGCTCATAAAGGAGGACCCCCTATCACTGTGTATGTAGGTGGGGAAACCGAACAGTGTAAAGAAATCTGTGGAGGGCTTTTATGACGGTGGTTGCGTTCATGTTAGGGCAGGGGATGGCAAAATGGAACCGGGAGTACTCGTCAATCATGTTTAGGAAATACATGTTGCGGTCGGTGGAGGGGAGGGGGCCTTTGAAATCCATACTGAGGCGTTCAAAGGGACGGGAAGCCTTTATCAGGCGTGCTTTCTCTGGCCTGTAGAAGTGGGGCTTGCACTCCATGCAGATTTGACAATTCCTGGTGACTGTCCTGACTTCCTCGATGGAGTGGGGCAGGTTGTGGGTCTTGATGAAGTGGAAAAATCGAGTGTCCTCGTGGAGGGCCCGGAGGCGGTCCACTTGTGCGTTGGCACATGTGCCGTGGAATAGGGCATCAGGAGGCTCGTTTGGCTTCCTGGAACGATACAAGATCTCACAGTTGTAGGTGGAGCGTTTGATCCTCCACCGTAAGATCTTGTTTTTTTATCTTGCCCCGCTGTGCATTATCAAACATGAAAGCAACCGACCGTTGGTCAGTGAGGAGAGTGAATCTCCTGCCGGCCAGGTAATGCCTCCAGTGTCGCACAACTTCTACTATGGCCTGGGCCATCTTTTCGACTGAGGAATGGCGGATTTTGGAGGCGTGGAGGGTTCGGGAGAAGAAGGCCACGGGCCTGCCCGCTTACTTGAGGGTGGGCTGCCAGAGTTACGTCGGACTCGTCGCTCTCGACCTGGAAGGGGAGGGACTCGTCGATGGCGTGCAGCGTGGCCTTTGCAATACCTGCTTTGATGCGGCTGAAGGCCTGGCAGGCCTCTATCGACAGGGGAAAAGCTGTGGATTGGAACAGCGGGCGGGTCTTGTCCGCATAGTTGGGGACCCACTGGGCATAGTAAGAAAAAAAGCCTAGGCAGCGCTTCAGGGCCTTGGAGCAGTGTGGGAGGGGGAACTCCATAAGGGGGCGCATGCGTTCAGGGTCGGGGCCTATCACTCCATTACGCACTACATAGCCGAGGATGGCTAGGCGATCGGTGCGAAACACGCATTTAGCCTTGTTATACGTTAGGTTAAGGATTTTTGCGGTTTGGAGGAATTTTCGGAGGTTGGTGTCGTGGTCCTGCTGGCCGTGGCCGCAGATGGTGACGTTAACGAGGTACGGGAATGTGGCCCGTAAACAGTACCGGGTAACCATTCGGTCCATCTCTCGCTGGAAGACCGAGACCCAGTTAGTGACACAGAAGGGAACCCTAAAGAAGTGGTAGAGCTGCCCTCTGCTTCGAAGGCAGTGTATTTGCGGTCCCTAGTGCGGATGGGGAGCTGGTGGTAGGTGGACTTAAGATCCACCGTGGAGAAGACCTTGTAATGCGCGATCCTGTTGACCAGTTCGGATATGCGGGGGAGAGGGTACACGTCGAGCTGCGTAAACCTGTTGATGGTCTGACTGTAGTCGATGACCATCCTATGCTTCTCCCCGGTCTTTACCACCCCTACTTGAGCTCTCCAGGGGCTGTTGCTAGCCTCAATTACACCTTCCTTCAGTAACCGTTGGACCTCTGACCTAATAAAGATCCGGTCTTGGGCACTGTCTGCTCCTGGTGGCAACGGGTTTGCAATCCGGGGTGAGGTTATCAAACAGGGAAGGCGGATCGACCTTGAGGGTCGCGAGGCTGCAGACAGTGAGGGGGGTATAGGGCTGCCGAATTTGAATGTTAGACTTTGGAGGTAACACTGAAAATCCAATCCTAGGAGTGTGGCTGCGCAGAGGTGGGGAAGGACGTAGAGTCGGTAGTTTTTGAACTCCCTTCCATGGACTGTGAGGTTAGCTATACAAAACCCCTTGATCTCTACTGAGTGAGATCCGGAGGTCAGGGAGATTTTTTGATTAACGGGGTGGACGGGGAGAGAACAGCATCTTACCGTGTCGGGGTGTATGAAGCTCTCCGTGCTTCCAGAGTCAATTAGGCAGGACATTTCATGCCCGTTGATAAGCACCGTCGTCGTAGCAGTCGATAGTGTTCGGGGCCGAGACTGTTCCAGGGACACCGAGGCTACTCGTGGCAGCAGTTGAACGTTCTCTTCGGGCGGTGTGTGGTAAGCCGAGCTGGGGTCCTGGGACTCCATCCAAGATGGTGGCGCCCATTGGTCGCACATGGCTGGGGGTGCACAAAATGGTGGCGCCCATCCCTCGTATGTGGCGTCCGCGGGAGAAGATGGCGGCACCCGGAGGCCGCACGTGGCCCTGGAGGAGAAAGGTGGCGGCGCCTGCTGGCCGCACGGGGACCATGGAGAGGATTGTGGGGGGCGGTCTGCATTCGCCACCGGAGACCGTAGCGACCGCCCGGGCCTGGCATACCGCCACGAATGGGCCTTTTTACTGCATCCCTTGCAGGTGGATGCGCAGGCCGGACAGCGCTGTCGGGCGTGCTTGGCTTGCCCGCAAAAATAGCAGTGGGGCCCCCCAGGGTTGCCAGGCCGTCTTGTAGCACAAGCTTGTGGGGGGATGGGAGATCTCTCGGGGTCGACCGCAGGGGGGTTCTACGCTGCCCAGGGGGCTGTCGTGCGGTTGGGGACGTAAGCGCGGGCGTTTCGGGAGGCCACATCCAGGGAGCCGGCAAGGGCCCGTGCCTGCTTGAGGCCTAGTGTGTCTTTCTCCAGCAATCGTTGGTGGATTTGGGAGGACAGCATACCTGCAACGAAAGCAACCTGGATCAAAAGTTCTGTGTGTTCGCTCGCCGAAACTTGCGGGCAGCTGCAGTTTCTCACCCACACCAGGAGCGCACGGTAGAATTCTTCCAGCGATTCCCCAGGGATTTGTCACCTCGTCGCTAGCAGATGTCGGGTGTAGACCTGGTTTACTGGGCCAATATAATGTCCTTTCAGCAGCTCCATTGCTGCATCGAAGTCGTCCGCGTCCTCGATGAGGGTGTAAATTTCTGGGCTCACCCTCGAGTGCAGGACTTGCAGTTTCTGTTCTCCCGTGAGTGTGTTTTTGGCCGTTCCGAGATATCCGTTGAAACACGCCAGCCAGTGCTTGAAGGTTGCCGCTGAGCTTGCCGTGTGGGGGCTGCGTTGCAGACACTCTGCTTGATTCGGAGCTCCATTCTTTTAAATCTAGGTATTAAATTGATGCACAATCAATAACCTCAGAAAGGAGATTGGAGACAATTGAAGGCTTTAATACACTAGATGTTTCCCCCAGCAGCGCAGGTACAGAAGAAAGCTGCTGGGGCAGCATGGGCTCTTATACCCCGCCTTGCAAGGCGAAGCTAACATGCAAGCTTATCCAATGGGAACAAGTACATTCTCCACCAATGGTATTCCGGCATTACTAGGTACCGTAATCCTCCTAACACAGACTACCACAATATAGCGATTAATAAGGTTGCCTCTCTTAATCTTAATTATGAATATGCTTTCAAAGTCACCAGGTATCTCTTGATACCGCCACAAGGTTCAACCGAATACCGTTCAAAGAGCCAATACACCAGTTAGTTAGTTCAAAGTCAATGGTACTTTATTTACACACAGTATGATTTACTCATGCACAATAACACTACAGGCTAAACTATGTCTATCACTAACACCTATACTTAACTTCGGGTGCCCACTTAGGTCAGAGGAACAGTGGCCGTTGTTCGGATCTGAGGCTGTTGGGTTCGAAGAGGTAGCAGGAATATAGCTATGGTCGTCCGTCTGGTAGCGAGCGTTGAACTTGAACTTACTTGCTTCTGGTGGTGCAGGTGGAGGGGTCTCTCCAGTTGAGAGCCGTTTCCAAGAGAACGAACACATGGCGGGGTTCCTTCTTATACTCGGGGGGCTTTGCGCGCTTTTAGGTGGGCCTTAAACTTGGTCCCAATCAATTGGGCAGCTTCTTGATCACCGCCATCGATCTGAGCCAATAAAGGGGTGGGTGCCTTGATGGCTGGGCGTGTCCTAAGTGGCCATTGGCCTTGCTTTGTTTGTATCTTCTTGCTGGGGTAGTGGCGTCGGAATGTCTGGGACGGTATCGGCTACCTGAGCACTAGTCTTTTGTTTATCGGAGATGGGCCATCAATGAGTAAATCGGCCAAAAGTTTTGGTTCTGTCTGCAGTCTGTCTTCTAAATACACATTCAGGCTCTGTGCCTGCTTGTTACTTTGCATTGTCCATTTTTCCCTGTATGCTCTGCGAGTGTCCATTTTATATGCTGTAAGTGGCCACCGCAGATTTCTACAGTATGCTCACCAGATTATGACCCCAGGTTACATCTAGAACTGTGGCCCACAGAGGTGGGTGTTCCTGATGCAGCGTGTGGGAGTGCTTCTATTTCGTGGTCTCTGAATCCTTCTTCTGCGCTGCTATCAGGGCTGGAGTCGAAGACGTGGCTGGTAGACTCCCTGAGCTGCTTCCCAGATGTGCCTGCAACAGAGAGTTAATTAGTGCACGGTAGAGGCCTGAGAAACAGGAGACGTGACTCACAGCATGGTTGTCTGATGGATGATGCAGTGCTGGATCCTCTCTTGGTTTATCGCCACTGGCTTCACCATCACAAGAGCGGTTGACGTCCTCCCGTCCAGATGGATGGCTCAGTCATCAAAGTCCATTCTGGCATGCCTCCACTCGTCTGTGATATCTCACTCTTATGTGGCATCTTAGCCAGCATGAAAACCGATGGAACGAGTGTAAGCAGGATGTGTGCCCGGAAAGATGATAAGGATGACTAGAATGTGTGGATTGCGAGTGGGACCAGCGGGGTGATGAGAACACGACTCACAGGGGAGATGTAGTTGTGTGTGGGAGAGAAAATGGTAGTGCCCCTTGAGCTTACAGTGAGTGAGTTCCCTGTGAATGTATGATAGGTGTGTGAGCGTGTGAGAGTGATGAGAAGAGTGACATATCCTTGCAGAATGGAGAGAGATCATTCATCCTCTTCTTGCACTGAACGGCTGTCCTCTTCTGCAGGGGGAGCACTGACCACCCCGCCAATGCCTCCCATGCTGGGTCCGACTCCTTGCTGCTAGGTTTCCATCTGAAGCGCAGAAAGATGATATAACGATGGGCCTCAACAGCATTGAGGGGTCTCTCCATGGGGGTTTCTGAAAATTTCGGGATGGATTTCCTGGCTGCCACACTTCCCGGCGATCTGCGAAGTGTGGCTGTTGTGTGCTGGGGCAGCCTTTAATTGTGCCGCCCTGTTGATTGCAGTTCTGAAGAGATGACGGAGTGAGGAAATCAGAGACTGCCCCACCAGCGATATGGCATGGAACCCATGGATTAACATTTTTGGCACTATGTGCTGCACTATATAATGGGCAAAGCTGCCATTGACATCGGTGGCATAACACCACTTTTCCCGCCCAGCAACGGTCTTTGCCAATTACCAAGAAAATACCGTCCTTTCTATTTGTCCGTTTACAACTGTTTATGCTCAGAGCTTTTCATAAGGACTGCTCATCAGCTGTTCATACAGTCTAACTATTCAAATTCCTTATCAGACTATTTGAACCATGGGGTGCGATTCACTAACGTAACTGTAATTTCAACACTAAGTTACATATTTCTGCAAGCATCTTAATTCGTTGAGGTTACCTGAAAATCTTAAAATGTTGGATCAACTTAACAGGTCTGGCAGCATCTGTGGAGAGTGAAAGAGAGTTAACATTTTGAGTCCATATGACCCTTTTATTATTTTCCTCCAAGAGCCGTATCATTTAGAACATTTTCCATGTTCCCATTCAAAATACCCAAGGGCAAGTTACAATAGATTATTTGTGATTCAAGCATGGAAGAAACTCCCCCAGGGAAACCTCTATAGGACCACCTCCTCTGATACAGCTCTAACACAGATCTCTAACACAGCAATCACAAGGAGAGCATTCTAAAATCACTCTCTCCAAAGTCACAGATACAAACTGCTAAACACTTAGTCAGTGAACAGACATTGTTTTAAAATTATGATCTTGCCTACGTAAGTTTATTATTAAACCTTCATCCAGAAGTTTGTTTGTAATCTCGCTAGAAAACTGTCTATGTTCTTCAATCAAGTAAATAACCTTGCTGGCAAGTTCTGCTGATTATAGGACTTTGAGACAGAGCATTTGACTAGCATGCAATTTTAATCTAATGCAGGGGCATTAGATCTATTCCCCTTTTACTAAACCTATTAATGCACTATTACATGCCCCCTTTTGGCCCTTGGCCTAGCCCAAGATGGCCAAACTCCATTCCCTTTTACACTCCTCTTCTCGCAACTAATTTTTTAGATATAATTGAAATGCTATAATTGCATATAAAAGCAGTGATAATATATAATTTGTAGCCATCCGGGATGGCCACTTACAACCAGGAACAGAGAAGCTCGCAAAGCATGGTGTGTAAAATGGACAAAGCAAGATTCAGGCAGGCTCAGTGCCTGAATGTATATTTGCGAGTGGGGAATCCAGACGGTATCGAAACCCCGACCAATTAGCATTTGATGGCCCATTTCCGCCAGACAAAGAACTGGCACTTGAGCGACCAGTACTGTCCCAGACATTTCGGCTCCACTCCCTGCGCTAGGGAAGCATAAACAACAGGGCCTGTGACCGCTTGGGACACGCCCAGCCATCCAGGCACCCGCCCAGTTATTGGTTCGAAATCGAACATTGTGTTCGGGGATTAGCCAATTAGTGGGGTCCAAACAGAAGGACCGCCCAAAAGAGCGTGAAAACCCCCAAGCACAAGAAGAGAGTCCACCATGTGTTCGTCCTCTTTTGGACCTGGCGCCCCTGCAACGACTATCACCAATCGCAGCACACCAGAAGCAAGTCCATGTTCAGCTCCTGCTACCAGATGGATGAGGCTAGCTGAGCAGCAGTTATTTCTCCAGACTCGATAGATCCAGAATCGAACAACGGCCACTGTTCCTCTGACCTAAGCTGGGTGCCTGATTTAAGTACAGGTTGTCTTAGTCAATAGGTGTAGTTTAACTAGTAGTGTTATGTTGCATGACTAATTGTGTTTGTAAATAAAGTACCCTTGACCTTGAACTAACTAACATGCTTGGCTCTTTGATCGATAGCCGGTTGAACCTTGTGGTGGTATCATTTGATACCTGGCGACTCTGAGCATTAGAATATTGATATCCACAGAAAGGAGGGCAACCTCACTGACTGCCATATTTACAGTAGATAAAGAAAGAATCGCAACAAATTGCAGTATAATCACACCGATAAAGAGGATTATCAAGCTCTCACTTCATCTGTATCCATCTTGTAGTTAATTCTTATTAAGTATTATTTCTCCCCAGCCTTTATTTGTTCCAATCCAACATTTATTTTATTTTTACTTTAATTTGGTCTTAATGTCAGTTTCTCTACTGTGTCAGTGTCTTGATCACTTAAAAAAATAAATCTTAATCTTCAGGCTATATTAACCATTTCATATCATGCTATTTGTCAAGTAGCTGTGCAAGGTTTAATTTTTCAGTGCAGCTGCACCATGTACTCTCGTATGTTAATTCGTAAGTTACAAACCACTATTGCATTCTCATATCGGTGTTCCATTTCCTTCTTTAATCCTCTGTTGAATCTGACATCCGTAAACCATCTTCACACATTTCCCTTTCTGTTGAGTGTAGTCTCTTGTGTTTTTTGCAGCAGACTTTCTATTCAGAAAGTGCTCTTTTGTCATGCTTGTTGGCATCTCTCTGACCTCTCCCACAAATTGTTGTTTTGCATTGATGGAAAGGGTGTCAGGTCTATAGGGATTGTGCTGTGTATTTTACAAATCAATTTCTTCATCCTGGATTCCACAGTCTTTAAAAGGATGCACGATTCAATAATTCTTCCAAAATCTTCTCAAGGAGTTTAAAGTCAAAGGGTCAAGGGGGTTCTCCATCTCAAGATCTTCACTTATGTCCCACTGTATGGTCTCAATGTCTCAGATGGTGGCCAGATTATCAAATTCTCTTATAAAGTTAATAAACCAAGACACAACTCTCTCCAAGAGAAAGCTTTCACCTCATTCATCTCATTTATACTTTCCTTTCACTAGAATGTTTATCAATACCCACATTTCTGCATTCCTTTAAACTACATTGTCAGGATTTCTGGAGAATCTTTATAGTCTGATAACATTTCTTATAGCTTTAAAACAGAAATTAAACATCCCAGTTTGATTCCAGGCATTGAAACATTTTCTTGTTTATTCTTTCCTTAAACATCAGGTAAATTCTGCTTGAAATAGCAACTCATGTCCAGATATCTATCAATTCCAATTTCAAAAGCAGGCTTAAGACCATAAGACAGAGGAGTGGAAGTAAGGCCATCGAGTCCACTCCACCATTCAATCATGGCTGATTTCAACTCCATTTACCCACTCTCTCTCCATAGCCCTTAATTCCTTGAGAAATCAAGAATTTATCAACTTCTGTCTTAAAGACACTCAACGTCCCAGCCTCCACCGCCCTCTGTGGCAATGAATTCCACAGACCCACCACTCTCTGGCTGAAGAAATTTCTCCTCATCTCTGTTCTAAAGTGACTCCCTTTTATTCTAAGGCTGTGCCCCCGGGTCCTAGTCTCCCCTGCTAATGGAAACAACTTCCCTACATCCACCCTATCTAAGCCATTCATTATCTTGTAAGTTTCTATAGATCTCCCCTCAACCTCCTAAACTCCAAAGGCTTGGTAGTTTTCTGAAAGGTAAAGTCCTTTACTCTGCACTTCAACTCTCAAAACTGCTGGCTTCCCTCGGAGCTGGAAACAATCATCATCTGTTTAAAAAAACACAAACAGTACATCTGGTTCTGACCAAGAGCCAAATGAGTTAAAATGTCAAATCATAGGTTACATTAAAAAATGTAGATTTAAAAAAAACAACTGTCTGCAGAACCTAAAGGAGTGGGGGTGGGTGGAGAAAACTTGGCATTCATTGAGCATTTCACGTAATTTAAGAAACCTCTATTTTTCTACTTTATTCAATTTTGCTCAACTTTTATCGCTTTTGCTGATCCTTCTTTTAAACCTATTTTAATTTCCAATATTTTCTACTTAATCAAAGTTGAAAGAAATACTTTTGTGAAATGTGTTGTTAACCAAACCTTAATACATTTTTTAACTCAAATGTTTTGGAAAGTTCAAATTGGATTGATCCAAACTGCAGCAATATTTTTCTGTTTTGGGAACAAACTGAACTTTCACAATTCTAATTTTGCACAACTTAATTTCAAACTCAAAAACAAGCCTTTTGAATTCTAACACAGATCGGATTTCTTTTGACCAGAAATTCACAGCAGTTCAAAGTAAATTAATTTTAGTTCCCTTTCCAAACGAATTCTTTGAATCCATGGATGCTTGTAAACAAACACCCTGCTTGTTCAATTACTTAATTTGAATGGATGGTATTCTTTCAACTGGACAAGTGAAATCGGAGTAATGGTCTTGGATCATGTCGGTGCAAATGTCATGGCTAACCTTACACACCTGCATTTCCTTATCACACAGGCGAGGCGAGGAGAGGTGAGAGTGTTTTCAATTGTCCTGGTTTTGGAGATAACAGCTAGAACTGCTCGCTGAGAACTGATTTGTGCCTCAAATTGTTCGATTTTAGTTAAACATGGGGGTGTTCTGCTTCAGGGGAGGTGACACTTTGTGGCTGAATTAACTTCCTCAAAGTCTCCACTGCATCTCCTAACTCCTCACTTGGTGTGGTGTTTTCTGACAGCAGTAGTGTTTTCTTAGCACCATGAATCCTATCATCCGCCCCCAGTTCTGAACGTAATTGACTGTTCAGGACAGATGTACTTTCCTGCCAGCAATCGGGTCCATTCTGCAGATTATCTCCCAGTTCCCTTCACTCTTTTCACTTTTTACTCAGTAGTAAGGCACACAAATGTGTATTGCAGGCTAACTTATTCCGGACTTTCTCCAACTCGTTGTTTCCTTTCTGAATCTCTTTAGAAAAGCTATCAAGTTGTTCTTGTTGTATCTGTAAAATCTCAGATACTTCGACCAGTGTATTAATCAATAATTTTACCCAGGTGCCCGTATTTGGTAGATGAACAAAGGATAAAACAGGCTCACGGTAGGTTGAAAGGAAAAGGAGGCGGTGCAGCCTTGCTGGTGAGGAACGGGATCAGTGCTGTAATGAGAAATGAGATAAACACTGGAGGTCAAGATGTCAAATCAGTCTGCGTAGAAATAAGAAATAACAAAGTGAAGAAGTCCTTGATAGGAGTAATCTATAGGTCCCCAAACAGTAGTTCTACAGTGGGGCACAGTATAAACCAGGAAATACTGGGGGCTTGCGAGAAAGGTATGGCAATAATAATGGGTGATTTTAATATGCACATAGACTGGAGGAATCAAATTGGCAAGGGGAGCCTGGAGGCAGAGTTCATTGAATGCATTAGAGATTGTTTCCTGGATCAGTATGTTGGGGAACCAGGGAGCAGGCTACTCTCGATTTGGTATTCTGTAATGCGGAGGGATTCATTAATGACCTCATAGTTAAGGATCCACGAGGGAGTAATGACCAGAATATGGTAGAATTCAAGATTCAGTTTGGGGGCGAGAAAGTGGAATCCCACACTAGTGTTCTGGAATTGAACAAAAGAAATTACATAGGTTTGAGGCCAGATTTGGCCCGTAAAGGCAGAGCAGGAAGGCTAAAAGGTAGGACAGCTGATGAGCAGTTGTTTAAGGAGATACCCAATTCCTCACAACTAAACTATATCCTAGTGAGGAAGAAAGATGGGAAGAGGGGTAAAAAATATCCATGGCTAAACAAGGATGTTAAGGACATTATAAAGACAAAAACGAAGGTATATAATATTGCAACGGCCAGTGGCAGATTGGAAGGTTGGGAAACTTACAAACATAAACAACGGGACGCTAAAAAAGTAATAAAAAGAGATAAGATTTTAAAAAATTTTAAACTAGCGCAGAATATCAAAAAGGATAGCAAAAGTTTCTACAGATACATAAAAGGGAAGAGAGCCACTAGGTGAACATTGTGAGTTAATAGTGAGGAACACAGAAATGGCAGAGATGCTAAATCAATACTCTGCCTCAGTTTTCACGGTGGAGGCCACTAGTACCAAGGAATAGAGTGCCCCCACGGCACAGGCCCGCCCGCGGATCGGTGGGCCCCAATCGCGGGCCAGGTCACCGTGGGGGCACCTCCCGGGGCAAGATCCCCCCACAGCCCCCCGGAGCCCACCCGCGCCGCCAGGTCTCGCCAGTAAGGGATCTACTCTGATTTACGCCAGCGGGACCGGCTTCAGGCGGGCGGGACTTCGGCCCATCGCAGGTCAGAGAATTCGGGCAGCCCCGGCGCCCATTGAGTCGCACTGGACCCCGCCATTCTCCGAGGCGGGCGGCGCGACTCACGCTGTGCCGGTTTTTGGGGGGTGGGAGAATTGGGAGGACGGCGGGGGCTGGATTCACGTCGACCTCCGGCGATTCCCCCACCCGCCAGGGGGGGTCAGAGAATCCTGCCCGAGGAGTTTATCGTGTGAGGAGATATTGAACAGTTTAGGCCTATACTCTCTAGAGCTTAGAAGAATGAGGTGAGATCAAATTGATGTACACAAGATGCCAAAAGCCATGGATAAAGTAGACGTGGAGCTGATACTTGCTCTTGTGGGGTGTTCTAAAATGAAAGGTCATAATGTTAGAGTAAGAGGTAGCAAATTTAAAACTGATTTGCGGAAAAACTACTTCTCCCATAAGATTGTGAATCTGTGGAATTCGCTACCCCAGAATGCGGTGGATCAGGATCAGAGTAAATTTAAGGAAGAGTTCGACAGATTTTTAATTGATAATGAATTGAAGGGTTATGGAGAACGGGCAGGACAGTGGAATTGAGGCCAGGATGGGATCAGCCATAATCACATTGAGGGTGTTAGGCTCGGGAGACTAATTTGCCTACTCTCGCTCTTAGGCCATGTGTTCTACGGTGGAGGTGCTCTGGGTGATTTCGCATTTCAGCTCTTGGCCTGGAACATTGTAGGTAGCAGATGAGGAACATATCAGCCATGATAGAATGGTGGAGCAGACTCGATGGGCTGAATGGCCTAATTCTGTTCCTATATCTTATGAACTTATGAATTTATAATCTTTGCAACTGCATTTCAGTTAATATCTTTATAACTTTTAACTAAACCTTTTGCAGTAGTTTTGTAACAAACTAATCTTTATCTTAAGACTAAAGCTTGTCTGCTGGATTATTTTCAAATTGGACTACTCATAAAAGGGGGCAAAATACATGTACATCTCACCGGCTTCAAGGACACACACTTTACGTGGTTGTGGCAGTATGATATTGTTAGAGGCACGTCTCTCAAATTTAATCTGTTCTGGTGAAAGGTCATCTTGACTTGAAAGGTTAATGCTTTTTCACTCCACAGATGCTGCCTGACCTATTGAGAATTTCCAGCATTTTTGTTTTAATCTCTCAAATTTAATCTTGTTGATGGATTCTTGCTCTGCTCGGCAAGCAATTAACTCAAAATTTTGATGTTTGTGTTTAATGACTGATTTCCAGCCAACAGTAGCACCTGAACAACTTTTTAGAAGCAGTAGTGGTACAACCTAGCTCCTGCTATTAGGAGAGTATATGGAATGTAAAATGCACAAATAGAAGCAGTCTTGATCCCCTGTAGCCAAGACACCAAAATAATCAAGGGGAAACAAACTTCACAATGAAGCATTCTCCAGGCAGGAGGCAAATCAGTAACTTGCACTCTAATGTTGATATCAGTTCCTGTAAGAAACATAAGGGCCTGGATTCTTCGCTTCACGACGCCGGAAACGTGAATTGCAATCGGGCACCAATTCAGGCGCCATCCATGGTAGCAAAAACGAGGTTTGTACCCTGCACCGGGTACAGGGGCATGCAAAATCACCATTTTCATCGATTTAAATGTAATTAGTGGGTTGGACCCAGCATGCTCCGCTCGTCCGTGATGTTTCGCCCTCTCAGGTGGAAGTCAAGCGGGTGCGAATTACTACAAGCATTTACAACGGGGACTGAGAGCCACAGCTGCTGAGGGGGATAGAGAAGGTAAGCAAACTTGTAAAAAGAGTGTTCAAAATTGATGTGCTTGCTGGAGGGTGGCTGTGTCGACAAGGTGGAGTAACGGGGAGCGACTTGGTGACAGGTCTGTGGATTTGGGGTGTCCTCCTGGTGAGGGGTTGGCTCTTGAGTGACGTGCTACCCGCTGAGGTCTTGGCTAATGGTGCCTGTCAGGTGACACCAGACTGACCCGGGGAGTGGTTTTAACGATGCCCATGCAGCAATCAGGAGCATCATTGAGCAGCGCATCTTTGTCCTCAAGATGCATTCTCCATGCCTGGATCACTAGGGGGGCGTCTCCAATATAACCCCAGGACGGTCTCTAACAATATGCTGGCCTGCTGTGTCTTGCTCCACATCACGCAGCAGAGGGGCGACATGTTGGATAAAGAACAGCAGGCCTCATCTCATGAGGAGGACAACTAGGAAGAACCAGGCATTGAGCCTGGGCTGGCATGGCAGGCTGCCCAATGTATGCTTCAGGCCGCTGCACATGGGACAATCTCATCACCTCCCGATTTGCCAACTAAGAGAGCTACACCGCCCGTTGACCCTGGACAGGCAGTATCAGCAGGTCTTGTCCACAGGACAAAGGATGACGACGACTCACTGTGAGATGATCTCTGGTGCTCCTCATTTCACAGAGTTTCACAGAATTTACAGTGCATGAGAAGGCCATTCGGCCCATCGAGTCTGCACCGGCTCTTGGAAAGAGCATCCCACCCAAGGTCCACACCTCTACCCTATCCCCGTAACCCCACCCAACACTCACGGCAATTTTGAACACTAAGGGCAATTTATCATGGCCAATCCACCTAACCCGCACATCTTTGGACTGTGGGAGGAAACCGGAGCACCCGGAGGAAACCCACGCACACATGGGGAGGATGTGCAGACTCTGCACAGACAGTGACCCAAGCCGGAATCGAACCTGGGACCCTGGAGCTGTGAAGCAATTGTGCTATCCACAATGCTACCATGCTGCTACTGTGCTGCCCACAAAGTCTGACTCCTGCCAGTTACTTCATTGCAGTGTTCATGTAAGCGTACTTGTGACACTAATAAAGGTTATTATTGTTAATTCAGCCCAAGATTGTTATTAATTCCAGTGTCTTCTGTTCCACTGAGGTGAGCCCCGAGGTCCAGGACGCCCCCTCTGGTTTTCTCTCGCTCCCATTGATTGTGGTTTGCCTTTTCCTAGGGGACACATAAAGGACTTGGGGCGAAATTCTCCAGAAACTGCGCGATGTCAGCCGACTGGCGCCCAAAACGGCGCAAATCAGACGGGCATCGCGCCGCCTCAAAGGTGCGGAATGCTCCGCATCTTTGGGGGCCGAGCCCCAACCTTAAGGGGCTAGGTCGGCGCCGGACGAATTTCCGCCCCGCCAGCTGGCAGAAAAGGCCTTTGGTGCCCCGCCAGCTGGCGCGGAAATGACATCTCCGGGCGGCGCATGCGCGGGAGCGTTAGCGGCCGCTGACAGCTTCCCGCGCATGCGCAGTGGAGGGAGTCTCTTCTGCCTCCGCCATGGTAGAGACCGTGGCGGAGGCGGAAGGGAAAGAGTGCCCCCACGCACAGGCCCGCCCGCGGATCGGTGGGTCCCGATCGCGGACCAGGCCACCCCCCAGGGCCAGATCGCCCCGCGACCTCCCCCAGGACCCCGGAGCCCGCCCGCGCCGCCTTGTCCCGCCAGTAATGTAAGTGGTTTAATTTACGCCGGCGGGACAGGCATTTTAGCGGCGGGACTTCGGCCCATCCGGGCCGGAGAATCGCGCGGGGGGGCCCGCCAACCGGCGCGATTCCCGCCCCCGCCGAATCTCAGGTGCCGGAGACTTCGGCAACCAGCGGGGGCCGGATTCACGCCAGCCCCCGGCGATTCTCCGACCCGGCGGGGGGTCGGAGAATCTCGCCCATGGTTACCAACACATGGAGGTGAGTTCTACAAGCGGGTCTGTAGTTGGTGACAAGTGTGTGCAACGCATCTGGCCAAAGAGGACAATATCGATGTTGGGATTTGGTGCAGGATGGGATGCGAGGGAGATGCAGGCAAATAGATTTTGATTGGCTTCTATGGGAGTAGAGCGTGTGATGTCAGGAGTGAGGGACAAGAGTGATGCCAGGAGAACAGAGGCGGTGACTCACCTGAGCTGCCCCAAGAAGGTCATTCATCTTCTTCTCACATTGCATGCCAGTCCACCTGGCCAGGCTGGCAGCATTGACCACCGCTGTCACCTCCTCCCAGGCCCGGTTCAGGGTGGCAGGCTGATGTATCCTACCCGCCCTGGAAATAGGGGGCGGGATTCTCCGCTCCCGCACCGGTTGGGAGAATTGCCTGGGTTGCCGAATTTTCCCGCGGCGCCGGTCCGACTCCCTCCCGCGATTCTCCCAAGCGGCGAGAACGGCCCCGTCGAGTTCCGCGCGGCGCAGGCCGGAGAATCGCCCGAGACACCCAAAATGGCGATTCTCAGGCCCGGATGGGCCGAGCGGCCAGGCCAAAACGGCGGGTTCTCCCCAGCGCCGTCCACACCTGGTCGCTGCCGACGGGAACAGCGCGGGAACGCTGGGGGGTGGCGGCCTGCGGGGAGGGGGGGGGGGATCCTGCACCGGGGGGGGGGCCTCAAATGGGGTCTGGCCCGCGATCGGTGCCCACCGATTGTCAGGCCGTCCTCTCTGAAGGAGGCCCTCCTTTCTTCCGCAGCCCCGCAAGATTCGTCTGACATCTTCTTGCGGGGCGGACTCGGAGAGGACGGCAACCACGCATGCGCGGGTGAAGCCAGTTATGCGGCGCCGCCTTTACGTGGCGACAATGCCTGGCGCGTGTAAATTACGCTGCCCCGCTCCTAGCCCATTATCGGGCCCTGAATTGGTCGGGATAGAGGCCGTTTCGCGCCGCCGTGAACTTCGACAGCGTTCACGACGGGGTGGGCACTTCGGCGCGGGAGCGGAGAATCGCGCCCAGGGTATTCCACTTCTCCTCACTGCACCCATCATCTGACCCAGATCAGTGTCCAGAAACCATGGTGCAGGTCTCCTCAGTGCCATCTACTTGGCTGTAATGAGAATGTGTGGGTAGGTGGAGTGCTTATAAGCAGCTCCAGCTTGTCAAACGCTCCAGCATCAATTCTGGCCCCAGCGAATCATATGCAGTCAGGAATGGGAATTGCTCTAGGTTCACATGGGCAGAGTGCTGCCCTATTAGCATGTCCTGAATTGCTCCAGGAATAGTGCCCCTAGCGGGAATGCGAATCGCATGAAATTCAATCCTGGCCTCACATGTAGGGCTCTCACTTGAGCACAACGTGGACTGAGAATGCCAGGAGAGACTTGCAGCAAGCCTCCCGACAGGCTCCGCACCTCATGAGATTCTCTGAAGTCCCGCAATATACGAGTCGGAACCTGACCCCACCTTACCCCAAATGGGCGGTACCAAATGACGCTCGCGGAAGTGGTTCGTAAACCTACTCATGACCTACCTGCACGGAATCCACCGGCCTCCCTTGATTCTTCAGCCTCTCCAGGGAGGCTGCAGCCGAGCGCTATTCAGCGCTACTGCAGAGCCAACAAGTGAAGGCAGTTTTCTTTCCCAGTAGGAAAAAAAAAAAGAGTAATATTTAAAAGCAGAGCAGGCTTGTCTGAACGAAAGAGGCTGAAACACAGTTGAAGCAGCTATTGCAAGACATTCAGGCAGTCTGCAGGGCTCTAACTGGGGTCAAGAATACGTTCTGCAAAGCAAGTATTACTTTATGCCTGCTGATTTTAAATGGATTGAAAGCTGTATGTTTCTATTCTTGTTCTTTGATGAGAAATTGAGTAGTAGTGTTAAGATAATTGTAAGCTGTTCTTTGTGAAGTTACAGAGTTTAATATTGCATTCATAAAGTTTTGTTTTAAAATATTAAAACCCTATCTTTTCATGCAATCGCTCCTGGAGCGAATCATTCTCTCTGCACAGTCTTACAAATAAACTAAAATATTGGGGCAAAAGCTAATTATTACGGATGCTGGAATCTGAAACCAAAGAGTAAATGCTGGAAAATCTCAGCAGGTCTGGCAGCATCTGTTGCCAGACCTGCTGAGATTTTCCAGCATTTTCTCTTTGGTTTAAAATATTGGGCTTTAGGTCCAGTATCCTAGCCACTGTTGGGGTCTGGTCTGGGATCGTAATGTGTGGGAGCGGGAGACATGTGTGTGGGAGAGAGACACGTGTGTGGGAGAAACGCATGTGTGTGAGAGAGGTGCACATGTGTGAGAAAGAGCTACGTGTTTGTGCTCGAGAGAAGTGTGTATGGGTGTGAGGGAGAGAGGTGCGTGTCCGATGAGTACCAGCTTCCAGCAACACGCCTCCCTTTAAAAATGACAAAATGTAAGACTTGAGAGAAATTTTTAGATGACCCCATCCTAATATAGGTACTACGTCTAGGGGTTGATATTAAAGGGCCATGGGAGGTTGGCTTGGCCAGGAGTTAATGCGAGGAGGCCATGGCAAATATTTTTGAGAGTGTGCCTCTTCCCAATTCCTTATATGTATAGATATAGCTAGAAAAGACTAGTTTATATTTGATTTGTGTTCGCATCTACTTTATGCGGGGGAAAAAGGGTGTCGGTATTTTTAGAATGCTTGGGGTTCCCTGGTGTACTTGGGGGGTCACTAGGAGTTCCACGGCTCAAAAGTTTGGGAAACCTTGTAATAGTGATTTTTAAAAAAAGTATGAATAATACCCCCATCGCAAACATCATTGGACAAATTTGTATGGCTCTGTGGTTCTTCAAAAACATAAGGTTAAATGGGGCTAACGATTCTAGGTAAAGGTAAAGTTGCCACAGCCCCAGATGACCGTAAGCAGCTTTCCCCTTTGAGGGGGAGGGCGGACTGGTGGATCACTGCACCTCAGGCGAGAGGCAAGATTGAGAAGGCTGGGTCTTCCATGAATAACCTAATGATTCTACTGCTCCTCTGTCCGACGGGATTTCCGTTCTTTTCTTAACTTTAGACTGTGAGCTTTCCCCTTCATCGACTTCCCCTTTTGTTTTGTTCAGTTCCCCAAGCTTGTCCCAACACAGCCCACCTCTCCCCCACATGACCACTGTTCCTTGTTGTCGAATTTTGCTTCCACCGAGCACTGACCTTTGTTTTCCTATTAACACATTCTGCTATCCGATCTTTTCCACTATTAACTCTTCAGTCCCTAACGGCACCATTAACAGCCCCTTTGTCTCATGTCCATGCCATCATTTTCAATCTCTCCTGTCACTCTGTCCCATTCCCCCTCTCCAAGTGTATAGCTAATCACATTTCTATTCCCTTTCAGTTCTACAGAAGGGTTATGTGGACTCGAAACGTTAACTATGTTTCTCTCTCTACAGATGCTGCCAGACCTACTGAGTTTATCAAGCAATTTCTTTTTTTATTATTATTAATGATTCAGGTCCACAGAGGAAGTTGTTTCAGTTAACAGATGACAGACAGTACCAAACAAATCACAGCACATTAACTACTTTAGAGTATGCTCATTTCTTTTATTGGAAACATTACTGTGAAATCAAAGACATAAATAATTGATAGCTTGTTCAAACAACAGATCTTTCAGGTTATTCATTATGTACATACTTTTATGCTCAAACAGTAAGCTGCATTAATCAGGATTTATTTGCTATTTCACTAAATACATCACAGCATAAGGAAATGTAGAGTGTGGCCATATGGAAAAACACAAATTATCCATCAAGATATATGCTTCGTTCAATATATTCAGAAACGTATTTCTTTTTACAGTTCTGGGAACAATTATTTTAGCATAGATTGCAACAGTAGTACAGCAATTCAACTTCTGGTGGTGACGGTTGGTGGTTGTTCTGATTGAAGCTGTTTCCCAAGGTACTCCCTACAAGTAATAGGATCACGGTTAGCATGTTTGTTTTTAAAGAGCAATTTGCGTTCAGTAAAATTGTTCATTAAAATGCAAGGCCCTTTTCATACATACAACAATGCATTACACATTTAATTCTAAAAGAAACCAGCAGGTTTACAAAATGAAGACACAAAAGCAATCAATACATATTAAATAATACTTCATTTAAAAAAAACGGGAAAACTGAATTCTTACCATGGTATAGAGCAAATAAAGAAAAAAAAAAGAATCTGTGCTACACCACCACAGAATTGCAGCATCACGGGGGGTTCGCCCCACAACCCAAAGATGTGCAGGTTAGGTGGATTGGCCACACTAAATTGCCCCTTAATTGGAAAAAATGAATTGGGTACTCTTAAATTTATTTTTCAAAATGAATTGCAGCATCACTTCATTGACAATCACACTCCATCTGTAAGTCTTTTTAATCCCATGTTCCCATCACAAGAAAATGGTGGCAGAACACTTTTCAATGAAGTGTGATCCGTTGAAGAAAATTTAATACGACATTTTTCCCTCACCGGTTCCATTTTCCAAGTCAGCAAGCGGGGGGGGGGGGGGGGGGGGGGGGGGGGGGAGGAACGGGACGAGAGAATACCTGGTCTGAGCCATCCAGGATAGATGGTGGAGTAGTGCTAATGTCACTGAACACGTAACCCAATGGCTTAAGTTAATGCTTTGGGGACATGGATTAAATCTCACCCATGGTAGTGGTTGGAAATTAATTTCAAAT
Organism: Scyliorhinus torazame; assembly: GCF_047496885.1. Classification (NCBI taxonomy): domain Eukaryota; kingdom Metazoa; phylum Chordata; class Chondrichthyes; order Carcharhiniformes; family Scyliorhinidae; genus Scyliorhinus; species Scyliorhinus torazame. The sequence continues at coordinate 131,045,392 of NC_092717.1, read as the reverse complement.
AATTACCAGTTTTAATTAATTAATCTGGAATTGAAAGCTAGTGTCAGTGATGGTGACCATAAAACTATCATGGATTGTCATAAATACCCATCAAGTTCACTAATGTCCTTTAGGAAACAAAATCTGCTGTCATTGCCCGGTCTGGACTACATGTGACTCCAAATCTACAGCAATGTGGTTGATTCCCAATTGAAATTACTAGGCAATCTACTCCTTCAAGACCATTAGGGAAGGACAATGCTGGCCTTGCCATTTACGCTCACATCCCACAAAAGAATAAAAATAGTCCTTGATAGCGGTGATAAGGTACATGAAGGCTTTTAGAGATAAATTTCTTTTGAAACAATGTAGATTATAAACTCAGCAGCATGGAAGAATTGAATTTGTACATTTATTTTAAAAAAATAAGAAATAATGATCATTTTAAAAAACAAAATAAGGTACTATAAAAGATAAAGATTTCAGATTACAAAAGATCTATTTGCATTAGTTTGCAAAAATAGTACTGCATTTAGCTCAGTATCAAAATGCTCAAGAATTTCTACAATATCAGGATTGGTGCCAATCTGAACTAAAGTACTCGCCCATTGAAAATAAAATTTTACCCTTGCAGCAAGACTGAAGTTTTATACTTCTGTTTATTTCAAATGACACAAACCTGCCTATTTTCTACAGGGTTATATTAATAATGCATCATAACACAAGTAATTCATCCAAAACATCTGCTACCAGTAGTGTGGAAAATGTTACCTAATACAGTCACCATCAACATGTACATGCAGTATCTGTCGGGGAAGAGGGCGTGTAAATGAGTGAATTATCCAGAGCCGTCTGTCAATATCGTTCAAAGCATTTGTACTGAAAGATTGAAGAGTGGATGCTGCCTGCCTGTGACTCATTATGTTGTTCTAACATTTTTACATTACATTTGTTCTTTTGGCTTTCTAGAAAATGTCACTGCTGTGTAAATGTTCCTATGTTAAATGCCGACGTATTTATTTTAAGTAAAAATGGAAAGTTTTATCAACTTCACAGATTCAAATGGGAGCAGGAATAGGGATTCAGGCCATCAATTGTGCTCTGCCATTTAATAAGATCATGACTGATCGGATTGTGGCCTTAACTTCACTTTCTTGTTGTCTCCCATAATTCTCGTAGGTCAAGAATCTGCCTGATGCAGCACTGAATATATTCGACGACCCAGCTTCTTCTCTCTGGGCTTAAGAATTCCAAAGGCTTGAGTCATCCCGACATGAAACAATAGCTCTCTGCTCTCTCCACAGATGCTGTCAGACCTGCTGAGATTTTCCAGCATGTTCTGTTTTTGATCCACTCGGGTATTATATCCACTGGATATTATTTTAAGCCCCTCAGAACCTTTCAATAAGATTACCTCTGATTCTTCTAAACTCCAGTGAGTGCAAGTCAAACCTGCTCAATCTTTCCACATTACAAAAACCCCTCCTACCAGGCATCAGCCGAGTGAACCTTCTCTGAACTGCTTCCAAAGTACACCCCTCCTTAAGCAAGGAGACCAAAACTGTAGTCTAGGTAGTCTTACCACTGCACTTTCATACTCCATCACCCCTATAAAGGCCACATTTCATTTGCCTTCCTAATTACTTGCTATTCTGCATGCTAACATTTTGTGCTTCATGCACAAGCACACCAAATCTCCTGTACTGCAGCATGCTGCAGTCTCTCTCCATTTAAATAATATTCTGCTTTTCTATTCCTCCTGTCAAAGTGGACAATCTCGCATTTTCCAACATTAGACTCCATCTGTCAGATTTTGCCCACTCACTGAACCTATCGATGTCCCAATATACTCGTTTTAGGCAAGATTTTCCCAGAAATTGTCAAGGGCCAATGGGGAGCGGAAAAGTGGCATTGAGCCTGCTGACGGCAACAGCGGCTTTTCCCGCTGTGTAGTGTGGCACAGTGCCAGAAATGTTCATCCACGGATACTGCACCATATCACTGACCTCTCGTTCACCGACTCCACTATCACCTAGCATGCAAAATAGCAAGTAATTAGGAAGTGCTGCAATCATAAGGGTGGCACATTTGAAGGACGCCCAGCACGCACTTCGAAGATAACTGGGAAGTGATGGCTGCCAAGTAATCCGCACCCAAGTTTTCGGATGCTTCCTTGGAGCGACTGCTGGATAGAGGCCAATGAGATTCACAGAATCCCTTTAGTGCAGAAGCAGGTCATTCGGCCTATTAAGTCTGCACTGACCCTCTGAAAGAGCACCCTACCTGTAACCACTCCCCCTCCTATCCCTGTAACCCCATCTATCCCTGCACATCTTTGGATGCTAATGGGGAAATTTTTAACATGGCCAATCCACCTAAACTGCTCATCTTTTTTATATTTGGACTGTAGGAGGAAAACAGAGCACGGAGGAAACCCACGCAGACACAGAGAGAACGCACAAACTCCACACAGATAGTCACCCAAAGCCACATTCGAACCTGGATCCCTGGCACTGTGAGGCAGCAGTGCTAACCACTGTGCCACCCGTGCAGAGGAGAGAAACCAGCCAGCAATTTTACCAACCCAGCATGGGAGGTGGCGGCAGCTGTGGTCAGCACTAAAGTCCTGTAAAATAGGTCAGCCTGCCAGTGCAAGAAAAGGATGGATGATCTTCTCCATTCTGCCAGGGTAAATCACTCTTCCCATCACTTTAAACTCACACCCATCACACATCTACAGGGAACTCACTTCAAGCTCAAGGGACACCACCACTCGCTCTTCTACATATACCTTCAATTCCCCTGCCAGTGGTGTCCTCATCACCTCTGGTCCCACCCACCATCCACACATGCCAGGCATCCTTATCATCTTTCCTGGCACATACCCTGCTTATACTCGTTCCATCTGTTTTCATGCAGGACAAGCTGCCACACAGCAAGAATGAGATATCCCAGATGGGTGGAGGAATGCCAGAACTTAAGGTCCTCATGGAGTTTGATGACTGAGCCATGTAGCTGGCAAGGGAGGACGTCAGCCGCGCCTGTGCTGATGGTGAGATCCATGGCGATTGAGGATCCAGCACTGCAGCATCCATAGACAGACAACAATGCTGTGAGTCACATCTCCTGTTTCTCAGGCCTCTACCATGCACTAATGATCTCTCTTTTCTTTCACAGGAACATCTGGGAAGCAGCCCACGTCTTCCCCCCCAGCCAGGTTGTTGACTCCAGCCCTGAGAGCAGTGCAAAAGCCAAATTCACAGACCCAGACATTGAAGGCCTGTCATAGTGCTCACCCACACCCTCCATCAGAACACACACCATGGCAGGATCTAGTTTTAGAGCAGCCTCAGGATCACAATCTGGTGAGTGCATAATACTATCAGATTCACAGCAGGCAGAGGCAGGGACACCCTAGGGTGTCGGCACTTGAAGGACTGCTGGAATGCAGGAATCTGCGGAGTCCCAGTCAGATGAAGTGCCTCTGGACTCGACCGTGCCTCAGTTGCTGGAGCTCCAAAGATAAACTCAGGAAAATCAGAAAGGGATGTCTGGCACACACCTCGGATTGGAAGGCTGTATGGAGGAGTCCGCCCACCATATATCTTAGGTGATTGCATTCAGGTGAAGGAGCTACGCTCAGAAAGTTAGTGATTCCAAATAAACCTGTTGGACTTTAACCTGGTGTTGTAAGACTTCTTACTGTTTCTACAGGAAATGAGGATATCTCCCACAATGTACAGGGCTAGCATCACCCTTTCCAGTCACCATCAATGTGTGCTCTCTGCACCTTTTGAGTTGTGGCTGGCCCCCATCTCATCTGCTTCAGTCTCCGGTGACACTGAACCTCTAGGGTACAGTTCACAAAGGATGACATTAGATTAGGAGAGGTGAAACTTTCTCCACTGCATCGCCATGATATGACTAGTCATTGGGAGCAAGCGTGCTGCCAGCCAGACAGGAGTCAACATTCACAGAAGCCCTGCGAGGATCTATGCACTGTCCCCATTGCAAGTCATCATCATCTTCCTGCAATGTAGGAACTATGGGCAATTGCTGTGTCTCCATGACAGAAGCCTCATCATAGAAGGTGTGTGTTGCCATCAGCCAGACAGGAGAGCAATGCTCATAGAAGCCATGTGAAGATAATGGGATTTCCTCATTGGATCTCAAGGCCCACAATGAATCTTGCAGCAATGAGCATGAACGGAGTTTGTCTGCCTCGACCGGACATCACCATGGCCGACACCCCCTCCCTCGAGGACCTCCTCATCAACAACCTCATCAGAGGAAACATGCTGATCCTCCATCTCCTTCTCAAGCAGTTTGTACCCCAGTTGCCGTGACAGGTTGTGCAGGGTGCAGAAAGCAACCACAATGCACGACACCCTCTGCGGATTGCATTGCAGGGCTCCACCAGACCAGTCCAGGCACCAGAACCTCATCTACAACATCCCAACTGTTTGCTCCACTAAGACGCAAGTTGCAGCAGCAGTTTCATTGTACCTGGTCTCAGCTGCACTCTTGTGGACTCCACACAGGCATCATCAGCCACCTCCTCAGTGGGTAGCCCTTGTTCCCAAGGAGCCAACCCTGCAGCCGCTGTGGACCTTGAAACATGTCAGGGATCTGAAAGCAGTTCCAAATGTAGGAGACATGCCCACTCCCCGAGAATAGAGCACATACCTGAGCACCCAGAGTTTGGTGTGGTTGCAGACCAGCTGAACATTCAATGGGCGGAAGCCCTTACAGTTCACGGATTGATCCTCCGGAGATCTGAATGTCACGTGTGCAGCTGACAGCACCCTACACCTATGGAAAGCCACGGATTTGCATCTTGCATCCTGGCTTGCCTGATCCTGGTTGAAATGGGTCCCCGGTGAAGAATCTCCTCCTGGATGCATTGTGTGCAGATTCTTGTGAAATCCCACAGAGGTACCCTGTGGAGCCCTGGAAGGAGCCACTGCTGCCAAATCCTGCATAAGGTAACAGATGTGAACAACCGATTCCCTGGATATGAAGAGTCTTCAACGACACTGATTCTAGGAAATCTGCAGGTATGTTCGGCATCATTTGTACCCGAGCAACGGTCCTCTGAGGATCAGTCTCTACGTGTGGAGCAGGCAGTGTCATCTCTTCCTCTTCACGTTTCTGCTCCTGTCTTTGGTGAGCCTCCGCTGACATCTTCTCACCTGCCTACGAGTGAGAATAATGACAAGGTACACCTGGCTCTATGTTTCATACAATTTCCTCACTGCAAAATCAAAGAGAGAGGCTTGACAGTTAACTCCTGTCTCCTTAAGAACCACTCTTGGTCCATTCATTGTCTGAAGCAGCCTCTCAAAGCTCACTAACTCACGTTCTGGCCACTACATTGATGTCCAGTCCTTCATTCTCATGCTGGTTGGGCAAGACCCCTCATCACCCTAGTCCCGCAGCACATGAGAACAAGTGGCCACAGCTTTGGCCAATTTATTCTGCTTGGAGCTCTCATCTGAGGTACAAGATTTGTCCCAAACTTAACTCAGGCCTTGCACTCAAACTGGTCTATGGGGGGTGTTAAGTAATGGGTTAAGAGTTAAGTAATGCATTAAGAGACATTGCAATTAGTTGTCTCATTTATGTTAAGTAACCAATGATTGACACTGATATGTAAAGGGGATTCAGGTGGCCTTTGTGGCTGGTGATGTGTAATTAGAGTTTTGTGCAGAGTCTGTTGGAAGAAATAAAAGTGTGTTGGTGAAAAAGGAACAGAATTTTGACTCTTCATACCACAGCATCTAATACGTCTAACAATTGGTAGCAGAGAATGGTTGCTGTGTAAAGGTGAAGAGTTGAAAGATACAATTTTTCCAGATGAGTGAGAAAAAAAAAAAAAAGAGGGATATATGGCTGAACCCAGGATATAGATGGCTGGATATGACTATCCTCCCTTAATTTCTGAAAGGGAATCGTACGACCAATGGAGAAGTGCAGTAGTTATGTGGACTAAGGTACCTGCCTTGGGAAAGAGAAAACAAGGTATGGCATTGGCTCTTTCTCTACATTATGACAGCAAAATCCGAAACAAAGTGCTTTCTGAGCTGGAACTGGAAGAGTTAGACTCAGAAGAAGGTCTGGAGACTTTATTGCATTATATGGATAAGATTTACAAGAGATGACTTGTTAATTGCGTATGAAGCGTGGTCGGATTTTGATAAGTTCCGGAAAATAGAGGAATTCTCCATGGAAGACTATAATGGAATTTGGCAGACTATATAAAAGGCTGCAGAAACACAACCTGGAATTTCCACAGTCTATGTTGGCCTTTAAATTACTTGACTGTGCTAGAGTGAGCAATATGGATAGGCTCCTGGTTTTGACAGGAGTTCAGTTTACGGATGAGGATACCTTATTCGATCAGATGACAAAAGCTTTAAAGAAGTTTCTGGGGAAACATTTGATTCCGATGGCTCTGATGACTCAAATAGGTCAGCCTGCTATAAAGCAGAATATGGAAGATACACTACTAACAGGATGGCCAAATTGTACGGCTACAAACAGGGCCCAAGACTATAGAAGGAGATCGAGACAAGGAAATTAAGAAGACAGAAACCCAGTTAGAACTTACAATAGGAAGATGAACCCCAGAAATGCACGGGGCATGTTAAATCGGTGTTTTCGATGTGGCTCTCAATACCATTCTGTCTTCAACTATCCAAAAAAAAGATAGTGTTCAGAGAGAAGACATTGTCCTATTAACAAGCAGTTTTATGCCGGTAATGAGGGTATTGGTGCAGAATCCCTCAACTGTGCTGTATTGGACAGTGGCTGCACATCTACTGTGTGTGCAATTGACTGGTTAAAATGTTACCTGGACTCCTTGAATGCTGAAAATCGTAACAAGGTTAAGGAATTTGAAAGTTCCACAAGTTTCAGGTTTGGGGGTGATAATACTCTGAAGTCGCTGAAAAGAGTGGTGATCCCTTGCAATATTGCCGGAGTGAATCATTTCATTAGCACGGATGTTGTATCAAGTGAGATACCTTTGCTTCTGAGCAGACTGTCCATGAAGAAAGCACACATGAAACTGGATATGGAACAGGATAAGGCAACAGTTTTTGGAAAGACGGTAGACTTACAATTTACACGGTCGGGACACTATTGTATTTCATTACTGACAAATAATATTTCAAGTAGAGTGGTTAAGGGTGTGTTAATGACAGTTGAAAATGGGACTTTCACTGATAAAAAGCTTGTTGTATTAAAACTGCATAGGCAATTTGCACATCCGTCTCCTCGGAGGCTGAAAAATGTATTAAAGGATGCAGGGGTAAGGGATGAAGACTATACTAAACTGATTGAACAGGTTAGTGATTGCTGTGAAGTTTGTACGAAGTACAGAAGGACACCAGCACGACCGATAGTAACCCTACCTTTGGCCAGGGATTTTAACAACATTGTGGCTATGGACCTGGGATATGGCCATTTTTCCGAAAGGACAACTACCAAAAGGTTGGTACAAAAGTGACATACTTGCCTGAAGGGTCTAGTCAATGGAAGATGCAACTGTTATTAGTGGAGCAGGGGAAGCCACTGGAAAGTATAAACGTTGGTTGAATGTACAGCATTCAGGGGAGGGAGTAAAGACAATGGATTGGGAACACGAAGTTCAAAAATGGAAGGCACAGAAACGCAGTGCCAGTTCAGATAGTACATCGGTTAGTGAACAGGTCCGCAGGAAAAGGTCGAGAACTACTGAAAGGACATCCCACAGCAGATAGGAAAGATCATGCAGTAGCAGTATAGAACAAGTTACCAGGCGGGAGCGGGGACGTAGTTTATCAAGGTCTCGGAACATGAGTAAGACTATGAAAACTAATAGGAGTAGAAGCCCACATGCATGTGAGATTTTGGTGGCTTCCAATAAATATGAAAAGTTATCAAAGATGCTAAACAGCAAGAACTGCATAGTTGGAGTGAAATTGGGGTATACACGGAAGTACCAGATAGGGGACAAAGAGCTCTATCCCACAGACGGATCTGCACGGAAAAGGTTCTTCCGGATGGAACTTATAAGGCAAAGGCCAGGCTCGTGGCAAGGGGATTTGAAGAAAGCTTAGAAGATCAGGATTTAATGGTAGATTCACCTACAGCAGGGAAGGTTAATTTTAAAGATCTTCTTGGCTCTATTAGCCACAAAGGCATGGGAATGCAAATCTATAGATATAAAAGCTGCCTTCTAGCAGAGGCATCAGCTCCAGAGAGACATTTTTCTCCGTCCTCCTAAAGAAGCAGCTAACACAGAAGGGGTACTCTGGAATTTGAACAAATGTGTACATGGTTTAAATGTTGCATCTAGAGTCTGGTATTTTTGGGTAAGGTCAGTTTTGTTAAAGTTAGGCTGTTACCAGTTGAAAGTAGATCCTGCAATATTTTACTGGCACTATAAAGGGAACCTTTCTGGCATCTTTATGATACATGTCAAATAATTTTTGTGGGGCGTGACTAGTGATTTTGAAGCTTTTGTAATCTCTGGTTTGAGGAACGAATTCAGGGTCGGAAGTCAGGCTTCCAGTGCATTTAAATATATTGGACTGGAAATCGGACAGACTAAGTTAGGGGCAACTTTACGTCAGCAATCTGATTTGGAAGCATCAGACCAATAGCAATTAGTCGTGGCTGGGTTTCACAAAAAGATGCAATGGTTTCAAAGATGGAAAAAGAGCAACTGCGAAGTTTAATTGGGCAACTGAATTGGTTAGGTAGACAGATTAGACCGGACGTGAGTTTTGATGTCTTAGAGTTGAGTACAAAAATGAATGATCCCCAGGTGGAAGACACAATAAGAGCAAATAAAGCGTTTGGCCAAACTAAAAATGCAGGAGTGTGTTTTGAGGTTCCCGGTTTTAGGTGACCTTAGGTACTTGAAATTCATAGTTTATAGTGATGCGTCCTATGCAAATCAAGCACAGGAGGTTTTATAATTTTCCTCCTGGAGCACAATGGTAAATGTTGCCCTCTTGTGTGGGAAACAAAGAAAATAAGGAAAGTGGTCGAAAGCACTTTAGCTGCTGAGACGTTAAGCTTTGTAGAGGCGGTGGATATGACCTTTTATATATCTCAGATATTGACAGAAATTTAACTTTTGGATATTGTTAATGAAGGGCACCTGTTTCTGTGACTTGTTTTTTTTCTTCCAAAAATAAAGGGGGGAAATTGCATGTGTGTTTTTGAGTTTCTTAAAATTTTGTTTTCACCTAATTTTTTTTTTCTCCAAGGAACGGGAGACTGTTAAGTAATGGGTTAAGAGTTAAGTAATGCATTAAGAGACATTGTAATTAGTTGTCTCATTTATGTTAAGTATCCAATGATTGACACGGATATGTAAAGGGACTTCAGGTGGCCTTTGTGGCTAGTGATGTGTAATTAGAGTTTTGTGCAGAGTCTGTTGGAAGAAATAAAAAAGTGTGTTGGTGAAAAAGGAACAGAATTTTGACTCTTCATACCACAGCATCTAATACATCCAACAGGGGGACTTGCTGATATACACCTCAGCTATGCCAATGTTTAGGAGCGATCTTGTTGGGCAGTATGCCATTGCCAACTGTCCAAGAAAATGCATTTTCTGTCCCAGTCGACCAATGGTGCAGGTACGTCATGGCTATCAGCGATTTTCGAAATCAGTGTACCAAGGGTTAACTGCTGAGCAGCAATCAATGGCAGTAACACCCAAGTGGTGCTAGAGTGGGCATAATTGCAGGAGTATAGACTCCATGTCAATTGAGTTGCAGCCAAACTTGTCTCAGCTGCAATGGGATAATGGTCACTCCTCATGCCCTTCCATTAGCCTTGCTCTTATCAACATCCCATCTCCAGAAGCATTGCCCCGTCCCCCACTAGATTGCCCCCTCCCCCATCAGTCCGTGATGACTACCCACCTATTGCAATGTCCCATGCTTCCCTTCCCTTTGTGAGGCCCTTCTAAGAAGCCTATGGCCGAGCAGCAAACTACAATCTCAGGATAAGTGCTTTTCACACTTTTTTTAAAAGCAAATTTAGACTACCTAATTTATTTTTTACAATTAAGGGGCAATTTATTGTGGCCAATCCACCTACCCTGCACATCTTTGGGTTGTGGAGGCGAAACTCAAACAAACACGGGGAGAATGTGCAAACTCCACACGGACAGTGACCCAGAGCCGGGACCGAACCTGGAACCGCGGCGCCGTGAGGCAGCAGTGCTAATCACTGTGCCACCGTGCTGCCTGGTGCTTTTCACACTTGACAGTCTTCCCCCAGTACCCTGGAAGACTTCCCCGGACCCAATTAGGTGCCCGGTACCCTGGAGTCTTCCGGACTAGTCCCCAGAACCCTGAAGTCTCCCCTTCCCCAAGTTCTCCACTCATCTCCCCCGACTACGCCTCAGGTATCCTGAAGGCTTCCCCCACTATGCTGGAGTCATTCCCTGGGATTCTTCTAACTAGGCCATTGGTACCCTTCCAGACTTAGAGGTGATCAAAGGCTGGTTATCTTCCCCAGTCAGAAGCAGCATGCTAGAGTCAGCAACCTTAATACATAGTGCAGTTTCGCGATCACTGTGCTCACCTCCATGTTTGCTGTACTCGCCTAAAGCGTTCCACTTGGATTGGCTCAATCGGCACACACCTTTTGAACCCAGTTGAGATTCACACCGTTCTGACATCATGCCACCAAGGATGAATTATTTGACAGGTGGGTATGATTCCAGCATATGGACCCGATAACAAGATGCAAATATATTCTAAAAAGTTTCCCAACATTGAAAAGCGGGAAACAAGACCTGCCACCAACAGAGTGATGGGACAATTGCAGCAAGATCGACGCCAACATAAAATATAACTTTAGGTTCCTCGTCATACTTTCCTGTATGACACCAAAGGGAGCAGAAAATCCTGGCCTCCTCACAATTTGCTTTCTGAAGCAACAAATTGTTAAAGCTGCCCACAAATTTCACACATGACTGGACTTAATAAGTGATATGATAATTGCATGGTTCAAAAGCGGCTGGAACTGAAATCTATTGAAAATTTTCACCAAAACCCTGCATCCACAATACTCAATCCGGAACAACTCTTAAAGCAATTCCATTTTAAAAAAATTCTAATTTCAGTAATAATAATATTTTTGAAAAAGTGTGACAACCTGTTTTTCACCTCTATATCAAATTATGAAGCATAATGAAGATCCACACTAAGTGTTTAGTTAATTCTTCCTAAAAATACTGTGCTCAAAAGTCTTAATGTCATGGATGACATTTTGTGGTGCTATTTTGAAGAACTTTCCGAGTTATAATTGCACATCAAAGGAGTGAATTCCTGTGACACATCACAAATGAAAACATGTTCAGCCTGATTGCTCTCAATAAACATTGGCCAATTATTCTTTGAAATGCATATTTGAACATTTTATCTCCTTCTGTTAAAATGTACATTTTGATTCACTATCATGTGCAACCATTTGAGGCATAGGATTCAAAATACACAGAATATTATAAGGCTGTATTTTAACAAATGAGGTTCAAACATTATGATTTTGATGGAGCATATTCCATTTGTTAAACTTATTAATGCAAGTTAAGGGCATTTCCCACAAAGTTGTTGGAAACAAGAGTTGATAATGGCACATCAAGAGCAAAGGGATATATGGAACCTTGGTGGATAGGACAAACACTAACAGATTAGATTTAAGGATTGAGAAATAAAGAGAGTGGAGTTGGAAAAAAGTTGAATGGCTGTTCAAATCCAATGTCAAATTAGGTAGAGCGAGAGGGGAAGAAAGATTGCATTTAAAGAGACAAAAAGGAAACAATTTTTTCAAAATTTCAAGTTGATTGTTCTGAAATGAGGTTCCATACAGGACATAAAATTAAAAAAAAATTTTTTTTTAAAAAGAGTAACCCATTATTTTTTCTAATTAAGGGGCAATGGAGTGTTGCCAATCCACCTAACCTGCACATCTTTGGGTTGTGGGGGTGAGACCCACGCAGACACGGAGAGAATGTGCAAACTCCACACAAGTGACCCGGGGCCGGGATCAAACCCAGGTCCTCAGCGCCGTAGACAGCAGTGCTAACCACTGCGCCACCGTGCCCACCCTCACAGGCCATAAAGTTACAGAATAATTAAGATAACATTTTCCCACAGAAACTAAATTTTGGTAAAAATGCTTTATTTCCTGGCACTTGGGTTGATTGGCAGTGACCAACAGTTTTACGTTGATTAAACAAGTATTATTTTGTTAATTAGTAAAATCAACTCTGGTGGTGATTTCAAGAGGCAATTTATGCAAAAATGCAGTAACTTCATGAAGGTTAAAAGTGAGATTCTCTTGCATGAAATAAATGCAGCATGGCACAAAACTGGCATCAAATATCGGTGATTCATAATTAATTGGGTATTTCTCGCACTAGAATTTGCAGCCTATTTGCATATTAATAATGACATTTTGTTCACGTGCTGGTTTTTGGCCCTTAATATTTTCAAACTAATATAGAAAACATTGTGTGAAACTGTATAGTAGGAGGAAAGCAATGACTAAAAGTCTGGGAGCATTTCTGGCGAGAGAAATATAGTTAACGTTTTGCGTTTGTAGGACTCTTCAGAGCTCTGAAGAAGTCATACAGACTCCACTTTAGCTCTATTTCTCTCTCCACAGATGCTGTCAGACCTGTTGGGTTTTCCCAGCATTTTTTGTTTTTATTTCAGATTTCCAGCATATGCGGTGTTTTGCTTTTATTTAATTAAATTTGATAATTCAACAGTTCAGAGTGAGGTGATTTTCCAGAGGTCAAATATGAATTAGGTTTAGACATTCTCAATCTTGGTCTGGATTTAATGGCATGGCCTCTAATTAGAAATTGAGCAGATTAAGAATGCGTAGGCAGAGGGAATCAGTGACCGCCAGACAATCAAGCAGGACCAGCCAGGTAGTGTGCAAGTCCCAAGTACACCTTGCTCTCTATCTAACCAGTGTTCAGCTCGGAGGAGTGCAGCCAGAGCCAAATCCATGACACTACAGGTGCCTCATCTGCACATTAGGAGGAGGAAGAATAGAAAGTAACAGTGATAGGAGATTCTTCTTGTCAAAGGGAACAGATAAACATTCCTGCGGACATGGCTGCAATTCCTTGGCTCCCTGGTGCTAGGGTCATAAATGGTCATTGAGAAGCTCTAAATCACTGAGGAGAGAGAATGAATAACCAGAGGTTGAGGTCAATATCAGTGCCAATGATGATCAGGTAGAAAGAGGTAGAGGTTCTGCAGGCAGATCTTTTGGGGTAGAGAAAGGAAACTAGCAAGTGATATCTGGATTAATCCTGTACGACTTGTGAGTGAGTACAATTGAACAAATTGAGCGTGGCTGGAGAAATGTTGCAGGAGGGAAGCTTCAGATTCCTGGGACATTGGGACTGGTTCTTGGGGAAATAGGACATTTACAGATGGATCACCTTTAAGAGAGCCAGGACCAATGACCTCGCAGGTCAGTTTGCTGGTGCTGGTTGGAAGAGATTAAATAAGTTGACAGGAATATGGAAAGCTGGATGTGGCAATAGAAAGGCAAAACAAGGTGAATTAAAGAAACGGTGAAGACAGAAAATGCTACCAAAAGAAATAGTAAGGTGGGGTCATATTAGAAGGCACACAATAAGGTCCAAATTAAGTTTACCACTCAGTTATGCAAGTTGCAGATGCCTGGAGGCTCTTGTTGCTGTTTCCGTCCATTTCTGTAGTCGAAGGACAATTTTTCCTAAGATGCCTGGGTCATGGAACACCAGGCTCAGGGGATGTATGGGTCCAGAAAGCAATCCAGTTTGAGGCAAGACGGGACCTGGTGCGCGACCCTGATCCAAAGTGGCCGCATGATGACACCATTGAAGAAATACTTTCGCTAATTATTGATGCTTTTGTTGCTGATGTGCTGAGTGCTGCATGTAACTGGATGTCACCGCAGGTTAAATATGCTGGATGTCCAGCATGTTCAACTGCACCTTGAGCGCCAGTGGAATATGTGGATACCAGGATTTGTTCCGGTGAGATTGGGCCGTGTGGGATGGCCTGCACAGCTGTGGCTCTGGATGGGGAATGGCACTGATACATGGAACAAGTAACACATTGATAGACAGATCATTTCTGAATCAACGTTCTGGACATGATAACACATTCTCAGGCTTATCCTCCGTTTCTGTTGAGGAACCCGAGTGGGGTGGTACTGTGTGTTTGACTTTGTGAAAATGAGCTGATATTGTATTGGTATCAATATGATGTTTCCTTGTTGCTTAAATGGCTACTGTGATATGTGGAATGCTACGCAATTTTATTTTTAAATCCTTGTTCCTATTGACGGTTTAAGAAATCAAAATATTCTCAACTCTCAAGTGCTTACGCCAGAGTACAAGTGCCATGCCTCAGATGATTAGTGCATAGCATCAAGGAATCTTTGAAGCCTGAACATCTGAAATTGATCTGTGGTCCTCCTGGCCGCACTGACAGCCGCTACCACTGCTTCCCAGTGCCATTGTTGACCCTGCTGCTGGGGGAACAGGATGTCCCATCTCACATCCACATCGTCGAGAAGCCTGGCTAGGTTGGCATTGCCAAAGCATGGAGCAGGTCTGCGCGCTGACTGGTGAGGGAGGATTTTAAAGCAGCTCGTGACACCGAGGTGCTAGTCTGGCGAATCAGATGGCGAGACAACCAGTAACGGCGAGACTCTTGTGGGAGCTCATTTTCGGCACTAAGTGCTGCTAAATATGGGCCGTCGAGGAACACTCTGCCAAACTCACCCAAAATTACACTTCAAATTTTTTCTGTTCAATCGCGGCTTTGAATATATAGGCAATTCACTAGTGGGAATGGTAGAGGAGCAAATTTGCAAGGAGATTACAGAAAGGTGCAAGAACTTTAGTGATAATGGGGACTTTTATTATCCTAATGTAGACTGGGATTGAAATATTGTAAAGTTCAGTTTCTGAAGTGCGTTCAGAAGAACTTTCTGGATTAGTAGGTTTCTGGCCAAAGAAACAAGGCAGTGCAAATTTTGTTCTGAGATGGGTCAAGTGGACAAATAGTGGAATATTTAGGGGTGAGTGATCATAGAATCAAAAGGTTTACATTAGCTGTGGAAAAGGATTAGCAGCAGGATGGAGTAAACACATTTAAGAGGTGCTGGATCAATTTCATTGGAATGAGAATAGATCTGTCCCAGATAAATTGGAATCAAAGATTGACAAACGACAGGATAATAGAATGATAGGCTTTAAGGAGTGAATGGTACAGCCAAGGTACATTCCCACAAGTGGGAAAGGTAGGGTTACCAAAGCCGGAGCTGCCTGAATGGCAAAAGGGATAGTGAGAGAAAAGTCAGGAGGAAGATGAGTGATTCAACTGAAAGATGAGGGAATAAAGCTGAGTATGGAACGTTCAGAGGGAAGTGGAAAAGGGGAGAGGCAAAGAGATAGTATGAGAAGAGACTGGCAGTTAATGGAAAAGGGAACCAAAAGATATTCTATAATTGCCCATCCCTATGGCTTGCAAGGCCTTTTCAGAGGGCATTCAATGTCAACCACATTGCTGTGGGCTTGGATTCACATGTAGGCCAGACCAGATAAGGATGGCAGATCTTCTTTCCTAAAGAAGATTAGTGAACCAGATGTGTTTTTATGATGACTGACCATTACAGAAATTAACTTTACAGTCCAGATTTATGAACCGATTTCAAATTCCACCAGCCGCCTTGGTATGATTTGCACCCATGGCTCCAGCATTGGCCTGGTTTACTAGTCCAGCAATGTTACCACTACAGAAATGGCGCTGAGGACCGTGGTTCGACCCCGGCCCCAGGCCACTGCCTGTGTGGAGTTTGCACATTCCCCCAGTCTGCTTGGCTTCGGCCCCACAACCCAAAGATGTGCAGGCTAGGTGGATTGGCCACGCTAAATTGGAAAAAGATAATTGGGTACTCTCAATTTGCTTTTAAAAAATGATTAGAGAGAAAACTGGATTTACGCATGAGGGAAGAGGGCATGGCTGAGGCACCGCCGAGTACATGGCAGCTGTCTTAGCTGCCAAAGCCATTGTGAAAGATACTGGATGGGCTAAAAAGTGATAGAGGTATTAAAAAGGCAAGCTGTTTTTAAAGTTGATAAATCAGCAAGACTGGATAGGATGTATTTCAAGATGTTGAGGAAAGTAGGAATACGAATTGAAGAGAGGCTGCCATAATCTTCCAATACAGAAGTGGTGACTAGAGAATTGCAAATGCTATACTCTTATTCAAAAAAGGGGGGAGGCGGAGATAAGCCTAGCAACTACAGACCTGTCAGTTTAATCTTGGCAGTGGGAAAGCTTACAGAAACAATAATTTGAGATAACAGCTAACAGTTGCTTGGACAATGGTGATTAATTAAGGAAAGCCAGCAGAGAAAGGCAAATTGTGATTAGCTAACTTGAAAGTGAAATCGGTTCACTTAAATAAAGAAAGACCTTTCTGATCTTGAAAATACCTTGTGGGTGTTAACTATTTGCTATCTATGGTATTGGATATTGTTTGGAAACGGGTTAGTTCAGGAATGTAGATAGTTGGGAACGGGGGTAAACTTGATACTGCTTGTGTAGTTAAGTGTATTGTTATCATGTAACCTTTTCTTGTGTGTTTCCTTTAAGTTAATAAATATTCTTTGGTGCTTAATTACAACAAGGCTGCATCATGCCTCACCAATCCTTCTGGGTTTTGGGAGACCCTTACATTAACATTGGCGGGGCTCTTAACACTGTTTATGTAGTCCTGGATCCTCATGCTTTATTAACCACTCACAACTTTATAAACTACTCATAACTTTATACTTTATGAACCGCTCATAACTTCAGAGATGTTTAAAATCATGAGGGGTCAAGGCAGAGTAAATGTGCAAAAATTAATTCCATTGGGGAAGAGTTGAGTAGCAAAGAACAGTAATTTAAAATGATTGACAGACGGCTCAACGGGAACGTGAGGATTTTTTTTTTTTTTTTTTTAAACACACAATGAATGTTTAGGATCTGGAATGCATCAGTGCTGCCAGAGTATGTGAGACAGATTCAATCATGGCTTTAAAAGGGAATTGGATATCCACTTGAAGGAAAATGCAAGGGAACAAGGGTGGGAGAGTCAAATTAGCTGAATTACTCTTGCAGAGAGAGGGCATGGACACGTTCTACCATTCTAGTAAATCGCTTATGCGCCTCATCAGTGCCTATACATTCTTTTTATAACGTGCAGACAAATCAAATGCGGTCTACGCCAGATTCTCTATACATACAAAATAATTTATCTGCTTTCCAATTCTAACCCTCTAGAAATGAATCCCAGTGCATTGCCTGATTGTCTTAACCTCTGACACTACTTCCAGTAATTTCATTAACTGCACCCGTGCCCTCTGCTTCTCTATTTAGACACTTTCCAACAATGAGGCTTTATATTTTTCCTATAGAATATATCACATTTTTCTATATTGGAGTTCATTTTATTACAATGCCCATTCTGCAAGTGATATTTTTTGCAGTACTCCTTTGTATTATTGACACCCACAATTTGGTGTCATCTGCACATTTTGAAACTAGTTTTGATTCCAGAATCCAAGTTGTTTATTGCAAATAGTGAACAATGATCTTCATGCTAATCCTTGTAGTACACCATGCCCCATATTTTGCCTGTTTGAGTAACTATCTTTAACACGGACTGTCTTTTGTTTTACAGACAGCTTGCTATCATTCTGCTTCTTGTCCCCTGACTTTACTCAGTCTTCTATGAGAAATCCAATGTCATATAGTGTAATAATAGGCAACATTCCTACTAGTACTTGGCACATTAAGAAATCTGGTGATTTTCCTATTCTGTGAATTGAAAGTCTCAGAGACAGCACCCTTGCAGGTATCACAGATCTATCTATATAAAGTGGAGTTTGAACATCTTTCAAAAGAAAAATGAAATCACACCCATGTTAGGTATCCTAAAGTTATTCCTCAAAACAGAAAGCAGTAAATTAATTTCCATGCACAAAGTTCTCCTGAGCCAGAGTTCAGCAATTTTGGCAAAAATCCCCATCTTTCACAGAAGCGCTTTGAGGTCAAGAAATATGATTCTCTTTGAGGTGTCCATAACCTTGGGAGGTCCCATAATGCAACAATTACTTCTATTTAGCAGAAAGGGATCTCGATGTAATGAAAACAGTTGAAGAATTTTGCTGCATCAGTGATTGTTCATGTATTTTGCATATGACAAAGGCTTGTAATTTAATCAGTAAAGGACAAACTGGCAGAACACAGGGTTCAGAAGAAATCCACTTATTTTGCTTTCAGTGACATTCGTAAAGCCTTTGATGATCTCATACAGCTCTCAGCACTCTGAACCTAACACACAAACGATGATGAGAGTACATGGCTGATGTAAAAAAATTAACTCCAACTACAAGCCAGTCAAAAGACAAAGCAACAACTACAGTTATATAGGCCTTGATTTAACTGGACAAAATAAAGTCCAGATTTGGATGCGTTTAGCGGGGTGTTCCTCGACAGCTGCAGCACCGAGAGACATTCCACTATTCAACGTCACTTGCTGTGTTTTTTGGCCTTGCCGGGGGGGGGGGGTGCTCTCTGCCAAGGTCACACCGAGAATCATTTGCTGATGAGCCCAGGATGGCACTACCAGGGTGCCACTGCCAATGTGCCCAGATGCCAGAGAGAGTGCCTGGGCTCCACCCTTCCCTGTCACCGACCACCGTGGCATATCTAATGGCCTGGGGGATCCACCCGGGCTGCCAATAAGACTGGTCCACGTTTGTGAAAATCAGTAAGCGGCAGCCAGGTGAGTTTTCGCAGGTGCGGTAAGGCTGAGATCCATAGCCCAAAGTCTCACGAGACTCCGTTAAATCTCGAGAGGGGCCTCTCTCTCTCTAATCAATGGCCTCGCCCTGACAACATGTTAGGCGCAACACGGCTGTTAAATCACACCCATAGTTTTTAATGTTTTAACTGTCCGTGACTGGCGATGCAGTCCTGATCCATGCAAGAAGAATTTCGAATTGATTGATAGTTGGAGAGAGAAAGCAGACAGCAGGGACTGAAGGTTCCGTCATCAACAGTGGGGATCTCAATGAAAAGCCCGAATTGAGGTATTGAATGATGCAGGACAAGATACAAGGCATAATGTACATGATGTTCCAGGAACATTGTGAAGGATTGAGAGAATGTTGCGTGTACAACCACAAAAGGCTTGCGTGAACAAACAGAGATAGTTGACGGTCTGCTACGCTGTAAAACGCATGGTTTTAACTGGTTAAACACCAGTGGTTTTCCATATACTGACGACCTCAATTTTTGGATCCTGATAATTAGATTAATTTATCTAGTTTTAGATAAATGGGATGTGCCCCTACTGTGTGAACTCGTTCATGAATGTTGAAATATTTAAAATTGGATTTCTCATCTGGCTCCCTGGCAAACCAAAGATAAATTATCCCGAGCTCTCAAGAAATCTAAACAAAGTATTCAAACTTCTCCAGGACACTATCTTTCAAACACCATCAGCCAAATACCATCATTTTATTTTGCATCAACCTTCATGGATAGGGGCCCTGTTTAACATTCATTAAAAAAAAATGCACAAAACATACGTAGTAGGGTTACTTAACATCCACTGCCAAAGGAAATGTTTAAACATTAGATTGAATTAAAAAACATAGGTGTAGGCCATTCGACCTTTCGTGCCTGCGCCACGATTCCATAAGATCATGGTTGATCTGGTTATTGTCACAGCTCCATTTTTCTATCCGCACACTATAATCCGTGACTCACTTGTCTCACAAACAATCTACCTAACTCAGCTTTGAGAACTTTTATTATGATGTCAATACTACCTTGTACGCACATACTCGTGCGACTCGGCCAACGTTGTCTACCTCATACGCTGCAGGAAAGGATGTCCCGAAGCGTGGTACATTGGCGAGACCATGCAGACGCTGCGACAATGAATGAACGGACATCCTGCGACAATCACCAGGCAGGAATGTTCCCTTCCAGTCGGGGAACACTTCAGCAGTCAAGGGCATTCAGCCTCTGATCTCCGGGTAAGCGTTCTCCAAGGCGGCCTTCAGGACGCGCGACAACGCAGAATCGCCGAGCAGAAGCTTATAGCCAAGTTCCGCACACATGAGTGCGGCCTCAACCGGGACCTTGGATTCATGTCGCATTACATTCATCCCCCACCATCTGGCCTGCAAAATCTTTAACCTGGGGTTACCCCATCTCTGGATCTGTAAAGATTTAATCACCTGATAATGCTCGCATTCCAAGCATTGTCTGGCATCTTTGAATCTGTCTATATATATATATATGTTTCTGGAACATACCTCTTCATTCACCTGAGGAAGGAGCAGCGCTCCGAAAGCTAGTGACATCGAAACAAACCTGGTGGACTTTAACCTGGTGTTATAAGGCTTCGTATTGTGCTCACCCCAGTCCAACGCCAGCATCTCCACATCATTGAAATAAAGGCCAACATTATATTTGCCTACCCGATTAGCTGCTGAACTTGCATGCTAGCTTGTGATTTATGCACAAGGACACCGCATTGCAGATTTCTCAATTTAAATAATATTCAGCTCCTTCATTTTTCCCACAAGTGCATAACTTCATTATATTCCATCTGCCAAGTTTCTGCCCATTCACATATCCCTCTAGACTACTCTCACCATTGTCTTCTTACCCTTGTTACTTCTTACCACCACTCATATGAATTTTACATCTTCTGATCCCAGATCATTTCTTGCTATTGTATTTATTCAATCTCGTACCAACAAATCTACCCCACCACCCTTTCCTTCTTGCCTGTTCTTACGGAAATCCCATTAAATCCCTGAGCCACTATTAAATCCTGGTGGGTTCAGGGATTACTGGTTTTAAGTGGCTCATTAATGAGCCGTATTGACATTCTGCCACCAGCAAACCGAATTCCTGCCTCGCACTAAATTCGGAACAGTTTTCCTGCCGGACACAAATACTCCCACTCAATTCGTGGCCCCCTCGCCATCATACCCACCTCCCGCAGGCTCCGTTAAATTCTATCCAGACAATTCTATCCAGACTGTGCAGAAGCAAGATTCTTCCACTGCATTCTGACACGCACCTATATGACACGTACCTATATTCTCCGATATACATATTGCACTGCACTTCTGTCTACACATTCATTTCCCCAATCCTTCCCTTCTCATGCAGACGCTCTATCCATCACTCCTTACCCCATTGCACAAACAACCTCTCCTCATCCTCCAAACAATAAACTGCAGACGGTGCGTGGAAACAGAATATTTGAAGAGCCAAATAGCCTTGCCATTTCATATTTTGTGTTTTGAGAATCAACTATGCAAGATATTGTGAAACTAGACTCAGGTGATGCTGTGAACTTTTCAGAGTGAACTGGATAAGTTCAACTCTTAATTTACTTGGCTATATAGAGATTGTACCAGTGCATGGGAAAATGATGACTGGTACTACAAAATTTGTTTCTGATCTCCATTAACAAAAGAATGGATGATCACATTGAAGGGTGGTCATTACAAACTTAGCGATGACCATATGTTAATGTATTCCTCCTTAACAAGTTTATAAATCATATCAAAGAAATGGGAAGTAATAGGTTTTTAAAATGGAGATTATCTAAAATGGTTATCTAAGACAAAGATTTTTTAAGTTGGCAAAGCATGGAAAAATACTTGTTTCCTTCAACAGAAAGCAGGAAAGTGATGATGATATGCAGGCGGAAGAGCCAGTAAGCAGGACATGATGCAAATGGGAGTAGGTCTCATATTGTAGAAATGTGGAGGGATTAAGGCTGCAGGTTCAGAGATATCACTTAGATTGAAGATAGAAAAGGAATAACAAGACTTAATAATTGTCTGCAGGGTAGATAGGAACCTAGACAACATTATCAAAAATGCTACAATTCCTGAATGGAAATAAATAACTGAGAATTTACTGACCAAACTAAAAATCCCTTTTATCGCCCAAAGGTACATTTCTCAAACATCTCATTACTGATTAATGCAGGAAGTTCCTTCAGAAACCTCTTTTATAAATATTACACAGAAGCCAGACTAGTATACCATTCATCCTGAGTTTTTAAAAAAATCTTTGGAGGTCTGCCAATTAAATCAGTTTGCTTTGTTTTAAATTCTCAAAATCCAAAGTCAAGCTTTATAACAACATTTTGAAATCTGCTCAACAAAACTTTCTATAGATATACTAAATGATTTTATTAAGATAATGGAGATCTGATGGCATTGCACAATTTGTCAGAGAATATGATCCCACTTACCTGTTAACTCCATCACCTGAATAAAGCTTTTACATTTTTTCTCCAGTTTTTTCCCATTAATTTTGAAAAACTTTCAGAAATAGAAATTCCTTCGGTTTTATTTTACAACTTTCTACCAGTTTCAACTAATTTAGTCGTGTGAATGCATTCTGGGAAATTAAGACACACTGCACATATTCACACTGCAGATTGGATTCCTCTGGTAAAATTACCACTGTGGGCAAAACTATCAGATCTATGCCCTGCTTTTTGGAAAAGTATGTTCCTGAAGTAAAACATTGAAAGAAGGTATTAAGACAGAAAAAATATCAAACTGTGTGTCATTGTGAAGTAGTGCTTTTAAATTTTATATTCTGTTCAAAAAATCTAACTTAGGACATCAGAAATTTAAGTTTCTAAAAAAAAAAGAACACACAAATTTTGACTGATTTTCAGGGAGATAATAGATACACATACCCTGTCAACCCCAGAGTGTGACTTAACTGGCCACTTCGTAACACAAAATTCAAACTGAATTAAAGAAATCTCAAGGTCAAATAAAAAGATGTGCCTGAAGTAGATGTGCTGTTGATGGCAAGTAAAAATAAAAAATGCAAAGTAAACAAAATGGGTCAGACAACATGGTCACAATGGCTGTTGATTTCAGATGGGTATAAGAGGCGCTGTTTTCTTTCATGGGATGTGAGCAATTTTAGATAGGCCAGCATTTATTTCCATCCTAACTGCCCTCAAAAGTGGTGATGAGCAACTTCTTGAACCGCTGCAGGCCCCGTGGCGTAGGTTCACCACAGTGCCTTCAGGCAGGATCAGACCTAACGAGTGAAGGAGCAGCGATAGCGTACAAAACGTCAGCTTGGTGCGTGGTTTGGAGTGGACCTTGCAGACAGTGGGTGTTCCCATGCATCTGCTGCCCTTGTACTTCTAGATAGTAGAGGTTACGGATTTGGAAGGTGTTGTTGGCACCTTGTAGATGGTACACACTGTTGCTACTGTGCATCGGTGAGCTTTAATGGCAATGTGCAGTAGGCCAAGAGATGTCAACTCAGGGTACATCTTTTATTTTATTTTCTTCCCCATCACCATTCCCTTTGATCCTCTTCTGTCATGCACTCTCCCATCTTCCACCCTATCAGGGAACTTCCTTTTATCCATGTCTTACCCACCCCTTTCTAACTTTTCCCAATTCTGATGAAAGATCACAGACCTGAAGGGCAAAATTCTCCATTTTGGAGAGTGTTGATGCCAGGACTGAATCGCGTGCGTTTCGCTTTCCCGTTGGGAGCACTGCTAACTGTAACAGAGAATCCTGGAGCCAGCAAATGGCCAGAGAATTTCGGCCTTGTTTCTTGCTCCACAGTTGCTGACTAATCTGCTGAGCATTTTCAATTTTTATTTCAGAATTCCAGCCTCCACAGTATTCAGCTTTTCAATTCTATCCGGAATCTTTTATCATAACACTACCTAGTACTGTCACAGATAAGGGAAATTATAGTATGGGATTTTCTGCTGGAAATAGTAAGAGGACTTTCAAATAGAGTGGGCAACATATACCAAGTTACTATTATATTGATAGTACTTACCAGTTGTGCACCATCAGTTTCTGAACTGCCAAAAGAGCATTGTATCGTACTTGTTGATCTTCATGATGCATATGGTTCATCACAAGCTGTTTGCCTCCAAGCTGTTCAATTACACTGAAAACAAAATAGTCACAATGAACATTAAATTTTCAGTATTTATTTTTGAAATGTTTTAGGAAACAAATGATTTGAATATTAATTGTTTGAACTGATAATACAATTAGGGATTTGGAGATGTATTGTAGCCACCTAAATTGGCCAACTCCCGATTTAAAATGGCGAACGGCAAAGGCCGATGGGAAAGTCAGCCAACAAGACAGAAACCAGCAGCTGCATGTTTGCTGTGTATTTACCTCTGCAAAGGTCAGACAACATCGATACCAGCGACCATCAGCATAACAAAGTAGCAGCCATCTGCATACTGATGAGCAATCCCCGGGAACAAGTAGTAACATTTTGGACACACAAAGCAAAGCCAGACTCCTCGGCGCAAGCAGGAGCCAACACAAAGGTGAACGAGCACCTCAAGACCACCTATCGATCAGGGAACCGCACCAGTATTGGAGAAAATCGAACCAAGCGATTGGGACAAAGTCCAATCACTTCGGACCAGGTACAGGGTCCGCCCCGAAAGGCGGGAAGCCCCTGGGGACTGTAAGAGTTGAGCCCCAAGTTCAAATCACTCTCTTCAGCTCTCTTCACCTCTGCGTCCTGCCCGGGTCACCCAGCAACACGAACCAACATTGACTGTGACCGGTGCAGTGACCCCCGACAAAGTAAGTCTTAATTCAACGCTCGCTATGAGATAGGGGCTCCTAGCTACCAATCCGTACCAACTTCGAATCCCGCAGACTCAGAACCCAACAAAAGGCCATTTGTTCCCCTGACCTGGTGGGCCAGTCCGAAGTTAAGTATAGGCCTGTTAGTTATAGAAGTAGCTTAAACGTAGAATTTGTGCACGAGTAGCGATTACAGTGTATAATAAATGTGCTTTGATTTGAATCTTACTAATCGGTGTACTGGGTTATTGATCATTACTCGGAATTGAACCTCGTGGCGGTATCATAAAGATACCTGGCGACTCGAGAGCAAAGGTAATAAAACAGAGCAATTGAACCAAGGAGAAAGTTAGCAACATTATTTGGCGACATCTAACGGGACCTGATCTAGAAGTGGCATAACCACTCGGGGAGAACCCAAAAATTTGAATTAGAGATCCAATTGGGAACAGAAAACCACAAGCGTTCAAGCAGTTCTGATCAATACTCATAATTCGGAAGTGTGTATGCGCATGCGTAACTAACAGGGCGATAAGGTAAAACTGATAGATTTTTTGTTGCGACAAAACTGTCG
Organism: Scyliorhinus torazame; assembly: GCF_047496885.1. Lineage (NCBI taxonomy): Eukaryota > Metazoa > Chordata > Chondrichthyes > Carcharhiniformes > Scyliorhinidae > Scyliorhinus > Scyliorhinus torazame. Next base: position 131,020,109 of record NC_092717.1, on the reverse strand, counting down.
GGAGTTTGTACTTCGGAAAGTAGCGAAAGCCGTACCCATATTTACAGCACTGCTTTAATACCCCTGTCCCAAATTTGAAGAGCAGCATTCGGATAGGAAAGATGGCAATGCAACGCCTCATGAACCCAGAGGAATTTGCGGTCGCAGCGACCAGCAGCAGTAGAGTGGGACAATGTCCCATTTAGGAGGAAGAAATCAGGAAATATCTCAAAAGGAAAGGATGGCCCCTTTGGAATGAATTCTGTGACAACGAGGCATCGGGCCCCGGGAGTATAGGACATACTTGGTGGGAGAACCTGAGCGAGATACACAAAAAGAGCTTAGGGAAAGCTCGCAAGCCGTTGGCAATCATGTCCTGCTTGGCACAATTGCGAGGCACAGAGGAGGTCGTTAGGACGCTCCGGAAAGAAGTAGAAGGCATAGATCGAATGAGTAAGGTCGATGTAAGCGGGGTAGAAAAGGAGAATTTAAAATTGAGAAGGAAGTTGGCAGCAAAAGACGGAGAGGTGGAGGATGCCAAAAGGGCACACCAGTCTTGTCTGGCGTACTTAAGCAGCTTCCAGTCTCAATATGAAAAGGTCCATCAGGACACGCAACGTGCAGTCCTGGTACGTGAAAAACAGATAGAAGCGTTGCAGTGACAGTGCAGCGACCTAAAGGCAGCATTAAGAGCGCTCCATGCTGCCACCACATAGCAAAGACAAAGCACGCGAGATCACGCAAAGTGCCGAAAGCAGATTGCAGAGCTGCAATCGCTGCTTTCAGTTCAGAAAGGCTTCCAGGAAACCTTTGGAGCGAAATTAGATCAGGAAGACGGCCCTGATTGGGAAGAATTGAATGAAACAGCACAGAGATATGTTCAGGGAACATGTGCACAGGGAAAGCCACAAAAGAGAAAAGCGCCCCAACCCCTCACAGAGCAGATAGTTCACGCTCCAATAAACCCAGTCACCACCCGCCGCACAGCCACATCGGAAGATGCGGAATTCCTATACTCCAACCCCTTAACAGTGACCCAATTATGGGATGCGTGCGATAAGATCACACCGTTCCTCCCCACCTCAGACCCCCACCATTTCTTTGCCACAGTAAAGCATCAGGCGACCATGTACGGCCTGGATGAGCGAGAGCATGTAAAGCTCACAGTTTTAAGTTTAGATCCTTCAGTAGCAGCAGCCCTTCCCGACCCACAGAATGTAGGAGGTGGCACCTTTGCAGAAATGCATACCACGATCCTGGATGCGATCGGGTATAACTGGGGTGACCCAGTAGATGGCCTCAACAAATGCAGGCAAAAGAAAGCCGAGCACCCCACAGCGTTTGCTGGACGCCTGTGGATTCACTTTGCAGCAGTCTTTGGAGACTTAGACCGCGCCCATTTGTCCCCAGACAACATGGCCAAATGGACCCGCACCCTTATCTCCCTTGCCACAGAAACAGGACAGAAAGCTTGCGCGAGTTATGATCCCTCAGAGGAGGCCCATAACGAAAAGTGGGTAGTGAAAAGACTGTCCCGCGCTTGGGAGCAATCTATACAAAGCAAACCCGCAGTTAAGAACCCCGAGGAAAAGCAGGCCGATGCAGATATACAGGCAGCAAAAACACACCAGAACCCCGCATGGGTGAATGAAGGAAAGAACATCCCCCCACCCAAGTCACAGGAGTGTTACAACTGTGGACAGTTGGGACACTTCGCAAGAGAATGCAATGCCCCTAGAAAGCCACAGAGAGCCCAGCAGACGGGCACTCTGAGTAAGAAGACGTGTTAGCACCCGTTCAGATCAGATGGACCTGACCGGAACGAACTGACGGTGTACGGGCTCCCCCAGTTGGGTCTGCGGCACCCTTTGGGATAGGTCCAGACAACCGGTAGTCGCAGCGAAAATTCGGGGAAAGCCCATCGAATTTCTCTGGAACACAGGAGGGTCCCCCGCACCACAATAAATTCCTCCACCCTGCTTCAAAAAGACACGTGGCCCACTACAGCCACTATCACTCACAGCAGGGACACATCACAGCCCCTGTACCCATTCAAATCGGTAACATCACCACCAAGCACCCCATAGTCGATCTGCCCCACACAGCAGGACACATTCTGGGAATCGACTTCATGAATTCCCACAACTTATCATTTGACCCAGTCAACCAGTGTGTCTGGAAAATGGCGAAGTCTGCAAGAGCCCCCGCAGCGCTCAACATAGGTGAATACGCGAACAAAATTAGCGCAGTAGGCAAATTTTGGTTCAACCCGGCCACGCATAGCACGGACAAGCAGGTTAGGGCAGTTCTGCAAAAGAACAGGGCAGCATTCACGACCCACAAGCACGACTGTGGACGGATGACTGGCTCCGTACAAATAACAGGACCTGACCCCGAGACCCCAAAAACAATATGGATTTCCCCAAGAGGCAGAGGGAGAAATCTCAAAGGTAATAGAAAGCTTATTAGAGGAGGGCGTACTTAGATCAGTAGCCTCCACTAATAATGCCCCGATTTGGCCAGTGAGAAAGCCCAATGGATCATGGCGACTGACCATCGATTACCGGGAACTCAACAAAATCACCCCCGCAGCGGCCCCCACAGTAGCCACAAGTCCCGAGACCATGCTCAAGCAGGGACTCAATTCCCGATTCTTTACGGTTTTAGATGTCAGTAATGGATTCTGGTCCATTCCATTGGCAAAAGCGTGCCAGTACAAATTTGCCTTCACTTTTAAAAATCAGCAGTACACGTGGGCATGCCTGCCACAAGGATTCCACAACTCCCCCTCCATTTTCCACCAACAGCTGGCAAATGGTTTAGCCAAATTCTCTCGCCCCGACTGTCTGGTCCAGTATGTAGACGACCTACTACTGCAGACACCAAGGAAGAGCACATTGAGCGTCTGTCCGAACTCCTGGAACTCTTAACACTCAATCGGTTGTAAAGTCAACCCCAAAAAGGCCCAGATTTTGGAAGATAAGGTGATATATTTGCGAACAATTATCACACATGGTAAACGCGAGATAGAGCATAAAAGGATTGACTCGATTGCTAAATTGCCCCTTCCCTAGAACGTTTCAGCCCTCCGGTCGTTTTTAGGACTGGTTGGCTACTGCCGAAACCACATTGACGGTTTCGCCAGCAAGGCAGCACCCCTCTCAGACCTCCTAAAGAAGGGAGCCCCCTGGGAATGGCTGCCGCAGCATACGGATGCTGTGGACTCTTTAAAACAGGCACTCATAGCAGCCCCCGCACTACAAGTTCCAGACCTGCTTTCCCCATACGCTATAGAGGTAGCAACCACAGACCGCACCCTTTCGGCCGTGCTCCTCCAGGAACGGCACGACCAGTTAAGACCCGTAGCTTACACCTCCAGAATTTTAGATGCTGTGGAGCAGGGATTTTCAGCCTGTGAGAGGCACCTGCGCGCAGTATTTTGGGCAGTTCAGTATTTTTCGTATATTACCGGACTGAACCCCATCACAATTCTCACCGAACACACCCCCACCCAACTTTTACTGGACGGACGACCCAAGGACAGTACAGTAAGCCAGATTAGAGCAGCTAGGTGGACCCTTCTCTTGCAGGGACGGGACGTCACTGTTAAACGGACAAAGACGCATACCTTTTTAGCCGACAACCTACAGTACCCCGGAAGCCCCCATGAATGTGAAATTATCTCCCCACACAACACAGGCCCCTTTATTGCTAAAACACCCCCCAGAAAAATACGTAGTTCAACCCAGAGCCCCCAGCACACAGACATGTGTGAGCCCATAAGGATATATGTGGATGGATCTTCCACAGTATTGGATGGGAAGCGCGCATAACAGGTTGTGGTATTTATGTCGAGGACGTGTAGGGAAGCGCCCTAGAAGAAATCGCAATAAAACTTCCAGGACACTTAGGCACGCAGGCAGCAGAGCTCGCGGCCATCGCATATATAGTGGAACACCCAGATTCCTTCCCCAGCTCAGCAGACATATACTCGGACAGCCTCGATATCTGCAACAGCCTTACGGAATTCCTGCCCCTGTGGAAAGCAAGAGGATTTGTTTCCGCAGATGGAAAACCCCTCCCCTCAGCCCCATTGCTCCGTCACATCTTAGAGAGAGCACAGAATAGGACTTTTGGGATAGTCAAAGTTCGTAGTCACCATCGTTCCGCCCCCCCCTGGAAATGTGAAAGCCGACGCACTGGCCAAAGCAGGTTCCAGACACGGATATTTTTGGACACCCCCCCGAAAGCGCACCGGTGAGTGCAGTTCAAGTCTCACAGACAAAGATCGAGGATCTAGTGGAGGCCCAGAAGCAGGACAGCAAACTCAGGGAGATTGTAAAAGGAAACTATCCAGCACCCTACGAGAAATTTAAAAATGCTCTGACCACACATGACAGTGTGGTTTAAAAGACACCCTTTATGTGGTTCCTGAACAGGACAGGAATCAACTGATTTGTTTATTCCATGACGGTAATGGACATCAGGGAATAGATCCCACTACAGCCCACCTCAAGCAGCTTTGTTGGTGGCCGAATTTAAAGGACGATGTAAATCACTACATCAAGAATTGTCTCATCTGTGCCCAGAATAGTCCGGACAGATATGCCAAAAAGGCTCAACTCAGCCACACCCGACCCGTTAATGGCCCCTGGACTAACCTCCAGAGTGATTTTATAGGACCAATGACCCCTTGCAGGAATGGTTATAAATATGTACTCGTGGTGATAGACACGTTTACAAAATGGGTATAAGCATTCCCAGCCAGAACAAACACTGCAAAAACCACAGCCAGGATTTTGACCAACCACATCTATACAAGATGGGGACTCCCCCACAGCATTGAATCAGACCAAGGTTCCCATTTTACGGGGCGTGTCATGCAGAACATCCTCACGATATTTGGCATCACCCAAAAATTCCACATAGCATACCACCCACAGTCGAGTGGTATCGTGGAGCGCATGAATCGGACCCTAAAATCCACCCTCAGAAAAATGATCCAGCAAAACAACACTACTTGGGACTCAGTCCTCCCTTTCGCGCTGATGTTTTTGCATAATACAATTTCAACTTCCACAGGTTACACCCCACACACCCTCATGACCGGACGCCCCATGAAGGGCACAGAATTTTTATTAGGTTTAGACTTGACCAGCCCCGAGGTGACGGCCCTCACACGAGAAAGCAGTAGAGCAATTAGTGGACAATGTTAAAACGGCTCAGCTAGCAGCCGCAGTGAAATTGGGCACACAAAAGAAACAGAGCAAGGCTTGTTTCGACAAGACAGTGCATGCGACTGAGTACAGTGTAGGACAGCAAGTCATGCTCTCCGTATACAACCCCAGCACCTTCCTGTCACCAAAGTACTTGGGTCCGTACTCCATTGCGGACAAAGTAAGCCCTTCCCTATACAAGATAAAGTATCCCAACGGTAAGACTGCGTGGTTCCATATCAACCAGCTGAAGGCATATGGAACACAGTCTAACCACTTACACCACGTCATGCTCGACGCAGCACACCACACCCCGCCCACAGCCAACGTAACCCTACCATCCCCACCACGTCCAGCCCAGCCACGGACTCGACTCCACCCCCGAAATATAAACTCCGCCCCGGAACGCCCACAGACTGCAGCAGCAGAGACAGCGACTGTGACTCGGACGATAGCCACAGCACGCCTCACTACTATCCCCATGCAACAGGACCCACACCCAGCGAATCCGACTACGATCAGAGTGATCCCTTCCCTAAACAAACCCGACCACCAACCTACCATGACGACCCCGATTCCGTCCCCACACAACTAGACACCACCTATTGGCACAGAGACAACTCATACAGACTCGTCCGAAACGACGAGAGCGACCCCAAATCATACCATGCAGCCCTATCAACCTTAATACATTCAAGAGTTTGGCACCCGGGAGAAGATGACGACCTTGAGTCTGACTCCCAGAAATAGAACCCCTTTGCGACCCTGTTCGCAACCAATAACTGAGGTGTCCAGATGATGTTTTAAAGGAACCGCTTGGGAGAAACGGTGTCCTTTCTGATGGAACCTGCAGCATGTTTTATCTTGTTTGTAGTGTTTTGTTAAATGTTGTATGTCAGACCGGAAAAAGTTTTTCCACCGCCCCACGCCCTTTCAGCTGAAACCTCTGAAAACTTGTCCGCACGCTCATCAGCAGAAACCTCGGAGGACTTGCCCACAGAGACTTGTTAAGGTCCCAGAAGCCTGGTCAGCGGAACTCGTCTGTTGGCAGACGCCGTTCATAACTGCCCTTCTGGTTCGAAGGTTGAACCAATCCGGCAGCCCCCCACGAGGACTACATTTCTTGCCCGTTCTTGTCGGTTGCTCAGGCAGTGGAGCAATGGCTTGGGACCCGCCCTGCCTGGGAACCCCCCCCTCTGGTCAACTCCGCTCGGGTAGGGGAGACACGGCATTGGGAGCCGTCCTACCCGGGGACTCCATCCAACTCTTACCCGTCGCGGCCCATACACACCTCATTTTGGAAATTTTAGTTCAAAAAGTTTTGTTCTGTTTCAGGTAACCCTTAGGTTACCAACCACATGCTATTTACATCCTGAAACATTTGGATGGTAAATCGCACAGTCTGCGAGACGGCTCGCACTGGTTCATCATTTGAAAGTGTGTCTTGTCCTACAATTCGGTTTGTGGGAAAAAAAAGGAGGGAGTCACACATAGTGACCAATTATAAAGGGAGTAATTGGCACTAAAGGACAGACAGACTATCGTACGAGATATTAAACCAAGATAGTTACAGATACTATGCTTGTTTCCACAGAACTCCAGAGGCTCCAGGACCAGAGAAGAGAAGAGAAGTGAAAGAAGACGGACCATGAGGACATCCTCCGGATTGTACATCATGATAATGGACATTTGGTTGCGCGTGAACGCGAACCCCATGACCTCAAGCCCCCCAGCCGTCAATGATTCACTTACCTAGTCCGGGAGGCCGACATCTTGGCCTTTGCTTCCCTGGTAGCCCGGCGACGTATATTGCTGGCACTGAGGGACTCAAAGCCCCCGAAGACCTAAGCAGGGCTCTCTTTTTGGGGCTGAAAAAAATAAAGTCCGCCATGAGAGGATCTGTATTAGGGTTCGCCTGAAGGTGGCAACCATTCATCGACTTCTTCACAGGGAATTAAACGTCAGCGGTGGGGGGCTAGAGTAGAGTAGTAGGGATAAATAGGTGGGTACTGTTTACGAGAGAGGATTGATCTTTTGCACTATGTTTCTGTTTTGGGTTGATATTTGCACATTACTGTATACTGTAACTGTTTATAATGCCAAAAATACCTTAATTGTTTATTAAACAAATCTCAGAAGCCAAGATCTTCTGAGCTTGCAACATCACAGGACTCATCCAGATCATGCTCCAGCTCAGATACTCACATTTCAGTTGAACCAGTAAGACAAATAATTGGGTTTTCACTCAGTAATTCACATTTCACAAGTGAGTGAGCAATAATAAATGGCGAAGACAGGGACAGCAATGCTCAATGCGATATAGCTGCTGCACTCTGGGTGCCATCAATGTAAAAGGAGAATCACTGAAGAGCAGCAAATAATGTGTAACATGCCCTTAAAGAAAACTAGCCATGACTAGAGAGAGAGGAGCAGCATGGTGGTGCAGTGGTTAGCACTGTTGTCTCATGGCACTGAGGATCCGGGTTCGATCCCTTTCCCAAGTCAATGTCCGTGTGGAATTTGCACATTCTCCCAGTGTCTGCGTGGGTCTCACCCTCAGGGAGGGAGGGTGTTGGGGTGTTGGTGGAGGGGGGCCCCATTAGGCCACTGCCTGAACTATCTACGGAGGCAGAAAAACAAAAGAACCTTCAATTATGATGTGCCGGATTCTGGGAGTCCCCCAGAGGAGGTGAGGGGCGACATAGTGTCAGACACGAGCCCTGCACTCCACTGTAGAGAGCTCATGTGCATCCTCCGCTCCCGACACTGGGAATTGCTAAATTGCCCCTTAATTGGAAAACAGAATTGGGTACTCTAAATTTATGAAAACAAATGACTGCAGAGAGAATGAAGGACTCCAGCTCATGTATGAGTGGTGTCACAGGCTACCAAGATGTGTTCTTCAATAGGTAGAACAGCCAATGCCTTGGAATAAATGCTCCAATCAACAGAATCTAAACATGCCTTACTTGTTATCATGCATAATCCGGATGTCAACATTTCCCCCACCTTACACAAGGTGACAGACATTTTTGGTTTTAAATATTTTAAGACTAAGCCACATAGATTCTTGATTAACAATGGGTGAAAGATTACAGGCGTGATTTACCGGAATTTCGAAGTGTGATTTTGGGCGCAATTGGTGGGGTGTTTCTCGACCGCTGCGTTGTCCAGATCATGGCCCGTATTTAATGGTACTTAGTGCCATAAATGGGCTCCCGCAGGCTTCTCGCCAATATTGGCCGTCTCACTGTCTGATTCCATAAGACACAGGAGCAGCAGGATTAGGCCATTCGGCCCATTGAGTTTGCTCCGCCATTTAATCATGGCTGATATTTTTCTCATCCCCATTCTCCTGCCTTCTCCCCAAAAATGCTTATTAATCAAGAACCTATCTATATTTGTCTTAAAGACACTCATGATTTGGCCTCCACAGCCTTCTATGGCAAAGAGTGCCACAGATTCACCACTCTCTCGCTAAAGAAACTCGTCTTCATTTCTGTTTTAAAGGATCGTCCCTTTAGTCTGAGATTGTGTCCTCTGCTTCTAGTTTTTCCGACAAGTGGAAACATCCCCTCCATGTCCACTCTTTCCAGGCCTCGCAGTATCCTGTTAAGTTTCAATAAGATCCTTCCTCATCCTTCAAAACTCCAATGAGCACAGACCCAGAGTCCTCAATCGTTCTTCATATCAGCTCTTCATTCCAGGGATCATTCTTGCGAACCTGCTCTGGACCCTTTCCAAAGCCAGCACCTCCTTCCTTAGATATATGGGGCCCAAAACTACTCACAATACTCTAAATGGGGTCTGACCAGAGCCTTATATAGCTTCAGAAGTATATCCTTGGTCTTGTATTCTAGCCCTCTCAACATGAATGCTAACATTGCATTTGCCTTCCTAACTGCCGATGAACCTGCATGTTAACCTTAAGAAAATCGTGAACATGGACTCCCAAGTCCCTTTGTGCTTCTGATTTCCTAAGCATTTCCCTATTTAGAAAATAGTCTATGTCTCCAAAATCTCCTTCCACAACCTCACACTTTCCCACTTTGTATTCCATCTGCCACTTCTTTGCCCACTCTCCTAGCCTGTCCCAAGTCCTTCTGCAGCCCGCTTGCTTCCTCAATACTACCTATCCCTCGACAGATATTTGTATCCCTCTACAGATCTTTGTATCATCCGCAAACTTAGCAAGTTTCGCCAGACTAGTGCCTCAGCGTCTCACTGCTAACAAGAGAGCTGCTTTTAAACGCTCCCTCACCATTCACTCCCAGTCAACACACAGGCATGGCAGCACGAAGACCTGCCCTTCACTTTGATGGTGCTGACTTGACTAGGCTGCTTAATGCCATCGATGTGAGACCGGACTACCTGTTCTCTCGAGCAGTGAATAGCACTGCTGCCTCAAGGCGTCAAGGTCCCAGGTTTGATCCCGACTCTGGGTCACTGTCCGTGTGGAGTTTGCACATTTGGTAGATTGGCCAAGCTAAATTGCCCCTTAATTGGAAAAAATGAATTGGGTACTCTAAATTAAAAAAAAAAAATCCTGTTCTCTCGAAGGGGTGGACGGACCAGCAGCAAGGTCACCAATTACGCCTGGGAGGCAGTAGCAGTCCGTGTGGGCAGCATGACGAGGACCTTCGTACAATGCAGGAAGACCAACGGGCTGCAAGTTACCACCTCTCTCTTGGCATCAATTCCATCTGCCATCCCTCAAATTCCCAACCTCCCCCACAAAATCACTTTCGGACACCTTGCACCTGTCTCACATACAAGCGTAATGCTTGTTCCACAAAATTCCCTGGCACTCAACAACAAAACCTCTTCCTTTCCAGGTACACACACAATTGTTGGCTGCTGCCTCGATGGCGCTGACGTTTCCAGAGTTCAGGCACACTGTTCAGGCTTCCAAGTTTGATTGAAATGCGATGCAAATATCATAGTCTGCAACATGGCACGTATACTACAGCCCCCAGACTCAACGACTCTCCCTCAGACTGATCTGTTCCCTGTACGAACACTATTCACGACGGCTATGCTGCTCTTGCTCATGTATTTCTTTATTTGGCTCTTGTTCCGCATTGTAACCAATCATGATTTGTTGATGTACTATTTGTCAATGTACTCTGTTGAATATTTTTTTTTGTCTACTACGTACGTACTGCGTACGTTCCTTTGGCCGCAGTAAAAATACTTTTCACTGTACTTCGATACATGTGACAATAAAAATCAATCAATCAACAAGGAAAATCAACTATGTAACAGTCCTCATATCACACTAACTATTAAACAAGAAGGAAACATCACCATTGGTACCAATACAGAATATCAGCTCATTTTCATAAAAATAAACAAACACACGGTATCACCCTTCACAGGTTCCTCAACAGAAACGGAGGATAAACCTGAGAATGTGTGATCATGTCCGGACCTTGGTCGTAGAAATGATCTGTCCATCAACGTGTTACTTGTTCCATGTATCAGTGCCATTCTTCATCCAAGAGCCACAGCTGTGCAGGCCCTCCAACACAGCACAATCTGACCGGAACAAAATCCTGGCATCCACATATTCCACTGGTGCTCAAGGTGCAGTTGAACATCTTGGACTTCCAGCATATTTAACCCATGGTGACGTGACATTACATGCAGCACTGACTACACCAGCAACAAAAAGCATCAGAAATCTGTGAAAGCATTTCTTCAACGGCGCCATCATGTGACCCATTTGAAACAATGTCACGCACCAGGTCCCACAGAATCTTCTTGCTTCAAACCAAATTTCCTTCTGGACTTGTACGTCCCCCTGAGCCTGGTGTTCCAGGACCCAGGTATCTTAGAAAAAAATTGTCCTTCTTGCTGGATACAGAAAAGGAAGGAAACAGCAACAGCAGCCTCCAGGCACCTGCAGCCACCAGCAGGAGCAAGCAGCAAATACAACCTTCAAATATTTTAGTAGACTGATAGTATCCCACCACCTCCCACACCCCTACAGTGGACCTGCATCAGTGGAAAGCCTATTGGTGAGCCAACCACCGGAATGTCGCACTGACATGGAGCATAGCGGAGGAGGGAAAGAAAGCAAAGACCACCTCCCCTCTCCAGAACTGGCAGTGTCTCGTTCGAACGACTCCAGGGCCAGAGGCAGGAGGGGCTGCAACTGGCAAAAGAAAAACTAAACCCCAGTTACATGGTATCCATCATACAATTCCCCACCTACAAACTTGGACCAAAGGCAGGACAAAAGGAAAACAAGGAACACCAGTGACCTGCACGGCTCCCATATGGGAGCAGCAGTGGCTACTTAACATAAAAAGTCACCGGTAGTCCATGAAAAGTGTCTCGACACAATCTCCAGGCTGCACAGTTGAGCCGGACGGCCGCCCCTCCTCTCCTGCAGTATCAGCATCTGATCTTTCATCCCCACCCTGTCGGAGGGTCAGGCCATCGGAACACAGGAAGCATTAACAGGTGACCCACAGGTACAGAACAGAATACACGGTCAACGTACAAAACAGACCTATAAAAAAATCCAGACTGCTTGCAGGTCCTCTATACATCCTCAGCCCAGTAGTAGCCCAACAAAATCCTCCCCTTGCTGCTCTACAGGCATATAACCAAGAACAGGGCTCTCTCCGGAAGGTTTGGTAGGCCAGACATGCAGCAGCTGTAGCTGCTCCTGTTATGGGTATCCACAATATTTAAAGATGGCTTGAAGGCCTCTCAAGAGACAAAATGCTCCCCCCTCCTGAGCACTGGGGCAACAGCTCCAGTGCCCTTGAGCTGCATGCCAGAAAATGTAAATTGCTACTCACCTCCTCAGTTCCCCATAGCAGCCATTGCACAGCTTCAGGAGGACTAAACATCGCCCGCTTAATTTCTCACTGGGAAGCCGATTAACTCCTGGGAGGCCGTTATATTCAGCATCAATCAATGAATGCAGGCAGCACGGTGGCACAGTGGTTAGCACTGCTGCCTCACGATGCCAAGGTTCCAGGTTCGATCCCGGCTCCGGGCCACTGTCCGTGCGGAGTTTGCACATTCTCCCCATGTTTGCGTGGGTTTCGTCCCCACAACACAAAGATGTGCAAGGTAGGTGGATTAGACATGCTAAATTGGGAAAAATGAATTGAGACTCTAAATTAAAAAAAAAAAAATCAATGAATGCAGCTGAGGGTTAATGATAAGCTAACCACATTCGGGTGTGATCTGGAGCTCGCCATCGGATCGGTTAGATAGCAATCTGACTTGCACCGGCGTGAAAATAGATTTTGCCCTTTCCCACTATTTATCCAGCATGCCCAGATCCATGCCAACAGAGTGGTTAAATCACACTAAATGGGGTTGAAGTTACAACAAATCAGCTGTGATTTTATTGAATTGCGGAACACTATGTTCGTATGTACACAGTTGCACTAACCGCACCAAAATATTCTTCTGGATGGTGGCAGCAGTAAAGCGTAGCTGGACGCAGAAAGGGATTATGGCATTAGGGAACATTGGAATGAGGACTCCACTCGAAGACATTACGCTTCTCATCCAGTTTTCCCCCTCAGTTAAATTTTTTTTCCACAAAATGCGGCATCGCTGGCTAGGCCAGCATTTGTTATCCATCTTTAATTGCCCTTGAGATGGGGTGTTGAGCTGCCTTGATTCGCCGCAGTTCATCTGGTGCAGCAACAACCATATTGCTATTAGGAAAGGAGTTTCAGGATTTTGAGCCCGTGATGGTAAAGGGAAGACGTTATAGTTTCAAGTTAGGCTTTCATGTGGCTTGGAATGGAACTTAGGTTATAGTGTTCCAAAAGCGCCTGCTGACCTGGTCCTTCTAGGTGGTAGAGGTCACATGTTTGGAAGCTGCTAAGGAGGCTTGGCGAGTTGCTGCAGCACATCTTGCATGTGGTACACACTGCTGCCACTGTGATGGTGGTGGAGGAGTGAATGTTTAAGCTGATGGGCGGAATGCCAAACAGGGTGCTTTATCCTGGATGGTGTTGAGCTTCTAGAGTGTTGTTGAAGCTGCACTCACTCTGGGAACTGGAAAATATTGCATCACAGTCCTGATTTGTGCCTTGCAGGTGGTGGACAGGTTTTGGGGAGTCTTCAGCCAGAGGGTGGTGAATCTTGGAACTCATTGCCGCAGAGGCTGTGGAGTCCAAGTCACTGAGTGTCTTGAAGACAGAGATAGATAGCTTCTTGGTTAATAAGGGGATCAAGGGTTATGGGGAGAAGGCAGGAGAATGAGAATCATATCAGCCATGACTGAATGGCAGAGCAGACACAATAGGGCGAATGGCCTAATTTGGCTCCCAAGACTTATGGTCTCTAGCTCCAAAACCCAGAAGACATCAGCCAGGCGTACCTTAGCAGTCAAAGCGGTGATCTGAGTAGCCCGCTTCTACCTCTGTTGCAACTACAGAGCTGCACCACCGAGGAGCAGCAGGAAAAACCAAGGGTAAGCATTTGTGATTACACAACATTATCTTGAAAAATAGTGTTGATTGGTTTATATTGTTTATTTAATTGACCACTTACCACTTTCCCATCCAGCCCATTCTTGGGTGCTTGGTTTGTTACCTTTTAACTTGGTTGCTGATGGGAAAATATGAAAGAGATTGGATGGGGCTGATGATGTCAAGGGGAAATGTTCAAGGGTTATCAGGTTGCAGGGCTGCTTTGAATCAGTAGCATTAAGTTGGGGGTAGGGGGGTGCCTTCATGACAAAGAGGATCCTGGTCAACAAAGTGAGCAGCAGAGGTGCACTGCACCGAACAGCCTCCTCCTCACTTCTCCCTCCTTCCCCTCTGAATTGTCAGAGACAGATTGAACCTTTCCTCCTCCTTCCTCCTGCAGGTCCAGGTCTTGTTGCTGCACAATGCTGTAGAGTGTAGCAAACCAGGGTTCGGTGGACCCTTGTTGGTGCATACTGAAGGACACATCCAGATTGGTCTGGGCACCTGAAGCACAACTTTAGCATGTCAGTGATCAATTGAAACACATATCTGGTTGTGACATTCCGTTAATTGTAGAAATAATAAAAAGCAAATACTGTGGCTGCAGGAGATCTGAAATAAAAACTAAAGTGTTGGAAAAATTCAGCAGATCTGACAGCATCCATGAAGAGAAAAAGAGAGTTCATGTTTCAAGTTCAATCGGATTCTTCTTTGGAACTCAAGAGGGTTCTGAAGATATTCAACTCAAAACACTAACTGTATTAATGTTGACCTTCAGTCTGGGGTTTCCCACCAGTTGTTGCGAGCCACGTTTGAAGTGAGTATCCTTATCTCCTAAAGTCTGCTTCAGTGAGACATCAGGGTGCTTGGACTGCCACAGGTTAAAGCAACATGGCAGTTCACGGGCAATCTAGCACACACTTGCATAATGATGTTGTTTGGTTGTGCAGAAGCTGAGCTTTGATTGAGTGGAAGCCCTTGCAGTTGACAAATACTTTTGCTACAGTAAAGTGCAGTCATTGACACACTATGCAAAGGCAAGAGTTTCAAGCATGTGCACCCACTTATTCTGGCTCTCCTTATTGCAAGCAAACAAGGCATCTGTCTTGTGCCCTGTGGGACAAAGAAATGGGAGAGGCTTGATATGTCTCCAGCAGTGTCCTAGAAGGATTGGGAGGCAAAGCACTGGAGGGTGATGCTGACTTTAATAGCCACTGATAACTGATGCCAACACGGGTCCAGCAGAAAGCAGGTGGGCTTCTAGGATGCTGCAGATATCTGCCATATGGACTGCAGCAGTTTAAGGAAGCATCGCAGCACCACCTTCTCCAGGACAATAAGGCAATAAGTGTTGACCTAACCAGCAATGTTCACATTCTGTGAAAGAACATAAATATCTGACATGGCATCCTTAGTGACCGC
This sequence comes from Scyliorhinus torazame, assembly GCF_047496885.1. NCBI lineage: Eukaryota > Metazoa > Chordata > Chondrichthyes > Carcharhiniformes > Scyliorhinidae > Scyliorhinus > Scyliorhinus torazame. Next base: position 131,005,042 of record NC_092717.1, on the reverse strand, counting down.
AGCTAAAGTGGCATCCACTTTGATGTGATACAGCAAACCTCAAAGTACAGGATGTCAATTCTCAGCAAAAGAATTGTGAACAAATCCTTCCCACCAACCAGAAAGCTGCCGTGAGTGCTGAATATTTATCAGAATCACAGAACTGTTGCAACATAAAGGCGACTATTTTGGTCTGTTGTCTGCTTGCTGGCTCTCTAAAAGAGCAACTAAGCCAGTCCCACTGCATTGCCGTATACCCCTGTAAATATTTTTTCTTCAGATAATTATCTAATTCGCTTTTGAAAGTCATAATTGAATCTGCCTCCACGACATTTTCAGGCAGAACATTGGTTCTTCTGCCAATCACCTTAAAGCAATGTCCTCTGGGTTCTTGCTTTTCTGCAAATCGGAGATTTCTCGTTACAGGGTCTATTCAGACCTTTCTCAATTTTGAGCACCTCGATCAGATCATAGAATCCCTAGAGTGCAGAAGGAGGCCATTTGGCCCACTGTGTCTGCACCAACCCTCTGAAAGAGCATTCCACCCAATCCCACTCACCCACCCTATCCCAATAACCCCCTAACCTAGCTGACACCGAGGGACAATTTAGCATGGCCAATCCACCTAACCTGTACATATTTAGACTGTGGGAGGAAACTGGAGCACCGGAAACACATGCAGACACGTGGAGAACGTGCAAACGCCACAGACAGCTGCCCAAGGTCGGAATTGAACCCAGGTCCCTGGTGCTGTGAGGCAGCAGTGCTAACCATGTGTCACAGTGCTGCCCACAGATCTTCCCTCAACTTCTCAGGTCCAAAAAGAATAGCCCCAGCTTCTTCAATCGATCCACATTACTGAAATTCCTTATCCCTGGAAATCTTCTTGTACATCTTTCCAACATTGTTTCCAATGCCTTCACATCCTTCCAAGACTGGGGTATGATCCCATTTATCAAAGATATTTGGGGATTTCTCCAATAAACATGAAGTATCGTGCGCAGAATTGGCCATAATGAAGGCAGAACCAGCTTTTTATAAAGGTCCACCATAAACTCCTTTCTTTTGTATTCAATGCCTCTATTTATAAAAACTCCAGGGTCCCAGTGCTTTATGAACTGGCCCAAGGTTCCATTTGCTTTATTAACTGCTTTCTCAGCCTGCCTCGCCATCTTCAATAATTAGTGCAAATATAACCCTGGACTCTCTACTCCTACATTCCTTTTAAGAATTGTACCCTTTATTTTATTTTGGTTCTTGTTTTTTTCTACCAAACTTCTTTGCATTAAATTTAATTTGTCACACCTCCATCCATTTCATCAGTCTATGGCCCTTTAAAGGTCACCACTATTCTCCTTGTAGTTTACAACACTTCCCAAGTTTGCAGTCATTCATAAATTTTGAAAATGTGTTCTGTACATCGAAACCCAGGTTATTATTACTGATTAGGTATTCATCAAGTATTAACCAATCCCTGGGAAACCAATGTCATGTGAGAGTACCTTTAAGAAATGGATGTTTAAGCAATGTACCTTTAAGAAATGGAGCTGATCATATTACTGAAGTGATGTCAGGGGTTGGGGGGAGCCAAGCTCACTTCTGCTTTTGGTTTCAGTTTGAGAGAGCAGCTTGGGTGTGTCTGTGTGTTTTGCTGAGAGCAGCTGAAAAGTGCCTGGCTGGTTTTGCTGAGAGCAGCTGAAAAGTGCCTGGCTGGTTTTGCTGAGAGCAGCTGAAAAGTGCCTGGCTGGTTTGCTGAGAGCTGCTTGAAAGGAGAAAGCCAGTTTGAGGGAGCAGCTTGGGTGTGTCTGTGTGTTTCCAGTGAGCTGCAAGAAGAAAACACAGAACTGGTCTGTTGATGTCTGCAAATCCAAAGACTATATAAGTATATTGAATGTAACCTCATGTCTGTTGTTAAAGGGGAAGTCTTTTGGATGTTTGAAGGAACATTTTGAGGGATTATTTAGTGTTGTATTATTTTCGGGGTTATCTTTGAAGTAAGGGGTGTTAAGGGATCCAATGTTTATTTAAAAGGTTAAGTTGAGTTCATGGAATAAACATTGTTTTGTGTTAACAACCAAGTGTCCATAATTGTGATATCGCACCTGGGAACAAGCCGTGTGCTTCAAAAGCAAAAATTCATTAAAGGGGGAGGTTGGTTGAACTCCATGATACATTTTGGGGTTCTGAAAACACCTCTCCCATAACACCAACCCCATTATATACTTTTCTCCAGCCTGAAAACAAAATTCACCACTAATCTTTGTTTCTAGTCACCCAGCTTTGTATTCATGCTGCCACTGTTCCTTTTAATCCCTGGGCTTTAAATTTGTGACAAGTCTCTTACGTGCCACTTTATCAAACTCCCTTTAGACGTCTGTACTGTTTTGCCAGTCAATCCTGGATTCCAATTTACTGGGAAGAGATCAGTTTTCACCCCAATTAATTATTTTTATTTTGGAAAACTCCTTTTCCATAGCTTGCAAAAACCGTATGGTGTTATGATCACCATCCCATAAATGTTCTCTGACTGAGATTTGATTTTCCTAACTTTTCAGAACCAGATCGACCAATACTAACATGGCTAATGGTTGGTTGAGAGGTGAAGATTGGAAACAAATTCTTATTTTCAGTTAGAAGGTTGTAATTTGAGTATTTTGGAGAAGAATGGCTGAAACGAAGTTTAAACTATCAGGATATGATTTTCCACCATTGCTCTTTGAAACTAAACCTCATGACCAATGGAAGAATTAAGTGCATATGTTGACATGGGTTACATTCTTAACAAAGAAAAAGCAAGGAATAGCTCTGAACCTTTCGCATCTCACCAGAAGCAGGATCAGGTGATGAGTATTTTCAGAGCTAGAGGCTCAATCGCTCATTTGGAGAGCCAGTGCAGACATGATGGGCCAGATGGCCTCCTTCTAAGCCATAATAATTCTGTGATTCAATTGGACAGGAAGGAAGGTTCAGATAAACTCTTCAGGTTTGGGGATGATAACACATAAAAAATCACTGAAGAGAGAGTGGCGATTCAGTGTAAAGTAGCCAGGGTAAACCATCTTAGGAGCACCGATGTACAATCCAAAGAAACACCCATTCTGTTGATTAAGCCATCTATGGAGAAAGCTCAAATGAAATTAGATACGGAACACAAAATGGCAATTTGGGAAATTTGCAGATTTACAGGTTAGACAATCATGACATTATTGTATCCCCTTTCTAAGACCTGACATTTCTAACCACAATGTTAAAGAAATGTTCACAAAGTCTTCGACCCAAGCTGTAAACTGATATCTGCCCATGGGAAGTCCGTACGAGAGCTCATTTCAAATAGTTAGGGGCTACAGTTCCTATCAATGTTTATGGAAGAAATCCAAAAAGTGGGATCATACCCCAGCCTTGGAAGGGACTACTCATTGAATTTTTTCTGAGCATTTGAATGCTCTTTTTGTAGGAAGAAAGGCATTTACCAAGGATGAGGTTCCAGAGAAACTTTGGCAAGCCTTGTGGTACCACATAAGGCCATCAGAAATACATTTGAATCCCAGGAGACGGTATATTACAAAGAAGGGCAGAAAGACTGCAACATGAAGGATAAAGTAAGAAAGAAGACAAGACCAGATCAGCAAAAAGAAACCCAGGATAGATGAAGGCAGAGGTTACGATCGAATATTGCTGAAATCAATGCCGATTCCAGAAGACTGTAGAGTGCAGTGTCGAAAGGTGAAGTTCTGTTCCTCAAACTTGTGTGGAGCTTCATTGGAACATTGTAGCAGGCCAAGGGCAGAAAGATCAGAGTGCGAACAAGGTGGAGAATTAAAATGACAAACAGCACTAATCTCAGGGTCCACTTTAAAACCACTTTATACTTGACTTTTCAAGCTGTACGCCACTAAATTTGTTCCCCAGGACTTTAGAAAAACATGCATCCTCAGCTGGACCCTGGAAAGTATATGGTTCCGGGAAGAAAACACCAGAGAAAATTACAGGAGTTTTTAAGGGTACACAGAGAAAAACTATTTCCTCTCAAGGAGGAAGTCCAGATTAAGTGTACAGAACCTTAAAGTTAGACAAGGCCAATCAGGGCTGATGTCAGAGAAGCACAATTCAAACAAAATACCGTGCAAATCTGGAACTCTCCCTCAAAAAGATGGTGAGGCTTGGGACTAACTGATAATTTCACAGTAAGGCAAAATTACTCAGGGTTAAAGAACCAACTTGGATAGATGAGTTCAAATACAGGTCAACAATCATGTAATAGAATGCCGGACAGACTTCAGCGACTGAATGGCATGCACCTGATCCTACCACATCTCACTTGTTTCAATTCTTATGTTAACAGCGAGAATATACATACATTGTAACAGATGGCCCTGGAGAGTTGATGCTGACAGAATGCACAAGCATAGAATCATAGAATCCCTACAATGCAGGAGGTCAATTGGCCCTATCGAGTGTGCACCGACCGTCTGAAAGAGCGCCCTACCTAGGCCCACTCTCCCTCCCTATCCCCGTAACCCCATCTAACCTGCGCATCTTGGGATTTTGGGAGGAAACCGGAACACTGGGAGGAAACCCACACAGACACAGGGAGAATGTGCAAACTCCATACAGACAGTCACCTAATTGAACCCAGGTCCCTGGCGCTGTGAGGCAGCAGTGCTACCAGAGAAAGTTTTCAACTCCATAGCACTGACATTCCATAATAATAATAATCTTTATTGTCACATTAACACTGCAATGAAGTTACTATGAAAAGTCCCTCGTCATCATAGAACATAGTGCAAGAGAACATACCGTGCAGGAGGCCATTCGGCCCACCGAGTCTGCACCGACCCACTTAAGCCCTCACTTCCACCCTATCCCCGTAACCCAATAACACCTTCTAACCTTTTTGGACACTAAGTATGGCCAATCCACCTAACCTGCACGTCTTTGGACTGTGGGAGGTAACCGGAGCACCCGGAAGAAACCCACCTACCAATTTCCGGCGCCTGCTCGGGTACACAGACGGAGAATTCAGAATGTCCAATTCACCTAACAGCACGTTTTTCAGGACTTGTGGGAGGAAACCAGAGCACCCGGAAGAAACCCACGCAGACACAGGGAGAACATGCAGACTCTGCACAGACAGTGGCCCAAATCATAAACCAAGCCGGGAATCGAACCTGGGACCCTGGAGCTGTGAAGCCACAGTGTGAACCCAGTGTGCTACCGTGCCGCCCAGGCACTATACAGCACACTATCAAAACTGTAACACTTAAGTGCAATGCAGTATGGAATTTTCACAGCAAAGCAGAGAATGATATAAAAATATCTGTGTCCACTAGTTGTCCAAGACAGCACTGGCCTTTCACTATTTTACAATATATTGCCTTTATTTCATGTTGTTGAGCTGTCTTACAAATGTTTTATTGTATTTCAGGAAAGTTATAAAACAAAATTTGACACTGAGCTCGTAGGGCAGATGACCAAAAGCCAGATCCAAAAGCTGGATTTCAGGAACATATTGAGAAAGTGGAAAGCCAGGCAGAGAAACAGGAGGATTTGTGGGGCTGGGTGGGTGGGAGGTGAGAAGAATTCCAGAGTTTAAGGCCTAGGCTATTTAGACATTTAAGGAAAGCGTGGCCACCAATAGCAAAGCGGTTAAAATCAAGGATGCTCAAGGTCAGAATTAGAGAAACACAGATAATAGAAGGGTTGGAGGAGATTGAGAGATATGAAGGAGGGAGATAATGGAGGGTTTGAATACAAGGATAAGAATTTTAAAATCAAGACTTTGCTTGACTAGGTCAACAAGCTCAGGGGTGAATGGGATTTGATGCGAACAAGAATACAAGCAGAATTGAGATGACCTCAAGTTTAGGAGATGTACATGGTTTGCACTCTAGGAAAACAGGCAGTTAGTTCCAAAATAAATTACCATTAAACTTTCCAAGTACTCAGAGAACAAAGATGACATGTAATTAATTCTTTTTGTGTAACATGTATTTACAGATAAGACCTTACCGTTTTCCCCGAGGGTAGTGACGCACATATTCACCAATATCATGTGCAGCAACTGCCAACACTTGGGGATCATCAGAGACTTCCAAAAGCCTTGTCAAAATCCTTTGTGATAGAAATAAAAATGCAAAGTAAATGAGGTTAGTATGCATTTTTCGTGTGTTAATTTCAACACAATGCAACCAGTAAGAATTGATTTTGTTTAAATTCTTTGAAATTCAATCCTAATTTGTTTTAATGCATTAATGATTTTCTAAATAAAATCCTAGCATTTATATTTGGAACAATAGGTGATGTTAACTAAGCCAATCCAACAAAGGAAACAACTGCTGGGTAGCATCTTGAAAACTTTATCGGAGCACTAAAGGATGAGCATCTGCTTTACATTCTTCATGCTTCCAAATATTCCTCATCTGCTGTTCTCACTGAATAATCCATTAGACAAATTAATTTGATTTACAGACCTTTCATTACATTTTCAGTAATAGAATGCAAACTGCCGACAAAAAACACTTTAAATTACATTTTAAATACGGCTGGGATCTACCAATGAGTATGCAGAAGTGAAAGGAAGGTAGGTAGTAATATTGGCATTGAAGTCTAGTATTTGAATGGAACAAAAATTGAAATGAAACATACTTAAGCAGTTCATAGTTTTTTTCATTCAACCTTGCAGCATTTTCACGCCAGAATTTTTCGGATTTGTGGACAGGGCTCCATTCTAAGCGTCCTGACTTCAGTTCTGAACTATATTCATCAAAAGAACTAGAAGTGGGTGATAACGGAGGAAGAAGCAAAAATCAGCGCAGAATGTACATAAAACACTACAAGTTCAAAATTAATTTTCAAACAAAAATATACATGTCCATGTAGAATATATAGCACAAACACAGAATTTGGCCCAATGTGTTCATGTTGATGTTTCTACTCAATTCAAAATTCTACCCTTCTTTCCGCATCTAACAATCAGCACCATATTCTATTCCCTGCTCCCTCAGGTTTATCTAGCCTCCCTTTAAAAGCAGTATTATTAATTTCTGCCACTCAGTGATGAACTCCATTCTCATTATTTTCCAGGAGGGGCAGCAGGTTGCACAGCGTCAGGGTCCCAGGTTCGATTCCCCGCTGGATCACATTCTCCCCATGTCTGCGTGGGTTTCCTCCAGTTGTTCCGATTTCCTCCCACAGTCCAAAGACATACAGATTAGGTGGATTGGCCATGCTAAATTGCCCTTAGTGTCCAAAAAGGTTAGGAATTATTGGGTCACAGGGATAGGGTGGAAGTGAGGGGCTAAGTGAATCGATGCAGACGCGATGGGCCGAATGGCCTCCTTCTGCACTGTATGTTCTATGTAACAACATTTCTTCTGGCACACTAAATTACACACAAGCAATTTCCCTTCCTGGTCTCCATGTTCGCTAATAATGTTGATAGTTCTGCCTCTTCAGCTACCATCACCCTGCACCTCCCCTACTCCTTCACCGTTCGTCATCAACTCTCTCCTCAAAAAAAAATTCTTCTTAGTTTCCCAGGCTGCTCCCATGTAATTACCTCGGATTTATCCTTGGGTCCCGCCTATTTATCTATCTCCTGCCCTTGGTGATAGCATTCAAAAATATCAGTTGTCAAGTGTAAAGTGTACAGTTCTATGTCATCACTACCTTTCTCAACCTCTCTACTATCCAAGTTATCAGTGTATCATGACAGCCTTCCATTTGGCTTGGCAGTCTCTGCCACATTTGCTGCAGAGGAACAGAGTGGACTGAAAAGGTGCCCATTTCACTGGCCTCAGTATTCTGTGGACCCTCGTCTCAGCAATGCAAGCTATTTGTTTTTGCTTGCCTCTTTCAATGCCCTGCCAACAGTTAGCCTCCAGAAGTCACAGCCATCAGCAACTGTCTAGTTGTCAAGTGTCCACCATCTTCATATCTCACACACGAGTGTCCTTATAGCAGGGGTATGGATATCCAGGAAGTTGTGACCCAGTATCCAGTTCACCGTACAGAATGTCTTTTTATGGCCATCATTCATCCAATGACTGTAGCAGAACCAATGCAGATATTGCTCACTTAGCAAAGAGTGTATGCCGACGGAATTAGCATGCTCCAGGATCACCCCTTGCCAGGCCAAAGACACTTCTAAGACAGTGAAGATGGACAATGTTTAGCATATGTTTTTCAGGTTGCATCACTCAAGAGGATGCATTCCAGGTAGGGTTGGGCAATAAATGCTGGCCTAGTCAGTGACATCCACGTCCCAGCCAGCAACACCCAGATCCCACTTAAAATAAAATTCACATTTGGTGTTCTCAGTCAGGTTGCTGTTGTTCCACACTCAACTTGGACTTAACAGCTGAAGATTTTGCAACGAGTGTGGATTTCAGCACCAACTGACAGATCGCTGATGACTGTGGAGCCTAGATTTCTGAAATTATCAATGACCTCCAGCTTCATAAGCAGTACGGCAATATCCTGGACCATGACATATGTCTTCCTCATATTGATTGCCAAACCAAACTCTTTTACCCAAAGGGAAATCCCATTTATAAATTTGGAGTTCTTTAAGGATGTAACTAATAGGGTAGCTGTAGGAAATGCAATAGATGTAATAAACCTGGATTTCTAAAAGGCATTGTAAAAGTTACCACACATAAACATTAATAGGCAAAATAAGGGCTCAAATAGAGAATTGGTTAATGAACAGGAAGCGGAGACTGGGCATAAACGGGGCATTTTCAAGTTGGCTTTGGCAGCAGTGAAGAGTGTAGTACCGCAAGGATCAGTGCTTGGGTTTCAGCTATTTACATTGCATATTAATGCTTTAAATGAAGACAGAGTATCTAAGCTTTCTGATTTTACAAAACAAGGTGGAAAGGGAGGCAAGAGACTCGACAGGTTAAGCGAGTGAGCATCAAGATGGCAGATGGAGTAAAATGTAGAGAAGTGTGAAGTTATTCAATTTGGTTGGGTGTGCTTGAACAAAGAACGCAGAAAGTCAATATGCCAGTTTAGCCAGCAGTTAGGAAGAAAAATGACATGTTGCCCTTTATGGCAAAAGTATGGCAACATGGGAATGCAGTGCAGGAATAAAGAAGTCCTGCTACATTTGTACGAGATTTCAGTAAGGCCACAACTGTACTGTATATAGTTTTGTTCTCTACTTCTTCCATCGGGCAAGAGATACAGAAGTCTGAGAACACGCACGAACAGACTCAAAAACAGTTTCTTCCCCGCTGTTACCAGACTCCTAAATGACCCTCGTATGGACTGACCTTATTAACACTATACCCCTGTATGCTTCATCCAATGCCGGTGCTTATATAGTTACATTGTATACCCTGTGTTGCCCTATTATGTATTTTCTTCCCATGTACTTAATGATCTATTGAGCGCTGGCAGAAAAATACTTTTCACTGTGCCTCGGTACACGTGACAATAAATAAATCCAATCCAATACATTGAAGAAAGGATATACAGAATGTGACACAGCAAAGATTCACTAAATTGGTTCCTGGGATGAAGGGATTGTCCTGTGCAGGGTAACTTGGTCCTATATTCTCTGGAGTTTAGAAGAGAGTTGATTTCATTGAAACACAGTAGAATCTGAAGGGGTCTGACGGGATGGAAGCTGTGGGATTCCCCCCCACCCCCATCCCCCATTGTTTAGGGAATCTAAACCATAGGCTGAGTGTCTCAGGATAAAGGGAGTATTAATTAAGTCCGAGAGGAGGAGAAATAACTTCACTCAAAGGGTTATGAATCTTTGGAATTTTTTGTCCCAGTGAGTTGTGGATGCGCCATTGTCGATACTCCATCGGCGTAAATGTATAAAGCTGGAGGGGCAGCACGGTGCCGCAGTGGTTAGCACTCTGCCTTGCGGCGCCGAGGTCCCAGGTTCGATCAAGGCTCTGGGTCACTGTCCAAGTGGAGTTTGTACATTCTCCCCGTGCTTGTGTTTGTTTCGCCCCCACAAACCCCAAAATGTGCAGGTGGATGGACTGGCCACGCTAAATTGCCCCTTAATTGGAAAAAATGAATTGGGTACTCTAAATTTAAAAAATAAGATATGAAACTGGGATAGATAAATTTTTGTTTACTCGAGAAATCAAGGGTATATGGAGCAGGCAGGAAAGTAGATGAAACGCAAGATCAGTCATGAGATAATGAACGACAGCAGTCTCGACAGACCATACAATCTAATTCTGCTTCTATTTGCTCATGAAAAAGTACATCTATTTTCCACTGAAGGTGTTCCTCAGAACGGAATGCCAGTGGAGAACAACCGTCTGATGAGGACCTGGCACACCTTTGCCTTGGATCTCAGGCAAGGCTGAACAACTTTCTGTCAGTTCTAGTTTGTCAGTAGACGGTCTCTGTAGCAGGTCTTGACATCAGCAAAGAGCAAAATATGCCAATGAGTATCAATGCAAGAACACAACTCTGTTTGACCCCACACTGAATCTGGTTGCCCCATTGCTGATCTTATCCATCATGTTATCGTGGAAAGAGATCATATTGAGTAGTTTCAGTAGGCCAATTTTCTCGAACGGGTCAAATACAACATCTCAGTTATATATATATATATATATATATATATAGTGGTCTCCACGTTCACAACATTTCTCTTGCAGCTGCTGGACTAAGATCATGTCAATTACAGACCTTCCAGTTCTGAAGCTATACAGCAATTTGGCCAGGATTTGTGGTATGACAAGGGCAGCACAAATACATTTCCCACAATGCTTAGCAGAAAGATGCCTCAACACTTCTTGCTGCAGTCACCCTTATTCTTGTACAGGGTGTGGTAAACCACTGTATTATATTGTACTTACTGCTTTTACTTATTGTACTTACTGTTTGTTACATGTCTGAGTTTGTCCCTGCTGGCTCCGCCTGTGGCTCCTCCCCTCAGGCTCAAGTATAAAGGTGGCTAACTTCCAGCCCTGCCCTCATTCTGGGACCGGCTGTCAGCAGGTATCTTTTAGCTGATTAAAGCCACAGTTTACTCTTCCGACTCTCGTCTGTCGTCATTGATGGTACATCAATTTAATCAGCTAAAATTTTAAGATGGATCCATCGCTCAAGCCTGATCGCCTGGAGCTGGACCCCCAAGCAGCCGACGCCACTGCCACGTTTGAACACTGGTTAAGCTGCTTCGAACGCCGCCGTCGCTGAGACCCACAAGCTGCGAGGCCTCAATTATCGGGTGAGCCGTGGGGGCCGCCATCTTCGACGCCACCCGCCACGTGCAACCTGTAGGGGCTGCCATCTGGGAATCACCCCGCCACCTCCCGGAACCCCTGCTCACCAGATCGTACGCTGGCCTCCGCTACCCTCGATCAGCCCACCCACCTTCCGAAGCTCGCCTCCCATCACCCTCGACTAATCTTTACCTCATCACCTCACTAAATCCATGATGGCCGTCCAGATCAACGGCCACGAGACAACCTGCCTCTTCGACTCCGGGAGCACAGAGTTTTATTCACCCAGATACGGTACTGCGCTGCTCCCTCCTAATTTTACCCGCGACCCAGAAAATCTCCCTGGCTTCCGAATCACATTCCGTGGAAGTCAGTGGGTACTGTATCACAACCCTTACAGTACGGGACGTCGAGTACAGAGATTTCAAGCTCGACGTCCACCCCCAACTCTGCGCTGCCCTACTACTAGGTCTAGATTTCCAATGCCACCTCAAATGTCTTACCTTGGAGTTCAATGGACCCCTGCCCCCTTTCACCGTCTGTAGCCTCTCGACCCTTAAGGTCGCCCCACCCCCACTCTTTGCTAACCTCACCCCGGACTGTCAGCCCGTCGCTACTAGGAGCAAACGATACAGTGCTCAGGACTGATGGGTTATATATGTTGGATTAACAGTAACTGCAACTCGATGCAGTATCACTTGAAAACAGGCTTCCAACGCTGTAGATGGTTCTACACTGCTTTACTGAACTTGCCGAGTAATGTACACAGTTCGCTGTGGGTCGACACTCTATTAATCTAAGATGGCTAACCTTGGTCTGGCTTGCCCAGACTTGCTCTGTGCCATGTGTAGTAGGTGCTGACTGTACATTGCACCCTGACTGTTGCTACAGCTATCACCAGTACGAAGAGGCCGAGCCTTTCTGCCCCATGTGTTTTATACTGGTAATATACCCTGTAGTGTCCTGCCTGGTGGTTGTTCGGTGGGGATTGGTTCCTGTGTGTGTCCATCACTGCCTGCATCTCATTATGAACATATTATATGCATAATGGTGAGCGAGTGAACATATATACACATGGGAAGGTGTCTATCGTGCATATACAGAACAAGGTGAACAAAATTTACACAGTTAAAGGTGGGCGACGGATTCTTGTCGACCGCCTCAGAGGTGGCGGGGGGGATGCCGGCGTCTCGACAGGAGAGATTGCTGCCAGATTGGCGGGCTCGTGGTTTGAAATGTCCGGAGGGGTCTCGACATACGGAGGGGTGTGGTCAGGTGGTGGCGGGCAGGCAACTTTGCGCAGCGCCCTTCTGTTGCGCCTGAGAATGGAGCTATCAGCCATGCGAACAACGAAAGACCAGGGGGCAGCCTGTCGTACAACAACAGCTGGGGCTGACCAACCTCCCTCAGGCAGCTTGATGCGAACAACATCTTCTGGAGCCAGCACAGGCAAATCAGTGGCATGAGCATCATACGTGATCTTCTGCTGGTCCACGAGTCGCTGCATCTTTCTTCGCACCGTGAGCTGATCAAGATCTGGAACATGGATGGCTGGAACAGTTGTCCGCAGGTTGCAATTCATGAATAGTTGAGCCGGAGACAGACCAGTCGACAGTGCAAGGTTAAAATCAGATGCAGAGTCTGCAGCCTTGCAGAGCAGCTGCTCGACAACGTGGACCCTTTTTCCACCTTCCCGTTTGACTGCGGGTAATGGGGGACTGGACGTGACATGTTTGAAGTGGTAGGATTGTGCAAAGTTGGACCACTCTTGGCTGTGGAAACATGGACCGTTGTCGCTCATCACTGTGAGTGGTGTACCGTGCCTGGCAAACGTCTCCTTGCAGGCCTTGCTGACTGATTTTGACGCGAGGTCCGACAGCTTCACAACTTCTGGGTAGTTCTAAAAGTAATTGATCAGAAGTACATAGTCATGCCCATTTGCGTGAAAGAGGTCTATTCCCACCTTGGACCACGGAGATGTCACGAGCTCATGTTGTTGGAGCGTCTCCTTGGACTGAGATGGTTGGAATCTCTGGCATGTGGTGCAATTGAGGACCATGTTGGAGATGTCCTGCCGGATCCCAGGCCAGTAAACTGCCTGTCGAGCTCGGAATTGGCATTTCTCGACTCCAAGGTGACCCTCATGGATCTGCTTGAGCACCATGGCCTGCATGTTATGGGGGATAACAATTTGATCCAGTTTCAGAATGATCCCTTCAACAACCGTCAAATCATCCTGGCCCCTTGCGCCACCCATTTGCGAGGTAATGCATTACCCTTTGCAGCAGAGGGTCTTTGGCAGTTTCTGCTCGTTTCTGGACGACACGTTGCTGGCGCACAGGTGCACCTGTGTCTCAATTTGGCGAACAACGTCTACATGTTCGCAGGGTGTGGTGATGGATCTGGATAGGGCATCTGCGATTATCAGCTCCTTGCCCGGTGTGGAGACGAAGTCGAAAACATATCGGCGGAGTCGCAGAAGAATGCACTGTAGCCGTGGCGTCATATCATTTAAATCCTTCTGGATGATGTGGATTAAGGGTTTGTGGTCTGTTTCCACCGTGAACTTTGGCAGACCGTATACGTAATCATGAAATTTAACGATTCCTGTATGGAGACCCAGGCACTCCTTTTCAATCTGTGCGTACCTTTGCTCGGCCGGAGTCATGGCCCTGGATGCGCATGCCACTGGAGCCCAGAACGAGGAGTCATCTTTCTGGAGGAGCACCACACCAATGTCGTCCTGGCTTGCGTCCGCGGATATTTTCGTTTCCTTGGTCAGGTTAAAGAACGCCAGGACTGAGGCTGTGGTGAGCTTTGCCTTAAGCTCCATCCACTCCGCCTGATCTGTTGGTGTCCACTGGAATACTGTGGTCTTTTTTACTAGATGCCGGAGAGCTGTGGTGTGAGATGCCATGTTAGGAATGAATTTTCCCAAAAAATTCACCATCCCCAAGAAGCATAGTACCACCTTTTTGTCCTCTGGGATCTTCATGACATTGATTGCCATTACTTTGTCGGAATCAGGTTGCACACCCTGCTGGGATATTTGATCACCCAGAAATTTGATTGATGATTGATTGATGAGCATTTGGCCCGGTTTAGCTTGAGGCCATTCTCATGGACCCTTTTAAAGACCTGTTTGAGCCGATCTATGTGCTCCTCGGGGGTCGTGGACCAGATTATCACGTCATCCACATAGGCTTGCACACCCTCAATGCCCTCCATCATTTGCTCCATTATGCGGTGAATAACTTTGGTGGCTGAAATGATACCGAAAGGCATGCGGTTGTAACAGTACCTGTCGAACGGAGTGTTAAACATGCAGAGCTTCCTGCTGGAGTCGTCCAGTTGTATCTGCCAGAAACCACGTGAGGCGTCCAGCTTGGTAAAGAATTTGGCGAGTGCCATGTGAGGTTAATTCTTCCCTCTTCGGGATCGGGTAGTGCTCCCTCATGATGTTGCGATTGAGGTCTTTGTGATCGATACAGATTTGTATTTCGTCCGAGGGCTTCTTCACGCAGACCATGGAGCTGACACAGTCTGTTGGTTCAGTGACCCTTGAAATGATGCCCTGGCTTTGGAGCTCTTGCAGCTGCGCTTTTAAACAATCCTTTAGAAAAGTCGGCACCCGGCGTGGTGCATGAATGACTGGGGTGGCATCCGGCTTGAGTAGGATTTTGTAGCGATACGGGAGTGTGCCCATCCTATCGAACACATCGGGTTATTACGTGAGGATGTCGTCTATGTCAGCCTGTAGATTCACATGAGATGAGGCAGTCGGAGGTGCAGAGGACATGGCATGGATTCGCTGTACCAGATGAAGGAGTTTACATGCACGGGCACTGAGCAACAATGCCTTGTCAGGCCTGACAATCTCGAATCTTAACGTCGCTGTGATTGCCTTGTGGGATACAACTAGATGACACGATCCACTAGCAGCTATGGCATTGCCATTGAAATCAAGGAGCTGGCAGGCTGGCGGAAGAACTTTGGGTAGGTCTCGGATGCTGTCGAGGTCTGCCCGGGATAAGAGGTTTGCAGACGCACCAGTGTCCAGTTTGAATTGGATTCTGCACTGATTCACTAACGACAGCGCGCCATTCGTCACCTGAATCCACACTTAGGATTGAGAGGCACTTTGCATGGCTGGAGGAGACATTCCCACGTGTGGTGATAATGCCCACCTGATATGGAGACTCGAGGCAGTCATCATTTGGATCCGTTGAGCTTTCGGGATCGGAATCCTGCATGCTTTGCTGTATGCAGTGGACAGGTCTGCGTTGCAGCTGGGATCGCTGGCTTTTGACCGGTGGAGTGGATCTGCATGAGGCCACATAATGCCCAGGCTTTCCACATTGTAGACATTGCCTTCCTTTGGCTGGGCATTGCCGCTTTAAATGGGCGGAGTCACAATTCTGGCACATCATGACGCCGACGTCAGTGCGTTCCGTGCGCCTTCGCAGTGCGGTCGGCTGATGTTCGCACATGCGCAGTAGGGTTTTCGGCCACATTGCCCTCCCGGTCGCGGTGCGTTTGTGCGGGGCCCCGTGGAAAGCCCGCGAAACGGCCACGAACTCGCAAAACGGCCACTCTCCTCAATGCTCAGGCCCTGCAGCCTAGCGATGGCCTGTACACTTTCTGCCTCGTGGGAGGCTAGTTTTACCGTTTCTGCCGCCTTGATGTGGGAGTAGCGATTTCTGGCATGTTCATGGACAGTGCACGTTTCGATGGCGATCGGGAGGGTCATACGTTTGATTTTAAGGAGCTGCTCCCACAGAGAGTTGGAATGGACCTCGAAAATGATCTGATCCCGGATCATGGAATCAGCAGTCGAGTCATAGTTACAGGACTGCGCTAAGGTGCAGAGATGGGTCAAAAAGGAGTGAAAAGGTTCGTCCTTAACCTGAAGCCTGTGTTGGAAGATGTACTGTTCAAAGCTCTCATTCACCTCGACTTCACTAGTGGCTGTCGAATTTTTCCAGAATGGTCTGGAACTTTGCTTTATCTTCTCCTTGGGCAAACGTGAGCGAGTTAAAGATGTGGATGGCCTGATCCCACGCCGTCGACAGGAGCAGCGTGATATTCCTGGCATCTGATGCTTCCTCAAGGTCGGATGCCGCGAGATGCAGGAGAAACTTCTGTCTGAAGACCCTCCAGTTGGCACCGAGGTTGCCGAAGATCCGGAGCTGCGGAGGGGCTTGGATCTTTTCCATACCGCTGGCTGTTTGCTACTTGCTTTCTGGTCGTTTCAGATTTACACGAGGTAGGTCCGTTAAGAGTTAATAGTTTCCTGGTACCATGATGTGTTATATATGTTGGATTAACATTAACTGCAACTCGATGCAGTATCACTTGAAAACAGGCTTCCAACGCTGTAGATGGTTCTACACTGCTTTATTGAACTTGCCGAGTAATGTACACAGTTCGCTGTGGGTCAACACTCTATTAATCTAAGCTTGCTAATCTTGGTCTGGCTTGCCCAGACTTGCTCTGCGCCATGTGTAGTAGGTGCTGACTGTAGATTGCACCCTGACTGTGGCTACAGCTATTACCAGTACGAAGAGGCCTTGTGTGTTTTATACTGGTAATGTACCCTGTACTGTCCTGTCTGGTGATTGCTTGTTCTGTATTGTGTGTGGTGATTGGTTCCTGTATTTGTCCATCACTGCCTGTCTGTATCTCATTATGAACATGAGTGCATATTATGACATGGAAAAGGCCTTTATCAGATCGGAGGTCCAGCGACTCCTGCGGGAAGGGATCATAGAGGCCAGTACTAGCCCCTGGAGAGCCCAAGTGGTGGTCGTCAAAACTGGGGGAGAAGCACCGGATGGTCATCGACTACAGTCAGACGATCAACCGGTACACGCAGCTCGATGCGTACCCTCTCCCCCGCATATCTGACATAGTCAATCAGATTGCACAGTACAGAGTCTTCTCCACTGTTGACTTGAAGTCCGCGTACCACCAGCTCCCTATCCACCCGGAGGACCGCCAATACACTGCCTTCGAGGCAGATAGCTGCCTCTACCACTTCCTCAGGGTCCCCTTCGGCATCACCAACTGGTCAACCATTCGGCATCTCGGTCTTCCAACGTGAGATGGACCGAATGGTTGACCAGTACGGGCTGCGGG
The DNA here is from genome assembly GCF_047496885.1 of Scyliorhinus torazame. Lineage (NCBI taxonomy): Eukaryota > Metazoa > Chordata > Chondrichthyes > Carcharhiniformes > Scyliorhinidae > Scyliorhinus > Scyliorhinus torazame. The sequence goes on along the minus strand of NC_092717.1, from coordinate 130,987,718 downwards.
CCACGTTCCCGTATCTGGATAATGTCACCATCTGCGGCCATGACCAGCAGGATCATGATGCTAACCTCCAACATTTCCTCCACACCGCCAAGCTCCTTAACCTCACATACAATAAGGAGAAATGCGTTTTCCGCACAACCCGCCTCGCCATCCTTGGCTACGTTGTGGAAAACGGAGTCGTAGGGCCCGATCTCGACCGCATGCGCGCCTGGAACTTCCACTCCCTCACTGGCCCAATGCCCTGAAGAGATGCCTGGAGTTCTTTTCCTATTATGCCCAGTGGGTCCCCAATTATGCAGACAAGGCCCGCCCACTCATTAAATCCACCATTTTTCCCCTGACGGCTGAGGCCCGCCTGGCCTTCAACCGCATCAAAACAGATATTGCCAAAGCCGCGATGCACGCAGTAGACGAGTCCATCCCGTTCCAGGTGGAGAGAGATGCGTCTGACTTTTCACTGGCCACTACCCTCAACCAGGCGGGCAGGCCCGTGGCTTTCTTCTCCCGCACCATCCAGGGCTCCGAAATTCGACACTCCTCCGTCGGAAAGGAAGCCCAGGCCATTGTGGAAGCTGTGCGACATTGAAGGCATTACCTGGTCGGCAGGCGATTCACTCTCCTCACTGACCAACGGTCGGTTGCCTTCATGTTCAATAATACACAGCGGGGCAAGATCAAGGATGACAAGATCCTAAGGTGGAGGATCGAACTCTCCACCTATAATTATATCTTGTATCGACCTGGGAAGCTCAATGAGCCCTCAGATGCCATATCATGCGGTACATGTGCCAGCGCACAAGTAGACCGACTTCGGGCCCTCCACAATGACCTCTGTCACCCGTTTTTTTCATTTTATCAAGGCCTGCAACCTGCCTTACTCCATCGAAGAGGTCAGGACCATGGGACTGCCAGGTCTGCGCGGAGTGCAAACCGCACTTCTATCGACTGGACAGAGTACACCTGGTAAAGGCCTCCTCCTGCCCCTTTGAGCGACTCAGCATCGAATTCAAATCAGGCCCCTCCCCTCCACTGACCGTAATATGTACTTTCTCAACATCGTTGATGAGTACTCACGTTTCCCTTTCACCATCCCGTGCCCTGACATGACCTCTGCCACAGTCATCAGGGCCTGCACGGCCTCTTCACCTTGTTCGGCTTCCCCACTTACATCCATAGCGATTGGGGTTCCTCCTTCATGAGTGATGGGCTGCGTCGGTTCCTGCTTAGCAAGGGCATCGCCTCAAGCAGGACTACCAGCTACAACCCCCGGAGATCACCGACAGGTGGAGAGGGAGAGCGCGACGGTCTGGAAAGCCGTCCTTCTTGCCCTACGGTCTAGAAGTCTTCCCGTCTCCTGCTGGCAGAGGTCCTTCCCAATGCGCTCCACTCCATCCGGTCGCTCCTGTGTATCGCTACCAGTGCGACACCTCACGAGAGAATGTTCGTCTTCCCCAGGAAGTCCACCTCAGGGGTCTCGCTTCCATCCTGTATGACGGTTCCAGGGCCCGTCCTCCTCCGGAAGCATGCGAGGAGTCACAAGTCGGATCCCCTGGTCGAACGGGTCCTTCTCCTCCATGCTAACCCCCAATATGCCTACGTGGCACACCATGATGGGCAGGAGGTCACAGTCTCCCTTCGGGACTTGGCACCCGCAGGTTCCCCAGTGACCATCACCACTACCCCCAACTCTACACTGTCTCCCTCCGTTGCTACTCACGACTCTACACCGTCTCCCTCTGTTGCTACTTATCCGGAAGACGACACGCAGGCCTCAACACTTCATCTGACACCAGTGTCCTCACCAGAGCCGGGACTGAGGCGATCACAGCGGAAGGTCAAAGCCCCGGACAGATTCGATCTCTAATTCAACCCTTCCACTTCACCCCCGCTGGATTCTTTTTTTAACAGGGGGTGAATGTGGTAAACCACTGTATTATCATAGAATCTCCAGTGCAGAAGGAGGCCATTCAGCCCATCGAGTCTGCACCAACCCTTGGAAAGAGCACCCTACCCAAGCCCATACCTCCACCCTATCCCCGTAACCCAAACTAATCATTTTTGGACACTACGGGGCAATTTTGCATCACCAATCTACCTAACCTGCACATCTTTGGACTGTGGGAGGAAACCGGAGCACCCGGAGGAAACCCACAAGGGGAGAACGTGCCGACTCCGCACAAACAGTGCCCCAAGCCGGAAATCGAACCTGGGACCCTGGAGCTGTGAAGCAACTGTGCTAACCACTGTGCTCCCGTGCTGCCCACGGTAAATAAAAAGGGTACAATTATTTTTTTTAATGTGCAAACTCCACACAGTCACCCAAGGCGGATATTGAACTCGAGTCCCTGGAGCTGTGAGGCAGCAGTGCTAACTACGGTGCCACTCCTAATCATAGAATCCTACAATGCAGGAGGACTTTTGGCCCATTTAGTCTGCACCGACCCTCCGAAAGAGCACTCTAACTGGGCACACTCCTCCGCCCCATCCCTGTAGCCTGAATATTACGAAGACTGAAATCACTGTCGAGATGGCTTCCTAGGAGGGTGGTAGTGACTGGCACTGCTGCCTGTGCCGCTAAGGACCCGGGTTCGATCCCGGCCCTGGGTCACTTCCGTGTGGAGTTTGCACATTCTTCCAGTGTCTGCGTGGGTTTCACGCCCACAACCTAAAGATGTGTAGGTTAAGTGGATTGGCCACGCTAAATTGCCCCTTAATTGGAAATAAACAATTGGGTGTTCTAAACTGCAAAAAAAAAGATGGCTCCCTAGCCACCAATGCATCTCTTTTGAATCAGACTGCTTTCAGCCAGAGTGTTACAATTTAACTTTGAGATGGGCTTCCAATTACATATCTGCATCCGTTAAAGACAACTGATTTCCACTTCTGTAACATGACCCAACTCCACACCTGCCTCAATTCATCTGCTGCTGGAATCCTCACCACTGCCTTTGTTGCCTCCACACTTGACTATCCCAATGCTCTCCTGATTAGTCTCCCACTCAAGGTCATCCAAGGTTGAGCTTCTGCCAGCGAGATCAAGGGAATTTGGTGCTCAGCCAAAACTCCATTCACTGCAGCAGGGCCGGAGAATCCAGCCGAATTCCAGCGTAAAACTCGGTTTGCTGTTACTCACACAAGAACTTTTCACGTATCTCCCCCCCCCCCCCCCCCCCCCCAAGCTTTTAGTCAGCTGCCCTAATATTTCCTTATATAGTTGTGTTAAATTTTACTTTATCTCACTTCTGAACAGTATTTTGAGGTGCTATATAAATACAAGCTGCTGTTGAATTCTCTGCTCTATTTCATGATAACAATCTTACAATGACAGCATCTAGTTTTACTCTTCCCTATGGTGGAAACACTGTTGTCTACTCTAGCAAAATATTTCAAAGTTTAAAGTTTAAAAAGGCATCAAGCAGTCTTCCCTTTTCAAGAGTAAGAGACCCAGCCTGGACATCCTTTTCTGATAGACATAACCTCACATTTCTGGTATCCAACCAAGGTTCAATACAAGTTCTCCTCTACTATGCAATTCTATCCCTCTAAATGCAAGGAAAATGTAATCCAAAATGAACAATTCTATAAAGTATAACATTTTTAATATTTGAAATGATTTAAGTTGGAAACCTTTTAAACGTTTACATGTTAAGTCAGTGATCTCAAAACTGCAGATTTTCCAGTGTGTGCATCTTTCCAATTCGAACCTGATGACTGACCAATAACCAAGTATGAACAAGAATACAATAAAATGCTTCAAGGGTAAGATTAAAAATGTTCAGAAATTTTAATCAGCCTTTACTTTACCAGAGATTTCAACTAATTGCACAAATCAGCTGGCTACCTTCTTACTACTAACTTAAAAATAAGGCCAAAAAGGTAATTTTGTTCTTTTTAAATATAGAGATTTTAGGAGCATGGTGCAAATGTGGTAGATTTGAGAGAATACTTCCATTTGTCATTGCCTTTCGAGCAATTGTCTGTAATAAGACAATCAAAAACTCTGTTCCAAAACTTGCCTTCTCAAGAACCACAACAGTGAGGATTTGCAGGTTGCGGTGTCAGATTTACCCATGCATTGTGGTCACCTTGTATACAATTCTAGTGGGTTAGCAGATTAAAACTTAGCTGTTTGCTTTGTTAACAAGGCCTCACAAGAATTACTTTTCCTCAGAATTTTGTAAATGAGCTATGAGGAAAAACTGAGAAAATACACAAGAAGCTCTCTAGTTAAGAGGAAATTGAGGTTTTACAGGGCTCCTTCTTGTGGTAGCCACTGAATGGTTATAGCAGAAAGGAGACGATTAGGCCTGTCGTGACCATACCGGATTTCTGCAAGTGCACTCAGTCTCATACATCTGCCTTTTCACCCCAGTCCTACAAATTTTCTCTAAGGTACTGCTCCAATTCCCTTTTGAAAGCTGATTGTAGCTGCCTCCACCACTCTCAGGTAGTGCATTCCAGATCCTAACTACTCACTATGGAATCAAATTTTTCTTCACATCACTGCTTATTCTTTTGCCGACCATCGTAAATCAGTGTCCTTCCACCAACAGGAACAGCTTCTCTCTATTTACTCTGTCCAGACTCATGACTTTGAGTACTTCGGTCAAATCCCCTCTCAATCATCTCTTTGCCTAGAACAGCTCCAGCTTCTCCAATCTATCCATGTAGATCAATGCCCTCATCCTTGAAACCATTCTCAAAAATATTTTTCGGCACCCTCTCTGAAGCTTTCACATTCCTTCCTAAAAAGTTCAGTTCACAATGCCCAGAATTGGGTAAATATTCCAGTTGAGGTCCAACCTAGGTTCCATAAAAGTTCATCACAACTTCCTTGTTTTTATACTCTACACTTCTATTTATAAAGCCCAAAATTCTTATACCGAGCTTAAGGAAAGGCATTACTTAAAATGGAAAGTTGATACATTCCTGAATTCAACACCTTCTCCATTTATAGTGACTTACTAATAACAGCTCTGGTATGACAGTTGAATAGTTATTTTGCAAAGTATTTAAATATGTCAGCCCACAATGAAGACACACCACAAATAATAATAATTACATGACTGTCTAATTCAACCATTTTTAGCAACAACTACTTTGCATCAGACCTTTGGTCACCGATAAATACGAAGTACCATTATAACTAACCTGAGATCTTGGACACTCTCTCCAAGCTTTTCCAAGAGGAATTTGATGTCATCAGCAATGTCTTCATCATCATATTTCTGCTGTTCAAGGTTCTCCAATTGTTTAAGGACTTTGCACTGAATCATTGCAAGTGCATATTCCTGATGGGTTTCTCTTTCAGCAGATTTTTCCAGAAGATTCTGATAAAATAAAATATTCAATATTTTACTCATGTTTAAAAGGAAGTACATCAAAGGTAAAGTTTCAAGGAATCTCAATAATAGAATGGGCACAATACAAACATTTTATGAACATTTATCAAAATGTATTTGATTAAGGCCTGTTTAATTTGGAGTTAAGCATCAAATCCCACATCTGCTTCATCACCAAACTACCTTTTCCCTACCTCCACCCTATTATAGCCTCTCTATTGCTCAAATTCTGATCCATACTTTTGTTATTGGTCCTTTTGGTGGGCATTATCCTTTGTTTCCCTCTATCATAAATCCTTGCTACTACCTTCAAAGCTACAACGGTACTGTTCCACCCCCATCTTTATAATCTTCACGAAACCTACACATCTTTCTTCATTCTTTTTATCTTCCAAATATCTACCCTGGTTGGCACTGCATTCTTTTCAATGGAAAGATGGCTGGCTTTGATAAAACTCAAATAAGAAAATAAGCTAATAGGCATTCTTATAGCTCTCCTGAAACCAGAACGAAACTGTTCTTTCTTTTTTAATTTAGAGTGCCCAATTCATTTTTTCCAATAAGGGGCAATTTTAGTGTGACCAATTCACCTACCCTGCACATCTTTTGGTTTGTGGGGGCGAAACCCACGCAGACACGGGGAGTATGTGCAAACTCCACATGGACAGTGACCCAGAGCCGGGATCGAACCTGGGACCTTGGCGCTGTGAGACAACAGGGCTAAGCCACTGCACCACCGTGCTGCCCAAACTGTTCTTTTCTTAGTTTCACATTAAACTTCTTCACTCTATTAGCATAAGTAATCTAAAACGCATGTTCAATAATTACTTTTCTGAAAGTGCTTAGCATCCAGGTTACTTCTGTAAATGTCCCCTCAGTTCTTCCATTTGAAGACTCAACTATTCATTAATTTAGTCTTTCCTGTTATCTTAATCATCTTCAAGTCAGGAGTGAAATGGAACACTCTCCACTTGCCTGGAAGAGTGCAGCTCCAACAACTCAAGAAGCTCGCACTATCCAGGACAAAGCAGCCCACTTGATTGCTCCCCCTTCCACAAACATTCAAACCCTCCATTGCCGACAAACAGTGGCAGCCGTGTGTACCATTTACAGGATGCACTGCAGTAACTCACAAGGTTCCTTAGACAATACCATCAAAACCCATGGCCACTACCATCTAGAAGGTCAAGAGCAGCAGATACCTGGGAACCCCACAACCTGGAGGTTCCCAAAGTCACTCACCACCCTGACTTGCTGGGGCAACATCCTGGAACTCTCTCCCTAACAGCATAGTGGGTGTACCTATATATCAAGGACTGCAGCGGCTCAAGAAGGCAACTCACCACCACCTTCTGAAGGGCAACTAGGGATGGCCAATAAATGCTGGCCTAACCAGCGACACCTACATTCCGTAAATGAATTTAAAAATTAAAATAAACAGGATTTGCTATTGTGATATTCTGTCCAACACCTTGTTTAATCCTTGCTTGCTTCATCTCACCCACCCTGCCTTATCCATACAATATTTGGTTTCATTAAAAAGCAGAAAATTTTGTAAATAAACAAGTCAGTGAAAAGAATGATGCAACAACATTGTGTGTTTAGTTGTACTCATGTTGTGGCCTACCAGTTCATGTCTGTGTTTACCCTGCAAACTAGTTCTAACCACATTCAACCACTCTGTTCCTATATTTCAACATATTAACTTTAATAATCTATCCTATCTAATCTAGACTTAGTATCTTCCTCAACCACTAATTCAGATGAAGTCCAAAGCTGCATACTTGTGCGAAAGTGTTTCTTCTGCTTTCTTTTCTAAATCTCTTACATTTAATCTTGCATCTATAACCTCATAACTTCTGAATAGTATGCTTCAATCAACCCCGCACTTTGTTTACATCATTTAGACATCGCATTGTTCATAATCTGTGTTACTTTACTAAAAAAAATTAAATCCATTAAATACAAGGTGTTATCTTTGATTTTTTTTGTAAACATAAGGCAAGATCTTCCGGCTGTTTCATGCGGAATTCATCAGTTGAAAACCAATGCCAATTTCATTCATTCTAAAAAAGCTGCTCTTCTACAATTTTTACTTTTCTAATCATTTTAAATCAAGTTTCTATCCTGCACCGCCAACCCCCCTCCCCCGCCAAAATTACATTCCATGAAATCTTCTCCTCGAAGGTGAGGAAGGAAAAGGAAGAAGAGGGGGAAAAATGCAAGGGGATAGAATATTCTCTTGATGGGGGACTTGTATGGCCAGCACCAACATTGCCTCAGTAGCATCAATACTGACTGAGCTGTCAAGCTCAGTCAACAACATATCTGCCAGGTTGGGCCTGCTGCAGGTGGAGAGAGATAAACATTCAGACTTCCTCTTAATAATCTGCCTGTCGCAGATGCATCTGTCCATGGTGGCTGTGACCACTGACACAGCCCTAGACACCCAGTCCCATCTTCACACGGAGGATGCCATTTGTTGTTGTGTGGAACTACCACCTTGCTAAATGGAATAAATTAAGAGATCTAGCAGTTCAAAGCTGGGCATCCATGAGGCACTGTGGCCATCAGCCGCAACACCAGAATTGTTTTCAACCACATTCAGTAATTGCATGGCTACATATCCCTCATGCTACCATCACCATCAGGACAGGAAGAAAACTTTTATTTTTATTTTTTATAAATGCTACCGTGAGGTCACGTGATGCAAGTGCAAGGAGCAACTGGATTTTCGCAAGCTCTGGCACTACTCATCTTTTAATCCCTTTTTTTAAAATCCTGATGCGCAACCCATTATTATTTGATCCTGGTGTATATGATCTCCGCTATGTTCCTGGTTAAATTTTGGTGATGGGAGACCGAGTTAAGTCGAGGAAATCCTGGTTTGATTGAGGGAGCCGATTGGACCCGGGCGTTTGATTGAGTCTGTCGGAGGCAGCTGTGTTGGGACCCGGTTCACAGTGGCTGTTAGCAGGCCGACGCTTGAGCAATGCTTTTGGCATAGAGATGATGGCTGCCATTGTGAGTGAAGTTATGGGCGACAGTCTTGGCTCCCCGGCACAGATTATTGGTGCTCACATTGATGAACTGTGAGATATTCTAAAGAGAATGGATGAAGCTGAGAAGAGAATCTTGCCAGTCGATGTGCTCCATGAAGGTGAGCCCCCCCCCTCAGTGGGGGCTCACCTTCAGCCTTTGAAAATCCTGCTACATTGTATGTTGAACATCCTGGCTAATGCAGGGAGATGTGGCCGGCGAAGGAGTATCCATGCGCCCAGCCTCCTTTATTTTTTAATAAATTTAGAGTACCCAATTATTATATTTTTTTCCAATTAAGGGGTAATTTAGCATGGCCAATCCACCTAACCTGCACATCTTTGGGTTGTGGGGTGAAACCCACGCAGACACAGGGAGAATGTGCAAACTCCACGCGGACAGTGACCCAGGGCTGGGGTTCGAACCGGGTCCTCAGCGCCATAGTCCCAGTGCTAACCACTGCACCACGTGCCACCCTCATGTGCCCAGTCTCCCGAGGGATGCTGGGATGAATTGAGAACTGGTTGCCATGCTTTCACAACCTTGATTTGAAGGCTGGGCATTTCGAAACCGATAGAGCACACTGTATCCGGTCTTCGAGGCCTGGGATTGGTCCAGGGCATTCTCCAGCCGATCGCCAAACATGATTTTTGCGTTGCCGACCAGAGAATCCTGCCCTTAGTCTCCCAAATGGAGAATTTCACCCAGTGTTCCTTATGAGGTTGTGCCGTTCTGTCCCTGGTATCATTTTTGCTAAAGTGTACAATGTAAAACCTTGGCTGACGTCTGTTGGCTAATCCTGGTGTTCCTCTCTTTCTGCGGTTTCCTTTCTTTACCAGGGTAGGCAAGGCGCTGATACAGGCTCTGGTTTGTTATATTTAATTCCAGAAGGTTTCCCTCATTTTGTCGAGGGAGCTTTGATGGTGTCTTGATGATTCTTCTTGCCACTGGGGTTTCATTGGTGGAAAATGGTTTAAGATTACCAGTGTGGCTGGGCCTGTACAGCGCATTTGATTTGGTTGCAGAAGAGTGAGGTATGCTGTGTAGTGAGTCTTGGCATGGCTCAAGTATTCTTGATATACTGGCTCCTGTATACGAGAGTGTACAGTGTCAAGGCACGTCTTGTACCTTTGGCGGCATCCTTTTTTCCCGTTCTCCTGGGCATCCTTTTATTCCTTGGTAGTCCTGTGAGGCGGAGTTAGGTTTTGCCTAATGGAGGAAGACATGCACCATAGGGCCATAGGTTTCTGGTTTTATCCTGATATGCCCTGCTCTTTTTGGTATCTGTGATAGCATGGCCTCTTTTAAGGGGCAGCATTTCGCAGGGCATGTGACCCACTCAGGACCCAGCACATGAGGGCATACAAAGCCCAACCAATGAGGGAAATAAGCACGAGGCCCTGAGAGCAGGGGTCTGGGCATTGTGGACCCGGGAGTCAAGGAATAAAGACTTGTATAATATAACTCTGTGCCTATATATAAATTAAACTTCATTGTTGTTTCCACTAAACCACTTTGTTATACAAGAAGCCTCCTGAGTGGGACTTCAGGTTGCGGTGATGCACTGCTAAGCCGCACGTTTCGGCAGCTCCCGTTCCAACGGACTTTTGGGCTCTTATCGGGAGCCCCAACGTAATTTTTTTTCGACCTAACCCAGTGTGGGGTGACGAAGGAAGGAGTCCCCCCGGGTGTGTATGGAAAGGAGCGGCGGTAGTGGCCAGATTGCGAAGGATCTTTTGGAGCAGCGGCAGAGAAGAGAAGGGAGAAGCAAGATGGCGGCGGATGGAGCCCAGATGGTATGGGGCCCGGACCAGCAGGAGTTTCTCCGACGATGTGTGGAGGAGCTCAAGAAAGAGGTGCTGGCGCCGATGCTACTGGCAATCGAGGGACTGAAGGAAACACAAAAGGTCCAGGCGATGGAGCTCCGTGGAGTGAAGGCAAAGGCAGCCGAAAAAGAAGATGAGATACAGGGCCTGGTGGTAAAAACGGAGACACACAAGGCACTACACAAGAGGTGCATAGAAAGGCTGGAAGCCCTGGAGAACAGCTCGAGGAGGAAAAACCTACGGATTCTAGGTCTCCCCGAAGGAGCAGAGGGAGCTGATGTTGGGGCTTATGTGAGCGTGATGCTCCACACACTAATGGGAGCTGAGGCCCCAACGGGCCCCCTGGAAGTGGAGGGAGTGTACCGGGTCCTCGTGAGAAGACCAAAGGCAGGTGAAACACCAAGAGCAATAGTGGTGAAGTTCCATCGCTACAGGGACAGAGAGATGGTCCTGAGCTGGGCCAAGAAAGCACAGAGTAGCAAATGGGAGAATGCAGTGATGCGTGTGTATCAGGACTGGAGTGCGGAGGTGGCGAAAAGGAGGGCGAGCTTTAACCGGGCCAAGGCGGTGCTCCATAGGAAGAAATAAAATTTGGGATGCTGCAGCCAGCGCGATTGTGGGTCACGCACCAGGGAAAGCACCACTACTTCGAGACGGCGGATGAGGCATGGACATTCATCCAAGAGGAGAAACTGGACTAGATTTGAGAGTTTGATGCTTGGAGAGAAGCAGCGAGGTGGTGGTACAGAAATGTAAAGTGGGGAAAGGGGAGGGCTATTGTACAGCAATGTTGGACGGGGAATGTTTTCTCCCCCCCGATGGGGGGGGGGGGGGGGGGGGGGGGGGGGGGGGGGACACGAAGAAATGTGGGCGCCGTTGGGAAAAGGGACAGGGAAGGGGAATGAGGGAACTGCGCCATAGGGGGCGGGGCCGAGAGGAAAGCGCGGGTATTTTTCCCGCGCTATGGAAATTATAGCGGGAAAACGGGCGCAGGAAGGAAGGGAGCCCCACACGCAGGGAGGTCAAAGAGTGAACAGGGGAAGCCGAGGTCAGCCAGAGTTAGCTGACTTCCGGAAGCAATATGGGGGGAGTAACCAAGCTAGAGGGGGGGGGGGGGGGGAATTAACTGGGTTGCTGCTGCTGAGTGCAAGGGGGAGCTGGTAAGAGATGAGGTGGTCGGAGCGGGAAGGCGCTGCCTGGGGGACAGACGGGTGCGCGGGACCTGGATGAGGAGATGGCCTAAAAAAGGGGATGGCTAGTCGACGAGGGGGTGGGGGGGGGGGGGGCTGAATGGCCCCCCAATCCGGCTGATCACGTGGAATGTGAGAGGCTTAAAATGGGCCGATTAAGAGGGCACGGGTGCTTGCGCACAAAGAGACTGAAGGCGGACGTAGTCATGCTCCAGGAGACGCACCTGAAGGTGGCGGATCAGGTTAGACTAAGAAAAGGATGGGTGGGACAGGTATTCCACTCAGGGTTGGACGCGAAAAACAGAGGGGTGGCAATATTGGTGGGGAAATGTGTATCATTCGAGGCTAAGAATATAGTGGTGGACAGTGGGGGCAGATATGTGATGGCGAGTGGCAGACTGCAGGGAGAGGCGGTTGTGCTGGTGAATGTATATGCCCCGAACTGGGATGACGCGGGATTCATGAAGCGAATGCTGGGACGTATCCCGGACCTGGAGGTGGTAAATTTGATAATGGGGGGGGGAAATTTTAAACAGTGCTGGATCCAGGGCTGGACCGGTCCAGATCCAGGACCGGGAGAAGGCCGGCAGCGGCCAAGGTGCTTAAGGGATTTATGGAACAAATGGGGGGAGTGGATCCGTGGAGATTCGCCAGGCCGATGGCTAAAGATTTCTTTCTTCTCCCACGTCCATAAGGTATACTCCAGGATAGACTTTTTCGTTTTGGGAAGGGCACTGATCCCGAAGGTGGCAGGAACGGAGTACTCGGCCATAGCTGTTTCAGACCACGCCCCGCATTGGGTGGATCTGGAACTAGGAGAGGAAAGGGAGCAGCGCCCACTCTGGCGACTAGATATGGGACTACTGGCGGACGAGGGGGTCTGCGGAAGGGTGAGGGGGTGTATTGAGCGATACCTGGAGGTCAACGACGATGGGGAGGTTCAGGTAGGGGTAGTATGGGGAAGCGCTGAAGGCGGTGGTTAGAGAGCTGATCTCCATCAGAGCCCACAAGGGGAAACAAGAGGGCAAAGAAAGAGAGAGATTAGTGGGGGAAATTTTAAGGGTGGATAAAAAATATGCGGCGGCCCCAGATGAAGCGCTATACAGAGAAAGACGAAGACTACAGACTGAGTTTGACCTGCTGACCACAGGAAAGGCAGAGGCACAGTGGAGGAAGGCACAGGGGATGCAATACGAGTATGGGGAAAAGGCGAGCCGGCAGTTGGCCCACCAACTTCGGAAGAGGACGGCGGCGAGAGAGATCGGGGGAGTTAGGGACGAAACAGGAAATATGGAGCAGAGAGCAGGGAAAGTGAACGAGGTGTTCAAGACCTTTTATGAGAGGCTATATAAGTCCCAACCCCCGGGGGGAAAAGAAGGAATGCTACACTTTCTGGACCAGCTAAGGTTCCCGAAGGTGAAGGGGCAGGAGGTGGCAGGTCTGGGAGCGCCAATCGAGGTGGATGAGGTGATTAAAGGACTGGGGAACATGCAGGCAGGGAAGGCCCCGGGACCAGACAGGTTTCCGGTGGAATTCTACAGGAAGTATATGGATCTGTTGGCCCCGCTTTTGGCGAGAACCTTTAATGAGGCTAAGGAAAGGGGAATGCTACCCCCGACAATGTCGGAGGCGACGATATCGCTAATCCTGAAACGAGATAAAGACCCGCTGCAATGCGGGTCATACAGGCCTATCTCACTCCTAAATGTAGATGCCAAACTGCTGGCCAAAGTGATGGCGACAAGGATAGAGGATTGCGTCCCAGGGGTGGTGCATGACGATCAGACAGGGTTTGTAAAGGGGAGACAACTGAATGTTAATGTACGAAGGTTGCTGGGGGTGATGATGACGCCCCCACCGGAGGGGGAGGCAGAGATAGTGGCGGCAATGGATGCAGAGAAGGCATTCGATAGGGTGGAGTGGGACTATCTGTGGGAGGTGCTGAAGAGGTTTGGGTTCAGTGAGGGGTTTATTAGATGGGTCAGACTCTTATATGGGGCCCCGATGGCAAGCGTAGTCACAAACCGGCAAAGATCGGGGTATTTTCGGCTACATAGGGGTACAAGACAAGGGTGTCCCCTGTCCCCGTTACTGTTCGTGTTGGCAATTGAACCACTGGCCATAGCACTGAGGGATTCTAAGAAGTGGAGGGGGGTACTTAGAGGGGGAGAGGAACACAGTGTCGCTCTACGCGGATGATCTACTGCTATACGTTGCGGACCTGGTAGAGGGGATGCCAGAAGTAATACAGATACTTAGGGAGTTTGGAGAGTTCTCGGGATATAAACTAAATATGGGGAAGAGCGAGCTTTTTGTAATGCACCCCGGGGAACAGGGTAGGGGAATAGATGCTCTGCCGCTGAGGAGAGTGGAAAGGAACTTCGGATACCTGGGGCTCCAGGTGGCCAGGAACTGGGGAACCCTGCATAGACTTAACCTGACGCGACTGATGGAGCAGATGGAGGAGGACTTTAAGAGGTGGGATATGGTGCCACTGTCGCTGGCGGGCAGAGTGCAGGCAGTTAAAATGGTGGTCCTCCCGAGGTTTCTTTTCGTGTTTCAGTGCCTCCCCATTCTGATCACAAAGGCCTTTTTTAAAAAATAGATGGAGCATTACGAGCTTTGTGTGGGCAGGAAAGACCCCGAGAGTAAAGAGGGGTTCCTGCAGCGCAGTAGGGACAGAGGGGGACTGGCGCTGCCGAGTCTGAGCGACTACTATTGGGCCGCCAATGTGTCGATGGTCTGTAAGTGGATAAGGGAGGAAGAGGGAGCAGCGTGGATGAAGCTGGAGATGGCGTCCTGTAAGGGAACGAGCCTAAAAGCGCTGGTGACGGCGCCGCTGCCGCTCTCCCCGAAAAGGTACACCACAAACCCAGTGGTGGTGGCAACCTTGAGGATCTGGGGGCAGTGGAGGTGACATAGGGGAGTGACGGGTGCCTCGGTGTGGTCCCCGATAAGGAATAACCACAGGTTTGTCCCAGGGAGGATGGATGGGGGGTTCCAGTGTTGGCATCGAGCAGGAATTAGGAAGCTGAGGGACCTGTATATAGACGGGACGTTTGCAAGTCTGGGAGCGCTAGAAGAAAAATATAAGTTGCCCCCAGGGAACGCCTTCAGATATATGCAAGTGAGGGCATTTACAAGGCAACAGGTGAGGGAATTTCCACAGCTCCCGACGCAGGGGATCCAAGATAGAGTGATTTCGGGGGCATGGGTTGGAGAGGGCAAAGTGTCCGAAATATACCGGGAGATGAGGGACGAGGGGGAGGCGATGATAGAGGAGCTGAAGGGAAAATGGGAAGACGAGCTGGGGGAAGAGATTGAGGGGGGGCTTTGGGCGGATGCCCCAAGTAGGGTAAATTCCTCGTCCTCGTGTGCCAGGCTTAGCCTGATTCAATTTAAGGTTCTACATAGAGCACATATGACAGGAGCAAGACTGAGCAGGTTTTTCGGGGTCGAGGACAGGTGTGGGAGGCGCTCAGCAAGCTCGGCGAACCACACACACATGTTCTGGTCGTGTCCGACACTGCAGGAGTTCTGGGCGGGTGTGGCAAGGGTAATTTCAAAGGTGGTGAAGATCCGGGTCAAGCCAGGCTGGGGGTTAGCTATATCTGGGGTTGCAGAAGAGCCGGGAGTGCAGGAGGCGAAAGGGGCCGATATTTTGGCCTTTGCGTCCCTAGTAGCCCGGCGTAGGATTCTGCTCATGTGGAAGGAAGCGAAACCCCCGGGCGTGGAGGCCTGGATAAACGACATGGCAGGGTTCATAGGATTGGAACGAATAAAATTTGTGTTGAGAGGATCGGCTCAGGGGTTCTCCAGGCGGTGGCAACCGTTCCTTGACTATCTCGCGGAACGATAATGAAAAGATAGAAATGACAGCAGCAGCAACCCAGGAAGGGGGGGGGGGGGGGGGGGGGGGGGAGAGCACTATTCTGTGTTTTTGCTATTTGTTTTTTCTTTTTAGTTTTTGTTGTAAGTTCACTATATTATTTAAATAATGCGATCTACTAGTTAATGTATAATCTCTTGTTGAGTTGTAAAAACGGAAATATTTTTGTTTGAAAAATGTAATAAAATATATATATTTTTTAAAAAAGAAGCCTCCTGAGTGATACCTCATGCTACTATCCTTATATTCTTTCATATGCCATCTGACCACGATTACAATGTTTAGTAATCTATGAATATTTGCATGTGGAATAACGATCACTCTGTACTGTACCAGATTTTGGGGAAGTGTTGCATCTTGTGGTTATATGTAAAATACCCCCTTAGAACTAATGTCTTTGCGGATTATTTTTGTATTTCTTTATTTTGGGGTTAAAGAATCATTAACTGGCACCAGCAGAGGTATAGGTAGGTCTCATATCTGAGAAAAAGATCATCATGTATCACTGGTGACTCTGGTATAATTGAAGTTGGGGGAGGTATGCATTGATGCACACCTCAACGGGTGTACAGCAATCTTTTCTTCAATTGTCTTTGGCTGTATGTGCAATCGCTACAAGTGAAGGCGTGCACCATTTTATCATGTTTTCGTGGCTCTATCATCTTCTCCCCCATCTCATAAGAACTAGGAACAGGGGTAGGCCATCTGGCCCCTCGAGCCTGTTCCGCCATTCAATGAGATCATGGCTGATCTTTGTGGACTCAGCTCTACTCTCCGGCCCGTACACCATATCCCCGAATCCCTTTATTCTTTAGAAAGGTATCTATCTTTTTCTTAAAAACGTTTAAAGAAGGAGCCTCAACTGCTTCACTGGGCAAGGAATTCCAGAGATTCACAACCCTTTGGGTGAAGAAGTTCCTCCTAATTTATCCATTCCCCATATAAACAGAGGTACCAGGTTTAATGGTTACGCTGAGCCAACTGTGTTGGTCTTCTCTTTTTCTGTATTTATGTACACAGAGCATTTATGCTATACTGTACCAGCTTTGAAGCTCTATTGCATTATTTGTAAAAATGGAAAGCTCTAATAAAAATATATTTTTAAAATGCTACCTTTAGGCAAATATTGCTCTGTTGTTATCGTTGTTGTTTAAAGAGTTGAACATGAAACAAGAAAATGCAAATAGGACAATATATTTGGCCTGTGAGACACTTATGAAAATGTGCCCATGGAAAAACTCTATACATCACCCACCCACCTTGTTCACAATTAATTGGATAACATGTTGGTTTACAAGAACGGTAGTATTATATCATAAATTAATAAGGTACAGCCTTTTTAAAAAACTGGCCATTGTTATGGGCCAGGGTTTTAGAGAACCCCAAAGTGTATCATGGAGTTCACCTGACCCACAACTTTTAATAGATTGTGGTATGGGGAGCACACGGCCCACTCTACAGATGTGGTTCAGCAGAAATGGAAAAGTATTTTTTTTAAAGAAAAACAATGTTTATTCTATGAACTCAAGTTAACCTTTTTAAAACATAGTGAACATCTTAGCAGCCATCAATTCAAATACAACCCCCAAAGAATACAGCACTAAGTAATCCTTGAGCTTTCCTTTTAACATCCATAAGACTTAAAACAAAACCTTTTAACAGGAGCACCTCAGGTTTAAATTCACTACTGAGAACAGTTACCACATTGAGATCAGCAAATGAACATTCATAAGCTTGCAGAGATTCACACACATCCTGCTGTGATTGCAGCTTCTCCAAAACTAAAATGAAACCAAACCCACCCTGCAGCAAAAAGCCTAAAGCAAAAGTAAAAAGCTGACAGACAGCCCAGCTCCACCCACTCTGACATCACTGCAGTAGTAAACACACATTTCTTAAAGGTACTCTCACTACAGATAGGTGTACATACCCATTTATGAACACCCATTTCTTAAAGGTACTCTCACATGACACCATTCAAGGCAAGGAATTCTAATTGCTGCAAGTAAAAAGGCAGCTTTAATCACTCGTTTGTATTTGTTCTTCAGATGCAAGAGTTGCAAGCTTAGCCAGCATTTGTTCCCCATCTCTCATTGCCCTGGTGATTGCGAGCTGCCTTCTTGAACTACTGCAGTCTATGTAGTGTACGAAAACCCACAGTAGAAAGGGAATACCAAGATTTTAACCTATCGAAAGTGAAGAAAAGGTGTTATGGTTCCAAGCCAGAATGTTATGTGGCTTGAGGGGTGGTGGTATTTCCATGGGTCTGCCGCTCTTGCCCTTCTCTAGGTTGTACAAATTGAGTGTGTGGAAGGTACTGTCGAAAGAGCCTTGATGAGTTCCTGCAGTGCATTTTGTAGATGGTACACATTAAAATTTAACTCGGGGCAGAATGTTATCATTTTTTGACATAGACAAGAAAAGCGGTATGTAACCCGCTGGCTACACTGCCAGCTTTGCCCACCATATTTTTTGATACCTAGTTAAAATATTTTCAGAAGGCGGGTCCCACAACATCACGATGGCATGGCAGGCCAGCAATCTTGACTTTCCAAGAGATTGGAGTGCCCTTTTTGCAGTGATGTTAGAGGGAGCGAATATTGAAGGTGTTGGAAGATGTTCAAACTAGGCCAATTTTGGATGCAATGTGTGCCCAGATTTCCAACTGCATCAAAATTGAAACTACAAATCATATAGTTTACCCACACCTGGCAGGAATCAAATTATTACTTACTCAATGAGAAAGCCAATTTTAATAACTACTGTAATAGTTATGCTGTATCCTTGCCATTTAATATATTTATTTTCCAGTTAAAGCCAAAGTCAGTTTAATGCAGAGTTAATGGGCCACCTTCCCAAGTTAAGGAAAAGCATAAGGGAATGCAACGTGTTCAGCTGAAATAAAATTGCACATACGCTGTTAAGAGTGCTCTGTTTCATTAAACAATGGCGGGATTTTTCACATGCCGCCCATCCCCACCCCCTGGGCAAACGCGATTCGCCATGGCAGATGTGGCCCACCATTGGCTGGCAGCAGGATCTTTTGATCCCGCCGCTGTCAATTTGGTTTCCTGCTCTATGCATCCCCTGCCACCGGAAAACCCGCTGTCGCGTCGGTGGGACGGGATGATCAAACCCGCGAGAACAGCCGGAAAATTCCGGCCAATAACTATATTATTTCATAATCCTTTACCTTGTGTCTTAGGAGTTTGATGAAATACATTCAATGTAAATATATAACAGCATGATGCCACTGTCAGGTTATTTACTCATTTATTTGATATCTAGCAAAACCAAATATTGAAAAATAAAGTCTGTGATGAGGCTCTAACCTTTTAAGACTAAACTGAGATTTTAAAGTGGAGGCATAAAATATAGTGCAGTATCTAAATTTACCAAGCAGAGTTTCAAACAACATTCCTAAATCAAGGAAAGGATAGATACAATTGAAACTTTGTGCACATGGGAATCACCCAAAGGAATGTTCAAAAATATTGGAACTAAAATAATCTGGACTAAATTCAGACTAATCTAGACTAGTGTGGAGATGGTTGCATGTTGGCAATGTCGCTAGATTAGAAATCCAGTGACCCAGGCTAATGCTCTGGGAACTAAGGTTCACACCCCATCTGCAGCTGGTGAATTTAAATTCAATACTAAACCTGGAATACCAAGTTATTGCTCCTCGGTCATCATGAAAACTATCACAGATTGTTATTAAAAAAAATAAAAATCTGGTTCACTAATGTCCTTTGGAGAAGGAAATCTGCCTTCCTCACTTGGTTTGGCCTACATGTGATTCCAGACCCACAGCAGTATGGTTGATCCTCAATTGCCCTTACCATGTGAAGCAAGGGCAATTAGAGATGCGCAACAAATGTTGGCTTTTCCAAACACTCCCATATCATATGAAAGAACTTTTAAAAGTCTTAAAACAGCTAAAAATGTAATTAAATTGTTTTAAATGACCAGATGAATTTAAAAGGACGTTTAGTTCTAGAATCATACTGTGAAATATAGAGCCCTTAAGAATTGTTATAGAATCATACTGTGAGAAATAGTGCCCTTAAGAATTTTATAAAGTTAGTAGGCATTGTATTGTAAACACTTAGCAGAAGTTGTATACTTTATTTCTTTTCACATTCTTAGCAGCCAGGGACTGAAGCAAAATAAAGATGTACAGTATTCATTCCAGAACTAATAGCAAGGAGTCTTCTGGTGCTTTGTGTACCCTTTTATTTGAACAAGTCGCTGGCAAGGGCGAACAAATGACCCTCAGTGTGTGGTAAACTAAAAAGTGACTTCAAACTAAATGATGGACGGGGGAGGGGACCATCCTGGGTTCTTGGGTACCAGTCCTGTATTCATTGGTTACACATATACAAACAAGTGATTGATATAGGGTAACCTGCCAGCCTCAAGAAATGAAGTATATTACTGAATATTCAGAGACAGTGGACAGTCCGAGCCAGGCATCAGTTCTCATCAGGCAGCCACCTTCTTTGGTTGGAAGATGGACCAGGAAAGAATAAGCAAGATGAAGGGAGGGGCAGTGAAGAGAGTTCCCTCGCACTTTTGAGAGCGGAATGTTGCACTTTTGAGAGCGGAATGTTGCTATCACAAGCTACTGGGATCAAGACACTCCACGCCAACCATCCATTCATCCTCTGGAATCAAAGAACCGCTCTCAACTGGGTTGTTATACTTCTTCTATCTATTTAGGCAATGCATTTTTTCTGAACTATTGCTACTTAATAAACTATGTTAAAAGTACTTACTTGATAGATATGTGTTATAATGTTAAGAAAATTGATAAATATGCTAGATAGACAAATTACTTTCGCCTACACAAAATGCTACGATTAGCATTACCCCTCCCTCAAGAAGCAGGTGCACTGCATATAATCTATGTTTGTGCAGTAAAATAAATATTCTGTTGACATTAGTTAACCAAAATAGCTTCCAAATGTGTATTAGGGACAAAGGGCAACTAAGTACAAGACCTTATTAAAGGAAATGCGATTTTGCTATCTTGCTCACTCATTAGCCTCCACAATTTGAATAAATACCAACACTGAAAAGAAATAGCTAGAACTGTTTCAGGCACCAGGAGCTTAATTACCTTAATTAAAATTACCAGGAACAAAGGAACTTAATGAAAACAGAAACACATCACTTCTGGAAATTTTTCAAAAACTCACATGAGACCAACGGATCAAACCTCACCAACCTGATAGTTACTCATCTGCTCTGCCGTGACAAAGATGTATGTTCCACAATCATGCTGGGAGAACATCACTTAACGATAAAGATACCAAAAAGTATATTATAACTATGCTATCTATCATATTGACTCTTGCATACGTACCCTAAATGTTGCCAGAATGATTCTAGTGACTTTTTCTTTCACAGATTCCTGAAGAATATCTGATAAGGCCGGAACGATGTTCAATCTGCGTAAGTATTCACACAGTTGGGGACTGAAGGCCAGTAACCAGAAGGAGAAAATCATCTGATACTGCAGCTGGAAGCCACATTTATTGGTTATAACGGCGATGATGCTGTGGGGGAAGGGAAGAAAAGATTTCAATGCGTTTAAAAAAAATAAAATTACACTTTTGATCAAAAATGTAACAATCCATTCAAAATAGCTTAAACATCCACAACTTGTAACCTTCCAAACTAGGATCAAAACAATTAAGATTTGCAATACAGAAACAAAGAAGTTGGTTTGAATAGCCAGTATGTTCAATTGAAAATGTTACAGAAATAACTGAATCAAAATATTCATCGACATTGGGAAATAACTGGTCTAAAGTCTATCCACGTCCTGCATCACTTTTTGTATTGATAGGGAGATGAAATCCCAGCAAACCTACTTTAAACATGAAGCAATTAAGAACATTTTATTCTCATCTTTGCCCAAATTCTATTCTGAAAGGGAAATGTATAAACCAAGCAAATGGAATGCAAAACAAATTCTCAAAAATATTATAAATTAGAACACGTGCCATTGGTAATCCATCTACAAAAATGACATTCAAACATTTTGCTTAGTTTGTTTAAATAAGATTTTCTCAAAAATGGAATAGGAGTCTTCTCTGTATACATACAATAACCATAACCTTGAAAAATGGAACTTCCCAAAAGGCTAATGAGATGTAAGAAATTAATTTCTGAAATGGCTGTAGGTTTGAGAAATATTGTACATTTGTAACATACTTTTACAGAGGCCAGAATTTTACATTGGTCGGCAGGTGTGCAGCCAACCTATAAGCTCGTGAAATTGTGGGAGCAGACGTCGGGTGTGTGCCCCCAGGTTAATGTGCTTTCACGTAATATTTTGGTCAGTGGGTGTGCACAAGAGTCGGAAGCATGCCCGCTGACAATCTAGCAAGTAATTTAGTCCATTAGGGGGCCAACTGAACCCAATTTTACGTGGCCCGTTTGCTTTTACAGTTGACGGGAAGGCCAATTGGTTAGACGGCCTTTACGTTTTAGCTGCAACCTCTGTCGAGAGCGAAATGAACTGTCAGGGCTGAAATAAACTTTTAAAAGGTGTCTGGGGACGAAGGTCTGTGTATGATAATGCTGTCTAGACACTCGTGGCATAGTTTTGACGTTGATAGGTATTTTCTGAGGGTCAGCAGCTCCCGGAGACAGTTCCGCATTGGCTGCCCCCACCAAGCTAACATATTAGAAATGCCAGCCCATACTGTCCCTTTTCTTAGCGCCGGCCCTCCCCAACAGTACTCAGCCTTTCACAGAGTGTGTTTATTGTTGGATGGCCAGGAATTGGCCAGCCAGCGTGAAATTGCGCTCTGGGGCGACCACAGCCGGAAATATATTTCGTCACCTCTGGGCCTGCTGCGTGTGCCCGGCAGGCGAAAAATTCAGATTATAGCTTTGATGCGGTTTTTCACTCATTCCATACACTTCATAAGCTCCCATAGGTTCAAATCATGCCTTGCCATGTCATCCCTGAGCTTACTAGCTTATGGCTACCCTCTATTCATCGTGCCAAAACACAGACTCCAGTCAGTGCAAGTGGTGAATATCCCACCTATTCAGTCAATCCCTGTTCCAAAAATGGTTTCACTGCACTATTGAAGTTGAAACCATTCCTCCTATTCTTCCAGCCATACACCTATTGAACTTTTAAAGGGTGGCACAAATAGTATTGAGAAGGCTAGTTTTGAAGTTTTGCTTTTTCAGTCTCTTCATATTCCCCAGTCATGATCCTTTTCTCAATCCGACTAATGTTGCTAGTTTCCACATGGATTGCAAATACAGGCTGCTCTCTGAACCTTTCAAAGACCGACATCCACATTGTCTGATACCATTCATCCAGGTTCTGATACCATTCATCCAGGTTCTGATACCATTCATCCAGGTTCTGGATTTCCAAATCATACCAACTACAGGACCTTAGTTAGGCCTCATTTGGAATAGTGTGTACAATTCTGATCACCACACTACCAGAAGGTGATGTGGATGCTTTGGAGAGGGTACAGAAGTGGTTTAGAAAATCATAGAATTCTTTTCATAGAATTTTTACAGTGCAGAAGGAGGCCATTCGGCCCATTGAGTCTGCACCGGCCCTTGGAAAGTGCACCCCATCTAAGCTCACACCTCCAGCCTATCCCTGTAACCCAGTAACCCCACCAGGATGTTGCCTGGTATGGAGGGCATTAGCTATGAGAAGAGGTTAGATAAACTCAGTCTGTTCTCACTAAAGAGGTGACCTGATAGAGGTCTACAGGATTCTGAGTGGCATGGATAGAGTGGATCGTCAGATGCTCTTTTGTAGGGTTGGAGAGTCAAGTACTAAGGGACATAGGTTTAAAGTGCGTGGGCAAAAGTTTTGGAAAGATGGGCGAGGCAGGTTTTTTTTTTATAAACGTAGTGGGTGGTAAATATATGGAATGCGCTGCCTGGAGAGGTGGTGGGAGCAGGTACGATAGTGGCATGCAAGGGACATCTAGACAAATATATGAATAGCATGGGAACGGAAGGATACAGACTCCGTAAGTGCAGACGGTTTTAGTTTAGGCAGGAACAATGGTCGGTGCGGGCTTGGAAGGCAGAAGGGCCTGTCCCTGTGCTTTATTGTTCTTTGTACATATTTGCCCAAATTATGCAATATCCCCCCATCCATCACCTGCCTCTTCCATTGTTTCTGGAATTTGAAGCGGTTCCAATTCCATAGGAATAGTCCATCTAACGTCACGATGATGTGACGTGTGCATGTGGAATTTTAATTATTGATTTAATTGGCTGGCCAAATATAGATGTATATAATACCTGGAAATATACGGTAGCACAGTGGTTAACACTGCTGCCTCACAGCGTCTCTGTCCTTGGAGGGGTGGGGGGTGGAAAAGTGTCTTTCTGGGGGGTGAGTTCTATTATAGTATACTGATCCTATAACTCTTTTGAAGATTTAGACTTCACCTTTTTGCTTTCTAAATTTTGTTCACTTGTTTCTCCAAAAATAGAAACAGTTGATTATTTGTACCTGTTGGCTAAATGAGGAAGATGACAAGCAGACAATCTTTCAAAGAATTATGAAATGGAATGAGGACCACCACAAAATAGAATATAATAAAATTGTCATAAAAGCAAAATTCTGGAAATATTCAAGCAGGTCCAGCAACATCTGTAAGGGAAAAACATTTAAAGGTCCAGTTCAATTATCTTCATCAAAACAGCAACTATTTTTAAGGCAAATTCACAATTTAAAACAATGGATGGAATTCTACACAGAGGCCATGGTCCTAAATGCCAGCTTTAAAGTCATGGGTGAGTTCGCCGCCAAGTGTCCAGAAAGCCCCGAGCTGATTGAACAGAACAGCCATCGGATGGGACTTCCACCTCCCAATTCTGACAGCTGAAGGCCAACAGCTCTTTAGTCCCAGCTGTGCTATGATTGCCATTGGAGCTGGGCAATCAGGAAAGCAAGGTTTGTTGAAGCCAGACTGGCAGGTCTTAGTGAAGGGCCTGGATAAAGGTGGGTAAGTGGTACTGAAGGGGTGCCAGAATTGGTCAGAAGGTAAAAGGTCAATGGTGACAGCTGACAATGGGCACAGCACCTTGCCATGCTACCCAATTTTTCTTTAACTAATAATAATAATAATCTTTATTAGTGTCACAAGTAGGCTTACATTAACAATGCAATGTAGTTACTGTGAAAATTCCCTAGTCGCCACACTATGGCGCCTGTTCGGGTACACAGAGAATTCAGAATGTCCAATTTACCTAAAAAGCATGTTTTTCAGGATTCTGGGAGGAAACCCACGCAGACACAGGGAGAACGTGCAGACTCTGCACAGACAAGCCGGGAATCGAACCCAGGTCTCTGGCGCTGTGAAGCAACAGTGCTAACCACTGTGCTGCCGTGCTGTTCCGCTCTCCAGAGATGCTGCCAGACCTGCTGAGCATTTTCTGTTTTAATTGCTGATTTCCACCATCCACAGTATTTTACTCCTGTACAACTAATTTGACAGTTCAGTATGAATAAATTTGCCTCCAGTAATCAAGTAATTAGCTGCAATACATTTCCTCAAAACACTTATCACAGAATATGTAAAACCCATCATAATAGACTACTTGACCAATGTGCATGGAATAAATTAGTGTATGTAGAAATTCTTACCAGTTCACCCCATCAGCTTCTACCCAGGCAAAACGATATTCATTGATTCTTAGCATTAGCTGCAGACAACCTGCCACACATTGAACATATTGGGAGCTCTGAAATTAAAAGAAAATGATAAGTGATCAAAATAACAAGGCTGACGCCATGCCCTGAATTGAAATTAGCTTTGTGGATCATTAACTCGGCAAATCATTTTTTCAGCGTTGGCTAATAGCCTTAATAGACACATGAATAAAAATGGCCTGAGCCAACAAAAGAACCAAGTTTTTTTTTTTTTTAAATTCAACTTTCTGGGCATTTTCCAATATCCATGTGATTAAGAACAAAAAAAACATGACATTAATACCTAGCAGGCCTCTATCGCAAGGATTTCCATTGTGTTAAAGTGTCTTGTAACAAATTGCGTTTACACTAGATAGTCTCAATTTCAATATCACCATCCTAAAAGAGAACTCAATGTTTGCTACAATCAGGAAGAAAACTTGTTATCAGGCAGTAAGAAGTAAATTATAGGAACAATTTCTGTTCTAATGGAAGGTCATTGACCTGAAACATCAACTCTTTGCTCTTTCCAGAGGCTGCCTGACCTGCTGAGCATTTTCAGCATTTTCTATTTTTATTTCAGATTTCCAGCATCCATAGTATTTTGTTTCTATTTTAGCATTTATTCACTGCCACTTCTCTTCCAGGAACACCCACCACAAGAAGTTTAACTCATCCCTCCAACACGATTTTCAGGTCTCTCTTACCTCATTCACTTTCATTGGTTTTATTTCCATTCTTAGGTTTGATCAGGTAACTACCAAAACTCACTTTTACAGCCACATCTCCTTCCTCTAGCTCTGACAATTTCTAATAAAACAGATCAATAACCTTTCATTCCTCAATTTGTATAAATTAGATTCTGTGATTTCATCTGCACACCAGCCTTTGGGACAGTAACTTGATAAGCACTCATTCAAGGCCAACTGAAAACCAACAAACTGGATTACTTTACTTGAAATACATGAGTGAACTTGAAACAGTAATCACGGTAAGATTTATCCATTGCCTATTGCATTTAGCAATTGCAAAAATAAAGAATGTTTCTTCGATCATTCAGTATTGCTGAAATGACTGGAGCTAATTAGAGAGTTCTCGGCCTCTCTCACGGTTACAAGCTCAAGTACTGATTTTGTTTTAAAAGCAGACATGTGAACTAAATTTTTGAGCTCTTATTCCTCCACCAGGTCTGTTGAGGACTGGTTCACTAAATTGTCAGGTTACTAGCTTGAATCCGAAATCTTTGGCGAGATCTTCTTTGTTTGCCATGAAACACTACTCATGAAAAAACAAAAATGCTGGACATGCACAGATCAAAAAGAAGGAAGGACAGAAGATGATCATTTGGATATATAATTCTCTACGGCCAGTAAGAACTTAGAATACCTATAACTGTACTTTTGTTTAGACAATATTGTAATGTTAAAGGAGTACACTGTTACATCCTTGTCTGTTTGCTTCAGTTTATGTCAACAATCCCCAAGTCATTATTCAGGCAGCTATTGTTGCTAACTTTTCGGTTGGATCAATTGCTCTGCTTTATTACCTTTGCTCTCGCGTCGCCAGGTATCTTTATGATACCGCCACGAGGTTCAAGTCCAAGTAATGATCAATAACTCAATGCACCGATTAGTAAGATTCAAATCAAAGCACATTTATTATACACAGTAATCGCTACTCATGCACAACTTCTACGCCTAAGCTACTTCTATAACTAACAGGCCTATACTTCACTTCGGACTGGCCCACCAGGTCAAGGGAACAAATGGCCTTTTGTTCGGGTTCTGAGTCTGCGGGATTCGAAGTTGGTACGGATTGGTAGCTAGGAGCGTCTATCTGGTAGCGAGCGTTGACTTGAGACTTACTTCTTTCGGCGGTCACTGCACCGGTCACGGTTGGTTCGCGTTGCTGGGTGACCCGGGCAGGAAGAAGAGAGCGAGTTGAACTTGGGGGCTTAACTTTATAGTCCCCAGGGGCTTCCCGCTTTTCGGGGCGGACCCTGTACCTGGTTCTAGGTAATTGGACTTTGTTCCAATCGCTTGGTTCGATTTCTCCAGTACTGGAGCGGTTCCCTGATCGATGAGGTGTTCGTTAACCTCTTTTGTGTTGGCTCCTGCTGGCGCCGGGGAGTCTGGCTTAGTTTTGTGTGTCCCAAATGTTGCTATTGTTCCCGGAGATTGCTCATTAGTATGTAGATGGCTGATACATGATTATGCTGATGGTCGCTGGTATCGATGCTGTCTGGGCTTTTGCTGAGTTAAATACACAGCAAACCTGCACCTGCTGGTTTCTGCTTGTGTTGGCTGAATTTCCCTTCAGCCTTTGCCGTTCGCCATTTTAAATCGGGACTTGGCCAATTCAGGTGGCTACACTACCATAAGGACATAAGAACTAGGCGCAGGAGTAGGCCATCTGGCCCCTCGAGCCTGCTCCACCATTCAATGAGATCATGGCTGATCTTTTGTGGACTCAGCTGCACTTTCCGGCCCGAACACCATAACCCTTAATCCCTTTATTCTTCAAAAACTATCTTTATCTTAAAAACATTTAATGAAGGAGCCTCTACTGCTTCACTGGGCAAGGAATTCCATTGATTCACAACCCTTTGGGTGAAGAAGTTCCTCCTAAACTCAGTCCTAAATCTACTTCCCCTTATTTTGAGGCTATGCCCCCTAGTTCTGCTTTCACCCGCCAGTGGAAACAACCTGCCCGCATCTATCCTATCTATTCCATTCATAATCTTATATGTTTCTATAAGATCCCCCCTCATCCTTCTAAATTCCAACAAGTACAGTCCCAGTCTACTCAACTTCTCCTCGTAATCCAAGCCTTTCAGCTCTGGGATTAACCTAGTGAATCTACTCTGCACACCCTCCAGTGCCAGTACGTCCTTTCTCAGGTAAGGAGACCAAAACTGAACACAATACTCCAGGTGTGACCTCATTAACACCTTATACAATTGCAGCATAACCTCCCTAGTCTTAAACTCCATCCCTCTAGCAATGATGCACAAAATTCCATTTGCCTTCTTAATCACCTGTTGCACCTGTAAACCAACATTTTGCGACTCATGCACTAGCACACCCAGGTCTCTCTGCACAGCAGCATGTTTTAATATTTTATCATTTAAATAATAATCCCTTTTGCTGTTATTCCTACCAAAATGGATAACCTCACATTTGTCAACATTGTATTCCATCTACCAGACCCTAGCCCATTCACTTAACCTATCCAAATCCCTCTGCAGGCTTCCAGTATCCTCTGCACTTTTTGCTTTACCACTCATCTTAGTGTCGTCTGCAAACTTGGACACATTGCCCTTGGTCCCCAACTCCTAATCATCTATGTAAATTGTGAACAATTGTGGGCCCAACACTGATCCCTGAGGGACACCACTAGCTACTGATTGCCAACCAGAGAAACACCCATTAATCCCCACTCTTTGCTTTCTATTAATTAACCAATCCTCTATCCATGCTACTACTTTACCCTTAATGCCATGCATCTTTATCTTATGCAGCAGCCTTTTGTGTGGCACTTTGTCAAAGGCTTTCTGGAAATCCAGATATACCACATCCATTGGCTCCCCGTTATCTACCACACTGGTAATATCCTCAAAAAATTCCACTAAATTAGTTTGGCACGACCTAACCTTTATGAACCCATGCTGCGTCTGCCCAATGGGACAATTTCCATCCAGATGCCTCGCTATTTCTTCCTTGATGATAGATTCCAGCATCTTCCCTACTACCGAAGTTAAGCTCACTGGCCTATAATTACCCGCTTTCTGCCTACCTCCTTTGTTAAACAGTGGTGTCACGTTTGCTAATTTCCATTCCGCCAGGACCACCCCAGAGTCTAGTGAATTTTGGTAAATTAGCACTAGTGCATTTGCAATTTCCCTAGCCATCTCTTTTAGCACTCTGGGATGCATTCCATCAGGGCCAGGAGACTGGTCTACCTTTAGCCCCATTAGCTTGCCCATCACTACCTCCTTAGTGATAACAATCATCTCAAAGTCCTCACCTGTCATAGCCTCATTTCTATCAGTCACTGCCATGTTATTTGTGTCTTCCACTGTGAAGATCGACCCAAAAAACCTGTTCAGTTCCTCAGCCATTTCCTCATCTCCCATTATTAAATCTCCCTTCTCATCCTCTAAAGGACCAATATTTACCTTAGCCACTCTTTTTTGTTTTATATATTTGTAGAAACTTTACTATCTGTTTTTATATCCTGAGCAAGTTTACTCTCATAATCTATCTTACTCTTCTTTATAGCTTTTTTTAGTAGCTTTCTGTTGCCCCCTAAAGATTTCTCGGTCCTCTAGTCTCCCACTAATCTTTGCTACTTTGAGTGCCTTTTCCTTCAATTTGATACTCTCCCTTATTTCCTGAGATATCCACGGTCGATTTTCCCTCTTTCTACCATCTTTCCTTTTTGTTGGTATAAACCTTTGCTGAGCACTGTGAAAAATCGCTTGGAAGGTTCTCCACTGTTTCACCATAAAGTCTTTGCTCCCAGTCTACCTTAGCTAGTTCTTCTCTCATCCCATTGTAATCTCCTTTGTTTAAGCACAAAACACTAGCGTTTGATTTTACCTTCTCATCCTCCATCTGCATTTTAAATTCCACCATATTGTGAACGCTCCTTCTGTGCATCTCCAGTTTCCATCATCCTATTTAAATAACCTACTCCTAAATATCTCTGCCTCACTCCTTGAAATGAGTGTATTTAAATTTTAGTCAACCACTCCAATAACGCAACATGGTCTCGGCGCTCTCTCTCTCTCTCTTCCCCGCACCACCCCTCCCCCACACCCTAATCCTCCCACGGCGTGGTCATTGCATCTGGTGTTGTTTGTGGAGATCAGTAGTGATTTGTGCCAGCTGGTGGGAGAATTGCAGGAGCAAGAAGAATCAAGCTTAACATAAAAGATCCTGCATATTTATTTAAATACACTATTTTGGTTATCGCCAGCTGGAAAAGACCTGGAATTATGGGGAACTGTTTGCCGCCCAGCGCAAACTGAGTTTCGGGTCTCTCCAAGAATTCTTCCAATAAGGGGATTTGCGCCGGTCACAATGCGGCTGGAGAACCGTCCCCAATATTTCTCTCCAGAGATGAAGCCAGGCCCGCTAGGCATCTTCAACATTTTCTGTTATTATTAGACTTCCAGCATCCACAGTTGCTCCATATGAACACAATCTCACTTTATTAAAAGCTATTGTTGAAAAGATGTGTAGTCAATTCACATTTTACTTGGGTTACAATATTTCCCACTTACACCTGCCTCAATTACTTATGTATTTGATGTGCAACATTTCACTCACTTTAAATTTAAAAAATATACGAAACCTGGAACACCATCTGCAATGTGATTTAAATAAGAAGTTTCATGTTGCAGAGTATTCAATCTACATCCCAAAGGCTTATGAACTGAAGAACTAGCCAAATATCTCTCTATCAAGCAGTGAAAATTCAGGTGATTTTACATGTGTAATATCTAAAAATATTGCCATGGAAAGTGTGATTGATGTTATAGAACATAGTGCACAAGGAAGCCATTCGGCCCATCAAGTCTGCACCGACCCACTTTCAGCCCTCACTTCCACCCTATCCCCATAACCCAATAACCCCTCCTAATATTTTTGGACACGAAGAGCAATTTAGCATGGCCAATCCACCTAACCTGCACATCTTTGGACTGTGGGAGAAAACCAGAGCACCCGGAGGAAACCCACGCAGACACAGGGAGAATGTGCAGACTCTGCACAATGACCCAGCGGGAAATCGAACCTGGGACGCTGGCGCTGTGAAGTCACCGTGCTATCCACTTGTGTTACCGTGCTGCCCTGGGCATTCAAAAGGCATTTGATCAAATGCAGTATAACTAGACTTGTGAAGAACATTAAAACCTGTGGAGTTAGCAAAGGAGTGGCAGCATTATGAAATTAGCCAAGGGACAGAGAGCAGGCTGGAGGGAAATACAATGGTGTTCCCAAGGTCAGTATTAGAATCTTTGCTTATTAAATGACCTGTGCTTGAAGACACAGGACATAATTTCAAAGTCTGGATATGGCACAAAACCTGAAACAAAGAGGCTGGTAAATGACTTCAACAAGCAGATATATGGCAGATGAAATTTAATATAAAGAAATGTGATGAAGTTTGATAGGAAGAATGAGAAGAAATATAATAAAATAACAATTTTAAAGAGGCAGGATAGAGAGGATTGAAGGCGTGCATACACAAATCTTTAAAAGTGGCAGGACAAGTTGAGAAGCTTATTTAAGCAAAAGCAAGGATCCCAATGTTTTATTCATGGCACTGGAGTACAAAGGCAAGGTTAATTATGCAAAACCTCGACAAGACACTCAGCTGGAAGAGTGTTAATTTTAGACACCGCACTTTAGGAAGCATGTCAAATCCTTCTAAAGGATGCAGAGGAGATTTATTCGAATGGCACCAGGGATGAAGAACTTCAGAAACTGCAGCTGTCTTCTTTAGAACAAAGGTCAAGAGATTTGAAACTAAATGTTCAAATCATGAAAGGTTTTGATTGAGCAAATAAGGAGAAGCTGCTCCCAGTGACAGAATGGTCAGTAACAAGTGGACACAGACTCGCAGTGTCTGCAAAAGAACTATAAGCGGCATAAGGATTTAAGAAATGCAGCAAGTTGTGATCTGAAATATTCTGTCTAAAAATATGCTGGAAGCAGATTTAATTGGCCCGTAACTTCCGGGGTCCCCAATGTTGGGAGTGGTAGTACTCCAAAGATGCGCTGGGGAATTCCTCTTGAAAGTTCCCAGGCCAAGCATTACGCAACAATTGTCCAGAAGCACCAACTTCCCCAGCACAATTGTCCTACACTGGGAACCATCCAGTGATTTAGATCCCCAACCTCAGATGGCTCGGCCAGTTTTACACCTGTAATTACTCTGAAAATGTTTGAAGAAATAAAACCACTTTGTGCAGCATAACTATTTTAACACCCAAACCAAGCCCAACACCCCACCCCTGACTAATCAACCAAGGGTATTCACCAAGTCCCCTGACAATCACCCCTTGCCCTCCCCCAGGATTATTCCATATGGAATTATCCAACCCCCACAAGATTCCCATCCTTTCCAGCCCATAGGCCCGGCTGAAAGTTCCCCCTCCCCCACAAGCATACCAGCACCCCCTCCCCCAAATGCATCTGACACCCAGGCCTCACAACCAAACCCAATACCCTCGACACCACACCTCTACCCCCCTACCCCCGACCCAATATCCACTTCGACACCCCTCTTCTGAGATTTTTAAACCTACATTCTGGCAGCCAGTGTAGGAAGGTTTGGCCTCAGGAGTTTCCTGGAGTTGCACCTCGCAGGGGCTTTCGGGGACGTACTTTGCAAGCTCCAAGCAGCTCCAGCATGCGGAGGTCTGAACAAAGTTTTCCAGAGCACGTCAGTGTGCTTTAAACTCTTTAATTCCAATGGGCCATGACATTACACCACTAGGTGGAAGTTATGGTCCAATACATTTCAATACTTATTTCATAGAGGAAGTAGAATAAGCAATTAGAATATTTGAAGTACATCCTTCTCAATATAATGCACAGAGACTGATTTGGAATCTATGGAATCCAAGGAATATAATTTTATAATCTGCCTTTGTCGTGCCATACAGTTTGCTCTGTTCAGATTTTAAGACCCAGCATAGATTTCACAAAATCACTTTCAAACTCACTCTAAAATGTTATCACTTTGTGATTCTCTTTACCAAAAGGTCCTTCACTTCAAGGATGTTAATTAACCCTGTTCCATTGCATTATTGTAAAATCCAAAATAGCCTGCTCCCTAGTTGGTTCCTTGAGATAATGATCTAGAAGGGACTCCTTGAATTTGTCCTCTATACCATTACTGCAAATTTGGTTTCCTCCACACCCATCTCCAGAGATCCAGGAATGATCCTTGGTAAAGACCTGAGCATATTGGCAGCAGCATTGCAGGCAATGGAAACTGATTGGCCCGCAGCTCTCAGGAGTCCCAGCTAACTGGGAACTTGATTGGATGGTTGACGAGACACAAGCCAGGCAAATGTCTGATTGTAATAATAATCTTTATTATTGTCACAAGTAGGCTTACATTAACACTGCAATGAAGTTACTGTGAAAATCCTCTAGTCGCACACTCCGGCGCCTGTTCGAATACACTGAAGAAGAATTTACATGTCCAATTCACCTAACAAGGACTTGTGGGAGGAAGCCGAAACACCCGAAGGAAACCCACGCAGACACGAGAGAACATGCAGACTCCGCACAGTGACCCAATCCGGGAATCGAACGTGGGACCCTGGTGCTGTGAAGCATCCGTGCTAACCATTGAGCTACCGTGCCGTGACGCCCATTAATTAAGTGTCACACCACCTGGAGTGAAGAAATCAGAGGCTCCCACCAGTTCATAGAATTTACAGTGAAGGAGGCCATTCGTCCCATCTAGTCTGCACTAGCCCTTGGAAAAAGCACCCTACTTAAGCCCACACCTCCATCCTATCCCCGCAACCCCACCTAACCTTTTTTTGGACATTAGGGGGCAATTTAGCATGGCCAATCCACCTAATCTGCACATCTTTGCACTGTGGGAGGAAACCGGAGCACCTGGAGGAAGCCCTCGCAGACACAGGAAGAAAGTGCAAACGCGACAGTCACCCGAGGCCGGAATTGAACCCAGGACTCTGTGGATCTGTGAGGCAGCAGTGCTAACCACTGTATCACCGTGCCGCTCCAAGTTCTGTAATCAGTGGGAGCAGACTAAATTCCGCCCAACTGTTTAGCAAACATCATTGCTTTGTCACACTTGTGTAAACATTATGCATTATTATTTCTTATATTGACTTTTAGATTGGAAACTACCTTCGTAAACTTGACAATGTAATTACATCCTCCTGCACTAAATCCCTCAATTTTATCACCTAGCTTCATAGCCTGCATTGCAGCAAAACCCCCAAGCTGGGATCAACTTTGATTACCAAAGTAATGTAAATTTTGCTATTTAACTACAAAGGATAGAAAACCAATGTATTATATACAAATTATGTAACCCTTGAAAATGGGAACTAGACCCATATGCAGTTAGACCCAGTTTTCTAGCCTCATCACATGGTGACTACTACACTTTGTGTTAATTTTTTTGTGAAAAGATAACGAAGTCAGTATTGACTCTTGATCAACCTTCTTGAATTATTTGAGCAGTTAAGAGGGAGCAGACAATGGAAGTGCAGTAGATGTATTTTAATTGGATTTTCAATAGGTGTCCTACAATGCACTAATGTAATGTGTAGTTTGGGGCCAAGTGGCAGAATAGATTGCTAGGTGGCTTCTGGGCAGAAAGCAGAGTGAGAATAAAATATAGTTATTCAGAGTGGCAGAGGTGGAAAGTGGTGTTCCACAAGGATCAGCGCTGAGACCACCGCTGTTCTCAATTTATATTAACAATTGAGACTTTTGAATCAAAGTCAATTTCTAAATTTGAGGATGACACCAATTTGGGGGAGGGGCAAACAGGGGGAATAATAAATAGAGGACTGCAATAAATTACAGGAGAACATTAATACATTTGCAAAACAGGCAAATAATTGGCAAATTAAGTTCATTACAGATATAAATGTGAGGTAGTACATTTTGGCAAGAGTAGAGAGGTCACAAATTACTTAGAATGTGCAAGCCTAGATGGAGTAGAGGAACAAAGGGATTTCAGAGTACAAATGCATTAAATGTAAAGTCAAGTTACAGATTAGCAAGGTCATATCTAAAGCAATCCATGTACTAGGTTTTATTTCTAGAGAAATAAAATCGAAAAATAGGGTAGGTATGCTAAGCCTGCATTGAACATTAGATTACATTTGTACTGACTGTAGTTCTGGTTGCCAGATTATAAAAAAGTTATATAGAGGGTGCAAAGATGATTTGCAAGGATAATACAAAAAAGTATAGGTGTACAAGGATAAACTGGCAGGGTCTCTTTTCTCTTGAAAAAAAAAGTTATATAGAGGGTGGCCTCATAGAGGTCTTTATAAATTATGAAAATTATGCTTCCACTTGTCAATATAAAATGGCCATCAAGAAACTTCTTGACCCAAAGAGTGGTGAGAATGTGGAACTCTACCAAAGAAGTGTTTAAGGGAAAGCTAGACATACATACGAGTTACAATGACAAATTCAAATGTGGAAAATCCAGGTGGCTTGAATGTAGCATTAATGTTGTCATGGATTGGTTGGGCCAAGTGGCCTGTTTCAGTGCCATATACCCTATGATTATCAACCTCAGTAAATAGGGACCAAGCCATTTGCCCACTGTGCAAGCTTAATGATGAAATCGGGCACATCAATGCCATTTTGTGGGATAACAACAACTGTGATCAGATCATTGCATATCGTGCAAACCCACAAATCAGCTTAAGACAACTACATCAATGGCAGGGAAGGATCGGGGTGGGGGGGGGGGGAAACAGAGTAAGCGGTGTAGAACTATGTAGGGAGTTGTTGATAATGGGATGGATACAGGCTGTTTGAAGGAAATCTTTTACCTGGGGTGTGCTGGCAGCACAGCCCTTTACCAAGTATTGTAGTTGGGGCAAGTGATGCAAGTGTATTTGGGTTGTTGTGGCACAGGGCAAACAAGGAGGGGAGAACAGGGGCAGCCTGGAAGAAAATAAGCATTGTGCTGGTGGGTTTGGATGTGGAGGGGTGGAGGTGGAACGTGGACCAGTTGGTAAAATGGCTTACTCCCTCTGATAAGATGTACAGCATAGAAACGTAATCATGCATGCAAGCTGGATTTCTCTCCTTATCAATTTAAATACATTTTTGTTTATTGTTTGAAAGACACTGAACTTAATACCATACCAATTATTGACTCTGCACAGGCTGGGAATCAAACCGGAGATCTTCCTAATCTATACGGCTCAATCATAACATGGGTAAATTCAGCCTCCGAGGCAGTATCACTTCAAGAACTTGATGAAACTTCATGGAATGGTCACAGCATAGAAGACCATTAAATGTATCCTGTCTAGGTCAGTTCCCTGCAAAGTATAACTCAGCAGGTTGCACTCCCCTGGCCCAACACAGTCCAAATTATCTCTCTTCAGTTGCTTACTGAACTTCCTTTTGAAAGCGACTGAAATTGCCTCTATCACATTTTCAGGTTGTATATTTCAGATCCTAACCAACCGCTGCATAAAAAGTTTTTCATGTTCCCATTGGTTCTTCTACCATTCATCTTAAATTGGTGGCCAACGGAAAGTTTCCCTCTAATTAGTCTGTATAGACCCCCGCATGATTCTAAACAGCTCTATCAAATCTCCTCTCAATCTTCTCTTCTCCAAGAAGAAAACAAACTTCTCTAATCTATCCATGTAATTGAAGTCTCCATCCTCTTTAACCAATCTTTTTTCTACCACCTTTAAAGCCTTCACATCCTTCCAAATGTGCAGTGCCAGAACTGGGCTCAGTACTTCAATCATGGGCAACTAAAATTTTATTAACAGTTCATCATAGCGCCCTTGCTTTTTGTACTCCATGGCTGCAATTGTAAAGTCCAACATCTCAAATGCTTTTTTAAACCCTGCTCAACCTGCCCTCCCTCCTTCAATAGTTGATTTTTAAAAAAAATTATTCATTTTTATGGGAGGTGGGCGTTGCAGATCGTGCCAGGATTTATTGCCCATCCCTAATTGCATGTGAGGAGGCAGTTAAGCGTCAACCACATTGCTGTGGGTCTGGAGTCACATGTAGGCAGACCAGATAAGGACGGCAGATTTCCTTCTCTAAAAGGACATTAGTGAACCAGATGGGTTATTACGACAATCGACAGTGGCTTTATGGTTATTATTACTTTTAATTCCAGATTTTTTTATTGTATTCGAATTTCACCATCTGAAGTGGTGGGATTTGAACCTAGATCCCCAGAGTATTACTCTGGGTCTCTGGTTTACTACTCCAGTGACAATTCCACTAGACCACCGCCTCCCCTAATGCACATAAACCCCTAGTTCCCTTGAGGACATCTGCGAAGTTGAGTACCCAATGTACATAAAGAAAACCAATGGTCCAAATATTGAATCCTGGGGAACCGCACTTACACCTCCAGTCAGTCCAACCGTTCACCAGTACTCTGTTTCCTCGCACTCAGCCAATTTTGCATCCATGCTATCACTGTCCCATTTATTCTAGGGGTTTCAACTTTGCTGACCACCACATGATCTATAACAGTTCAAGAGAACGTTTACCACCACCTTCTCAAGGACCCAAGCTGGGAATCGAACCTGGGACCCTGGTGCTGTGAAGCCACAGTGCTACCCACTGTGTTACAGTGCTGCTCTAGCTTCATCAATTTTAAACCGATGCAGTACCTCAACTGCACCTCTTTCATTTACGACTTTAGTAAAAAGAGATGCAAACTTCCCCTATTACGGTTTTCAAGTCTGTCTGTGGCCATGTACTAGTTTATTGCAATCACATGAATTTAGAAAGCATTACTGAAACAGAAGTCAAACCAGTAAATCCTGGAAATACTGGACGGACAGATCTGGCACCATCTTTGGAGAAAAACTTTGATCGGTATTCCAGGATTGGTAATATTTTGTGCTTTAAAGGAGGAAACCTTAAGAATGCTTTGACAGATAAATAGTAAATCAAGAAGCAAGCAAACCTGTGAAGAATTGAAACAAAAGGCACAAAGGCTAAAATCTAGGAAGATTTGAAAGGAAGTTCAGGAAAATCTGTTTTCAAATAGAATTCTAGAGGAGGGAAAGCATCACCCAGCCTCAGGGAAGAATAGGGCGTATAAGGGCTCATGACAGTAATTTGTGTTATGGGCCAGGGTTTAGAGAACCCCAAAGTGTATCATGGAGTTCACCTGACCCACAACTTTTAATAGATTGTGGTGTGGGAAGCACACAGCTCACTCTACAGGTGTGGTACAGCAGAAATGGAAAAGTATTTTTTAAAGAAAAACAATGTTTATTCTATGAACTCAAGTTAACCTTTTTAAAAACAGTGAACATCTTAGCAACCATCAATTCAAATACAACCCCCAAAGAATACAACACTAAGTAATCCGTAAGCTGTCCTTTTAACATCCATAAGACTTAAAACATCTTTTACCAGAAGCACCAGGTTTACATTCTCTACTGAGAACATTTATAACTCTTAATTCACCAAATGATCAAGAGATAGTATTTTGATGGCAGAGAGAACAGTAGTACACCTGCTTGGTCTGGCTTCAGCTCCAACACTGAAAACGAAACCAAAAACTCAACACTATAGCAGCCTGCTCAAAAACGAAAGTAAAAAGCTGACAAGATAGCCCAGCTCCATCCACTCTCTGACATCACTGCAGTAGTAAACATACATTTCTTAAAGGTACTCTCACTACAGATATTTATTATACACACCCATTTATAAACACCCATTTCTTAAAGGTACTCTCACATGACATTTGCACTTACCAGAGCATCAACAGCTTTGTAATCAG
The DNA here is from genome assembly GCF_047496885.1 of Scyliorhinus torazame. Lineage (NCBI taxonomy): Eukaryota > Metazoa > Chordata > Chondrichthyes > Carcharhiniformes > Scyliorhinidae > Scyliorhinus > Scyliorhinus torazame. The sequence goes on along the minus strand of NC_092717.1, from coordinate 130,949,208 downwards.
ACACCATAGCCTCATTAGTAACACCCCGGCATGTGGGAAAGGATTAGATGAGCGGCAAGTATGCCAATATGCTCTCAACCCAATGACTAAATTCCAGGACACATGTTAAGAGGTCCGACTTGTGTTTCTAGAAGCACAGCACGATGGCACAGTGGTTTGCACTGATGCCTCACAGCGCGAGGGACTCTGGTTCGATCCCGGCCCTGGGTCACTGTCCGTGTGGAGTTTGCACATTCTCCCAGTGTGTGTGGGGCCCGCACCCCCACAACCCAAAGATGTGCAGGCTAGGTGGATTGGCCAAACTAAATTGCCCCTTAATTGGGGAAAAAAAGGAATTGGGTACTCTAAATTTATATTAAAAAATAATTTGTCAGAGATATGGAGGTTGGATTGCAAGATGTTTATTTAGAGAATGGAACTAATGTCGAGTCCAGGTGACTCTTTGTCAAAGCCCGATTAGGTTTTCAAGTTGGTCTGTGTTAGAAAGCATTACTTATACAGAAGTCAAACCAGTAAATTGAGCTTTGACAAAGAGTCTACTAGACTTGAAACATTAGCTCCATTCTCTTTCCACAGATGCTGTCAGACATGCTGAGATTATCCAGTATTTTCTGTTTTTGTTTCAGATTCCAGCATCCACAGTAATTTGCTTTTATCCAAGATGTTTATTTAGATGCTTACATTTCTAGGAGAGATTTGCAGCACTCATAGGTGCTTGCAAAGTTTACTGTAGGCAAAGCTTTGTTACAATCCTTGGCTTCATAGAGGTCAAGGGTAAAGTGTATTGCCACTTTCTGGACTGATGAAAGAAGAGGAAAAGAAGTGACAAAGGCCACACCTGTCCAAAAGGGTACACAGGCAGATGGTCAATTTCCTTGATCTCTGCAAAGAACAATGCTTTAGAAGGCGATGGTTGAAAGGGCATATGATCAACCTCTGCAGCCTACTAGATTACTTTCTTTTGATTAAACAAGATGGTCATGCTGCACAACAGAAATAACCGTTGCAGTGAATTTCTTTCCTTGCGGCTCCTTCAGGGATATGAAAGAAGACGGTGAGTTTTCGCAGTAGGCAGCATATAAATGCAACAGGATTGATTATTTTCCAGGATTAACTGATATCTAACACTCCTATGTGATGTGTCATGATATGCAAACATGCAGCTAATGAACACAGAGAATAGGACACAACCAATGAGCAGTCAGGACACTCAGGGGTGGTATCTCACTATAAAAGGGATGACTCACATCCCGCCTCTTTCCACAAACCAACATCTACAGAGTGAGACAGGGTGTACCCTCAGCATCACACCCCAGCACGTGGCTTAGAGTATGGCTGGTTCAGTTAGACGGAGTTACTACATTTAGATTAGCAGAGAGTCGAACTCATTGAGAACTGTGCTAATAGTTCAATAAAACACATTGAACTCACTTCAACGTCTGGAGCATCTTTTACTCAAAACTGCATCAAGTGGCAGCTTGTTATTCCAAATTACATAACACATGATGGACAGCAAAACACAACAAGGCTTCCCAAAGATTACAGCCTTCATCCAACCTGAAGCATGTGAACCAGAAGGGCTTCCAATCCAGTAATGCTCAAATTCTGTGCAAACATGAAGAGGTTCATGTAGGTCTGTGTTCCCAAGGAGCAATTTTTGGAGAGCTAGCAAAATGTCTTCATAATCCAGTTGTCAAATATCCCTGCAATGTTTCTAACTGCGACCATTTGAGAGGATAGCTGCTTAGGAACAAGGGGCGGGATTCTCCGATTGGCCGCTAAGTGCCGACGCCGGCATAAAAAAGGGGAGTGTTTTACTCCGGCGTTGGCGCCCGTTCCGAGACCTGATTCTCCGAGCCAGTGGGGTAGCACTGCGCTGGAGCGGCCCATGCCGCTCCAGCTGCCGATCCCTGCGTGAACCCGGCGCTGCAGGGTCCGTGCAGTGGCCTTTTTCCCCACGCCAGCCCCAACACTAGGTGGCACAGGGCTACAGGAGCCGGCGCAGAGAAAAGGAGGCCCCCCGATAGAGAGGCCGGCCGGCCGATCTGTGGGCCCTGATCGCGGGACAGGCCACTACGGAGGGCCCCCCTGGGGTTGGGGGGTGTTTAGTAGTGCCCCTGCAGCTTCAGCAGGGACAGTGGAAGACTACAGTTCACCTTTCTGTGTCCTGAATTGTTCTTGGCTGATGACCATTTCTCAGAGCTGCATGGGTGCCACATACAAGCAACATTCTCTTCAAGATGCATGTCAATCAGAGCACAGTGCAACAGTAACACGGCCAATGACCTCTAGATTGAAGACCTTGTGAAATCTGCACGACTGATCACTCCTCCTATAACCTTGCAAGGGCTATGTGGGCCAGCTGGAAAAGAGGCATCATCACGATGGAGGGGATGATAATGAATGAGATGTGCCAATGTTCTGAGAAACATTAGTACTTACTTCATCCATTCAGTCACTCCCCCATCCCAAAGAACAGCAGCACATCAATGAGACCTATTAGCAGGACGGAAGAACGGAGGAAATCAGTGACGCTTTGCAAGCCTTAATTTAGTCACTCGACAATCTTCTCAAAACCACAGACACCCCCAGCCAGTCTGCATTATCACCATCTGAGCCTACAGGTAGAGCAGGCCAGTTCTAATTTCCATGGACCTTTCCACATGTCCCACAATAGATTGTAGAGCTGAAAAGTGTCATCATCCACAACCATCTAGTTGGGTTCTCACACAACTGTCTGCAAGTGTGTACTGTGTCTGGTAGGCCTGCTAAAATGTCAGTGATTATTGCTTTGCCTCCAGCATTCACCTTTTCAGCACAGTCTCCAGGGATTCCATATTTCTGTCCTCATAGTAGAGTTCAACATCCTCCTCGGAGATCCCTCATCAACTGTCCCTTTCACCATTCTCTGATTTTGCTCATTTGATTCACGTAAACCACCCAGTGCAGTTCCATCTACTTGTCTAGATGGATCAACTAAGATTGTGTGTTTGCACCAATGCCTGCTACATGTGTGTTATGCAAGAGCACTCTGAAGGTTTCAGATCATGAACGTCTTCGTTCTTTTCCCATCGCTGGCTCTTGATCTTAATTTGATGGCACTGGAGAACAGAAGACAAGATAATATTAGATAATGGTACTTTGAGAATGTTGATTTGCAAATTAAACACTTCATAAGAGTGGTCAATGCACCAAAATGAAGATCGAACTGAAAACTTTGCGGCAGTTGCAAAATAAAATATTAATGTTGTTAACCTTCCCCGCTGGGCTGCCAGTCTTGTCATCACCGGCCCCGAAGGATGTTTGCTTGTTCAAGAGCCTCTTTCTACACCGCTGAAGTTTCTGTAATCTGTCGGGGTCCCCCATTGGTCCTTGTCTTCTCCTAGGCATTTGTGCTTTTCTCCTGCAAGATATATCTACAAAGTGCTCTGAGGAATGTTCACGACCAAGAGAATGCAGTGAAATCAGTGAAGGTGAAAATCAGACAAACGCACAATGATGACATGCTTTTGTGAATTGGCGCTAATGATGCCATTTGAAGATGTGTGAAAGTGTTTTAGAGATGAGTCACAATGTTCAAGATTTGAGGATTATCGCCACTAACATGGGTGCACAGGGAGAGATGGTGGGGTAAGTGATAGTATTTCTGGACTAGTAATTCAGAAGTTCAGGAAAATGCTCTGGGGACATAGGTTCAAATACTACCACGGTGGTTCAAATACTACCACGGCAGCTGATGGAATTTGAATTCAGGTATTAAAAATCCAATGGCAACAATGAAACGACCAACTGACGTAAAAACCCATCTGGTTCACGAATGCCTTTTAGGGTCTTGCCTTCGTGACTCCAGGCCCACAGCAACATGATTGACCCTCAACTTCCTCTGAAATGGCCTAATTTTGAGGGCAATTTGGGCTGGACAACAAATTGCTCGTCTTGCCAGCAACGCTCACATCCCATGAAAGAATAATAAAAGTGAAATCTCACCAAACTAAGAGAGTGTGAAATGGGGGTGCACTTACATTAGCCGATTGATTGATCATGCATCGTGAATGAACAAAAGTAAGAGGGTAGAACAGTGGAGATATTGGGAGAATACAGCCTTATGCTCACCTTTCCTGACTCAGTTTTACATCTGCATCTAACCTTTGCTATTCCAGTAAGGCCTTCTTGGTGCTGGCAGCAAGTTTCTGAAAACAGCATCTTCCCATGCTCATTACTGCCCTAATACATCCAAGAGATGTATCGGAAAATCTAATCACAGCCTTGCCTCTTTCCAGTCACGACAAATTATTCTTTACTCTCTAAACTGCTAGAATGTGCAGTTGCGTTGTTCAGTAACTGGGAACTGGTGAAAGTGAAATTATGCCAACATCCCTCACACAGGAGACATGAAATCCAAAGTAAAATGATGCGGCACCCCCATTGAAATGGATTATTTTACGATCATTGCCTCCATCCCTGTTCTGTTCCCAGCTCCCTGTGATAGAGTGGGTTCAAAGCAGGTCAGAGTTGGTAAAGGAATCAACTTTGGCTGTAGTACTTCCAGAGTTAAAAGATCATGATTGCAAACCCCACTCCAGAACAGAATTTAGGGTAGGACTGAGCGCAGTTTGAAAGGGGTGCTGCCATCCTTTGGACATGACATCTCATCTGCCTTCTCAGTTGGGATAGAAAAGATCCTCTGGCTCTATTTCAAGAGCAGCATGGCAGCTGTTTTGATAGCTTGGTTAACAGTCTCCTCTGAGCCAACACCAATAATAGCTTCAGTTCATTTCGCACCTTTAAATGTAGCAAAACATCCCAAGATGCTTCATAGCAGCATAATAAGAAGACCTGATACCAAGGAGACACTAGGACGGGCGAACAAAGTTTGGTCAAAGAAGTTGGTTTTAAGGTGTGTTAAAGGAGGAGCGAGATGCTAAACAAAATGAGAGGGGGGAAAATCAGAACTGTCCAGATCCCCAAAGGCATTGACACAAACACTGGGCTGAAGAAGCCAGGAATGCACAAGAGGACAGAATTAATGGTTCAAAGCATTTGGGGGCTGAATGGCTGTTGGAAATGGGGAGGTTGGAAATAGGGAAAAATGAAAATTTTTAGAGTCAAGCTGTTTGGGGATTGGGATCCCATGTAGGTTAGCACCCACAGGAGTGTTGCGTGAACTGGACTTGGCTCGAGTCAGAATATGGGCAGCAGAATTTGGAAGCATATGGAGAACAGAAGGAGAGAGGTCAGCCACAGGTCATTGTGATGGTGGAGTATCTAGGTAGTAAAACGCCTGGTTGGTGATTTCAGATGAGCTGAGACAATGGTGTAGACAGGCAATATAATGGAAGTGAAATTAGGTGGTGATCTTAGTGAGGTAGGCATAGTGACAGAAAGCTCAGGTCAAGATTAAATAGGACCCCAAGGTTACAAATAAACTGATTCAGCCTGAAACAGGAATCAGAGTAGGAGATGGAACTGATGTCTAGGGAATGAAGATTCATGGCAATGACTGAGAAAATGCCTTTGATCTTTCCAATGTTTAACTGCAAGAATTTTCTGCTTATCTAGGACAGTGGTCTGTCGACTCCTGGGGTTCACTGACATTTTTTAAGGGGGGGGGGGGGGGGGGGGTCGCCTTGGTTTTCAGCACAGAATCTTTAATTTACTTTTTATTGGAGTGAGAAGGGAGGGTAGAAGTCCAGTAGTTGCTATGATACTGGGGTACATTCAATTTTACCTCATGGAGTGAGAATGATGTTTGGCCTACTGAATATTTCCAGTATTTTATGTTTATATTAATCTTTTACTGCTTTAATTGTGGAAAGCTGCTTGTCCACCGTGTAACTTCCTTGAATCATTATGTAACACTGATTATATAATAATTGGGCTGGGTTTGAACGGATCTGTAAAATATCAAGAATGTTACATTCAAATAACTACTCGGTCATAGAATTGGTGGGACAGGTTATAGACATAGAATTTACAGTGCAGAGGCCATTCGGCTCATCAAGTCTGCACCGGCCCTCGGAAAGAGCACCCCACTTAAGCCCACACCACCGCCCCGTTCCCGTAACCCAGTAACCCCACTCAACCACTTGGACACTATGGGCAATTTAGCATGGCCAATCCATCTAACCTACATGTCTTTGGACTGTAGGAGGAAATCGGAGCACCCGGAAGAAGCCCACACAGATACGAGGAGAACCTGCAGACTCCAGACAGACAGTGACCCAAGTCAGGAATTGAACCTGGGACCCTGGAGCTGTGGACAGTGCTAACCACTGTGCTACCGTGCCACCCCTTTGTCAAGGCCATTCAGGATATTATAAACTTCAATCAAGTCATTCCTCACTCTTCTAAACACCAGTGAAAACAAGCCCAGTCTGTCTAAACTTTCCTCAGAAGACAACCCACTTATTCCAGGTATTAGTCTAGTAAACATCCTCTGAACCGTCCCCAAAGCATTTACATCCTTCCTTAAATAATGAAACTACGACTGCACACAGTATTAGAGATGTGGGGAGGGATTCTCCCAGTCACGTGTTTCTCGGCGCTGCAGCGTCCGCTGGCGGCGACATTCTCGCTTCCCGCCGCTGTTCCATATACGTGAAATTATTTTTAAAACAATTTTAAAAACTAAAAGCCTATTAAATATCCAAATACGGGGAGACTTCTGTTATTACTGGCAATGTCAATTACTGTTTGCATGACCTGCAAACTGTTGGCCTACATACACCTAATCTTTACCTACATTAAAAGCAGTTTTGTCGGCGTGTACTAGATCACGGTTTTTCAAACTGCAGGTCGAGATCTGCGGATAGATCACGGGGCAATCGGTCATGATGTTCCAGCAGCCTCAGCCGACTTTTAAATATGAAAAATGCAGTTTTCACGAAGAATGCAGTCTTCTCGTCAGAAGCGGTGGCACAGAAGAGGTCATGTGCCCTGTACATCGTGCTTTTGGCGCAAAATCACACCGGAGAGTCCTCCATTTTCTAGCCGTGAGCCAGTAAGGCAACAGGACTGTGAAGAACTGAAGCTGGATCGTTTTGTTGCGAGGAAGAACACGATACACACAAATAGGCCAGGTTCTCACAACTGAATCTACTAGAGAGCTGCACAGGAGAGTCCATGGCAGCACAAATCAGTGCTAGTGTGAACTGCATACAGAGCTTCAGGGCCTCAACTGAACAGCCCAAGAAGAAACTGAATTCGGGAACAAAGCAGTGCAAGGATGAGTTCTTGAGGTATGGTTTTGTTAATTATGCCAATGCAAAGCCCATGTGTTGTGTGCAGGGAAGTGCTGGCACGAGAGTTGGATGCTAACTATGTCCTAGCATGCAGACATCTTTTCAATTCTAAATGAACTGAACCTCAAACTGCAAGGGAAGGATGCCGATTGCTTTCGGTACTGTGAAGAAATAAATGCTTTCCAAAAAGCAATTGAAAGTTTTCATCTTGGGCATGACGGTAGCACAGTGGATAGCACTGTTGCTTTACTGCTCCAGGGTCCCAAGTTCGATTCCCGGCTTGGGTCACTGTCTGTGCAGAGTCTGCACGCTCTCCCCGTGTCTCCGTGGGTTTCCTCCGAGTGCTCTGGTTTCCTCCCATAAGTCCCGAAAGACATGCTTGTTAGGTGAATTGGACATTCTGAATTCTCCTTCAGTGTACCCAAACAGGCGCCGGTGTAAGCCTACTTGTGACAATAAAGATTATTGATATAAAGCCTATTCCCCACACAGCTACAACACATCAAAAGAAAATAGTGTTAGCAAGGGAACTGTCAATAAACTCGCAAGCTTTATTCAGTCGCATCTGGCTGCACTGATCAACAGTTTTTAATCACTATTTTCCAGAGTTTCAGAATTTTAACGAGAAGTGGGTGAAAAATCCTTGAGTTTGAGACCCCAGAGTCAATTATTAACTTACAGCTGACTCCAAATGAAGAGACTGAACTTCTGCACCTCACCTGTGACAACACATTAAAAACATGCCACTGCTACCTTGTGGTGCAGAGGACCCGGGTTCAATCCAGGCACCAAGTCACTGACCATGTGGAGTTTGCATATTCTCCCGTGTCTGTGTGGGTCTCACCCCCACAACCCAAAATTGGGCAGGGTAGGTGGATTGGCCATGCTAAATTGCCCTTAATAGGAAAAGAAACGTATAAGTCCATGAGGCTGTAAGCCTTCTTCTAGAGTAGCGTCTCAGAGGAGTATTCAGCGCTGAGTAAAGCAAGCATTTTGTTTCTTTTGTCCTTCACAATGACATACATGTGCGAGGGTGGATTTTCCATCCTTACATAGATGAAGACAGCACAAAGGAACCAGCTGAACTGTGCACCTGATATACACATTGCCTCTCCTCCTGTGAACCTAATTGGAATGAGATTGTGAGGGCCAAGTCAGCCGTTTGGTAAAAGTGGGTACTGGGGAAAATTTGAAAAACACTACTCGATACCAAGAATGTTAGTGGAATTATCCCAATTCTTTATCACTGCCTGCATCAATACATAGATAGATTAAATTGGGGGTCTGTCACGGACTAATCAATTTGAAATAGGGTACTTCAAGCAAAATCCATTTGAGAATCACTGAATTGAGCATCAAATGTCAGGAGAAACACCCTGACAAGAGGGAGCAGAAGAGTTGAGACACAAGATCTAATTAATATTAGATGACAAAATACATGTAATTTTAACAAATATTAAGCAGCAACATTTTGTATTGCAAAATTTCCTTAGTCCACAGGGTGTATTTACAGAAATAATGTGAATTTAATAGTTTTCTCACAAGTAACAGCAGAAAAATTTGGAATTTACCCATCATTTTGACGCTTTTGATGAAGGGAAACAAATTCCAATTCCAGTTACCAATTTCACTGAAAGTTTCATCTCAGGACTAGTGACATCAGATCCAGTTTGATAATAAAATTTCCTCCCCCAATTTCCCTTCCAATAAAACACAGCATTTAACTGTTCCCCCCTCCTTGAATCACCCACCCACTAATAATCCAATTCATGACTGACCGCATTGTGCCAAGATGTCAGAAAGCTGCACAAATTATGCTACTTTCCATATACCATTCCCAACTTTTACTGAGCTTACCTCACTTGGTGAAACTGTTCCTGCTTCAGACCCCACAGTACGCAACTTCTAACAAAAAATAAAAATGACTTATGTTTTGTAGAAATAGAATTCCAGTAGAAATACATCAATATTTTAATTAGCAAGATGAAACCAATGAACATACACACACTGCATTGGTGTAGCATTACCACAGATAATCAGATTTCATCTTAATTACATGACAATTATAACATTTCTGCACAATGCACCAGTTAATGAACAAAATTCACTTATAAGGGGCACACAAGGGCATGTAAATTTATCCTGCCTATACGTAAAATAAACACCAGCTCTCACTATTTCAAATTAAGCAATACATCACAAAAGTCAAATCTGAAATTTTCCAACTTCTTCCTTGAAAAGCGTCAGTGACCATAAAGTTTTTAAGTGGCATAACACAACCTTCAAATGAGCAGGATTTTCCGTTTCTGAAACTAAATGTTTACATCGGAGCAGAATTCATGGAGTTCCACAACAGCAAAACTGGCACTGCACCTGGACCGATTCAGCTACTGTTGAGAGGTGAGCACCGGAGCCATGTGTAACACAATTGATTCCAATGAGAATCGGTGAGATTTGCAATTAGCACTCAGGAGTCGGACAAGTTGCAGCCGCACATACACTTCACTCTCCACACTCAACACTCCTGCCATGGTGAGGGGCCACAAGACCGGCGGTTCTCCCCCTCCCCCCCCCCCAAGCTCCTGGTTGGTTGTGGCCAGCCTTCTCCTGGAAGGGTGGGTACGTGGTGGCCTCTGAACAGGGCACCTGGCCACGGGTGTCGACATGTGCTGCAGGATGGGGTTCTGCCACCCTCTGGGTGGGGGTGGGGGGGGGGGGGGGGGGGAGAATGGTGGTGGTAGGGTTATGGGTGTACAGGAGCTGGGCGGGGGGGACCGCCTGTCTTGTGGCCCCTCACCATGGCTGAGTGTTTGTGGAGAGTGCTGTCAGTCATGAATTGGATTATTAGTGGGTGGGAGATTCAAGGGAGATTAAATGCTGTGTTTTATTGGAAGGGAAACTGGGGGGAGGAAGTATTATTATCAAAATGCTCTTGCTCGTGGACCTGATGCCACTCTAGTCCCGAGATGAAACTTTCAGTGAAATTGGTAACTGGAATTGGAATTTGTTTCCCTTTAACCAAAGCGTCAAAATGATGGGTAAATTCCAAATTTTTCTGCTGTTACTTGTAAGAAGACAGCCAACAAGATGGCAGCAAGATGCACGGCCCCACACTTCATGAACGCAGAGCTGGAGACCCTGCAGGATGCAGTGGAGGAGAGGCGGATGATCCTGTACCCTGGCCCGGGATGGAGGCTGCCAGCCACCACCACTTGCCATGCCTGGGCGCAGTGGTAGAGGCGATCAGCGGCATGGATAACACCATCTGCACCCGACAGCAGTGCCAAAAAAAATTGCACAACCGCCTCAGGGCGGCCAGGGTGAGTAGGCAACGCTGTCCCTGGCACTAACAGGGACACACACCCGTAATCTTACCACCACCACCAACCCCCCCCCCCACCCCCGCCGGAGGGTGGCAGAACCCCACCCTGCACATGTCGACACCCATACGAGCCGCCATGGCCAGGTGCCCTGTTCACAGGGGCCACCAGGTACCCACCCCTCCAGGAAAAGGCTGGCCACAACCACCAGGAGCTGGGGGGGACCGCCGGTCTTGTGGCCCCTCACCATGGCAGAGCAAAGGGCCTTGGACATGATCGGCAGCCCAGAGGAAAGGGGAGATCGCCGGGAAGTTCGGCCATGGACGAGGAAGTGAGACCCTGCTGAGTTGCAGGGGCTGGTTTAGCACAGTAGGCTAAACAGCTAGCTTGTAAGGCAGAACAAGGCCAGCAGCGCAGGTTCAATTCCCGTACCTGCCTTCCCGGACAAGCGCTGGAATGTGGCGACTAGGGGCTTTTCACAGTAACGTCATTGAAGCCTACTTGTGACAATAATATTAGTTCCCTGGACACATGTCAACCGTCCCCCCACCATACAAGCCCCCCCCCCACACCCTCGACCAGCAGTCCAAGCATGCATCTCATCTAGTGTCTTACAGGATCTGCTGGAGATGGGGAGAGTCCATCTACCGTCCCCCACCCCCAGCCAGTGCCACAGCCGGAGCCTCCCCGTGAGCCGGGCACCAACATGGACAGCAGCCCGGACGCAATTCCTCCACCGGAGATGCAGGATATCCCAGAGCTAGAGTCTGAGGAGGATACTGTCACAGCTGTCTCCAACAGCCTCCACCATCCCAGAGACACTCACCTCGGTTGGGCATGTTAGTGAAGAGGCTCCTGGGACACACTGGTGCTCACCACACAGCTGCTCTAGTACAGCAGATGGAGGTAGGAATTCCCGAGGGGCGACGGTCGGAGGGCAGGCCGACTCCAAGAACGAGCGGCCGCCCAGATGGGTTTCAGGCTTCTGGAACAGCCAGTCTCATTGATTGTGGAGCAGTTCTCCTGAGCATGGCCCAGTCACAGCATGCCATGGCTGGGAACGTCGGCGGCTGTGCCCAGGTGCTGGCCAACGTGGCGCACACACAGAGGGAGGTGGCCCAGTCCCAGAGGGAGGAGATAGCACAGTCACTGGTTGATGTGACACAGACCCAAAAGGTGGTGGCACAGTCAATGGGTGATGTGGCGCAGTCCCAGACAGAGATGGTCCACTTCCTGTGCTCCATTGCCGCGAGCATACAGACCCTGGATGATCCTCCAGGATTGGCAGCGGCAAGAAAGCCTCAGGGGACAGCCCCACTTGCACCCTTGTCCCATGGAGTAGCCCGCATGGTGGCGGGCACCTGCTCGATCACTCTCCTGGTTGCTTTTTGGGCATCAGTCTGTGGCCTCCGGATAGGCATCATCAGCTACGACCACAGTGGATAACCCGTCGTCCGGGAGCCAACCCCGGAGCCAGCTTGGGGGCGGGGGGGGTTTGGCTCAATCGCATATCCCAATTTCAGCGTCAGCCAACGGAGGACCCCGCCCGGTTATCTTTTAATATGAAGCAAAAATTTAAGAGTAAAAAAAATCCCCACTGGATTTCCAACCCCAAAAACAAATCATCTAGTCATTGTCAGTTTGTTTATTCGTCCCTGCAATGCCTAAATTGGCTATTGTGTTTCCTACATTATAACAGTGACGATATTTGATAACAAGTGGAGGCTAAATTGGGTTGGTGTAGCACCATTTATTTCCACTGACTAACTAAGCAACTCGTTCCGAAACTTGCAATAGGAATTGCATATTAGCATCTTGGTAAAGCAGTTTAATTTGCGCACGTGTATCTTCTGTATCATGATCTGCCCGATGAGACATGTAGGTTTTGAATGTTGCCAACAGGTCAGTGTGAAATGCCGATTTGACATCAATGCTGCCATTTTTCAAATGTACATTCAGGCCAACTTCATTTTAACCTCACAGAGCTACCTGGACAACATTACGCTCAGAGACTCATGCACCGACTGCAGCAAAGGTCCACAATCCGACTGGTGCGTTGAGTGCAAGGTGAGGCGGTTGGGCTGGGGTAGTGATCTGGTGAAGCTGGGGGGCAATGTTATAATAGGGCTGTGGCTGGGGTTAGGACAAGGGCTCACAATATCAGGCAGAGGAGCAAGGAGATGGATGGAGGAGACAGACAATGGAAGGCACAGGAAAGACCAAGAGGAAGGAAGTTGAACCTCACGAAGCCTGCATGAAAAGCTCACAAGCAAGGGGGTCAAAGAGATACCAGATGGTTTACTCCAAGAGGATGGATGAAGTCTCCAGAGTCAGTGGGCAGAGGTCCAACGGGGCATGGGCTTCTCACAGGTGATGGGCTCGGTGAGGGGTGCAGGTGGGTGAACGAAGGAAAGATGAGGCTGTTAGCATTTTCCATCTGTGTTACTGACATCCTGCATGATCTGGTAAAGGCAGGTGGGCTGGAAAGTGACGAGTGTGCTGGACTGATATTTGAATATGGCGCCAGGGCCTCGGAACCAGTCAGCTGAGGGTGGGTGGATGAATCAACTGTTGGTCCGCCAGGAGGGTCAGAGAGGAGCTCGTAGGTGCATAATTAATGAAGTTACAAGTGCAGAAGCTGCCACATGATCCTGCCATTCTGGTTGATGGGACAGGAGCTGCCGGAGCCGCCTGCCACTTAATCTCAAAATGGGAGAATTGTGCCAATTGTCACAGGTTGGGACCACATTAATTGGAGTTTAATACAGTGCAGAAGGAGGCCATCCAGCCCATCGAGTCTCCACAGGCCCGTGGAAAGAGCACCCTATCCCTGTAACCCCACCTAACCTTTTGGACACAAAGGGGCAATTTAACATGACCAATCCACCTAATCTGGACTGTGTGAGGAAGCCGGACCACCCGGAGGACACCCACGCAGACACGGAGAGAAAGTGCAAACTCCACACAGTCACCAGAGGTTGTAATTGAACCTGGGTCCCTGCAGCTGTGAGGCCTAAAACAGGTGGGTTTTAACGACAATGATTCTAGTATTCAAACCTAGGTCCTCAGAGTATTACCCTGACCCCTCTGGATTACTGGCCAGTGACAACACCACTGTGCCATTACCTCCCCAGTTGATGAAAGAGGTTTCTGATTGAAACACATGATTCTGAGAGGGTTTCAAAGGGTAGATGCAGAGATGATGTTTCCTATAGTGGAAGAATCTAGAACTACTGTCGTAGTTTCAAAATCTCAGCAATCATCGATCTGCTGAACAGAAATTCAAGTAACAGCACTCTTGTTTCTGTTCTTCACTTTACAACCTTTTGCTCAGAGTTCAAGATGGCAACCACTGTTCTGCCAAATGTTGCTGTCCAGAAAAAAAAAAAAATTATTTACACCTCTTCTTGACCCAATTTTTCTTTCTTTACTTGACCCACATGCTAGCCCCTTTCCCCATATCAATTAACTTCTCCCACATTCCACCCGATCACAGGCCACCCCTCCACCGCCCCCAACTGCTCAAAAGCTGTTCCTTCTCCAACTTTCTGCAGTTAAATTAGTTGAAATGTTAATGCTGTTTATCCCTCCACAGATGCTGCTACACCTGCTGAGTACTTCTAGCATTATGGGTAAAAAAGCATGCCAAACAGTCGGCACTCATCATACTGAGTCAGCGCACAACAGACTACCCACTGATAGCCCGCTGCCATTTAATGCTCTCTGGAGCACTGATAGGGAGTGGGCAGGACTTCTGTCCACCCTTGGAAGGTTGTGCCACTCAGGAGAGCTGTGGGCCAATCTGATTTACGAGTAGCTCTGCAACCCATCCAGGCACAGCATTGCAATCGCCAGAGGAGGTTCTGTCCGGAACCAAGTCCTAGAAATATAGAATCCCTACAGTGCAGAAGGAGGCCATTCAGCCCATCAAGTCTGCACTGACCCTCAAAGAGCACCATGCCTAGGCCCACTCCCCCGCAAACCTGTAATCCAACCTAACCGTTGAACACTAAGGGGCAATTTAGCATGGCCAATCCATCTAACCTGCATATCTTTTGACCATCCTCAGGGTAGGTCCCAGGGCAGTGGAAGGGTAGGAAGATAGGGGATGCTCAGGGGGACGTGGACGATTGCATCGGGAGGTGGGGTAGGCCAATGAGAGGGCAGGAGCTCCAAGGTCCCGGAGGGATAGCCACCCCAAATCTGAAGGGGCCTTCAGATTGATGCACCCCACGCCCCCTCCCCCTTGCACCAGAGATGGAGAAAAGTTTAATTTTCCGACCCTACTATCACTTGCTTCCACCAGCCTAAAAATTGTGGCCGAGTGGGAAAAGCCTTTGCGTGGCCATTTGTAAGGGTGTGGTTTCCCACCGGAGACCCTGCCTTCCCAACCGTGATATTGCATCTGGATCAAGACGGGCGGATCCCAGGGGGAATCCCGTCCATACAATTTAACCCCCACGCACCTCTGAGCCTGCCTTGGTGGGAGGGGTCTAAAATTCTGTCCCGTATGTGTTTGCTTGTTTTGTAGCGAATAGTGACATGTGGAGCAACACAGAACTATTTTCACAGGGATAAAAGATAGTTATTTTTATAGAACAACATGATTTTACAGACTCATGATATAAACATGGACATAACTTTCATAACCCTGATGGACAAGCTTTCATAATGGGAACATTAAAATGGTACGAATTTTAAGAGCCAATGTCAGTCAACTCCAAACAAACATAAGATATGTCTTCGTAAAGTAAATGACTGTTCTTTCATATTGAATCTGTATTAAAATGTATTTTGGGTAAGTACTTTTGAACTAAACAAACATACATGATAACCATCAACAGACAAACTGTTGTAAGCTCATACATCTGGATTCATTTATCACAGTATTGTTGTATAGTCACCTTTCTGCATTAGTACAGCACAAGGTTGTTTGACTATCATACAACCTAAAAACTGTTAATCTTCACAAAACTTAGGCAAACAAATCATTTTGCTCTCAACGTAAATACCAAAATCTGAAAGCTAACATAGCAATAATCTCAGTCACATGAACATTAATTGACACAGTTACCACCCAAAATGAGAAATCCCCAGTTGGGTAGAGTCAAGGGCCAATGAACAGAGGATGTCCCAGGCAGGGTTGGGAGGACAGACAGGTGAAATCCTAGGCGAGGTACAAGCTTGTTTCAAGACACCCATCAAGTGAGCATGGCATAGATAATATAATCTTTGTTCTGTACTGGAAACTACAGCTAAGGCACATAGAGGTGCTGATCCTCACATAAAACCTAATAAATACCCCCAGTGCAGCATAAAGGAGTCACAATGATCATCAGGATGGAGCAAAAACACTTAAAGATTAACGGGGGCAATTCTCTAGTCACGTTGCACTAGACACATATCCCGCTATGTTGGGAGAATTTAGAGAGAGGCATGAAAAAGGATTGACACCAGGCGCCAGTTTCTAATACTCCCAGGCACTGCGAGCAGATGCAAGATTTATTAAAATTCGCATTTAAATATGCAGAATCAGCTTGAAGCCAATTTCTCCCAACTGCTGCAATTCTCATGTCCGCTGGCGCAAAGTGAAGCTGGCACGAACCACTATCGGTCTCCAGAAATGGAGGCCAGACTTGATCACACCGGGGGCAGAGACCATTGTAGCCACCAGATGGTCAGAACCAGGTAGGCACTGCAGGGGTGCCAGGTGGGCACTGTCAAGGTGCAGGAGGGTTACAGGGTGGGGCATGGGCATTATGGGGCAGGGCCTTTGGCAACCCCATAGAAGGGTACCACTCACCTGTGGTGCAGCTGTAGCATTATTTGGAGATCTAGGCGACCTATCTCGGGAGGATCCAGCCTGGCCGACGTCTTCCAGTCCCACACATTTAATTTTCGCTGCAAATCACCCCAAGCTCCAAAAAAATGACTGAAGTGTGGGAAGGGCAACCGGTTCCACACAGGAATAGCCGGTGTAATTCACACTCATTTGCATGCCCAAAGTGTCACATTTTGTGAGACTTGCACCTTATGTCTTTATTTGGCATAAAATAGGAAATTAAGACATTTTTTTAAAATGGCTTAGACCATGTGTTTTAGAATCCACAGGAAATGACTTGTGCCAGTGACCGCATCTGCAGTGTTTTCCAGCAATGAAATGAAAATTGAATGAAATGAAAATTGCTTGTCACAAGTAGGCTTCAAATGAAGTTACTGTGAAAAGCCCCTAGTCGCCACAGTCCAGCGCCTGTTCGGGGAGGCTGTTACGGGAATTGAACCGTGCTGCTGGCCTGCCTTGGTCTGCTTTCAAAGCCAGCGATTTAGCCCTGTGCTAAACAGCCCCTGCAATAGAATCAATGCTGTTGCCAGCAAGCTTATTTTATACACTGACACTCTTATGAGGGAAATGACACGGTCACTAACCTTTATCTTACAAACATTCTATTGAGTGGATTAAGCCCAACATTAAATACTTAATTCGCCCAACAATTACCTGGGAACTCAGCTGAGTTTTAATCCAATTGAAATAGTAGTTCAGATCACTCCCTTCCATCAATTCACGCCCCCAAGCAGCAAGTTTTGCTATAATTCTTGCAGCCTGCAAGCATAAAATGCAACAATTCAGAAACATTGCCATTTGAAATGGATATAAATTTGGATCATCTTTTCGTTTGCATTTTCAATTTTAATTGTGACAAAAAAATGTAGGATGTTAGAAATCAAACCACATTTAATTAATGTTCAAATGCTGTTCAGAAACTGAAGAGAACAGACAATTGACTTTTCTACTTACTTAAATACCTTCATTTGTATTCATACATGATGAACCACTTGAGACTATATTCATAATTTCACTTTTCCATAAATGAAAGTAGATACGGGGCTAAGACCGAGAAAGGGAGAAAATCCCAAAACAAGTCTCACATTAAAACTATATTCGTAGAGAATGGTAATCTGACCTCAGAGGCATACATATATCTCCATATATTTTCCTTCACAGCATCCAAAGTTTGAAGAAATAAAATGAATGCACTTGTTTTAAGAATATAAATTAACTTTTCTTCAGCAGCTCTGTCAAATAATCTGCACTCCAAATCCATATCTTATGCACTAATCTATGTTTTTCCCAATTTCAAAGGATAATCAAAAATGGGTTGAATCTATAATTGTGCAATATAGGTGTATGCTGATTTAATACGGCAAAGAATAGAAGCAAAGTTATGCTTCCAAATCGAATCTCCCTGATTAAAGTACAAAACGTAAAATATATAATGTAATAATAAATTTGTGTAGCGTCTTTAACATAACAAAACATCCCAAGATTCTTCGCAGAAACATTATAAAACAAGGTACAACACTGTGGTGACCTGCCAGGGCCTAGCTTTTAAGGCAGATTAAATTGGATATCCTAAATTAAAGAATTGGGTATTTTAAAATCATATTGCAGTCAAACTCAGGCAGGCTGTTGGAATTCAGACTTGACCAAAGTTAAATACACAACCAACAAACAAGCTGCCAGAAAGAATGTCTGGACCTGCCCCGCCAATCGCCGATCAGGGGATCATCGCACCCTATTTAATATACACAGGTCTATTGTCGGTAGCCCAGATCGGGCCAGACCTTCTGTCATCGAGAGTTTCTGCTGTTATCTTATATAGGAACAGGTCCCACACCACCAGAGATGGGACACCTGGGGCAGGCTCAGGTGTCCTGTTAAACGGTCATCAACCGGACCACTGGATGCTGAGACCCCCTCCCGAGGCACTATTGTCAGAAAGCCAGAGGAAATGACAAAAGAGGGTGAAGAGAGAGGGATAAAAACAGGCACCCAAGGCATATCGGCACAAAGACTCGATAGAACATAGAACAATACAGCACAGTACAGGCCCTTCGGCCCACAATGTTGCACCGAAACAAAAGCCATCTAACCTACACTATGCCATTATCATCCATATGTTTATCCAATAAACTTTTAAATGCCCTCAATGTTGGCGGGTTCACTACTGTAGCAGGTAGGGCATTCCACGGCCTCACCACTCTTTGCGTAAAGAACCTACCTCTGACCTCTGTCCTATATCTATTACCCCTCAGTTTAAAGTTATGTCCCCTCGTGCCAGCCATTTCCATCCGCGGGAGAAGGCTCTCACTGTCCACCCTATCCAACCCCTTGATCATTTTGTATGCCTCTATTAAGTCTCCTCTTAACCTTCTTCTCTCCAACGTAAACAACCTCAAGTCCATCAGCCTTTCCTCATAAGATTTTCCCTCCATACCAGGCAACATCCTGGTAAATCTCCTCTGCACCCACTCCAAAGCCTCCACGTCCTTCCTATAATGCGGTGACCAGAACTGTACGCAATACTCCAAATGCGGCCGTACCAGAGTTCTGTACAGCTGCAACATGACCTCCCGACTCCGGAACTCAATCCCTCTACCAATAAAGGCCAACACTCCATAGGCCTTCTTCACAACCCTATCAACCTGGGTGGCAACTTTCAGGGATCTATGTACATGGACACCTAGATCCCTCTGCTCATCCACACTTCCAAGAACTTTACCATTAGCCAAATATTCCGCATTCCTGTTATTCCTTCCAAAGTGAATCACCTCACACTTCTCTACATTAAACTCCATTTGCCACCTCTCAGCCCAGCTCTGCAGCTTATCTATATCCCTCTGTAACCTGCTACATCCTTCCACACTATCGACAACACCACCGACTTTAGTATCGTCTGCAAATTTACTCACCCACCCTTCTGCGCCTTCCTCTAGGTCATTGATAAAAATGACAAACAGCAACGGCCCCAGAACAGATCCTTGTGGTACTCCACTTGTGACTGTACTCCATTCTGAACATTTCCCATCAACCACCACCCTTTGTCTTCTTCCAGCTAGCTAATTTCTGATCCACATCTCTAAATCACCCTCAATCCCCAGCCTCCGTATTTTCTGCAATAGCCTACCGTGGGGAACCTTATCAAACGCTTTGCTAAAATCCATATACACCACATCAACTGCTCTACCCTCATCTACCTGTTCAGTCACCTTCTCAAAGAACTCAATAAGGTTTGTGAGGCATGACCTACCCTTCACAAAGACATGCTGACTATCCCCGATCATATTATTCCTATCTAGATGATTATAAATCTTGTCTCTTATAATCCCCTCCAAGACTTTACCCACTACAAACGTGAGGCTCACCGGTCTATAGTTGCCGGGGTTGTCTCTGCTCCCCTTTTTGAACAAAGGGACCACATTTGCTGTCCTCCAGTCCTCTGGCACTATTCCTGTAGCCAATGATGACATAAAAATCAAAGCCAAAGGTCCAGCAATCTCTTCCCTGGCCTCCCAGAGAATCCTAGGATAAATCCCATCAGGTCCCGGGGACTTATCTATTTTAAGTCTGTCCAGAATTGCCAACACCTCTTCCCTACGTACCTCAATGCCATCTATTCTATTAGCCTGGGGCTCAGCATTCTCCTCCACAACATTATCTTTTTCCTGAGTGAATACTGACGAAAAATATTCATTTAGTATCTCGCCTATCTCTTCAGACTCCACACACAACTTCCCATCCCTGTCCTTGACTGGTCCTACTCTTTCCCTAGTCATTCGCTTATTCCGGACATACCTATAGAAAGCTTTTGGGTTTTCCTTGATCCTTCCTGCCAAATACTTCTCATGTCCCCTCCTTGCTCGTCTTAGCTCTCTCTTTAGATCCTTCCTCGCTACCTTGTAACTATCCATCGCCCCAACTGAAACGTCACACCTCATCTTCACATAGGCCTCCTTCTTCCTCTTAACAAGAGATTCCACTTCCTTGGTAAACCACAGTTCCCTCGCTCGACGCCTTCCTCCCTGCCTGACCGGTACATACTTATCAAGAACACGCAGTAGCTGATCCTTGAACAAGCCCCACTTATCCAGTGTGCCCAACACTTGCAGCCTACTTCTCCACCTTATCCCCCCCCAAGTCACGTCTAATGGAATCATAATTGCCCTTCCCCCAGCTATAACTCTTGCCCTGCAGTGTATACTTATCCCTTTCCATCATTAACGTAAACGTCACCAAATTGTGGTCACTGTCCCCAAAGTGCTCTCCTACCTTCAAATCCAACACCTGGCCTGGTTCATTACCCAAAACCAAATCCAACGTGGCCTCGCCTCTTGTTGGCCTGTCAACATATTGTTTCAGGAAACCCTCCTGCACACACTGTACAAAAAACAACCCATTTTTGTACTCGAACTATATCTTTTCCAGTCAATATTTGGAAAGTTAAAGTCTCCCATAATAACTACCCTGTTACTTTCGTTCTTGTCCAGAATCATCTTCGCCATCCTTTCCTCTACATCCCTAGAACTATTAGGAGGCCTATAAAAAACTCCCAACAGGGTGACCTCTCCTTTCCTGTTTCTAACTTCAGCCCATACTACCTCGGAAGAAGAGCCGGGGTGTGCCCCCACGGTGGCCTGGCCCGCGATCGGGGCCCACCGATCTGCGGGCGGGCCTGTGCCGTGGGGGCACTCTTTCCCTTCCGCCTCCGCCACGGTCTCCACCATGGCGGAGGCGGAAGAGACTCCCTCCACTGCGCATGCGTGGGGAACTGTCAGCTGCCGCTGACGCTCCCGCGCATGCGCCGCCCGGAGATGTCATTTCCGCGCCAACTGGCGGGGCACCAAAGGCCTTTTCCGCCAGCTGGCGGGGCGGAAATTCGACCGGCGCGGGCCTAGCCCCTCAATGTTGGGGCTCAGCCCCCAAAGATGCGGAGCATTCCGCACCTTTGGGGCGGCGCGATGCCAGTCTGATTTCCGCCGTTTTGGGCGCCAGTCGGCGGAAATCGCGCCGTTTCCGGAGAATTTCGCCCAAGGTCAGGCAATCCTCAGGGATCATATTTGCAGACCTTTTGGTGACCCATTTCGCATCATCTCACGACCCCCACTTTGAAAAACATGATTCAGAATATAGTTTATGGTTAATTTACTGTTTAATTGTATTAAATAAATATTGCCGAACTTGAATAGTGTTTGTGGTTTGTTCTCCTCATTATTAAAGAAACCTAGGTAAAACGTTTGAGTAAGCAAACTGGTCGCAAGCATCGGCGGTTTTACAGGTACAACAACACTGAGCCAGATAGGAATTATTAGGTCAGGTGAGCAAAGTTCAGTCAAAGATGTAGGTTTTAAGAAGTATCTCAAAGGAGACAAGTGAGAGAGAGAGACACGGGGAGGTGAAGAGTGAGAATTCCAGAGCTTGGGGCGTAGGCAATAAAAAAGCACTCAAATGATACAGTAATCATGATTAGGAATACACAGGCGGCACAGTGGTGCAGTGGTTAGCACTGCTGCATCACGGCACCAAGGATCCGGGTTCGATCCCGGCCCCGGGTCACTGTCCATGTGGAGTTTGCACACACTCCCACTGTCTGCCTGGGTCTCACCCCCACAACCCAAAGATGTGCAAGGCAGGTGGATTGCCACGCAGAATTGCCCCTTAATTGGAAAAAATTGGGTACTCAATTTTTTTTTAATGATTGGGAATACACAAGAGGCCAGAATTGAAAGATTGGAGAAGATTACAGAAACAGTGAGGGGCAGGTCCATGGAGGAATTTGAAAACAAGGATGAAAATTTTAAGATCTATTTCTCAACTAGGAGCCAATAAAGATCAGCGAGCACAGGGTTGATAGCAGAATGGATTTTCTACAAATTAAGGCATGCGTATCAGAGTTTCGAATGACCTCAAGCTTACGGAGGGTAGAATGTGGGAGACCAGACAGGCGTGCATTAGAATAGTTGAGTCTAGAGATGAGACATGGATAAGGGTTTCATCAGATGTATTGAGACAGGGGCAAAAACAGAGCAAAGTTACAGACGCGAGGTTGGAAGCTCATCTTGGGATCAAATGTGACAGACTTAATCTTAAGACTGTTGCCGGGGGAGGGATGGAGTCAGTAGATAGGGAACGGAATTGGGAGCGAGAACCCGAAAGAATGGTTTCAGTCTTCCCAATATTTAATTGAAGGAAATTTCTGGTCACCTAGTACCACATGTCGGATAAGCAGTCTGGTCATTTAGCAACAGCGGAGGAGTAGTGGGAGTTGGTGTTATCAATGTACATGTGAAAAAGAATAACACGCCTTCAGACGAGGTCATGAAGGGCATCATGTAGATGGGAAATAGGAGAGTGCCACAGGAGGCACTAGTGCAGGACTTGGAAAAGAAACCATGAAAAATCATTCTCTAGCAAATGGGACCATGTGAGAGCAAGTCCACCCAGTTGGACAAAAGTGGAAGGGCGTTAGAGGAGGATGGTGTGGTCAACCATGTCAAAGATGCAGAGAGATTGAAGTAGAAGAGTGGCGTTTACTTTTGTTAGTCCCCATTTGTTAAGTTTGGTAAGAGCCGTTTTGGTACTGGCGGGGCGGAACATGATTGGAGGGAATCAAGCATGGAGTTCTGAGAGTTGATCACAGGTTTGGGAAGTGCCGATACTCTGGTAGAGGCCAGAAGAGAGGTTTAGAGATGGGATGGTAGTTTGGAAGGGCCGAGGGGGTCAAGGGTTAGTTTCTTGAGGAGAGGGTTGGCAGCAGATTTAAAGGATCGATAAAGCCATTTACAATATTGGCAACATCGGGGCTAGGAGGGGAAAATCGGGTGAGCAGCAATTTAGTGGAAATAGGATAAAGATAACAGAACTTGAACCTCATGGACAAGGGGAGCTCGACGGGGCATGAGGAGAGACAAGAGAGAAACTAAAAAAATTGTGAGCTTGGGGCTGGGGAAAAGAGGAGCAGTAAGGAAGCTCTGTCAGGCTGGCTAATGATAGGAAGGAGAGGCAGAACTGATCGATTACCTCCTCCTTCCTGATAAAGAAGTCCATGACTTCCTTACATTTGTTGGAGGTGTGTGTGTGTGTGTGTGTATATGTATGTATGTGTAGAGAGAGAGAGAGAGAGAGAGAGAGAGAGAGAGAGAGAGAGAGAGAGAGAGAGAGAGAGAGAGAGAGAGAGAGAGAGAGAGAGAGAGAGAGAGAGAGAGAGAGAGAGAGAGAGAGAGAGGAGTGTAAAGGTGACCGTCTGCAGTCCAGAAATCTGAGTTATCAGTACATTCCAGGATGATCCTGGGAAAAGGTGAGCATTTTAGCTGATGTGTTTGGGCTTGGTAATGTTTTCAGTGGACCAGACAGATCTCGTAGATAGCTAAACAAGTTGGCCACCATATCCGTTCAGGTCTGCATGCCTTTAGATTAAGTGAGCAGAGATGAGGGCCATACCTGGGGGAAATGTCCAGAGTGAGGGAGATTAATGGTTTATTAGGGAATAGGACCAAAAGGTGAATGTGGTAAATCAATAGCATCAGAAATGTTACAGCAAACGAAGAGCCAAATGTTGGATGGTTGGTATTTTGAAAGTGAAGTTGAGTGAATTGGGGTATAGCTTTTCCAGAGATGGATACAGGAGGTAGGCTTGTGGCACAGAAGGGGAATGTGGATGAGGAGCGATAAAATAATGATCAGAAATGACCTGTAATTGAAATCACACAATGGCAATGTCACAAAGGTGGCTGTGTATAGGTCTTGGGAGTTTACTTGGGAGGGAGAGATTTAGGGAGGATCAGGGGACAGTGAATATGATGGAGAGAGCTTGAAATCACCGAGCAAGAGAAGTTATAGAGTGCAGTGGCTGAGGGATGAAAACAGTGAAGACATCTCTGTAAGAAAATGTTTTTCGTACCTGGGAGGGTGGTACGAATTATTATTTTTAAAGTGAGGAGATACTCAAAGGAGGAGCAAGTGCTAGAGGAGTGGGGGGAATCAAGCCAAGGTGTGATCTTGTGATAAATACCACACCGCCACAGCCATGACAGGTCAAATAATGGAAGACCTAACCAGACACAGAGGCTTCATTAAGGGCAAAAGTGTCATCACCCCTCAGCTAGCTTTTCATTTGTGGCCATGATGTCAATGCAATCATACACAAGAAGCTTCTGGATAGCAAGAGCCTTGTTCACATTAACCTATGTTCCACTTAAAGTGAAGAACTATATCTCAGTCAAATAAAATCCTAGACATCATAAAGTAACAACCAGATTAAAAAGTAGGCACTACTGTCATTATCTCAATAAAATAGTAACTGAAATCAAAGAAAAAAAGAAATCGGGAACAAAGTTGGAGCAGGTGTAAAAGAAAAGCAACATAATTAGCCTTTTCAAATATGTATGAAAGCCAAATATTTCAAGAAAAAGCATCCAGAGATAAATAATTCAATCTATTTGAACATGAGCACTCTTTCAAATGCGCAGGCAGCTTGCTTTCAAGCAGAAACACAGTATCACCAAAGGCACTGTTCACTAAATAAAACCACCTACAATCAACCTTGACCATTCAGGCTAACACTGTGCAGTGAAAAAAACAATCATAATAGAAACTCAACAGATGTGTAACCTTGATATTAAAACTTGCAGTACTTGCTCAGACAAAAGCACTGTGTAATGAACCATAGGCATATAATGCCACCACTAACTCAAATAATGTCTCATAGCAGGTGATGTAAAAACTTAAAGTGGGTGATGTTATGACAAGATGGTATCATCTTAAAATCAAACATATTGAGAGAACAATGTACCCACATTTTGTT
Organism: Scyliorhinus torazame; assembly: GCF_047496885.1. NCBI lineage: Eukaryota > Metazoa > Chordata > Chondrichthyes > Carcharhiniformes > Scyliorhinidae > Scyliorhinus > Scyliorhinus torazame. The sequence goes on along the minus strand of NC_092717.1, from coordinate 130,924,008 downwards.
TCCACCTCAAAAAATATGCAATACTTCATCTGCAACACATTGGGCCTTCTCACAGGAAGATGAACTGTTCTGAAAACAGATTAAATAAAGCTCCTTAAATAAATTTAACAGCCAGAGACTGGCTGCGTGCTTATCTGGGTGACAATACAGGGTGCTATCCATAATCAGAGAAGACAATCAACCATATTTGTCTGAGACAGGTGACACTGTGAAACCCAATTCCAGCATCAAGTCAAATGACGGTGTTTGCTCTGCAAGTGCAACTCCTTTGTGTTTGTTTGATTCATATGTCGCAATATTAATTTTAAAATTTAGAGCAAGTCCATTACCCAGTTGTACGATGTGCAGAGTCTATTCAACTGTACCTTTCAATTGATATAAATGTGTGCTTGAAGAATGCATGAAGCTTTTTCTGACCAGAAACTATTTGTTCAATGGCAGTAGCTAACAGCAATTCTGAGTATTGCAGTTCAGTCCTCCTCTTGTCTGGAAAACTGAAATGTGATTAGAGGTCCAGGGAAATGGAACACTGCCTTACAATTTTAGTCATCTGCAGAAATCCATAAGCATCAGAGTGCAGACTTTTTCACTGGGACCCTCAGGAAGGAGAAAAGTCTGCCTTGGAGCACCTCTGGACAAGTGAAATAGTAAATGGAAACAAAACTTTGTGAAAACTCTACTAGGTTATTGGCTTTCTCAGTGAAAAAGTCCTTCTTACCTTCATGCTTTTAGCGCTAATCCAAACTATGTCATTTAATGATAAATTCATCAACCACTGGAAATAATTGCATTATTAGATCACTCCTTATATTCACTGATATCGCCCTAGTTTCGACAAGCTTCATAACTATCATCCCTGACATTATCATCATAAATCTTCATTAGAACTTTTCAGGTCTTCAACAGTCCAGATAGTTATAGAGGTGTGGGGAGCACAGTAACAAGGGTAAGTCCAACAAGGCGAGGAACATGGAACTTCTGCCAATTTAACAGCACAGCTTCAATATAACTGTGTTCTGTTTCCCCAATTGCACTGCGGGAGCTTTCCCTTAATATGACAGTGAAAACAGCACTCCTGTAGCACACTGTATAACAGGCGAGTGTGCATTTGTTGTCAGAGACTAGCTTCTCCGCTTTATACATATTATAAATATATATATTTACCTATGATATGCTACTTTTATTTGCCACATATTTACTAACTCCCCTAGGCAGTCTTCAACCTTCTGGTCCATTGCACTCTTGTCCATTATTTGCCTGCCATCAATTTGCATCAGTCAAATTATTTAACACATTGTGCCTATATCATTTATATATAAGGAACACAGATCCATACGGCATAGCTACCACTTCAATGCCATGGTCAAACGTTTTTGCAAGTCCAAAATGTTACACCTACTGCATTTCTTTTACCTACACGCTTGTTCATTTCCTTGCACACGTTAAATAAATCAGCCAAGCAAGCATGACCAGCACTTCAAACCCATGCTGACTGTCCCTTCAGTAGCTGTGAAAATAACAGACAAATTAATCTGACAAATGGTCCACAAACCCAACTCATCTGGTCTGTTCTACTCAGATGCTACCTGACCTGGTTTTCAAATATTTTCTATTGGGTTTTAGATTTCCAGCATCCCCAGTATTTTATTCTTACATTATTATATTAATGAATCTCCACAAACTTACTTTCAAATTGCAGCTAGCAGTGCTTTGATAAAGATTTATCCTGACGAAACGTTAGCTCAGTTTTCTCTCCACAGATGCTGTCAGGCCTGCTGAGATTGTCTAGCACTTTGCTATTACTCAGATTCCAGCATCAGTAGAAATTTGCATTTATCTTAGTGCAAAATGCATATTGGGTGCCAGTGTCATTAACATGGGGTATCGCAGAAAAGGAGCTTAAATTTGTGCTTATTTCGCAAAAGTCACGGTCCAAGGAATTTGTTCCAAGAAACATCAATCCAAGCGACTAAGCTAAAGTACAAGGGCAAAAAAAAATCCTTCAAATGATCATCTCCATTCGAATTCCCAAATATCTTGGGTATTTTTGTTCTGCATATATTTAAACCAGCGTGCGCTTTCTTTCTCCAACCCACCCTCCACAAATTTTAATAAAAGAAGTGATTAGTGATAGCTGACCATATTTTCCCTGAATTGAAGTCATTGTTTGGTCCAAGCTAGGTGTCAACTCAAATTAGCCCAAGCGGGTCCCAAGGACCCAACAATATAAATTAAGGAATTCTAATTCAAGGAGCAGAAAACCCTCCTATTAATGAGACCTTATAACAGGAACAATACCATATAGAATCACAGAAACATTACAGCACAGGAAGCCATTCCGCCCATCACCTTCCTGCACCCAGTCCACAGCCCTGCTTCTTAGAGCACTTTAAGGTGCAGATCCAGATACCTTTTAAAATAATTTAGGATCTCTGCCTCCATCACCAACTCGGGCAGTGAATTCCAGACACCCACTACTCTTCTCATGTCCCCTCTACACCTTCTGCCACTTATCTTTCAAGGTACACCTATCAGCATGCAGCATTAGATTATGAAAAGGAAGGGCAACACGGTAGCGCAGTGGGTTAGCTCTGCAGCCTCACTATGCTGAGGTCCCAGGTTAAATCCCGGCTCTGGGTCACTGTCCATGTGGAGTTTGCACATTCGCCCAGTGTTTGTGTGCGTTTTGCCCCCACAACCCAAAGATGTGCAGGGTAGGTGGATTGGCCACACTAAATTGCCACTTAATTGGAAAAAATTAATTGGGTACACGTTATTCTTTTAAAAAATAAATATTATGAAAAGGATTTTTGTGACCATGCTCATCATATGATTTTGCAAAACCAAGCAAACTTGGTCAAAGTTCTACAGTTTGTGTTGGGTGCTCAAAGAAAAATTGCTTTGAGGTAGAGTGGGTAAGCTGAGCTCATGTTAGAACTCCACTGGCAACATGTTACAGCTGTGGAGAGATCTAAAAACTCAACCTATACAAGTCCATGAGGAATAGGAAATCAATCAAATTAAAAGCAATTAAAAAGTTCTTATTGTTCTCGGCATTTACTCAGAAGCATTTTTTATAATCAAATCAATCCATCACAACACGACACACTTCACTCACCATATGAACAGTAAATAGATCCTGTCGATTCAACATTGGTAAAAAGTATGACCAGGCCGTATTCTTGGTTTTTTTGGCATAATCAAAGAAAATGTTGACTCGTTGGTGGTTTTCCTGTTTAAAACAAATACCATTTATAACATCAACACATATCAACCAGAAAACATTTAGGCAGAAAGTGAAAGTTAAAACTTGACCCTATGGGCACAATCTACTTGCCACGCTACACCTTAAATGCAGCGCAACGTCCCAGTGTCAGCGTGGGTCTCACCCCCACAACCCATGCTAAATCGCCCTTAATTGGAAAAAAATAATTTGGTATTCTAAATTTATTTTAAAAAGCGGCACAATGTGGCCAGTGGCCAATAACTGCTGAGAGACCCCGCTCCCAGGATCTACCCGGCTCGACATGCCTCACGAGATCCAACACATTCTTGCGAGATGTCGCAATGTGAAGCCTGCCCACTGTGGGCGGGATCACTTTTTAGCAAATCTACATATTAGAATGAGACAGCTAGTCATACTCTAATATGGGGCTGGTTTAGCTCAGTGGGCTAGACAGCTAGTTTATGATGCAGAACAAGGCCAGCAGCGTTCAATTCCTGTACCAGCTTACCCGAACAGGCACAGAAATGTGGCAACTAGGGGCTTTTCACAGTAACTTCATACTTGTGACAATAAAAAGGTTATTATTATTAATATTCCCAAGATCTAACAAAGGCGTTGGGATCTAACCCCCTCGCCTCTGGCGAGGTCGGGCGAGTGCCTTTCAGTACAATTCTCCACAAACGGGGACCAGATGGAACGGCAATTGTGGGGGTCTCCAAGAGGATTGCAGGCCCCCAAGGTGCATGCCCTCTGGACAGGGTGACACCGGTATGCCATCCATACACCTTGGCAGTGCCACATGGGTGCTAGCCTGGCACTGCCAAGGTGGCATGGTGGCACTGCCAGCTGGCAGAAGCACTGCCAGGATGCCAACTGGCATTTATTAAGTGGTGTCGATCAGGCCAGGGAGTGCCCCGTGCAGGACTCCTTACAGTGCATTGGAGCTTGGCCAGGGATCAAGATATGGGGATGCCATTTTAAATCTCTCCCTGCAATGAGGAGTTTGGGTGAGCAGGCTGCTCGGTACAGGAAACGGGTTTAATTTATGCCTCGGCTGCATGCTCCCCGCTGAGGCTCCGTATCTAACCAGGGTCACGCAGATAGAGTGTGTTTCTCGGCACTGCAAACTCCGGGGAAAATGCAGCTAAGAACACTCACTGTGGGACATAGTTCCAATTTGGTTAGATCGCGGCCTATGTGAAAATGAAATGAAAATCGCTTATTCTCACAAGTAGGCTTCAATGAAGTTACTGTGAAAAGCCCCTAGTCGCCACATTCCAGCACCTGTTCGGGGAGGCTGGTACAGGAATTGAACCGTGCTGCTGGCCTGCCTTGGTCTGCTTTAAAAGCCAGCGATTTAGCCCAGTGTGCTACACCAGCCCCTGTTTTCCTTTGTACTGACAAGACATCTAAAACACAAATTTTTACGACACAAGACTGAAATGTTAGCAACATACACTTGGGTCTGTCTGTTTTATATCATCACTTCCGCACAATATTCCCTCATGCTGTCAAATGTCAATAACCGACTCCAGTATTTGTCCACTCAGTCTCCAATTCTGCACAAACCCCAGGATCATTCTCCTGTGTTACAAAACTTCACAACACAAGTAAATGCCAGTTCCCTTCACCACCACTGCTAAATACTAAACACCTACTTGCAGTTACAGTCAGGCATTACAGCAGGAAAGGAGGGAATTACAGCACAAAAGGAGAGAATTACAGCACAAGATGAGGCTGCACGGTTGCCTAGTGGTTAGCACTGTTGCTTCGCAGTTCCCGCTTCCCACTTGGGTTGGTTTCTGCGCGTTCTCCCAGTGTCTGCGTTGGTGCCCTAGAGATGCTCCGGTTTCCTCCCACATGTCCCGAAAGGAGTGTTTGTTAGGTGAATTGGACATTCTGAATTCTCCCCCAATGTATCCGAACAGGAGCCAGAGAGTGTGGCGACGAGGGGATTTTTACAGTAACTTCATTGCAGTGTTAATACTTGTGACACTAATAAAGATTATTATTATTAATTCAGCCCGAGTACATGCCTACTCCCTGTAGAACAATCGGGTCAGTGCTATTCCCCCTCCTCTATCCCCAGAGCCCTGGAAATTTATTTCCAGCCTATGCCCATTTAATTTTCCATAGTAATCATTGATTGTTTCAGTTTCCACCATCCTTATAGGCAAGGAGTTTCCCACTTACTGCACAAAGTTTTTTTTCTCACTTTCCCTCTGTATGGGGGGGACGGGGGGGGGGGACCGGGGGGGGACCTTATAGGTCCCCCTAGATCTTGCAGAATCAGCAAATGGGAATAGATTTACTGTCATCCACTTTATCTAAATCTGTCATAATCATGCATACCTCTATCAAAATTCACCTCAAACTATTTTGTGCCAAGAACGTCCTACCTTCTCCAACCTAATCTTGTAGCCATACTCATCCTCGGGAGCCATTGTGATAAACTTCTTCTGACTCTCAAAAGATCTTCACATCCTTCTTAAATTTCTTAACATGGTAACCAGAACTGGACTACAATGCTAGAACTGTGGCCAAACCAGAGCTTTATAAGGTTCAGAATAATCTCCTGCTTTTCTACTCAATGAGCCATAACTTCTGACTAGTGTCAGAAAGTGATGGCCTACAGGATTTAGAAGAATATATTAAACACTTACCTTGTCTTGAAAACTGCGCTGAAACATCGGATGGCCAGATCTGCTTGGGGCCTGCATCAAAAAAGCCTCCTTGCAGGCCTCAGTGCAGACCAGCTCTAGCCAATTCAAGGAGGCCATGTCCCCTGTTTATTGCACTAGCTGCCATAAACTCCTAAGTTTAAAGAGCTCAGCAAAATTGGCAGGGAGAAAGTATTATGACCAAATTTTTTTTTTGGGGGGGGGGGGGGGGAAAGAGAATCGGCCTGTGTATCTTCAATTGATACTCAGATGTTAGGAGAGATTTTAATTCTCCTAACTTTTTCCAGAGTAAGCATTGGTCAAACCCCATCCAACATTAGCAATTTAAACTAGCCTTTTTTTGAACGATACCCAGCACAAGGAAATTGCCCACGGTGCCATCATCAGCATGCAGACAAGCTGCCCAACCTCTGCAGCTTTCAACAAGAACACCAAAGGCTGAACATGTGTTACCCTGCTGCGTTCGGTACATGTGCTGGAGCCCTTATGGGAAATGGCAATCCTGAACCTCCACCCAGAATTAGGCAAGTTCACATTTCTTAATAGAAAGCTGGATAAAGGGCCAGATTCTGCTCTCAGCAGTGACCAAACAATGCCAGCTGTTCATTACAATGTGGGAGCATGGTGCATGGTGGAAACACCTAAAGTGACATGGCAAGTAGGAATCTTGTAACAGAGCAAGCAATTATGCATCTCCTTAACCAATCAAATCAAAGAATCATTAATGATCAATCTAGTCAGGAACTGTCAGTTAGAATATTTAATTCAATGTCAAATCAGTTAAGGGCGACAGTGAAAAAAATATGGGATTGAGAAAAAAAAATTAAGTATCCAACACAAATTATAATCTCAATACTTATAAAAGTCAATTTTGTCAGTAACTCAAGACTCATCATGCTGTCAAAAATGACCTTAAACCGGGATGGACAAATGATATTTGTGTGAGCACTAAGCAGAGCAGCATTACAGTTTTTGTATTTCAATGTGGAGTCTCTCAGCTAGATGAGTAGAGTGTAGTTTCTGGAGGAGCAGGGTAACCCGGACAGCAACTGCCTAATTTCCCCTTTTAACTGCACAAGTGCAGTTGCTGACCGATTTACACTTTAATAATAATGATGAGCACTGCAAGCCTCACCCACTATTTCTAAAGCACAAGCAAAATCCAGATTGAAAAAAGGAAAAAGCAAAGGCTCTTATGAGCATATAATCTTTTTCTAAAGTTAGTAGTGGCAGAACAAATGGTAGGATGCAAGCAGCGAGGAAAGTATGGCTGTGAAGGATAAAAAGAATAGCAGCTACATAAAATATATTTTTTTATTATTGACAATAGAAGGAATTTATAGGTTTATTAGAGAAGGATGAATGTTAGATGCACTGTATAAAATAAATTAGATCTGGGGGAAAAAACACCAGCCATAAAGGCACGGACCAAAGTCATTTAAAAGGAACCAGGAGAAATGACAGAAAAGCCTCGGAACACAAATGATTCGATCACCTTAGATACCAATAACTGCAAATGAGCCAACATAATACCACTGTTCAAAAGCAGAGAGAAGGATAAACTGGGTGACTACAGACTCAGTGGTGAACAAATGATTAGAATTCACAGAAAAGAATGAGTTCCACAAGTATCTTTCACAAGAGTCTCAGAACAGTTAGTGGGATGAAATATTGAAAGATAAAAGTACAAGAATAAAGATGGCTCGATGAAATAATCTATTTTCATTTTCTGTTGATCCTCCCCAAATAGCTACTAAGAAGGATGGTTGATATTTTGAGCTAGAATAGAAGATATGGGCATGAATCACCCCAAGAAATTACTACGTCATTTTGGGCGAGTTTGTGGGGTTTCTCCTGCTGGCTTGTTGTGCGAGATCGACAAACACATCTGTTTTGGACCTACAGAGTGGAGGAGTTTCTCACCGGTCTCGCCCATAGTTGAACCCATCGGCTAGACAGGTTTCTCCGGGATCAGGCACCATTTTGAAAGGATGTCCCAATCTCCAAGTGAGCTTCCACCTAGGACAATGCTACTCCCGCGGACATGGGCATTGATGGGGTCGCTGAGGCCCCCACCCTTTCAGCCCACCTCCAACGTTTATGAGGCATGCTCATGAACTCCACACCCTTCATGGGCATGACCACCCCACCTCAGGCCCGAGGCTTGGCAGTGCCAACCTGGCACTGCCCTGACCAGCCAGGGGGCTCCAATGGACTCAAAGACTCTAGAGTGGCCAACACGTTTGGTTTCTGCTTGTGGAGACGAGGATAATTCGGCACGGATGGTGACTCCCAGATGGCAGAATGCAGCACCCATATTTAAACAAACCTAATGGCTCATTTAAATATAATTACCTGGATCACACCCAGCGAGGGCATGATCCAGATAGCCCAACGGGTCAGTGTACTCAAAAGTGGTTTTGTGCCCGGGGCGACGAGATCAACACCAGGTGCAACAGGGTGACAAAATCATCCCCAAATCAAGAGGTGTGTTGACAAAACATTTCATTTTGCACTCAAACTTAAGTGAAGATGCCAAATATCAAACATTCACGACAATTTAGACAAGAGAAAAGGATGCAGATTGGTTCACAAGTTGACTCTGCGTGGCCTAGGCATCGTCTTTCTTAAAAATAAATTTAGAGTACCCAATTATGTTATTTTCCAATTAAGGGACAATTTAGTGTGGCCAGTCGCCCCAACCCCATCTTTGGGTTGTGGGGGGTGAAACACACGCAGACACAGGGAGAATGTGCAAACTACACACAGACAGTGATCCGAGGACGGGATTGAACCCGGGTCCTCAGCACATAGGCAGCAATGCTAACCACTGCACCACCCTGCCGCTCTAGATATTGCAAGGAGAAAACACAGGAAAACTAGTGACTCTCCAAATTCCCAGGTAATTCAAAGAAGGCACAAGGTTTGAACATATTTCTTTTGTTTTCAGAGAACAGGTCCTCACACATGAATGTATATCACTTATAGCAAACTCAACAGATTATGATAAATTGTTCGTTCATGCACCTTTTAGCACACTCAGAAATGTTCAGCAGTGCAGCCTAATCGCAGAATCACATTGAATGTTGTTTGTAATAGGCAAAGTGTAGATTGTACTCAACCAACCATGCTTGCAAAACTCTCTTTTTTTTTTTTTTAAATAAATGTAAAGTGCCCAATTCCTTATTTTCCAATTAAGGGCCAATTTTAGTGTGGCCAATCCACCTACCCTGCACATCTTTGGGTTGTGGAGGGAGACCTACGCAGACACGGGGAGAATGTACAAATTCCACACGGACAGTGACCCCCGACCAGGATCGAACCAGAGTCCTCTGCTAACCACAGCCATCGTGCTGCCCACCCATGCTTGCAAACCTCAAGACAATATCTACTACAAGATGTGATTCTCCTTCAACAGCAACTTCCAAACCAGTGATCTCTACCCACCTAGAAGATCAAGGACATCAGATGCATGGGAACACTATGTTCTTCAAGTTCCCTTCCAAGCCAATCACCATCGTGACTTGGTGCTACATCGCCATTGTGTCAAAATCCTGAAACTTCCTTCCAAACAGCATTATGGGTATACCAACACTACATGGATTGCAGCAGTTCAGGAAGGCAGCTCACCACCACTTTCTCAAGGGATTAAGGGATAGTCAATAAATGTTGGTCTAAGCAGCGAAGCCCACATCCCCTGAACGAACAGAAAACCTTGCGGCTTTTTGAATTACCCAGGTACGTGGGGTGGGTTCTTGTCAACTATAAGCACAGTTTGAAATTCAGCTTCTTGCATTGATTCTGACCAGTTCAAAACATAAAGCTTCAAAATATTTCTCTCCTTTCAGCAATATTAAAGTTCTGTACTACCAAGCGACTGCTTGGAGGTTCATTATTGTGGAGAAAGTGATTTTGTTTTCATGAAATGAATGTTAAGTAGCTTAATGTGAAGAAATTTGGGCAAAAAAATTTCAAAATAATAAAACTGGAGCTAGAGCCATAGATATAACTTTTTATTTTCACAGTCCCAGTTCAGAGCTTATGGTACAACGGTACAGGTATCAAGTTTTCAGAAATGTGATTTACCATCCATTAGAATTTCATTTCTGACTTACAAAGCTTTTATGCCTTCGATACTGATGAAAAAATTTACCTGCTGATTTTAACAATTGCGCAAAATACTTCTTCATTTTACATAAAAAGTCATTGCTCACCATTTGCACTGCATGGTTGTCAAATTCATAATCATATCCAATCCTCAACAAACATGCAATGCTCAAAATAACTGTTACACAATGAAAAGATCCTTTAATAGTAAACATACCTGTAGCATGTCATCGATCATAGTCAGAATGTACTGCACAGTTTGCTCTTTGGAAATGTGGGCCATTAAGTTCAAAAAGGTTTTGGCGCACTAAAAAACAAACACCAAATTATTTACTTTTATCTTAGACACAAAATTTCAAAAATTGCGAAAGTGGGACTTAATTTGCAAACCAGTGAAAATATGCATAAAACACAAATAGTGAGCAGCATGCTTGTACCCAAAACGTGAATCATTTTGGGATTTATGGAAGGAATAATATCAAAACAGCTGTTAAGGTAAAATAATTACAAATGAAAACCAAAATGCACTATTTTGTTCCTTTAGCAGATGGAATACACATTAATGCTTTGAAATCTGCAAGGACAAAATAGTAAGACAGGAACACAGGGCAGAATTTTATGGCCCTGTCCATTATGTGGCATCAGTGGCACAGTGGTTTGCACTGCCTCACAGTGCCAGGGGCCTGGGTTCCATTCTAACCTTGGGTGACTTGTCCGTGTGAAGTTTGCACATTCTCTGTCGGTGTGGGTTGCCTCAGGGTGCTCCAGTTCCCTCCCACAATTCAAAGATGTGCCCCTTAGTGTCCAAAACGTTAGGTAGGGCGATTGGGTTATGAGGATCGGGTGGATTGTGGGCCGAGGTAGGCTGCTCGAGGGGTCAGTGCCGACTCAATGGGCTGAATGACCTCCTTCTGCGCTAGTGATTCTATGACTAGATAGGCCAAATGGCCTCATGTTGTAATGTAGGGATTCTAATGGAGAGGGGTGGGGCTAGAAAATGTGACAGCCCATTTCAAAAGTGCATGGGAGCAGAAGATCCCACCGGTGGAAAATTCCATCCATGGTATCTATGCTTTTGCAGTGTGAAAGATACCACGAATATCTATTATGGAACCTGGGGTAACAAGTTTCCTTCCATATTTTTCTAATTTCGAACTCTACATTCCTCAAAATAACATTTTTCAGCACATGAAATAAAGTGGATTCAATTTTTATATAGCAAATAAAATCAATTTTCAACATTAACTGTTGTATATTCAATCCAAAAATAATATTTCATTCTTTTTTCAAAATGAGCTTTTTGTCCAACAGTAGAAAAAAATGTCAACATGGTCATCAAAAAACCCTCCACCAATCTCTATTTTTGAATTACAAACAGATCACGTTCAGGTCATCTTAAGCAAGTTGTTTCTGCAAAATCCAAATACATTCCTCAGATTCACACTAGATAAGCCTTTAGAAATAGTTTTTCGGCGACATCAGCAGCGTAATTACCTCCCCTGATCGGAGAGGAGAAAAACGTAATATAACCTTGGAACTGGAGAGTAAACAAATACTAAATCCAAGATGGTAGTTAAACAGGATGGAGAAGTTAAGAATCTGTTTTATTTTTGAAAAGGGGAGTAATGGTTATAAAAGGAGAGAAACTCAGGAGAAAATGAAGACTTATTTTTTAAAAAGAGGACTTAGGAGCAAGAGAAGACCATTGGAAATGGAAATTTCATTATAGCACAGGAAAGAATGCTCTTTGTTAATATTCATACATCCGCAATTGACATACCAGCATTAAAAAGTTACTGGTTAACTGTAAAAAGATATTCCACACACCAATGTGTGTGATAGGTATAAGAATTTAATCTACTGATTCCAGATTATACCTGATGGCCTTCATTATCCAGTATCCGTTGTTTATCTTCTGAACGAGCAGCTTCAAACTTTTTAATGAATTCACAATCTTCACATGAAATCATCTGCCCTCTGAGGAAAGAACACAAGCGTCAGTGCATAGTATTCTGAAAGAGCACATTAACGCAGCTACAGTGTCTCAAATCCAGCTATCCAAAAAGCAGGCATGTTTTAAGTTGCATTGCATGAATTTTAGTTATTATTGGATGAGTAAAATAACTTGTTCAGCTAGGTCCTGCATTGGCATGATGGCACACCAACAAGTTATCAGATGCATCTGTCTTTCCCCCCCACACAAAGTGATCCAAGTGACCTTGACCCTTATGCTACTCAAAAACTAACAAGTTCAGAAATCCAGCACGGACTCACTGTCTTGGATTAGCCCGTTTTGAGACACACTACCTGTATGCACAATATTAAGATCGATGTACAGACTGAATTGTTATAAGGAAAATTTGAACTTCCAGTTATTCACTTAAATAATGACTAGTTAAGATTTCACGTTTTAAACTGCTGTATCACATGACAAAAAGGTAACTTACACTTTATGGAAATAAGCACTTTGTTTTTGTTTTTTTAAATCACTCTCTGCAAATCTACAAGTCTTATAGAAGACAGTTCACAATTACTCCCATCATCCAGTGGCTTTTTTTCCTTTCCACTTTCCCAACTGGGTCACTTTTTCTTAAATATAAATTTAGAGTACTCAATATATTTTTTCTAATTAAGGGGCAATTTAGCATGGCCAATCCACCTACCCTGCGCATCTTTTGGGTTGTGGGGGTGAGATCCCAGCCCCAGGTCACTGTCTGTGTGGAGTTTGCACATTCTCCCAGTGTCTGCGTGGGTCTCACGCTCACAACTTAAAGATGTGCAGGGTAGGGTGGATTGGCCACGCTAAATTGCCCCTTAATTGGGAAGAAAAATAATTGGGTACCCTGAATTTATAAAAAATAAATCTTTGATCATAACTGCCTTTCATCTTAGAAGTAAAAGGGATAGGTTCCAGCACAATTGCTTACAACTTAATATCAATACCACTGGGACCTTGGGAGATACAAGCTCTGCCCACTGTACATTTAGACACTGTCGGTGCCCCCCAGGTGTAAATATGTTGCAACTTCTTCAATAGAACTGAACAATCGGTCTTCTGATCTCTAAGAATTAAACCACCCAGACTTACTGTTGTAGCCATCTGGGATGGCCACTTTCAGAACACAAAATGGACGCTCAGAGTAGGGAAATATGGACAATACTAAGTAACAAGCAGGCACAGAGCCTGAATGTATATTTGGGAAGCAGTCAGCAGACGGAATCGAAACTCTAGGGTCGATTAACATATTGATGGCCCATCTCCGAGGAACAAAGGAATAATACTCAGGTAGCCGATACTGTCACAGATATCCCGGCGCCAGTACCCCAACCGAAAGACACAAACAAAGCAAGGCCAACGGCCACCTAGGACATGCCCAGCCATCAGGGCACCCACCCCCTTATTGGTTTATATAGATGACAATGATCAAGAAGTCGCCCAATTAATTGGGACCAAGTTTAAGGCCCGCCTAAAAGCGCACAAAGCCCCTGCAAGTATAAGAAGGAACCCCCACCAGAGATTCAGCCTCTTGGATTTGGCTCTCAAGTGGAGACCCATCCACCAGCATCACCAGAAGCAAGTAAGTTCAAGGTCAACGCTCGCTACCAGACGAACGACCTTAGCTGTACTCCTGTTAACTCTTCGAACCCAACAGCCTCAGATCCGAACAACGGCCATTGTTCCTCTGACCTAAATGGGCACCCGAAGTTAAGTATAGGTGTTAGTGATAGAGATAGTTTAGTTTGTAGTATCATCGTGCATGAATAGATCTTACTGTGTGTAAATAAATACCACTGACTTTGAACTAACTGGTGTATTGGCTCTTTGATCGGTATTCGGGTTGAACCTTGTGGCGGTATCGAGAGACACCTGCCGACTCTGAAACTATACACATAATTAGGATTAAGAAAGGCGACCATATTGACCGCCATATTTATAACCAAATAAATATAGCAACACAGTCAAGCAGATTCCAACATGTCACATTCCCCTTTCATTTCCCCTAAATTTAAAAGACTATAAGTTGCAAAAAAACAATGTTCCAAATTGCAGCAGTAAAATAATGAGGAAAACAGAACCAGGCAATGGTTCATAAAGGGCCAGCAGTTGGAGTATGAGTACTACCAGGTAAATTTTGAAGTTACAGTATGCCAACAAACACCACTCCAAAAGGTCTACTACTTCTAAAGCAGGTATGGAATTAGCATGAATTTGGATTAATTGTCCACTAAATACAGATTATTTAACTTTCCAGGCATCTAAGAGACCTTCTCACATTGAAAATACATGAGGGGACCCACACCAGCAGGGAACTTTCAAATGTTAAAATGGATTCAAGTAAATGCTGCAAGAACATTAATCTGACTTTATAATGTTTTAAGATTTATCACACATTTTCATGCAATCGCTTTCTAAACAAAGTAAATCGTGTTACAAGGTCAACATGAATGAGACCTTTTAAAAATCTGAAATTTAAGTACAATCTATGACTTTTTTCCCCCAGTTGATTTCAGGCTGTCAATATTTATCACCAAAATGATTTTGGACTTCAAAATATGTATGAAAATGGCTCTGGTTAAAATTCTGTGAAAAGGAACTCAGAATCATGTGATATGACTCATGTGCAAAATGAAACCATTGACGTGTAATTTTGAAAAATGAATCAGGTCACATGATTCTGATGTTCCAAAGCCTTTTCACAGAAGCAGTCTGGTTTACACAGTCTATAACTTGTCATTAGAAACCAAGTCCATAACGGCTTGCCATTTCCACCCACTGACGTCACTTTTGCCAATACCAGGATGGAACCTTCAGTGGTTCAAGGTGAAATGGTCATGTGGATTACAATACACAGATTGAATAAAACATCAACAAGTGCTGATACTAAACAACTTACAGTAAAATCTGGCCAATATTTTATATATTTAACTTAGAATTTCTTGTTCTACAGGGTTCTACAAGCTGTGGCTGGCCATTTGTGAAAAGCTGAACTGAAGTTGAACAAGGAAAAGAAAAAGTCCAACATTATTTTTCTTCAACTCTTTTCAAATACTTTTGTGCAAACGTTTCCCCTTTTTGAAGAGGAAGCACGAGGGACATATTTAGACCTATTGTGCTGTGAATTAGCAATGCCTGCATTTCTTTTCGATCTCATTCCATAGTGAAGGCTGGTGTTGATATCCACCATTTACAAACTGGATTGTGTCAGATATTGGAAGTGCCACAGTTTCCAAGTTATGGTATAAACAAGCCTAATGTAGTGTAATAAGTGGTTACAGTTGAAATCAACAAAGCCAAGTCTTGTGTGCTTACTTGCACATTATTTTAAAACAAAAGAATAATGGATGCTAAAAACTTTAAGCAAAAACAGAATGTGCTTGAAATACTCATCAAGTCTGGCAGCAGCTTTGGAGGAAGAAACAATTTCAACATTGAGTCAGATATGATATCTTCACAACCCCAAGAGTCATATTAGATTTGAAACATTAACCGTTTCTCTCTCCATAGATACTGCCAGACTTGCTGAGTATTTCCAGCACTATTATTTGATGACGACTGTCCCAACATGTCTACCATGGAATAAAAGGGAAAATAGTTACTTCATCTCCGAGTAGGCAAAAGATGAGAAGCCATCATAATTTTCTGGACACATAATGAAGGGAGTTACTACACTGGTTGGAAGAGTGAAATGTCTGTTGCGAGTTGTGTCACAACAACAAAATGCAAATACTTTAGCTTGAACAGTTTTGGAAGAAGCAAAAAATTTTAAGCAAATAACTCTTTAATGCCGATTTTACAATGTCTAATGCTGAAAGAAATTGACATACGTAAGTAGCTGCATCCTAAAAGTTAATTTCCTTATAAGAAATTCTATTCAGCCATTATACATTAAAGAAGTGACTGAACGTGTTGTTTCTCAATTAAGAGAGCGAGATGAAGTGTTCCCTGTGCCAAATAAGAAAATTGACCACAAATCATACAAACAGCTGTCAATCATTCAAAAGCCACATTTTTTCTGGGTAATTATTGGGTTTAAATTTTTAACAGAGAGAATATATAGTCTTTTTCTCTCCACATCCTCCTCAAACATCCAACTTCCCCACCACCCCCCTAACATAAAAATTAAATAGATTGGTATGTTAACATTGAACCCTTCTACCAATCCGCAACATATCTGAAGTGCCTGCATACTTATGTTTAATGTAATTTGTTACTTTAACACATTAAAACATATCAGGATTTTTCACAAAATATGACTAGATCAGATGGGTCATTATCTGTGCGGAGTCTGCACGTTCTCCCCGTGTATGCGTGGGTTTCCTCCGATTTCCTCGTACAAATCCCAAAAGACGAGCCATTAGGTAATTTGGACATTCTGAATTCTTCCTGTGTACCCGAACAGGTGCCGGAATGTGGCAACTAAGGGCTTTTCACAGTAACTTCATCGCAGTGTTAATGTAAGCCTACTTGTGACAATAAAGATTATTATTAAAGAGACAATGAAGCCAACTGAGTAAGTTAAGGTCAGACACGGAATGATACAACAGAAGATTCTGCTATCAATTGTGAACATTTCTACGATTAATAGAAATAAACTATTTAGTTGTACTCACTGAAGGTAAGATTGCCAGTTGACCTTATTTGCCCGAACTTCTGCAGCCTTTGCAGCAATAATATTAGTAGGAACTGCAGCATCCACAGCACCTCTGATGTCCATCTTGCTCACTGCTGGATGCTTGAATAGTCTAAAGACAAACACAGTTTCACTTATTGAACAATTTCACCAAAAGATGAATTTGATTCTGCAGATCACCATTCAGTACAGCAACTAGTTGCTGACAAATGTTCCCTCCCAATGCTGCAACCTACCCCATTTCATTACTTGAATACAAGCTACAAGAGGGAAAACCAAAATATCAGGTTCAACATTTGTAAAAGCATTCTATAAAACTATACACTATTAAAATAGAATCCCGATCCCGCCCTGGATCGCCACTTGCATTCAGGCCTCCATGCAACCAATCGGCTATCCAGCCACGCCAACAGGACGTCACTGCTTCACAGGCTTTTTAATCACCTCAGTTATCGGACTTCTTGCAAGCCCCATTTGAGGTCTGCATCAAGCAACTCTAACCTCGAGGTTTCTCCTCAACTCAGTCTAAATGGCCTATCCTGTATCCGGAGACTGAAATGTATCCGGAGACTGAAATGCCTTGCTCGCGCGCGGCTCGTGACCCCTCCCTGGCCAGCCAGAGGAAACAACATTCCTGCAACCAGTCTGTCTAGCCCAGGCAAAATTTTATATATTTCAATTAGATCCCCTCTGATTCTTCTAATTTCCAGTGAATACAAGCCCAGTCGACCCAATCTCTCCTCAGTAGACAATCCTGCCATCCCACGAATCACACAAAACTCCATGTGTGGTCTCACCAAGGCCCTCTACAGCTGCAGCAAGACATCCTCCTGACTCATGCCCTCTTGCAATAAAGGCCAACATACCATTTACCTTCCTAACTGCTTGCTGTACTTGCATGGTTACTTTCAGCGACTGGTGTGTACTAGGACACCCAGGTCCCTTAATACGGAATCTATCACTATTAATATTCTGCCATTCCGTTTCTCCATCTGAAGTGGAGAACTTCACATTCATCCACATTTTACTGCATCTGCCCTGTATTTTCCCACTCATTCACTTTGTCTAAAATTACCTCCTCCTCAGCACTCACATTCCCAATAAGTTTTTATGTCGACAGTAAACTTGGAAATATTACTTTTGGCTCCCATACCAAATCATTGATATGTATCATAAACAGCTGGGGTCAAGCACCGATCTCTGTGGGGACCCTGCTAGTCACTCCCTGCCACTTTGAAAAAGGCCCACTGATTCACACTTCCAGTTTCCTATCTGCTATCCATGCCAATACAGTACCCCCTATAATTTTGCAAATCCAAATACACATTCACTGGTTCACCCTTTTGTATGCTACATTCTCAAAATACTCAGGTTTCGGAACCATAACTTCCTTTTCATAAATCCACGTTGACTTTGTCTAATCCTGTTTGTATTTTCTAAGTGCCCTGTTATTGTATCCTTTATAATAGACTAGCATTTTCTGATGTTAGGTTAACTCGTCTATAATCCTCGGTTTTCTCACTCCCTCCTTTTTCAGGTAATGGGGTTACATTTGCACCCTCCGGGGCAGCATGCCACAGTGGTTAGCACTGGGACTGCGGCGCTGAGGACCGGGGTTAGAATCCCAGCCCTGGGTCACTGTCCGTGTGGAGTTTGCACATTCTCCCCATATCTGCATGGGTTTCACCCCCACACCCAAAGATGTGCAGGTTAGGTGGATTGGCCACGCTAAATTGCCCCTTAGTTGGAAAAAAAATAATCGGGTACTTTAAATTTATTTAAAAAAACATTTGCACCCTCCAATCTGCAGTGGACTGTTCCAGAATCTAATAGAATTTTGCAAGATATGATAAACAATGCATCCACTATCTCCATGGCACCTCCTTTAGTACACTGGGATATATTGGCTTTCCATTACACAAATACGAATTTGCTTCAAATCCTCCTGCTCATGAGATCTCGATTCCTTAGCATTTCTGGGAAGTTATCGGAGTCTTACGCCGAAGACAGAACTAAAATAGTTGTTTAATTGTTCGGCCATTTCTTTGATTGGAAAGTCTCCCTGTTGCAGACTGTAAGGGGCCAGCGTCTTCCCCAATCATAATAAAAGCAAATTACTGCGTGACCCAAAGGTGTGCAGCTTAGACAAAAGGGTCATCTGGACTCGAAACATTAGCTCTTTTCTCTCCCTACAGATGCTGCCAGACCTGCTGAGATTTTCCAGCATTTTCTCTTTTGTCTTCCCTAATGATTATTTTCCTTATTTACTTAGCCTGCAAATTAATATGATGCACTATTTAAAGGGGTCCAAAGATGTGTTAGGTGAATTGGCCATGATCAATGAGCGGGTTTTACAGAATAGGGTGGGAGAAGTGGGCCTAGGTAGAGTGCACTTTCGGAAGGTTGGTGCATACTCAATGGGCCGAATGGCCTCCTTCTGCACTGTAGGGATTCTATGCTAGCAATTGAATTTGAAGCCTGGGCGGCACAGAGGACCCGCGTTCAAATCCCGGCCCTGGGGTCACTATCGGTGTGGAGTTTGCACGTTCTCCCCGTGTCTGCGTGGGTTTCACCCCCACAACCCAAAGATGTGTAGGGTAGGTGGATTAGCCATGCTAAATTGCCATTAAATTGTAAAAAAAATTGGGTACTCTAAATTCATTTTTTTAAAAAAGAATTTGAAGCCTACTGCTCTAACCTGTCAAGAGTTCAAAATTGCACAGTTCATTTTCTAATCACCAGCAACTACCCTTCTGGGATGGGCAAATGGGGTTTTGGGAGGTCAAACTGGCTCCAGAACAATGCTAGAGGATTGGAACAATGCCAGCCAGTCCTCCAAGGTATTGTTGATAATAAACTAGCCAATAGCTAGAAGAGAGATTCTTTTGACTCCATTCCATACAATTCTTCACACCAATGTCGGAACAGCAAAGATAGTCCCAAGTACACTGGTTCACCAGGTCCCTTCATCAAGAGTTTAGACAGATGGTAGTTATACACAATCAACTCTAATAATTATTTTCTTCCCCTAAATCAAATGGGCAACTACTATTAGACTTGCATGCATTGTTTTATACCTTCCCAAAACTAAGGTTATGGGTTATCCACTATCAGTATAGTTTTGCTATTAAACCACCAATTGTAAGGATTTGGGTGGGATTTTTGCACCTCTTCGTGACTTGTAGACAAGCATTCAAAATGCAAAAATAATTTTTCACTCAAATTTGTTCATTTAGTCTTCTGAACACATAATATATATACACACACAGAAATTGCAGCTAGTGAAGATTACTGTCAACTGTAAGACATTCTAACAAATATTTTAGTGAAGAGTGCCTTTTAATCTACCAAATTCAATACAATGCTCATCTTCTGAAGATTGAAGTTAATTGAATGGTTTCAAGTTTTTAAAACTAGCATATTAGTAATGAATCTCAAAAATTAAACTCCCGTTTAGTTCCTTTGTAATGAACACTTCCAGCTGAAGAAAAAAAAACTGAACTTTCACTCCTAACAGTGTCGCAGTAGCAGCAGCCTTTGTTGACAGTCTTCAGTTCTATTTTTCTGCACTTAAATGGCACTTGGAACACCAGTGCACTAAGAGCACTGCACAACAGAAACAGCGCTTACATGTTATTTAGCACTGTTAACTGAAGTTAAATAAGTTAGTGAAGACTCACTTAAATAAGTTAACTCATGGGATAAAATGGGTTTTGTGAAGGGAGGCATTTGTTAGTGAATGTGCTGGGGTTCGATGAGGCCAGAAAAGGACTGGGGTGAGCACAGCAAGAAGTCTCTACAACACCAGGTTAAAGTCCAACTGGTTTGTTTCGAATATCTAGCTTTCGGAGCACTGCTCCTTCCTCAGGTGAAAGAAGAGATAGGTTCCAGAAACATTTATATAGATAAATTCAAACATGCAAGACGCAAGTCTTTGCAGGTAATTAATTCTTTACAGGTCCAAACAGAGCAACTGGAGAGAGGGAGAATCACAGGTTAAAGAAGTGTGAATTGTCTCAAGCCAGGACAGTTGGTAGGATTTTGCAAGCCCAGGCCAGATGGTGGGGGGGGTGGGGGTGGGGGGGGGGGGGGGGGGGGGGGGGGGGGGGGGGGTGAATGTAACGCGACATGAATCCAAGGTCCCGGTTGAGTCCGTAATCATGTGTGCGGAACTTGGCTACAAGTTTCTGCTCGGCAATTCAGCATTGTCGCCAGTCCTGAAGGCCGCCTTGGAGAACACTTACCCGAAGATCAGAGGCTGAACACCCTTGACTGCAGAAGAAGTGTTCCCCGACTGGAAGGGAACATTCATGCCTGCCGATTGTCGCGCAATGTTTGTTCATGCGTTGTCGCAGCGTCTGCATGGCCTCGCCAATGTATCACGCTTCGGGACATCCTTTCCTGCAGCTTATGAGGTAGACAACGTTGGCAGAGTCGCACGAGTATATACCATGAACCTGGTAGGTGGTGTTCTCACGTGTAATGGTGGTACCCATGTCGATGATCTGACACGTCTTGCAGAGATAGCCATGGCAGGTTGTGCTGTATTGTAGTCGCTGTTCTGAAGGCTGGGTCGTTGCTGCAAACAATGGTCTGTTTGAGGTTGCGCAGTTGTTTGAAGGCAAGTAGTGGGGGGGTGGGATGAGTCTTCATTGATGACATGTTGAAGGCTGTGAAGATGTCTTAGTGTCTCCGGCTCCGGAGTAAGTACTGGACGACGAGGGTACTCTGTCGGTTGTGTCCCGTGTTTGTCTTCGGAGGAGGTTAATGTGGTTCTTTTTGCTGTCGCGCGTTGGGAACTGTCAATCGATGAGTCGAGCGCCATATCCTGTTCGTATGAGGACATCTTTCAGCGGACTGCAGATGTCCTGTTACACTCCTCCTCGTCTGAGCAGATCCTGTGTATACAGAGGGCTTGTCAATAGGGGATGGCTTCTTTGCGTGTTTCCGGGTGGAAGCTGGAGAAGTGGAGCATTGTGAGGTTATTCGTGGGCTTGCGGTAAAGCAAAGTACGGAGGTGACCGTCCTTGATGGAGACGAGGGTGCCCAGAATGCAACCGATTCTGGGAGAGTAGTCCATGGCGAGTCTGATGGAACTTACTGATGTCATCGTGTAGTCATTGCAGTGATTCTTCGCCATGGGTCAAAAGGAAAGGAAAAAAATGTTGTCTATGTATCTGGTGTACAACGTAGGTTGAAGGTACTGTGCGGTGAGGAGGTCTTGTTCAAACTTGTGCATGAAGATGTTGGCATATTGAGGTGTGCATTTGGTCCCCATGGCTGTTCAGTGTGTCTGGATGAAGAACTTGTTGTTGAAGGTGAAGACGTTGTGATCCAGAATGAAGTGGATGAGTTGCAGGATTGCATCTAGAGATTGACAGTTGTCGATGTGAGTACGAAGGCTGTTGCAGTAATGCCATCGTCATGGGCGATGCTGGTAGAGTGCTGAGACGTCCATTGTGACGAGGAATGTTCCTGGTTCAACTGATCTACGGGTGCTAAGTTTTCTGTAAGAAGTCAGTTGTATCGAGAGAGAAGCTGGGCGTTCCTTATACGGTGGATTTCAAGATGCTCTCGATGTAGCCAGGGAGGTTCTCACACAGGGTCCATTGCCTGATATGATAGAACGGCCTGGTGTGTTGGCCTTGTGTATATTCGGGAGGCAGTAGAGATCTCCAACGTGGGATGAGAGGGCGTAGGGTGCTCTGAATGTCTGGATCCAAGGTCTTGATCAGTCTGTTGAGTTGGTGGATCTGCAGGTAACTGTCTGTAGTGTTCCTGGTTGTTGAGTTGTCGGTACACTTCTTTGCAGTAGTCCGTTCTGTTCAGTATGACGGTGGCCCCCTCCTTTGTCTGCTGGTTGATGACGATGTTGGGGTTGTCTTGAGAGCGTCGATGGCGTAGCGTTGTGCTTGGGTGACGTTCGGGGCTTTCTTGTGAATGCGACTGATGAATCTGGCATTTTTTAGTAAGGTCAATGGGGCTGATCTCTGGGTTTGTGTGGACAGGGAAGATCCCGTGGTCTGACGTTGCAGAATATTATTGGGAATGGGCTATTATTGGGTGGCGAATATTGCTATGGTTAGGAAATGGGTTGTGGGAGGTGTGGGAGCAGGGTGGAAACAGCATCATACAGGGGTCCATGTTTGAGGGCTTTACCATTCTATCTTTTTTAAAAAATATATATTTTATTCAAATTTTAAACAGATTTTCAACAAACCCACCCCCCCAACAAAAAGAAACAAGAACACAACAATAAAAAATTTATACAAAAATTATACTTTGGATTTCCCCATATATAATAACCCCCCATATGACATTTAAAAGCACCAATAGGGAAGCCCCCCACCCATCCAAACATCCCCCCAAAAGACCCCCCCCCCCCTCTCTCCATGCCCCCGGGCTGCTGCTGACTGCCTCCTAACGCTCCACGAGATAGTCTAGGAACGGTTGCCACCGCCTGAGGAACCCCTGCACAGACCCTCGCAAGGAAAACTTTATCCTCTCCAGCTTGATGAACCCTGCCATGTCATTGATCCAAGCTTCCACACTAGGGGGCTTCGCATCTTTCCATAATAGCGAAATCCTCTGCCGGGCTACCAGGGACGCAAAGGCCAGAATACCGGCCTCTTTCGCCTCCTGCACTCCCGGCTCGTCCATTACCCCAAATAATGCCAACCCCCAGCTCGGCTTGACCTGAGCTTTCACCACCTTGGACATAGTCCTCGCAAAACCCCTCCAAAACCCAACCAGTGCCGGGCACGACCAGAACATACGGACGTGATTTGCCGGGCTTCCCGAGCACCTCCCACGCTTGTCCTCCACCCCAAAGAACCTACTCAACCTCGCCCCTGTCATATGCACTCTGTGAGTAACTTTGAACTGTATTCAGCTGAGCCTGGCGCAAGAGGAGGAAGAATTAACCCTACTCCGGGCATCAGCCCACAGACCCTCATCTATCTCCTCCCCAAGCTCCTCCTCCCACTTGCCCTTTAATTCCTCTACCGAGGCCGCCTCCTCTTCCTTCAGCTCCTGGTAAATCACCGAAACATTGCCTTCTCCAACCCATACACCCGAAATCACCCTGTCCTGAATCCCCTGAGCCGGGAGCAGCGGAATTCCCTCACCTGCCGCCTCACAAATGCCCTCACTTGCATGTACCTGAAAGCGTTTCCCGGGGGGTAACCCAAACTTCTCCGCCAGCGCCCCTAGGCTCGCAAACGTCCCATCGATGAACAGGTCCCCCATTCTTCTAATCCCTGCCCGATGCCAGCTCCGAAACCCCCCATCCATCCTTCCCGGGACGAACCGATGATTCTCCCGAATCGGGGACCAAACCGAGGCTCCCACCTCGCCCGTGTCGCCTCCACTGCCCCTAGATCTTCAACGTCACCGCCACCACCGGACTTGTGGTGTACCTTGTCGGCGAGAGTGGCAGCGGTGCCGTCGCCAGCGCCCTCAGGCTCGTGCCCACACAGAACGCCATCTCTAACCTCTTCCACGCCGCCCCCTCTCCTCCATTACCCACTTACGGATCGCCACATTGGCTGCCCAATAATAGCCGCACAGATTCTGCAGCACCAGCTCCCCCCCATGTCCCTGCTACGCTCCAGAAACACTCTTCACCCTCGGGGTCTTATTCGCCCACACAAAACCCATGATGCTCCTACTTACCCGTTTGAAAAAGGCCTTGGGGATCATAATGGGAAGGCACTGGAACACAAAGAGAAACCTCGGGAGGACCGTCATTTTAACCGACTGCACCCTACCCGCTAGAGAGTGGCAGCATATCCCATCTTTTAAAATCCTCCTCCATCTGCTCCACCAACCGCGTCAAATTGAGCTTGTGCAGGGCCCCCCCCCCAACTCCTAGCTACTTGGATCCCTAGGTACAGAAAGCTCCTTTCCGCCCTCCTCAGCGGTAGCTCATCTATCCCCCTTCCCTGGTCCCCTGAATGCACCCCAAAGAGCTTGCTCTTCCCCACGTTGAGTTTATACCCCGAAAAGTCCCCAAACTCCCTTAGGATCCGCATGACCTCCGCCATCCCCTCCACTGGATCTGCCACATACAGCAACAGGTCGTCCGCATACAGCGACACCCGATGTTCCTCTCCCCCCCGGACCAGTCCCCTCCATTTCCTGGACTCCCTTAGTGCCATGGCCAGAGGCTCAATTGCCAGTGCAAACAACAAGGAGGACAGGGGGCACCCCTGCCTCGTCCCCCGGTACAGCCAAAAGTACTCCGACCTCCGCCGATTCGTAGTCACACACGCCACCGGGGCTCTATAGAGCAGCCTGACCCAGCTGATGAACCCCTCCCCGAACCCAAACCTCCGCAACACTTCCCAAAGATACTCCCACTCCACCCGGTCAAAGGCCTTCTCCGCATCCATAGCTGCCACTAGCTCCGCTTCCCCCTCCACCGGGGGCATCATAATCACATTGAGGAGCCTCCGCACATTTGTATTTAATTGCCTACCCTTCACAAATCCCGTCTGGTCCTCATGGATCACCACCGGGACACAGTCCTCAATTCTCGTAGCCAGCACCTTTGCCAGCAACTTAGCATCAACATCGAGGAGCGAGATCGGTCTATACAACCCACATTGCAGTGGATCCTTGTCCCGCTTCAGGATCAAAGAAATCAGCGCCCTAGACATGGTCGGGGGCAGGGTCCCCCCTCCCTCGCCTTATTGAAAGTCCTCACTAGCAACGGGCCCAGCAGGTCCACGTATTTCCTGTAGAATTCAACCGGGAACCCATCCGGCTTCCCCGCCTGCATGCTCCCCAATCCTTTAACCAGCTCCTCCAGCCCAATCGGCGCCCCCAAACCAGCCACCTCCTCCACCCTCGGGAACCTCAGCTGATCTAAGAATCGTCGCATCCCCTCCTCCCCCACTGGGGGCTCAGACCTGTACAGATCCCCATAGAAATCCCTAAATACCTTGTTTATTCTCACCGCACTCCGCACCGTATTCCCCCCTCTATCCTTAACTCCACCAATCTCCCTCGCTGCCTCCCTCTTACAAAGCTGGTGTGCCAGCATCCGACTCGCCTTCTCCCCATACTCATACGTCGCCCCCTGCGCTTTTCTCCACTGTGCCTCTGCTTCCCCTGTGGTCAACAGGTCGAACTCAGTCTGGAGGTTCCCTTAGTAGCCCCTTCTCGGGGGCCTCTGCATGCCTCCTGTCCACCCTTAAAATCTCCCCCACCAACCTCTCCCTCCTCTCTCTTCTCCCTGTGGGCCCTAATGGAGATTAGCTCTCCCCTGACCCAGCATGCGTTTCATAAATCCGGCATCATCCCAATTCGGGCCATATACGTTCACCAGTACCACCCGCACCCCCTGCAACCTACCGCTCACCATCACATATCGACCTCCATTATCCACTACAATATTCATTGCCTCAAACGACACCTGCTTCCCCACCAGTACTGCAACCCCCCCTGTTCTTCGCACCCAGCCCTGAATGGAAGACCTGCCCTACCCATCCCTTTCTCATCCTAACCTGATCTGCCTTTCCTGAGCCGGCCACACCCCCTCTGGCGCAGCTCCTTTTTGCGGCCTTACCCCAACTCCCCATCCCCGGGCCAGTGCTCCCCCTCTTCCTCTGCGAGGGCCTGCCCCTCCAACACCGACACCCACACTCTCCCACAGCTAACCCATTCACCTATCCCCACCCAGCACGCAAACCAAAAGAACATTCCCCAAACGTAATAAATACAGTAAACATCCCCCCACGACAAACCCTCAATTTGAGTCCAACTTTTCAGACTGTATAAAGTTCCATGCCTCATCGGGCGTTTCAAAATAGTGGTGCCGATCTTGGAACGTGACCCACAATTGCGCTGGCTGCAGCATACCGAACTTCACCCCCTTCCGATGGAGCACCGCCTTAGCCCGATTGAAACCAGCTCTCCTCTTAGCCACCTCCGCACTCCAGTCTTGGTAAATTCAGATCTCCGTGTTCTCCCACCTGCTGCTCCGCTCTTTTTTGGCCCATCTCAGGACACACTCTCTGCCATAAAGCGGTGGAACCGCACCACTACAGCCCTTGGCGACTCGTTGGCTTTGGGTCTCCTTGCCAGGACCCGATGAGCCCCATCTAGCTCCAGGGGCCTCGGGAAAGCTCCCGCGCCCATCAGCGAATTGAGCATCGTGCTCATATATGCTCCAGCATCAGGCCCTTCCACTCCTTCAGGGAGACCCAGAATCCGAAGATTTTTCCTCCTCGACCCATTCTCCAGGTCCTCAAATCTTTCCGCCCACCTCTTGTGCAGCGCCTCATGCGCCTCCACCTTCACCGCCAGGCCCAAGATCTCATCCTTGTTCTCAGAGGTTTTTTGACGCACCTCCCGGATCGCCGCCCCTTGGCCTTCTGGGTCTCCACAAATTTCTCAATCGCCGCCTTCATTGGCGCCAGCATTTCTGTCTTCAGCTCCTCAAAACAGCGTTTTAGAAACTCCTGCTGCTCCTGCGACCACTGCGCCCATGCTGCTTGGTCTCCACCAGTCATCTTGCTTTTCCTCCCTCGCACTTTTCGCTGCCCCAAGATCACTTTTCACCGCTCCACTCCTGGTCCAATCCATATAATGTCGGGGGGACCCTGCTGTCACCTTCCCACACTGGATGCCGTCGAACAATTGCCGTTGGGGCCCCTCTGGAGAGCCCAAAAGTCCGTTCCCGGCAGGAGCTGCCGAACGTGCGACCTACCTAGGCATAGTCGCAACCGGAAGTCTCGCCTTTACCATTCTCGCCGGCCAGGTACTCAATGAGCCCAGTGATGTTGTCAGCCCTAAGGGTGCGGGGGCAGCATATGGGACTGGAAGGTGCCTTGGTGTGGACATCAACCTGTAATAACCAAAGATATGTCCCGGCAGGGCTGGATGCGAGGTTTAGCAGTTGGCGGCAGGCAGGGATTGAGCGCTTTTGGTGACTTGTTTATAGGGGCAAATTTGGAGGACATGTATGAGTTTCTAAAAGGGACAAGTCCTTTAGGTACCTGCAGATTCGGCACTTTGCAAGGAGAGAGGTGCTTTCCTTTCCTGCCGCTCCTGGGGTTGCAGGACAAGGTGCTGTCGAAGGACAAAAATAGGAGGGGAAGGTGTCCGATGTCTGCAAGGAGCTGATGGAGTGGGGGGAGCCCTGGTGGGGGATATCAAGTGCATATGGGAGGAGATGCTGGGAGGGGAGAGATCTTGCGGAGGGTGAACGCATCCCCATCATGTGCTAGGCTAAACCTCATCCAGTTAAGGTGGTGCATACGGCTCATTTGGCGTTGGCATAGTTAAGTAGGTTCTTTGCTGGGGTAAAGGATAGGTGTGGGCGGTGTGCGGGGCGGCAAGGGCGCGAATCAGGTCCACATGCTCTGGGCCTGTCCGAGATTGAGGGGGTTCTGGCAGAGGTTCTCAGAAGTGATGTCCGATGTGCTGGGTGTGAAGGTGGTTCCTTGTCCGGGGTGTGAGAGAGGCCGATGTTTTGGCCTTTGCCGCCCCGATAGTCCGGAGACGGATTTAGCAAGGGTGGTGGGACTCGGAGCTGCCAAAAGCGGGTGAGCGGCATGACAGAATTCCTGAGACTGGAGAAGGTCAAGTTCACATTGAGGGGGTCGGCAGAGGGGTTCACCTGAAGGTGGAAGCCGTTTATTAATTTCTTTGAGGAGGTTTGAAGGGTTAGCAAGGGGGGGGGGGGGTCAAAATGAGGAAGGTGGGTTTGGCGTCAGGGGAGCAGGTGGGGTGTGGTTGTTTATTGTATTGTTTTGTTGTTCTTCTGATTCTTTGTATTTGTGAAAATCCTTTGAATAAAAATATTTAAGAAAGGTTTGTGGGTTCATGTCTCACTCCAGAACTTCAGCACAAAATTCAAAGTTGGGCGTATCAGTGCAGCAGGGAGTGGGCTATGCTATTGGGGGCATCATGTTTTGAAAGGACATTAAACCGACAGCCCTTACCCTCACGATGATGTAAAAGACCCCACAGCAATATTTCATGATAATGTAAAAGACCCCACAGCAATATTTCAAACAAAAATTGGGCATGTATCAAAGTCCTCACCAATATTAATCCATCTATCTACATAACTAAACAGATTACCTGGTTTCCATCACATTGTTCTTTGAGGGAGGAAAAAAAAAACCGGGCAAGAAATAAAAAGGCAGGCAGAAGTCAGTACAGATATTTACATGCAATTGTTCGTCCTCCTGTTGTGGCCGGGCCACCCCTTTGGTCAGCGTTCCTTTATTGCAATTCCTAGTTTGGCCCGGATGTGTATTTACAGGTATCAATCTACTGTTTTGGTCCCTGGTCCCTCTTGTTTTCCTTGCATGCCCCCCCCCCACTTCCTTTATTTCAGTGGCTGGCTTAGCACAGAGTGGGTGAAACAGCTGGCTTGTAATGCAGAACAAGGTCAGCAGCGCGGGTTCAATTCCTGTACCGGCCTCCCCGGACAGGTGCCGGAATGTGGCGACTAGGGGCTTTTCACAGTAACTTCATTGAAGCCTGCTTGTGACAATAAGTGGTTATTATTATTATCTTCATCACCCCACCCCTCCCCCCCTACTCTATTGGTTCCTAGCGACAACAGATCATGGAACAAATTGATGAACAGCTTCCACATCTTGTGGAAGCTGTCTTCCAACCCCCTGATGGCAAATTGTATTCTCTCCAGTTTGAGAAATTCTTCCAGGTTGGACAGGCAGTCTTCAGCCTTGGGTGGTGCTGCCGATTGGCAGCCAATCAGAGAGGCAAAGGTTTGGGTGTCACCCCCACCAGCCCCATCCCAATGAAGAGTTCTGGCTGGTAGGGGACCCTGAAGACAGCCACTTTTGGGCATGGCTGCATCCTCACTCCCACAACCCAAAACGTGAGCTCAAAAAAGGTCATCCAGTACCCAGCAAGTCTGAGGTAGGCCTCAAACTTGTGGGTGCAGTTGACCAGGGCCTCCCCGGCACCGTTCAAGTTTGTCCTCCAACTCCAAAGAGAACCTACTCATTCAGGTTCTGGATAGGTGCGCTCTGTGCATCACCTTTAGTTGGGTTCTGCAAGCCCTGCACATGTAGAGGTAAAGTTCACCCTTTGCAGCGCTCCCATCTAGAGTCCTCCCCCTATTCCCGTGCCTAGTTCCTACTCCCATTTTTCCCTGGTCTCGTCCAGAGGAAGCGTACCTCCTCCAACAGTCGCCATACAGGTCCTCAGTTTCCCTTCCCTAGGTCACCCATGTCCAGCAATTCTTTGACTAATGAATGTCCTGGTATCAGGGGGGGTACGTTGTCGCTTCCTTATGGAGGAGGGTTTTGACCTGTATATGCATTAGCTTGTTTATTTTTGGCAATTGCAATCTCTCCCAGGAGTTCCTCAAAGATCACTACTCTGTTGTCTGTGTACATCCCTAACAGCAAATGGTCTCTTACATTTTTTTGTTGACTGACATGATCTGGTTCACTGCTGGTTTTATTGCCACCCCAGCTCATGTTTGTGCATGAATACATCTGCGTATGCAGGTAAGAGTGAAATTATACTCCCTGCCCTGAAACGTCACCCAGGGCTTAGCAGAGTACAGCATCCCAGACCGCACATGTTCTTACAAAGGGCGGCTTTGACTTTGTTAAATTCCACCTGCGCTTACCCCAAAACCTGGTACACCCAGATTGTGTACCTCCCATTTACAGGACCTTGTATGTCTTACCCAATTCAGGATCTTCTCCCAATCTTGGTTCTGGTTTCGCAATGATGGCCTGCGGCTACTCCCTGGCCTTGGGCTTTGGCCAGATTCACGTGTGGGCTCTGTCCACTTCTGGGGGTTTGGGTAAGATTGCCCCTCCAACCAGTTTGCCCAGCACCTGGGTCATGTACTCCATAGTGTTCCTGTGCTCTTGTGCCCTCCAGTAGGCCCATAATACAGAGGTTTTGGTGGCACAATCAATGTTCTTGGTCCTTGACCTTCCCCCTTAATGTCCCTTGTGCCACCACCAACCTTGCTATCTCCTTGAGACAATCAGATTGTTGTGGTCAGTCATGACCTTCTCCAGTTCTCTGATCGTCGCCTCCTGCGACTCTTAGATGCCACTGTCTTTTCCTGCGCTGATTGCAGGGTGACCAGCATCTCCGCTACCGCCACTTGCACTGTCACCATCATTTCAAGTTTCATCTCAGCGTCCTAGAGTTCTTGCTTTAGGAATTCCCAACACTTGTTCAACACGGCAGTCCATCCCGTTGGGTGTGGCCGGGACCTCATCGCCCTATGTGTTCGGCATCAGTCTTCCTCTCCCAGCTTTTACTATCTCTGCTGTGTTCAGCTCCTCAGGTTGCTGTGCCTGGCATGTTTTGTTTGTTGTGGTGGTGATGGAGGAGGGTGGGGGGTTCACCCTGGGTTTAGTGGGCTAAAAGTCCCAAATTTGGAGTTTGCAAGAAGAGACCCACCTTTTGTGCATCCACTCAGCACATGCCTGTCAATAGAACAGTGACTATACTTCTATGTTGGAATGTCTTGTAGCCATGAAAGATGCCACACAAGTCTAAATCTTTGTGTCACTATTTAGTGCAAGACTTTCCAGTCTCTTTTACCAAAGTTTGGAACTCTGGCATGAATTTAAGGAACAGCACATATTAGTGCACTTTCTATGTTTTGCCCAGCAGTGGTCTGACTTCTGAGATTATTGATATTAATTTTGACTCATCCCTTCCCATGATTGGACAATGTTTCCCCTTTGCCATGACCTGCCCTGCTGGAGATGCTCATTATTGATTGAGCTTGCTTTCTTCTGCAGTCCTGAAGCAGCTATCACCTTTAGACATAGACTTTACAGTGCAGAAGGAGGCCATTCGGCCCATCGAATCTGCACCAGCTCTTGGAAAGAGTACCCTACCAAAGCCCACACCTCCACCCTATCCCCATAACCCAGTAACCCCACCCAACACTAAGGGCAATTTTGGACACCAAGGGCAATTTAGCATGGCCAATCCACCTAACCTGCACATCTTTGGACTGTGGGAGGAAACCCACGCACACACGGGGAAAACGTGCAGACTCCGCACAGACAGTGACCCAAGACAGGAATCGAACCTGGGACCCTGGAGCTGTGAAGCAATTGTGCTAACCACTATGTTACCGTGCTGATAATGATGAATGCTCCCCTTGCTCTACAAGATTGCTGGTACTCCCATGATTCTGAAGTTAACATTAATACTGCATACCACTTTTGCAAATAGCCAATAACCAGTAGACAAGAAAGCAAAATACACAAGAATCAAAAAATGCTGATTTTCATCTCACCATTTTGCAACAAATAAACAAAAAGGTTAAAGTATGCAAGTACACAAGTAGCAAGAACACATATCTACCCAAGTTCTAATTGGTCACCTTTGGATTTGCAACAAATTGTGAGTGGCTACTGGAAAGTTGTTCAGGCCACAGTTGAAATGCTGCATGCAATCTTAAGCATCCCCGTTATAAGGTTAGAGCTCTCAAAGGGATACCAGGAGAGATTTTAGCTGTTAAGGAAAGGCTGGAAATGGGCAAATTAAATTTTACCTAATGCTTCAATTGAAGTCTTGTTGGTGGACTACAGTAAATCCTGAAACACTTCTCGTATGAGTATTACTCAGACCATTTCCCCGTGCTGAATAGGATTAGTCTTACTTCAAAGAATTCAAGATATCGGTGACCTTGTGCAAGAAATGAGGCAGGACTGTTGTCAAAACACCACTCAGGGATCAGAGCAACAGAAGGTGGGTTTGAGCGAGTTCAGGAGCCCAGTGGATACCAGCCTGGACTGGCGCTGCCCAGGGGAGGGGGCCCTGGTGGGTATAGACACTGACAAGGCCGGGGTGGGGTTATGATTAACAATAATCAGTGGTGGAAATGGAGACAGGCCCACACGGTGTGTCGGTCATTCACACGGAGTCACACTGAGCGGCCGAGGCCGCTCCATCACCGCCATCAGGGTCGGGGCCCACTTTGAGGGTGGGGGAAGCTCCTCAACATGGCCGCGACTCCGGTTACTGGGGGTCCTGTGCTCCCCTTCCCGGGGCTCGAGCGGGCGCCGACCCCTCCCGTTTCCCGGGGCTCGAGCGGGCGCCGATCCCTCCCGTTTCCCGGGGCTCGAGCGGGCGCCGATCCCTCCCGTTTCCCGGGGCTCGAGCGGGCGCCGACCCCTCCCGTTTCCCGGGGCTCGAGCGGGCGCCGACCCCTCCCGTTTCCCGGGGCTCGAGCGGGCGCCGATCCCTCCCGTTTCCCGGGGCTCGAGCGGGCGCCGACCCCTCCCGTTTCCCGGGGCTCGAGCGGGCGCCGATCCCTCCCGTTTCCCGGGGCTCGAGCGGGCGCCGATCCCTCCCGTTTCCCGGAGTTCGAACGGTGATCCGTCCGGTTTTCCCGTGGCTCGGGCGGGCAGCGGCGACCCCCTCACCTGAGAACCTGCACAGCGGACGCGTCACCTCTGGAACACTCCAAACACGCACTGTCATGTGACTACTCATGTGATCCTGCTGCTCTTAAAGGGACAGGCGCACGGTGAATCGAGACTGGTTCTGTCAAGACTGAAGCCCAGCCCACCAGCATTTCACAAGTCACTTGCCCGCTTACAGAGCCACTATCCAATGTTTACTGATAGGGATACCACATTTCATCCAATCTAAAACCCATATCGTCAGAAATGGAGCTCGGAGCCGATAATTGAATAAAACATGCCCCATTCATAGGAATATGTCTCCTCTATAACCAAACTATCCTTGTGAAGGCATCCCATTGTTCACTTTATTATTTTGCCCAGCAAGGTTTGATTCCAATTCACCTGAGCCAGATCCCATTTTAACTCACTGAACTCAGCCCCCGTCCAGCCAATATTCAGTGCTAGAGTATCCAAAACCTTCTAAAGAAAATAATTCCAAAGATTAAGACTATCCTATCCAATGACTACCACCTCTATTGTGACATTGGCGGTCAGTCGTCTATAGTGAAAACAGATGGACAATGCTCATGGGGGAGGAGGTAGCAGAGTGATGATGTCATTGGACTAGCCATCCAGAGCCGCAGGTTAATGCTCTGCGGACACAGCAGCTAGTGGTATTTAAATTCAATTGTTAAATCTTGAATTAAAGTCTCAGTAATGTTGACCATGAAACCATTGTCATTATCGTTAAAAATCCAGATGGATATAGGCCCCCCCGGGGGAGTTAGGTATTGTCAGGTTGTTGGGCTTTGGTTACTTATCCATAGCGAGTAGGGTCTGGGAAATGTCACTCTTCTTTGTTCTTTAAGCACACACAATGGATTGGATTTACCTTTGCTAGCTGTGGGCAGCACGGTGGCACAGTGGTTAGCACTGCTGCCTCACGGCACCGAAGTCCCAGGTTCGATCCCGGCCCTGGGCCACTGTCCGTGTGGAGTTTGCACATTCTCCGCGAGTTTGTGTGGGTTTCGCCCCCACAACCAAAAGATGTGCAGGGTTGGTGGATTGGCCACGCTAAATTGCCCCTTAATTGGAAAAAATGAATTGGGTACTCTAAATTCATTTTTAAAAAACTTTGCTTGCTGTAAAGTTTCAGCTAGTGAACGGGAGTGATGTGGGAGGAGGGGCTGGGGCTTGTTGGACCTGTTTGAGCAAGGTCCAGATACCCTAGCTTATTTGTTTGGTGGGGGGATGGGGGAGAGAGAAGAGAGTCGTTTTTCAGGAAAGCTTTTTTCAGGGTTATGGGGGAGGGGGGCTTGGAGGTGGGGATCAGACAGACTGGGACTAAGGGTTTTTAAGTATCTCGTCCTAGGAGCATGGCCAAGCATTCCAAACAATCCAGGGTCTTGGGTGGGTCCTGGGCTCGGGCCACCCAGTGGTAGCAACCTTTGTCTTTTATCTTTAGAAATTGTTCGCAGTCAGTCAGTGGGCCATTTATGGTTGGATTTTTTTTTTACTTTAATGGTAGGGGTTTGTAAATAATATTGTTTGTATGGATTTGTTTATTTTGTGTTTTATAAAATGAACACTTCAATAAAAATATATATATTAAAAAACCCAACTGGTTCATTCATGATCTTAAGGGAATGTGGCCTACATGTGACTCCAGACCCACAACAATGTGATTGACTTTTAACTGCCCTCTGAAATGGACAGTCAGTTGTACCGGCCGCTACAGAAAAGTCATAAAAGAATGACAGCCAACAGATCACCTGGCATCGATCTACGCACTGGAAATGACAATGGCACACCCAGCCCTGTCGACCCTGCAAGGTTCTTCCTGACAGCCAAAATTAGGAGAACTGTCTCACAAACTAGTCAAGTAACAGCCTGACTTAGTTATTCTCGAGGAATCATACCTTATAGACAATGCCTCTGACATCACCGTCCCTGGGTAAGTTCTATCCATCTGATAGGACAGAGCCACCAGTGGCAACGGCACAGTTGGGAGGAGGTTGCTCTGGGAGTCCTCAACATTGACTCTTGTTCCCCTGAAGTCTGAGATCAAACATGGGCAGGGGTACCTCCTAGCTAATTAGCAAAAACCACTACCTTTACCAACGTCTGAGAAATTGGTACACCTCCATGTTGAAAAAAATGTTAGAAAAGCAATGAGGTGACAATAACATAGAATGTACATGGAGTGGGGTCTACAGTATCCGTCACCAAGGGATGCTCTGTAGCACCACTACTGATGAGCTGGCCAAGTCCTAAAATGTGGAGATTCCTTTGTTGGACTGGGGTGGGCACAGTACGACATCTTACAACACCAGGTTAAAGTCCAACAGGTTTATTTGGAATCAGGTGAGTGAAGGAGCTGCGCTCCAAAAGCTAATGATTCCAAATAAACCTGTTGGACTTTAACCCTGCTGTTGTAAGTTTTGTTACCAAGTCCTAAAAGACATAGCTGCTGGATTGAGACTACAGCAGGTGGTGAGAGAGCCAAGATGAAAAAACACACTAGACCTCGTCCTCAGCAATTTACCTGTCACACATGCATCTGTCCATGACAGTATTGGTTGGAGTAACACATTTCTTTCACAATTCTTGTGGAGACAAAGTCCTGCCTTCATTTTAGGGATACACTCCAATGTGTTGTGTGGCACCACCACCATACTCAATGGCATACATTTCAAAGAGATCTAGCAACTCAAATCTGGGCATCCTACAAGGCACTTTGACAAAGAGTCTTCCAAACTCGAAACGTTAACTTCCTTGTCTCTTCACAGATGCTTTCGGACTTGCTGAGATTTTCCAGTATTTTTTGTTATTGATCCACAAAGCACTGTTGGCCATCAGCATAATATTATTGAAAAGAGGGCGGACGATGACACAATGGTTAGCACTGCTGTCTCACGGCGGCGAGGACCCAGGTTCGATCTCAGCCCTACATCACTGTCCATGTGGAGTTTACACATTCTCCCATGTCTGCATGGGTCTCACCCCCACAACCCAAAAAGATGTGCAGGTAGGTGGATTGGCCATGCTGAATTGCCCCTTAATTGGGAAAAAAATAATTGGGTACTTTAAAAAAATTTTTACAAATTGTATTTAAGCACAGTCTGTAACTACACGGCCCAGCAAATCCCCAATTTACCATTATTATCAAGTCAGGTAATCAACACTTATTCAATGAAGAGTGCAGGAGGGCATGTCAGGAGCAGCACCATACATACTGAAAAATGTGGTGTCAACATGGTGAAGCTACAACACTTGCGTGCCAAACCGCGGAAGCACCATGCGAATGACAGAGTTAAGCAACCCCACGGTCAGATAGAAGGTCTGCAGTTCTGTCACATTCAGTTGAGAATGGTGGTGAACAATTAAGCAACTCACTGGAGGTGGCGGTTCCACAAATGTTCCGATCCTGAATAATGCAGAAACCCAGCATATCAGTGCAAAAGACAAGGCTGAAGCATTTGCAAGAATCATCAGACAAAAGTGCCGAGTAGATGAACTATCTCAGCCTCAGCATCACAGGGTCAGCCTTCACTACCCGCCAAAGTACCCAGATATGACCTGTCCACAAAAAGCAAGACAAATCCAACCCAGTCAATTGCCTCCCCATCAATCTACTGACAATTATCAGGAAAGTGATGGAAGGGATCAACAATAGGTTTACCAAGCGGCTCTTACTCATCGATAACCTGCTCACTGGCACTCAGTTTGGTAGCCCCCAATTGCAGGCCTAGCCACCGTGGAGGCACCCACCCCCCCGGAGTCGGATCCCCCCCCCCGCCCCCACACCAGGACGGTCCTCGCAGCCAGAATGCCGAGGTGCCGCTGGATGGGACCACATGTGAACCACACCGGCGGGACTCGGCGGGCACTCGGCCCGGCGAGCGCAGAGAATCGGCGTGGAGGCCGCTTTCAATGGCCCCCAAGCATCGCCGCGTCGCCCGCGCGCCTGGCGGGTCTGCGGAGAATCGCGGAAGCGCTGTCACGCCGGATTTCCAGCGTGAACAGCTATTCTCCGCCCCTGCGCGGGCACGATTCCGGAGCAGAGGGTCGGAGAATCCCGCCCCTTGTCAACTCAGTAATTGTCTATTTTGTAAAGCACTTTTTAAAAATGCCTTAATAAAGTAGTCCAGCTGACTAAGATATATATATATATCACATCTCACCCATGAGATTAATCAAGCAGGAAGCTCTGACTTTGGATGTCCTTCTTTTCCCACTTGAGGAAATGTATCTGGAACTATCGCCTCTTTGAATGTCCGATTGCTCATTTACTATTTAATCTGCCAAACTTTGATTCCAATCCACCTGGGCCAGATCCCTTTTCAACTCAGTGAATTTCACCCTGCTCCAATTAAATATTTTCCATGTTTGATTTTTCTTGTTTCTTTTCCTATAATTAGTCTGAATCTAATGATATTGTCATCACTATTTCCCAAATACAATCCCACTAAAACATGCCCCACTTGCCCCACTTCATTCATCAGAACGATATATATCCAGCACTGTTACCTTTCTAGTTGGGCTGGAAAAAACACTGATCAATAAAGTTATCTTGTATGCCATTCTGGAATTCTTCCCTTTTTTTGCTGTTCCTGCGTCTTTCGCAGCCTGTATCAGAATAATTGTAGTCCCATCTTTCTGCAATTTGCTTGCAAATTTGCTCCTCCATCTCCTTTATTATTTGGTGGCTTATTGTATACACCCCAGCCCTGTACTTGAACCTTTAGTATTTCTCAGGTATAATGGGCAGCATGGTAGCACAAGTGGATTAGCACTGTGGCTTCACAGCGCCAGGGTCCAAGATTCGTTTCCCTGCTGGGTCACTGTCTGTGCGGAGTCTGCACGTTCTCCCCGTGTCTGCGTTGGTTTCCTCCGGGTGCTCCAGTTTCCTCCCACAGTCCAACGACATGCAGGTTAGGTGGATTGACCATGATAAATTGCCCTTAGTGACCAAAATGGTTAGGAGGGGTTATTGGGTTACAGGGATAGGGTGGAAGTGAGGGCTTAAGTGGGTCGGTGCAGACTCGATGGGTCGAATGGCCTCCTTCTGCACTGTATATTCTATGTTTATAACCAAATAAATTTTGTCTTTGAACACTCAGATACAAGCATATAATTTATTTCTGGACCAGCAACAATGGGTGCATTCACTTCAATTTTCAGATACAGGGTCACAGTTTGTGACATGCCCATACTTGTTGAATGCCCAGCTCTAGCACCATACACCTGGCAGCAGTGTTGACAGAAATAATTCACTTGGGTGGTGAAGGTGAATTAATACATCTCGTCATCGACTGTCCCTCAACTCAAGGATGGTTCCTCCTCGGGGTCGAGTTTTCACCATGAGTTTTGTGTGACTGAACAGGCTAATTCTTGACTCATAGAGTTTTGAGCACATGGGGCAGGATATCCCACAAGGTAATGGTATCCGGAGTGCAGGATTTGCTTCCTTTTCTTTCTTTTTCTGCCACTGCTGAATCCCGTCATTGAAATATTGTGAACCAAAGTGTGATATGGCTTGCTGGACAAGTTGTCACCAGTTTGAATGATTGGTAGTATGTTCCTCAGTAATTAGTGTTAATGCTACCACCAGAAAACCTTCAGAATGTCTTTGTCCTCTCCTGGAATGCAGGCCTTTTGAGAGTTGAGAAAACAGCACTGATGCACTATCAATTACGACGAGACTAGAGTGTAATCGAGGCTTTGTTACGCAGAGATGTGTAGCCTCCCGCAGCTGCTGCCAAAATGGCTGTAGCTCGGAGAGCCCACACATTTATACCCCACCTACTGGGCGGAGCCAGCAGGCAGGAATCTATCCCCATACCTGTAGTACAGGGGCCTTACCGTAATACCCCTCGTATGCGGTATATATAATACAACAGTGGTGACTACCACATTCACCCCCTGTTAAAAAATAGTCCAGCAGGATGGAAAACTATTTACATTCAGGTGTTTAACATTTTAAGGAAAAGTTTACAAATTCAGACGATCGGGCGCCTTGATCTGTCGTTGCAAGCGTCACAGTTCTGGTGGCGCTTTCGGCGTTGGTTCGGTCGTCGGTGACTCCGGGAGCGTGTCGACCTCATCTTCATCCCCAGATGGGACCAAGGGGAGAACGGATCGTCCTGGAGCGGGGGCTGTGGTGGGGTGCACTGGGGGGAGGGAGGGTGGTGCCGGGGTGGGGGGGGGGGGGGGTATTCAGCTGGTGCCCGGTCCCTGAGGGAGACTGTGTCTTGGCAGCCGTCGGGGGTTCGCGTGAAGTAGCTGTACCCTCTCAACCAACGGGTCCGCCTTGTGTAGCCACACGTGCTTGCGGAGGAGGACGGGTCCTGGAGCTGCCAGCCACATTGGGAGCGAAACCTCTTTTGAGAGTTGAGAAAACAGCACTGATGCACTATCAATTACGACGAGACTAGAGTGTAATCTTACTGGGGAAGGCAAAGAGGCGTTCATGGGGAGTTTCGTTCGTCGCAGTGCAAAGGAGAGACCGAATGGAATGAAGGCCGTCGGGGAGGACCTCCTGCCAGCGGGAGGCCGGGAGATTTCTGGACCGTAGGGCCAGCTGGATGGCCTTCCAGACCGTCCCATTCTCCTGCTTCTCCTGCCCGTTTCTCCAGCGGTTGTAGCTGGTCGTCCTGCTCAAGGCAATGAATACCCCCCGTTGAGCAGGTACTGGCGCAGCTCATCGCTCATAAATGAGGATCCCCGGTTGCTGTGGATGTAGGCGAGGAAACCGAACAGAGCGAAGATGGTGTTGAGGGCTTTGATGACGGTGACAGACGTCATATTGGGGCATGGGACGGCGAAGGGGAGTCTGGAATATTCGTCGACCACATTAAAAAAGTACGTGTTTCGGTCGGTGGAGGGGAGGGGCCCTTTGAAGGCCATGCTGAGGCATCGAGTCTGCTCGTTGAGCTTACCGGCGCGATACAAAATCTCGTAATTGTAGGTGGAGAGCTCGATCCTCCACCTCAAGATCTTATCATTTTTGATCTTACCCCGCTGTGTGTTGTTGAACATGAAGGCAACCGACCATTGGTCAGTGAGGAGAGGACCGAATAATTGACCAGTATGGACTGCGGGCCACCTTCCCGTACCTGGATAACGTCACCATCTGCGGCCAGGTAATGCCTCCAATGCTGCACAGCTTCAACAATATCTTGGGCCTCCTTTTCGACGGAGGAGTGCCGACTTTCGGATGCATGGAGGGGGCGGGAAAAGAATGCCACGGGCCTGCCTGCCTGGTTGAGGGTGGCGGTTAGAGCGACGTCTGAAGCATCACTCTCGACTTGGAAGGGGAGCGTTTCATCGACCGCGTGCATCACGGCCTTGGCGATGTCAGCCTTGATATGGTTGAAGGCCTGGTCAGCCTCGGCCGGCAAGGGGAAAACAGTGGAGTGAATGAGTGGGCGGGCCTTGTCCGCAGAGTTAGGGACCCACTGGGAATAGTACGAGAAGAAGCCCAGCCTTCGTTTGAGGGCCTTGGGGCAGTGGGAGTTCCATGAGGGGGCGCGTGCGATCGGGGTCGGGCCCTAGCACTGCGTTCTGGACCACATAGCCGAGGATGGCTAACCGATTCGTGCTGAACATGCACTTCTCCTTGTTGTAGGTTAGGTTGAGGAGTTTAGCGGTGTGGATGAATTTGGAAAGGTTAGCGTCGTGGTCCTGCTGGTCGTGGCCGCAGATGGTGACGTTATCCAGGTACGGGAAGGTGGCCCGCAGTCCATACCGGTCAACTATTCGGTCCATCTCCCGTTGGCAGACCGAGACGCCGTTAGTGACGCCAAAGAGAACCCTAAGGAAGTGGTAAGGGCAGCCGTCCGCTTCAAATGTGGTGTACGGGTGATGCGCAATCAATTACACTCAAGACAAAGTGATTCCATAACTGAAGGCTTTAATCTGCTAAACCATTTCCCCAGCAGCTTCGATACAGAAAGTGAAGGCTGCTGGGATGTCACCATCTCTTATACCCCGCCTTCAGTGCGGAGCTACGTAATACAGCCAATGGTAGACTCCTGGGTCCAACCAATGGTCATCAGCCTCTCAGGGACCACAATACCTGGTACTACCACATTCACCCCTTGTTAAAAAAGAGCTCGGGGGGGGGGGGGGGGGTGTGGTGGCCTTAATAGTCGCCTTTAGCATGGTATGACCAGGCATGGAGGTACCATGATGTCGAAGATATGTACAAAGTGTTCATAGTGCAGCAATCAGTCGATCGGGCAGCCTGGTCGTCCTTCTGGAGCGCCTGGGCTTCGGCGGTGATTCTGACAAGGGTCCCGGTGGTTGCGACTCCGGGAGCGTGGTGTCGTCCTCCCTGGCAGCTTTGTCACCCCTAGGCGGCGCTGTAGGGGCAAAAGATTGACAGGGAGGGGGGGGCGCCTCTAGGGAGGCGTCGGTGGGTGGTCGGGCCTAGGCAGAAGCGGCGGGAATACTGACCCTCCAGTGAGGTGCTGTGGGGGAGGTGAGGGTGGGGGCAATGGTTCGGGTGCGCGTGGGGTTCTGGCGGGCGCCAGGTCCCGAAGGGAGACTGTGTCTTGCCGGCCATCAGGGAACGCCACGTAGGCGTACTGGGGTTAGCGTGCAGCAGGTGGACCCTCTCGACCAACGGGTCCGACTTGTGCGCCCGCACGTGCTTCCGAAGCAGGATGGGCCCGGGTGTCGCTAGCCAGGTTGGGAGCAAGGTCCCAGAGGAGGACTTCCTGGGGAAAACAAGGAGACGTTCATGAGGCGTCTGATTTGTGGTTGTACAGAGCAGCGACCGGATGGCGTGGTGGGCCATCGGGAGGACCTCTTGCCAGCGGGAGACCGGGAGATTCCTGGACCGTAGGGCCAGTAGAACGGTCTTCCAGACCGTTCCGTTCTCCCTCTCTACCTGCCCGTTTCTCCGGGGGTTGTAACTGGTCGTCCTGCTCGAGGCAATGCACTTGCTGAGCAGGAATTGACGCAATTCGTCGCTCATAAAGGAGGACCCCCTATCACTGTGAATGTATGCGGGGAAACCGAACAGTGTAAAGATACCCTGGAGGGCCTTGATGACGGTGGTTGTGGTCATGTCTGGGCAGGGGATGGTGAATGGGAACCGGGAGTACTCATCACTCACGTTCAGGAAGTACATGTTGCGGTCGGTGGAGGGGAGGGGGCCTTTGAAGTCCATGCTGAGGCATTCAAAGGGACGGGAAGCCTTTATCAGGTGCGCCCTCTCTGGCCGGTAGAAGTGCGGTTTGCGCTCCGTGCAGATTTGGCAGTCCCTGGTGACTGTCCTGACCTCCTCGATGGAGTAGGGCAGGTTGCGGGTCTTGACAAAATGGAAAAAACGAGTGACCCCCGGGTGGCAGAGGTCCTCATGGAGGGTTCGGAGGAGGTCCACTTGTGCAGTGGCACAAGTGCCGCGGGACAGGGCATCAGGAGGCTCGTTCAGCTTCCCCGGACGGTACAAGATCTCATAGTTGAAGGGGGAGAATTCTATCCTCCACCGCAAGATCTTGTCGTTTTTAATCTTACCCCGCTGTGCATTATCGAACATGAAGGCAACCGACCGTTGGTCCGTGAGGAGAGTGAATCTCCTGCCGGCCAGGTAATGCCTCCAATGTCTCACAGCTTCAACTATGTCTTGTGCTTCTTTTTCGACCGAGGAGTGGCGAATTTCGGAAGAATGGAGGGTACGGGAGAAGAAAGCCACGGGCCTGCCCGCTTGGTTGAGGGTGGCGGCCAGAGCTACGTCGGACGCATCGCTCTCGAACTGGAAGGGGAGGGGCTCGTCAATGGCGCGCATCGTGGCCTTTGCAATGTCTGCTTTGATGCGGCTGAAGGCCTGACGGGCCTCTGTCAACAGGGGGAAGGTTGAGGACTGGATCAGGGGTCGGGCTTTGTCTGCGTAATTGGGGACGCACTGCGCATAATAGCTGAAGAACCCGAGTCAGCGCTTCAGGGCCTTGGGGCAGTGAGGGAGGGGGAACTCCATAAGGGGGCGCATGCGCTCAGGGTCGAGGCCTATGACCCCACTTCGCACTACGTAGCCTAGAATGGCTAGACGGTTGGTGCTAAACACGCATTTATCCTTATTGTATGTCAGATTAAGGATTTTCGCGGTCTGGAGGAATTTGCGGAGGTTGGTGTCGTGGTCCTGCTGGTCATGGCCGCAGATGGAGACGTTATCAAGATACAGGAACGTCGCGCGTAAGCCGTACCAGTCAACCATTCGGTCCATCTCTCACTGGAAGACCGAGACCCCATTAGTGACACCAAAGGGAACTCTTAAAAATTGATAGAGCCGTTCATCTGCTTCGAAGGCAGTGTACTTGCGGTCACTGGTGCGGAGGGGTAGCTGGTGGTAGGCGGACTTGAGGTCCACCGTGGAGAAGACCTTGTATTGTGCGATCCTGTTTACCAGGTCGGCTATACGGGGGAGAGGGTACGCGTCCAGAAGCGTAAACCTGTTGATGGTCTGGCTGTAGTCTATGACCATCCTATGCTTCTCCCCGGTCTTTACCACCACTACTAGAGCTCTCCAGGGACTGTTGCTCGCTTTGATGACCTCCTCCCCCAGCAGCCGTTGGACCTCTGACCTGATGAAGGTCCGGTCCTGGGCACTGTAGTGTCTGCTCCTGGTGGCGACAAGTTTGCAATCCGGGGTGAGGTTCGCAAAGAGGGAAGGCAGGTCAACCTTAAGGGTCGCGAGGCCGCAGACAGTAAGGGGAGGTATAGGGCCACCGAATTTAAAAGTCAGGCTTTGCAAATGGCATTGGATGTCCAGCCCCAGGAGGGTAGCCGCGCAGAGGTGCGGCAGGACGCACAGGCAGAAATTGTTGAATTTCCTGCCTTGGACAGTGAGG
Source organism: Scyliorhinus torazame (assembly GCF_047496885.1). Lineage (NCBI taxonomy): Eukaryota > Metazoa > Chordata > Chondrichthyes > Carcharhiniformes > Scyliorhinidae > Scyliorhinus > Scyliorhinus torazame. The sequence continues at coordinate 130,880,121 of NC_092717.1, read as the reverse complement.
TTCGCTAGGCAGAATGCCTGTATCTCCACCGAGTGTGACCCGGAGGCCAGGGAGATCCTTTGGTTTACAGGGTGGGTTACAAGTGAACAGTGCCTTACCGTGTCAGCGTGAACAAAGCTTTCCGTGCTCCCAGAGTCAATCAGGCAAGACGTCTCATGGCCGTTGATGAGGACCGTCGTTGTAGCTGTTGCGAGTGTCTGGGGTCGACTTTGGTCCAGTGTCACCGAGGCCAGATGAAGCAATTGCGAGTTCTGGTCGGGCAGCGTGTAGCCGGCCGTGCTGGGGGCCTGGGGCCCCATCCAAGATGGCGTCACCCATGGGTGGTACATGGTGTCCGGGGATGAAGAAGATGGCGATGGACAAAATGGCGGCGCCCACCCGTCCAGCGTGGTGTCCGGGGGGCAAGATGGTCGTGCCCGTGGGTCGCACTTGGCGCTAGGATAGGGGGTGGCAGTGAGCGCTGGCCGGTCGGGGCCTGATGGGGGATTGCCGCGGCGGTCCATAGTCGCGGGAGACCGCGGCCACAGCGCGGGCCTGGCAGACCCCCACAAAGTGGCCCTTCTTGCCGCACCCTTTGCAGGCGGCGGTGCGGGCCGGGCAGCGCGGGCTGGGATGGTTCGCCTGCCCGCAGAAGAAACAGCGGGGCCCGGCGCGTTAGCGGGCCGTCTCGCCGCGTAGGCTTGCGGGGTCAGGGGGAAGGTCTGAGGGGCTGCCGCTGCGGGGTGCCACACAGCCCAAGGGGCCGCCGCGCGATCGGATACAAAAGACAGCGTGTTTTTGTAGGCAACATCCATGGACCCTGCCAGGGCCCGTGCCTCTGTAAGTCCCAGAGTGTCCCTTTCTAGGAGTCTTCGGTGGATATCGGGGGAGCTCATACCTGCAAAGAAAGCATCCCTGATTAGAAGTTCCGTGTGCTCGCTCCCCGAAACTTGCGGGCAGCCACAGTTTCGGCCCAGCACCAGTAGCGCCCGGTAGAAATCTTCCAACGTTTCCTCGGGGCTTTGCCGCTTAGTCGCAAGCAGGTGACGAGCGTAGACCTGGTTTACAGGGTGGATGTAATGTCCTTCTAGCAGTTCGATAGCGGCAGCATAGTTCTCCGCCTCCTCGGTAAGGGGGTAGATCCCAGGGCTGACCCGGGAGCGCAGGAGATGCACCTTCTGTCCTTCCGTGGGGGTGCCTACGGGCGTGTCGAGGTAGCCCTTAAAGCACGCCAGCCAGTGTTTAAAAATAGCAGCAGAGTTATCCGCGTGGGGGCTGAGCTGGAGGCACTCCGGTTTGATTCGGAGATCCATCCTTCCAACTTAAATTGTAGCAGATTAAATTGATGCGCAATCAATTACACTCAAGACATAGTGATTCCATAACTGAAGGCTTTAATCTGCTAGAACCTTTTCCCCAGCAGCTTTGATACAGAAAGTGAAGGCTGCTGGGATGGCACCATCTCTTATACTCCGCCTTCAGGGCAGAGATACGTAATACAGCCAATGGTAGACTCCTGGGGTCTAACCAATAGTCATCAGCCTCTCAGGTACCGCAAATCCTGGTACTACCACAACGTGCGGTCCGTCTCGCGAATGGGGAGCTGATGGTAGGCAGATTTCAGGTCCACTGTTGAGAAGACCCGGTACTGTGCAATCTGATTGACCATATCAGATATGCGTGGGAGGGGGTACACGTCGAGCTGCGTGTACCGATTGATGGTCAGACTGTAGTCAACGACCATCCTGTTTTTCTCCCCAGTTTTCACCACTACCACTTGGGGTCTCCAGGGGCTGTTGTTGGCCTCGATAATACCTTCCCGTAGCAGCCGCTGGACCTAGACCTGATGAAGGTCCTGTCCTGGGCGCTGTACCGTCTGCTCCTGGTGGCGATGAGTTTGCAATCCGGGGTGAGGTTTGCAAACAGAGAAGGCGGATCAACCATAAGGGTTATGAGACCGCAGACAGTAAGGGGTGGTAGGGGCCCGCCAAATTTCAGGGTTAGGCTCTGGAGATTGCACTGGAAATCCAGGCCGAGTCGCAAGGCAACGCAGAGGTCGGGGAGGATGTAGAGCCAGAAGCCGCTAAACTCTATGCCCTGGATAGTGAGGGCGGTGATGCAGTACCCCCGGATCGCCACGGAGTGGGATCCGGAGGCCAGGGAGATTTTCTGGTTAATGGGGTGTACTGTGAGGGTATAGCCTTACTGTATCAGGGTGCATGTAGCTCTCAGTGCTCCCAGAGTCCAGAAGGCAAGATATCTTGTGCCCGTCGATCTTCACTGTCGTCGATGCGGTCGCGAGGTTGTGCGGTCGGGGCTGGCCGATCGTGATGGAGGCAGGACGCGGCTGGTCGGCGGCGGGTGCAGGCAATGAGCAGCCCGATGAGGTGGCCGACAAGCAGTGGTCCTGAGGTGGGGAAGACGGCGGCGCCCACGGGCCGCACGTGTCCTGAGGCAGGCAAGATGGCGGCGCCCACAGGCCGCACACGTTGTGAGGCGAGCAAGATGGCGGCGCCCATGGGCCGCACCTGGTCTGAGGCGAGGAAGGTGGCGGTGCCCACAGGTCGCTCGTGGGGGGGGGGTGCAGGGACAATAGCGGCGATCGAGCGGGCCTGGCACACAGCAGCGAAATGGCCTTTCTTCCCGCAGGCCTTGCAGAGTGCACTCCTCGCCGGGCAGCGCTGCTGTGTGTGTTTTGTCTGTCTGCAGAAGTAGCACTTGGGTCCCCCAGGGTTGGTTGGCTGCTGCACGGCGCAGGCCTGGGGTTGGCTGGGGGCGGTCGCTGATGGGGTCCACGATGGGGTGTTAGCTGGCGGGGTCACGATGCCCAGGAGGGGTGGGTCGTGCGGTCGGGGGCATACGTCTGTACATTTCGTGAGGCGACTGTGAGCGAGATCGCTAGTTTCTTGGTCGCCGCGAGGTCGAGGGTAGCCCCTTCTAAGAGGTGCTGGCGGGTGTAGGCCGACCCTATGCCCGTAACGAACGCGTCTTTAACTAGCAGGTCAGAATGTTCAATGGCCAAAACGGCCTGGCTATCTCAGTCTCTCACTAGGGCGTGCAGGGCACGCCAGAAATCTTCCACAGACTCACCGGGGTGTTGATGCCACGTGGACAGGAGGTGCCTGGCGTAGATTTTGTTGGTCTGTTGAGTGTAGTTCTCCTTCAGTAGCGCCATGGCCTCAGCGTAGCTCGGCGCATCCCGGATGAGGGGAAAGATATCGGAGCTCAGCCGCGTGTAAAGGATCTGGAGCTTCTGTGCCTCTGAGGGTGTTTCTGTCGCAGATCCGATGTATGCTTCAAAGCAAGCTAGCCAATGTGCGAAGGCCGGCTTGGCGTTGTCTGCTTGAGGGTGCAGCTGCAGGCAATCAGGCTTGATGCGGAGATCCATCGTTGTAAAATCTCTGCATAATAAATTGATGCACTATCAATTACGACGAGATGAGATTAGAGTGTAATCGAGGGTTTATTACGCAGAGGAGCCAGCAGGCAGGGATCTATCCCCGTACCTGTAGAACATGGGCCTTACCGTAATACCCCTCGTATGCGGTATATACAATACAACAGTGGCGACTACCACAAGCACCTAGTGAGGGAGATGCTTTCCCGCCGTCCAGACACAATGTCACTCCGTCAGAGATGATTATGTAGAAAGGGGATTGGGGAATTATGTTTGTAAGCCATGTTGGCTGGGTTTGATTGTTGGGAGGATGGGTGTTATTTCCTTTGTTGTTTTTCCTCTTGAAAATTGTTCACTATCAATTTATAGTCTCTGCAGAGGTGGACTCTCTCATCCGGCTTCATGACAGGGCCCACAGGTGCCACCCTATCAGCGAAGCGCAATGGCCAAATAATGCCCCAACTTTCCAAACGCTGAGGTTCGGTCTCAACCTTTCCCACTAATGCGTAGGGAACCGGGTGGGCATGAAAATATCAGAGTTGGGTGTTCGGGTCCACCTGACTTTAGTCATGGCAACTTTAATGGTACCCAAACAGGCTGAAAAAACTCTGGGAATTTGCCTAGTACCGCACACAGACCACCAGACCCCTTTGGAGAATATTTTGCCAATTCAACTGCAGCTGGTGTAGCCAGTCATGGCCCAACAGGCTAGGGCCATTTCCTTGCACAACAATGAGGGGAAGACGCACTGATTGGTGCCCAGAAACCACTGGAGTGAGGGTGCACCCCACAATATTCAGTCGTTCCCCTGTATAAGTGGCCAACCGAGCCACCATGTCAGCCAAAAACAAAGTATGCACGCCTCATTTGATAAGATCAAAAGTGCTCTGCACCCCTACAAAAACAATCGCTTCTGTATCCAGCTCCATTTGGAGCTGTGAGGACCACAAAGAATCCAGCACGAGTTTGCAGAGTCAAACAGAAAGTAACTTTATTCACAACAATGTGTGTTCACAGCAGCAGCAGTAGTTCACCACTGCTTCCTTCTCTAGCCGGTATCACACTGGCCAGCTCTATTTATACAGCTGCAACTACTAGTGATCTTCCCGCGCCACCCCCCCTCCCTCCCCCCCACACCTCATTGGGGGAGCTCATACTCCACAAGAGTCATAGGATTCAGGCACGTATTTTAAAAATAAATTTGGAGTACCCAATTATTTGTTTTTCCAATTAAGGGTCTATCCACCAACCCGATATATCTTTGGGCTGTGGGGGTGAGACTCACCCAGACATGGGAGAATATGCAAGGTCCACACGGACAGTGACCCAGGGCCCGGATTGAACCCGGATCCTTGGTGCCATGAGGCAGCAGTGCTGACCACATACGCCATTGTGCCAGCCTCAGGATTCAGGCAGGTTATAATAGGAGCATATGACCATTCACTTGTATCGGAACGTGAATACACGCAGCGCTGCCAAACAGTTCAACTGCATTTCACACTCATCCCCGGCCTCTTTTGGGTCATCTCGATGCAAAGCCCAGACCAGGGCCTGATGTCTACCTCGGCCAGGGCATCTGGGGTGCTGGCCTTCCTGTTTCCGACAGGTACGCCTAGACCGGCATCTACATGTAGCACACAGGCCGGAATCTCCTTCAGCTGAGTCCAGGGGTGTTTCATGTCTCCGACACCTTGAAAACGGCGTCATTGTGTTTCACTCCGCGCATGCATACATTAGTGGGCCCGCCCGCGATTCTCCGCCCCCGATGAACCGAGTTCCTGATGGTGTGGTTCACTTGTGCTTTCCAAAATCGTGAACCTGGATTGGTGTTGGTGAGAGAGGGTGTATGGAGAGTGTCTAACATCGCCATAGTTTGCAGACAGTCATGCTGCTGGCCGGGGGGTGTCTGCCAGGGCTGGGGGGAGTAGTGGAGAGTGGCCAGGAGGTGGGCTGTGGGGTTGGAGTGGACGGACAAGGAGCACCATTGCCACGGCCGGCAAGTCAGCCATGCAGCTGTACACACCGCTAACAGCCCATGGAAATCCATGCGGCGCTGGTGCTAGCCCCTCAACAGTACCGAAATTGGTCCAGGTACGGCACCGATTTTTCTGTCGTAAAAGTCCAAAGATTCTCCGTTGGGGTCAGCACTTAGTCTCAGAAACGGAGAGTTCCGGCCAATACATATACACTTCCCGGCAGACCCCTACTGGGTCCGTAAGTCCCATGTGGGAGATGACAGTCAGTAGTAATGTATTCTAGCAGGAATCTATATATGTCTTGATGGGGAGACATGGTAGCACAGTAATAGCACTGATCCTTCACAGTGCCAGGGTCCCGTGTTCGATTCCCGGCTTGGGTCACTGTCCGTGCGGAGTCTGCATGTTCTCCCCGTGTCTGCATGGGGCATTAATAAAGATTTATTTTTTTAAATTGTTGAAAATATTAATTATGAGTTAAACTTAATTTCTGAGTACAAATGGCCAACAAGCAGAATTTAAAGATTACTACAATTTACACAAACACAGAAAAGATAATCGGCATAATTTAGACTGAGCAGGGAAGGAGAAAGCCATTTTGAAATGAGGGAGGAGAGGAAGTAGATGAATTGGGGATGAGAGGACTTGGTGAATGTTTGTGCCAATGTGGTCTACATGGGCAGACATGGAGAAAAAGATTGTTTTTTGAAGGGGGGCATATGTAGTATATTTTGAAAACTTCAGTTCATTCATTATATCTAATTGTAAAATCCTTTCCTGAATGTGGCAGGTTGTCGAGTCAGTTTTCCCAAATCCGAGGGAATGGCAACATACAATGTAATAACAATTTTGAGTGGTGGTTAGCTTTGCAGCATAATAATTACTATGGATTATTCACATGTTAAAGTAGAGGTAGGCTTATCAAAATGCAGTCTTGTTTCACAACTTGTTTTCTGGGGATGTGCAGGTAATAATGATAGACCTGCATTTTCTGCCCATCCCTAATTGGCCTTGAGAAGGTCGTGGTTGGCTGCTTTCTTGAACTTCTGCAGTCCATGTGGTGTAGGTACACGCCCTGTGCTATTAGGGAGGGAGTTCCAGGATTTTGGCCCAGTGACACTGAAGGAACGGTAATACATTTTCAAGTCAGGGTGGTGAGTGACTTGGAGGGGAACTAAGTGGTTATGTTCTCATATACCTGTTGCCTTGCCCTTCTGGATGGTAGTGGTCATGGGTTTGGAAGGTGCTGCCCAAGGAGCCTTAGTGAGTTCATAGAATGTCATAGAATTTACAGTGAAGAAGGAGGCCATTCAGCCCATTGAGTCTGCACTGGCCCTTGGAATGAGCACCCCACTTAAGCCCACACTTCCAACCTATCCCCGTAACCCAGCAATTCCACCCAAACATTTTTAACACTAAGGGCATTTTAGCATTGTCAATCCAACTAACCTGCACATCTTTGGATTGTGGGAGGAAACCGGAGCACCCGGAGGAAATCCATGCAGACATGGGGAGAACGTGCAGATTCCGCACAGGCAGTGACCCAAGCCGGGAATCGAACCTGGGACCCTGGAGCTGTGAAGCAACTGTGACATGCAGAGAACATTGCGTTTTGAGATTGTGGGTGATCACAAATCTTCGTTATTACGTGCTCAGGCATGCAAGGAGTTGCAGTTTATTCAAAGGATCTTCATGAACACATCTGAGACATCGAGATTAGAAAGTGACATTCAACAGTTACTCAGTGAATACCCTGATGTTTCTCATGGTATGGGCACATTGCCATATCAATATAAAATTCTGCTAAAAAAGAATGCGAAGCCTATCATCCATCCACCCAGAAGAGTACCAGTGCCTCTAAGAGAAAGATTGAAAGAAGAACTAATAAGATTTTAATCTCAAAGAATCATATCCAAGGTAACACAGCCGATTTTTCTGTCGTAGAAGTCCAAAGATTTTCCGTTGGCGTCAGCACTTAGTCTCAGAAACGAAGAATTCCGCCCAATTCTACACTTCCCGGTAGACCCCTACCAGGTTCCTGCTTGGTCAGTGCCTTACTGGCCGACCTTACGGCTCTTGGGTTAGTTCCCTGGTCTGTATGAAAAAAACATCATGAGATATCAGAATTTGCATTGATCCTAAGGATCTTAACAAGAATATATATCGAGGACATTATCCTATTCCCAAAAGAGAAGAAATTACTTATGAAATGTCAAATGCCAAAATGTTCACGAAGTTGGATGCCTCACAAGGTTTCTGGCAAATGCAGCTTGATGACTCAAGCAAGCTCCTCTGTACATTCAACACACCTTTTGCAAGGTACTGCATTAATAGGATGCCCTTTGGGATCATCTCTGCATCAGAGATTTTTCATAGAATTATGGAGCAGATGACCAAGAACATAGATGGTGTTTGAGTCTATGTAGACAACATCATTATCTGGTCTATCACTGAAGAAGAGCACATTGAAAGGCTCAGGAAAGTATTTAAACGCATACATCAGTATGGTTTAAAGTTGAACTAATCAAAGTTCACATTTGCAATTTCATCATTAAAATTTCTTGGTGATAACATCACGGCCAATGGTATCAAACCAGATGAAGAGAAGATTGAAGCCCTTCAGAAAATGCAGCAACCAAAAGACGAGAAAGCTGTACTAAGGTTTCTTCTTTTTGTCAATTGCCTAGGGAAGTTCATATCCAATCTATCTTCCAGAACTATTATGCTACATCAATTAATAAAGAAAAACACTGAATTTGAGTGGCCTCCATGTCACAATGCAGAATGGCTGGACCCTAAACAACAACGAATACAGGCTCCAAGCTTGAACTTTTTCAATCCAACAAAACCCACGAAAATCTAGACTGATGCAAGTCAAAAAGACATAGGTGCAGTCTAACTCCAGCAAGATGACCACACCAACTGAGTTCCCATTGCATATGCATCAAGAGTCACGATAATAACAGAGTGCAGATATGCACAAATTGAAAAAGAATGCCTAGGTCACGTAACTGGTATTTCGAAATTTCATGATTATGTTTATGGTCTACCTAAATTCACAGTTGAAACTGACCATCGATCTCTCGCAAATATCTCAATGATATGACCCCAAGATTTTAGACAAAGATGATGAAATTAAGGAGATATGATTTCACTCTAATCTATACTCCTGGTAAAGATTTAGCTATTGCAGGCACACTTTCGGGATCTATCAACACAGAAATTTGACTGATGGAATCCATCAATGATATAGAAGCAGCACGGTAGCATTGTGGATAGCACAATTGCTTCACAGCTCCAGGGTCCCAGGTTCGATTCCAGCTTGGGCCACTGTCTGTGCGAAGTCTGCACATCCTCCCCGTGTGTGCGTGGGTTTCCTCCGGGTGCTCCGGTTTCCTTCCACAGTTCAAAGATATGCAGGTTAGGTGGATTGGCCATGATAAATTGCCCTTCGTGTCCAAAATTGCCCTTAGTGTCGGGTGAGGTTACTGGGTTATTGGGTAGGGTGCTCTTTCCAAGAGCCGGTTCAGACTCGATGGGCCAAATGGCCTCCTTCTGCACTGTAAAATCTATGAGAAGCTCATTTATAACTAGACAGAGAAACACTTCCTGCATCAGATCAAAAACTGCAGCAGATATGTGAAGAAACAGAAGGATGTAACCTTGCGTAGAGCGATCAGTCATCTACAGCATGAATGGCCAAAAGGACACTGGCCACAATACCAAAGTATACAAGTTGAACTGACAATATTAGATGGCATACAATTGAGAAATGATAAAATTGTCATTCCAGAAAAAACGAAGAGCTAGGCAATCTGTGTATTGGCCTGGTATTAACAAGGACAGCGCAGAAATGATGATGTTATGTTCAACATGTGTTATGGGCCAGGGTTTAGAGAACCCCAAAGTGTATCTTGGAGTTCACCTGATCCACAACTTTTAATAGATTGTGGTATGGGGAGCACACGGCCCACTCTACAGATGTGGTACAGCAGAAATGGAAAAGTAATTTTTAAAGCAAAACAATGTTTATTCTATGAACTCAAGTTAACCTTTTTGAAACATACAGTGAATATTTTAGCAACCATTAATTAAAATACAACCCCCAAAGAATACAACACTAAGTAATCCTTAATAACTTTCCAAACAACATCCAGAAGACAGAAGAAACACCTTTTAACAGAAGCACATCAGGCTTACATTCACTACTTAAAACATTTATAATTCTGAATTCTCCAAATGATCAAGAGATAGTCTTTTGAGATCAACAGTACACCTGCTCTGTCTGGCTTCAGCTCCAACACTGAAAACGAAACTAAAACATACCCTGCAGCAAACAGACTAAAACAAAAGTAAAACGCTGACAGACAGCCCAGCTCCACCCACACTCTGACATCACTGATAAACACCCATTTCTTAAAGGTACATTTCTGAAGCACCCATTTCTTAAATGTACTCCCATATGACACATGTCAGAAACATCAACCATCTCAATGCAAAGAAATGTTACAGCCACATGACATTACTACATCACCATGGGTGAAAGTAGGAATAGACTTATTTCATTCATTTAGAAAAGACTACATTCCTGTGATTGACTACTGTTATGGGCCAGGGTTTAGAGAACCCCAAAGTCTATTAACGAGTTCACCTGACCCGCAACTTTTAATAGATTGTGGTTATGGGGAGCACATGGCCCCACTCTGCAGGTGTGATGCAACGGAACTCTACAGCACTTGTAAATTAAAACAATGTTTATTCATGAAACCAGTTAATACTTTATAAACCCACAGTAAACATCTTAACAACTATCAACACTAATCCTCCCCACAGATACAATATTCTATAAGTAAACCTTAATCTTTCCTTATTAACATCCATAAGACAAAATACACTTTTTAACACAAAGATCAGGTTTAAATTCACTACTGAGAGCACTTTTAAACTAACAAGTGATTTGAAGACATTCCTTTCATGCAGAAAGAAATCAAAATTACATCTGATTTTGCTGGATGCAGCTTCCAATCTGCAAATGAAACTAAACACACCCTGTAGCTGCAAGTCCAAAGGGAAAGCAAAAGCAGAGAGACAGCCTAGCTCCACCTATTCTCTGACATCACTGCAGCTATCTAATAAACACCCATTTCTTAAAGGCTCTACCATTACAGCTATTCGATAAACACCCATTTCTTAAAGGTACTCTCACATGACACCTCCCCCTAAGAAAAAAAAATAAACCATCAAATTCAAGATGGTTTCATTTTTCACCTTTTCACTTTCCTTTAAGAAATATGGACAGTGAATAAACATTTTGTTTTTAACAAAACAAAACACGCAAACATTTATAATAACATAGTCCATTTTAGTTCTTCTTCCTCCACCGAACCTGCTTCTGGCATCACATTTGTGACAAAGCATCGGCTATCACGTTTTCTCGTCCTGCCACACATACTATTTTTAAATGAAATGGCTGTAACAATAAACTCCATCAAAACAGTCCTGCACTGTTATTCCAGAATCGCTCTAAAAGCGTCAATGGATTATGATCAGCATATATAATGGTGTGAGACAGATTGCTGGTCACATAAATATGAAAATGATGCAAAGCCAGCACCAAACTCAAGTCTCCTTCTCAATCGTTGAATACTTTTTCTGGTGAGAATTAAATTTCTTTGAAAAATAACCAATAGGCCGCTCTAGTCCTTCATCATCGTCTTATAGAAGCATCGCACCTACGCCCACATCACTCACATCAATCGCCACTTTGAATGGTTTGGTATAATTTGGGATGGCTAACACAGGAGCAGTGGTCAACACAGCACTTCAGGCTGTCAAATGCCTGTTGGCACTCCGCTGTCCACTGGAATTTCTACATTTCTTTAGCAAGTCCGTCAGTGGAGCAACCACACTGCTAAAATTTGGCACAAATTTCCGGTAGAATCCACTCACGCCAAGAAATCACATTATTTCCCTTTGTGTCAAGGGTATTGGAAACTCCTCAATAACTTATGTTTTCACAAAGCGTGGGACCATTCGACCCTGTCCGATTGTATGGCCAAGGAAAGTGACTTGGGCTTTTCCAAATTCACTTTTGGCTAGGTTTACCACCAAACCCGCCTCCTGAAGTCAATCAAATAACTCCATCGGATGCTTTAAATGTTCTTTCCATGTCTGGCTGAAAATTACCAGATTGTCGATGTATACTGCACAATTGGGTAATCCTGAAACAACTTTGTTAGTTTACCGTTGAAATGTGGCTGGGGCATTTTTCATGCCAAATGGCATAACTTTGAATTGGTATATACCATCTGGAGTCACGAAAGCTGAAATCACCTTTGCCCTTCCGGATAAAGGTACCTGCCAGTAACCTTTAAGTAAATCCAGTTTGGAAATAACAGCTGATTGTCCCACTGTTTCAATGCAATCCTCCAAACGTGGGATAGGATAAGAGTCCGTTCTTGTAACTGCATTAACCTTTCTATAGTCCACACACAACCGTTGGGTACCGTCCGGTTTTCGTACCATCACTATGGGTGAGCTCCATTGGCTGCAACCCACTTCAATTATGCCATTTTTAAGCAGACTCTCAATCTCTTTGTTAACCTGTGCCAGATTTAAAGGGTTAAGTCTGTATGGATGTTGTTTAATTGGAACAGCATTTCCCACATCTACATCATGTATAGCCATTTTAGTGCTTCCCAATTGATCTCCACAAACTTGCCCATGTGATATCAATAACTCTTTCAGGTCAGTCCATTTTTCCTCTGGAAGGTAACTCAACAACTTATCCCAATTTTTAAGAATATCTCATTTTCCAATTTAATTTGAGGTATGTCAAATTCAAAGTCATCTGGATTTGGTTTGTCACTTTGAGTTAGAATCACTAAAACCCCTCCTTTTTCTCTCCTTCCCTTCCAAAGTACCTTTTAAGCATATTCACATGACACACTCATTGAGTTATCCTTCTATCTGCCTTTCTTACCACATAATTCATCTCACTTAATTCCCTTTCAATTTGATAAGGTCCACAAACCTTGCTTTTGGACTACCACTGGTAACAATACTAAAACTTTATCTCCACTGCCAAAACTACGAACTTTGGATTTCTTGTCTGCTACCCGTTTCATCACATGTTGTGCAATTTTTAAATGCTGTCTAGCCAATTCACCAGCTCTATTTAATCGTTCTCTAAAATGTGACACGTAATCCAATAATGTAAGTTCCAATTTCTCACTCACCAATTTTTCCTTAATCAATTTAAGTGGTCCTCTTACCTCATGACCAAAAATTAGTTCAAATGGACTGAATTTGGTTGACTCATTAGGTGCATCCCTAATTGCAAATAGTACAAATGGAATTCCTTTATCCCAATTCTCTGGATAACCTTGACAATAAGCCCTCAACATTGTCTTTAATATCTGATGCCATCTTTCTAATGCTCCCTACGATTATGGATGGTACGCAGTTGATTTAAATTGCTTTATTCATAAGCTATCCATAACTTCTTTGTATAATCAACAAAATGTAACTACATCTTTATGTAGTCCAGGCCAATAACAATGTTTTTGTATTTTAGCTTGAGTTTTCCTTACTCACAAATGACCTCTCACTGGTACCTCGTGTGCTACTCGCAACACCTCCTTTCTATACCCTACCTGCAATACTACTTGATGAACTTCTGCCCAGTTTTCATCCGCCTGCATATGTAAAGGTTTCCACTTTCTCATCAAGACATCATTTTTACGGTAATGATACTCCGGTATACACTCAGATTCCTCTTCCGTATATGCTTTCTAATACATCAGTTTTATTTCTATATCTTTCTGTTGTAACTCCGCAACTAGAAATATCTGCCTCATCCTCCACCTGTTCTTGTTCTTTTTCAGCAATTTGATCAAATATCGTTTCTGATAATTGAACTTCAACTTCATCTTCACTCTTTGATTTCTCCTCTTGCCTTAACCTGTGACTTTGCGACCTTGTTACTACACAATCCGGAAAAATCCCAGGATATTCGTCCTTCAACACTTCAGTTGTCTGATTTTCCACTGGCTTATCAATCACAAAACGAAAGTAAAAGCAGACAGACAGCCTAGCTCCACCCACTCTCTGACATCACTGCAGCTATCTAATAAACACCCATTTCTTAAAGGTGCACCCACTACAGCTATTCGATAAATACCCATTTCTTAAAGGTACTCTCACATGACACTACTGTTCCAATTTTCTGGAAGGAATGAGACTACCTGGTCTCCCCTCTACAGCTGTGATCAAAGCATGTTAAGAAATTTTTGCGAGACATGGCATACCGCAAACTGTTATGTCAGTAAATGGTCCGTGCTTTGCAAGCTGGGAGTGGACGGAATTATGAACAACATACAATTTTAGTCACGCTACGTCAAGTCCTCATTTTCCACAATCAAATGGAAAGGTGGAAAAAGGGTAGCACAGTAGCATTGTGGATAGCACAATGGCTTCACAGCTCCAGGGTCCCAGGTTCGATTTCGGCTTGGGTCACTGTCTGTGCGGAGTCTACACATCCTCCCCGTGTGTGCGTTGGTTTCCTTCTGGTGCTCCGGCTTCCTCCCACCGTCCAAAGATGTGCAGGTTAGGTGGATTAGCCATGATAAATTGCCCTTAGTGTCCAAAATTGCCCTTAGTGTTGGGTGGGATTATTGGGTTATGGGGATAGGGTGGAAGTGTTGACCTTGGGTAGGGTGCTCTTTCCAAGAGCCGGTGCAGACTCGATGGGCTGAATGGCCTCCTTCTGCACTGCAAATTCTATATTGTAAAATAATTGTTGAGTAAAGCTAGAGATTCTGAATCAGATTTCTACTCAGCTTTTTTATCCTACAGAGCCTCTCCATTGAACTCAGGCTTATCACCAGCACAGTTGTTGTATAATCGCAATATTAGAACAACATTATCTCAAATTCATGCTGATGACCCTGATCAACGAGATGTTTTGAAGAAAATTCATCAAAGTAAGAAACAAAGAAATTATTACGACCAACATGCAAAGACACTAAAACCTCTTGTAGCTGATGATGTTGTAAGAATCAGACTTCCTGATGGAGGTTGGTCTGACACTGCTATGGTTCTTAGAAAAATCTCAACTAGATCCTATCTGATCAAAACTTCAGACAGCGGACTGATTAGAAGAAATCAACGTGATCTTTTAAAAGTTCAAGTTCACAAACTTGATCTAAACTTAAACCAATCTGTAACCAAACATGTACAAAAACAACAATTTGTTCAACCAGAACAACAGAACATTAAAGTTTCCACCCCTCCGATCAAACTGAGAAGATCTACAAGATGTAGAAGAAAACCAAATCGTATGAATTTATGAACTTTTAAGTGATTCATAAATTGCTGTACTATGCATACCAGAATACTGCAATTCCCATGTACAATTTTTTAATATGTAAATAGAAAAGTGTAACACAAAACAAAAGTGGGATGTAGTGATCTCTGTATGTGTTAACACATGTTCAGTTACTGTAAAGTAAATACAGACAGATGATCACTAGATGGCAACACCTACAGGACCTATAAAAGGAGTTTCCCATTCTTTCTTTAGTTAGTATGTGTGTGGAGAACAGCTAGAGTGAAGACATGATCAGATCAGAGTGTAGTGTATTATTATAATTATTAATTTAATCTAAACTTACTTACTTGTTTTACTAGTTTAGTCTTGAAGTGAAAGAACTCACTAGTTTATTATATATTGCTCAATAAACATTTTGTCATCATCTGGAAGACTTTGATTATTTCTCATCAGAATTCAATACAACTCAGCAAGACAAAAGAGTAATATTTATATTACAATTTAGCAATATAACGCCGGCTGCCAGTGGGGGCACTCCGTGACAGGAAACAGGACTGGGGGGACGGAGAATCCCGCCCCAGATCTTTCATCTAATTTATAAGTTTCACTTTAATTTTACAATGAATCTGCAGAATGCCTAAAACATGCTGGTGCTGAATTTTCACTTCTAACTTCAAAGCAGAAATAGACAAATGTTTTATTCCCTTTAGTTTACAGTAAAGACATCGGGCGGGATTCTCCAGTCTCGTCCATGGCGGGATCTGCGGCAAACAAGAACTGAAAGTTTGGCATTTTAGCCCAAACTCCATTCACAGTCAGCGGCATCGGAAAATCCCACTCGCGAACAAGAATGGAGAATTTCGGCCACCATCTTGAACTGTCATAGCGGAGTGATTGGGTGTGTTATACTGTGGAATAAAAAGGCATGGATTTGTCTCTGTAATTCCTCACATTATACATTTCACATAAGGACCATTATGTTGGGGGAGGTATACAGTTGGCAGCAGACATTTCTCAAAAGGGAATTGAGTGAAAACTGATAGCCAGGTCACTCTTATACTCTTGACCACATTCCTACCTAAAATTTCCACTGAAGCAATACTCTGGGAGGAGGTGGAAGGGCAGATATCTGTGCCTACGCAATGTAAAATGGGTCGAACCCAGGTATGAAGGATGGAGAGCCCCAATTTGTCAACTGCAACTACAGAAGTGTTATTGGAGGATCACAGAAATAGGAGGGGCAGCTCTATCGGCACAGAATAATGTACAGTACCAAATTGAGCAGTCTGGATTATAGATATAGAATCTACAACCTTCTGACTCTGAGGTAAAAGTTCTGTCAATGATGCCACATATCTACAACCTAACAATCAGTCCAGTGCACAGCTCATGTCCTCCATAATAGTTCTAGAATATAAAACAAAATTTAGCCCCATATCATAAAGGATAGACACACTGACATGAAACCATTGCACTAAGTACATAGTAGAGTTCTCCTGAGAAGCAGAAGAAATATAAAAGGAATAATAAAGTAGGAAGCGATTCGGTGAGTTTATATAAAGTTACAGTTACAGTTCTAAAAAGAACAGATAAAAGGGTAGGTAGAATCAATCAGGGATGAAGGAGGGTGAATATCTGTGAAGAGTGATGTTGTGGATGAGATATTAAATTATCATTTTGAATAGTTTTTTTTACAAATGATGATGGAAGTAAGAATATTGGTGCACTAGAAAAGGATAGATTTTTAAAAAAATTTAGAGTACCCAATTCATTTTTTTCCAATTAAGAGGCAATCCACCTACCCTGCACAGCTTTGGGTTCTGGGGGTGAAACCCATGCAGACACGGGGAGAATGTGCTAACTCCACATGGATAATGACCCAGGGCTGGGATCGAACCTGGAACCCTGGTGCTGTGAGGCAACAGTGCTAACCACTGTACCACCGTGCCGCCCTAGAAAAGGACAGATGATTGTTGGATATAAATACATAAACTGAATTGCTTCGGCCCAAAGTGACTGATGCACTATCAATTACGATGAGACAAGCGTAGAGTGTAATCAAAGCTTTATTAGGCAGAGATGTGTGTGGTAGTCATCACTGTTGTATTATATTGTATATACTGCACTGCATACGAGGGTATTACGGTAAGGCCCCTGTACTACAGGTACGGGGGTAGATCCCTGCCTGCTGGCTCCGCTCAGTAGGCGGAGTATAAATGTATGTGCTCTCCGAACTGCAGCCATTTTGGCAGCTGCTGTAGGAGGCCACACATCTCTGGTGTAATAAAGCCTCGATTACTCTCAACTCTCGTCTCGTCGTAATTGAGAGTGCATCAATTTATTACACAGAGATTTTACAAAGATGGATCTCCGCATCCAGCCGGATCGCCTGCAGCTGCTTCCTCAAGCAGACAATGCCAAAAAGGACATTGCACATTGGCTAGCTTGCTTTAAAGCATACATCGGATCTGTGACAGACCCAATCCCAGAAGCACAGAAGCTCCAGATTCTGTACATGTGACGAATGTGATATAAAATAGTTAGTTTCAATATTAGTTACAGTAATGTAGATGTAGGCCAGTTTAATTCTAGTGAGTTCACAAAAGACAAAGGACAAAGGATTTCAGCAAGCATGGCAAGGAAGGGGGGAGGGGTGTCTGGTAGAGGAAGGGAAAAGGAAGCTGGCTAACAAGAGGCCCAGGGTTAAGGAATGAGAAGTGAGCCAATTAGGATGTATGGCCAGGTCAGGAGGGGTATAGGATGACCTTTGGGAATCTGTATGTGAAATTTGATGCAATTTGAATGTATTTGCAGAGATCCCTTTGTCTTGGCCCTCATTCGTTTCCAAGGGGTCCAGGAGACTGGTTCTGTGTTCTGTGTCCCTGAGAAGCGAGTCAGACTTGCAAGTTGGTTAAAAATAAATAATACTATGCCTACAAATCCATCGCGAGTTTTATTGAGGCCAGATTAACTGGTAAAGAATTCAACATTTGTCATTTGGTGCCGGAAACCCGGGATTTCTCCAAACGGTTACCGACCAACTGCGAAATCATAATTAGACTGATTTTGGACAAGGAAAGTGGAAACGGGCCCACAATGTGTGTAGCTGGAAAATGACACACATTGTTTTTCCCCTCTTCTCATGGCCTGAATAGTCTGGTCACTCGCGGTTGGTACAGAAAGATCGTCTCGACGAAATCAAAGGTCTGTCTGCGGATTAGAAAATTTAACTGATAGGATATCATAAATTGATAGTTCGGTTTTGGGTTAATTTTGGAATTGATGGGACATCAAATTGATGGTTTAATTCCATATGTGTGTAGTTTTGGGATTGATGGGACATCGAATTGATGGTTTAATTACATGTGTGAGTGTTTTTGATGAACTAATGGGACCTCAGAAAGGAGGGTTCAGTTCCATGAGTGTTTTTAAATCTATAGTTGATTAAGCTAAAATTGTATCCTTGGACTGTAGTGGCAAGAAACGCAGTCTTGAGGACTAGTTAGAGATTATGGGGAAATGTTTGGATAATTTTCAAAACAAAAGAACATCCATAGAACTGGATGCTGCATGTTAGTTAAAGCAGAAGTCTCTCAAAGGGTTAACAGCAGCCAAAGTTAAAGACTACAGACAGTGCTTCTCACACGGGCCTTGAGATAACAGCAGCAGCCTGTGGTGTAATCGGATACCTTTCTTTCGAGTCAGTGAAACTCCAGCAAACTTACGTTTTGAATTAATTAAAGGAAACCAGTGGATTTCTCCACCTCTTTGATAAAAGTTAATTATTTTAGCAAGCAATTGATTGAAATTGCCAGAATCTTAAGTTTGAATCACTCAAAATAATATTTATTTCATTTTATTTGTGAATTAATAGAAACTTAAAGAAACTCACTGACACCATTTTAAAAAGTACAAATCTGGAGATGACAGTTGACTTTGCTCCGGTATAAATCACCGCAGCTAACTACTCCCTCACTGATAGCAGCCAACATTTTTGTGAATGTAAGAAAAACTTGTTAAAAGAAAAATCGTTAAGATAAAGAATTAATTAAGTTGTAAAAGTTATACAAGTTTGTGTTAAGCAAATCATAAATTCAGTTCTGAGTTGAGATCAGAGCTAAGCTTGCAGGTTGCAGTAATTCAATTTGAATTTTCAAACATTTTAAGTTTTAAAAGAACACTGTTAAAACCTTTTAAATAATTTTGCCAAGCAGCAAAATTTGCCATTGATTATAAATAGGCAAATAAAAAAATAAAAAGAGAGCCAAAGTATGAAAGCTAAAGAGTTAATTAGATTATGGAGACAATATTGTCAACATGAGAGGGATAAGATCATGTTATTAAGTTGGCAAGAAAATGCCCTTAAAATGGGGATTCCAATTAGTGAAAGGGGGAACCAGAAAACTCTGGAGATCTTGAAAAAGGAGTGTGTATTCAAAAAACGCGCAAGTAAAGAGAGGGTGGACTCGCGTTTAAAAAATGAGCTACGTAGTTCAATGGCTGGCCTTGCATTGACAGGAGATGAGGACCCAGAGATTTGGACAATGTCGGCCAGAGTCCCGACTGCACCAGTAGCATTGTCTGCACTAATTCCGGAACCACCAGGGTATCATAATTTATATCCAGTCACTGCTCCCCAGACTAAAATCATGCCAGCCTCTCCAGCCCCTTCGGCTGATAGCTTGGGTCCTATTTCAGCATCTTCACCGTCTGTTAGAGTAGGGGAGCTCTGTTCAACAAGCCCAGTTAGCTCTAGGACCTGATCTCGGACAGTGAGAGAGGGGCCTGATCCTATCCAGAAACAATCACGCATACCACCTAGATCCCTTCAGACCGAAATGGTAGGACAGAAAAATGTATGAGAACAAAGAAAGAGGATGGGAATGGTTCTGAGGAACTGGAGCTCCCCCTAGTGGAAGGAAAGGACGTCAAAGTCTTTGAAGAGCCAGAGGAATCCGCTAGAGCGTCCCCTAGTGAGATTCTGAGACAGTTGGCGATTAGGAAAATACCAAACTCTGATGCTGTAACGGCAGCCGCCCAGCCCACGATATTCGTTTATTTCCCATGGAGCCCCAGAGAGATGATGGCTATTCTGGCTGCAATCCCAGACAGGAAGAAATCTCCTGCTGCTTTCATGGATTATCTGAGGACTACCATCTCAGTTTATCAAGCTGATTTAAGGGACCTCTGGGCCCTAGTCCAGCAGGTTTTAACCCCAGCAGAGTACCGCAATCATCTGTCCAATGTGTGCAGGAGAGTTTCCTGACACAGTATGTAGATAGGCCAACGAGAGGCGAGGTCGCATTGGATTTGGTACTGGGTATTGAACCAGGACAGGTGTTAGATTTGGAGGTAGGTGAGCACTTTGGTGATAGTGACCACAATTAGATTACGTTTACTTTAGTGATGGAAAGGGACAAGTATATACCGCAGGGCAAGAGTTATATCTGGGGGAAAGGCAATTATGATGCGATAAGGCAAGACTTAGGATGCATCGGATGAAGAGGAAAACTGCAGGGGAGGGGCACAATGGAAATGTGGAGCTTGTTCAAGGAACAGCTACTGCGTGTCCTTGATAAGTATGTGCCTGTCAGGCAGGGAGGAAGTGGTCAAGCAAGGGAACCATGGTTTACTAAGGCAGTCGAAACATTTGTCAAGAGGAAGAAGGAGGCTTCTGTAAAGATGAGACATGAAGATTCAGTAAGGGCGCTCGAGAGTTACAAGTTAGCTAGGAAGGACCTAAAGAGAGAGCTAAGAAGAGCCAGGAGGGGACATGAGAAGTCTTTGGCAGGTAGGATCAAGGATAACCCTAAAGCTTTCTAAAGATTTGTCAGGAATAAAAGAATGACTAGGGTAAGAGTAGGGCCAGTCAAGGACAGTAATGGGAAGTTGTGCTTGGAGTCCGAGGATATAGGAGAGGTGTTATATGAATATTTTTCATCAGTATTCACACAGGAGAAAGACAATGTTGTCGAGGAGAATACTGAGTTTCAGGCTACTAGACTAGAAGGGCTTGAGGTTCATAAGGAGGAGGTGTTAACAATTCTGGAAAGGGTGAAAATAGATAAGTCCCCTGGGCCGGATGGGATTTATCCTAGGATTCTCTGGGAAGCTAGGGAGGAGATTGCTGAGCCTTTGGCTTTGATCTTTAAGTCATCTTTGTCAACAGGAATAGTGCCAGAAGACTGGAGGATAGCAAATGTTGTCCCCTTGTTCAAGAAGGGGAGTAGAGACAACCCCGGTAACTATAGACCAGTGAGCCTTACTTCTGTTGTGGGCAAAATCTTGGAAAGGTTTATAAGAGATAGGGTGTATAATCATCTGGAAAGGAATAATTTGATTAGACATAGTCAACACGATTTCGTGAAGGGGAGGTCGTGCCTCACAATCCTTATTGAGTTCTTTGAGAAGGTGACCAAACAGGTGGATGAGGGTAAAGCAGTTGATGTGGTGTATATGGATTTCAGTAAAGCGTTTGATAAGGTTCCCCACGGTAAGCTACTGCAGAAAATACGGAAGCATGGGATTCAGGGAGATTTAGCAGTTTGGATCAGAAATTGGCTAGCTGGAAGAAGACAAAGGGTGGTGGTTGATGGGAAGTGTTCAGACTGGAGTCCAGTTACTAGTGGTGTACCACAAGGATCTGTATTGGGCCCACTGCTGTTTGTCATTTTTATAAATGACCTGGAGGAGGGCGTAGAAGGATGGGTGAGTAAATTTGCAGATGACACTAAAGTCGGTGGATTGTGGACAGTGCGGAAGGATGTTACAAGTTACAGAGGGACATAGATAAGCTGCAGCGCTGGGCTGAGAGGTGGCAAATGGGGTTTAATGCAGAAAAGTGTGAGGTGATTCATTTTGGAAGGAATAACAGGAAGACAGAGTACTGGGCTAATGGTAAGATTCTTGGTCGTGTGGATGAGCAGAGAGATCTCGGTGTCCATGTACATAGATCCCTGAAAGTTGCCACTCAGGTTGATAGGGTTGTTAAGAAGGCGTACGTTGTGTTAGCTTTTATTGGTAGAGGGATTGAGTTTCGGAGCCTTGAGGTCATGTTGCAGCTGTACAAAACTCTGGTGCGGCCGCATTTGGAGTATTGCGTGCAATTCTGGTCACCGCATTATAGGAAGGATGTGGAAGCATTGGAAAGGGTGCAGAGGAGATTTACCAGAATGTTGCCTGGTATGGAGGGAAGATCTTATGAGGAAAGGCTGAGGGACTTGAGGCTGTTTTCGTTAGAGAGAAGAAGGTTAAGAGGTGACTTAATTGAGGCATACAAGATGATCAGAGGATTGGATAGGGTGGACAGTGAGAGACTTTTTCCTCGGATGGTGATGTCTAGCACGAGGGGACATACCTTTAAATTGAGGGGAGATAGATATAAGACAGACGTCAGAGGTAGGTTGTTTACTCAAAGAGTAGTAAAGGTGTGGAACGCCCTGCCTGCAACAGTAGTGGACTCGCCAACACTAAGGGTATTCAAATGGTCATTGGATAGACATATGGACGATAAGGGAATAGTGTAAATGGGCTTTAGAGTGGTTTCACAATTCGGCGCAACATCGAGGGCCGAAGGGCCTGTACTGCGCTGTAATGTTCTATGTTCTATCTCAATCACTTGAATTATGCTAGCCACGCCGCACTTCAGCAAGCCCATGCTTTGGACGATGATAGACGGGCACAAATCCTGAATGCGTTGAATGCCACATTTCAAAAGCCCATAAACATCTCTGCTATCTTAGACCTCAAACCTAAAAAGACTGAAGGGCCAGAGGAATTTCTGGAACGTTTTAATGAAATCTACCGTGGGCAGTCAGGCGACTTGCCGTACCAAAATGGTCAGAATTCCCCTCAATATTGTACTATGTTAATGCATTGCCTACCACCTTCCGTGGCTACTGCCGTGAATTGTAATAACATAAATTGGACAGAGAACGACCCTTCTCAGATGGCCAGGGCAGTCAGATTTTATTGGAAGGAGGGTGTAGGCCAGGAAGGAGGCTCAGTTACAAAGATTAAGACTGAGTATGTAATGAAAAAGGAGACCCCAACCAGCGGCAGATACAGTGGCTTACCGGCTGGAACCCCAATATTGTGAACTTGGGTGGGTGGATCAACATGGGGTAGGATATCAAACCCACCCAAATGGACCCTCAGCTCCTCTTTATGGCCCATCGTATGCACCAACAGCTTCACAACTGCCGCCCCCTCTGAGGGGCCATTGGTCTACTGGGAAAAGAGGACGGGGCAGATATAGAGGGAACAATGCATGTTTTAATTGCGGCGGTGCAGATCACTGGCAACAGGAATGCCCTTTTAAAAGACGGGCAGCAGAAGGAGACTACCCGACCCAAAGGAGGGAGTACCCACTAAGGCGAGGACACGAGGTACACCAACTTCTCCTAGGCAAACCCTTTCCCAACACAAGATTGACTAGCTAATTTAGTCATAAGGACTCTCTAATCGGACAGGGAACCGATTATTTCTCTGCAGATAGGAGATCAACACTGCCCATTTGTAATCGACACTGGAGCAGCCATGTCTTCGGTGCAATCAGAACTTCGACTACCACCATACCACCATCCAACCACACCCAGCATTGGTCGGGGTTCCAAGGACAGGTGTGTGAATATCCTATTTCTGAACCTGTGACAGTCACTTACGAGAATATGTCTGTGGATCATCAGTTTGTGGTGACTACTGGATTGGACTGTAACTTGTTGGCCCGAGATTTACTGTGTATCTTCCAGCTACAGCTAGAGTGCGGAGATGAAGGGGTAACGGTTCAATCATGGAGGTTCGGGTAGCAGTGCTATATTTCTATCACTCCCCAGTGGTGGACGTTAGACATTGAACATTCACTGCACCACGTTACCCTGGCCTATGACAGAACCGGACAGAACAGGGAGTTGGAGGACAAATACCGTCCGTTAATTGGGACTGAATGGCCAGTCAAGGTTACAGCCACAGTCACGGGAAACGAAGGTACAGCTGATTTTGTTACAATACCACCACATTTATGGCCACAGTCAGCTTCTGTAGGCCCTCATATTACACGTCAGGTCCACGACCAGTACCATGCCAAGGATCTGGGGCCTATGGTAAGGTGGGCAGTGGATCATTCAGATCCAACAGAGTACGCACTTCAAGTCACGCCAGACGGCACTTACATAAAATATTTTGAGGTCCCTGAAATGATGAACACTCGACTTCAGCCAACCCACAGCTCTGGAAAAATAGGGGATTCCTTATCTTGGCCGGCATGGAAATATCCCACCGGTGTTTAGTTAATGACATACTGCAGGCCCTCCTTATGCCCGCGCAGATTTCCGAACCCAGTTGACATTGATAATGAACAAGCAGATTGTGCAGCGCGGACAGCCGCGCAAATTCAGCAAGTGATGGTGCCTAAAATGTTAAGTCAGACTAAACGTTCTGCTATAAATAGGTCTGCTTCTGACTTAACATTTTAGGCACCATCACTTGCTGAATTTGCGCGGCTGTCCGCGCTGCACAATCTGCTTGTTCATTACCAACGTCAACTGGGGTCGAAAATCTGAGGAAAACCCGGGTAGTATGAATCTCTTCTACCAGATTTACCACCGCTTGTATGGCCAGGGGCGGGCTGTCTGCTACCCGAACCCCGCAGCGGTGTCTAGGTTATTTTCTGTTTCACCGCTGTGGGGCACTCCCCAAACGGTGGTTCACTGTCAGCGTTCCGAGCCACCGCCCGAGCAAGTCACTCTTCCTTATGATCCGGGTTCCGTACCACCGGCTATTTGCCTTCCCCTTCCTCGGGATAATTCCCACTCACAATATGATAGGCTGCAACAGTGGAGGGCATACATACCTGGCCACTTCACTCCCAATAGAGACTCCCGGTCGTACAAGAATTGTTTTGGCAGTGATGGGTACGGCTGTTTGCTGGTAGAGGTGGAAACATGGCTGTTCCCCACCTGTACGGACAGGAGGTGTCATATCGCTCAGGCGTCTGGCCAATGCGTTTGTTACAACACCACCTGTGTTCCATTGAACGCTGGCCTCCAGCTCCTTTGTGGCTGGGCGAACGTCTCTCATATCACTGTTGGCACTAGAGCTTTCCGCATTGCTGGGAGGCCCGAATGGGCATTCCAAAGCTGGATAAACTGGGAGGTGTGGGGTGTTCCTTGGCGGTTAGCGATAGGAATTATTTTATTTGTGGCCTTACCATCCTGGGAAACAAAACCTTGGGAGCCCTTGGGGCAATAACCAAGGAATTGTCTCAGCTGCGGTTGTTTGCAATGCAGAACCAGTATGCTTTTGACTATCTTCTGGCCCGTGAGGGTGGGGTAAGCGCCATAGTGCAGGGCAAGTGTATCATGGGAGTTCAAGACCTAACCGCTAACATCACTAAATTTATGGATCGCATATGGGATCACCTGGACGGAATGCAGGACCCTGGCTCTTGGGGTAACTGGGAATTTGGAGGTTGGAAGGACTGGTTGATGAATATGGCCATGTATTTAGCAGTGGCACTCGGCTGCATCTTTGTGGGCCTGGCCATCCTTAAATGCGTGATGGATAGAATGCGGGGTGCACTGGAACAGATAGACGCCCCTAGAATCTTGGCTGTTAGGATCCACGAGGGTGCAGCGGATGAAGGGGGGCTGCAACAGGAATTGGAAATGCAGCAACGAATCTTTTAGATGAAGGGTCGTAGCTAGGGATTGAATAGATAGGTTAGCATGAAATGATAAAAGGAGCGAATGATGAATGTGATATAAAATAGTTAGTTTCAATATTAGTTACAGTAATGTAGATGTAGGCCAGTTTAATTCTAGTGAGTTCACAAAAGACAAAGGACAAAGGATTTCAGCAAGCATGGCAAGGAAGGGGGAGGGGTGTCTGGTAGAGGAGGGGAAAAGGATGCTGGTTGACAAGAGGCCCAGGGTTAAGGAATGAGAAGTGAGCCAATTAGGATGTATGGCCAGGTCAGGAGGGGTATAGGATGACCTATGGGAATCTGTATGTGAAACCTGATGCCATTTGAATGTATTTCCAGAGGTCCCTTTGTCTTGGACCTCATTCGTTTCCAAGGCGTCCAGGAGACTGGTTCTGTGTTCTGTGTCCCTGAGAAGCGAGTCAGACTTGCAAGTTGGTTAAAAATAAATAATACTATGCCTACAAATCCATCTCGAGTTTTATTGAGGCCAGACTGACGGGTAAAGAATTTTCATCACATGCGGCTGAGCTCCGATGTCTTTCCCCTCATCCAGGATATGCCTACCTATGCAGAGGCCATGGCTATACTGAGGGAGAACTACGCTCAGCAGACCAACAAGATCTACGCCAGGCACCTCCTGTCCACGTGGCACCAACTTCCCGGTGAGTCAGTGGAAGATTTCTGTCATGCCCTGCTCGCCCTGGTGAGAGACTGTGATTACCAGGCCGTTTCGGCTGCTGAATATTCTAACCTGCTGATGAGAGATGCGTTCATTACGGGCATAGTGTCGGCCGACATCCGCCAGCGCCTCTTAGAAGGGGCTACGCTTGACCTCGCGGCGACGAAGAAACTAGTGCTCTCGCTCTCAGTCGCCTCACGAAACGTACAGCCGTATGCCCCCGACCACACGGCCCATCCCTCCTGCACATCGTGGACCCCGCCAGTGGCCACCTCATCGTGGACCCCATCAGCGACCATCCCGAGCCAACCCCACGCCTGCGCCGCGCGGCAGCCAACCAACCCCGGGGGACCCAAGTGCTACTTCTGTGGACAGACAAAACGCCCCCGGCAACGCTGCCCGGCGCAGAGCTCGCTCTGCAAGGCCTGTGGCAAGAAAGGACATTTTGCTGCAGTGTGCCAGGCCCGCTCAATCGCCGCTATTGTCCCTGCACCCCCAGCGTGCGGCCAGTGAGCGCCGCCATCTTCCTCGCCTCAGACCACGTGCAGCCTGTGGGCGCCGCCACCTTGCTCCCCTCACAACAGGTGCGGCCCGTGGGCATAGCCATTTTGATTGCCTCACAACCAATCGGCGGAGCCATCTTGCCTGCCCCAGGACACGTGCAGTCCTAGTGCGCCGCCACCTTGCCTGCCTCAGGACACGTGTGGCCCGTGGGCGCTGCAATCTTCCCTGCCTCAGGACCCGTGCCCGTTGGGCACCCCATCAGGCCACTCATCGCCTGCAACCGTCGACGACCAGTTGCGTCTCGCCTCCGTCATGATCGACCAGTCCTGACAGCACAACCTCGCAACCGCATCGACAAAGGTGAAGGTCGACGGGCATGAGATCTCCTGCCTTCTGGACTCCGGGAGCACTGAGAGATTCATCCACCCTGATACGGTAAGGCGCGCTACCTCGCGGTACATCCCATTAACCAAAGAATCTCCCTGGCCTCCGGAACCCACTCCGTGGCGATCCGGGGTTACTGCATCACCACCCTCACCATCCCGGGCATAGAGTTCAGCAGCTTCCGGCTCTACGTCCTCCCCAACCTCTGCGATGCGTTACTACTCGGCCTGGACTTCCAGTGCACCCTCCAGAGACTAACCCTGAAATTTGGTGGGCCCCTACCACCCCTTACTGTATGCGGCCTCACGACCCTTAAGGTCGACCTGCCTTCTCTGTTTGCACACCTCACCCTGGATTGCAAACCCGTCGCCACCAAGAGCAGACAGTCCAGCGCCCAGGACAGGACCTTCATCAGGTCTGAGGTCCAGCGGCTGCTGCGGGAAGGTATCATCGAGGCCGGCAACAGCCCCCGGAGAGCCCAAGTGGTAGTGGTGAAAACGGGGGAGAAAAACAGGATGATTGTTGACTACAGGCAGACCATCAATTGGTACATGCAGCTCGACGCGTACCCCCTCCCACGCATATCTGATATGGTCAATCAGATTGCACAGTACCGGGTCTTCTCGACAGTGGACCTGAAATCTGCCTACCACCAGCTCTCCATTCGCAAGCTGGACCGCCCGTACACCGCGTTTGAAGTGGACAGCCGCCTTTACCATTTACTTAGGGTTCACTTCGGCGTCACTAATGAGGTCTTGGTCTTCCAACCGGAGATGGACCGAAAGGTTGGCCGGTACGGACTGCGGGCCACTTTCCCGTACCTGGATAACGTCATCATCTGCGGCCATGACCAGCAGGACCACGACGCTAAACTTTCCAAATTTCTCCACACCGCCACTCTCCTCAACCTAACTTACAACAAGGAGAAATGTGTGTTCAGCACGAACCGATTAGCCATCCTCGGCTATGTGGTTCTGAATGGAGTTATAGGGCCCGACACCGATCGCATACGCCCCCTCATGGATCTCCCCCTTCCCCACTGCCCCGGGGGACCCAAGTGCTACTTCTGCGGACAGACAAAACACCCCCGGCAGCGCTGCCCAGTACGGACTGCGGGCCACTTTCCCGTACCTGGATAACGTCACCATATGCGGCCACGACCAGCACGACCACGACGCTAACCTTTCCAAATTTCTCCACACCGCCAAACTCCTCAACCTAACCTACAACAAGGAGAAGTGTGTGTTCAGCATGAACCGATTAGCCATCCTCAGCTATGTGGTTCAGAACAGAGTTCTAGGGCCCGACCCTTATTGCCTGTGCCCGCTCATGGATCGCTCCCTTCCACACTGCCCCGGGGGACCAATTGCTACTTCTGCGGACAGACAAAGCACCCCCGGCAGCGCTGCCCGATAAGGACTGTGGGCCACTTTCCCGTACCTGGATAACGTCACCATCTGGGGTTCTTTTCGTACTACACCCAGTGGGTCACTAACTATACGGACAAGGCCTGCCCACTCATCCACTCCACCGGTTTCCCACTGGCTGCCGAGCCTCACCAGGCCTTCAACCGTTTCAAGGTCGACATCGCCAAGGCCGCGATACACGCGGTCGATGAGACGCTCCCCTTCCAAGTCGAGAGCGATGCATCAGACGTCGCTCTAGCCGCCACCCTCAACCAGGCAGGCAGGCCCGTGGCATTCTTTTCCCGCCCCCTTCTTGCATCCGAAAGTCGGCACTCCTCCGTCGAAAAGGAGGCCCAAGCTATCGTTGAAGCGGTGCGGCATTGGAGGCATTACCTGGCCGGCAGGAGATTCCCTCTCCTCACTGACCAATGGTCGGTTGCCTTCATGTTCAACAACACACAGCGGGGTAAGATCAAAAATGATAAGATCTTGAGGTGGAGGATCGAGCTCTCCACCTACAATTACGAGATTTTGTATCGCCCCTGTAAGCTGAACAAGCCCCCCGATGCCCTATCCCGAGGTATTTGTGCCAGTGCACAAGTGGACCGACTCCGGACCCTGCACGATGATCTCTGTCACCCAGGGGTCACCCGCTTTTATCACTTCATTAAGGCCCGCAATCTGCCCTACTCCATCGAGGGAGTCAGGGCTACCACCAGAGACTGCCAGGTCTGCGCGGAGTGTAAACCGCACTTCTACCGGCTAGACCGTGCAAGCCTGGTGAAGGTCTCCCGCCCCTTTTAACGCCTGTTTACTTGTGTGGGTAAAGTTTACTTATGTGTATCAGGGGGAGCAGGTAAAGAAGTTACAATTTTAATAGATACAGGGGCTAGTCAATCTTTAATGGTAAGAGATGAGGAATTATGTATTTTGGGAAGAATGTTGCCAGAAAAGGTGGTGATATGTGGAATTCAGGGTGAGAGGAGTAGCGTTCCATTATATAAGGTAAGGTCGGAAAGTCCAGTGAAGAGTGGTGAAGTGGTAGTAGGAGTAATAGATAAACTATCTTGTCCAGGAATACAGTTTATCTTGGGTAATGATACAGCTGGTTCGCAGGTGGGAGTGATGCCTACTGTGGTTGATAAGCCAGTGGAAAATCAGTCAACTGAAGTGTTGAAGGACAAATATCCTGGGATTTTTCCGGATTGTGTAGTAACAAGGTCGCAAACTCACAGGTTAAGACAAGAGGAGAAATCAAAGAGTGAAGATGAAGTTGAAGTGAAATTATCAGAAACGATTTTTGATCAGATGGTTGAAAAAGAACAAGAACAGGTGGAGGATGAGGTGGATATTTTCAGTTCAGGAAAATTGGTGGAGTTACAACAGAAAGATGTAGAAATAAAACAGATATATCAGAAAGCATATACGGAAGAGGAATCTGAGAGTATACCAAAGTGTTATTACCGTAAAAATGATGTTTGATGAGAATATTGAGACCTGTACATATGCAGGCGGATGAAAAGTGGTCAGACGTTCATCAAGTAGTATTGCCGGTTGGGTATAGAAATGAGGTGTTGTGAGTTGCACATGAGGTACCAGTAGGAGGTCATTTGGGAATAAAGAAAACTCAAGCTAAAATCCAGAAACATTTTTATTGGCCTGGACTACATAAAGATGTAGTTAAATTTTGGCAATCATGTCTCATATGTCAAGTGATAGGGAAACCTCAAGTAGTGATAAAACCAGAGCCCTTAATACCCATTCCAGCATTTGAGGAACCTTTTACAAGGGTCCTAATCGATTGTGTAGGACCGCTTCCTAAAACAAAAAGTGGGAATCAATATCTTTTGACTGTAATGGATGTGTCTACCAGGTTTCCAGAGGCCATTCCAGTACGTAATATTGCAGCTAAAAGGATTGTGGAGGAGTTACTTAAATTCTTTACTAGATATGGACTACCCACAGAAATTCAATCGGATCAAGGAACAAATTTTACTTCAAAGTTATTCAAAGAAGTTATGGATAGCTTAGGAATAAAACAATTTAAATCAACTGCGTACCATCCAGAATCACAGGGAGCAATAGAAAGGTGGCATCAGACATTAAAGACAATGTTGAGCGCATATTGCCAAGATTATCCAGAGGATTGGGATAAAGGAATACCATTCGTATTGTTTGCAATTAGTGATGCACCTAATGAGTCTACCAAATTTTGTCCTTTTGAACTAACTTTTGGTCATGAGTAATAACTTAAGTTTATTAAGGAAAAATTGATGGGTGAGAAATCGGAAATTACACTGTTGGATTACGTGTCAAATTTTTGGGAACGATTAAATTGAGCATGTGAATTGGCTAGACAACATTTGAAAGTTGCACAAAATGTGATGAAACGGGTAGCGGACAAGAAATCCAAAGTTCGTAGCTTTGCCAGTGGGGATAAAGATTTAGTGTTGTTACCAGTGGTAGGGGAGCCTTTAAAAGCTAGGTTTTGTGGACCGTATCAGATGGAAAGGAAATCAAGTGAGGTGAATTATGTGGTAAAAACACCAGATAGAAGGAAGACTCACCGAGTGTGTCATGTGACTATGCTTAAAAAGTACTTTGAAAGGGAAGGAGAGAAAAAGGAGATTTTAATGATTCTAACTCAAAGTGACAAACCAAATCCAGATGACTGTGAATTTGACATACCTCAAATTAAATTTGGAAATGAGGATGTTCTTAAAAATTGGGATGAATTGTTAAGTTACCTTCCAGAGGAAAAACAAACTGACCTGAAAGAGTTATTGATATCACATGGGCAAGTTTGTAGAGATAAATTGAGAAGTACTAAAATGGCTACACATGATGTAGATGTGCGAAATGCTGTTCCTATCAAACAACATCCACAGGTTAACAGAGAGATTGAGTGTATGCTGAAGAATGGCTTAATGAAGTGGGTTGCAGCCAATGGAGTTCACCCATAGTGATGGTACCTAAACCAGACGGTACCCAACGGTTGTGTGTGGACTATCAAAAGCTGAATGCAGTTACAAGAACGGACACTTATCCTATCCCACATTTGAAGGATTGCATTGAGAAAGTGGGACAATCTGCTTTTATTTCCAACTTCCAGACATGGAAAGAACATTTAAAACATCGTATGGAGTTCTTCGATCAACTTCAGGCGGCGGGTTTGGTGATGAACCTAGCCGAAAGTGAATTAGGAGAAGCTCAAATCACTTTCCTTGCGGAGTTTCCGATACCCTCAAAATGAAGGGAAATAATGCGATTTCTTAGCATGAATGGCTTTGATCGAACAGTTGTGCAAAAGATTTGTGGCGTGATTACTCCACTGATGGAATTGCTGAAGAAACTTAAGAAATTTCAATGGACAGCGGACTTTCAACAGGCATTTGACTGCCTGAAAGCTGTGATCACCAATGCTCCTGTATGGGAGAATTGCAAGGGGCACTGTGGTCAGATTGAACTAAAGTATCTGATTCTAAAGAGAAATGCTGAGGAGTAGAGGAATGGATGGATCGTGCAGAGACTTTGTTCAAAGAAACTGTCAATCGAGAAGGATTTCGGTTGGAGGAAGAAGAACAAAGAAAAATGGACTATATGAAATGAAATGAAAATCGCTTATTGTCACAAGTAGGCTTCAATGAAGTTACTGTGAAAAGTCCCTAGTCGCCACATTCCGGCGCCTGTTCGGGGAGGCTGGTACGGGAATTGAACCGTGCTGCTGGCCTGCCTTGGTCTGCTTTAAAAGCCAGCGATTTAGCCCAGTGTGCTAATCCAGCCCTGTTTGGGTGTGTTGTTTTCTTTGAATGAAAATGTATATTTACTGTGAGCATTTCTTAGTGGATAGTGCAAAATGAAATCACCTTGAAGTTGATGGTTTATTTTTTTCGGGGGGGGGGAAGGTGTCATGTGACAGTACTTTTAACAAATGGATGCTTAAGCAATGTACCTTTAAGAAAACAGTGATGTCAGAGAGTGGGTGGGGCTGAGGTCAGGTCAGCCATTTTGCAGTTTAGTTTTGCAGGTTTTTAGTTTCAGTTTTAAAAGCAATGTGTGTGTGTCTGTGTGTGTCCAGAGAGCTGCAAGAAGAAAGCAAGGTGCTGGAGCTGAAGTCAACCAAGCTAATATATCTCTGCCATTCTACAGAAAATATATATATCCTTTAACCTGATATGATTTTGTTTAAAGGTGTTAAGTCTCTTGGAAGTTTGAAGGAACATTTTAAGGAGTTATTCACTGTTGCAATCTTTTCTGAATTATCTTTGAAGTAAGGGGTGTTGAGAGATCCAATGTTTATTTAAGATGTTAAGTTGAGTTCATGGAATAAACAGTGTTTTGTGTTTAAAAACCCACGTGTCCATAATTGTAATTCCACACCTAGGGAAAAAGCTGTGTGCTAGGAAAAGAAACAAATACATTAAAGGGAGAGGTTGGTTGAACTCCATGATACATTTTGGGGTTCTGAAAACGCCTCGCCCATAACACTGGACAAGGCCCAGTGGTGTGTAGAGTGCACAGGTCTCTAAGGCAGTAGCCAAGAGCTGGAGAGCCACTGTGGGTGGTGATTGTGAGTCTCCACAAGTTAGTAGAGAAGGCAAAGATCCTGCGGTGGCCCAGGGAGAATCGGAACTGTGAGTGGGATGGGAACAAGGTCCAAATATATCAGGACATTGGAGCGGAGCTGGCAAAAAAGCGTGCTGGGTTTAACAGGGCTAAGACAGCTCTCTATCAACGGCAGATCAGGTTTGGGGTGCTGTACCCGGTGAAACTGTGGGTGACGTTTGAAGGCCGGGAGTATTATTTTGAAATACCAGAGGAGGCCAATGGCTCCATTAAAGAGCATAAACTGGGGGAGAACTGAACTTTGATGGGAAATGGAGGAGTTGGCAAGGGCACAAATCTGTGTACATGTTGTCACATTAAACTCCTTTTAACACTGTTACAACCTGTCTCGGTGCTCCGTCAGGTGGGTGTGAGGGGTGAGCTGGTCTGGGCTGGCCAGAGAAAGGGGCGGGGGAAATAGGCGGATGTAGTGGGTGGCCTGGGCTCACCACCCCCACCCCCACCCCCCGACCGTCCCCACCACCATCACCCCAGGGATTCGATGGGACCGTGTGATGGAATGGCTAGCTCGCATGTAGGGATCATTCAGGTGGATGGTGGAAATTGCTACCATGGGCAGGAGTCAGACTTTGTCAAACAATGCGGAGCACCAGAGCTCATCGCAGAGCAGGTTGTCATCATCCTCCATCCCATGGACCAGACACGGTGTTATTAGAACATAGAACATAGAACATAGAAAAATACAGCACAGAACAGGCCCTTCAGCCCACGATGTTGTGCCGAACCTTTGTCCTAGATTAATCATAGATTATCATTGAATTTACAGTGCAGAAGGAGGCCATTCGGCCCACTGAGTCTGCACCGGCACTTGGAAAGAGCACCACACCCAAGGTCAACACCTCCACCCAACACTAAGGGCAATTGTGGACACTAAGGGCAACTTATCATGGCCAATCCACCCAACCTGCACACCCCTGGACCGTGGGAGGAAACCGGAGCACCCGGAGGAAACCCACGCACGGCCCAAGCCGGAATCGAACCTGGGACCCTGGAGCTGTGAAGCAATTGTGCTAGCCACAATACTACCGTGCTGCCCCCAAGAACAAATAAATCTACACTATATCATTTTACCGTAATCCATGTACCTATCCAATAGCTGCTTGAACGTCCCTAATGTTTCTGACTCAACTACTTCCACAGGCAGTCATCCATGCCCCCACTACTCTCTGGGAAAAGAACCTACCTCTGGCATCCCCCCTATATCTTCCACCTTTCACCTTAAATTTATGTCCCCTTGTAATGGTTTGTTCCACCCGGGGAAAAAGTCTCTGACTATCTACTCTATCTATTCCCCTGATCATCTTATAAACCTCTATCAAGTCGCCCCTCATCCTTCTCCGTTCTAATGAGAAAAGGCCTAGCACCCTCAACCTTTCCTCGTAAGACCTACTCTCCATTCCAGGCAACATCCTGGTAAATCTTCTTTGCACCTTTTCCAAAGCTTCCACATCCTTCCTAAAATGAGGCGACCAGAACTGTACACAGTACTCCAAATGTGGCCTTACCAAAGTTTTGTACAGCTGCACCATCACCTCACGGCTCTTAAATTCAATCCCTCTGTTAATGAACGCGAGCACACCATAGGCCTTCTTCACAGCTCTATCCACCAAAGTGGCAACTTTCAAAGATGTATGAACGTAGACCCCAAGATCTCTCTGTTCCTCCACATTGCCAAGAACTCTACAGTTAACCCTGTATTCCGCATTCATGTTTGTCCTTCCAAAATGGACACAACCTTACACTTTTCAGGGTTAAACTCCATCTGCCACTTCTCAGCCCAGCTCTGCATCCTATCTATGTCTCTTTGCAGCTGACAACAGCCCTCCTCACTATCCACAACTCCACCAATCTTCGTATCGTCTGCAAATTTACTGACCCACCCTTCAACTCCCTCATCCAAGTCATTAATGAAAATCACAAACAGCAGAGGACCCAGAACTGATCCCTGCGGTACGCCACTGGTAACTGGGATCCAGGCTGAATATTTGCCATCCACCACCACTCTCTGACTTCTATCGGTTAGCCAGTTCGTTATCCAACTGGCCAAATTTCCCACTATCCCATGCCTCCTTACTTTCTGCAGAAGCCTACCATGGGGAACCTTATCAAATGCCTTACTAAAATCCATGTACACTACATCCACTGCTTTACCTTCATCCACATGCTTGGTCACCTCCTCAAAGAATTCAATAAGACTTGTAAGGCAAGACCTAGCCCTCACAAATCCGTGCTGACTATCCCTAATCAAGCAGTGTCTTTCCAGATGCTCAGAAATCCTATCCTTCAGTACCCTTTCCATTACTTTGCCTATCACCGAAGTAAGACTAACTGGCCTGTAATTCCCAGGGTTTTCCCTAGTCCCTTTTTTGAACAGGGGCACGACATTTGCCACTCTCCAATCCCCTGGTACCACCCCTGTTGAAAGTGATGACGAAAAGATCATTGCCAACGGCTCTGCAATTTCATCTCTTGCTTTCCATAGAATCCTTGGATATATCCCATCAGGCCCGGGGGACTTGTCTATCCTCAAGTTTTTCAAAATGCCCAACACATCTTCCTTCCTAACAAGTATTTCCTCGAGCTTACCAATCTGTTTCACACTGTCCTCGCCAACAATGTGGCACCTCTCATTTGTAAATACAGAAGAAAAGTACTCGTTCAAGACCTCTCCTATCTCTTCAGACTCAATACACAATCTCCTGCTACTGTCCTTGATCGGACCTACCTAGTCATTCTCATATTTCTCACATATGTGTAAAAGGCCTTGGGGTTTTCCTTGATCCTACCCGCCGAAGATTGTTCATGCCCTCTCTTAGCTCTCCTAATCCCTTTCTTCAGTTCCCTCCTGGCTATCTTGTATCCCTCCAATGCCTTGTCTGAACCTTGTTTCCTCAGCCTTACATAAGTCTCCTTTTTCCTCTTAACAAGACATTCAACCTCTCTTGTCAACCATGGTTCCCTCACTCGACCATCTCTTCCCTGCCTGACAGGGACATACATATCAAGGACACGTAGTACCTGTTCCTTGAACAAGTTCCACATTTCACTTGTGTCCTTCCCTGACAGCCTATATTCTCCGTGCCTGCAAGTACTCTCCTTTGTCAGTGTTCCATTCCCCACTGCCTCACTGCACGCTTTGGCGTCCTGAATATCGACTACCTTAGTT
This sequence comes from Scyliorhinus torazame, assembly GCF_047496885.1. Taxonomy (NCBI): domain Eukaryota; kingdom Metazoa; phylum Chordata; class Chondrichthyes; order Carcharhiniformes; family Scyliorhinidae; genus Scyliorhinus; species Scyliorhinus torazame. The sequence continues at coordinate 130,843,971 of NC_092717.1, read as the reverse complement.
GCTGGACTACAAATCCAGTTCCCATTCCCCTGCCAAATTAGTTTAAACCCTCCCGAAGAGTACAGGAAACACCTCCCTCCCAGGATATTAGTGCCCCTCTGGTTCAGATGCAACCCGTCCTGCTTGTGCAGGTCCCACCTTCCCCAGAATGCACTCCAATTATCCAAATACCTGAGGCCCTCCCTCCTACACCATTCCTGCAGCCACGTGTTCAGCTGCACTCTCTCCCTATTCCTAGCCTCACTATCACGTGGCACCGGCAACAAACCAGAGATGACAACTCTGTCTGTCCTGGCTTTTAACTTACAGCCTAAGTCCCTAAACCCATTTATTACCTCCACACCCCTTTTCCTACCTACATCGTTGGTACCAATGTGCACCACGACTTCTGGCTGCTCTCCCTCTCCCTTAAGGATCCTGAAGACACGATCTGAGACATCCCTGGCCCTGGTACCCGGGAGGCAACATACCTTCCGGGAGTCTCGCTCGCGACCACAGAATCTCCTATCTATTCCCCTAACCATTGAATCTCCTACAACTATTGCTTTTCTATTCTCCCCCCTTCCCTTCTGAGCCCCAGAGCCAGACTCAGTGCCAGAGACCTGGCCGCTAGGGCCTTCCCCCGGTAGGCCATCCCCCCCAACAGCATCCAAAACGGTATACTTGTTTTGAAGGGGAACGACCACGAGGGATCCCTGCACTGTCTGCCTGTTTGTTTTCTTTCCCCTGACTGTAACCCAGCTATTCTTGTCCTTCACCTTGTGTGTGGTTACCTCCCTGTAACTCTTCTCTATCACCCCCTCTGCCTCCCGGATGATCGGAAGTTCATCCAGCTTCAGCTCCAGTTCCCTAACACGGTCTTTGAGGAGCTGGAGTTGGGTGCACTACCCACAGGTATAGTCAGCGGGGACACCGGTGGTATCCCTCAACACCCACATCCTACAGGAGGAGCATGCAACTGGCTTAGCCTCCATCCCCTCTTACCTTACAGAATATAGCTGCCCTGAGGACCAACTGGACCTCCGCCCTCCAACTCTGCTCCCAGTCAGCTGCACTCTCCGTAAACTCCTGGCTCTCTTCTCACTCTTTGCGGAAATGTAGGAAACAAAATGAAAGGAGCACCTTACTCCCTCCTCACCTAAATCCCTCAGTCACCAAACTCTCACTATAGCACTCAAATGCACCAAATTGAGCACTCCCTCAGTCACCAAACTCTCACTATAGCACTCAAATGCACCAAATTCAGCACTCAGTGCAAACAAAGTCTGCACTGTAGGGGATCACTTTTATACTGTGAATCTAGCCTCTGAAAACTGGCCTAATCCAATTAACTAATTAACAAGCTCCAGCTGCAAGTACCTACAAGTAGAACCTTTGTTTAAAGCTTATTGAAAATTCACCTTCTTCTAAACCAAACAGCAACTTTTAAGTTAATTAACTAAATAAAAGAAAGACTAGATTTTAGATAAAAATGAAGCCTTATACTCCCTCAGTCATCAAACTCTATTGCTATCCACTGTGCAACATGCCGCCCTACCAACTTAACTAGTGTCTAAATGTCTGGCCTTACGGGCCCTAATGCTACATCTTGCAGCACGGTTGCATGGTGGTTAGCACAGTTGTTTCACAGCTCTAGGGTTCCAGGTTTGATTTACGGCTTGGGTCACTGTCTGTGCAGAGTCTGCACATCCTCCCCGTATGTGCGTGGGCTTCCTCCTGTGCTCCGGTTTCCTCCCACAGTCCAAAGATGTGCGGGTTAGGTGGATTGGCTATGCTAAATTGTCCTTAGTGTCCACAAAGGTTAATTGGGGTTACTGGGTTAAGGGGATGGGGTGGAGGAGGTGTGTGCTTGAATGGGGTGCTCTTTCCAAGGGCCGGTGCAGACTCGATGGGCCGAACGGCCGCCTTCTACACTGTAAATTCTATGATACAATGATCTTGGTGGTTGCCCAGATGGTGTGGCAGGAGTGTAGGCGGCCTGCTGTGATCCCTGCCCTTCAACCTGGATCTCCGTTGGCAGCATTCTTCTCTTGGGTATCGCAAGTGGCGTGGTGCCGCCCTGTTCTGCCTGCTGCCCACCGGATGCACCAGGGACAGAAGGAGGTGGGGGTGGGAGTCTGAGGTTCTGCGGTGTTCTGGCACCTCCCCTGTGGGAGTCACCGCACGGTCTCCATCGCCTCCTCCTCCCTTGGGGTGCCCAATTGCCCCCGGGCTACTCCATGGGACGGGGGTACGAGGGGAACTATTACCTGAGGCACCCTCGCCACCTGCTGCTGCCAGTTCTGGAGGCCCACTCTGGTCTGCATGCTCGCAGCCATGGAGCACAGGGAGTGGACCATCTCTGTCTGGGACTGTGCCACACCACCCATTGACTGCGCCATCTCCCTCAGGGACTGGGCCACCTCCCTCTGTGTCTGCGTCACGTAGGCCAGCGACGACATTCCCAGCCATGGCCTGCTGTGACTGGACCATGCTCAGGAGCCATGGCCTGCTGTGACTGGACCATGCTCAGGAGCCATGGCCTACTGTGACTGGACCATTCTCAGGAGCCATGGCCTGCTGTGACTGGACCATGATCAGGAGCCATGGCCTGCTGTGACTGGACCATGCTCAGGAGCCATGGCCTGCTGTGACTGGACCATGTTCAGGAGCCATGGCCTGCTGTGACTGGACCATGTTCAGGAGCGCTGCTGCGATTTCCAGGTGGCTCTGGAACATGGACGCCTGTGAGTCGGCAACCATGTCACAATCGATGGGACTGTCCGTTACAGAAGCCCGAGATCCGTCTGGAAGGCAGCTGGTCCCTGGTGTCGGCCCGCCCTCTGACCGTCTGCCCCTTCGGATGTTCCTATCTCCACCTGCTGTACTGGATCATCTGTGTGGTGCGCACCAGGTGGTGTCCCAGGAGCCTCTTCACTTAAGTGCCCTACCGAGGTGAGTGTCTCTGTAGAGTGTTGTAGACAGCTGAGACGGGAAGTCAGTGTCATTCCTGGACTCGAGCTCCTGTGTCTCGGGCGGAGGGCTGCCGTCCGAGCTGCTCTCTGTGTCGGTGCTCGACCACGTCCAACTCTGCTACAGTGAGGGGCTGCAAATCCAACGGTCCCTCTCCAGACTTTCCCCTCTCCCGATGGTTATGAGCGTCCTTCTCCAGGAGGCGCTTGGTGGGGGGGGCAATAAATGAGTGTTAGACAGTCCGATGCATGGAGCCCAGAGGGTGTGTAGCTGGTGGCCTCAGTGGCCAGGGCACCTGGTCAAGGTGACCGGTCTGGGTGCTGGCATCTGGTGCAGGATGGGAGTTTGGCTGCCCTCTAGGTTGGGGGTGGTAGGGAAATGGGAGTGTGAGACGGGAGTAAGTGCCAGGGGCACAGTGTTGCCTACTCACCCTGGCCACCCGGAGGAGGTTAGGCAGATTTTTCCAGTACTGCTGGCCGGTCCAGACGGTGTGGCCCACGGCACTGACTGCCTCTACCACCTGCGCTCAGGCATGGTGAATGGCGGTGGCTGGCAGCCTCCTCCCCGGGACAGGGTCACCTGCCTCTCCTCCACCGTGTCCAGGAGGGTCTCGAGCATGGGGCTGCGCATCTTGCTGCCATCTTGTTGGCTAGCTGGTGTGTGTGGGGAGTGAAGTGTGTATATGTCACTTCTGCCTGTTTGTTTTCTTTCCCCTGACTGTAACCCAGCTATTCTTGTCCTGCACCTTGGGTGTGGTTACCTCCCTGTAACTCTTCTCTATCACCCCCTGTTGCAGCTTGTCAGCCTCATGAGTGTCAATCGCGAAACAGGCAAATCCCGCACCGTTTCTCATTGGAATTGATTGTGTTCCACATGGCGCTGGTGCCAGCCCCTTAACAGTAGCTGAATCGGTCCAGGTCCGGCGGCAGTTTTGCTGTCGTGGAACTCCATGAATTCTGCGCCGGGGTCAACACATAGTCTCAGGAATGGAGAATCCTGCCCAATGAGTTTAAATCTGCAAATCCCTTGGTTTTCTGATTATGGCATCTTTACAATTGGGTGTGAGAGGAAGATTCTTTTGTTCTTGTAACTTCTGTTGTTAGCCTCCAGAACAACATGCCAATCCTATGGTCATGTTAACTGTAGCAGCTAACTTTTTGATTCAGCAGAAAGTCAATTTGAAAAATGGCAAAAGAAAATAAAGTTCCGATGCACATAGTTTTGATTTTGTTTCATGTCTTATTGACAAAATAGTCCCCTGGGGAAATAAAGTGAATTCTGTTTCTTTTTCCTTTCATGTGCTCTTCAAAAGAAAATGCAGAAGTAAAGAGGTGTACATTTATTCTCTCATTCACATTGGTACGTCAAACACACAGCTAACAGGTGAAAAGTTCCCTGTTGCATTTCTGAAGTAAAAATTTGGGATAGTGCATTAATAATTGTTCTTTGGTGATGTTTAGGTGACCTGGTTACCTGGCTTTATTCGGGAAAGACTATTTGGGTATTAGAGTTCTGAATTGGTTTTTTTTTAACCTTTGGGGTCATGCAGAAAGGAAGATATTGATTTCAGAACTCAGTGCCTCTTCAAATCCCGATTATCTATTGTCAAAAGGGTTTTTACATCGCAGTTAACACCCAGGTTGTTTATATCAGTTAAGCTATTCTCGGCTTGATACAATTCTGGGAATACAATCCCAATGAGAAACAAGAGTCAGCGGCGCCCCAGGAAGTCCCAGATGCTGATGAGGAATCCACAAAGACATTTGTCGTGACCAAGGCCTACAGAAGACGCAGCTCACACATGGAGATGAGCGAAAGACAGTGTCACAGGCATCTTCACTAGTCTAGGGATGTGATAGCTCACAGGTACCAGCTTCTTTGTGAGGGACACATGCGTCAAAGACTTGATGGGCATTCCATACTGGTGCATGGAAAGTAACCACCGCACTGAACGTTTTTGCCTGCGGATTGTTATGACAACACATCATGGCCCTGAATTATTTAGGGACAGATTGAAATTTTAATTAAGTCATGTATTTTTATAAAGGACATACAAACCAAACATGGCCGAGAATGTAAAGTCTGAGAAAGTATCTCAGTTACTAGGTGGAAAGTTCCTGTGCAGATTATATTCAGTCTTGAATGAGATCAAGGAATGTCAGGTTATTTTTACAGACAGAGACACTTCAATATAAGATTTAATTATGATCCTAGACCAGACACCAACATTTGCTAGGATACCAGACAGGAACCTCAATCATTTTTTTAAAATTTGTGAAACTGTAAGGAAAGGCTATATTGCTCCAGGAGTGATTCCACACACAAATAGGGATATGGTATATTAAAACAAATTTTTTATTAACACAGTATTAAACAATACAGAAATATAGCTTACAATTACCAGTTAAACAATGTTACCAATAAAATGAAACACACTAACTCCTAACTGCTATCTTCTTTCTTTAGCTCAAAATAGCCTGATTAAATTGGTTACTTTTAAAATATAAATACATTTGGACTGGGAAAAGATATCCACAAGGAAAAGGATATGTTTCAAATAAACCTTGTTGGCCGAGGGGATTGCATAAAGAAAAGGAGCCAGTTCACTCTCTTCACCTGGGGGCGTTATAATTTGGGGGTATCTCACATGGAATCATAACAGATTGGGGACCTCACCCGTGAACTGGTCATAATTGGATCTTTCTAGGGTTTCTTTGGGGACCTCTGTAGAATCTTACGCTTGGCAACACACAGATGCATAATAAAAGTGTCAGATGCTATTTTGAGCAAAGCTCACCATTGCTTATAGTTCCACGTGGATGACATAAGCCAAGATTCCAGAACTGTGGGATTCACTGCGATTTCAGGTAAAGGCACCATTGACTGCACATATGTGGCCTTGAGAGCCTCTTGCCAGTAGCCTGAGAGATTCATTAATAGAAAAAGATTTTCTGAACATCAATTCATTTGTGATCACAGAAAACAGATACAGCATGTTTGTTCTGGGCACCCAGTGATCTCTCATGGCTCTTACAGTTTTAGTCACTTGCAAGTGCCATGGATCTTTGAGGGACCTCGGCGCTTAGGTGGTTGGCTCCTCGGAGACAAAGGATACTCCCAAAAGACATGACCACTGAGTACATCTGAGGAGTGATACAATGTGGCATATTATACTACCATAAAGTCCTTAATAGAGCAAACTATTGGCCTCTTGAAGATGTGTTTCCAATTTTAGACCAGTCAGGTAGGGCTCTGTAATACCCATCACAGAGAAAGTCTCGCATCTGTACTATCTTGCCGTGCAAAGGATGGAATGTATTGCCAAAGGAAGACATTAAGGAGCTAGACATCTCCTTGGATGAGGAGGACGTTGAATGTGCTGACTCTAAAGAGGCCAACGATTCAAACGAGCCACATGAGCTGCCATTGCATGGGTACAACTTGGCAGACATGCCCATGATAACCTCACAAATACAAGATTCCAGGAGGAATAAAGTAAAGACAAGTTTTCACAATCAAAGGACAGCCTTCAATGCAGAGGATGCAACAACATGTTGATTCCCAGCGAGAACATATCAGAAACGGTCAGGAACCTTACAATGATCATTGAAACAGCGTTAGTCAACTTCGGGCTTAATGATTGGGGTCATCCTTGGAAGGCATTGTAGCCTTGGCAACATGTGACAACTGTGGAATGGGACTACCACTCCCTTAGTGCATATTCTTAAGCAACTCCACAAAGTATAGTCCTTTCAACCATGGTGTCACCAAGTCAGTGGGCATGGTACCTTACAAGATGCTGAAAATCTGATTCCATAGATGCCCTACAGTGCAGAAGCAGACCATTCAGCCCATCAAATCTGCACCCACCCTCCGAAAAGAGCACCGTACCTAGGCCCACTCATTTGCCCTGCCCTCGTGACCCCACCTAACCTACACATCTTCAACACTGAGGGGCAATTTAGCAAGGCCAATCCATCTAACCTGTACAAACATGGATGCACTTGTGTCAGTATGACACCAGCTTAATAAGGCAGCCTGAGCAAAAAAAGATTCCATCAATAGTTTTCACTTGGACAGATCATGAAGGAGCAGTGTCCAGAGAACTGCCACTCTCTAATCACCACCTTACTTGGATGAATAACACAGAGGCTTCCTCTTGCTACTGACCCCCAATAACCTTTCGCACATGAGGATGCAGTGACCTCTAATTATAATAATGCACCCAAAGCTGCGAGGTTTGTTTGCGTTGCCCTCATAGAGAGCCCTTCACCAGGACCATGGTCTAATTAGTTACAAACATTCAGGTCCAAGCACTCATCAAAAGCCTGCAAATTTTCTGTCCTGGATGACCGTTACATTAGGGAGAAGTATGGCCCAGTCAATATTGACGCAGTAGTCAATGGCAACTTTTTCCCTTAATAGAACCTGCTAAGGACTTAAGAGGTGTGCAAAAGATAGTCTGAGAAAAAATACAACTGGAGATCTAGATGGGAGTTCATGGACTGGGGGATGTGATACATGTTTGACCCTTAAGTGATCGCCAGACCTTAATCACATAGAATATCCATTGAATCCATTAGACTTGGAGAAGGATTAATGCAAAATATATGAAGACATTTAAAGCACATTTAATGAAGGAACATCTGTGCCACCAGTGTGCATTCAAAACTTTAAATTTTTTCTTACCCTATCACTATGTCCAGCAGCAGCTCTGACATCTGCAGCAGAGGTGGGGCAGCCTGTTGAATGCTATGCCCCAGTTGTCTGAGATGACTTTAGCAGGTGTCCTTTGATGGCCCAAGGCGTTAAGGCTCCGGCCTGCTAAAGGTGTCCTGCTCTGGGGACACCCTCCTTGGTCTGACCTCCTTGAGTTGATGTGATCACTGGCAGAGGGGAGTTCAAGTGGCAGGGCAACCTTAAGCACCCTGGGTGGATGCTCCCTGGGAGCATGGCTGGCACTCATCCTCCATTTTGGTGCCGATGCCCCTCCCTGCCTCTTTAACCCCTTGAGGAAAAGAGCACCTGGGGGAGGTTGAGGGGCTTGAAGTGATCTGTACATCTGTACTTACATCTGCACATACACCAGGGACTACAGACAGATGTAACAGCCATAGCATCACGAGAGCGCATGAGAGATGGGTATAAAGGGTCCAGCCCAAGGTAGGATCCGCCTCTTTCAGAAGCACAGGGCTAGTGAGCAGCAGCACACAGAGACAGCTCAGCATAGGCAGTTTACCTTAGCTTCACTGGTCATACCTCTTGACTGTATTATATCTAGTTAAGCTCTGGAAACAGAACAAACCCATTGAATAAAGTATTTGTGTGAACTGGAAGTCTACAATCTTTATTCAGACTTAGAGAATAACATATGGTACCAGGAGTGATTTCAGAAAGCTAGCTAGACACTAGCAAGAGAAGAAAAACTTAAACCGGATATTCGACTGTGGAAGACTTCGCAGCAAATGGATCCTCGACGACTAACTGATTCGATGGAACTTGTTGGAACTCCATGGCAGCTGGAAACAGCCGGTAATTTAAGTTATAACTGGAAAATGTTTGAACAGGGGTTCCAAATATTTATTACAGCTAATGATTTAAGCACTGCCTCTGACGCAACAAAAATAGCCCTACTACTCTCAACAGGAGGGCATGAAGCAAGAGAAATCTATAATTGCTTTAAGTACTTAGAAAGTGAGGATAACACCAAATTAGAAGTTTTACTCAAAAAATTTGATGAACACTGCAAGAGCCACTCTGGTGAGATGCTGAAAAGATTTAACTCTTGTCAGAGAAAAGGAGGGCCCATCTCTGATTTTATGACAAATCTCAAGCTAATTCTACAAGGCTGTGATTATGCTGATCTCAGAGATACTGATAATGCATCAATTAATTTCTGGACTATCTGATAAAAATTTGAGTGAAGAACTTTCACAAAATAAGTATCTAACTCTAGAAATTGCAATACAAAAATGCTTTGCTTATGAACAAAAACAAAATCAATACTTTGAGTCTCTACCAACACAGAATCATCATTTAGAAAACTAAATCAGTAAAAATGGTGCGAACACTCACCACGAGGCGGCGGCAGGATTGAATCGGAGGAAGACGGAGGTTCTGAGCGGCAGCCATTTTGAGAAAGTAGCCGCACATGCGCAGATGCGAAAAGGGCGCACAGTATAGGAAACTCGGAGTGCGCATGGGCAATCAAGTCCTACGCATGATGTCACGAGCGTCATGACGTTAGAGGACCAGGACCACGCCCACTTAAAAGGGAAATGCACGAAAATGAACAAAAATAAATTTAAAGCTGCAAAACCCAATTTTCTTGTCTCAAAAGACAGAACAATGCCTGAACTTACACCAGCAGTTGAAAATAACTTTCACAACACCCTGGAACAAGTAGTTAGCACCGCCCTAGAAGATGATATGGTCCTTGTAGACTACGACTCAGATGAAGATTTCATCTTGGGAGATGGCTACCCCAGTACCAAATCCGAACAGCAACTAGAGATGTTGTACCGTGAAGACCCGTTCTTCGGATTGGGGAATCTTCAGCCCAGCAGTTATGACATCCTGACTCATGAGTGCAGGATTATGCTGCGGCCTGACGACAAGAAACAGAGAGCGGTCCATGCACCACGCACAACTCCGAAACAAAAAGCGATGATTTGTCTATCGAACAATACACACAATACTGCTCAGACATGGCTGAGTTATTCGGAGATCCTGATCACAGCATCAGCAACATGGTTGAAAAGCTCAATACGACTCTTCTCATGGTAGATGAATCCAATACCATGGTGCCATGGCAGATCGTCGATACATGGGATGACAGCAATACCCAAGACGAAGGCGATGCCACACATAGAGCAGAGAACAACTCTGTTGAGAGAGCACAGATCGACTCTACAGTGAGAAAACTGCACGACTCCACAAAGAGAGCGATGACAGACTTCACAGAGAGAGCGATGAAGGACTCCACAGAGAGAGTGATGAAGGACTCCACAAAGAGAGCGATGCAAGCCACCACAAAGAGTATGACGCAAGCCTCCACAGACAGCTCAGTGACAGACTCAAAAATGAAAGCAAGCAAACAGTCCATAGCGAATGCATGTACAAGACCATGAAGATCTATCAAGCTTATTTTTTGAGCCACCGGAAGAAGACACTGAATGTCTACCCACTGTATGTGAGACAAGTGACGAAGAAATTATAATTCCCATACAGGATGTGCAGGATCACAGCGAGACTGACATTTCGCACCTCGTCTGCACAGAAGCACTCAATAATCAGAGGATGGCCACCCATGAGTCCAGAGAGACCATGTCAATAGAAATCTTGAAGATTTTGACTCCAGAAAAGGAGCACAAAGAGATCACAGATGATTCATATGACCCTGAAATGACTCCAAAAGAGGAGCACCAAGAAATCAATGATAATTCAAGTGAACCTGAAATGACTCCAAACGAGGAGCACCTAGAAATCAATGCTGATTCAAGTGAACCAGAAGTGACTCTAGAAGAGGAATACTAAGTAAGCAAAGAAGAGGAATCGAATCCACCACAAATGACTGATGTCACTGACATCAATGCAACATCAGATCATTCTCACAATTCTCAAGACGATATGCTCAATGTCGCAGAGACCACAGAGGACACTGACACCAATAACTGTGACAATGACTCAAATCATCCACATGACACACTCACTGAGCGCAACAAGAACAAAAACCACAAGAAGCCCAGCAGAAACAAGAACAACAGCAGCAACAACAAAAACAACAGGCAGCGCAATAAGAATGACAAAAGCAACAAGAAGCATCCCAGAAACAACAAGCACGACAAGAAAAAGAACAAGAATAAAAGCGAAAACAACTAAAACAGAATCAACAAGCGCGACAAAAAGAACAACAAGGCTGACGACAACAAGAACATCAACGAAAACAACAAAGACAGAAACAACAGAAACAACAATGAAACAACGACCTGTGCAACATGGTACAACTCTGCACGCGAAGGACAATGCCACAGCACAGTGCGAAACAATGACAAGACTACAAACATGCCATGGCATGATAAAGAATCTCACAAATTCACATCTGCTCCAGAACAAACAAGCAAAACAGCTTTCACGAACGATGACATACAGAATCAATACCACAAACACAAGAAAAAGTTGAGGTCAGACAACGGTGCGACACAGAATCGCTACCCACAATCAAATGGAACAGGGGAAAAAGGTGTCCACATCATTAAACGACTCATCTGCAAAGCAGCCGAGTCACGTTCCGACATCAACCTAGCTCTGTTATCGTACCGAGCAATCCCATTGAGCTCAGGACTGTTGCCAGCGCAAATGCTCTTCGGCAGAGACATCCGGATAACCCTACGGGCAAAGAAAGTCCGAATTCCTGGCAACGCACCGGTTCTCGACGACACGCGGGCAACATGCTCCAAACAAAAACTATACTACGATCAACATGCGATCCCACTCAAGCCACTGACAATAGGTGACACCATCAGAATCAGGGACCCAGAAGGCCGATGGTCTAAGTCAGCCACGGTGAACAGGCAGGAGGCACCGCGGTCCTACATTGTCAAATCGTCTGCGGGAGTACTTTTACGCTGTAACTGCCGGGATCTATTAGAGATTCGACCTACAACGCCAGTATTTCCCACACTGGACTTGACCGAGTCCATTTGTCCACAGGACGTTCCGTGCCACACAACGCCAGACAGTACTCTTAATGACATCAAACCATCATCCCTACTACCACCGTTAAGACACTCCAGCAGAAGCTGTAAGGCACCCGACCGGCTAGATTTGTGACGACACTTCAACACACGCAGAAGCCGAATATGGACATTTCTCACGATGGACTCACAACACAGTTAATTGTTTCTGTATTACTTTTATCATTTTCACAGTGTGCAGATTTGCATATTCTCACCACTTGTTATGTACAGTTTTCTTGAGGCCAGTCTGGAAAACATGTCCAATAAAAGAGGGGGGGGGGATGTAGTCACCTGTACATCTGTACATATATCTGCACATACACCAGGGACTGCAGACAGATGTAACAGCCACAGCATCACTAGAGGGCATCAGAGACGGGTATAAAGGGTCCAGCCCAAGGTAGGATCCGCCTCTTTCAGAAGCACAGGGCTAGTGACCAGCAGCAGACAGAGACAGCTCAGCATAGGCAGCTTACCTTAGCTTCACTGGTCATACATCTTGACTGTATTATATCTAGTTTAGATCTGGAAACAGAATGAACCCATTGACTAAAGTATTTGTGTTAACTGGAAGTCTACAATCTTTATTCAGACTTAGACAATAACATAATGCTTTGGCCCCCTTTTGCCTAGCCCCGCTGGAACGCACCCATGGCTTGATTATTCGATCTTTGGAATCTCATGCTCCTCACCCCCTCCCCACCCCCCAATCACCTCCTCCTCAGAACCTGATAGGGTGGTGTGGGGGGAGCATAATATTCTATAAAGACAGGGGGCATCAGAGTTCCCGCTCATTCGGGATGCAGCCTCCTACAAGGACAGAGCTTACAGCTTACAACACAGGTCCTCACCATGTGCTGAGTGCATAGACTGGTTCGGACAGGCATAGGTCTTTAGTTTAATCTAACATCGTGTTAACCCACAGTGAAAGTATGTTCAACAGTTTCTAACTTAATAAAATAGTGTTGCACTATTTTAAGTGTTGGTGGCCTGTATGTGTTTCACGGATCCAGAACACCCAACACTTCACCCTTGAGTGCACTCCACAGATCCCCAAAGTTAGCTGGACAGGGGTGGTAAAGTGGTGAAGAAGGCAGATAGAATGTTTTCCTTTTTCAGTCAAATAGAAAGTATAAGAGCAGGGAGATTAGGCTGGAACTGCATAAAACACTAGTCAGGCAGAAACTAGAGTTCTGCATGCAGTTTGGGGAACCACATTACAGAAAGGCAGTGATCATAGCAGAGAGGATTCACAAAAGACTTATGGAGATGTCAGGAATGTAACCTATTAGCTTTGAGGAAGAGTTGAATAAAGTGGATTATTTTCTTTGTAACAGAGGAGGATGAGGGGTGATTTTGGTTTCCATGATTTTATTTGCTAATTTTTTTTCAAGCCCTCATTTTGCTTTCATATTTTGCTTTTTAATTTTGAAAGCTTGTTTAATCCGCAACCCATTTGAGCTAAGGGAATGAGCATGCCTTCCAAGAATGAAGTTGAAATACTAATTGCAATCTTCGCGCAAATCAGGTGTGCCACGCCTACCACAAGGGGAAGCCAGTTGCCTGTTCAGCTCCCTGATCCTTCCTTGATGAGTCCATTGTGCCAATTAGGTCAGCATTGCAATACATGAGTGTGCCACTGATTGGCAACCAATTGTGTACCCTTTGCTATACCATCCCATGTTAGCCTGCTCCACTGCATCCCTTTTGTGGCCTCGTCAACTTGTGCTGCTGCTACTTGTAGCGATTTATGGATTTGTATGAAATGCCAGATCTCTTCGCTTCTCTGCCCCCTTAGCTTCTTTCCTTCGCAGAAATAAATGGCCTCCTTAATTTTCCCACCTAAATGTCCAACTTCACACATTATTGCAATGAATTTCATTTGCCATTCTGTTCCTCTGTTCGCATTTTCCTATATTTTGGTGTAGTCCTCCGCATCATTTGCCATAACCCCCCAATTTGTTAAATTTTCAAATTTCAATATATCTGCATCTAATTTCTGAGTGCAAATCATTTATTTTGGGATTGAACAAAAGTGTGCCCAGCCAGAAGGCCTGCAGAACACTAATTTTACAATTTGTGCCAGTATATTACTTTCTGTTTTCTAGCCCTGATCTTTGTAGTATGTTGCATATTGTCAAAGTTGCATTTTAAAAAAAAACTTAATGCAAGTGTGGAATTGAAAACGTCTGGAGGTGCTGTTGCTGCTGCTGCTTTTTCTGCTACTGCTCTGCCTTTTTTTCTGGGGAGTAGGAGCTCAAAGCATTTTGCTTTGTGTCATGTTATTCACCCTGGGGTAACACGGACTGCAACTGGATGCAGTTGTACTGAAAAGTAGACACCAAACTTAGACGGTAGTTCAATACGTTTTATTGAGCTGCTGGAGCAGTGCACATAGCTTGCTGTGGGTTGACACTCTACTAATCAAAGTGTGCGAACTATAACTAACTAGACCAGACTAGCTCTGAGCCACGTGTAGAAGGTGCTAATTGATATATACACCCTGACTATCACTACAGTTGTCACCAGTGGAAAGAGGCAGAGTGCTGATGCCTCGTGTGTTTTATAATGGGAAACCCCCCTCTAGTGTTCTGCCTGGTGATTGGGTGTGTTCTGTCCTGTGTGTTGATTGGCTGTAATGGATGTCTGTCACTGCCTGTCTGTATCTCATTATGTGCATGAGTGCATATGATGACATCCTCCTTTTTAAAAAAAAAATCATCTGTTGCTTAGAGCATATGCGACTGTATGTACATAGAGATGTATAACTATTTACATTAAATGGCGAGTGAATGAACATGTACATGAAAGGTGTCTAGCGTGCAGATACAGAACAATATTTACAAGATAAATGTCTATAAGTCCAATCTTTGGGGCTGGTGTTGGATCCTTGTCGACCGCCTGGGAGGTGGAGGTGAGGACAATGGCGCCTTGACAGGCGGGATTGCTGCCAGATTGGTGGCCTTGTGGTGCGAGGTATGCGGAGGAGGCATAACAACATCTGGAAAGGTGTGATTTGGTGATGGGCAGGCAAGTTTGCGTAATTTTCGTCGCCATACGAAACACAAACGATCTGGGAGCAGCCTGTCGAACAACAACAGCTGGAGCTGACCAGCCTCCATCAGGTAGCTTGATCCGAACAGCATCTTCCGGAGAGAGCATAGGCAAATCGGTAGCATGAGAACCGTACGTCAGCTTTTGCCGGTTCCTGAGTTGCTGCATCTTTTGCAGCACTGGGAGGTGATCCAGGTCTGGTAAGTGTATGGCCGGAACAGTCGTCCACAGGTCTCTGAGACATACTGGTGGACAGAGGGGTTGCCCTGTACGCCAACAGCGCAAGGTTGAAGTCAGAAGCAGAGTCCGCAGCCTTGCAGAGCAGTTGCTTCACTATATAGACACCTTTCTCGACCTTCCCGTTGGACTGCGGGTAGTGTGGGGCTTGAGGTAATGGGCAAAATTCTCCGGAAACGGCGTGATGTCTGCCGACTGGCGCCCAAAACGGCGCAAATCAGTCAGGCATCGCGCCGCCCCAAAGGTGCGGAATGTTGGGGGCCGAGCCCCAACCTTAAGGGGCTAGGTCGGCGCCGGATGAATTTCCGCCCCGCCAGCTGGCGGAAAAGGCCTTTGGTGCCCTGCCAGCTGGCGCGGAAATGACATCTCCGGGCGGCGCATACGCG
Source organism: Scyliorhinus torazame (assembly GCF_047496885.1). Lineage (NCBI taxonomy): Eukaryota > Metazoa > Chordata > Chondrichthyes > Carcharhiniformes > Scyliorhinidae > Scyliorhinus > Scyliorhinus torazame. Next base: position 130,828,604 of record NC_092717.1, on the reverse strand, counting down.
GGAGCGTTAGCGGCCGCTGACGGCATTCCCGCGCATGCGCATTGGAGGGAGTCTCTTCTGCCTCCGACATGGTGGAGACCGTGGCGGAGGCGGAAGGGAATACCTGGGCCCCGATCGCAGGCCAGGCCACCGTGGGGGCACCCCCCGGGGCCAGATCGCCCCGCGCCCCCCCTCAGGACCCCGGTGCCCGCCCGCCTTGTCCCGCTGGTAAGGTAGGTGGTTTAATCTACGCCGGCGGGACAGGCATTTTAGCGGTGGGACTTCGGCCCACCCGGGCCGGAGAATTGAGGTGGGGGTGCCCGCCAACCGGCGCAGCGCGATTCCCGCCCCCGCTGAATATCCGGTGCCAGAGAATTCGGCAACCGGCGGGGGCGGGATTCACGCCAGCCCCCGGCGATTCTCCGACCCAGCGGGGGGTCGGAGAATCTCGCCCCATGTGTTTGAATTGGTACGGCTTGGCGAAATTGGACCACTCTTGGCTGTGGAAGCAGGGACCATTGTCCCTAATGACAGTGAGTGGAATACCATGCCATGCAAATATCACCTTGCAGGCCTTGATGACTGTCCTAGATGTGAGGTCTGACAGCTTCACAACTTCCGGGTAACTTGAGAAGTAATCTATGATGAGCACATAGTCACGCCCATTGGCGTGAAAAAGGTCGATTCCCACATTGGACCACGGAGAGGTCACGATCTCGTGTTGTTGGAGTGTTTCTTTCGCCTGAGCAGGCTGGAAACGCTGGCAGGTCGCACAATTGAGGACCATGTTGGATATGTCCTGGTTGATTCCAGACCGATAGACAGCCTGCCGGGCCCTGCACCTACACTTTTCGACACCAAGGTGTCCCTCGTGGATTTGTTTGAGCACTAAGCTCTGCAGGCTGCGAGGAATAACGATACGATCTAGCTTGAGGAGGATCCCCTTGACGACTGTCAGGTCATCCTTTACATTAAAGAACTGAGGGCATTGCCCTTTTTGCCAGCCATTTGCAAGGTGGTGCATTACACGCTGCAGAAGAGGGTCCTTGGCAGTCTCTTCTCGAATGTTGATCACTCTTTCATCTGAGGCCGGGAGGTTGCTGGCTCACAGTTGCACCTGCGCCTCAATCTGGTGGATGAAGTCAACCTGTTCACAGGGCGAGGTGATGGAGCGGGACAGGGCATCCGCAATTATTAACTCCTTGCCTGATGAGTATACTAACTCAAAATTGTACCTGCGGAGTCGAAGGAGAATGCGCTGAAGCCTGGGCGTCATGTCATTCAAGTCCTTATGAATGATATGGACCAAGGGTCTGTGGTCAGTCTCCAATGTGAAGGTTGGTAGACCGTAGACGTAGTCATGGAACTTTACAATGCCGGTAAGGAGGCCCTGGCACTCTTTTTCTATCCGGGCATACCTCTGTTCAGTAGGAGTCATGGCCCTTGATGCATAAGCCACTGGAGCCCAGGACGAGGAGACATCCTTCTGGAGGAGCACCGCACCAATGCCGTCCTGGATTGCGTCCGTGGAGATTTTTGTCTCCCTGTCCGGGTCAAAAAACGCTAGTACCAGAGCAGTGGTGAGCTTTGCCTTTAGCTCGAGCCACTCTGCTTGATGTGTGGGTAGCCACTGGAATGCAGTGGATTTCTTCACCAGGTGCCTGAGAGCCGTGGTGTGTGATGCCAGGTTGGGAATGAACTTTCCCAAGACGTTTACCATACCAAGGAAGCGTAGTACCGCCTTTTTGTCTTCCGGGGTCTTCAGGCGTTAATGGCCTTGACTTTGTCCAAATCCGGTTGCACACCCTGCTGGGATATCTGGTCGTCCAAGAACTTGATGGATGACATGCCAAAGGAGCACTTGGCCTTGTTCAACTTGAGGCCGTTTGCATGGACACGTCGAAAGACTTGTTTGAGACGAGATATGTGTTCCTCGGGGGTCGTGGACCATATGATTACATCATCTACGTAGACACGCACACCCTCAATACCCTCCATCATCTGCTCCATGATCTTGTGGAAGATTTCAGAGGCTTAGACAATGCCGAACGGCATCCAGTTATAACAGTACCTGCCAAATGGTGTGTTGAGCGTGCAGAGCTTCCTGCTGGACTCATCCAGTTGTATCTGCCAGAAACCACACGATGCATCTAGCTTCGTGAAGAATTTGGTGTGTGCTATCTCACTGGTCAGTTCCTCCCGCTTCGGGATCGGGTAGTGTTCCCGCATTATGTTCCGGTTAAGATCTTTGGGATCTATGCATATCTGCAACTCTCCTGAGGGCTTCTTCACACATACCATCGAGCTGACCCAGTCAGTCGGTTCCGTCACTTTGGAGATGATGCCCTGGTCTTGGAGCTCCTGCAGCTATGCCTTTAAACGTTCCTTCAGAGGAGCCGGCACCCGGCGTGGAGCATGGATTACAGGCGTGGCATCAGGCCTGAGTAAGATCTTGTAGCAGTATGGCAGCGTACCCATTCCACTAAACACATCTGAGTATTGCGCCAGGATGTCATCAATGTCAGCCCGAAGATCCACATTGGAAGAGGACATGGCATGGACTCGCTGTACGAGGTTGAGTAGCTTGCATGCATGGGCACCAAGCAGGGATGCCTTGTCAGGCTTGACGGTTTCGAATCACAGTGTGGCATTGATGGTCTTGTTGGAGACAAACAGATGACAAGATCCTAATGCAGTTATGGCATTGCCATTACAATCAAGGAGCTGGCAGGCTGGCGGAGGAATTTTGGGTTGCTTTTTAATGCGGTCAAAATCAGCTTAACAGATGAGATTGGCTGAAACACCAGTGTCCTGGTCATTGACTTCAGGAAGCAAAGCACTGTACACACCCCTGTCGGCATCAACAGGGCCGTGGTGGAGATGGTTAGCAGTTTCAAATTCCTAGGGGTGAACATCTCCAAAAATCTGTCCTGGTCCACCCACGTCAGTGCTACCACCAAGAAAGCACAACAGCGCCTGTACTTCCTCAGGAAACTAAGGAAATTTGGCATGTCCACATTAACCCTTACCAACTTTTACAGATGCACCATAGAAAGCATCTTATCCAACTCGGCCCAGGACTGCCAAAAACTTCAGAGAGTCGTGAACACCACCCAGTCCATCACACAAACCTGCCTCCCATCCATTGAGTCCATCTACACCTCCCGCTGCCTGGGGAAAGCGGGAAGCATAATCAAAGGCCCCTCCTGTGGCGATATGCATCGCTGTAAATACACAAGGGGTTAATGTAGGTACACTGCAACTAAGTAAACACTAGAGGGAGCACCAGAGACAGCATAACATAACATGGTATCAGGAGTGGGGTCATGCAATGGGCTCGCTGTGGAGGTGATTTGTGCGCTCTCAATGGAGTCGTGCAGTGGTCTCACTGCGGAGTCTTTCTGTGTTCTCTGTGTGGAGACACGCAGTGGTGTCGCTGTGGAGTCTGTCATCACTTATCTACCTATTTTGTTCAATTTTCTTTAACACAGCACAGAAAATATGTAACACGAAAAAAGGGGGGATGTGGTGATATGCATCACTGTAAATACACACGGTGTTAATGTAGGTACACTGCAACTAAGTAAACACTAGAGGGAGCACCAGAGACAGCATAACACAACACCTCCCACCTGGCTTACTCACTCTTCCACGCACGAACAGACTCAAAAACAACTTCTTCCCCACTGTTACCAGACTACTAAATAACCCTGTTATGGACTGACCTCATTAACACTACACCCTGTATGCTTCATCCGATGCCGGTGCTTATGTAGTTACATTGTATACCTTGTGTTGCCCTATTATGTATTTTCTTTTATTCCCTTTTCTTCCCACATACTTAATGATCTGTTGAGCTGCACGCAGAAAAATACTTTTCACTGTACCTCGGAACATGTGATAATAAACAAATCCAATCCAATCCAATCCAAGAGGCAAAAAATAGTATTTGGATTTCCCGGAGCAATATTCTCTATCCCCCGTCAGTGAGGTAATGGGGGTACCCACCATGAAAGGTCAGGGACTCTGTTAGCATATGCAAAAAAGGTGATTTTGGTGTCTGCTGTATCCTCCACAACATAGTGATTCAACAGGGTGTGGAGTTGCCTGAGGAGGATATGGAGGAACAAAATCCGATAGAGAGGACGTTGAGGTGGATGACGAGGAGGAATTCCTGGAGGAAGCGGAAGAAAGGTGGTGCTGATGGCCAGAAAGGATAGGATAGCTCGTGATGCCCTGATTGCCTCCTAGCTTTGTGGATGATCAGGATTAGGGTCACTAAGAAAATCCCATTGTTGTGATGTCCCTTCCCGTCTGCCTGTTGCTGCACACATTCTCACTGATATGGCTCGTGTCAAGGGGAAGTGATGGGAGTGGTTACCCATACTCCCTATGTTGCAGGAGGATGATGATGACTTGAAGGGGTTACAGGACATTATTCCTTAAAAAGCAATTGAGAGTGTCTGACTCCTGTCTAGCTGAATGCAGCTCAGAAACTCCCAGAGACCAGGGTGATTTCAGGGCGATGTGTTGCAGGCAGACTCAGTGCTCCTGGAGATCATTGTCACCGATGCCAGAGGCATGGTTCCCACAAGATTCTAGCTACTGGGTTCTCAGTGCTGAGATTGACTTTCCCAATGATTGGGTTGAGTGAGAGCTCCTCATTACCAGGGAGACACTGGCATAGCTGTGTCCTGAGGAGACGGCAATCAGTGAGCTGGAAGCCTTGCAGAGCGGAGATGGGGAAGCTCTGTATCCAAGCACCCAGCTTTCAGGATTAGATGGACCTAATTATCTCAGTGGCACTTCATTGTGCAATCTGTAAGAGCAGGGCAAGATCTCCTTTGCAGCCCTCACCTTTGCAGTGTTGACCTGGCTGCCTCAGAGTGTCGGCATAATCTCCTCAGACAGAAGGTTTTGGGACTCTTTCAGTCTGCCTTTCAGTCCAAGGAGTGAAGCACACATCCTATCCTGATGTTCCTGGCTTTGCCTTTGGGGATCCAGTAATTGAGGTATGATTGACTCCAGAGGCACATTACCTCACTGGGGTTCAACAGAGTCCTGGCCTCCAGCAGTCCTCTGTCGGCTCCCTGGGATGTCCTTGCCTCTGCCTGCTGTGGATCAAGCAGAGTGAAGTGCTCACCAGCTTACGACACCAAAAACTCTCCACTAATAAGTCCCACCAAGGTGTATGTCTCTGTGTTGATGGAGGGTGTGGGTGAAGGTTGTAACGCCTCTTCTATCTCCACATTGGAGAATTTTTCTGAGCTGCTGACTGGGGTGATTTCTAGCACCAGGTTGGTGCAGGCACTGGGCTGCTCCCTGATGTGCCTGCAATGGAAGGGAGATGGCATTAATGCTTGGCATGGCATAAGGATGGAAGAGACAATGCTCATGTAGGTTGATGTGATAGATGGTGTCATGGGTCCTCATTTGTTTTTTGACACCAACCTCATTCTTGTGCAGGAGCTCGCCTCTTCCTCCCGGTCAGCTAAAGGAATCTCTCCTCGAACGGCAAGAAGATTTTTAACCCAGGCATTCCTCCACCTGTCTGGGATCTCTCCCTCTTATTGTGAGCCTGTGTGTCCAGCAAGAAAACAGAGTGTACGCAGGCCGCATGCCAGGTCAGATGGTAAGGAAGTGTGCTGGGTGATTGGGAGCTGGGAGGTGGTGAGGAGACGAGCCGCAGGCCTGATGAGGACGTCTGTGGGAGAGCGAGTGGTGGTGGCCCTGGAGGTGGCAATTGAGTGAGCTTCCTATGCGTGCCTGATGGGTGGGTGAGTGGACGAGTGGACAGTGATGAGAAGAATGACTTATCCTGAATGAAGGAGGCCATTCACCTTCTTCCAGCACTGGATATCTGTCCTCCTCTGCAAAGAGCTGGGGCTTACGATTGCTGCCACTGCCTCCCATGTGGGGTTGATGACCTTGCAGGAGAGTCTCCTCCACATCTACGGTGCAAGATATGGTTCTTCTTCTCAGTGGAGCTATGGGTAGCGGTGGCAGAGGCTTTAATGTTTTTCTCACATATTTCTTTTCTCTCTCTCTTGGTTTAATTACTTGACACATTAGTTTTCCCTTTAGCTATCATGCCAAAGTTATGATTTCTGGCTGTTACTCAACTTTCTTCCCTTCCATTTGTTTTCAATCTGTTACTTATACTAACTTTTCCACCTGAGCTCTTGCCCCAACCCAATGCCATTTGCTGGTCTAAAGTCTTTGCGACTGCTTTATTTATCTTTTCCACTGGTCCCATCCCAGTTCAGGTGGAGACTGTCTGAATAGTACAGTTCCTTTCTGCTCCTCTACTGTGGCTGGTATCCCATGAAATGGAATCCAATTCCTATATCACTATTTCAACCGTATGCTCGCCTTGTTAAAATGAAAGCAAAATTCTGTGGATGCTGGTGATTTGAAATAAAAAGAAAGTGCTGGAGAAACGCAGCAGGTTTGGCAGCAGCTGTGGAGATAGAAACAGAGTTAATGTTTTGAGTCCAATATGACTCTTCTTCAAAACGCCTTATTATGCATTCTTGAATGAGAGCCATGCAGGCATCCATTAGATTACTGGAACAACTGAGACCCAGGGAAAACATTGCTTTGATTTATGCGGTCAATTGTACATTGTTTACACAAGATAAAGTGGTTTCATGTGTTTGCAGGTTTTGTTATTGACACTCTTGAGATGCTGTGAACCATGACTATTTGAAAAGTTGCCTTGACTACATGTCTATTCTCACAATCGGGCTGTCAATGTCCAGAACGCAGTGTGCGGGCTCACAATATGAACCAACCGGCACCCTTAAAAGGCCCCGTAGAAAACAGGGAATGTGATCAGGAATCCCAGAATTGGATCAATTTTCAACACTCCACTGAGTCTCTCCAACTCCATGGAGAATCCAGCCCATCATCCTTATCCGCACAGCTAGCAAGTACTGTGTACCTGTTCAATAGGATCACTGTAAGATGTCTCATTCTCTACTTCACCTAGGTTTCCCTTAATCGTACACTCTTGATCATATCAATGCCATTCTGAAAATGCACCTCTCTGTGAAATATGACTGAAGTTGGGGGGGGGAAATATGGAGGTTGGGGGGGGTCCGTGCCGGGGTGGAGGTTGTGGGTTGGAGGGGGTCCGTGCCGGTGTGGAGGTTGGAGGTTTGAGGGGGTCTGTGCCGGGGTGGAGGTTGGGGGTTGGGAGGGGTCCGTGCTGGCCAAGTGCCCAGATGCTTCTCCTTATGTCACTGGAGTGTCTCCAATTCACGGGCGTCATTCTCCGCCCCCCCAGCGGGTCGGAGAATGGCCGTTGGCCGCCGTGAATCCCGCCCCCGCCCCCGCCGAAGTCTCCGAAGGGAGAAAAGTCGGCGGGGCGTTAATGGCGCCGCTGCTGCGGAGAATGTCACGGGTCTGCGCAAGGCAGCCGATTTTCGGCCTGCCGATATTCTCCCTTCCGGATGGGCCGAAGTCCCGTCGACGTGATGACCGTTCACGTCAACGTGAATCAAACCTCCTTTTCATCGGCGTGACCCGGTGCTCCAGGCTCACGCCGACCAGCGAGGAAGTGAGTGACGGCCTGGGGGGTTGGCTCTGGGCAGGAAATGGCGTGGCCGCAGACTGATTGCGTGAGGAGAGGTGTGTCTCGGCTTGTGTGTGTGTGTGCGGCGGGGGGGGGGGGGCGGGTGGGGGGTGGTTAGAGTAGGCTGGGCTCCGGGGGAGTGCCGGGAGGGGGTCCGTGCTGGGGTGGAGGTTGGGGGTTGGAGGGGGTCCGTGCCGGGGTGGAGGTTGGGGGTTGGGGGGGGGGGTCCGTGCTGGGGTGGAGGTTGGGGGGGGGGGGTCCGTGCTGGGGTGGAGGTTGGGGAGGGGGTCCGTACCGGGGTGGAGGTTGGGGAGGGTCCGTGCTGGGGTGGAGGTTGGGGAGGGGGTCCGTGCCGGGGTGGAGGTTGGGGGTTGGGGGGGGTCCGTGCCGGGGTGGAGGTTGGGGGTTGGAGGGGGTCTGTGCCGGGGTGGAAGTTGGGGGTTGGAGGGGGTCCGTGTCGGGGTGGAGGTTGGGGGTTGGAGGGGGTCCGTGCCGGGGTGGAGGTTGGGGGTTGGGGGGGGGTCCGTGCTGGGGTGGAGGTTGGGGAGGGGGTCCGTGCAGGGGTGGAGGTTGGGGGGGGGGTCCATGCCGGGGTGGAGGTTGGGGGTTGGAGGGGGTCTGTGCCGGGGTGGAGGTTGGGGGTTGGGGGGGGTCCGTGCCGGGGTGGAGGTTGTGGGTTGGAGGGGGTCCGTGCCGGGGTGGAGGTTGGAGGTTGGAGGGGGTCCGTGCCGGGGTGGAGGTTGGGGGTTGGGAGGGGTCCGTGCTGGGGTGGAGGTTGGGGTGGGGGTCCGTGCCGGGTTGGAGGTTGGGGGTTGGAGGGGGTCCGTGCCGGGGTGGAGGTTGGGGGTTGGGGGGGTCCGTGCCGGGGTGGAGGATGGGGGTTGGAGGGGGTCCGTGCCGGGGTGGAGGTTGGGGGTTGGGGGGGGGTCCGTGCCAGGGTGGAGGTTGGGGGTTGGAGGGGGTCCGTGCCGGGGTGGAGGTTGGGGGTTGGAGGGGGTCCGTGCCGGGGTGGAGGTTGGGGGGTGGGGGGGGGTCCGTGCTGGGGTGGAGGTTGGGGGTTGGGGGGGGGGTCCGTGCTGCGGTGGAGGTTGGGGGGGTTCCGTGCTGGGGTGGAGGTTGGGGGGGGGGGTCCATGCTGGGGTGGAGGTTGGGGGTTGGAGGGGGTCTGTGCCGAGGAGGGTGATGGGAGGGCAAATGAGTTGGTCCACCTGGCCAGGTGCCAGCCTCCAGCAGTTGGACCCATGCGGTCCATGCCACCTGGCTGGGGGGAGGAGGGGATATGGGCAATGATGACATGTCGTCGTTCCCCTCCCCCCCACCAGGCCGTCATGTTTTCAGATCATCCAGCGATGTTGGCCGCCGTGGTGGCAGCCGCTCATGTCTATGTTGCCCTGGATGAGGAGGAGGAGGAGGAGGAGCGTGCCAGAGAGGCGGCGCAGGCTGCCGCAGAGGGGCAGGCGGCAGCCGCCCAGGCTGGAGGTACACCTGACCGACAGGACGAGGAGGGGGAGGAGGACGTCGCGGCCCCACGGCAACGGAGGCACCCGAGGGCGCCCCGTGTGTACCGGCCCCGGCAGTCATACCAGGACCTCACGGACCGGGAATGCAGGAGGAGACTCCGGATGAGCCGGGAAACCATGGCACACATCTGCCACCTGCTGGCACACCTGTCACCGCGTGGCACTGGCGGGGGACACCCTCTCCCCGTGTCCGTCAATGTTACGGTGGCCCTGAACTTTTATGCAACGGGGTCATTCCAGGCACCGAGTGGGGACCTGTCCGGCATATCGCAGACATCGGTGCACCGGTGCATCCGGGCAGTGACAGATGCCCTTTATGCCATGGCGCACCGCTACATCCGCTTCCCCGTGGACCGGGCCAGCCAAGATGCCCGGGCCGTGGGCTTCTCTGCCGTGGCCGGGTTCCCCATGGTCCAGGGCGCGATCGATGGGATGCACGTCGCCGTGCGGCCACCTGCAGATAACAGGGCCGTGTTCACTAATAGGAAGGGGACCTATTCGATGAACGTACAGGTGGTCTGCGACCACCGCATGATGATCCTGCACGTCTGCGCCCGTCACCCAGGCAGTGTACACGACTCATTCGTGTTGTCGCGGTCATCCATCCCCGGCATGTACGAGGGACGCCATCCCCGGCTGAGGGGCTGGTTGCTGGGCGACAGGGGCTACCCATTGCGATTGTGGCTGATGACGCCTATACGGAGGCCACGCAATGAGGCGGAGAACCGCTACAATGATGCCCATGTAGCGACAAGGGGAGTGATCGAGAGGTGCTTTGGCGTGCTGAAGATGCGTTTCAGGTGCCTGGACCTCACTGGGGGCGCCCTCCAGTATCGGTCAGATAGGGTCGGCCGCATCATTGTGGTGTGCTGCGTCCTGCACAACATAGCCCAACAGAGGGGCGATGTGCCGCAGGCAGAGGAGGGCGGAGTGGAGGAGCAGCAGGAAGAGGCGCAGTCCTCCCCAGATGAGGGGGATGGGGGCAATGGTCAGGGCAGACGGGGTAGACACAGGCGGGTGGCTGTCCACCGTTACCGGCTGGCCCAGCGGGCACGGGACAGACTGATAGACGCCCGCTTCACTGACTAGATGGGCGTGGGAATCGGGTAGTATGGCCACAGACCGCACACCATGGCAACCGCCGACCACCCACACCCCCCACCCATCCACCCACCCAGCACCCTCACCCCCCTCCCCAACCCCACCCACCCCACCCGCATGCACACCACCACCCCCCCCCACATTGCCGATCCACCGGCGGCACAACGGGCCGGGCTCACACAGTTGCGGGTGGACGCGTGTCTATCGCAGGCCATGGAGGATGATGACAATCCGCCCTGCGATGAGCTCCTGGCTCTACATCGTTGGACTATGTCTGACCCATGGCCACAGTACCACCATCCACCCGGACCATCCCTGCATGCGGCTGTGACACTGCAGCGCACGGTCCCGTCCTCTGCCCGGGGGATGTTGATGGCGGCCCAGGGAGAAGGGGGCAGACTCACCTGGGGCTGAGGTAAGACCACCCCTCACACACACACTTGCGCTCAACGTACATGACACGCCCGCACACTTTGGACAGAGCACAAAGGCAGCTTCGGTAGGTGTAACATTGACTTTAATAACCAAAGGAGTTCATGCACGTGCCCTAGCCCCTAAAACTCATCTGTGCCCTGCACCCGTGCCAACTTACTCAGTGTCTAATTGTTTGGCCTTACGGGCCCTTTGACTACGTCTATGTGGTTCCCCAGACGGTACAGCAGAACTGGAGGTGGACTCCTGTGATTCCTGCCCTCTGACACTGGATCCCTTTGGCGGCCGTTTCCTGGGGCGTCCTGGCCTAGATGGGCCAGGCTGCGGCCCGGGCGACTGGGATGGCGAGCTGCCAGCCTGTCCTGCCCGTTGCCCTCCCGATGCACCTGGGACGGAAGGGGGGGGAGTCCGAGGTGTCGCGGTGTACCGGGACCTCCCCTACAGAGGGAGCCGGGACGGACCACACCACCTCCTCCTACCTCGGGGTGCCCGATGGCCCCCAGGCCTCTACATGGGTGGGGGATGCGAACGGACTGGCCATCCGACGCCCCCCCGACATCTGGCCCTGCCAGTCCTGGAGGCCCGTGCTGGTATCGACAGGGGTCTGCAGGTTTGCAGCCATGGAGCCCAGGGTGTTGGCAAACCCTGTCTGTGACAGTGCGACGCCGGCTCGCACATGGCCACTGGCGCCGATGCCCTCAGCGATGGCCTGCTGAGACTGGGCCATGGCCTGCAGAGACTGGGCCATGGCCTGCTGAGACTGGGCCATGGCCTGCAGAGACTGGGCTATGGCGTTGAGCGCCTCTGCCATCTGGCGCTGGCACTGGCTCATGGCCTCCTGTGAGAGGGCAGCCATTTCCTGGGCCACAGACGCCGCCTGCACGGAAGGCCCCAGGCCTCGCAAACCGTTCCCCATGTCTGACACCGTCGCAACCATTGCCTCCACCGCGGACGCCGCCCGTGCCGTGTCAGCCTGGGTGGCACGCATGACCGGGACCACTCCCAGCTCCTGGACGCGGGTGGACTCCTCCACCTGCGACCGCAGCCGCCGCAAGCCGCCCGTCACCCTCTTCGCTCGTCTCCGGGTCGGTGGTTGCATCGGATCTATGTGTGGGTGTGGTAACTGCAGGAACCCGGGATCCATCTGGGCGGCAGATATTCGCTTGGCCTGGGCTGCCCTCCGACCGTCCGGTCCCTCTGCTGCTCCTACCTCCACCTGCTGTACCGGGACGGCTGTGTTGTGCGCACCAGTGAGTGTACCAGACGCCTCATCACTAAAGTGCCCAACCGTGGTGAGTGTTTCTGCGATGGTGGAGGGTGTTGGTGACAGCAGTGGCGTTGTGTCGTGCTCTTCGTCCTACTCTGAGTCCATGGCACTTTGGGGTGGGGGTTCGTCTCCACCCATCCACTCTGAGTCACTGTCCGGTATTTCGTCTTCCCGGGTAGGGGTGTCCTGGGTAGTGCTGTCCCGGGTAGGGGTGTCCTGGGTAGTGGTGTCCTGGGTAGTGGTGTCCTGGGTAGTGGTGTCCTGGGTAGTGGTGTCCTGGCTCGGATGTGACGGGGGCCTGTGGCTGCCCCCCTCATCGCTGGGTGGTCGCTCCCACACGTGACGGGGGTGTCGTCTCCCTGTTGCTCCAGGTCTCTCCGTCTCCCGTGGTGTTCGAGGGGCATCCTGCGGGCGTCGCATGCTGGAGGGTCCGGGTCTCTCCGTCTCCCGTGGTCTCCGAGGGGCATCCTGCGGGCGTCGCATGCTGGTGGGTCCGGGTCTCTCTGTCTCCCGTGGTCTCCGAGGGGCATCCTGCGGGTGTCGCATGCTGGAGGGTCCGGGTCTCTCCGTCTCCCGTGGTCTCCGAGGGGCATCCTGCGGGCGTCGCATGCTGGAGGGTCCGGGTCTCTCCGTCTCCCGTGGTCTCCGAGGGGCATCCTGTGGGCGTCGCATGCTGGAGGGTGTGGGTCTCTCCGTCTCCTGTGGTCTCCGAGGGGCATCCTGCGGGCGGTGTGCATCTGCGGGGATGGGTGCTTGGACGTTTGGTCCTGCGATACACAATGAAGCATGCATGGTTAGACATCAGGCAGTGATCAGGTGATACGGGGGAGGGGGATATAGGGGAGGGGGGATATGGGGACGGGCTGTCGGTGGCTCACTTGCTGGTGGGCCCCCGACCTCTGCATCAGCAACCTCCCGGTCCTCAGGTCCGCCAGCCAGTTCCAGGGCCCTTTCCTCGTGTACGGTCAGTGGCCTCTCATCAGCGGGCCCTCCTCCAGTCCTCACATGCTCCCTATTATTGTTTGCGCGCTTCTCCTGTGTGGGGGGGGTGGTGGTGGCAGGGGTAAAAGGCAACAGTGTTAGGCAGGTATATGAATGCACGCCATCGGTTGCGCGTGCATTGCAGAGGTTAAGGTTAGGGCTGGATTCACTTGGGGATATGGGGGAGGGGGGATATGGGGTAGAGGGGGATATGGGGGAGGGGGGATATGGGGGATATGGGGGAGGGGGGATATGGGGGAGGGGGGATATGGGGGAGGGGGGGATATGGGGGAGGGGGGATATGGGGGAGGGGGGATATGGGGGAGGGGGGATATGGGGGAGGGGGGATATGGGGGAGGGGGGATATGGGGGAGGGGGATATGGGGGAGGGGGGATATGGGGAGGGGGATATGGGGAGGGGGCATATGGGGGAGTGGGGGATATGGGGGAGTGGGGGATATGGGGGAGGGGGATATGGGGGAGGGGCGGATATGCGGGGGGGATATGGGGGATATGGGGGAGGGGGGATATGGGGGAGGGGGGATATGGGGGATATGGGGGAGGGGGGATATGGGGAGGGGGATATGGGGAGGGGGGATATGGGGGAGGGGGATATGGGGGATATGGGGAGGGGGATATGGGGGAGGGGGGATATGGGGGAGGGGGGATATGGGGGAGGGGGGATATGGGGGAGGGGGATATGGGGAGGGGGGATATGGGGGAGGGGGAAATGGGGGAGGGGGGATATGGGGGAGGGGGGATATGGGGGAGGGGGGATATGGGGGAGGGGGGATATGGGGGAGGGGGGATATGGGGGATATGGGGGAGGGGGGATATGGGGGAGGGGGGATATGGGGGAGGGGGGGATATGGGGAGGCTCACCCTGCCTGCTCTCACAAGGTCGTTCACCTTCTTGTGGCACTGGGTGCCTGTCCGTGGTGTCAGGGCCACAGCGGTGACGGCCTCTGCCACTTCCCTCCACAGACGCCGGCTGTGGCGTGGGGCAACTCTGCGGCCGTGCCCGGGATACAGGGCGTCCCTCCTCTGCTCCACCGCGTTCAGGAGCGCCTCCACATCACGTGACTCGAACCTCGGGGCTGAGCGACGGCCAGCCATCCAGTCGGGTGTTGCGGTCGGGTGTTCCGGTCGGGTGGGGGGAGCTGCGCGGCCTTATGAGCCGTCACGCCGTGCAGCGCGTATGACGCTGCACGGCGTGATCCACTGCGCAAGCACGGATCCCGTTACGTCGCTGCTAGCCCATTTCGGGCCGGAGACTATCGTCCCATTTTTATGACGTGATGCAAGTGGGATTTGCGCCGTTTTTTGCGCCGATCGGCGGACTTTCCGCCGATAACGGAGAATTTCGCCCCACATTTCAGCTTAATAACTGAGATTTGAGGCAGAGACATGACTGCAGATGGATACAGTTTCACTATCCATAAATTCTGGTATACTGCAGTCCAGTCACACAATCTTCTCTGCCATTGTTAAAATAGAATTCCTATAGGAAAGTGCAAGTGGAGGGCCCTGGGACAGGCAGTCAGCAGCACCTAGAATCTAACATCACAAGAGAAACACAAGTTCACTGGTTGGTGAGAAGCTGCTGTTTAGGGAGGGTCATCAAGTTGCTGAGAATTAGAAAAACACCTTTTTATAAGAAGGAGCGACTTACATTCAAGTAAAAATAAACACAAGTAATTTGGAAATAAAGTTCAGCTGAGGCCAGGTCACGTAAAGTTGCATAAATAAATAAAAGTAAAATAAAATTAACATAAGGGAAGCAGATCTAAGTCATGGTAGGACAGCTCAGTCTTGTGGATTGCATTTCTTGCAGCTTGTGGGAAGTCGTGGTTGCACCTATTGTCCTAGACGACCACCTGTGTAGTGTCACCAGCTCCAGAATCTGGAGGTCTGAGTTTTGGAGCTCAAGCAGTAGCTGGAGTCATTGTAGTGCATCCGCGAAGCTGAGATGAATAGCACATTCAGAGAGCTGGTAACACCGCAGCTGAGGAGCCTGGAGGCAGAAATTGAATGGGTGAGTGCCAGGCAGTCCAAGAAAGCAAGCTGGTAGTGCAGGAGCCTCTGCAGTCCTGTTCACCAATTGAATTTCCGCTTTGGATACCAGTAATGATGTTGGTTCCCTGGAGGAGCGCAATTGATGGTTCCTCGGAGAAGCCAGTTTTGTGGCTCTGCTGTACAGGAGGTGTGAAAGAAGTGTGGAGGAACAGTAGTGATAGGGGATTCATTAGTTAGAGCAACAGACAGGCTTTTCTGTGGCCGTAAACATGAGTTCAGGATGGTATGTTGCCTACTTGGTGCCAGGGTCAAGGATGTCATGGAGAGGCTTCAGGACATTCTTCTAGGGTGGGCAATCAGTCAGAGGTTGTGGCCCATGTTGGTATCAATGACTTAGGTAGGAAAGGGGATGAGGTCCTGAAAGCAGACTTTAGGGAGCCAGGGAGAAGACTGGAAAGCAGAACCACGAAAGCAATAATCTCAGGATTACTCCCAGTCCCACGTGCAAGCGAGTATGGAAATAGGAGAATTCAGCAATTAAACACATGGCCGGAAAACTGGTGTAGGAGCGAGGGCATCAACTTTCAGAGACATTGGGACATGTTCTGGGGAAGGTGGGACCTGTACAAACTGGATTGTCCACACATGAACAGGACTAGGATGAATATCCTCGCAGGTTGATTTTCTGGCGCTGTCATGGGTGTAGTTTGGAGTGGGGGGGGGGAGCGTTTAAATACTAGTGATAATTTACCAAAATTCACTAGACTCTGGGGTGGTCCCGGCGGATTGGAAATTAGGCAGAAAGCGGGTAATTATGGGCCAGTGAGCTTAACTTCGGTAGTAGGGAAGGTGCTGGAATCTATCATCAAGGAAGAAATAGCGAGGCATCTGGATGGAAATTGTCCCATTGGGCAGACACAGCATGGGTTCATAAAGGGCAGGTCGGCCTAACTAATTTAGTGGAATTTTTTAAGGACATTAACAGTGCGGTAGATAACGGGGAGCCAATGGATGTGGTATATCTGGATTTCCAGAAAGCCTTTGACAAGGTGCCACACAAAAGGTTGTTGCATAAGATAAAGATGCATGGCATTAAGGGGAAAGTAGTAGCATGGATAGAGGCTAGGTTAATTGATAGAAAGCTAAGAGTGGGGATTAATGGGTGTTTGTCTGGTTGGCAATCAGTAGCTAGTGGTGTCCCTCAGGGATCAGTGTTGGGCCCACAACTGTTCACAATTTACATAGATCATTTGGAGTTGGGGACCAAGGGCAATGTGTCCAAGTTTGCAGACGACACTAAGATAAGTGGTAAAGCAAAAAGTGCAGAGGATACTGGAAGTCTGCAGAGGGATTTGGATAGGCTAAGTGAATGGGCTAGGGTCTGGCAGATGGAATACAATGTTGACAAATGTGAGGTGATCCATTTTGGTAGGAATAACAGCAAAAGGGATTATTATTTAAATGATAAATATTAAAACATGCTGCTGTGCAGAGAGACCTGGGTGTGCTAGTGCATGAGTCGCAAAAAGTTGGTTTACAGGTGCAACAGGTGATTAAGAAGGCAAATGGAATTTTGTCCTTCATTGCTAGAGGGATGGAGTTTAAGACTAGCGAGGTTCTGCTGCAATTGTATAAGGTGTTAGTGAGGCCACACCTGGAGTATTGTGTTCAGTTTTGGTCTCCTTACTTGAGAAAGGACGTACTGGCACTGGAGGCTGTGCAGAGGAGATTCACTAGGTTAATCCCAGAGCTGAAGGGGTTGGATTACGAGGAGAGGTTGAGTAGACTGGGACTGTACTTGTTGGAATTTAGAAGGATGAGGGGGGATCTTATAGAAACATATAAGATTATGAAGGGAATAGATAGGATAAATGTGGGCAAGTTGTTTCCACTGGTGGGTGAAAGCAGAACTAGGGGGCATAGCCTCAAAATAAGGGGAAGTAGATTTAGGACTGAGTTTAGGAGGAACTTCTTCACCCAAAGGGTTGTGAATCTATGGAATTCCTTGCCCAGTGAAGCAGTAGAGGCTCCTTCATTAAATGTTTTTAAGATAAAGATAGATAGTTTTTTGAAGAATAAAGGGATTAAGGGTTATGGTGTTCGGGCCGGAAAGTAGAGCTGAGTCCACAAAAGATCAGCCATGATCTCATTGAATGGTGGAGCAGGCTCGAGGGGCCAGCTGGCCTACTCCTGCTTCTAGTTCTTATGTTCTTATGTTCTTATGTTTCTTATGACATTGGCAGGGGGATGGGAACCTGAGGGCACATCCAGAGCAAGGAATGGGAGATGGAGAATTAGTGAGTGAATCTAAAAGACAGAAGCAGCAGATGTTAAAAAGTGCACAGCACAGGAATTTGGCAGTGTTAAAAGATACATATGTAAATGCAAGGAGCATAGTAAATTAAAACCAATGTGCTGAGGGCACAAATGGCATCATGGTATCATTGCTATAATGGAAGCTTAAGAAGCAGCAAATAGCCAGCTCAACACCCCAGAATAGAGAGCTTCCAGGCAGGATTAAAAAGGTTGGGGTGTAGCATTATTGGTGAAATGATCAATTATAGCTGTGAGGAAGGATGATATACCAAATGAAGCATCAAATGAGGTCCTATGGGTTGAGCTCAGAATTAGAAAAGGGGCAGCTACTCTGCTCGGTGTGTACTCTAGACCCAATAGTGGAATGGAGTTAGAAGAGTAAATGTAAATGTACACAGATTTCTGAGTGCAAAAACAATACAGCAGTAATCACTGAGGACTTCAACTCCTATCAATTGTGATATCCATTGAACCCCGACAGTGCGGCCCATTGAGTCTGTACCAGCCCTCCATGTAGGCCCACTCCCTGCCCTATCCCCGCAACTCCACCTAACCTGCACATCTTTGGACACTAAGGGGCAATCGAGCATGGTTAATCCACTTAACCTGCACATCTTTGGACTGCAGGAGGAAACCGGAGCACCGGAAGGAAACCCAAGCAGACACGGGGAGAACGTGCAACATCCACACAGTCACCCAAGGTCAGAATCGAACCCGGATCTCTGGCACTGTGAGGCATTAGTGCTAACCACTGTGCTGCTCGACAGTGTGAAGGGCACAGAGGATGCAAAATGATTGAACTGCATTCAAGAGAATTTTGTAACCAGCATGTAACAAGCCCAATGAGAAGGGTTGCAATTTTAGATTTAGTCTTCGGAAATGAAGCTCGGCAAGTGGATGAAGTAACAATAGGGGACCATTTTGGAGAAAGTGACCATCATACAGTTAGATTTAGCATCATGGGCGACACGGTGGCACAGTGGTTAGCACTGCTGCCTCACGGCCCGAGGACCTGGGTTCGAACCCGGCTCTGGATCACTGTCTTTGTGGAATTTGCACATTCTCCCCATGTCTGTGTGGGTCTCACCCCCTCAACCCAAAGATGTGCAGGGTAGGTGGATTGGCCATGCTAAATTGCCCCTTAATTAGAAAATATATAATTGGGTACTTGACTAAATTTAAAAAAAGATTTAGCATCATAAGGAAAAGGACAAAGAGAGAACAGAAATAAAAATTCTAAATTGCAGGAAGACAAATTTTACAAAGCTGAGAGATGAGGTGGCAGGAGTGAACTGGGAACAGGCACTGGAAGGAAAAATTGTGTCAAAGCAGTGGAAGACTTTCAAAGCTGAGTTTTAATGGGCATGTTGTAGGCATGTCTGCACAAAGAAAAACGGTGTACTGCCAAATCTAAAGCCCCCTGGTTAGCCAGAAACATACAGGCAAAGACAGAGCAGAAAAAGAAAGATTATGACAGCCACTAAACACCTAATACTGCATAAAGCCTGGAGTAATATAGAACGTATCGGGTGAAGTAAAAATGAACATTAGGAAAGCAAAGAGAGGATAGGACAAGATATTGGCTGATAAAATCATAGAAAATTGTAAGATGTTTTACCAATACATTAAGAGCAAGAGAATAACTAAGGAAAAGGTATGAGGCGGGATTCTCCAATCCCGCGGCAGAGTGTCCACGCCGTCGTAAACGGCATTGTGTTTTACGACGGCGTGAACAGGCCGCTCCCACGTCTAATTCTGGCCCCTATAGGGGGCCAGCAGGCCACTGGAGTGGCTCGCGCTGCTCCAGCTGCAGATCCCGGCGTGAACTGGGCACCGCGGGATCTGCGCATGCGCAGTTGCATCGGCACCAACGAGAACTTGCACAGTGGCCTCCTTCAATGTGCCGGCCCCGACGCAACATGGCGCAGGGCCACAGGGGCCGTCATTTAGTCAAGGAGGCCTCCAGCCACAGAGGCCGGCCCGCCGATCGGTGGGTCCCGATTGAGGGCCAGGCCACATCAGAGGCCCCCCCTAGGGTCGGACCCCCCCCCTCCCCCCCCCCCCACAGGCTGCCACCCGACCCTTAGACACCGAGATCCTGATGGCCCAGAGCAGGTTAGAACGGCGCCGGCGGAACTCGGCTCCTTTCCTCGGGGCCGGAGAATCGGCGGGCCGGCCGCATAGAGTGCCCCGCCAGCGCCACGCCAACCACACCGGTGCCAATGGTGCCGATTCTCCGCACTGCGGAGGATCGCGTGCTGGCGTCGGGGCGACGTGGCCCATTCGCGGGGATTCTCTGGCCCGGCGCGGGGCTGGGAGAATCCCACCCATGGCCTATCAGAGATATACATAGTAACTTGTGGGTTGATTCAGAAGATGTGGGCAGAGTTACTCAATGAGTAATCTGTCTCTGACTTCACTAAGGAGAGGAATGATGCAGACATTCTAGTCAAAGAGGACTGCGAAATATTAGACACAATAAGTATTGTGAGAGAGTAAGTATTGGATGAACCTGCATCTTTGAAAGTGGATAAATCACGAGGGCCAAATGGATTGCATCCCAGGCCATTGAAGGAAAATGAGGAGAAAATAGCAGTTGCTCTGAGGGTCATTTTCCAGAGGACTGGAGGTCTGCAAATGTTGTATGATTATTGTAAAAGGGTGCGAGAGATAAGCCAGATTTGATAAGTCAGTCTGATTTCAGTGGTTGCCAAATTATTGGGAACAATTCTGGGAAATAGGATAAACTGTCACTTAGAAAGGCATGGATTAACACTGCAATGAAGTTACTGTGAAAATCCTCTAGTCACCACACTCCGGCGCTTGTTCAGAATGTCCAATTCACCTAACAAGCACGTCTTTCAGAATGTCCGGCAGCACGGTAGCCTTGTGGATAGCACAATTGCTTCACAGCTCCAGGGTCCCAGGTTCGATTCCGGCTTGGGTCACTGTCTGTGCGGAGTCTGCACATCCTCCCCGTGTGTGCGTGGGTTTCCTCCGGGTGCTCCGGTTTCCTCCCACAGTCCAAAGATGTGCAGGTTAGGTGGATTGGCCATGATAAATTGCCCTTAGTGTCAAAAATTGCCCTTAGTGTTGGGTGGGGTTACTGGGTTATGGGGATAGGGTGGCGGTGTTGACCTTGGGTAGGGTGCTCTTTCCAAGAGCCGGTGCAGACTCGATGGGCCGACTGGCCTCCTTCTGCACTGTAAATTCTATGATAATCTATGAAACTTGTGGGAGGAAACCACAGCACCCGGAGGAAACCCACATAGACACGGCGAGAACGTACAGACACCACAGACAGTGATCCAAGCCCGGAATCAAACCCGGATCCCTGGTGCTGTGAAGCAACAGTGTTAACCACTGTGTTACCATGCCGACAGTAACAATAAAAATTACAATGTTCTTATGTTCCTAACAAAGAGGATCGATGAGGATAGTGTAGTGGATATTGTCTACATGGATTTCAGCAAGGCATTTGGCAAGGTCATAAAAATCAGACTGGTGAGAAAAGGGAACTTATGGAATACAGGAGAAGGCAGGTTGACTCAGTGACAGGAAACAAAGAGTAATAGTTGATGGATGGTTTTGACAATGGAAAGTGGTGTTCTACAGGGTTCAATGTTGGGGCTCTTGCTTTTTGTTGTATATATTAATGATTTAGACCTAAATGTGGGAGACATGATTAGGAAATTTTTAGGTGACACAAAAATTGGCCGTGTAGTTGATAGTGAAGAGGGTAGCCGCCGACTCCAGAATAACGTCAATGGTTTGGTTGAATGGGCAGGGAAATGGCAAATGGAATTTAATCCAGACAAGTGTGAGGTAATGCATTTAGGAAGGTAAAGAAAGCAAGGGGATACCCAATAAATAGCGCCCCTACCGCAGGACCAGAAGCTCTGGGTTCAAGTTCAAGTCCAGGACTTGTTGGCCACAGAAGGAGTGTTCAACGGGCTGATAATAAGCTCGGAAATCCTTCCACCACTTCTTCCACTATTCCAGAAGGGTAAAAAAACAGTATATGGGCATGAAGGCATGCTAACAACAACAACTGCTTTTACGGACATTCTGCGAGCCAGATATTTTGGTTCCTGTATAGTCTTATCTATGTGGGAATTGCCTGGGAAATTTAAACTTCCAATAGGTAATTCCCCTGTTTCCCAAGACCCTGTGTGAAAGTCTATAAATTTGGGCTAAAGTTGGAGTCTTGGGACAGTTCCGCAGTAATTACCTGGTACTTACCAAGAAATGTTAGACAGACCAAACTGAGTCTAACACGTGGGTAACTATCTGACTACCACACCTCGCCTCACTACCCCTTGATATCTCGACTACCAGATTTGATCCCCCGACCAACCAGCTACCTCCCCCCCCCCCCCCCAACTACCCGAGTACCTTCCCAACCTGATCTGGCTAACTCTCCCCTGACATCACCCCACAACTACCCATCTGACTACATCCTCCTCTGACCCAACTATCCCATCCCCAATCACCCATCCATTCACTAACATTCAGATATTTATCATACAGCACTTTGTTCCATAAGAATTCTTCTCCACTCCAACCAAGTTCCCCGAGGGTGCTGCACTATACATTTCTGTGAAAGCTGGTATTGTTAACTTCATTGCAGTGTTAATGTAGACCTACTTGTGACAATAAAGGTTATTAAAATTAAAACAATTAAATGGGCAGCAGCATCGTGTTGGGGAGTCTTTAAGTGTAGTGGCAATCGGACAATCATTGTCACTGCTGGGAAGACCTGGGCCCATGTGTCAGCAGACACTGTTACTTTATGTATCTTTCTAAGCCACACCCAAGTTACAAGTGCGCACTCATATTCCTGCACACAGTAATTAACACCAATTTGGGCAATCACTTGCAGGTGACTGAGAGGCAGGGCGGAATCTCCTTTTCCCAAAAGCAGTGGGAATCATGACAGACTTTATTCGGTGAAGGCAAAAAACCTGTTTTCCAATGGTGGGATAACTGTTAGAATTTTATTCTCCCAACTTTCAAGGAGGATTAAAGGTGGATCAAGCTTCCAAACGAACAATGTTGGGAATGTCATTTGCATGGATTAGCATCTCATGCATCTTATGAGCAGGCCACCTCACCAGAATTAAGCTCCCCTTCCAAATTAAGTTCCCGATGTGACAATATGGATATTGTATGGTAAATGAAGGGTTAACAATTTTATGTAAATGCATCTAACCACCAGATGGTGATCAAGAGCAGTCACATAGATCACATGACACCTTGATTCTGGGAGAAGGTGATTAGGTGTGAGACAGAGTAGTCGTATGTTCAGGAGATCTGTAGATAGTATTATAGCGTAGTTTATTTAGCATCCTTTGTATCTTAGTAAGATGTTTGAATCTAGTTATAGGTAGTGCTAATAAATTAGCTTTGTTAATCACCATAGCTTGATGTTCTTTATTGAACACTACACATCAAAGCCATCCTTAGGAAAGAAAGCAGAGAACATCACATGGTACCAGGGGACCGTGCTAAGGTAAAATAGAAATATTTAGAGAGAGAACAAAATTTCCATGCAAAGAAAAATAAACTTGTGAAGAAAGAAGAAAAATGTTTCTACGACATTCCGATCTAAATGACCTTGTGGAAGCTAGTAACGTCGGAGAACACTGCCCAGTCGAAGCTAGATGGAAGGTTTGCAAACTCCATGGCAATTTCAAACATCGGGTAAAGTTGATATTAACTGTAAAAATGTTAAACAGCAGTTTGCATGATATATCTCTGCCTTAGACCTCGAAGCGGCCAGCGAAAAATAGCGCTGTTCCTAACAATGGCTGGAGCTCAAGCCCTAGAAATATTCAAATTCCGCCTTGAGAATGATAAATAAAAGTACAAAAATCGAAATGTTCGACAAGCATTGCGAACTTCAGATAACTTAAACTTTTGAAAGATATATTTTCAGGAAAAGAATCCAGAAAGCAGGTGAAACACTTGACTTCTTCATTACAGATCTCAGGCAGCGCAGACCTGTAATTGTTCCATTCTCTTACACTCCCTTCTGCGTGATCAGATAGTGTATGGAGTTAAAAGCGAAAAACTGCGTGAGAGATTATTGAGACAATCGAAATTAACGTTGAAAGACACCATTAGTAAATGTCGAGCAAGCGAACTGGTGAAAAAGCAGTAATCTTAAATGTTGGCCCGTGAAAGTGGCGTGGATACGAACAACATGGCCGACACCATTGATGCTGTGGCGCATTTGAAAAAGAAGCACGCTCCAGATGGTGGACATTTTGCACATGATGTCAAGACGTGCAAACGTTGTGGCCACGCCCACCAAGTAAAAGAATGTCCTGCTTTCGGTAAAAGCTGTGCAAAGTGTCACAGACTGAGTTACTTTGCTTCTCAGTGTAGAATGGGAACTACATCGCAACAATTTCAGAAAATGGGTACAGTTAACAAGCGAAGAGCTGTACGGGAAATAAATTTAACAAAACATTCAAATCGAGGGCAGCAAGGTGAAGCACTGGTTAGCGCAACTGCCTCATGGTGCCGAGGTCCCAGGTTCGATCCCAGCTCTGGGTCGCTGTCCGTGTGGAGTTGCACATTCTCCCCATGTTTACGTGGGTTTCGCCCCCACATCCCAAAGATGTGCAGAGTAGGTGGATTGGCCATGCTAAAATTGCCCCTTAATTGGAAAAAATTAATTGGGTACTCTAAATTTATAAAACTAAACATGCAAATAAAACGAGTAGACCTGACACTGTGCAAGATGAATTCAATTTAGAGGACTCTTTTTGTCGATATTGTTGAAAGTGTAGACAAAGTTCAAAAGGCAATTTCTAATGAGAACATTTTAAAACAGATCTCAATCATTCACGACAATATCGATTGAACAATTCCATTAAAAATTAACGGAAACAATATTCAAGTGAAGTTGGATACCGGTGCACGAACTAATCAAATAAATCAATCAGATTTAGTCAAACTAAAAACACAACCTCAAATTGATGACAATGATTGTCAGTTGTGGGGCTACAATGGCAATGTTATTATCATGATGGGGACCTGCTACCTAACAGTTCAGGTCAAAGACAAGGCGATTTCTATCAAATGTGAGCTACTGCAGATGCTGAAGCTCGTTCACAGCTCAGATACGATCTCAGCCAATGGCAAAAACTAAATTGAAGCCATTATTAACATGTTTCCTAATGTTTTTCATGGAAAGGGAACTTTACCATTCGAATATAAAATACAGCTTAGAGAGAATACCAGACCAGTCATTCATCCACCAAGAAGGGTACCTGCTCCCTTGAGGAAACGCTTAAAACTGGAACTTGACTGTATGCAGCAGCTGGGGATAATCAACAAAGTGGAAGAGCCAACTGACTGGGTTAGTTCCATTGTGTGCATGAAGAAAGCAAATGGCGACCTAAGAATCTGCATCGATCATAAGGATCTCAACCAAAATATAAAGGGAGAACACTACCCGATTCCCAAACATGAAGAGATCACAAGTGAGATGTCAGGTGCCAAAATATTCACAAAACTGGATGCTTCCAGAGGCGTTTGGCAACTCAAGCTAGATGAAGCCGGCAGTAAACTCTGTACTTTCAACACTCCATGTGGAAGGTACTGCTTTAATCGAATGCCTTTCGCTATCATATCAGCATCTGAAATATTTCACCGAGCAATGGAACAAATGAAAGAAGATATTCCAGGCGTCAGAGTATATGCTGACGATATCATCATATGGTCAACGAATGAAGAAGAACACAACGTACGACTTCTTCAAGTCATGCAGTGAATTGAGAAGTTTGGTTTAAAACTAAATACAGCCACATGTCAATTTGGCATCTCCAAACACACATTTTTAGGTGATCAAATTTCAGCTCATGGTGTGCAGCCAGACACTGAAAAAGTTGCAGACATCAACAAAATGTCTTCTCCTAAAGAGAAAAAAGTGGTTCTTAGAATGCTAGGCGTGGTAAACTTTCTGGGAAAGTTCATTCCGAATCCGTCATCACATACTACGGCTCTGAGACAGCTAATGCAGAAAAATGTAATTTTCACATGTTCTGAAGAACACAAGAGGGAGTGGTCTGACCTAAAGACAGCACATACCACAGCACCAGTTCTGTCCTTCTTTGATCCCAAGTGTAACACAAAGATATCTTCAGATGCCAGCAAAGGTGGCATTGGAGCTGTGCTATTACAGCAGACATATGACGGGCAATGGCAACCGATTGCATGTGCTCTCGAAGCATATGCAATCGGTTGCCATTGCCAACCGAGCAGCACTATGCGCAAATTGAAAACGAATGTTTGGGTCTCCGCACTGATGTGGACAAATTCCATAACTATGTGTATGGGTTACCCAGCTTTACAATGGCAGAATTCCTGAGGTTGGAAAAGATTAAGTTCATATTGAGAGGGTCGGTTGATGGTTCGCCCGGAGGTGGAAGCTGTTCATCGACTTCTTTAAGGAGGATTGAGGGGTCAGCAGAGAGGCGGAGAGGCGGCGGCGGGGTGGGGGTGGGGGGGTTGGGGGGGGGTAGATACAGGGGTTAAAATGGGGGAAGGCGGGAGGGGAGGAGGCGAAGGGCAGGGGTGTGTGGGTGTTGGTTATTTATTATGCTGCACAAATTTGCTCTTGCTCTTATTTGTGTGTTTGTTGTTTACATAAATGCCTCAATAAAATATATTTTTTTAAATGGGTGAAAAGTTATCGGGGGTAGTCAGGTGGGCTTAAATTTACCAATCAGGTCAGTCATGATCTGATTGAAAGATGGAGCAGGCTCAAGGAGACAAGTGGCCTACTCCCGATACTAATTCGTATGTATGTGTGGTCATTTGAGGGAATTTTTGTTCAATGGTTTTATGAATGAGAGTTTTTTTTAGAATGAAGTGTACTTCGAGTGAGAATTATATTAGATTGTTGGAAGTTTACCTATTTTTCATCTCTATTTCAAATACATGGGGCGGGATTCTCCGCCAGCGTGATTCTCCGTTATGCCGGCGGCCAGGGGTTTCCCGATGGCGTGGGACTGTCCCACAACAGGAAACCCCATTGACCTGCTGGCATAACAGAGAATCCCGCCGGCCGGTCGGGGCAGAAATGTAACCTCCAATCTCGTCAACAAATATCCAGCTATTTGTATCTTTTTGTTGCTTTTTGTACCTCTCCTAATTTGCTGTAATTCCATTTCTCATTGTCTTTGCACAAGTCTTTTTTGTTTCTGGGGTGCGATTTTGTCAGTCCGTTAGCCATGGGACAAATCCCATAATG
The DNA here is from genome assembly GCF_047496885.1 of Scyliorhinus torazame. Lineage (NCBI taxonomy): Eukaryota > Metazoa > Chordata > Chondrichthyes > Carcharhiniformes > Scyliorhinidae > Scyliorhinus > Scyliorhinus torazame. Next base: position 130,802,151 of record NC_092717.1, on the reverse strand, counting down.
GCCGCAAAATATTGCAAGAGGCCAAAAACAGGGCTTGTGTTGGTGAGATTTCGGAACATGATCTTCCCGGGCCCTCCCCGATGAAGAGATTCCCAGGTAGGGTGAGAACCTGATTTGAATAAATTTGAATGTATTTTAATCCAATTAATGAGTTTAAAGTTGAATCTTCAGACCTCATTGAATCTTTCCATCCACCAATGTGGCATCATGTGGTTGTGAATTACTACTGCTTTTTAAAAATAGGAACCAAGCACCATGACCTCCAAGAGAGAGGAAGCAGGTGAGCACCCTTATCCAACACAGTTCCAGGTTGTACAAGGGTGCAGTTCCCAATGGCCAGCTCCAGAGGGGAGTGGTTCAATGGTGTGGGGGGGGGGGGTGAGGGTGGTGTTGGGGATGAGGTGGGGTGTGGGGTCTGGAGCCTCTTCCGGGATAGGGGTGGCAACTGTCGTGTGTTATGATGAAGCCTGCAATCTGTGTATTTTTAAAAGTTTTTATTTGAGACTGGATATTTGGATGAAGGTGCAGAGTCTCCTCACTTTGTTGTCACAGGCCAACCTCGCCATCTGTGCAGATCTGTTCCTGGTCCTCCCCTGTGAGCTCCATCGACCTCTCCTTGAAAGGAGTCAAGATCCTTCGTGTGTGCATTCCACCACCGGTCTGCTCTGTCTCTCTGTGATTGTGTGCTGCCATCTCCTGCAAGAACACAAAAAGGGATAATGTGAGCCAGACGCCTGCCGGGTTAGAGGTTGAGGACAACTGGCATGTGTGGGCACTGGACTTAAGCAGGGATGGTTTCTGCTGAGCAATGCCGGGGAGGGGGTTGAGGATGATGCTGGGAGGTTGGGTGCTGGAAACCTGCGAGGTGGCGGCTTGTGGGTTCAAGGTGACTTTCATGGATTGACTGAAGGGTGGAGTGCCAAGGGGAGAAAGGGGACACTTACTCTTGCAGGTCATTCATTTTATTCCTAATTGAACCCCTGTTTTCTTGGTCAGGCTGCTTGCACTGACCACTGCTGCCACGGTCTCCCAGGTGGGATTGGTGACCTTGCTGGAGGGCCTCCTGCCAAGTTGTGGGAAAACTGCGGGCCGCCTCTCCTCCATAGCACCCAGCAATTGAGTGAGGGCCTCCTCCGAAAATCTGGAAGCTGGTCGTCCAGCTGCCATGCTCCTTAATGAGAGTGAGCCCTGTGGAGCCATTTAAATGTATTCCACCACTTGATTGAAGTGCTCAGATTACCCTTGGGGCGGGTGAATCAGGTGCATTGCACCTCAGATGCAGCATTTTTCATGTGGGGGCAAGGAACATTTCTAAGTGCCTAAAGATTGCCATCCGGATCACTCCATCAGAGCCGCCGGGATTCTCACCAATTTTCGTACCGAAAATTAGACTTTGCCATTTTTTCCTGAAAATTCTGCTCCAGGTTGCAACAATTGCTCAAGCTGAACCTGAGTCAGGCCTCTTTTAAACAATCTCAGAAAGTGAGTCTGTGTCACATATTTTGCTGAGTGAGCAATAGCAAAAAGTTTTGACTCTCCCCTGGTGGTGCCTGATTAATCCGATTTATCTGCTGCTCCTATTATTTTATCATTTGTACATATCATATAACCCCGAATTCCCACTAGGATGTCCATCATACAGCCCTCGGGTAATTATTCTGTATACTTGTATGAAACAGAATGTAATGCAGAATGAAGAATGCACAGGAATATTTCCTGAGTGAATTTTTTTTGTAATACCTGTACTGAGTACTACCGTATTTCTAGAAATCTCCACAAGCATTTTCAATCAGCTGTGTTGCATTAATTAAGTATTTCCATCGATGATCTCTCCTGACAAACTGCCTTCTAAATAAAGGTACACAGTCTCAAGCTCAGATTGGAAGATCGAAGTAACGGCATTTACAAAGTGGTGGGTCAACCTATCCTAACTCAATAATTTTCACCTGGCTATAATGTATGCTTCTTTTCTGCAGCCTGAATCCCAATAGGATTTATATCAGGACATTTTGGCAGCAGAATTCTGGAATCCATTGGCCTTGCCATAAATTCCAGATCCTTCAAAGGTGTATTAGCCAAATTAATCCCTCACCGATTCCAGGAGTCTCGTGGCTAATGTTTTGGACAAATAGAGAATGAACAGTATTTTAAAATAATCAAACCAAAGGGAGAGGAAGGAAAATACAGAAAAATCAAAGATTACACTGTTATGGGTCAGGGCTTAGAGAACCCCAAAGTGTATCATGGAGTTCACCTGACCGACAACTTTTAATAGATTGAGGTATGGACAGCACACGGCCCACTCTACAGGTGTGGTACAGCAGAAATGGAAAAGTATTTTTTTAAACAAAACAATGTTTATTCTATGAACTCAAGTTAACCTTTTTAAAACAAACAGTGAACATCTTAGCAACCATTAATTCAAAGATAACCCCCAAAGAATATAACACTAAGTAATCCTTTAAGCTGTCGTTTTAACATCCAAAAGACTTAACAACCTTTAAACAGAAGCACATCAGGGTTTACATTCAATACTGAAAACATTTAAATTTCTGAATTCACCAAATGATCAAGAGATAGTCCTTCATGGCAGAGAGCTCAACAATACAGCTGCTTTGCCTGACTTCAGCTGCAACAACTGCAAAACAAAACCAAAAAGACAGACACACTCAAGCTTTTCTCAAAGTGAAACTGAAAAGCAGAACCAGAGCTCAGCTCCACCCACTCTCTGACATCACTGCAGTAACATGAGCAACTAACCATTTCTTAAAGCGACATTCTCATGACACCTCCCCCCAAGAAAACAAAATATACCATTAACTTCAAGATGGTTTCATTTTTCACCTTTTCACTATCCTTTAAGAAATGCACACAGTAAATATACTTTATCGTTTCAAAAAAACAACATACGCAAACAGGTTTAATAATATAGCCCTTTTTTTTTTCTTTCTTCTTCCTCCAACTGAAATTCTTCATGATTGACAGTCTCTTTGAACAAAAAGGTCTCTGCACGATCCGTGCATTTCTCTATGCCTCGGCATTTCTCTTTAAAGTCAGATACTTTAGTTCAATCTGATCACAGAGTCTCTTGCAATTCTTCAACACATGCACATTGGTTATCACAGCTTTCAGGCAGTCAAATACCTGTTGTAACTCCGCTGTCCATTGAAATTTTCGATGTTTCTTCAGCAGGTCCATCAGTGAAGCAATCACGCTATAAAGCTTTTGCACAAATGTTCGATCAAATCCCCCCATGCCAAGAAATCGCATTATTTCCCTTTGCCTCGAGGGTATCGAAAACTTCACAAGGAAAGTGACTTGGGCTTTTCCAAATTCACTTTTGGCTAGGTTTATCACCAAACCCGCCTCCTGAAGTCGATCGAATAACTCCATCAGATCTTTCAAATGTTCTGTCCATGTCTGGCAGAAAATTACCAGATCGTCGATGTATACCGCACAATTGGGTAATCCTGAAACAACTTTGTTAGGTAATCGTTGAAATGTGACTGGGGCGTTTTTCATTACAAATGGCATAACTTTGAATTGGTACATACCATCTGGAAGCACAAAAGCTAAAATCTCCTTCGCCCTTTTGGATAAAGGTACCTGCCAGTAACCTTTAAGTAAATCCAATTTGGAAATAAAAGCAAACTGTCCCACACTCTCAATGCAATCCTCCAAACATGGGATAGGATAAGAGTCCGTTCTTGCAACTGCATTAACCTTTCTATAGTCCACACACAACCGTTGGGTACTGTCTGGTTTAGGTACCATCACTATGGGTGAGCTCCATTGGCTGCAACCCACTTCAATCATGCCATTTTTAAGCATACTCTCAATCTCTTTGTTAACCTGTGCCAATTTTAAAGGATTAAGTCTATATGGATGTTGTTTGATTGGAACAGCATTTCCCAAATCTACATCATGTATAGCCATTTTAGTACTTCCCAATTTATCTCCACAAACTTGCCCATGTGATATCAATAACTCTTTCAGGTCAGTTTGTTTTTCCTCTGGAAGATAACTCAACAATTTATCCCAATTTTTAAGAACATCCTCATTTTCCAATTTAATTTGAGGTATGTCAAATCACAGACATCTGGATTTGGTTCGTCACTTTGAGTTAGAATCATTAAAACCTTCCCTTTGAAAGTACCTTTTAAGCATATTCACATGACACACTCGGTGAGTCTTCCTTCTATCTGGTGTTTTTACCACATAATTCACCTCACTTAATTTCCTTTCAATCTGATAAGGTCCACAAAACCTAGCTTTTAAAGGCTCACTTACCACTGGTAACAACACTAAAACTTTATCTCCACTGGCAAAACTACGAACTTTGGATTTCTTGTCCGCGACCCGTTTCATCACATTTTGTGCAACTTTCAAATGTTGTCCAGCCAATTCACCTGCACTATTTAATCGTTCCCTAACATTTGACACGTAATCCAATAATGTAATTTCCGATTTCTCAACCACCAATTTTTCCTTAATCAATTTAAGTGGTCCTCTTACCTCATGACCAAAAATTAGTTCAAAAGGACTACATTTGGTTGACTCATTTGGTGCATCCCTAATTGCAAACAGTACGAATGGAATTCCTTTATCCCAATCCTCTGTATAATCTTGACAATAAGCCCTCAACATTGTCTTTAATGTCTGATGCCACCTTTCTAACGCTCCCTGTGATTCTGGATGGTACGCAGTTGATTTAAATTGTTTTATTCCTAAGCTATCCATAACTTCTTAAATGACCTTGTGGTAAAATTTGATCCTTGATCCGATAGTAATTCTGTGGGTAGTCCATATCTAGTAAAGAATTTAAGTAGCTCCTCCACAATCTTTTTAGCTGTAATATTACATACTGGAATGGCCTCTGGAAACCTAGTAGACACATCCATTATAGTCAAAGATATTGATTCCCACTTTTTGTTTTAGGAAGCGGTCCTACGCAATCAATTAGGACCCTTGTAAAAGGTTCCTCAAATGCTGGAATGGGTATTAAGGGCACTGATTTTATCACTGCTTGCGGTTTCCCTATCACTTGACATGTATGACATGATTGACAAAATTTAACTACATCTTTATGTAGTCCAGGCCAATAAAAATGTTTCTGGATTTTAGCTTGAGTTTTCCTTATCCCCAAATGACCTCCCACTGGTCCCCATATGCAACTCGCAACACCTCCTTTCTATACCCCACCGGCAATACGACTTGATGAACTTCTGCCCACTTTTCATCCGCCTGCATATGTAAAGGTCTCCATTTTCTCATCAAGACATCACTTTTATGGTAATAACACTCTGGTAAACACTCAGATTCCTCTTCCGTACATTCTTTCTGATACATCTGTTTTATTTTTATATCTTTCTGTTGTAACTCCGCCAATTTTCCTGAACTAAAAATATCTGCCTCATCCTCCACCTCTTCTTGTTCTTTTTCAACCATCTGATCAAAAGTCGTTTCTGATAATTTCACTTCAACTTCATCTTCATTTGTTGATTTCTCCTCTTGCCTTAACCTGTGACTTTGTGACCTTGTCACTACACAATCCGGGAAAAGTCCCAGGATATTCGTCCTTCAACACTTCAGTTGTCTGATTTCCCACTGGCTTATAAACCACAGTAGGCATCACTGCCACCTGTGATCCAGCTATATCATTACCCAAGATCAACTGTATTCCTGGACAAGATAGTTTCTCTATTACTCCTACTACCACTTCACCACTCTTCACTGGACTTTCCAACCTTACCTTATATAATGGAACGCTACTCCTCTCACCCTGAATTCCACATATTACCACCTTTTCTGGCAACATTCTTCCCAAACCACATAACTCCTCATCTCTTGCCATTAAAGATAGACTAGCTCCCGTATCTCTTAAAATTGTGACTTCTTTACCTGCTCCTCCTGATACACATAAGTAAACTTTACCCACGCAAGTAAATTCTTTAAAGACATCGGGCACCTTCTTATCAATCACCTCTTGACCAGGCTGTACAATCTTTTGCACCTCCTTCACTTCCCTTCGGCTTTCCTTTACCACTCTAACAAACCCTACTGTCTTATCCTGTTTTACCACATCAGCCTTCCCAGTGCGTTTCTTCAACCACCAACACTGGCTTTACATGGTCTAGTTTATTACAGTGAAAACATTTGAAACTTTTCATTTCTTTTCCACCCTCCTGGATTTCTTTGTTAATCTGAGATACACTCTCTTTATTGTCTCCCATCAGATCACCTTTACCTTTACCACTTGAGTATTTCTCATGTCCCCAGTTTCTATCCCTCACAGGCTGAAACTGATGTCGGGAACCAAGCTTTGATTTATGAACTAATTCATAATGATCTGCCATTTCTGCTGCTAATCTCACAGGTTTAACCCTCTGCTCTTCCACATGAGTTCTCACTACAACAGGAATTGAATTTTTAAACTCCTCCAAAAGTATAATTTCTCTGAGAGCTTCATACGTTTGGTCTATTTTCAAAGCCTTTATCGACCTATCAAAATTACTCTGTTTGAGCCTTTCAAACTCCTTGTATGTTTGACCAAATTCTTTCCTTCAGTTTCTAAACCTTTGTCTGTAAGCTTCAGGCACTAGTTCATATGCAACTAAGATGGATTTTTCACCTCCTCATACGTCCCAGATACCTCCTCCAGTAGTGATGCAAACAATTCACTCGCCCTACCTACCAGCTTTGTTTGAATCAGTAATACCCACATGTCCTGTGGCCATTTCATTTGTTTAGCTACCTTCTCAAATGAAATGAAAAAGGCTTCCACCTCCTTCTCATCAAACCTTGGCAATGCTTGCACATATTTAAATAGATTCCCACCTTTTTCACTATCCTCATCACTATCATCCAACTGTACGTTTCCCTTTACATCTGCCAATTTTAACTGACTGTCATGTTTCATGGCCATTTACTGAAATTCCAACTCTCTCTCTTTATCTTTTTCCATGATCTGTATCTCCCTTTATTTTTATTTTTGTTCTGCTAGGGCTATTCTTTCTTTCTTCCTTTCTTCTCTCTCCTTTTCTTTGACCTCTCTATCTCTCTCTCTTTCTTTTTCTTTTTCCTCTCTTTCGTATTCAAGCTGCTTTAATTCTTTCTCATGTTCCATTTGTTTAATTTGTAACTGAATTTTTGCCATTTCCAATGAGTTAAACTGTATCTCAGGCAACTTTGAATGCTTAGCCACCACCATAATTACCTCATCTTTTCGCATTTTGTCAGGTAATGTTAACTGCAATGTTTTTGCCAAATCTAACAGTCTGCTTTTAGTCTCTGTCCATAAGGTACTGCGTGTGACCGTCTCCATCCCCAAAAACCTCTGAGCCTCTGAAAGAGCCATTGTCCACAACACACTTCCTCCTTAAACTAAAATACCACACACCTGAAAAGCAACCACAATATGCTCACCCCTCACTGTCTTTTAGTTCAATAGATAGACTTTTATCTCCCTCGAGCCCCCAATTGGTATGGGCCAGAGTTTAGAGAATCCCAAAGTGTATCATGGAGTTCACCTGACCCACAACTTTTACTAGATTGTGGTATGGGGAGCACAAGGCCCACCCTACAGGTGTGGTACAAGTAATGGAAAAGTATTTTTTAAAACAAAACAATGTTTATTCTATGAACTCAACTTAACCTTTTTAAAACAAACAGTGAATATCTTAGCAACCATTAATTCAAAGATAACCCCCAAAGAATACAACACTCAGTAATCCTTTAAACTGTCCTTTTAACATCCAAAAGACTTAACAACCTTTAAACAGAAGCACATCAGGGTTTACATTCAATACTGAAAACATTTAAATTTCTGAATTCACCAAATGATTAAGAGATAGTCCTTCATGGCAGAGAGCTCAACAATACAGTTGCTTTGGCTGACCTCAGCTGCAACACACTGCAAAACAAAACCAAAAAGACAGACACACCCAAGCTTTTCTCAAAGTGAAACTGAAAAGCAGAACCAGAGCTCAGCTCCACCCACTCTCTGACATCACTGCAGTAACATGAGCAACTAACCATTTCTTAAAGCGACATTGTCATGACACCTCCCCCCAAGAAAACAAAATATACCATTAACTTCAAGATGGTTTCATTTTTCACCTTTTCACTATCCTTTAAGAAATGCACACAGTAAATATACTTTATCGTTTCAAAAAAACAACATACGCAAACAGGTTTAATAATATAGTCCTTTTTTTTTTTCTTTCTTCTTCCTCCAACTGAAATTCTTCATGATTGACAGTCTCTTTGAACAAAAAGGTCTCTGCACGATCCGTGCATTTCTCTATGCCTCGGCATTTCTCTTTAAAGTCAGATACTTTAGTTCAATCTGATCACAGAGTCTCTTGCAATTCTTCAACACATGCACATTGGTTATCACAGCTTTCAGGCAGTCAAATACCTGTTGTAACTCCGCTGTCCATTGAAATTTTCGATGTTTCTTCAGCAGGTCCATCAGTGAAGCAATCACGCTATAAAGCTTTTGCACAAATGTTCGATCAAATCCCCCCATGCCAAGAAATCGCATTATTTCCCTTTGCCTCGAGGGTATCGAAAACTTCACAAGGAAAGTGACTTGGGCTTTTCCAAATTCACTTTTGGCTAGGTTTATCACCAAACCCGCCACCTGAAGTCGATCGAATAACTCCATCAGATCTTTCAAATGTTCTGTCCATGTCTGGCAGAAAATTACCAGATCGTCGATGTATACCGCACAATTGGGTAATCCTGAAACAACTTTGTTAGGTAATCGTTGAAATGTGACTGGGGCGTTTTTCATTACAAATGGCATAACTTTGAATTGGTACATACCATCTGGAAGCACAAAAGCTGAAATCTCCTTCGCCCTTTTGGATAAAGGTACCTGCCAGTAACCTTTAAGTAAATCCAATTTGGAAATAAAAGCAGACTGTCCCACACTCTCAATGCAATCCTCCAAACATGGGATAGGATAAGAGTCCGTTCTTGCAACTGCATTAACCTTTCTATAGTCCACACACAGCCGTTGGGTACCGTCTGGTTTAGGTACCATCACTATGGGTGAGCTCCATTGGCTGCAACCCACTTCAATCATGCCATTTTTAAGCATACTCTCAATCTCTTTGTTAACCTGTGCCAATTTTAAAGGATTAAGTCTATATGGATGTTGTTTGATTGGAACAGCATTTCCCAAATCTGCATCATGTATAGCCATTTTAGTACTTCCCAATTTATCTCCACAAACTTGCCCATGTGATATCAATAACTCTTTCTGGTCAGTTTGTTTTTCCTCTGGAAGATAACTCAACAATTTATCCCAATTTTTAAGAACATCCTCATTTTCCAATTTAATTTGAGGTATGTCAAATCACAGACATCTGGATTTGGTTCGTCACTTTGAGTTAGAATCATTAAAACCTTCCCTTTGAAAGTACCTTTTAAGCATATTCACATGACACACTCGGTGAGTCTTCCTTCTATCTGGTGTTTTTACCACATAATTCACCTCACTTAATTTCCTTTCAATCTGATAAGGTCCACAAAACCTAGCTTTTAAAGGCTCACTTACCACTGGTAACAACACTAAAACTTTATCTCCACTGGCAAAACTACGAACTTTGGATTTCTTGCCCGCGACCCGTTTCATCACATTTTGTGCAACTTTCAAATGTTGTCCAGCCAATTCACCTGCACTATTTAATCGTTCCCTAACATTTGACACGTAATCCAATAATGTAATTTCCGATTTCTCAACCACCAATTTTTCCTTAATCAATTTAAGTGGTCCTCTTACCTCATGACCAAAAATTAGTTCAAAAGGACTACATTTGGTTGACTCATTTGGTGCAGCCCTAATTGCAAACAGTACGAATGGAATTCCTTTATCCCAATCCTCTGTATAATCTTGACAATAAGCCCTCAACATTGTCTTTAATGTCTGATGCCACCTTTCTAACGCTCCCTGTGATTCTGGATGGTACGCAGTTGATTTAAATTGTTTTATTCCTAAGCTATCCATAACTTCTTAAATAACCTTGTGGTAAAATTTGATCCTTGATCCGATAGTAATTCTGTGGGTAGTCCATATCTAGTAAAGAATTTAAGTAGCTCCTCCACAATCTTTTTAGCTGTAATATTACATACTGGAATGGCCTCTGGAAACCTAGTAGACACATCCATTATAGTCAAAGATATTGATTCCCACTTTTTGTTTTAGGAAGCGGTCCTGCGCAATCAATTAGGACCCTTGTAAAAGGTTCCTCAAATGCTGGAATGGGTATTAAGGGCACTGATTTTATCACTGCTTGCGGTTTCCCTATCACTTGACATGTATGACATGATTGACAAAATTTAACTACATCTTTATGTAGTCCAGGCCAATAAAAATGTTTCTGGATTTTAGCTTGAGTTTTCCTTATCCCCAAATGACCACCCACTGGTCCCCATGTGCAACTCGCAACACCTCCTTTCTATACCCCACCGGCAATACGACTTGATGAACTTCTGCCCACTTTTCATCCGCCTGCATATGTAAAGGTCTCCATTTTCTCATCAAGACATCACTTTTATGGTAATAACACTCTGGTAAACACTCAGATTCCTCTTCCGTACATTCTTTCTGATACATCTGTTTTATTTTTATATCTTTCTGTTGTAACTCCGCCAATTTTCCTGAACTAAAAATATCTGCCTCATCCTCCACCTCTTCTTGTTCTTTTTCAACCATCTGATCAAAAGTCGTTTCTGATAATTTCACTTCAACTTCATCTTCATTTGTTGATTTCTCCTCTTGCCTTAACCTGTGACTTTGTGACCTTGTCACTACACAATCCGGGAAAAGTCCCAGGATATTCGTCCTTCAACACTTCAGTTGTCTGATTTCCCACTGGCTTATAAACCACAGTAGGCATCACTGCCACCTGTGATCCAGCTATATCATTACCCAAGATCAACTGTATTCCTGGACAAGATAGTTTCTCTATTACTCCTACTACCACTTCACCACTCTTCACTGGACTTTCCAACCTTACCTTATATAATGGAACGCTACTCCTCTCACCCTGAATTCCACATATTACCACCTTTTCTGGCAACATTCTTCCCAAACCACATAACTCCTCATCTCTTGCCATTAAAGATAGACTAGCTCCCGTATCTCTTAAAATTGTGACTTCTTTACCTGCTCCTCCTGATACACATAAGTAAACTTTACCCACGCAAGTAAATTCTTTAAAGACATCGGGCACCTTCTTATCAATCACCTCTTGACCAGGCTGTACAATCTTTTGCACCTCCTTCACTTCCCTTCGGCTTTCCTTTACCACTCTAACAAACCCTACTGTCTTATCCTGTTTTACCACATCAGCCTTCCCAGTGCGTTTCTTCAACCACCAACACTGGCTTTACATGGTCTAGTTTATTACAGTGAAAACATTTGAAACTTTTCATTTCTTTTCCACCCTCCTGGATTTCTTTGTTAATCTGAGATACACTCTCTTTATTGTCTCCCATCAGATCACCTTTACCTTTACCACTTGAGTATTTCTCATGTCCCCAGTTTCTATCCCTCACAGGCTGAAACTGATGTCGGGAACCAAGCTTTGATTTATGAACTAATTCATAATGATCTGCCATTTCTGCTGCTAATCTCACAGGTTTAACCCTCTGCTCTTCCACATGAGTTCTCACTACAACAGGAATTGAATTTTTAAACTCCTCCAAAAGTATAATTTCTCTGAGAGCTTCATACGTTTGGTCTATTTTCAAAGCCTTTATCGACCTATCAAAATTACTCTGTTTGAGCCTTTCAAACTCCTTGTACGTTTGACCAAATTCTTTCCTTCAGTTTCTAAACCTTTGTCTGTAAGCTTCAGGCACTAGTTCATATGCAACTAAGATGGATTTTTCACCTCCTCATACGTCCCAGATACCTCCTCCAGTAGTGATGCAAACAATTCACTCGCCCTACCTACCAGCTTTGTTTGAATCAGTAATACCCACATGTCCTGTGGCCATTTCATTTGTTTAGCTACCTTCTCAAATGAAATGAAAAAGGCTTCCACCTCCTTCTCATCAAACCTTGGCAATGCTTGCACATATTTAAATAGATTCCCACCTTTTTCACTATCCTCATCACTATCATCCAACTGTACGTTTCCCTTTACATCTGCCAATTTTAACTGACTGTCATGTTTCATGGCCATTTACTGAAATTCCAACTCTCTCTCTTTATCTTTTTCCATGATCTGTATCTCCCTTTATTTTTATTTTTGTTCTGCTAGGGCTATTCTTTCTTTCTTCCTTTCTTCTCTCTCCTTTTCTTTGACCTCTCTATCTCTCTCTCTTTCTTTTTCTTTTTCCTCTCTTTCGTATTCAAGCTGCTTTAATTCTTTCTCATGTTCCATTTGTTTAATTTGTAACTGAATTTTTGCCATTTCCAATGAGTTAAACTGTATCTCAGGCAACTTTGAATGCTTAGCCACCACCATAATTACCTCATCTTTTCGCATTTTGTCAGGTAATGTTAACTGCAATGTTTTTGCCAAATCTAACAGTCTGCTTTTAGTCTCTGTCCATAAGGTACTGCGTGTGACCGTCTCCACCCCCAAAAACCTCTGAGCCTCTGAAAGAGCCATTGTCCACAACACACTTCCTCCTTAAACTAAAATACCACACACCTGAAAAACAACCACAATATGCTCACCCCTCACTGTCTTTTAGTTCAATAGATAGACTTTTATCCCCCTCGAGCCCCCAATTGGTATGGGCCAGAGTTTAGAGAATCCCAAAGTGTATCATGGAGTTCACCTGATCCACAACTTTTACTAGATTGTGGTATGGGGAGCACAAGGCCCACCCTACAGGTGTGGTACAAGTAATGGAAAAGTATTTTTTTAAACAAAACAATGTTTATTCTATGAACTCAAGTTAACCTTTTTAAACCAAACAGTGAATATCTTAGCAACCATTAATTCAAAGATAACCCCCAAAGAATACAACACGCAGTAATCCTTTAAACTGTCCTTTTAACATCCAAAAGACTTAACAACCTTTAAACAGAAGCACATCAGGGTTTAAATTCAATACTGAAAACATTTAAATTTCTGAATTCACCAAATGATTAAGAGATAGTCCTTCATGGCAGAGAGCTCAACAATACAGTTGCTTTGGCTGACCTCAGCTGCAACACACTGCAAAACGAAACCAAAAAGACAGAGACACACCCAAGCTTTTCTCAAAGTGAAACTGAAAAGCAGAACCAGAGCTCAGCTCCACCCACTCTCTGACATCACTGCAGTAACATGAGCAGCTAACCATTTCTTAAAGTGACATTCTCATGACAACACCATTTAGAACATTAAAGTGTCTCTTCTCTCCACACTGAATTAAATGCATTGTACTCCTTGCATTTTATTTTTGTTAAAATAGATTTATTTTGCATATGTTTTAAGAAGAGGATTGTTCCAGATTACAACTTGTTCAAATCTATATAACACAGCAAAATCAGGAAGTAACCACTTCCCCTGAAAATAGCCTCTATTATTTTCTTAATTATTTTTGCAATACTTATTTTGAAATACACGGAGGTTGCACGATTCATGTTGTGTAATGATTTAGTGCCGAAGACAGACAAATGTTGCAGTTTTTCTGCAACATTTACAAAGATATTCATTTTGTTTAATTATTTTCATTTGAAACTATGTGAATTGGTAATTTGGTTAAAAGTCAAGAACTGCAAAAATTGACCAGTCTATCAAATAATAATAGGTACAACCTCCAACAACCTTTCAACATCTGCCTTCATGATCATGATGTGCTAGCAGGAACACAGGAAATGATCTTTTAAAATGTAAGCCTTTTCTTTAACTCCTGGAAAGAAAGTGAAAGATTCTAAATGACAAAATTGACCATGATGAAAATCCAAACAAACATTTGCTGAGTGTTACAATGCAAAGAGACTGAAAATGTAACAAGAACTTGTATTTATAAAACATCTTTAACAGACTAAAATGCCCCAGGTCGCTTCACAGGAACATTATAAATCAAACCAGCGGGCAACACAAGGCAACATTAAGTCAGATGACGGAAAGCTTTGTCAATTCAATCGGTTTTAAGGAGTGTTGTAAAGGAGGAAAGAGAGAAGTGGAGAGGTGCTGAGAGGGCATAACTAGCCTTTCTTTTTTTAATTCATCATATAATCACTGCAGCATTAGATTTAATTAATCACGGTCTTTTATTTGTCCTTGACCCAGCAAAATCTTATCTATCTCCCTATCCAGTCATTTCTCTGACATGGCTACCATCTGCATTCAATTAATTCTTAATGGCACACAACTTGAACATACATGGTGCTTAACTGGTTCAGGCATCCATTACCTGGGGCCATAACTTCCAAGCGCCAGAGCATCACATCTGAGGGGGTACCTGAAAAATGCACTGGGAAACGCACCTGTTATAACCCAACCAGAGGCCATCGGGTTTGGACCATTAGGTTTTCCGTGGCCTCATCTGAAACCAATCTTCCTCGCTTGCCTAGATCTTACACTGATGACGAGGATAAAATGAAGCTGCAAGAGTGCCAATTCCTCAGGACTCGGCCCACTTTGAAAAGGTCTCAGGAGGCCTCTAAGCAGGCAACAGGTATGCCGCATATTGGGACGTTGGAGGCGTTTGATGCCGAGATGGGCGATTCGAACCAATACATTAAGAGGATGTATTATTTTTGTCACCTCAATGCAATTATCAGCAATGAGAGGCAGAGGGTGACCATCCTCATGGTGTATGGAGCCGTCACATACAGCATCATAAAACTTTTGACCTACCTGAACTCACCAATACGCATTCGTTCCCGGAGCTGGTCACATTGGTGGGTGACCATTTTAATCTGCAAATCTGCCATTGGTGGTAGTCCGAAGGACGGGGCCCAGTTTGCTGGGGCGTGATTGGTTAAAAAGCCTCCAGTTGGAATGGCAGCAGGTGTGCCAGATGTACCTTGACGGCCCGGACGTGGTACTGGCCAAATGTCCGGGTTTCTTTAAGGAAGGCTTGGGTATTATCTGCCGCTGAGATTTTTGTGGACCCTGGGGCTCAGCTGCGGTATTTTTGCACCCACCCTGTTCCCTACACCTTGAAACAAAAGTGGATGTGAAGCTGGATGGGCTCGAACAGTTGGTGATCATCCGCCCAGTACACTTTGCAGATTGGGCGCCATCGATAGTGCCAGTGATGAACCTAATAGTGCAGTCAGGTTGTGCGGGGACGATAAAACGACAGTGAACCGCACCTCCCATTTAGACCACTATCCGGTACCCAGGATCGAAGACCTGTACACATGACTTAATTGGGAACTTGATATGAGCCATGCCTACTTACAGCTGGTTCTGGACCTAGATTCAGTACATGACAGTCAACATGCACGGCGGCCTGTACAAATACACCAGGCTGCCTTTCAGAATGGCGTCTGCCTGTGACGTTTTCCAAAGGGTGATGTACTTCGAAACTTTGATGCAGCAGGAGTTAGGCTACCCAGAGAAAAGTGTGTATCCCATGCCCTGGAGTTAGTTTACCTTGGCTATAGAGTGGACTGTTATGAGTTGCACCCAGTCGACAACAAGGTGAGGGCGATCCGGCTGTTCCCCGTACCAAAGGACACAACGGAACTCCGTTCCTTTTTGGGAAGTTCATTCCAAATTATTTTGGGAAGTTCATTCCAAATCTGGCATTCGTGTTGGCTCTGTTGCATCTGCTGTTAAAAAGGGGCCAGGGAAGGTTTTGGGACCCAAGCAACAGGCGGCTTTCACCAAGGTGAAGCAGCAACTCTCATCCTCGCGACTTTTGGCACATTTCGACCAGTCAAAGCCACTTTTGCTGACTTACGACACCTCATCATACGGCATGGGAGCTGTTCTAGCGACCGGACATAGCGGCCCATTGCGTTTGCCTCCCAAACCTTAGCAGCAGTCGACAGAAACTACCCCACATAGAGAAGGAGGGTTTGGCAGTGGTTTTTGCAGTAAAGCATTTCCACTAGGACGTGTACGATCACGCTTTCATAAACCTTACAGACCACAAACCTCTACAGGATTTGTTCAAGGAGGGCAGGGTGATCCTGCCCGTGGCATCGGCATGGATCCAGCTTTGGGCATTATTTTTGGTGGCATACGAATATGTCCTTGAGCACAGACCAGGAGCAAAGATCCCCCACACAGACGCCCTCAGCCAACTCCCATTGCCAACCAGGCCGCTGCACCTGCTTCTACAGATGAAGTGATAGTGGCTTGAATTTTATAGACACCATGCCTGTTACGGTGGCCCAAATTAACACTTGGACTCAGATGGACCTGGTGTTGGCCCGAGTCTGTCATATTGTGCTGTATGGAGCTCAACATTGGGCGCTCCCGGATGACCTCAAGGTTTTCACCACAAAAGTGGCGGAAAGTAGCGTGGAGGACGGTATTTTACTGTGGGGTTCACGCTTGTTAATGCCAGAAAAAGGCCATGGGCCATTCTGAAGGGCCTTCACAACAGGGGTCTCAAAGATGAAGATATTGGCTTGCAGTTACGTCTGGTGGCCCGGGATCGACATGGACATCCAGACTCTGGCAAAACAGTGCGACGGTGCCAAGAGCACAGAAGCTGCCGGCAACGGCACCAGCCCAGTCCCAGGAGTGGCCGGGCTGGCCATGATTGCACCTACACGTCGACTCCGCAGGGCCTTTTCAAGGCTCGATCTTTCTGCTCTAAGTTGATGCCCACTGGAAGTGGTTAGACGTTCAATGCATGACATCGACGATGCCGCGGGCCATGGTCGAGAAGTTCCGCCGGACCTTCAGTGTCCACGGCACTCTGGAGGTTTTGGTGTCGGACAACAGGGCGACCTTCGCCAGCTCGGAGTTCAGGGATTTCCAACAGACAAGTGGCATCCGCCTCGTGAGGACAGCACCCTACCACCCAATGGGTTGGCCGAGCGGGCAGTACAAACTTTCAAGTTGGGCATGTGGAAGCAGACCTCCAGTTCTCTGGATTCCTGTTTGGATCAGTTTTTGTTTTATTACAGGACCATGCTGCACGCCACCACTGGGGTAGCACCGTCCGAGCTGCTGATTGGGCGATGGCTGCGCACTAGATTGAGCCTCGTGCCTCCTGATATTGGCCGAAAAGTCCACAGTGGGTAGAAACACCCCAATTAGAGACGATTCAGGCCCATTCGGGAATTTGCCTCTAGCGATGCAGTCTACGTGTGAAATTTCACCGAAGGTGCTTTATGGGTTCCAGGAATTGTGGTGAAACAGTCTGGACCTGTCTCTGACTCAGTGTGAGCACAGGGGGGAAGAATCAGACAGGCAGATGGGCCACCTCCGTGGTCACGCCCCGGAGATACTCGACAGTCGCCCGGAGGTTCCAAGGTCAGTGGTGCCTCTCCCCCGAAACAACAACTGTTACTACCTCCTGAGGTGTGCAAACCCAGGAGACACCAACAAATTGGAGATGCGGAAAGCCGATTCCTGGGACCCGGAATCCGACATGGAGACACAGCTGACCAAAATCACCCTAGATCTGGTGGCAGTCCCTAGTCCCAGTGAGGTAGTGCCACTCTGCCACTTTGTCCCAAAACGCCGCTCTCCAGTGCATTACATGCCTCCAGGTCTGGCACAGTGGATGTCGAAAGGCAACCCAGGGCAAAACAGACTAAGGATGAGGCCCAACCAGCCAACAAAATCAATGACTTGTCGGACTTCGGGGGGAGGGGTAGCATAACTCAACTGGAGGCCACGGGTTTAAACTAATGCAGCAGGGGCATGGGAACCTGGATTGTAGTTTTAGGGTACGGGAGAATGAGAGTATAGAGGTCAGGAGCACAGATTTGACGTCGCAGGAGGGGGCCAGTGTTCAGGTAGGTGGTTTGAAGTGTGTCTACTTCAATGCCAGGAGTATACGAAATAAGGTAGGGGAACTGGCAGCATGGGTTGGTACCTGGGACGTCGATGTTGTGGCCATTTCGGAGACATGGATAGAGCAGGGACAGGAATGGATGTTGCAGGTTCCGGGGTTTAGGTGTTTTAGTAAGCTCAGAGAAGGAGGCAAAAGAAGGGGAGGTGTGGCGCTGCTAGTCAAGAGCAGTATTACGGTGGCAGAGAGGATGCTAGATGGGGACTCATCTTCCGAGGTAGTATGGGCTGAGGTTAGAAACAGGAAAGGAGAGGTCACCCTGTTGGGAGTTTTCTATAGGCCTCCAAATAGTTCTAGGGATGTAGAGGAAAGGATGGCGAGGATGATCCTGGATAAGAGCGAAAGTAACAGGGTAGTTATTATGGGAGACTTTAACTTTCCAAATATTGACTGGAAAAGATATAGTTCAAGTACATTAGATGGGTCGTTTTTTGTACAATGTGTGCAGGAGGGTTTCCTGACACAATATGTTGACAGGCCAACAAGAGGCGAGGCCACGTTGGATTTGGTTTTGGGTAATGAACCAGGCCAGGTGTTGGATTTGGAGGTAGGAGAGCACTTATGGGGACAGTGACCACAATTCGGTGATGTTTACGTTAGTGATGGAAAGGGATAAGTATACACCGCAGGGCAAGAGTTATAGCTGGGGGAAGGGCAATTATGATGCCATTAAACGTGACTTGGGGGGGATAGGTTGGAGAAGTAGGCTGCAAGTGTTGGGCACACTGGATAAGTGGAGCTTGTTCAAGGAACAGCTACTGCGTGTTCTTGATAAGTACGTACCGGTCAGGCAGGGAGGAAGGCGTAGAGCGAGGGAACCGTGGTTTACCAAAGAAGTGGAATCTCTTGTTAAGAGGAAGAAGGAGGCCTATGTGAAGATGAGGTGTGTTTCAGTTGGGGCGATGGATAGTTACAAGGTAGCGAGGATGGATCTAAAGAGAGAGCTAAGACGAGCAAGGAGGGGACATGAGAAGTATTTGGCAGGAAGGATCAAGGAAAACCCAAAAGCTTTCTATAGGTATGTGAGGAATAAGCGAATGACTAGGGTAAGAGTAGGGCCAGTCAAGGACAGGGATGGGAAGTTGTGTGTGGAGTCTGAAGAGATAGGAGAGATACTAATTGAATATTTTTCGTCAGTATTCACTCAGGAAAAAGATAATGTTGTGGAGGAGAATGCTGAGACCCAGGCTATTAGAATAGATGGCATTGAGGTACGTAGGGAAGAGGTGTTGGCAATTCTGGACAGGCTGAAAATAGATAGGTCCCCGGGGCCTGATGGGTTTTATCCTAGGATTCTCTGGGAGGCCAGGGAAGAGATTGCTGGGCCTTTGGCTTTGATTTTTATGTCATGATTGGCTACAGGAATAGTGCCAGAGGACTGGAGGATAGCAAATGTGGTCCCTTTGTTCAAAAAGGGGAGCAGAGACAACCCCGGCAACTATAGACCGGTGAGCCTCACGTCTGGAGTGGGTAAAGTCTTGGAGGGGATTATAAGAGACAAGATTTATAATCGTCTAGATAGGAATAATATGATCAGGGATAGTCAGCATGGCTTTGTGAAGGATAGGTCATGCCTCACAAATCTTATCGAGTTCTTTGAGATGGTGACTGAACAGGTAGACGAGGGTAGAGCAGTTGGTGTGGTGTATTTGGATTTCAGTAAAGCATTTGATAACGTTCCCCATGGTAGGCTATTGCAGAAAATACGGAGGCTGGGGATTGAGGGTGATTTAGAGATGTGGATCAGAAATTGGCTAGCTGAAAGAAGACAGAGGGTGGTGGTTGATGGGAAATGTTCAGAATGGAGTTCAGTAACAAGTAGCGTACCACAAGGATCTGTTCTGGGGCAGTTGCTGTTTGTCATTTTTATCAATGACCTAGAGGAGGGCGCAGAAGGGTGGGTGAGTACATTTGCAGACGACACTAATGTCGGTGGTGTTGTCGACAGTGTGGAAGGATGTAGCAGGTTACAGAGGGACATAGATAAGCTGCAGAGCTAGGCTGAGAGGTGGCAAATGGAGTTTAATGTAGAGAAGTGTGAGGTGATTCACTTTGGAAGGAATAACAGGAATGCGGAATATTTGGCTAATGGTAAAGTTCTTGGAAGTGTGGATGAGCAGAGGGATCTAGGTGTCCATGTACATAGATCCCTGAAAGTTGCCACCCAGGTTGATAGGGTTGTGAAGAAGGCCTATGGAGTGTTGGTCTTTATTGGTAGAGTGATTGAGTTCCGGAGTCATGAGGTCATGTTGCAGCTGTACAAAACTCTGGTACGGCCGCATTTGGTGTATTGCATACAGTTCTGGTCACCTCATTATAGGAAGGACGTGGAGGCTTTGGAGCGGGTGCAGCGGAGATTTACCAGGATGTTGCCTGGTATGGAGGGAAAATCTTATGAGGAAAGGCTGATGGACTTGAGGTTGTTTTCGTTGGAGAGAAGAAGGTTAAGAGGAGACTTAATAGAGGCATACAAAATGATCAGGGGGTTAGATAGGGTGGACAGTGAGAGCCTTCTCCCGCGGATGGAAATGGCTGGCACGAGGGGACATAGCTTTAAACTGAGGGGTAATAGATATAGGACAGAGGTCAGAGGTAGGTTCTTTACGCAAAGAGTGGTGAGGCCGTGGAATGCCCTACCTGCAACAGTAGTGAACTCACCAACATTGAGGGCATTTAAAAGTTTATTGGATAAGCATATGGATGATAAGGGCATAGTGTAGGTTAGATGGCTTTTGTTTCGGTGCAACATCGTGGGCCGAAGGGCCTGTACTGCGCTGTATCGTTCTATGTTCTATGTTCTATAACTCAACTGGAGTTATGTTCTATAACTCAACGGGTTTGGACCATCAGGTTCCCCATGCCCTTACTCAAATACGATCTTCCCTGATGAGGGGAGAGGGGCGAAACCCTTAACCAGGGGAGCCTTGGGACATAAAACCCTGGCTCGACTGTGGGCCAGGCACTGGAGACCCTTCGGGGATTAGTGTGTGTAGTTAAGTCAGTATTATTAAACCTTTTTGTTCCAATCCAACATCGCTTCCTCGTAGTCGCTTACCTGAATCTAACACCACTCCCTGTCCCCAGATGTTCCCAGGTAAGGTTTGCATCACAATTGCCTGGGAAATGTAAATTTCCCATAGGCAATTGACCTGCACTGAGAACAATCCAGAAATACGGTTTAAATCACAAACTTTGGATAGTTCTGACTGCGTGACATCGACTGTTATCCCAAAAAAGTTTGAAGAATGAAAAGCACTTCTAACTTCTGGGTAACTATTATACAGAGCCACACCAGTCCCCCACTGCCGTACACCCCCCACCCACTGGGCTGCCTACCTGCCATGGGACTTACCCCCCACATGCTCTCCCCACTTCAGGCCCAACCACCAGACCCAACTCCTCCACCAAGGCCCAAATCAACCCTACCTCCCCCCCCCGCCCCCCGGGGTCCCACAGGTCCAAAGGCTCTCCCCTCACAAAGGCCCAAACACCCAACCAAAATACCACTCATTTACCTTATACACTTACTTTCTCCTTGGTTTGTTAAAGACTTTTAAAGTTGGCTAGACCATTAAACATACTTGCTTTGCAGCAGTTATTTCTGTAAAAAAAAGGGGAGACTCCTTGCCTCCACTTCAGGAGCGATTGACTGAAGGCCTTAATAACACCGCTGTCCTGCACAGTTCTTGCTTGGCCTGAATCAGAAGGTCGGGTGAGGCAGGATTGATAAAAGTTAAAGATAAGAAAGTAGGAGCAGAGGTTCCATGAAAGTTCAGGCCAGGATCGAACTGGACCTTCGCAAGCACTACCTGTTCAAACTTTCCTCTGCCAGAACAGCCCACTCGTTGAGAATCATTCCAGTTAGGGTAAAGACAGATTTTCCAATTTTTGGTGAGTGGGGCAGAGAATCCAAGGGAGTCCCCAAACGTCTTCCATGTCAGCAGGATTTCTCGTTCCCATTGTCGCCACCTCATGCCAATGACATAATGGGGATCCTGCCATGAAAGGCCGGGAGCTCCATTACCGTACATTAGCTTTCCTGTTTTATTATACCCCACATTATGAGTTCCCCATCCCCTCCCCCATTGGGGTTTACAACAGTTTTTGACAAATGGGAAACTGGTGAACAGCCCCTGCCGGAGGCGCACAGGTAAATACAGCCCTCAGATGTCTACGGGGGTGTTCTCTGTGACCATAGGATATCCTGGACGGGGTTCTCTAATCCCGCGGCAGAGTTTCCACGCCGTTGTAAACGCCGACCCGACGGCTAATTCTGGCACCTACAGGGGGCCAGCACGGCACTGGAGCGGCTCACGCCTCTCCAGCTGCCGATTCAGGCGCGAACTGGACGCCGTGGGATCCGCGTAGGAAAGGAGGCCCAAAGCCAGAGAGGCCGAACCGCCGATCTGTGGGCCCCGATCGCGGGCCAGGCCAAATCGGAGGCCGCCCCCTCCCCCCCCCCCACCCCCCGGGGCCGGACCCCCCTCCCCCCACGACAGGCTGCCCCCCGACCCTTCCACGCCGATGTCTCGCCGGCTGAGAGCAGGTGTGGACGGTGCTGCGGGACTCGGCGTTTTCACGACAAATCGGCCGGGGGGCCCCGTAGAGCGCCAACCACGCCGGCGCCAACGGCGCCGATTCTCTGCTCTGCGGAGAATCGCGTGACGGTGTCGGGGCAGCGTGGCGCGATTCGCGCCGGTCGCGGGGATTCTCCGGCCCAGCCCTGGGCTGAGAGATTTCCGCCCCCTGTTTTTATTTTCATTTTTTAAATATCAGGGCACCCTTTCAAAACCAAGGTTGTTGGTGGGGCACGATAATTTAGAGACTACCGCATAAGTGTGATATTCAGGGACTCACCTCCAGAATTTTGTTTGGCTAAAAATTATGGCGGGAAAAATTGGCAGTGGACTTGTTTAGCTGCACTCACTTTTCCCACCTGAGGTGACACTTAGTCAAAAAAAATGGAGACCTTTCTCCTTGCCCTGGCCCCACCTAACAACTTGCCATTTCCTACCTCAGCACTATCTTTCTCTCCCAGCTTTCTGTGAACCTTGATACTCCTTTCTGATTTACCACCTCTTTCCAGCACCATTCCCAATAGCAGTAGCAAAACACCCTACAAGGAACTCTATCCCCAGCTCTGTGTAAGTGCAACCCATCCGACCTCCACAGGTCCAATCTCCCCCAGAGCCGGTCCCAATATCCCAGGAATCTAAAATTCTGGAAACTTTCTGTTGGTGTGCCCAAAGTATATATTGAAATGTCTGGTGTAATAAATAACCTTATACTGTAATGTTAAGCTTTGATACTGTTAATAATCAAATAGAAATTAGCCCAAGTAATTCAGAAGATTATATACCCACTTCCCATAGTAATGGTGTTAACCAAAGTAAAGTGCCATGTGTTTAGATGTAGTTTACTGGGAAGACATCAAAAGCAGACACCAATATAGCAGCTAACTCTCAGCACAATATGACTGGCCTAGCAGGAGTATTCATCCTTTTGAATCAGAGGATCTTGGGCTCAGAATCATCTTGCGATTTCGGCTCATTGCTTAAGCTAAACCATCAGTTCCACAGTTGGAAGTGACATTTATCAGTTAAACTGAAGCCACATTAATCTGTTCAGGTGGATATAGATGATCCTATGTTCTATCTGCTTGTGCCTTATTTTAACAATGAGTGTGAGCTCTGAATCTAAGATCACAATCAGTTCATCATCCAGCTGGAAGACAGGAAGTCTGGTGTCTATTACAAGAGCTGATCCAGAAATGTTAATGTTAGTTGGAAGGGCAGAAATGAGAGGCAGGCCCAGAGGGGCCCTGAGTGGCAAGAATCTTTTCTGAGCCAACTGTATCAGTCCTTGTAAGAACCACCAGTTAGGCTACATTACATGTGGTATTTATGGAGCATATTCAGTGACCTTTTAGGATATGGGTAACTCAAAATTTCACTGGATTCCAAAATGTTGTCCTGACCTCCTGGGATAATGCATGCTCAATTCCAGTCCCACTTGACCTGGAGTTGCATCACAGGTGAAATTTGACTTTATTTAAAATACCTGAGGTTCTTGATTGAGTCCAATAAATTACAGTCACCAGGTTTGTAACTTTAAACACAGGGAATCTTTTATTATGCCCAGTATTGTAATTAAATGGACAGAAAATGTAATTATCTGATACCCATTCCCCAACCCCACTCCAGGACCTCAGCGGCCGACGTGGAAGAATAGAATTCCCTAACGGCACAGGCCCGCCCGCGGAGCAGTGAGGGCAGGCCACCGTGGGGGCACCTCCCGGGTCAAGATCCCCCTGCGCCCCCCTGAGGACCCCGGAGGCCGTTCACGCAGCCAGGTCCCGCCGGCAAATACCTGGTGTAATATACGCTGGCGGGACTGGCAGAAAAACGGGCGGCCACTCGGCCCATCGCGGGCAGGAGAATTGGCGGGGGGGGGCGCTGCCAGCGGCTGCCGACCGGCAAGATTCCCGCCCCCGCCAAATCCCTGGCGCCGGAGAATTCAGCAGCTGGCGGGGGTGGGATTCAGTCCCAGCATGTTTGAGAGGTAAAGAAAGTATTAAGAAAATAGAAATGATAAAGATCTTTGAAACTGGGATGACTTCCAGTCAATGTCTTTCTGAAGTTAAGCTTGTGTTTTGAAACTTCTTCCTCGAGGCTTGAGGTGGTTTTCTCTGGCAAGATTGTTTACCTTCTCTGCAGACTCAGGATGACTTCAAGTTCACAGCAAAAATGTACCAGGCAATCACTGGTTTTAGAACAATAAAGCAGTTACTTCACTTGAGCAAGTAAGAGAAAGAGAGGGAGAGCGCCTTTCACTTCCAAGGTCTAAACACTACTGTTCAGTTCTCTAAGAAAGCATCACGCAGCAACCAAATCACTGACCGTTGTCAGGCAGAACACTGTCCCTGGCCAATCCACCGGTTGCCAGCTAACTAATCGAACCAAAGCTCTCCAAAATTGGTTCCCAAGATCCACCTAGTGCTGAAGAGTCTCCAAAAACAAAACCTGGGAATACAGTGTCCTGGCAGGTAGGCTTTTTCTACTGAGTCTTCTGCTTAAAGGCACATCCTAATTATGGGTCCACAGGCCAAAATAGTGAAATAAAACAAAATAAATGGAAACAAAGTAAATACCCAGGAAGGACTCTTACTATGTATCATAGAATGCCAATTTGCTCTGACAAGTAAACTCCTACCTGAAACGGCCAGAAGCCAGGGGTACTGTTGTAAAGATTCCAAACAAAATAGCAGTCAAAGAAACGGAGTGAAGACTGGGATGTTAAGTTCAGTGTCATGATATTCGGAACGCTGTTACTTTGATGTCGCCTGATGAAAGTCATGATATTAAATAACATTCTAAGTCCAGTGACTTGACCCTCAACAACTAGCATGATGCAGGATGAAAACGGGGCTGACAGGCTAATGGAACAATGGAGAGCATTCGGGGAGCAGATAGTTAAGGTGCAAACTAAGCAGATTCCTTTGAAGGGAAAAGATAGAGCATCCAATGTTGATGTACCATAAATGACAAAGGAATGAAAAGTTAAAATAAAACAGAAAATGGATAGTTGTGATAAATGTCAGAAGCAAGATTCAGTTAATAACCAAGAAGATTATGGAAAGTGCAGGAGGAAATTGAAATTGTCAATGCTGACATTACAAGAAAAGATTAACAGGCAACGCCAAATTAAATTCCAAAACATTTTATAAACATAGTAAATGGAAAAATTAGACACCTGCTGCATCCATAGTCTTGGTGCTATGGGAGCCACTTCCAAAATGGTGTCAACGTCCTGTGCTCACACCTCTGGCATGGCGTGCATTGAGCACTATTTTCGTGAGGGGATCAGGGCGGATGCTATAAATATAACACTGACTTGCTGCCAATGCTACCATTTTTGACCCTGTCACTATAGCGAATGCCTTTTCTTAAACATACACAGCTGAACATTCATTCAGTACATCATTGTCCCCCACACCAGCACTATTTAAAATGTTATGATCCTGGACCCAGGATCATTACATTTTTGGTAAGAACTGGTTAAGGACCAATAACTTTTTTGTTTCAAGTAGACAAAGTTTGAGATTCAGGATCCTTGCGAAGAGGATAAAGCCACAAGATTCCATGGGTTTTGAACAAATGAAAATAAACGTTACCGCACAAAGTCAGAAATACAGAAGAATTTACAATATTTATCTTACACTGCAACATTCAGGGCCACTATGAGGTACATGTGAATTCACAGGCATTCTCTGGTTGAACACAGTAAATGCCAAATGTGACCAAAGCAGATCAAAAACCCACCCAGATGTTGTAAAACTGTGAGTCATCCCTTCCCACTGAACTCCATTTCCCTCATGAGGGTTCCCAATCTTCACCTTCGAAGATCTTGCCTTGGAATTCTCTCCAACTCGGATGGCTTCAATGCCAGCCCACATTGCAAAGGTTTCAATCTCGCCTCCTGAAATTCCGTTATCCAAGATTTCCAAGTACTCTCCAGCAACAACTCATAAGCACAATTCAGCTCTTTGGCCATGCTGAGCAAAACACTTCTCCAAAGGGTTACCTTCACCCCAACAGCCCCCACCATGGAATTACCAACCTTCTGCTGCCATCAATCTCCTTCAATTGGCAGAGTTTCTCCTGAGCTCTCTCCACTTAAGGCCTGCCAACCATAGCCCTTTTTACTGCTCAGAGCCTCTTTCTCTGCTGCTCTTTCTTCTCAACTAGGAACTCTGCCTGTCTCCTCTCACTTTGGGACCTCTTCCTGTCCCCATCTGGAACTCTTCTCAACAATGGCACCCTACTCCTGGTCATATATGGAGGTTTTGTGTCTTTCTTTTCACACAGGCACACTGGGCCCATGTTCTTGGCCTGAACAACTTTAAATGCTGTACTGTGCATGTGCAGCCTGCTCCTGGCCTGTCCATGTGTGGAAATTCCTGAGGCATACTGCAAGTTGTAATTTTCAGCAATTTTCAAACTTACAAAGTAAGTCTGGATCGCATAACAAAAGGATACTCAACCACTTTCAGGGTAGTTGCTGATTAATTTTCATTGGCTCTCTCTGAAGGCTTAGAAGTGCTCTGTGGTTTTCAAAGTTACTCAACATTGGTAAGGTCACCAGTGTGGTAGTCACCACTGATGTATTATATTGTATATATGGGTATTACGGTAAGGCCCCTGTACTACAGGTACGGGGTAGATCCCTGCCTGCTGGCTCCGCCCAGTAGGCGGAGTATAAATGTGTGTGCTCTCCGAACAGCAGCCATTTCATAAGCTGCTGTAGGAGGCCACACATCTCTGCATGATAAAGCCTCGATTACATTCTACTCACGTCTCGTCGTAATTGATAGTGCATCAATTTATTACACAGAGATTTTTCAGAGATGGACCTCCGCATCAAGCCGGATCGCCTGCATCCTCAAGCAGACAACACCAAAAAAGACTTCCAACCTTGGCTAGTTTGCTTTGAAGCATACATTGGGTCTGCACTAGACCCAATCTCAGAAGCACAGAAGCTCCAGATTCTGTACACGCGGCTGAGGTCCAACGTTTCTCCCCTCGTCCAGGACGCGCCGACCTACGCAGAGGCCATGGTGCTACTGAAGGAGAATTACGCTCAGCAGACCAACAAGATCTACACCAGGCACCTCCTCTCCACTCGGCACCAACTTCCCGGTGAGTCTGTGGAAGATTTCTGACGTGCCCTGCTCGCCCTGGTGAGAGACTGTGGTTGCCAAGCCATTTCGGCCACTGAACATTCGAACCTGCTAATGAGTGATGCGTTCGTTATGGGCATAGGGTCGGCCTACATCCGCCAGCGCCTCTTAGAAGGGGCCACGCTTGACCTCGTGGCGACCAAGAAACTAGCGCTCTCGCTCACGGTCGCCTCACGCAATGTACAGGCTTATGCGCCCGACCGCACGGCTCACCCCCCCTGTGCATCGTGGACCCCACCAGCGACCGCCCTCAGCCAACTCCACGCCTGCGCTGCGCGGCAGCCAACCAACCCTGGGGGACCCAAGTGCTACTTCTGAGGACAGACAAAACACCCCCGGCAGCGCTGCCCGGCGCGGAGCGCGCTCTGCAAGGCCTGTGGCAAGAAGGGATATTTCGCTGCAGTGTGCCAGGCCCGCTCAATCGTCGCTATTCTCCCAGCACCCCCACGTGCGGCCAGTGGGCGCCGCCATCTTCCTCTCCTCAGACCACGTGCGGCCCGTGGGCGCTGCCATCTTGCTCCACTCACAACACGTGCGGCCCGCGGGCGCCGCCATCTTGCTTACCTCAGAACCAATGGGCACCGCCTTCTTGCCTGCCCCAGGACACGTGCGGCTCGTGGGCGCCGCCATCTTACCCGCCTCAGGACCCCTGCCCGTCGGGCACCTCATCGGGCCGCTCATCGCCTGCAACCGCCGCCGACCAGCCGCGTCTCGCCTCGGTCACAATTGACCAGTCTCGACCGCACATCCTCGCGACCACTTTGACAAAGGTGAAGGTCAACGAGCACAAGATATCGGGCCTTCTGGAGACCGGGGGCACTGGGAGCTTCATCCACCCCAATACCGTACGGCGCTGCTCCCTCGCGGTACACTCCCGCTATCCAAAGAATCTCCCTGGCCTCCGGATCACACACCGTGGCGATCCGGGGGTACTGCATCGCCACCCTCACCGTCCAGGGCGTAGAGTTCAGTGGCTTCCGGATCTACGTCTTCCCCAACCTCTGCGCTGCCTTGCTACTCGGCCTGGACTTCCAGTGCAACCTCAGAGCCTAACCCTGAAATTTGGCGGGCCCCTACCACCCCTTACTGTTTGCGGCCTCGCGACCCTTAAGGTCGACCCACCTTCCCTGTTTGCAAACCTCACCCCGGATTGCAAACCCGTCGCCACCAGGAGCAGACGGTACAGCGCCCAGGACAGGACCTTCATCAGGTCTGAGGTCCAGCGGCTGCTGCGGGAAGGTATCATCAAGGCCAGCAACAGCCCCTGGAGAGCCCAAGTGGTAGTGGTGAAAACCGAGGAGAAAAACAGGATGGTCGTTGACTACAGTCAGACTATCAATCGGTACACGCAGCTCGACGCGTACCCCTCCCACGCCTATCTGATATGGTCAATCAGATTGCACAGTACCGGGTCTTCTCGACCTGATGTCTGCCTACCACCAGCTCCCCATCCGTAAGGCGGACGGCCCATACACTGCATTTGAAGCAGACGGCTGCCTTTACCATTTCCTTAGGGTTCCCTTCGGCGTCACCAACGGGATCTCGGTCGTCCAATGGGAGATGGACCGAATGGTTGACAGGTTTGGACTGCGGGCCACTTTCCCATACCTGCATAACGTCACCATCTGCGGCCACGACCAGCAGGACCACGACGCTAACCTTTCCAAATTTTTCCACACCACCACACTCCTCAACCTAACTTACAACAAGGTGCAGTGTGTGTTCAGCACAAACTGATTAACCATCCTCGGCTATGTGGTTCAGAACGGAGTTCTAGGGCCCGACCCCGATCGCATGCGCCCCCTCATGGAACTCCCCCTCCCCCACTGCCCCAAGGCCCTCAAACAATGCCTGGAGTTCTTTTCGTATTACGCCCAGTGGGTCCCAAACTATGCGGACAAGGCCCGCCCACTCATCAATCCACCGCTTTCCCTCTGACCGCCCAGGCTTACCAGGCCTTCAACCGTATCAAGGCCGACATCGCCAAGGCCGCGATGCACGTGGTCGACGAGACGCTCCCCTTCCAATCGAGAGCGATGCATCAGACGGCGCTCTGGCCGGCACCCTCAACCAGGCAGGCAGGCCCGTGGCATTCTTTTCCCGCACCCTCCATGCCTCCGAAATTTGGCACTCCTCCATCGAAAAGGAGGCCCAAGCGATTGTTGAAGCTGTGCGACATTGGAGGCATTACCTGGCCGGCACGAGATTCACTCTCCTCACTGGCCAATGATCGGTTGCCTTCATGTTTAACAACACACAGCGGGGTAAGATCAAAAATGATAACATTTTGAGGTGGAGGATCGAGCTTCCACCTACAATTACGAGATTTTGTATCGCCCCGGTAAGCTCAACGAGCCCCCCCGATGCCGTGTCCCGAGGTACATGTGCCAGCGCACAAGTGGACCGACTCCAGCACGATGATCTCTGTCACCCAGGGAGTCACCCAATTTTACCACTTCATTAAGGCCCGCAATCTGCGCTACTCCATTGCGGAAGTCAGCGGTATCACCAGAGACTGCCAGGTCTGCACGGAGTGTAAACAGCGCTTCTACTGGCCAGACCGTGCACGTCTGGTGAAGGCCTCCCACCCCTTTGAACGCCTCAGCGTGGACTTCAAAGGGCCCCTCCCCTCCACCGCCCACAACACATACTTTCTTAATGTGGTCGACGAGTATTCCCGATGTCCCTTCGCCATCCCATGCCCCGATATGACGTCTGCCACCGTCATCAAAGCCCTCAACACCAGCTTCGCTCTGTTCGGTTTCCCCGCCTATGTCCACAGCGACCGGGGATCCTCATTTATGAGAGAGGAGCTGCGCCAGTACCTGCTCAACAGGGGCATTGCCTCGAGCAGGACGACCAGCTTGTGGTAATACCAGGTATTGCAGTACCTGAGAGGTGGATGAGCATTGGCTAGACCTAGGAGTCTACCACTGGCTAACATACATAGCTCCGCCCTGAGAGGCGGGGTATAAGAACCAATGCTGTCCCAGCAACCTTCCCTTTCTGTATCGAAGCTGCTGGGTACAGTTCTAGCTGGTTAAAGCCTATTAGTTATGACTCTCCTTGTCTCGAGAGTAATTGATTGTGCATCAATTTAATCAGCTATTACTTCTGAAAGGATGGATCTCCACATCAAGCCGGAGTGCCTTCAGCTCAGCCCCCACGCAGACAACTCCGCTGCTATTTTCAAGCATTGGCTGGCGTGTTTTAAGGGCTACCTCGACACGGCCACCGACACCCCCACGGAAAGGCAGAAAATGCACCTTCTACGCTCGCGGGTCAGCCCGGCGATCTACCCTCTGATCGAAGAGGCGGCGAACTATGCTGCAGCTATGGAGCTGCTAGAAGGACATTACATCCGTCCTCTGAACCAGGTCTACGCCCGTCACCTGCTGGCAACTAGAAGGCAGAGCCCAGAAGAAACACTGGACGACCTCTATCGGGCACTACTAGTGCTGAGCCAAAACTGTGGCTGCCCAGCAGTTACGGGGAACGAGCACACGGAACTTTTAATTCGGGATGCTTTCGTGGCAGGTATGACTCCCCCTGACATCCGCCGAAGGCTCCTTGAAATGGACACACTGGGCCTCACTGAGGCACGGGCCCTGGCAGGGTCCATGGACGTTGAGTACAAAAACGCACTGGCTTTTGCTCCCGGACGCACGGCGCCTCCCTGGGCTGCGTGGCACCCCATCGCGGCAGCCCCCCAGACTATCCCGCTAATCCCGCAGGCCTGCGCGGCAAGACGGCCCGCTATCACCGCCGGCCAACGCTGCTTTTTCTGCGGCCAGGTGAATCATCCCCGCGCGCACTGCCCGGCCCGCACCACCACCTGCAAAGGGTGCGGCAAGAAAGGCCACTATGTCGCGGTCTGCCAGGCCCGCGCTGTGGCCACAGTCTCCAGCGACTATCGGCAGCCTTTCTTTCAGGTTCCGGCCGTCCAAGGCCCACCGCCGCCCTTCTATCCCCAGGCAGCGTGCGACCCGTGGCCGTGGCCATATTGCCCCCCGGCCACCACGCTGGATGGGTGGGCGCCGCCATTTTGTCCCTCGCCGCCACCATCTTCGGCATCCCCGGACTCCATGTGCAACCCGTGGCTGACGCCATCTTGGATGGGGCCTCAAGCCCCTAGCACAGCCTACTACACGCTGCCCGACCAGAACTCCCCCTTGCTGCAGCTGGCCTCCGTTACCCTGGACCAGAGTCGGCCCCGGACGCTAGCGAAAGCCACTACAACGATTGCCATCAACAGCCACGTGACGTTGCGCCTGATCGACTCCGGGAGCACAGAAAGCTTTGTCCACCCCGACACGGTAAGGCGCTGTTCTCTTGTCACCCATCCCGTAAACCAACGGATCTCCCTGGCCTCCGGGTCACACGCAGTGGAGGTAAAGGGGTTCTGCCTAGCGAACCTCACTGTCTAAGGCAGGGAATTCCGCAATTTCCGCCTGTACGTTCTGCCGCACCTCTGCGCAGCCACCCTTCTTGGGCTGGATTTCCAGTGCCACCTTCAAAGCCTGACCTTTAAATTTGGCGGTCCTATACCCCCCCCTTACTGTCTGCGGCCTCGCGACCCTTAAGGTCGATCCGCCTTCCCTGTTTGCGAACCTCACCCCGGATTGCAAACCCATCGCCACCAGGAGCAGGCGGTACAATGCCCAGGACTGGATCTTCATCAGGTCCGAGGTCCAAAGGCTGCTGAAGGAAGGGGTCATCAAAGCAAGCAACAGCCCTAGGAGGGCTCAAGTAGTGGTGGTAAAGACCGGGGAGAAACATAGGATGGTCATCGACTATAGCCAGACCATCAACAGGTTTAGGCAACTGGACGCGTACCCACTCCCCCCTATAGCCGACCTGGTAAACAGGATCGCGCAATACAAGGTTTTCTCCACGGTGGATCTCAAGTCTGCCTACCAGCCACCCCTCCGTAATGGTGACCGCCAGTACACTGCCTTCGAAGCGGATGGGCGGCTCTATCACTTTTTAAGGGTTCCCTTCGGTGTCATGAACGGGTCTCGGTCTTCCAACGTGAGATGGACCGAATGGTTGACCAGTAGGGCTTACGCGCAACATTCCCGTATCTTGATAACGTCACCATCTGCGGCCATGACCAGCAGGACCACGACACCAACCTCCGCAAATTTCTCCAGACCGCGAATATCCTTAATCTGATCTACAATAAGGATAAATGCGTGTTTAGCACCGACCATCTAGCCATCCTAGGCTACAAAGTGCAAAGCGGAGTCATAGGCCCCGACCCTGAACACATGCGCCCCCTCATGGAGCTCCCCCTCCCTCACTGCCCCAAGGCCCTAAAGCGCGGCCTCGGCTTCTTTAGCTATTATGCACAATGGGTCCCTAATTACGCCGACAAGGCTCGACCCCTGATCCAATCCACAACCTTCCCCCTGTCGACGGAGGCCCGCCAGGCCTTCTGCCACATCAAGGCAGACATTGCTAAAGCCACGATGCGTGCCATTGATGAGTCTCTCCCCTTCCAGGTCGAGAGCGGCGCGTCCGACGTAGCTCTGGCGGTCACCCTCAACCAAGCGGGCAGGCCCGTGGCTTTCTTCTCCCGCACTCTCCATTCTTCCGAAATTCGCCACTCCTCGTTCGAAAAAGAGGCCCAGGCCATAGTAGAAGCTGTGCGACACTGGAGTCATTACCTGGCCAGCAGGAGATTCAATCTCCTCACAGACCAACAGTCGATGGCCTTCATGTTCGATAATGTGCAGCGGGGCAAAAAAACGACAAGATCTTGCGGTGGAGGATAGAACTCTCCACCTACAATTACGAGATCTTGTACCATTCCGGGAAGCTGAACAAGCCTCCTGATGCCCTGTCCCGCGGCCCTCCACGAGGACCTCTGCCACCCGGGGGTCACTCATTTCTTTCATTTCATTAAGACCCGCAACCTGCCCTACTCCATCGAGGAGGTCAGGACAGTCACCAGGGACTGCCGAATCTGCGCGGAATGCAAACCGCACGTCTACCGGCCAGAGAGAGTGCATCTGATAAAGGCTTCACGTCCCTTTGAACGCCTCAGCATGGACTTCAAAGGCCCCCTCCCGTCCACCGACCGCAACACGTACTTCCTGAACGAACGTGATTGACGAATACTCCCGGTTCCCATTCGCCGTCCCCTGCCCGGACATGATCACGACCACCGTCATCCAAGGCCCTCCAGGGTATTTTAACACTGTTCGGTTCCCCCGCATACATTCACAGTGATAGGGGGTCCTCCTTTATGAGCGACGAATTGCGTCAATTCCTGCTCAGCAAAGGCACCGCCTACAGCAGGACGACCCGTTACAACCCCCGGGGAAACGGGCAGGTAGAAAGGGAGAACGGAACGGTCTGGAAGACCGTCCTGCTGGCCCTTCGGTCCAGCAATCTTCCAGTCTTCCGATGGCAAGAGGTCCTCCCAGTGGCCCTTCACTCCATCCGGTCACTGCTCTGTACTACCACAAACCAGACACCTCACGAACGTCTCCTTGTTTTCCCCAGGAAGTCCTCCTCCGGGACCTCGCTCCCAACCTGGCTAGCGACACCCGGACCCGTCCTGCTGCGGAAAAATGTGAGGGCGCACATGTCGAGAGGGTCCACCTGCTGCTGCCAACCCCCAGTACGCCTACGTAGCGTCCCCCGACGGCCACCAAGACACGGTCTCCCTTCAGGACCTGGCGCCCGCCGGAGCCCCACGCGCACCCGTACCATTTCCCCCACCCCCACCATCCCCGCAGCACCTGACCGGAGGGTCAGTACTGCCGCCGCCCCTACCCAGTGCCGAACAGGCACCGACGCCCCCTACAGGCGCCCCTCCCCTGCCCACTTTTCGCCACAACAACGCCGCCTAGGGGTGATGAAGCTGCCTGGGAGGAAGACATCACGTTCCCGGAGCCGCAACCACCGGGGCCCCCAACAGGATCAAGGCCGAAGCCCAGACGCTCCAGAAGGACGACCAGGCCACCCGATCGTCTGATTGCTGCACCATAAACACTTTTTCTGTTACCCTCGACATCACGGTACCTCCATACATGGGCCTACCATGCAAAAGGCGACAGTAACGCTGTCCATCACCCCGCTGGGTTCTTGTTAACAGGGGGTGAATGTGGTAATACCAGGTATTGCAGTACCTGAGAGGTGGATGACTATTGGCTAGACCTAGGAGTCTACCATTGGCTAACGTACATAGCTCTGCCCTGAGAGGCGGGGTATAAGAACCAATGCCGTCCCAGCAGCCTTCACTTTCTGTATCGAAGCTGCTGGGTACAGTTCTAGCTGATTAAAGCCTATTAGTTATGACTCTCCTTGTCTCGAAAGTAATTGATTGTGCATCACAGTTACAACCCAGGGGAAAAGGGCAGGTGGAGTGGGAGAATGGGACGGTCTGGAGGGCTGTCCAGCTGGCACTACGGTCCAGAAATCTCCCAGCCTCCCGCTGGCAGGAGGTCCTCCCCGACGCACTTCACTCCATTCGGTCGCCCTTGTGCACCGCGACCAACGAAACCCCCCATGAACGTCTCTTTGCCTTCCCCAGGAAGTCCACCTCCGGGGTTTCGCTCCCAACGTGGCTGGCAGCTCCAGGACCTGTTCTCCTCCGCAGGCCCGTGCGGCTCCACAAGGCGGACCCATTGGTTGAGAGAGTACAGCTACTCCACGCAAACCCGCTGTACGCCTACATAGCGTACCCCGACGGCCGCCAAGACACAGTCTTCCTCAGGGATCTGGCACCAGCTGGGTCCCCACACCCACCCCCCCCCGCCCCGGCGCCATCCTCCCCTCCCCGGCGCACTCCACTGCAGCCCCCACTCCAGGACAATCCGTCCTCCCCTTGCTCCCACCCGGGAATGACGAGGATTTCGACACGCTCCCGGAGTCACTGAAGACCAAGCCGACGCCTGAGTCGCACTGCGGCGCTCTCAACGATAGATCAAGGCGCCCAATCGTCTAAATATCTAACCTTCTCTTTAACTTTAAAACCAATCTGTATGTATATGGTTTTCCACCACCCCTGCTGGGCTCATTTGTAACAGGGGGTGAATGTCGTAGTCACCACTGTTGTATTCTATTGTATATATGGGTATTACGGTAAGGCCCCTGTACTACAGGTACGGGGGTAGATCCCTGCCTGCTGGCTCTGCCCAGGAGGCGGAGTATAAATGTGTGTGCTCTCCGAACAGCAGCCATTTCGTAAGCTGCTGTCGGAGGCCACACATCTCTGTGTAATAAAGCTTCTATTACATTCTACTCTCGTCTCGTTGTAATTGATAGTGCATCAATCAGGAAATGGTGCCGCAAATGAAGAAGGCCTTGGTTCTCACTTCAAGGGTCCTGGTCAGATTACCTGCTCCTGGTTATGGTAGTTGCCACACCCTCATCCTGTAACCTGAGATGGAGAAGAACGGGGCAGTACAGCAGAGGACCAGTTGTTCACAGAGGGAGGAGGAAGGAAAGGGAGGGCTCTGAATATGAAGGTCTTCTCCCATTTGTCACTGTCTATTTGTGTCTTCCCATTCATCATCAAACAGCTGAAAAGGCCACTTGCCAAGCAGCAACCAAATATAGGCAAGGCAGCAAAGTGAATAAATAATATGGATGTGCTTCAAATTCACAACAGAAACTTAATAATAAAACATACCCATGTACATACCCTTGTGCAACAAAAATATTTAATCATCCTTTTTCTACCGCAGCTCAGTGGTGCATCCTGTTTGGCTTCAGCAGAGCCTGAGGCAGGCTATTCAGATCCCTCCTCTGACTGCTGAAATGGGCTTGGCCAAAGTCCTCTGGGTCTTGGAGCCCAAGAGGGTCTCTCAAAGATGACTTCATTTGCACCTGTGCAGGAACAGATTGAAACACAAAGCAACTTGGGGGCTTCTGACTGGATTGGGTGGGGCGGGAGGTGGGCAAAGCAGGTTGGCACTCTGTGGATGGAAACTTTGCTGCAGATTATGGGTGCTGAATGGCCAAGGTTCGAAAATCATTCATCCGACTTAATGTCAAGGTCTGAAACAATTTCAAGTGACATATTTGCAAGCCATTGTTGATACCTGCATGCACCTGCTCAGTTATCTGCCGGTTGCTATGTGCTATTTAGCTTCAGTATTTTTGCAGAACTACAGTGATGATAAACAAGTTGTGCTCTGTGCTTTTGCCGGAGAATTTTGTTAAATTTCAAATCCTGACCTGCTGATAGGCAAAACCTCAGAAGATTTAATCGGAAATAACTAAACAGTGAGGTATTGCAAACTGAAGTGGTTGTTACTAAAATACTTCCAAAGCCATTTTCAGCACAACAAAAATTAAAATGTATTTTTAATGCAAAATGTGGGAACAGAACAGACAGGATGGTAATTGATACAATTTTGTGAGTATATCGTTTAGCGCAAAGAGCTGTCATAGCTAGATACCACAATATTTATAATATTGCTACCTCTGCTCTACAGTTTAAAAATTTTTTATTGTGCATTATTAGATAAAACAAAGTCCTCGTCAGGAGTTTCAGGGTGCAATTTAACAGAAAGGTTTCTGGGCGGGATTCTCCAGAAATATTTCTAAGTGTGGTAGCGAGCTGGAATTGCCACGAGCTTCCCGGCGCTCAGCCCAGCGAGGCCGGCAATGCAATTCAACATTAATTGGACCAAGGGCTTCTCGCCGAAAATGAAGGCTCACCAGCTGATTCGCCAGGAGGCGGAGCATCACAGGAGGCCGGAGACTATCGGGTCAGGCCCGTTAATTAGATGTTAATGGCTGTTATTGTACAACTTGTTTGCCCTTGGAACGCATTCAAGCCGTTATTGAGGCACTGGAGCATGGCATTCGCTGGACGCCAGGCGCCGATCTTGATTTTCTGTTGACACAGTATTCTCCACCCGATCGCGTTTTGTGATTCCAGTGTCGGCTGACGGAGAATACAGCCCTTCGTCATTTTTTTAGGCCTTAGGGAGTTTCTACCTGGTCTCGCCCACACTTGGAAATGTTTTTATCCTTGGGGAGCTGAACCCACTCGCAAGATCAATGATTGGGCCGCCATTATTGAAAGAGTGTCCCAATCTCTAACTGAGCCTGAGGGTCCCCCCACCCATGGATAATGTCACCCCCTCCCCCCCTCCCACACATATGGGAATTACCCCACACCGCCCCAAGTGAGGACACACCAAAATGGGGCCATCGAGGGCCCCCTTTTTCAGGCCTCCCCACTCCCCTTTTGGTCCTTCCCTTTCAGAACCCCCACCCTTCACAACCACCTCTGACCTTTCAGTGGCCCCTTCATACCTGCCCTTCACCCCCCACCCTTCATATTTCCCCTCATCCCCCTTTCATGGGCATGGCCCCCCCTTAGGCCCTAACCCTTGTAAATGCCACCCTGAAACTTCCACTCAGGTGCCCTGACAGTGCTCCTGCCAGTCTGGCTGTGCCACCTGGGCAACTTGGCAGTGCCAGGATGGCAGTGCCAATGTGCCAGCCTAGCAGTGCCAAGGTGCTCGGATGCCAGGTGAGAGACCGGGTGCCGCCCTGCCTGTCCCTGACCACCAGAAGACTCAACTGGCCTTCGGAAATCCCCCAGGCACGTTCCACCTGGTCCATATTTGTGTGGACCAGTACTAATTGGCGCCATTCTGGCTGTCTTCTGCTCGGTGAAGCCGATGAATTCCAGAAGCCGGTTAAATCCACCACGGCATAAATAAGTGAGCACTTGTCCAGATTGTGACGCCTCACGAGATCGCGTTAGATCTTGTGGGGAGTCACGACCTTCTGTACTCCCAGTAGAGGTCTATCCTGACATTTACTGGCCACGCCCCATCCTGATTCCGGCGGTACGCGGCCGGTAAATGGCAACCGCAAAGAATGTTCCGTATAGCTGCTTAGTACTACACTGCATATTTCATTAGCTTTTGAAATTGTTCTGAATATGAGTTCATTATTGTCATTTTGTACTGTTTAATTTTGATGTTGTGTCTTTTTTTCTTGAATCGGTTAATGTGAATTACTTCTAACTCTCCATGTCAAGTCATTAACCAGTTGAACATTTTCATTTAATTCTTCTTGCCAGAGGGTTTTATCTATATTTATAAATACATTATTTTCCATTTTGATATGGAATTTTAATTAGCTATTTCTTTTTTCTTGGAGGGAGAAGACCTTTATTTTGATTTTAAAAAGTCTACAGATTCAATTGCCAATTACTTGTACAGTTTCAATTGGTTCTATAGTTGTCATGGTTGTGATTGGAGAGATTGATTGGTTACATTAAAATGTGTAGCAGATTGGTGACAATGTGGTTGCTAAGGCAACATTCATTATTTAGAACAACATTTCACCAGTAGTCAGAGATTAATCTTTGAGCATGTTCTATCAGACTCAAATGGAAAAGAGAATTTCTTTGTGTGTTTGGTGTAATAAAATTAGAAAATTAATAAAGAACAGGTTTACAATATTGTGCCATTTATCACACAGAGGGTATCTTTTCCCATAGAGAATGAAAATATTCCAGTGAAAATTGGTTATGCTGAGTATCTATGGAGCTAAGTGGTGTGATCTGCAAATTAAATCATGTAGATTTGTATATAGTTATAGAATATTTATTTATTGTTCTGGAGATTTCTCCAGGTCACATAAGATGGAGACATTTGAGAATCCAAGTAGGCTTTGCAGCCTTTATTTAAATAGAAGTGCAAAATGTAGTCCTGAACTTCACCCTCAATCGGTTTCTAATAATTATTGCTAATAAGGGCACATTAAAGTGACTTGTCCAATGTAACATTTCCAGGAAACCTTCTTCCTGTGCTTCAGATATAAAATCATGTCACTAAAGATCATTGTTTAATGAATATTTCTGTTTTTATCAGTTCTCCATCAGCTTGTGTCCGTTCTTTATATTCCCTTATTAATTGCATTACTTTTCTCCAGTGAAAAAAGCCAAATTAACAAGAACCCCAACTTTGACGAAGATTTCTCCAAGTCCGAAACGTTAGCTCCCTTCTCACTCCACAGATGCTGGCAGTGTTGCATCTTGCTGCGATTGTCCAGTATTTTCTGTTTTTGTGACAAGAACCCCAAACTCAATGCCCTTTTATGAGAAGCAGAGAAATGTCCTAATGTTTGCATGCTTAAGTAAGCTGAGGAGGAGGTTACTCAAGCTGACCTTGACTAAAAAGTAATCATAGAAGCGAATCATTGAATTGCTGCAGCGCAGAAGGGGGCCATTCAGCCCATCGAGCCTGCACCAACCCACTAAAAGAACATCCTAACCTTGGCCCACTCCTTCCCATTGTGTTTCAGCCGCTTGAATGTGCAAGTATCAGTTAGTGACGTGTTCATGCAGAACGCTGGTCTCGGTGGTTATCGCAAGGGTGAGCTGTTTAACCTTGAGGAGCTGCTGGCGTAGGGGGTCCGATTGCACACCGAAAACGACCTGGTCACGGATCATCGAGTCGGAGGTGGAGCCGTAATTGCAGGACTGCGCGAGGATGCGAAGGTGGGTGAGGAAAGATTGAAAAGGTTCATCCTTACCCTGCAGACGCTGTTGAAAGACATAGCGTTCAAAACTTTCATTTACCTCGATGTCACAGTGACTGTCGAATTTGAGCAGGACTGTCTTGAACTTGGACTTGTCTTCACCTTCAGTGAAAGTGAGAGAGTTGAAGATATGGATGGCGTGGTCCCCGGCCGTGGAAAGGAAGAGAGCAATCTTCCTGGCGTCTGAAGCAGCTTCCAGGTCTGTAGCTTCGAGGTATAGCTGGAATCGTTGTTTAAAGATTTTCCAGTTCGCACCGAGGTTGCTGGTGATGCGGAGCGGCTGGGGAGGGCGGACGCTGTCCATACTACCGGATGGCTGATTGCTGGTCGAAGGTAGATCACTTGAAGGTAGGTCTATTAAACTCTAACATCACATACTGGTGCCACGATGTGTTGGGTACTCTGGATCTGTGGAGACTGCGTTTACCTTAGCAGTAACATAGACAGGCTATCAACACTTGTAATAGTACAACTCTATTTTGTTGAACTAAGAGCTGTTAAACATTCTTGCACTGTGGGTCGACACTATGTTAGATTGACTGAAGACATATGCCTAACTTGGCCAGCCTATACTGCTAGCACATGGTGGATGTTTGTGCTACTGACTGCGGACTCTGTCTGTCTCAGAGGCTGCATCCCGAATGAGCGGGAAAACTAGTGCCCTCTGTCTTTATAGTGACTGTGCCCTAACTGGTGATTGGCTGCTGTGTTGTGTGTGTTGATTGGTCTTGCAGTGTGTCAGTCAGTGTGTGTCTCTGCACCATCATATACTGATGTGTATATTATGACAGTCTGTACAAATCGTTTTGCCAACCCATTTGTGGCAGGGTAATAAGGAGTGGACCGGATTTGTTGAAATCCGTTCCACTTCAAATAGTTAATGAAGTCTTGAGATATGAACTGTGGTTTATTATTGCTCACACGTTGTTCAGGGTAACCAAATCTGTTGAAGATTTCACCCAGTCTCTCAATTGTTTTCTCCGCTGATGCTGACTTCATGATGGCAACTTCAGGCTATTTCAAGTGAGCACTGACTAGAATGAGAAGCAAACGCCCTTCAAAATGTCTGGCGTAATCAGCATATACCCGTTGCCAAGCCTCTTCTGGCCATTCCCACAGGTGTAATGGGGCTAATGGCAGTAGGTTCCACGCTTTTGCGCAAGACAAACACATTACCTCCTTCTCATCGATTTCGGTAAGTAGCTCTAGCCACTCAAAATATCTCCTGGCTATCTCCTTCATCCTGAGAATACCACAGTGGCCTTTGTGCAATTGGTTTAATACACGTTTTCTTCGTAGTGACTCTCACTCCGCAAAGGAGATAACTTGCCTGAATGAATAACTCAAGTCTTCGAGTGAATATGTCTTTAATTCAGGGTTTGGTCCGGAATTCTTTCCTCGAAACACAATGTCCATGACCTCTGACAATGCTGGATAATTTCTGGTATGCTTCTTAAC
This sequence comes from Scyliorhinus torazame, assembly GCF_047496885.1. Lineage (NCBI taxonomy): Eukaryota > Metazoa > Chordata > Chondrichthyes > Carcharhiniformes > Scyliorhinidae > Scyliorhinus > Scyliorhinus torazame. Next base: position 130,760,483 of record NC_092717.1, on the reverse strand, counting down.
TTGTCCTGCGTTTGGGCTGTACTTGTTTGAACTAGACAATGTTACCACGTGAACTGCCTATTGATGAACTAGTTGGTAAGGGTAGTCAGGAGAGTCCACCTGCATTCCCAGCTGGTCCAATGGCACCAATATCTCCCACCATTTTTCACATTGGAAGGACCTGTGTGCGTACAATGTGCCACGAATTTCCAGCACTACCTTGCTTCCCTTTTCCCCAAAACAAGGCAAACGTGATCTTAGCCTGTTTTCTTCTTATGTTTTACAACACCCCCATCTCTTAAATTTGTTGTTGCTGGGGACTTGCTGCTCACAGGGCTCTCGGTACTGCGATGGATCGTTTCAGGCAGAGCACATGGCGAACTTCTTTCCAAAGTTGTTTTCTTCGGATTCCGCAATGGTTTTCCGTCCCTCCGATGTCTGCAACCATTGTTTGGCTCCCGTGCTACCAGCTTTTGTGTAGCAATGAATTTAATAATTTATTTTCTGTTGGCCTCTGGACAGTTTTTCTTACTAATATAAATCTTTTGTTTTTCTAATGACGTCTGTGTTCGTGCATCATTCCAATAACTGGCAGAAACTTGTTTATCAGATTGATTCCTGAGATTAGAGGGTTAATCGATGAGGGGATTTGAGTACTCCATGGTGTTTCAAAGAATGAGAGGTGATCTAATTGAAATGATACAAGATTCTGAGAGGGCTTGACACCGTAGAAGTTGAGAGAATATTTCCTATTGTTGGGAGTCTAAAAGCAAGAATCTAATCCCAAGATAAGGAGAAGGCCACTTAATGAAGTGTTGGGTACTCTGAGACACAGACGAACCAACATGGTTGCGAATGGTACAACGCAGTTTTATTTCATTTAACTATTGACATAGTAAACTCTGGTACTCAGCACATGGTGACTGTCTGAGTGGCTGGCAATGAGGTCTGTGATCTGAGCCGTCTCCTGATGGACTGCCCAGGAAGTGTCGTGTTCCTTGTTTTGTACTGTGTATGCTCTTGTCTGTGATTGGCTGTCATGTTGTGTGTGTTAATTGGTCCGTTGATCTGTCCATCATTATGTATGTGTGTATGTGCTGTGATGTTCACTTGAATATCATGACACTTAGGACTGTGATGAGGAGAAATTTCTTCACTCAGAGGGTTGTGAAGTTTTGAAACTCTTTACCTAGGAAGGCAATGGATGTTCAGTTGTAGTGTATATGCGAGGTTGGGATGGATAGATTTTTGGACTCATGGTAATCAAGGGATATGGGGATCGGATGGTAAAGTGAGGTGAAATCAGAGATCAGCCATGATCTTAATGAATGACGCAATAGGTTCAGGTGCCATAAAGCCTTGTTCTGCTCCTATTTCTTATGTAATTCCCTTGCTTGTGGATCTGAGAAGGGGCAGCATGGTCACACAGTGGTTAGCACTACTGGTTCACAGCACCAGGGCCCAGGTTCAATTTTAGCCTTGGGTGTCTGTGTGGAGTTTGCGCTTTCTCCCTGGTTCTGCGTGGATTTCCTCCGGGTGCTCCGGTTTCCTCCCACACCCCAAAGATGTGCAGGTTAGGTGTTTTTGCCATGATAAATTGCCCCTTGGTGCCCAAAGATGTGCAAGTTATATGGGGTTACTGGGATAGGGTGGGGGATTGGGCCTAGGTAGGGTGCTCTTTTGGAGGGTTGGTGCAGACTCGATGGGCCGAATGACCACCTTCTACACTGTAGGGATTTTATGATTAGGGTCCCTCAGGAAATAGGGTATCCGTGTTCAGCTGAAGATCAGAGCTTCAATGTAAGAATCCAGTCTGCCTTCTTTGGGATTGTGGGTAATTCTTGAGAGGAACTTCTGCATTACGTTTAACACATATACAAGAAGAAACAGATCTCTGTGGAGAGAGAAACCAATCTAACAGGTAACCCTGTTTCTTTCTCCACACTTGTGCAGAGCTCCTGAGGTCTTCCAGTATCTCTGTTTCTAGGGAGAGGAAGTAGGGAAAAGGGGGAGTGAGGATGGGAGGTGGAGGAGGGGGAGAAAAGGGGGGAAAGGGGAGAAAAGGGGGGGAATGAAGGAGGGGGATGGCAGAGAAGGAGCGTAGGGGAAGAAAGGAAATGGGGATGGGGAGGAAAGGAGGGAGAGGAGCAGAGAAGGGAGAGGGGGCAGGGGAGGAGAGGGGGAGGGGTTAGGGGAGTAGAGGGAGGAGGTTGGTTGAGTGGTGCAGGGGAGGGGAGGAGAGGGATGGAGGCGAGGAAGGGACTGGAGAGGTGAAAGAGAGAGAAGGGGAGGAGAGAATGGGGGAAGATAGCAAGAGGGGTGCAGGAGGAGGGGGAGCAGGTGGAGGGGGTGAGAGGAATAGGGAAATAGGGAGGGGAAGGGGAGGGGTGTGGAAGAGTGGGGAGGGGGACAGAATGGAGGTTCGGGAAGAAGGAGGAGGGAAGGGTAGGAGGGGAGGAAGGAAGAGAGGAAGGTGAGGGGAGGAGAGAAGAGGTATGGAGGGATAGTGGAGGAGGACCAGGGGTAGTGGAGGGGTAGAGGGGTTGGAAGGGCAGGTTGGGAGGAATAGAATGGGGGGTGACATCTTGGAAGGTGTACCCCAATGTGTACATCTCCCAGTTGATGAGCCCCCACTTTTCCTGCGCATTTTTAAAGAAGCCGCTCAAAACCCTTTGCACTTTGGCCCACCTGCCACTGGCCTGCGTTTTATGGCAGTGGAGGCGGATTAATGCCTCTAATTGGTTTATGGGTAGGTTGACGTTTTACCACCCTCCATTTTATGGGCAACAGATCAGGCAGGCATGGGTGAGAAGGAGGGGACTGGGCACCTAACATATTTTACGTGGAGTTTCAACTGCTTTATGATTGCTGGGCGTCCAATCATCAATATACTGGGATCACTGTTGACCGAAACTTGACTGACCAGACACATTAACATTGGGCTGGATTTTATGTTCCTAAATTGGATGGGTTGCCCCTCACCACACTGACAGAAAATTTGGCATCATGACATTGGGTTGGCTATACAATATCGTCATGGCAGTTTCCCATTATCAGGAAGGCATGTGGACACTATAATTGGCAGCTCACTGCCATTTTATCATCATCATCAACTAAAATGCTGTTAGGTTTGCTAACAACCCAAATGTCACAATGTTTTGTTATCTGCTGCATTTTTCACACGACAGATGTAAAATCTGTTGCCAGTCTTTAGTAACTTGAGGAAGCCAGTGGTAAGGGAACAGAGGTAACAATAATAATCGCTTATTGTCACAAGTAGACGTCAATGAAGTTACTGTGAAAAGCCCCTAGTCGCCACATTCCGGCGCCTGTTCGGGGAGACCAGTACAGGAATTGAACCCGCGCTGCTGCCATTGTTCTACATTACAAGTCAGCTGTTTAGCCCACTGTGCTAAACCAGCCCCTTGGTATTTAACCATTTACAATATTCTGCTCAAGGCAGCAACTCGCTCCAGTACAATCCTTTTTAAAAATAAATTTAGTGTACCCAATTCATTTTTTCCAATATAAGGGGCAATTTAGCGTGGTCAATCCACCTAACCTGCATATCTTTAGGTTGGGGGGGCGAAACCCACGCAAACATGGGGAGAATGTGCAAACTCCACATGGACAGTGACCCAGAGTTGGGATCGAACCTGGGACCTCAGCACTGTCAGGCAGCAATGCCACCGTACTGCCCTTCTAGTACAACCCTTGCTAGGAGAACTAACCACACCAGGCCCTGCTTTGGACTGTCTTTTGTGTTTGGTTGTGACAAGATCCAGCTGGGTGGCCTCCACCCCTATCTGGGAAACTCATACTTCACGAGTCCTACGCGGAGATCAACAATGGTATCCACGTGTTCCTCGTGGGGGTTATAACACAGTCTTTCACCTCAGCCAAAATGAAACATAACAAGAGCGATAGAAAAGGTCTGTCAGCGGGGCCACAGTTGAATGGACCAGAAGATTCTGTTGCAGAGAGTGGCAGTGTCTGTATGGTTTTTAATGATAAATCAAAAAATCTTGTTTGCGCTTACAATGAATTGAAAAGCCTGATTCTGAGAGCTGGAGGCCTTAACAATTCTATCCGTGACCACAGCATTAACCTTCTGCGACTTGATCTTCCAGTGAGTGCCGATTCCCAGAATCTACAAAATCGGCATACGTACCGAGGTGTGATTCATTTTCCACGGTGCACATAGCTGTAACAAAATATCTCATTATACTAATTTTAGATATTCACTCAACAAGGGCTGACTATTTTATGGCACTGACATAAACGCTGGCATGAGAACCTGGCCCTGATAATAACTGAAAGGTTGAAAGGAAACAAAGAGAATGGTTTGGTGGTCAAGAACCAAACTTCCGAGGCATTTATAATTAGCTTCCTTTCTGCCAGATATCTGCTTATTGGCCAAAACACACTTTCCTAACTATAACAAATTGATTTGTTATTGCATCTTTAAAGTAGTAAAATATCCCAGGGCTCTTCACTGGAACATGATCAACCATAATTTGATACAACTCAGCATAATAAACTACACGTCACTTACCTTGATGGGTGCAACCACATTAACATTCTCACCGTCCAGCAGTGTGCTGTCCACTTGGCTGCTTGTCTTGATATTTGATTCAATGTTCATCCCCTTTGCCGTGGCTGCAGTTTGCAGGAAACACTGCAGTGCTTCCCAGCCCCGTGACCTCTACCATTAAGCAGGACAAGGGCAGGTTTCCCTCCAAATCATTTACAGTCTTGATTTGGATACACATAGAGAGGGATTTTCCCTTTTTTGCCCAGAGTGTTGGCTGAGGTGAGAAAGCCAGCACAGGCGACTTTCCTCACCTCATTGTACAGCACTCTGTGCAAAAACAAATCTGCAGGCGGGGCCCACGCCGTCAAGCTGGAGGGAAGAATGTTGCCGGTGAAAGCCGGCAACGTTAGGAATTTTGAGATCGGGGGAAGTGTCAGGTTGCCAGGGGGCAGTTCCTGGGGCAGTGGCAGGGTGCCAGGGACAGTGTGACTGCACTATCAACACAGAGACTGCAGCAGATCAAGGAGAAGAACAATCAAGGATAAACAACAATTTTTCCATCTCACTTTTATTTTCTTTGTCTGGCCAATGAAAGGAAACTAGAAAGTGTCTCATGCTGGCCTACAGACAGGAATATGGAGATTGGATCAATAAAACTACAATAGAAGCTGTGGAAGCAAAATGAAGACAGGGGGCGTCATTCTCCGATCCCCCAGAGGGTCGGAGAATGGCCGTTGGCCGCCGTGAATCCCGCCACCGCCGGTTACCGAAGTCTCCGAAGGGAGAAAAGTCGGCGGGGCGTTAATGTCGCCGCTGCCGCGGAGAATGTCACGGGTCTGCGCAAGGCAGCCAATTTTCGGCCTGCCGATATTCTCCCCTCCGGATGGGCCGAAGTCCCGTCGACGTGATGACCGTTCACGTCGACGTAAATTAAACCTCCTTTTCATCGGCGTGACCCTGTGCTCCAGGGTCACGCCGACCAGCGTGGGGGGGGGGGGGGTCCGTGCCGGGGTGGAGGTTGGGGGGGGAGTCCGTGCTGGGGAAGGGAATGGGGGGGTCCGTGCCGGGGGGGTCCGTGCCGGGGTGGAGGTTGGGGGGGTCCGTGCCGGGGAGATGGATGGGGGGGGGGTCCGTGCTGGGGAGGGGGATGGAGGGGTCCGTGCCGGGGTGGAGGTTGGGGGGGGGGGTCCGTGCTGGGGGGGGGGGGTGGGGGGGGGGGGTCCGTGCTGGGGAGGGGGATGGGGGGGTCCGTGCCGGGGTGGAGGTTGGGGGGGGTTCCGTGCCGGGGAGTGGGATGGGGGGGTCCGTGTTGGGGAGGGGGATGGGAGGGCAAGTGAGTTGGTCCACCTGTCTAGGTGCCAGCCTCCAACAGTTGGACCCATGCAGTCCATGCCACCTGGCTGGGGGGAGGAGGGGATATGGGCAATGATGACATGTCGTCGTTCCCCTCCCCCCACCAGGCCGTCATGTTTTCAGATCATCCAGCGATGTTGGCCGCCGTGGCGGCAGCCGCTCATGTCTATGTTGCCCTGGATGAGGAGGAGGAGGAGGAGGAGCGTGCCAGAGAGGCGGCGCAGGCTGCTGCAGAGGGGCAGGCGGCAGCCGCCCAGGCTGGAGGGGCACCTGACCGACAGGACGAGGACGAGGAGGAGGACGCCGCGGCCCCACGGCAACGGAGGCACCCGAGGGCGCCCCGTGTGTACCGGCCCAGGCAGTCATACCAGGACCTCACGGACCGGGAATGCAGGAGGAGACTCCGGATGAGCCGGGAAACCGTGGCACACATCTGCCACCTGCTGGCACACCTGTCACCGCGTGGCACTGGCGGGGGACACCCTCTCCCCGTGTCCGTCAAGGTTACGGCGGCCCTGAACTTTTATGCAACGGGGTCATTCCAGGCACCGAGTGGGGACCTGTCCGGCATATCGCAGACATCGGTGCACCGGTGCATCCGGGCAGTGACAGATGCCCTATATGCCATGGCGCACCGCTACATCCGCTTCCCCGTGGACCGGGCCAGCCAAGATGCCCGGGCCGTGGGCTTCTCTACCGTGGCCGGGTTCCCCATGGTCCAGGGCGCGATCGATGGGATGCACGTCGCCGTGCGGCCACCTGCAGATAACAGGGCCGTGTTCACTAATAGGAAGGGGACCTATTTGATGAACGTACAGGTGGTCTGCGACCACCGCATGATGATCCTGCACGTCTGCGCCCGTCACCCAGGCAGTGTACACGACTCATTCGTGTTGTCGCGGTCATCTATCCCCGGCATGTACGAGGGACGCCATCCCCGGCTGAGCGGCTGGTTGCTGGGCGACAGGGGCTACCCATTGCGATCGTGGCTGATGACACCTATACGGAGGCCACGCAATGAGGCGGAGAACCGCTACAATGATGCCCATGTAGCGACAAGGGGAGTGATAGAGAGGTGCTTTGGCGTGCTGAAGATGCGTTTCAGGTGCCTGGACCTCTCTGGGGGCGCCCTCCAGTATCGGTCAGATAGGGTCGGCCGCATCATTGTGGTGTGCTGCGTCCTGCACAACATAGCCCAACAGAGGGGCGATGTGCCGCAGGCAGAGGAGGGCGGAGTGGAGGAGCAGCAGGAAGAGGCGCAGTCCTCCCCAGATGAGGGGGATGGGGGTAATGGTCAGGGCAGACGGGGTAGACACAGGCGGGTGGCTGTCCACCGTTACCGGCTGGCCCAGCGGGCACGGGACAGACTGATAGCCGCCCGCTTCACTGACTAGATGGGCGTGGGAATCGGGTAGTATGGCCACAGACCGCACACCATGGCAACAGCCGACCACCCACACCCCCCACCCATCCACCCACCCAGCACCCTCACCCCCCTCCCCAACACCACCCACCGCACCCGCATGCACACCACCCCCCCCCCCCCATTGCCGATCCACCTGCGGCACAACGTGCCGGGCTCACACAGTTGCGGGTGGACGCGTGTCTATCGCAGGCAATGGAGGATGATGACAACCCGCCCTGCGGTGAGCTCCTGGCTCTACATCATTGGACTATGTCTGACCCATGGCCACAGTACCACCATCCACCCGGACCATCCCTGCATGCGGCTGTGACACTGCAGCGCACGGTCCCGTCCTCTGCCCGGGGGATGTTGATGGCGGCCCAGGGGGAAGGGGGCAGACTCACCTGGGGCTGAGGTAAGACCACCCCTCACACACACACTTGCGCTCAACGTACATGACACCCCCGCACACTTTGGACAGAGCACAAAGGCAGCTTCTGTAGGTGTAACATTGACTTTAATAACCAAAGGAGTTCATGCACGTGCCCTAGCCCCTAAAACTCATCTGTGCCCTGCAACCGTGCCAACTTACTCAGTGTCTAATTGTTTGGCCTTACGGGCCCTTTGACTACGTCTACGTGGTTCCCCAGACGGTACAGCAGAACTGGAGGTGGACTCCTGTGATTCCTGCCCTCTGACACTGGATCCCTTTGGCGGCCGTTTCCTGGGGCGTCCTGGCCTAGATGGGCCAGGCTGCGGCCCAGGCGACTGGGATGGCGAGCTGCCAGCCTGTCCTGCCCGTTGCCCACCCGATGCACCTGGGACGGAAGGGGGGGAGTCCGAGGTGTCGCGGTGCACCGGGACCTCCCCTATAGAGGGAGCCGGGACGGACCACACCACCTCCTCCTCCCTCGGGGTGCCCGATGGCCCCCAGGCCTCTACATGGGTGGGGGATGCGAACGGACTGGCCATTCGACGCCCCCCCCGACATCTGGCGCTGCCAGTCCTGGAGGCCCGTGCTGGTATCGACAGGGGTCTGCAGGTTTGCAGCCATGGAGCCCAGGGGGTTGGCAAACCCTGTCTGTGACAGTGCGACGCCGGCTCGCACATGGCCACTGGCGCCGATGCCCTCAGCGATGGCCTGCAGAGACTGGGCCATGGCCTGCAGAGACTGGGCCATGGCCTGCTGAGACTGGGCCATGGCCTGCTGAGACTGGGCTATGGCGTTGAGCGCCTCTGCCATCTGGCGCTGGCACTGGCTCATGGCCTCCTGTGAGAGGGCAGCCATTTCCTGGGCCACAGACGCCGCCTGCACGGAAAGCCCCAGGCCTCGCAAACCGTTCCCCATGTCTGACACCGTCGCACCCATTGCCTCCACCGCGGACGCCACCCGTGCGGTGTCGGCCTGGGTGGCACGCATGACCGGCACCACTCCCAGCTCCTGGACGCGGATGGACTCCTCCACCTGCGACCGCAGCCGCCGCAAGCCGCCCGTCATCCTCTTTGCTCGTCTCCGGGTCGGTGGTTGCATCGGATCTATGTGTGGGTGTGGTAACTCCAGGAACCCGGGATCCATCTGGGCGGCAGATGTTCGCTTGGGCTGGGCTGCCCTCCGACCGCCCGGCCCCTCTGCTGCTCCTACCTCCACCTGCTGTACCGGGACGGCTGTGTTGTGCGCACCAGTGAGTGTACCAGGCGCCTCATCACTAAAATGCCCAACCGTGGTGAGTGTTTCTGCGATGGTGGAGGGTGTTGGTGACAGCAGTGGCGTTGTGTCGTGCTCTTCGTCCCACTCTGAGTCCATGGCACTTTGGGGTGGGGGTTCGTCTCCACCCATCCACTCTGAGTCACTGTCCGGTATTTCGCCTTCCTGGGTAGTGCTGTCCCGGGTACTGCTGTCCCGGGTAGTGGTGTCCCGGGTAGTGGTGTCCTGGGTAGTGGTGTCCTGGGTAGTGGTGTCCTGGGTAGTGGTGTCCTGGGTAGTGGTGTCCTGGCTCGGATGTGACGGGGGCCTGTGGCTGCCCCCCTCGTCGCTGGGTGGTCGCTCCCGCACGTGACGGGGGTGTCGTCTCCCTGTTGCTCCAGGTCTCTCCGTCTCCCATGGTGTGCGAGGGGCATCCTGCGGGCGTCGCATGCTGGAGGGTGCGGGTCTCTCCTTCTCCCGTGGTCTCCGAGGGGCATCCTGCGGGCGGTCTGCATCTGCGGGGATGGGTGCCTGGATGTTTGGTCCTGCGATACACAATGAAGCATGCATGGTTAGACATCAGGCAGTGATCAGGTGATACGGGGAGGGGGATATAGGGGAGGGGGATATGAGGACGGGCTGTCGGTGGCTCACTTGCTAGTACGCCCCCGACCTCTGCATCAGCAACCTCCCGGTCCTCAGGTCCGCCAGCCAGTTCCAGGGCCCTTTCCTGGTGTTCGGTCAGTGGCCTCTCATCAGCGGGGCCTCCTCCAGTCCTCACATGCTCCCTATTGTTGTGTGCGCGCTTCTCCTGTGGTGGGGGGGAGTGGCAGGGGTAAAAGGCAACACTGTTAGGCAGGTATATGCATGCACGCCATCGGTTGCGCGTGCATTGCAGAGGTTAAGGTTAGGGCTGGATTCACTTGGGGATATTGGGGATATGGGGGAGGGGGGATATGGGGGAGGGGGGATATGGGGGAGGGGGGATATGGGGGATGGGGGGATATGGGGGAGGGGGGATATGGGGAGGGGGGATATGGGGGAGGGGGGATATGGGGGAGGGGGGATATGGGGGAAGGGGAATATGGGGAGGGGGATATGGGGGAGGGTGATATGGGGGAGGGGGGATATGGGGAGGGGGGATATGGGGGAGGGGGGATATGGGGAGGGGGATATGGGGGATATGGAGGAGGGGGGATATGGGGGAGGAGGGATATGGGGGAGGGGGGATATGGGGAGGGGGATATGGAGGAGGGGGGATATGGGGGAGGCGGGGATATGGGGGAGGGGGATATGGGGGAGGGGGGATATGGGGGGGGTATGGGGGATATGGGGAGGGGGGATATGGGGGAGGGGGGATATGGGAAGAGGGGGATATGGGGGAGGGGGGATATGGGGAGGGGGGATATGGGGAGGGGGATATGGGGGAGGGGGAGATATGGGGGAGGGGGGATATGGGGGAGTGGAGATATGGGGGATATGGGGAGGGGGGATATGGGGGAGGGGGGATATGGGGGAGGCTCACCCTGCCTGCTCTGACGAGGTCGTTCACCTTCTTGTGGCACTGGGTGCCTGTCCGTGGTGTCAGGGCCACAGCGGTGACGGCCTCTGCCACTTCCCTCCACAGATGCCGGCTGTGGCGTGGGGCAACTCTGCGGCCGTGCCCGGGATACAGGGCGTCCCTCCTCTGCTCCACCGTGTCCAGGAGCGCCTCCACATCGCGTGACTCGAACCTCGGGGCTGAGCGGCGGCCAGCCATCCAGTCGGGTGTTGCGGTCGGGTGTTCCGGTCGGGTGGGGGGGAGCAGCGCGGCCTTATGAGCTGTCACGCCGTGCGGCGCGTATGACGCTGCACGGCGTGAACCACTGCGCAAGCGCGGATCCCGTTACGTCGCTGCTAGCCCATTTCGGGCCGGAGACTATCGACCCATTTTTCCGACGTGACGCAAGTCGTGTTTGCGCCATTTTTTGCGCCGATCGGCGGACTTTCCGCCGATAACGGAGAATTTCGCCCAGGATGTGCTTACTATGGACTGCAGGAGTTATATAAAATCAATATCAACAGAAAGCATTAAGAAAACATAACTCAAATTTCCAGGAAAGTATTCTATAGGCTCCGACACTACAATAGGCTGTTAAGTCTGAATAATCACTTGTATTGGTGTGGAATAACCAACAGCCTTTATTCCCAGACCCTCTAAAAAGGATTGGCCAACTTGCCTCCGGAGGGTCCGTGAAGGCTCTCTATGCGGCCCACGAAGCCAGTTTTCAAAATGCCATTCAAACAAGGAAATCTGAAAGGAACTACTCCTGCAATCATGGGCCATTTCTTTCTCATGTTTGCTGCTGATTTTTCTCACTCATGATTGGAGGAGCAGCAAACACCAGAGGTGGTGACTTTGGGACCTGGTGGCTAAGGGCCGGGCGCCAAGGGTCAGGATCCAAGGGAACCAAGGGCCAAGGAGTGGGGCCCTGGGAGCCAAGGGCTGGGGAGCAAAGGCGCCAGGCAGCAGTAGTGCCAGGAACAAAGTTGCTGAGGAGCAGAGGTTCTGAGGAGCAGAGTTGCTGAGGAGCAGAAGTGCCGAGAAACAGGGGTTCTGAGGAGCAGAAGTTCTGAGGAGCAGAAGTGCCGAGGAGCAGAAGTGCCGAGGAGCAGAGTTGCTGAGGAGCAGAGTTGCTGAGGAGCAGAGTTGCTGAGGAGCAGAGGTTCTGAGGAGCAGAGTTGCTGAGGAGCAGAGTTGCTGAGGAGCAGAGTTGCTGAGGAGCAGAGGTTCTGAGGAGCAGAGGTGCTGAGGAGCAGAGGTTCTGAGGAGCAGAGTTGCTGAGGAGCAGAAGTGCCGAGGAGCAGAGGTTCTGAGGAGCAGAGGTTCTGAGGAGCAGAGGTTCTGAGGAGCAGAGTTGCTGAGGAGCAGAGGTTCTGAGGAGCAGAGTTGCTGAGGAGCAGAGTTGCTGAGGAGCAGAGTTGCTGAGGAGCAGAAGTGCCGAGGAGCAGAGGTTCTGAGGAGCAGAGTTGCTGAGGAGCAGAGGTTCTGAGGAGCAGAGTTGCTGAGGAGCAGAGGTTCTGAGGAGCAGAGTTGCTGAGCAGCAGAGGTTCTGAGGAGCAGAGTTGCTGAGGAGCAGAGTTGCTGAGGAGCAGAGGTTCTGAGGAGCAGAGGTGCTGAGGAGCAGAGGTTCTGAGGAGCAGAGTTGCTGAGGAGCAGAGGTTCTGAGGAGCAGAGTTGCTGAGGAGCAGAAGTGCCGATGAGCAGAGGTTCTGAGGAGCAGAGGTTCTGAGGAGCAGAGGTTCTGAGGAGCAGAGTTGCTGGGGAGCAGAGGTTCTGAGGAGCAGAGTTGCTGAGGAGCAGAAGTGCCGAGGAGCAGAGGTTCTGAGGAGCAGAGTTGCTGATGAGCAGAGTTGCTGAGGAGCAGAGTTGCTGGGGAGCAGAGGTTCTGAGGAGCAGAGTTGCTGAGGAGCAGAAGTGCCGAGGAGCAGAGGTTCTGAGGAGCAGAGTTGCTGAGGTGCAGAGTTGCTGAGGAGCAGAGTTGCTGAGGAGCAGAAGTGCCGAGGAGCAGAGGTTCTGAGGAGCAGAGTTGCTGAGGAGCAGAGTTGCTGAGGAGCAGAGTTGCTGAGGAGCAGAAGTGCCGAGGAGCAGAGGTTCTGAGGAGCAGAGGTTCTGAGGAGCAGAGGTTCTGAGGAGCAGAGGTTCTGAGGAGCAGAGTTGCTGAGGAGCAGAGTTGCTGAGGAGCAGAAGTGCCGAGGAGCAGAGGTTCTGAGGAGCAGAGTTGCTGAGGAGCAGAGGTTCTGAGGAGCAGAGTTGCTGAGGAGCAGAGGTTCTGAGGAGCAGAGTTGCTGAGGAGCAGAGGTTCTGAGGAGCAGAGTTGCTGAGGAGCAGAGTTGCTGAGGAGCAGAGGTTCTGAGGAGCAGAGGTGCTGAGGAGCAGAGGTTCTGAGGAGCAGAGTTGCTGAGGAGCAGAGGTTCTGAGGAGCAGAGTTGCTGAGGAGCAGAAGTGCCGATGAGCAGAGGTTCTGAGGAGCAGAGGTTCTGAGGAGCAGAGGTTCTGAGGAGCAGAGTTGCTGGGGAGCAGAGGTTCTGAGGAGCAGAGTTGCTGAGGAGCAGAAGTGCCGAGGAGCAGAGGTTCTGAGGAGCAGAGGTTCTGAGGAGCAGAGTTGCTGAGGAGCAGAGTTGCTGAGGAGCAGAGTTGCTGAGGAGCAGAGGTTCTGAGGAGCAGAGGTGCTGAGGAGCAGAGGTTCTGAGGAGCAGAGTTGCTGAGGAGCAGAAGTGCCGAGGAGCAGAGGTTCTGAGGAGCAGAGGTTCTGAGGAGCAGAGGTTCTGAGGAGCAGAGTTGCTGAGGAGCAGAGGTTCTGAGGAGCAGAGTTGCTGAGGAGCAGAGTTGCTGAGGAGCAGAGTTGCTGAGGAGCAGAAGTGCCGAGGAGCAGAGGTTCTGAGGAGCAGAGTTGCTGAGGAGCAGAGGTTCTGAGGAGCAGAGTTGCTGAGGAGCAGAGGTTCTGAGGAGCAGAGTTGCTGAGGAGCAGAGGTTCTGAGGAGCAGAGTTGCTGAGGAGCAGAGTTGCTGAGGAGCAGAGGTTCTGAGGAGCAGAGGTGCTGAGGAGCAGAGGTTCTAGGAGCAGAGTTGCTGAGGAGCAGAGGTTCTGAGGAGCAGAGTTGCTGAGGAGCAGAAGTGCCGATGAGCAGAGGTTCTGAGGAGCAGAGGTTCTGAGGAGCAGAGGTTCTGAGGAGCAGAGTTGCTGGGGAGCAGAGGTTCTGAGGAGCAGAGTTGCTGAGGAGCAGAAGTGCCGAGGAGCAGAGGTTCTGAGGAGCAGAGTTGCTGATGAGCAGAGTTGCTGAGGAGCAGAGTTGCTGAGGAGTAGAGTTTCTGAGGAGCAGGGTTGCTGAGGTGCAGAGTTGCTGAGGAGCAGAGTTGCTGAGGAGCAGAAGTGCCGAGGAGCAGAGGTTCTGAGGAGCAGAGTTGCTGAGGAGCAGAGTTGCTGAGGAGCAGAGTTGCTGAGGAGCAGAAGTGCCGAGGAGCAGAGGTTCTGAGGAGCAGAGGTTCTGAGGAGCAGAGGTTCTGAGGAGCAGAGGTTCTGAGGAGCAGAGGTTCTGAGGAGCAGAGTTGCTGAGGAGCAGAGTTGCTGAGGAGCAGAGTTGCTGAGGAGCAGAAGTGCCGAGGAGCAGAGGTTCTGAGGAGCAGAGTTGCTGAGGAGCAGAGGTTCTGAGGAGCAGAGTTGCTGAGGAGCAGAGGTTCTGAGGAGCAGAGGTGCTGAGGAGCAGAGGTTCTGAGGAGCAGAGTTGCTGAGGAGCAGAGGTTCTGAGGAGCAGAGTTGCTGAGGAGCAGAAGTGCCGATGAGCAGAGGTTCTGAGGAGCAGAGGTTCTGAGGAGCAGAGGTTCTGAGGAGCAGAGTTGCTGGGGAGCAGAGGTTCTGAGGAGCAGAGTTGCTGAGGAGCAGAAGTGCCGAGTAGCAGAGGTTCTGAGGAGCAGAGTTGCTGAGGAGCAGAGTTGCTGAGGAGCAGAGTTGCTGAGGAGTAGAGTTTCTGAGGAGCAGAGTTGCTGAGGTGCAGAGTTGCTGAGGAGCAGAGTTGCTGAGGAGCAGAAGTGCCGAGGAGCAGAGGTTCTGAGGAGCAGAGTTGCTGAGGAGCAGAGTTGCTGAGGAGCAGAGTTGCTGAGCAGCAGAAGTGCCGAGGAGCAGAGGTTCTGAGGAGCAGAGGTTCTGAGGAGCAGAGTTGCTGAGGAGCAGAGTTGCTGAGGAGCAGAGGTTCTGAGGAGCAGAGTTGCTGAGGTGCAGAGTTGCTGAGGAGCAGAGTTGCTGAGGAGCAGAAGTGCCGAGGAGCAGAGGTTCTGAGGAGCAGAGTTGCTGAGGAGCAGAGTTGCTGAGGAGCAGAGGTTCTGAGGAGCAGGGTTGCTGAGGAGCAGAAGTGCCGAGGAGCAGAGGTTCCGAGGAGCAGAGGTTCTGAGGAGCAGAGTTGCTGAGGAGCAGATTTGCTGAGGAGCAGAAGTTCTGAGGAGCAGAGTTGCTGAGGTGCAGAGTTGCTGAGGAGCAGAGTTGCTGAGGAGCAGAAGTGCCGAGGAGCAGAGGTTCTGAGGAGCAGAGGTTCTGAGGAGCAGAGTTGCTGAGGAGCAGAGTTGCTGAGGAGCAGAGTTGCTGAGGAGCAGAGGTTCTGAGGAGCAGAGTTGCTGAGGAGCAGAGTTTCTGAGGAGCAGAGTTGCTGAGGAGCAGAGGTTCTGAGGAGCAGAGTTGCTGAGGAGCAGAGTTGCTGAGGAGCAGAGGTTCTGAGGAGCAGAGTTGCTGAGGAGCAGAGGTTCTGAGGAGCAGAGTTGCTGAGGAGCAGAGGTTCTGAGGAGCAGAGTTGCTGAGGTGCAGAGGTTCTGAGGAGCAGAGTTTCTGAGGAGCAGAGGTTCTGAGGAGCAGAGTTGCTGAGGAGTAGAGGTTCTGAGGAGCAGAGTTGCTGAGGTGCAGAGGTTCTGAGGAGCAGAGTTTCTGAGGAGCAGAGGTGCCCCAAGCATGTTGGTGCCTGACCCAGGCACGCTGGAGCAGAGCACAGAAGTCAAATGGAGCAGGACCTGTTGACTGAGGGAATGACTGGAAATTGTGTGAGAGAACATGTGTTAGCGAGAGAGTGTGTGTGTGTGTGTGTGAGTGGCGGGGGTGGGGCAGGGGGGGGGGGTGGTGGGGGGGAGAGGGGGAGGGGGGGTTGGGGGAGAGAGAGCGAAATAGAGAGAGCGAAAGAGAGAGAGTGTGTGAGAGGAGAGTTTGAGAGAGTGTAAGAGGGAATTGGAAAGTGTGAAAGGGGTTGGAGATTGAGAGTATGAGAGAGTGTGAGGTGATGAGAGAGTGTGAGAGGGAGTTGGAGAGTGTGAGAGGTGAGAAAGTGTGAGGGGTGAGAGAGTGTGAGGGGGTGATTGTAGGTGGGGTCCGAGAGAGAGAGGATTAGAGAGTGTGAGAGGGAATAGGAGAGTGTGAGGGGGAGAAAGTGTAAGGGGGTGAGGGAGTGTGAGGGGTGAGAGAGTGTGAGTAGGATGAGAAAGTGTGAGGGGTGAGAGAGCTTAGGTGCGAGAGCGTGAAAATATGTTGGAGAATCTGAGTAGGGTTGGAGAGTGTGAGGGGTGAGAGAGTGAGGGGTGAGAGAGTGTGAGGGGATAAGAGAGTTTGAGGGGAGGGGTTGAGAGAATGCAAGGGGAGTGTGATTTATAGGGAGGTGAGAGAATGTGGGGGTGGATGAGAGAGTGTGGGGGGAAATGAAAGGTGAGAGTGAGGGGACAGAGTGTGCCCATAAGTCTGGCACACTCCCAGTATCTGGGTTCTCATTCACCCATACACACATCGTCCACTCCCATCCACCCTCACATCGGATTAGGATGAGTGAGTCAGCTCCCTGAGCCTGGGAATGAGTCGGAAGCATACACTCACACCCTGGGCGGGATTCTCCGAGCCGAAATCACGATCGGCACGGGGGTGGAGAATGGGCGTCAGCGCCGAGATCCGGCATGCCGCCGCTCCCGCGATTCTCCGGTCTACGCGGGTAGGGGGCTATTGACAGAGGCCCTTGCGGCGATTCTCCAGGTGTAACTGGCCGAGTTCCCGACGGCGTCATTCTCTCATGGTTCCACCTGTCGGGAACTTGGCGTGGTGGCTGCGGACTCAGTCCGCGGCGGCATTGGTGGGTGCGGGGGGATCCTTCACCGGGAAGGGGGGCCTCAGGCATGGCCAGGCTATCGATTGGGGGCCACCGATCCGCGGGCATGCGCGATCTCAGGGAGGGGCCTTTCTTTTTGGTGCTGGTCCGCGGCCTGGGTCCGCCGTGTCACGCGGGGAGGCCGACGCAGGCTGCCGCCGTGCTCATGCGCGGACACCCGACCGGAAGTGCAGGGCCCCGTATTGGCAGCCGGAGCTGCGAGGACTACTGCGGGGCCCTGCTAGCCCCCTCCAGGTAGGAGAATCACTCTGGACTTTTTTCAGGAAAGTCCAGAGTGATTTGCCTGCATTTTCACACTGGAGTGGGGACATAGCCCCATTATTGGAGAATCCCGCCCCCTATTTCAAGCCATTAATCTGCTTTATTTATTACTCTTTGGTCTTTTTTGTTCAGCAAGATGCGTTATTTCCATACCTCAGTTTTCTAGAATTCTTCTTTAATGTTGTGCCAAACAAGTCTAATCTAGAACATTCCCAAGAAAAAACAACAAAGGAATACAAAAATATAATTGCTGCAACATGCATCCTCCCATCAGAGGACCATCTACTGTTCAGTTAGCAATATGCAGGTACCAGACAAATCGATAGGTCGAGGCAGTATTTTCTGGCCATTTCCAGAATGGACTGGCAACCTTTTGCTTCTGAATATTTATTTTATAGTGAATGAATTAATTGTTTAACATTTTAAAATTTCTCACATACGGGAGTATATTTACCACTTACTGAAAAATCAATATAATAAGCAAATCTTACAAAAAGTAATTTTGAACAATATGATCATGCTGGTTTTTGTTGCTTATTTAGTCTTCACTGACTGTTTCAAAATGCTTGGGCAGAGCAACCGTTCCACCCGATGACATTGCCGGAAGATCTGATAAATGTTGATCAAGCTTCACCTACTTGTAAATGTTAAGCAGCAAGTGCCAATTGCTCTTTGCTAATTCACTGGAGTGTTCACTGTCTGTTTGCAGCAGGAGCTTTCAGACGAGAAATTGAGTGGGTCAATTTCAAAGCATACACAAGCAAGCATGGAAATTAAATTTTGGACATCTTTAAGGCTGCAACAAGAGAATGAAATGATTACGACTGCCTGATCTGCTTCCCACTTTCTGTGACGGCAAACACGGATCGTTTTTAATACAACACCTTTCACCTTGTTGGAGCCATACCTAGCACAATGGAAGATGGGTGTGGTTGTGTGAGGTTAATAATCTCAGTCCCGGGAGACGTCCGGTGGCGGCCATGGTGAGCGGTCACACATTTGGCAGCTCCCGCTCGAGGCTGTTTTTTTGGACCTTTCCCCATTTGTAGGGTGGATGTTTTGTGGAAAAAAGGTGTAGATCTGACTGGAGAAAAGTTTAACTGCATTGGTGGGGCTGGTGGATGGATCCATGGACCAGGAGTGGGTCGTGAAGAAGGGAGCAGTTGAATCAAGAGAATCTTTGTGCGCCACAGGACAAGATAGCAGAAGATAAAGGGTCTGCCTTGGTGTCCAATGGTCAACGGACAAATTGGTGGATTATTTAAATGAAAAGTTTAGCCGACAGACGAAGAGGCCCAGGAGGACCTAGCCAAGGCGGTGGAACCGTTGAAAGCAGGAATTGACCGTTTGGAGGCTGGAGTCCCAGGCCCAGGCTATTCAGAAAGTGGAGGAGGCAGTGGGGGAACATGAGGAGCAGCTGGCCTCATTGGCGGCCAAAGTAGGTGTGATGCGGAAACTCAGAAGCGGTTAAGATGGTTGATGACCCGGAGAATCTCTCCCGGAGACAGAACTTAAGAATCGTGGGGATGTTTGAAGGCATTGAGGGAGCGGTCGCTGGCTCGTATGTAGCCAAGATGCTGGCGAGGTTGATGGGGGGAGGGGGTCTTTAACCGGCCCTGGAGGTCAACCGAGCGCACAGGGCTTTTGATAACTCCTCAAAGCCTGCCCAACAATTTTTATTTTATTTATGGCCTCTGGGCATTGTTGGTTAGGCCAGCATTTATTATCCATCCCTAGTTGCCCTTCATAAGTGGTGGAGAGCTGCCTTCTTGAATCGTTGCAGTCCCTGAGGTAGAGGTACACTCACAGTGTTGTTAGGGAGGGAATTCCAGCATTTTAAGCCAGCAACAGTGAAGGAACGGTGATATATTTCCAAGTCAGGATGGTGAGCGGCTTGGAGAGGAACCTTCAGGTGGTGGAGTTTCCAGGTATTTGCTGCCCTTGTCCGACTAGATGGTGGCGGTCGTGGGTTTGGAAGGTGCTGTCTAAGGAACCTTGATGAGTTCCTGCAGTGCACCTTGTAGATGGTACATACTGCTGCCACTGTTCATCAGCGGTGGAGGGAGTGAATGTATGTGTCAGGGAGAACAATCAAGGGAGCTGCTTTGTCTTGGATGGTGTTGAGCTTCTTGAGTGTCGTTGAAGCTGCATTCATCCAAGCCAGGCACTAATTAGAAGATTCACCCGTTTTCTTGGTTTGGGCAGGAAATTTATATCCCATTCAATCAGCCGTAAATTGTTTTGCTGAACACCCCCCACACGCCATGAGACCCTTCTCCTATTATTTCTTCCAGCTTGTTTTTCAAACTATGTCATTCTTCACTGATTGTAATCAAGGTACTCATATCTTTTGTAAGTGGGACAAGCTTCCAAATGCCAGCCATCACCCACCAAGTTTCTCCCATCCTCCTCCATTGTCGCCACCTCCTATTTCCAATTCCTCATGTCACTATCCAGCCTCCGCTTGTTGCCCTCGACCCCATCATTGTTCAGGCGGATATTCCTGTTCTGCATCCTGAACCCTGCAATGTAGATGCCCCCGTGCCATTTGTCGACCTGACTCCTCCCCTTCTCGAGGCCAAATGCACTCTTATTTTTTGGGAACCCTGCCACCCTCCCACCCAATCACAAGACCATCCAATATGCCCCCATGACTTTTCAGCTATTGACAGACAAGATCCAGATGCCTCCCTTGGATGCGACTGCGTCCTCTGTCTCCCAATGCCATTACTCAAACCACCAGAATCAAATGCTTTGGGTGACTGACCACACCCTACACACCACAATTTGCATGACCATCATTAACCAGAGAGGCCTTCCCCTGTCTGAGACTGAAACCATACCATGCATGCCATATAGAGCTCTCTAACATGGCCCATACAGCCCCAAGACTTTCTCTGACCTTCCACAGACAGTCTTTTAAATCTTAATCCCAGACAGACTTTCACTTCTCCACTCTGTTCCTTGACCACCCCCTGGTCCTAACTCATTTCACACCTCCCTCTTCTCCCCACAGTAATGCCTCCATCTTGGTTCTCCACCCCCCTCATGTTCCCCTGTGCTGAATCATGCCTCGGTCTCACCCCTCCCCTATCGCGTCCGCTCCACTAGCCCTACCTCCATCGCCTCCCCTGCCCAGCCATTGTGTAGTTTGTTCCACTGCTTCCCGATATTTCACAGGCACATTCTTAAAGTTAATTAAAAGTAGCATCTACTGCCCTCTATGCCATGGATGAAGTGAATCTCACCAGGTGACGTACATACAGTCAGGAAACAGAGCATCCTTATGATCCTCTGGCGCAAAACTTAATTTGGCGGGGGAATGTAATTCCTGTCAACGGACATGTTGATGAGCATTCAGGAGATGCAAATGAATATAAAGGTTGTGCCTGACATATTTCAGCAGGAAACTCAGCCCTTCTTTAACCCACCATGACAGTAGGGAGTACAAAATTCTGAACTAATGTTCTTTCACTTCTCCACACTGTTCCTTGACCACCCCCTAGTCCTGACTCATTTCACACCTCCCTCTTCTCCCCACAGTAATGCCTCCTTCTAAAATTGACTGAATTTTTTCATTCATGTCAAATTTAATGCCCTTCTCCACCATGATTCCTGCCACTGGCGGGAGTGGAAATTTTTTCCCATCGTGAAATATCCCAAAGCTCTTCACAGGAGGATTTTAAAGTGAGATTTGAGACTGAGCCACACAAAGATCCATCAACACCTTATAAAGGAGGTTTAGGAGGGGAATTCAGTGCTGAAGCCTTGAACCGAAGAAACAGCCACCAATGGGGAGCGATTAAAATCAAGAATAATCAAGAGGCCAGTATCAGAGGAGTGTAGATATCTTGGACGCTGAAGGAGATTACACAGATAGGGAGGGAAACGACCAAGGAGAGGTTTGAAAACAAGGGGAGACTAAAAACAATGGCTATGATCTTCTCATTATTTAATTTGTGGGAATTTGTGTTGATTAAACGCTGGTTGTTGAATAAGCAGTCTGCTAAATTAGAGACAATGGAGGGGTCACAAGGGTTGTTGGTCAGGTAGTGCTGGGTGTCAGCAATGTAGATGTGGAAACTGTTTTCTATTGGGATGGCCAGCTCCCTTGACATTTCTCACAGAAATTATTTATGGTCACGTCAAGGATGTTATGCTGCCTTCAGTGCTTCATGATCGAAAAATGTCTTTGGGTATCCTGACGACAGAAAATGTTGGTGCAGATCTGTCACCATCGAATCACAGAATTCTTACAGCACAGAAGGAGGCCACTTGGACAATTGCGTCTGCGTGTTGTCTCTGAACGAACAATTCACCTAGTGCCATTCCATCACCGTCCTCTCAACTTCCTGCTTTGAGGGTAACCACAATTTTTCTAAACATCAAGGTGTTAAGTGCTTTGACTTCCTCTTTTTCTCAGCGGAAAGCACTTAACTGCTTTTGATGTCATGAGCTGTCAAATAGCAAATTATTTATAATCATTATGGTTCGGTTCAAAGCAGGCCACTTGAGACCCATTCAAGCGTGAAGGGTACCCTCCCCCATTCCCCCACAGTGCTAGGTGCACCATGATCTGGCAGATATGTTGCACTGTCTCTCTGTTCACCGGATTCTTTAACAGCATACCTGGTCCGGCAGGTCCTCGAATGACAGGCGCTGCGGGTATACACAAGGCCTCCTTCTCCCCAGCCTGTTGGGTAGCTGGCTCTCCAACGTGGGTGGCTGGCTCCTATTCCTCTGGGGTGGGCTCTGCTACTGCAGCTTCCTCCTCCTCCTCAAGCAACTCCAGCTCGTACAGCCGTTGGGCACCTTCCTGGGCTGTGGCGACTAGCAGGAAGGCCACCATTGCTGGTTGTATTCCAATATCCATTGTCTGCATGGAGCGAAAGGCTGCCATATTAGCTTGGTGCCTAACCAGATCCACCGGGCTACATGGTGGTTCCGGATGGCAGTGCGGGCTTTGCCCCCTCATGTCCCCCACCCCATCCCCGCACCCTTGGCCCCGTCAGTGCCCAGCACCATGGAGACTTTGGTCCCTGCTGCCAGGGTCACCATTGACTAGTGCTGCCCTTGACAGGGGTATGCTCCCCGGCACCCATCCGGAGCCCCCGGAGGGGCTACTGTGGGCACTGCCATGGGTGGGCCACATGATGCCTCACCAGGCGTGTGGCGGCTGGTTGGGTGGTGGGGGGTGTTGCGGAAGGTGGGGTGCAGGAGTGGTAGAGTGGGAGCACCCATATGACTAGTGTCACTATCCAGACCCAGAGGGCAAGGTGGGTGGTCAATGGGGTGCGCTGCAAGATGGCTGCCTTGCAAACCGCGGCAATGGTGGTCCATGCCTGGGCATCGTCCCAGTCCTGTGGAGGGTCACCCAGCCACTGGGCCCATTCCCCCTTCACCCCTCGCCACGCACACACCCCCGGCCCTGGCAGGAACTCCTCCACCCCAACCAGCCCAGCCAGTGTCCGGCCAGGCAGCCCACAGTCGCTCCTTTCTGTGTCCTACCTCCTCTCTCTCCCTCATCAGCCACCATGTCGGTTTAACGATTTTTAAAAGCACAAGTGAACTGCGCCGTCAGGAATTCGGCCCATCGGAGGCAGAGAATTGTGGGGGCCTCGGAGAATACCGGGTCGAGTCCGCTAATGATATGCAAAAGGTGTGTACTGTACGTGCATACTGGAATGCATTGGTGCCACTGTCAAGATGACGGAGAATTGTTTTTTGATGTCAAATCAGTGCCTGCTGCGATTTTGGCGTCGGAATCGATTCTCCGCCCAATCGCGTTTCCTGATTTCGGCGACGGCAGATGAAGAATCCTGTTCAGAAATTTTTTAAGCACTGGGAATCAGAACCCGTTGGCTAGATCGACTCCTCAGAAATTGGGCCACCATTGTGAAAGGGTGCTTCAATCTTTAACAGAGCTTGAGGGTCCTGCACACCCACGGGCGATGTCATCCTCCGCACCCATACCCCGCAAGTAAGACACCATGCTATGGGGTCATTGAGGGGGCCCCCTTTTCAGGCCTTTACACGCCCCCTTTCGGGCCCACCAATTCAAGGGCTCCCACCCTTCACACCCACCCCCGCAACCTTCCGGAGGCCCCTTCACACATGCCCTTCATATCTCCCCTCATCCCTCCTTTTATGGGCATGGCCCCCCTCAGGCCCTGATCCTTGGCACTGCCAACCTGGCACCCTGGGAGCGTTCTTTCCAATTTGGCCGGCCCACCTAGGCACATTGGCAGTGTCAGGGTGATAGTGCCAAGGTGCCATCCTGGCAATGCCAAGGTTCCCAGGTGCCAGTTGGAGAGCCAGGGTGTCACCCTGCCTTGTCCCTGACCACCCAGGGGCCGCCAAAAGCCTGAGAGCCCTCCCAAGAGTTGTTCTGCCTGGTCCATGTTTGTGTTCACCAGTACTAAACGGCGCCTAGCTGTGGTCTCCCTAGATCCAGCATCAGCACGGTTAAGTTTGGAGCATGCGAGATTGGGCCCTGCCCACGCCTGATCTAAACAGATCCCACAAGGCACACTGGCCATTGGGAAGCCCGGGGAAGGCCTCTCCCGGCATACACCAGCCATTTGCACCCTTGTTCGGGCAGGGCACAGCCAGTAAATCGTGCCTTTTATCTTCACAAGGACGCTGCCTTCCTTTAAAAAACACTTTATTTCCCTGCTATGAGTTCTGGCACTCAGTCCAAAATGAGTATACACATGGCCAGACCCCACATTGGCAGCATAAACTCAAAATCACAAGATTGGCTTACAAATTGAATGGAAAGTAGCGGAGATGCATCCCTATAATTTCATAATACATGCTTTTGGCAGAACTCCATTCCAATTGGACTGATGTATCATTTATAAATGTGAGATCCACTATTTTACGAATAGTACACTATGATACATGGAGCTGCGGCTGAAATATTTGAATTAATAACTAGTTTGAGGTGAAATATTTTCTAGGCTCACTAAGCTGAAAAATGAGTGCAGTCTCCAGATGCTCGTTGCAAGAATTAGATTATTTTTTGAAAAAAAATTTAGAGTACCGAATTCTTTTTTTCCAATTAAGTGTGGCCAATCCACCTAACCTGCACACCTTTGGGTTGTGGGGGTGAAACGCACTGTCATGTGAGAGTACCTTTAAGAAATGGGTGTTTAAGAAATGTACCTTTAAGAAATGGAGCTGATCATATTACTGAAGTGATGTCAGAGGGTGGGGGGAGCTGAGCTCACTTCTACTTTTTGAGTTTCAGTTTGAGAGAGCAGCTTGCGTGTGTCTGTGTGTTTCCAGTGAGCTGCATGAAGAAAACAAAGGGGCTGTAGCTGAAGTAACCAAAAGCAGCAGCACAGTTGAACCCATTCTCAGTATATATATTGAATGTAACCTAATGTGCTCCTATTTTTGAAGGTTGGTTAAGTCGTTTGGATGTGAAAAGGACAGCTGAAATGATTGCTTAGTCTTCGGGGGTTACCTTTGAATTAATGGGTGTTAAGATATTCAATGGTTGTTTTAAAAAGGTTAACTTGAGTTGATAGAATAAACATTGTTTTGTTTTAAAAAACACTTGTCCATTTATGCTGTATCACACCTGTAGAGTGCGCCGTGTGCTCCCCACACTACAATCTATTAAAAGTTGTGGGTCACTTGAACTCCATGCTACACTTTGGGGTTCTCTAAACTCTGACCCATAACAGACACGGGGAGAATGTGCAAACGCCACACAGAAGCAAAAATTAGATTAACCACGTTTCCAATATTTCACAGATTCTCTGCTTTACTGTTTCCTTTCTGGTCGACTGCATTCCTTCTGTAATCTCATCAGAGCTACAAGAAATAGATTTGAATGTTCCTTGTTTAAATTACAATAGTACTTGCTGAGTCAACATTAATTTGGTTAAGGTCAGATGGGGAAGAGGGGAATCCTAGGGTGGAATCTTGAATGGGGCAATCGGAGGTTCTGCTGCCAGCTGGAGAGTTTGGTGAAAGAGTCACGTTTTCTCCTTCGGGGAAGGCCTGTCAAACCATAAGCCAGGCACTGGAGAGGCGAATGGCAAAGCTTTCCACAGATCATGACCCTGGCAACAGAGGTCCTGTCTACCAACAGCAGCGGGCCAATCTGCTTTCAAGCGTCTCCAATGTAGAAGAGACCACATTGTGATCAGTGAATACAATATACTAAATTGAAAGGAGTACAAGTAAATCAGTGTTTCACATCGAAGGAGTGTTTTGGGGGCTTGGACAGTGTGAGGGGAGGAAATAAAGAGCAGATATTGCATCTCCTGTGTTTGCATGGAAAGGTGTCTTTCGAAAGCGAGTGAGTGTTGAAAGTGGCTGAGGAGTGAATCAGAGTGTCACAGAGGGAAGGTCCCTCCAGATTGTTGGAAGGGGAAGGGAATTTGTCTGACAGAAGATGATGACCTGGTGAATACAGAGGCTGGTGGGGTCGGTGATGAAGACAAGGGAAACCTGGAAGGAAGGAAAGCGGAAGTCCGTAAAATAGAACAAACAGATTGAAAAATCTGTCAACCACTGTGGGGAGGCAATTCTCAGTTGAGGAGAATAGAAGAAATATCAGAAGCATGAATTTGAAAGGTTGCATCATCCAAAGGGTTGTGAGGTAGACAGGGGTACTGAGAGAATGGAATTGGGTCCTTAAGGAAACTGGCTGCAGGAAGTGTAATAGAATTTACAGTGCAGAGGAAGACGCACAATTTACAGTGCAGTAATCAAGGTGGCTGGGGGAGTCCGTGGGAGTAAATATTGGTTGATAACATATCCCCAGAAATAGAGACGAAGAAGTCAAGAAGGAGAAGGGAAGAGTCAGAGATAAAACATGTGGAAGGAAATAGAAGGTTGAAAATTGGAAGCAAAGTTGATGAAAATTCCCAGTTCAGAGAGCAGGATGTGGCACCGATGCATACATAATATACTGGAAAAAGAGGGGTCGGAGGGGGACCACGAGAGAAATTGTTCCACATATCCACAAAAAGGCAGGCAGAACTAGGCCCCATGCTGGTATCCATAGTAACACCTTTTATTTGGAGGAAGTGAGTGGAGTTAAAGGAGAAGTTGTTCAATGTGAGCGTGATGGGGACTGATTGGGCCTCTGAAAGGTCACTGACCTGAAACGTTAACTCTGGTTCTCACTCCACAGATCTCCAGAATGTTCTGTTTTTATTTCATATTTTCAGCACCTGCATATTTTGCTTTTATTGCAGGTAAAAGTGTCACTGAAGGAAGAGTGGTCCTGACACCTGGATCTGGATGCAAACATACTGTAAAGTCTCAGGCAAGCGACTACTCGGAAGCGATGACTGTAGAAAAAGTTTGTCGGGATCCTCCGTTCCCAAGACTAATTGTTGATGCCAGGGCAGGATTCGCTGACTTCCACGACAGCAAAACCAGCACCGCACCTGGACCGATTCAGCAATTGTTAAGGGGCTGGTACCAATGCCACGTGGAACACAATTGATTCCAATGGGAAATGGTGCGGGATTCACTGGATCCGTGATTGACACTCAGGAGGCTGACAAGCTGCAGCCGCATATACACACTTCACTCCCCACACACGCCATCCCGGCCAACAAAATTGCACTGGTTGTGCTGGAACATGCCATCCTGCTGATGGGCCGGCTGGAGCCAGAGGGCACCTAGGGGGATAGTCTGGAGGAGGGGGGGGGGACGACCCATAGGACCTGTGACCCTAAGTTCACAGTGGGCAGTCAGCAACGTGTGCAGCTGCATGGCTGTCTTGCAGGGTGCAGCAATGGTGTTCCGTGCCCGTCCACCCCGACCCCACACCCCACCTCCTAGCCACCCTGCTACTCCCCCGGCCCTGGCAGAAGCCCCCTGGCCAGCGGCACTACAGTCAGAAAATTATGGTGATGTTGGATAGTTCCCTACACCCTCTCTCTCCCTCAGCAGCAGCCGCGACACCTGTTTCACGATTTTTAAAAGCGCAAGTGAACCTCGACCTCGGGAGGCAGAGAATCGCATAGGCCCCGGAGAATACTGGGTCAGCCCCACTAATGATACGCCAAGGGTGTTTACTTCCGGTGCGGAGCGGAAAGCATTGACGCCACTACAGTGCAGAAGGAGGCCATTTGGCCCATCGAGTCTGCACTGACCTTTGGAAAGAGTACCCTACCAAGGCCCAGGCTCTGACCCCATCCCCATAACCCAATCTACTCTTTTTGGACACTAAGGGGCAATTTAGCATGGTCAATTCACCTAACCTGCATATCTTCAGACTGTGGGGGGAAACCGGAGCACCCGGAGGAAACCCATGCAGACAGGGGGAGAAAGTGCAAAACTCCACACAGCCACCCAAGCCGGGAACCAAACCTGGGACACTGGCACTGAGACGGAGCAGTGCTAAACACTGTGCCACCGTGCCATATATATTTACACCTCCTACTCCCCGAAGGGTCTCCTGTGCCTAGCCCACACTTGGACCGGGTTATTTATGTCCCAGAAGTCCCTGTTTTAAGGGGGTGGCTCTGTCCCACTCACCTGGGTAGATAGAACTCTTGAGACCACAGGGACCCAGAGATTGCAGATCCCAGGTCCTCCTGGAGGGTTATAACACATACAACCAGATATATAATGACATGTTTCTGGTATAATGCTTTAGTCACCAGGGGCGGGGTTGGGCGAGGAAGGGTGGAAGTTGAAGGCTGGGAATGTGCGAATGCTTCTCCATTGATTTATATCTCTGGTGGTCAGATTGTGGTCAGCAGTTAAATAGATGGGGGACGTGATTCAGTGATTCTGTTGTGCCCGTCCCGGATCCAGGAGCAACGGGTGAAGCTTCATTGCTGGGTGATATGGATTTACCTGGCCCTTGGGACTCACGGCCGCACCTGAGAGACCTCGCCAGGGTACCGTTTAGTACTGGTCCACACAAACGTGGACCAGCAATGATGGCACCTGGGGTGGGGGGGGGGGCGGTGTTCCCCAGGACGTCGGAGGCACCCGGCTGGTCAGGGATAGGGCAGGGTGACACATAGGCACTCGGCCTGGCACCCAGGCATCTTGGGAATGCCAATCTGGCACCTTGGCAGTGCTAGGATGCCCAGGTGCTATGTTGGCACTGCCAGGGGTCAGACCCGGGGAGGTCTTGCCACGTAGAGGGGGACGAGAGGAAAATCCCCCTAAATGCAGCCTCAGCGGGGACAAACTTCCTGAAGCCAAAAAAATGGCAAAGTGCTGTCGGATAGCAGGACGTTACATGGTGCTGCAGCCAGCGAGGAACACCGCTAAACCCGCCATTCAGCGGACTTTAACTTGAGTCAACTGAATCATGCCCGTGATACAAGTATAAGCTTCTGCAGGTTATATAGCGCAACTACAGGATGGTGGGGGCAAATGTTAACATGGAGGAAAGTCCGTTTTGGGATGCACGTGGAAGATTAAAACCAGGGAAATGACGACTTCCGGTGGCATTCAGAAGAAGCTCCCGCTGGTCCCCGATATCGCGGTCTTTTACGGGGGGTTCCCCGCATATTTTTTGGCAAGACATAAACCTCTCCGTGGTCGGCCCTGCCTCCCTTGCCCTGCGATAGCATCAAAGCTCCGTTTTACGGAGCCAGAGGGTCGAAAGGGCGGGAGGGGAGAGACTGGTCCCGGTGGGTTCAGTGGGGCGGCTGCACGTGGAGGAAGAATGGGGATCGCGACTTGTTCCCCAAGGAGAATCCTGAATGCTGAATTCTCTCCTGAAAATTTGAAGGAAGCAGCGGGGGTAGAGCCAAACGGAGGCCGAGGCTGTAGGCCCGAAGCCAGGACGCGATGTAGGTGAGATGTCCCACATCGGATGGCTCCCGCCTAGAATGTGGTAAGAAGACTGAAGCCCGGTCCCAGGGAAACTCTGGAGGTATCCAAAAAAAAGAAGAGAAAGAAGTTTTCAAGAAATTTGAGATTGAAGAAGGAAGGAAGAGTGAGAAAAAGGGAAAAATAATAAGCCGTTAAAGGATGCGAAAAGCAGCGTTGAGGAAACGTGGGCTCGCCGTTGAATGGGAGGACGAGCAAAAGTGCTGATACGATGGTGGAGGCCGGACCGCATGGTGGGGCCGCACTACTTACAGTGGAGAAGATGACCGAGGTGATGGCGGTGGAGCTGGAAAAGCAGTTTGCGAGGAACATTTCTCCGGGAAAGGAGATGGCGGTCACATTGATGTCACTGGTGGAGGAGACAATTGCCCCGGTGAGAGTAGCTGTGGCAAAGACATAGGCCGAGGTGAGAGAGCTGGGCGAGAAGATGAAGGAAGTGGAGCGACCAGCTCGCCTCGATGGGGGACGAGCTGTGGACGGCGGTGGAGGTCAACAAAGGGCTCCAAGCAAAGGTTGAGGACTTGGAGAAGCACTCGAGGTGGCACAATCTAAGAATTGTGGGCTTGCCAGAAGGGATAGAGGGTCCAAGGCCAACAGAGTACTTTGCTAAGAAGCATGCGGAGCTGATGGGGAAGGGTGAGAACCCCTCTCAGTACAACTGGATCGAGCTCATCGGTCGTTAAGGCCGAAGCCCAAAGTGAATGAGCCGCAAAGAGTAGTAATCGTCTATTTCCATAAGTACTGCATGAAGGAGAAGGTGTTAAGCTGGGCGAAGCAGAAGCGCGAGGTGCAGTGGGATGGTGCCGGAGTTCGATCTACCAGGACTTGACGGTGGAGTTGGCATAAAGACGAGCGGCGTTCGGGCGAGTGAAGGCACTGTACAAGAAGGGGGTGCGATTTGGTATGGTATACCCGGCTAAGCTGAGGGTGACGTATGGTGCCAAAGACTTTTATTTCGAGACAGCAGAGGCAGCTGAGGTGTTCGTGAGGACAGAAGGCTTGGGACAGACATGAGGAGCGGAGCTGGAAGAGAGACTGTGGACTGTGATTGGGGAGCTGGAAAATGGCTTTGTCCTTAGAAAAAGTGGCAAGCGGAACGCATGAGTTACAAGGTACTCTGATGGAGGTAGACGCCCACACCAGTGAAACTGAGTTAAGGGACTACTGCTGGGGGATAGGCAACTGCATAGCCACCCTCAGGAACGACTCGGATACTAAGTTAACCAGACCCACTCGCAGAAGTCCTCCCAAGCAAGGGAAAATTAGGTCCAGACAGACGGCAGCCCCTGCAGCCTTTTGCCCGGCAAAATATCGTAGTTGTTGCCAGAGATTGGACCCAGAAAGGAGAAATAGAAGCCCAAATCCAAAATCTTGGAGTTTGCAAGTTATCCCCGTGGCTGTGTGGGTTTCTTCTGGGTGCTGTGGTTTCCTCCCACAGTCCAAAGATGTGCAGGTTATATGGATTGACCATGCTAAATGGCCCCTTCGTGTCCAAAAGGTTAGGTGGGGTTATTGGGTCACTGGTATAGGTAGGGTGCTCTTTCGGAGGGTAGTGCAGACTTGATGGACCAAATGGCCTCCTTCTGCACTGTAGTGATTCTATGGTGTTCCATCCGATATAGCTGGTTTTGAGCGATTGGTGCCTCAATGCTCAGCATGTTGGCTTGGGAGAGGACACTGCTGTTGAACCATCTTTTTTGACATTGGATTTAGAGGATCTTGCGAAGGCATTACTCGTGGTATTTCTCCAGTGCTTTCAGTTTCCTGCTGCAGGCTGTCCAAAACTCACAGGCTGACAGGAGTGCAGGGATTACTGCTGCCCAGTAAAACATGGCAGTAGACCCGGGTTTGAGATCCTAGTCCTGAAATTCTCTTTACCCCAGTCAGCAAAGGCTGAGCTGGCACATTGGAGCCAATGGTGAACTTTCACGCCTATATCTTCCTTCATTAGGAGAAGGCTCCGAAGATATATAATATGGCCCACATTTTCCAGGATCTTCGCACTGATCTTAAACTGACGGGGAAGGTGTTGTGCTATGGGAGCTGCTTGGAAGATCACCTTAGTTTTCTGGCTATCAACCGTGAAGGCTTATGCTCCTCAAATTTGGCTGCCCTCAGAAATTTGTTACCACCCTGCTACACAATGCAAGCCATGATCCACACCAACAGAACCACCACAGACCCTATCTCACTGAAGATTGTGGTCAAACAAGAATGTGTAATTCCATCAACATTCTTTCCCACTTTCCTTGCTGCAATACTGCGCCTCAACTCCAGAAAATGACCCACATGTATGGAGATAAGTGACAGAAAAGCAGAAACCATTTAACCTTCAGGGCTGGTTTAGCTCAGTGGGCTAGACAGCTGGTTTATGATGAAGCACAAGACCAGCAACACAAGTTCAATTCCCGTACCAGGTTACCCTAACAGGCCACCGGAATGTGGCGACAAGGGGCTTTTCACAGTAACTTCATACTTGTGACAATAAATGGTGATTATCATTATTACCTTCAAGGCAAAACTGGAACCACTCCAACCTCAGTCATTGAACTTCAGTGTCTAGATGACACTGGTATGACACTCAGGTCCAGTGTGCTACGCTGTATGTGTCCAACACCCCCAGGAGAGATGGTTTGGCCATTAACATGTATTAATCACTCATTTAGAGTGGTATTTACACAGATGTTTGAGATTAACACCTGGCCTATTGTTTGTTCAGGTTTTCTGAAACTCATCAGTAAAAGCAAGACAAGATTTTGGGCCCAAGTTTTGGCGATGCAGGCACAAAATACCACGAGAGTTGGGAAACGAGATTCTTGCTTCCTGATTTTCCCCGTCCCTCGCCAGTGTTGGAACGAGGTTCCTGAGCAGAAAAGACGGGAACCTCATTTAAATGCATTCTGACGAATTTTCATATCATTAAAGGGCCAACCAATCACATGATCCTCCATAACTGAATATTCAAACCTCGGCAATGTGCTATCACATCAGCGATGTTCACAATAGCATTATGAAGATGGAAAACAGCTGAGGAGATCCTACCAAGGTGCCAAGGTAGGTATAGCCCCCGGAAGGAGAGAGACATTCCTGGGTAATTCAAGTCTGTGCCAGGTAGCAGTGCCATGGGTCGGTCCTCTTGGGAGACCAATTGGGAAGGGCAGGTTGTTCCCGTTTTGTGTGGTTGGGAGGGGGAGAGCGCAGAGGCCTTTGAAAGAGTGGACTTGGCAGTGACGGGGCAGTGGGCATTGAGGACGAGCCCTGCATTGAAGGGGGGCCTGGCATTGAGAGGGGATACCTGGCAGAGAGGGGGGGAGCACCACAAATACTGCTGCAATGGTTGTTGGTTGTGGAGGGGGAGAGCCCCCGATAACTGCTGTGCGGGGAGAGAGACCCCAATACCTTTTTGGTGGTGGTGGTTGGGAGCCGGGGGACGGGGGAGGAGTTGGATGCTGGGGGGGGGAGCTTCACCTCAGATCTGATTGGGATGCCCTTTAAAGATAGTGCTCCATGTCCGTCGAAATTGCCGACTCTATCAGGCCCAGCCCCCCCCCAGACTGACGGCATAAGCCATGCGCCTTGATTTTGGTTTCTGAGTGGCTCAAAATCTACTCTGAAAACTCGGCAGTGAATCTAGGGATACATGCCGGTTTTCAGTCAAAGCCTGACACGCTGTCAAATCATGGAAAAATTCTACCCAAGACACCACAGCGATTCAGGAGGTCAAGCCAATTCATGAAAATATGGCAATAAATATGTAATACTCTCAGCTGCTCTCTTACCAGCTTGTGGGAAAGTATGTCGCTGTACTATTGTTGAGAGTTTACTTTCACACTTTGGAGGTTTGTTTTATCACGAGGATGGCTGGCACTTTGGACCTCAGATAAGGAGCAATATAATTAATGTCACCAAAAATAGCTGCAGCAGCCTGCTGGTCATAGACCTAGAGCTGCATAGGAGAGAAGTGAGCTGGCAGTAGCAGAGTGGTACAGATCGGAGGAGATACCACCCAGAACATAGAGAGCTCACTTTCCTCGAGATGTCAGAAACTGGTGTTTCCGGAGGGTCACACTCTCATTTCAGGTGGTGGCTGACATCTGCACTTCCTGGAAGGAGACTCGCCCCCTCTTGGGTTTTTTTTTGCAATGGGGGAAAGAACAGACATCTGAGTGACTGTAATGGCATTTGTTCAGCTGATGAATGAGCTCCATTTGGTGAGGGTGAGTATCAGGGAGAGGCATGAAATTGCATAACAATGAGGGTGAGGGTGAGATTGATAGCTAGCTGGCGATGTGAGGAAGTGCATAAGCAGAGTGGGATGGGTGCATCTTCAAGGTGAGCACGTGTGAGAAGTGAACTGGGAGTATGCTAGAGAAGATAGAGTAATGAGGTTGAGAATGGAATAATGCACACAACAGAATATGGGTGAATATGCAGATTTAGTCATCTTTCCTGTCTGGTCAGGTCATTGAAGTGTTGCCTCTGCATCCAGGAGCTTGGTTCTACCTTCCAGCTACTCATCTCCTCGATAAACTCTAACCATGCATTCTTTGTTCCTGCCATAGCTTTCTTCTTCTCATTTCTGTGGGAAAATATGGCCCCTTCAGCTCTTCACAGCCAGCCCCCAGCAACACATTTGAGGAAGCATCAGTGAACCAGGACACAGCTTTGGAATGTTTCGGCTCCACTCTTTAACTTCCTCTTTTGTTCTTTATAACTTCAGTGCCTCCAAATTTCATATTTGGATTGTCCCTTTAAATACTGAAGTTGAGATCACATCATGCAGGCCTCATAACGCATACTGTGGTGGATTGGATGACACACCTCCATGCAAAATGTTAATGAGATGGCTTATTTATGAGGCTATTAACTGATGCATTGAACATTTATCTATATTTCCCCCATCCCCGGCTCCCAGTGCATCTCCCTGATAAAATTGGGGTTATTGATGCAGTAATCCCATCCTATTGAGTATGTACTGCACAATCCAATCTTAATTGAATAGATGCACATTACAACATTAGAAGACATAGATTCCAGTGCATTTGGTGGAAGCTTTGATCAATGAATATATTTTCAAAATGTGTCACTTTCTAAAATGAAAAGAAGTACAGTTCTTTTTTACCTGTCTGTAAAAGATTATTGCCTCATCATTATATCAAATTGAGTATTAATAGAAGATAATTTTAGTTGGCTTTCTAAACTTAGAAGAAGCATGCCATGTGCAGACACATCTCACACTAATTTAGTTAAGCTGAATACCTTCAATACTACTCAAAGGATTATCACTGAGACAAGACCATCTGTTCTCCGGATTGCAATAACTCTTAATACTAACGCAAGGCATTACAGTGCAGAAATGGAATACAGCTACTGATAAGGCGATTAGAGCTTTGTCGTTTTACTGTTTAAACAGTGTTGGGGATGACTAGGCACGAAGATAGTCTACAAAACTCAAGTGTAGTGATTCAGATAAAGGAATCTGGTGTATTCCTTTACTTGTTCCTTTATAAAACAGCTGTACAAAATTGTGGTTAATCTGTAAGCCTGAATGCTGTTCTAATGCTCATTGGATAAGGCACATTTTCACTGACAGTAGATAATCCTGTTTTGCTACTTCAGCCATTAGGTTATGTAGACACAGCTTTAACATCTATGAACTTTTCCCGAGAATAGAGAAAATATAAACGGCTATCTACAAATGAAAATTAAGCCTAAGTGTACCATAAATAAGTGTCCCCTTGTCAATCAAAAGAAGATTACCTGGAGTCCAGGAATATTTCCAACTTTCCTCAATGTGGAGAAGATTCTTCACTCAGGTCAGAGCTCGACAATATGCTGAAGGTTGCCAAGCAACAGAACTCATCCAAATCGAAACCGAGCAAAAAAATGAAGGGCTGCAGCTACTTAAGGTAAATGTTGTGTAAGACCGTTTTAGTAATTCAGCAATATAGGTGCTATCTGCCAGTAACATCTAAATGGTGAGTACATGATGAAGTATTATTTTTGATGTGGCTGCGTCTTTTTATTTGAAGCCAATAAAATTGAAAATCCGCATGATATCTTACATTTACACTTTCAAACCTCTTTGTGATGAATAAATTGAAATATATCCCTTTGTGTACCTGAAAAAGTAAGTCACACTAACTGGACCTTAATAAACTGGCTTAGCAGAAGAGATTAAATTGGTTTGGTTGCTACTCAATGTCATATTTTTCTCCTTTGATATCAAAAATCCAACTAAGAAGTAGTGTCATGCTGATGAAAGTGCAAAGTTAATGTTTGCCTGGGGTTCGCACTATAAGGATTTCTCCTGATTCCAAGCACCTTCATGATTTTTAAAAAATAAATGTTTCTTATTGAATTTTTGAACAAAGTATATTTGCCATTATGTACACAGGAAATATATAGAAGAGGAGGGCACACACACACAAATCACAAAGGGAGAGGAGAAAAGAACAAAAAACAGTAACAACACGGGAGAAGTACAAAATCAAAGAATGTAACTGGTAGGGTATAATGCACCTGCCCAGCCGCAGAAACTCTGTACACTTGGCAAAATTATTTGAACACATAAGTAGGCATCTGTTTGTGGGGGGAGGGTTGATATACATTTGGGTGCCAGAGAGACAATTCCGGAGGGCAATCCTCGAACAGGTCTGGTGCTGGTGTTGCCCCTTGCTCCTCCCAGACAGATTTTGTTGCCGTTGTCATCTCGTGCTCACTTCCGCTTCAGCCGGCCCTTCTGTCTTCCGCCTGTATTCTCCTTTTTCTCTGTTCCTGTGGATGCCAAGTTTGTTAACGTTTCCCTGCCTCCCTCCCACCTACCTCCCTGGCTCTCCTCTATTGTTCCCTGTCTCTTCCCTCTTCCCCCCCCTCTCCATCTCCTCCCCACCCCCCCACCCTCCTCTGTGGTTCGTCTTTCCTTCCTCTTAGATTTAACTGTCCCCCCTCCCCCTGCTCCCGGTCTATCTCCCCCTCTCATGCTTTTGCTGCTTTCCCCTGGTTCTTGGCTGCCCGGCTATTCTTCTGCTTGTTTGTTGGCCACAAACAGGTCTCGGAACAATTGGGTGAATGGCTCCCACGTTCTGTGAAAGCTGTTGTCTGACCCTCGGATGGCGAATTTGATTTTCTCCATTTGGAGAGATTCTGAGAGGTTGGACAGCCAGTCTGCAGCTTTGGGTGGTGCTGCTGACTGCCAGCCGAACATGATTCTACATCGGGCGATCAGGGAGGCAAAGGCAAGGGCGTCCGCCCTCCTCCCCAGGAATAGATCTGGCTGGTCTGAAACCCCAAAGACCGCCACTTTCGGGCATGGCTCCACCCTCACCACTTTGGACATTGCCTCGAAGAAGGCTGTCCAGTACTCCATAAGTCTGGGGCAAGACCAGAACATGTGGGCGTGGTTGGCCGTGCCTCCTTGGCACCGTTCACATCTATCCTCCACCTCCGGGAAGAACCTACTCATACGGGGTCTTGTTAAGTGGGCTCTATGTACCACTTTTAGTTGTGACAGGCTGAGCCTTGCGCACGTGGAGGTGGAGTTGACCCTATGCAGTGCTTAGCTCTAGAGTCCCCACCCTATTTCGATCACCAGGTCCTCCTCCCATTTCATTCTTGTTGCGTCCAGTATGGTGTTGGCCCCTTCTACCAGTCGGTCATACATGTCGCTACAGTTTCCTTTCTCTAGTATGCTTGCGTCCAGTAACTCTTCCAGTAATGTCTGTCGTGGCGGTTGTGGGTAAGTCCTTGTCTCCTTTCGTAGGAAGTTTGTGAGTTGCAGGTACCTTAGCTCGTTCCCCCTGGCTAACTGGAATTTCTCGCCCAGTGTTGCGATTCTGCTGTCCGTGTATTGGTCCCTGACTGTCAATGTCTCCCCGTCCTGTCCCCACCTTTTGAAGGTGGCGTCAGTGAGTGCTGTTGTGAACCTATGGTTGTTGCAGATGGGAGCTTTGTCCGGCATTTAGGTCAGGCCATATTGCTGCCGTAGTTGGTTCCAGGACTGGAGGGTGGCTATCACCACCGGGCTGCTGGAGTGGTTTTTGGGTGGGGATGGGAGCGCCACCGTGGCGAGGGCCCGGAGGGAGGTCCCCTTGCAGGAGGCCTCTTCCGCGCGCACCCACTCGGCATCTGGCTCCTTGATCCATCCCTTTATTCGCTCGGCCATCGCCACCCAGTGGTAGAATTGTAGGTTTGCGAAAGTTAGCCCTCCCCTTGGTTTTGTTTTTTGTAAGACCTTCTTTGGGATCCTAGCATTCTTCCCCCCCCCCATACGAACACCATGATTAGTTTGTCTAGTGCTTTGAAAAAGGCCTTGGGGTGTAGATCGGGATGGATCTGAATGGGAAGAGGTACCTGGGCAACACATTCATTTTGATCATCTGGACTCTCCCCGCGAGGGAGAGTGGGAGTGTGTTCCATCTTTGCAGGTCCTTTTTTACTTCCTCTGTCAGACTGGTGAGGTTCCATTTGTGGATCCCTTTCCAGTCATGGGCTATTTGGATCCCCAGGTAGCGGAATTTGTGTCGGGCTTGTTTAAACGGCAGCCCCGTTAGGGCAGCCCCACCTACTTGGGGGTGTACCGCGAAGATCTCACTTTTGCTCATGTTGAGTTTGTAGCCCGAGAAGACGTCAAACTCTTTCAGGAGCATGATGATTCCATCCATGCTGCTTTGTGGGTCCGAAATGTAGAGGTCATCTGTATAGAGTGAGACTCTGTGCTCTCTGCTGCCCCTTTGGATCCCCCTCCAGCTTTTTGATGCTCTGAGCGCAATTGCTAGTGGCTCGATCGCTAGGGCGAACAGCAGCGGGGACAGTGGGCATCCTTGTCTGGTGCCCCTGTGCAGCTGGAAGTATCGGGAGTTGGTGTTGTTTGACCTTCATGATTTTTATCCAACAAATGTTTCCACTTATTCAGGACTTGTTATTGCTGATCATGATTCCCTTGTGCGTATTTAGACAGTTGTGGAAGATAACCTCGTTAACCCTAGGCCAAGCTTGACATTAATGAACTGAATGAATGTGAAGATTGTAAACTGTTAGCACAGCAGTGAAATAGTTGGATAGTATAGATGAGGGGCTGGATTCTCCCAAAATGGGGCTATGTCCCCACGCCAGCGTAAAATCACTGGTGTTGCACTCCCGCGTTTCCTCCAAAAAAAAACAATTCACTTACCTTCAGGGGACTAGCAGGGACCTGGAGTGATTCTGACAGCTTTAGCTGTGGATACAGGCCCCCGCACTTCCGGTTTCGAGTCCGTGCATGCGCACGGCCACGCCGAACACCAAGGCGGGCTTGGACCACGGAGGCAGCTCTTAAATGTAGCCCATCCCCCCCCCCCCCGATCGGCCGCGCATCCTTGCATCAGACCGGCCCGATCTCCGGCCGCCCATAAGGCCCCCCTCCCCGCCCAACCCGGTGCCCGATCCCCCCACTGAGTCCGCAGTCGCCACACTAGGGGCGTCATTCTTCGACCCTCCGCCGGGTCGGAGAATCACCGGGGGCTGGCGTGAATCCCGCCCCCGCCGGTTGCCGAAGTCTCCGGCACCGGAGATTCGGCGGGGACGGGAATCGCGCCGCGCCGGTTAGCGGGCCCCCCCGCTCGATTCTCCGGCCCGGATGGGCCGAAGTCCCGCCGATAAATTGCCTGTCCCGCCGGCGTGGATTAAACCACCTTTTGAACGGCGGGACAAGGCGGCGTGGGCGGGCTCCGTGGTCCTGGGGGAGGGTGCAGGGCGATCTGGCCCCGGGGCTGGCCCGCGATCGGGGCCCACCGATCCGCGGGCGCGCCTGTGCCGTGGGGGCACTCTTTCCCTTCTGCCTCCGCCACGGTCTCCACCATGGCGGAGGCAGAAGAGACTCCCACCACTGCGCATGCGTGGGAAGCTGTCAGCGGCCGCTGACGCTCCCGCGCGTGCGCCGCCCGGGGATGTCATTTCCGCGCCAGCTGGCGGGGCAACAAAGGCCGTTTCCGCCAGCTGGCGGGGCGGAAATTCCTCCGGCGCCGGCCTAGCCCCTCAATGTTGGGGCTCGGCCCCCAAAGATGCAGAGCATTCCGCACCTTTGGGCCGGCGCGATGCCCGTCTGATTGGCGCCGTTTTGGGCGCCAGTCGGCGGACATCGCGCCGTTTCAGGAGAATTTCGCCCCAGGTTCCCGAACGGTAATAGGTGGTTAGAACACGCCGTCGGGAAGTCGGCCTGTTGGGAACGGAGGATCGCTGGGCGGGCCTCAGGCAATGGCCCCCCAGCCATGCGGAGTCACGGAGAATTCTTGGGTCCCGGAGAATCGCCGGAGCGGCACCGGCCCAATTTCAGCCCAAAAGTTGGTTCTCCGCACCCGCGCCAAACGAGATTTTGGCGCGGGGTTCGGAGAATCCAGCCTGAGATTTTCTGCTCCACACCATGGAGCCAGTGATTATATTGCAAGAACAGAACCATGCTTGCGCTGTCGAACAGTCAGAGGGAATAATGTGCTAATGTGATACGAGCATCGCAAATTGTCCACTGGCCAGGTCTGCAACCAAATCAGTTGACTTTGCATGACAATGCAACAATATGTTATTGAAATCAATGGAAATCGAGGATCAGCAGAGGGCTGCTGCTGCTCTTTACAGCACTCACATTTTTGTTATGTTGAAAGCTATAGACACTTCAGTTTCTTTTCAGGATTTGGCAATTAGAGACCTGAAAAATTGGGCAGCAAGTCAGGGTGGTTCTGCAAGGACTCAAGGAGGTATATAAAATCATTTTGCTTTCTATCCATCATTCAATTTCTGTATTTCTCTATTTGATAACTGAACAGTATTTAATTTATGTTGCTATTTATTGGGTTCACCAGGAATTCATCAGCAAGTTCAGTATGTCCCTGAGCATAAGCTAATATTTACCAGTGGACCACATAGTAAATTGAACACATAAACCTTTTGGAGCATCCTGCTGAACAAATTTATTTTTATTGCTTATGTGCAGTAAATCTTTTCTGCTGATAGAGTCCATCATTTGTTTTGTGTTGTGTTGTGCAGGTATGCACTAGTTTTGTTTTGGTCTATGGGCATTGTGGATTGAGATAGGATGATTTGGCCCGTGGAAGTTCCTTCCTCCAGTATTCTCTCTTAGCTACTGTTTTATTGTACCACATAATTTATGTAAGTCTGCTATGTTTGTGTGTACTATCTTAATTGCTACATTATTGATAACATTCCTCCATGTGACTAAAACATTTTGGCGCATGTATTTAATGATAACTTTCCTTCATGTGTCGTGTGACACTGCTGTACAGTAATATTGCTGATTTACTTCTCTCCTCTTTTCCAATTCATAAAACTACAATTCTTCGTATTTCCAAATTATATTTGAGGGCTGTCCTCATGCAATAAAAATCACACTTGGGTATAATTTTCACCTTCACCTTTGCAGTAATTTAGTATGTGACCACAGTAATCTCGTGGGAGAGGGAGAAGCATGCAGTGCACCTACTTGTCATGGATCGTGCCTGACTTTTATTCCACATATTTTAATTGTTCTACTCAGGATCCACTCCACAGGAGTACTGCTCAGGGAATAACATTTAGCCCAGTTGTGTTCCTCTATCACCCAAGCACTTGCTG
Organism: Scyliorhinus torazame; assembly: GCF_047496885.1. Taxonomy (NCBI): domain Eukaryota; kingdom Metazoa; phylum Chordata; class Chondrichthyes; order Carcharhiniformes; family Scyliorhinidae; genus Scyliorhinus; species Scyliorhinus torazame. The sequence continues at coordinate 130,720,167 of NC_092717.1, read as the reverse complement.
GTTAGGCCACTAATGTTAACTTATGTCTGTGAATGTTCAGCCATTCTTGAGATAATTGGGTCACTCCACAGCTGCATTAGTAAACTTTTCAAAATTGATGCCAGCTAAGTGGCACCTTCGTTGATTGAAATCACTGAGCAATCGTTATTTCAGCAGTCATTATTCGCTCCCAGCTTTTGACTGTCACTAACAAAATCCCAAATTCACAAATTAATGTGTTCATTATGTGAACTGTGATGAAGGAAATGCATTTAGCCAACTTTCCCTAGAGAGAAGAAACAATGGCCCCAAGATACCTCAGGATAATAGATCATGGCCGGGATTTTCTGTTTGGGAGATTATGTTCTCCTACCAGAGGAGAATTACAACTGTTTTGCATTCCTGCTGGGAACACAATTCATGGAGCAATTCAGTATTCCTCGACATGCAAATTTATGCATGGCGAGGAATATGAGGGATTCTCGAGGGAATCCTACTATTGGGCAGTCCACTCAAAATGATGAGTAACTCAAAAGTGCTGTAACCACAATGTTTATAAACATCAACTACATTAAAGGGAGTTAAGTGCTATCAATTTCTAGCTCAGCGTTTCAAAATCACTCAAGCGTCAAATGTGAAAGGGCACGATTGGAATGCACTTAACTTTCTTTGATGTGATTGATGTTTGTAAACATTGTGGTTACAGCACTTTGAGTTACTCATCCATGAAGGAAGGTGAATGAAGCAAGGCTCACAGCTGTTTTGTAGAAGCTGTCAATCACAGATAACTATGAGCAATGAATGAATGGCTTGCAGCTAAAGCATCTGAGGGGTTTAAACACAGGTCATTGCAAGAATGGACACATGGTACTTCCAGGTGAGTGTTACAACTGTACTTTTTTTCATTGCCTGCCCGGACTTCTCTCTAGCTTCCAGACAAGGGTCTCTTTTCTGGGGGGGGGGGTCCCTTTAGTTTGTGGGTCCTGTGGGGAGTCCCAATAGCCAGGCAGTCTCTGGGGGTGTCCCTTTAGTTCGGGGGCCCCTGTGGGAGTCCCTTTAGTTCAGGGGTCTTTTGGGGGTCCCTCTATTTAAGGATCCCTGTGGGGGGTTTCCCTATTGATGGGGTCTCTGTGGGGAGTTCCTTTAGTTAGGGGGTTCCTGGGGGGGGATCTCCGAATTTAGAGGCCGGTGGAGGGTTTCTTTAGTTAGGGGGTGGTGGGGCCTCCCATTTTCGGGGGTCTCTGTGGGAGTGTCTTGGGGGCGGTGGGGGTGGTCTGTTAGGGGAGGGCTGAGCAGGTTGTGCATTGTTGGGGGGGTGGGGGGGCCCTCAGTTGGGCTTTGGAGTTAACTCCTTAAGGGAGCCCACCGTGAGGGCCACCATGTCAGGTTCATGTTTGATGATATCTGTAAGAATCCCCACCCACATGATTCCCGGCCCAGATGACTGGAGAATCATGGGGACCTGGAGGATCTGGTACTGGGCCCGCTAAATTAATGCAATGATCCATTTACATTCTTTAGCATCCTCTCGCTGGAGCACAGGCATGAACCCCGATCCCGCCGCCATCGGGGGGCCAGGGAATAACGGTCGGTTTGGTGCCAGGCGCAAACCTCGATTTCGACCAGATGCCCGATTCTCCGCTCAATCATGATCCGTGTTGCCGATGACGCGGGGCGGAGAATCCAGCCCTATATTTGCAAACTGTTTGCTCACATCCAGCCAAGAGATTAAAAGGTTACATGGGGTACCTTTCAGAATCCAGCATTGAAATGCATCCCTCATAATTTGTTCTGCTTGGTCACGGTGTTGCCATAGAGAAAACAATGCAGAACTATAGACTCCCCAACTTCCCAGGTAATTCAAAAAAGGTGCAAATCTTGTGCATATTTCTTTCGTTTTCAGAGAATGTGTTCTTGTGTATGAATGCATGTAATTTCCAGCAAGCATAAATGAGCTATGATACAAGCTTGACTAATTATCTTAAACTGGTTGTTGGTGTAACTATTAGCGCACTCTAGATTGTTCGGAGAGTGCTGTCAAATCACAGAATCACACCTAACATAGGCATTTTGTTTTGGATTTTGCAAGCATGGGCTAGTTGAATATGGTCTGTATTCTGTCTATTATGAACAATCAAATAAACACGCTGTTTGATTTGATCAGCTGATTGTTTGAACTTACGGCCTACGTACCTGGTATTGCACTGCCAGTGAAACTCATACACAAGTTTACTCAATTTTATGGCAGGCAGAACATCTTTTTGGACTGATGGCAGCATCCAGTAAGTGGGAAATACCATTGTGTAGCCACTTCCTTGTAGCAGCATGAAATGGCTTGCTCAATCTGTATGTAGGCCATATGTCCCAAAGTTTGAAACAAAGGGGACCACTGGAATATAGGAGAGGAGGAGGCCATTCAGCCCATTGAATTGCTCAGTAATTCAAACAGATTATGGCGGATCACCTATCTCTCTGCCATTTTTCAACTATCCTCATATCCCTTGATCACATGTCTTGAACATGTTCAGTGATTGAGCTGTCTCAGTTTTCTGGGATAGAAACTTCCAAAGATTCACCACCTTCTGAGTGAAGAAATCCCTTCCCATCTCAGCCTTCAATTACATGTCCCTTATTCTGAGGCCTTGTCCTCTAGTTCGGGACTCACCAGCATGGGAACACATCCTAGCCACATCTACTCTGTCAAGCCCTGTAAAAAGTTTATAAGTTTTAATGAGATCACCTCTCATTCTTCAAAACATTAGGGAATACAGGCTCAGTTCCCTCGATCTCTCCTCATAATACAATCCTGCTGTCCCAAAGATTAGTCTGATTGCACCCGCTCAATGGCAAGTATATTCTTCCTTAGGTAAGGAGACCAAACTGTAAATAATATTCCAGGTGAGGTCTCGGCAAGGGTCTATACAACTGCAGCAAGACATCTTTACCACTATGCAAAAATTCCCTTGCGATGAACGCTAACATGCCATTTGCCTTTCTAATTGCTTGCTGAAACTGCATGATAATGTTCAGTGACTCATAATCAAAGATGCCCAGATCCCTTTGAACATTAATTCTTTGCTACCTCTCAACATTTAAGAAACACTCTGTCATTCTGTCTTTGCTAGCAAATGAATAACTTCACAGTTATTCACATTATACTTCATCTGCCCTGTTCTTGCCCACTTACTTAGCCTGTCCAAATCCACTTGAAGCCTTCTTGCATTCTTCTCACAGCTTACATTCCCACCCAGTTTTGTGTCATCAGCAAATTTGGAAAAATTACATATGGGCCCCACATCCACATCCTTTATATAAATTGGAAGCAGCTGTGGCCCCAGCACAGATCCTTGTGGAACCCATGAGTAACAACCTGACAACCTGAGAATGATCCGATTATTCCTCTCTGTTTTTTGACTATTACCCAATTTTGTTTTTTAAATTTAGAGTACCCAATTAATTTATTTCCAATTAAGGGGCAAATAAGCGTGGCCAATCCACCTACCTTGCACATCTTTGGGTTGTGGGGGCGAAACCCATGCAAACATGGGGAGAATGTGCAAACAGTGACCCAGAGCTGGGATCAAACCTGGAACCTCGGCGCCGTGAGGCAGCAGTGCTAACCACTGCGCCACCGTGCTGCCCAACTTTCTTAATCCATACCAATATATTACCCTGTTTACTGATCGAACTGATCGAATCAATCAGCATGTTCCTTTAATTTTGTCATAACAGGCAGAGTACTGACCATACTCAACCAGCCCATGCTTGCAAAACCCAAGACAAAACATGTACTGTTAGATATGAATCCACATTTGGGCAGCACGTGATGAACAACCCTGATTGCGTTACTATATACAATAAGAATACATTTTAGATAATCAGTCAAGCTCATACCGTGGATTTTTTACCTTTGCTATAAGTGATATACAGGTCTTCATTCTCGGCAGACAAAAAGAATGTGTTCAGGTCTTACACCGTTTTTGAATTAGCTGGGGGACAAAGAAGGTCATAGATAGGTTACAGGGTGGGGAAGATAAATTAACAGGCCTGATTCAGCGACCGCATTGCGCCAGGCATGGATCCGGGCACAATGGGTGAATTGCGCGCGAGCCCTCAATCTGTCTCTGCGCCGGGTGCGAAACCTCGTAAGAGTCACTCAACTTGCTCCACCTAGCAGGATCTAGATCCCGCCCTTGCTGGGTGAGATCCAGATCTGAATATTTAAATGTGCCTTACAGCTTATTTAAACATCTGGATGCCAGATTCACCCAGAGCCCAGGACTCACTGGCCTCGCCTGGGAGACCTCACCACGGCAACATTTAGTACTGGTCCACACAAATGTGGACCAGTCGGAATGGCATCTGAAGTGGTCATCCAGGCCATTGGAGGCCACCAGGTGGTCAGGTACAGGGCAGGATGGTACCCTGGCACTCCCACTGCCACCTGGCAACCTGGCAGTGCCACCCGGGCACCTGCCTGGGTGCCACTGACAGGGTGTCAGGGGCACTGCCCGAGTGCAGGCTGGCAGTGTCAGGGTTCCCAGGATGATAAATTGGCACTACCAGGGGTCTGGCCCGGGGTGTGGCCTAACCAGCTAGAGGGGGTATGGGGGGGTTATTGGGGGCCTCCCCAAGGTTGGGATGGTGAGGGTATATCAAAAGAGCTTGGGGACCTGAAAGCATGGAGGGGTTGTTGGAGGAAGATCGGAGCAGTCTACCAAAATCAAATTGCCCTAAGGGCGGCCTTGGCAGGGAGAAACTCCCCAAGGCCACAAAAAAAGGCAAAGTACCGTTGTATCGTGCGGTGTTTCTCGACGCGGCAGCCACCGAAGAACACTCCACCAAACGCGGCATTCAGCAGACGGCCACTCGAGTCGGCTGAATCACTCTCAACTAAAGTGTCATGGAACACAAGATAGTGCTAATCCACAAAACATTGATCCGGAGTAGGTGTTAATAGCAATCAAGAACAAAAGGCGGGATTCTCTGAAAAAGGGGCTATGTCCCCACGCCGGCGGGAAAACCGGCGCCAACCACTCCGGCGTCAACAGCCCCCGAAAGTGAGGAATTCTCCAATTTCTCGGGGGCTAGGTTGACGCCAGAGTGGTTGGCGCCGCTCCAGCGCCTGGCATGCACAGACCAGCAGCCGCATTTCCGCGCATGCGCGGGGGTTCTGTTCTCCGCACCGGGCCCCGGGCAATATGATGGAGCCCTACAAGGGCCCAGCGCGGAGGAAAGAAGGTCCCCACGGAATCAGCCCGCCCCCAGGTTCGGTAGGCCCCGATCGTGGGGCAGGCCACTGTGGGACCCCCCCTGGGGTCGGATCCCCCCACGAAATCTCCAGGACTGCCCCCGCACACTTACCTGCCAGGTCCCGCCATGTGTGAGGTGAGTTATTCACGCCAGCGGGACTAAGCAAAACTGGACGGCCACTCGGCCCATCGGGGCCCGGAGAATCACCGGGAGGGGGGCGCTTTCAACGGCCCCCGACTGGCATGGCGGGAATCCTGGCGGCGCCCGGAAAATGGCGCCGGAGAATAGAGCAACCGGCGTCTGGGCGGGATTCATGCTTCCCCCCGGGGATTCTCCGACCCGGCGCAGGGTCAGAGAATCCCGGCCAAGGTGTCAGGAAGTAGCCCGACACATGAATCTGGAATCCACCTTGAAAATCCAGCCCATTCTCTTTGTGTCCTCTCTATCAAAACATTGCTGATTCTCCATTAGGTCACCCCTTAACCTTCTTTCTCCAAGAGAGAAGAGATCCACCCGCTCATTGCTTTCCTGATACAATAACCCATGCATATCTGGTATCTTTGTAAATTTTCACAGTACCCTCTCCATATATGCTTTTTATAATATGGGGATAAGACTTGCAACCAGTACTCTAAGTATAGCTTAACTATGGTTTGATAGAGTTTTAACATAACTTTACTATTTTTTAATTCTACTCCTATCGAAAAACATAATGATTTGTTTTTTATGGCCTTGCTAACCTGTGGTGCAACTTTTAGCGATCGATGTACTTTGAAATCCCTTTGTTCCTTTGACCTACCTAGATGTTCAGTTTGCAAATAATAAATAATCTCCCTCTTCCTCCTGCCAAAATGCACTGCCTCACATTTACCTGTGCTGAACTTTTTGCCAATTATTTGTCCGTTCTGCAAGGTTTTCAAGATCATCCTATGATTTGTTGCTGTCCTCCTCCATACTGACTATTCCCCCAGTTTGTCTTCCACAAATTTAGAAATTGTGAGCGGGTTTTTATGGAGCCTGCAAGACCAGGCATTAGGAGGGATGAATTCATTCAGCCGGATGCAAAATACTAATTTCCTGACAATGGGTTGAGATGAAGAGATAAAGTCAGTAGCATGTCAGTGGTGAGTTGAACATTACGCCAGCCTGTGGTGGGTTCATATTCGCAATATATTTACATGGCATGATACTCATTATCATGAAATAGGTTTTAATACAGTCCTACCAATGGAATAAAGTAATTGGCACATGAGAATCTTATGGCCCCGGTTCATGATCATTTAAAGGTGGCATGCACCAGTTTCGCTCAGTTGCCTGGACAGCTAGTTCATGATGAAGAGTGAGGCCAGCAGTGCGGATTCAATTCCTGTATCGGCTGAGATTATTCATGAAGACCCCGCCTTCTCAACCTTGCCCCTTGCCTGAGGTTTGGTGATCCTCAGGTTAAACGACCACTGGTCAGCTCTCACCCTTAAAGGGGAAATTGTCATCTGGGACTATGGCGACTTTACTTACTGCACCAATCAGCCTTGCGTACGATTTTCCTTGTTAAATTCTGCAGCATACGGGAGGGGTGCAGAAAAATGACAGGGGGCTCAGAACCAGCAAGGATGAGTCTGTCGTGAGATGGGCGTTGGTGTGGCCTTGGCAGCATGGAGGAATGGAAGATGGATCCAAGGGACGACAGATGTTTCGATCAGGTGCATGGAGGGGCAAAGTGCAAAGGGCCTGATGTCCTAGGTGTGGTGGGAACAGTCTGTCAAGATCAGAATCTGAGGGGCATAAAGGAGGGTCAGTATTTTCCATATGTAGGTCCATCTCAGGGTGTTGGCTGGAAAAGTCAGTCAAAGTCAGGGGGAGGTTGATTTGACAGGCAGGTAGGCTAGGATAACCAAAGGCCCTGTAGGGGGGGGGGGGGGGCGTCACGGGGTCTAACAAAACTCGAAAGATGCTGCTGACAGCGTCTAGGATCAAAGAGGGAATGACAATGGGATGGGTGTAGGCACATGGGAAGAGCTGACATGTACAGTTGCAGGGTGACAAGGTCCAGGATAATGGGAGAGGTTGAAGGGTTATCGAGGGAAGGCGTAATATGATGTTGGGAGGATCAAGCATGAAGGTGACAGGCAGGAGAGTGTAGCTTTAAACATAAACATTTACACTGGCCAATTTTGCAATGTCTCCAGAAATACATGCAGTGCCAGGATTGGAGATCAAAAGGGACCCAATCTGTGGTGGGAAAACAATGAAAGCAGTTGAAATTTTCACTGCTGATTAGTTCTACAAGTGGCATCCATGGACACACATATTCTCCCATCACCGTCTGCCTTCTTCACACAGTTCAATTGCTGGAATACCAATGGGTCTCATAATCGACAGAAGAGAACTCTTGTCGGTCAACAACAGTGGCTGCAACACCAGCAGCAGGCAGCACCAGAGGGAAAGGCTGTCCAAGATGCAGCCATCCAGGAAAGTTGGATTTCAAAAGAGAAAACCTTGCTTGACCAATCTCGTTGAACTTTTGAGGAAATAACAGAGAATAGCCAATGGTAATGTAGTAGATGTCATTTATCTGGATTTTCAAAGGGCATTTGGCAACTTTGTATAGCTCTTTTATAGACTAGCAGTAACTGCAGCATTGATAGCTGACAACAGCTGACAACATAGCTGCTGCTAAATTGCACGCGTTTTGCATGCAACCTTCTGGCACTTAGCATTTTCTTTGGTCATCGTGGATAATGGGAAAAAGAGAGCAAGTGGTGCACAGTTCCAGTTACAACAGGATGGCACCCTGTTGATAAAATCCTGCCCATGTGTTTTTGATTCCAAAGTCCAAAGCTTTAATACGTATTATGAACAGCAGCGATCCCAAAACTGATCCTTGTGGAACATTACTTTCCACCTTCTGTTCCTCTGAATAGCTATCCTTTATACGCACTCTCTGTTTTCTGTCTTGAAGGCTGTATACAGTCCTTTCTGCCTCTTCTGCCCTGACACCACAAATTGTGACATTATTTATTAATCTTTTGTTGTGCACCATATCGAAGGCCCTTTGAAAATCCAGATAAATTACATCGACAACATTACCATTGGCTATTCTCTGCTATTTCCTCAAAAGTTCAACACGATTGGTCAAGTAAGGATTTCCCTTTTGAAATCCATGCAGACTATTCATTATTATATGTTTCATTTCTAGATTTCTTCTATTCTCTCCTTTATTAAGGATTCCATTATACTTCATACCGTTAATGGTAATCTGGCTGGTCTATTATTTGCTGGACAATTTTTGTCCCCTTTCTTAAATATAGCAATTACATTAGCCTGTCCTCTGTCCACCTTTTTTCTAATGAATCGTTAAATATGAGTAGTAATGCTTCAACTATGTATTCCCTAGATTATTTTAAAATCCCCGGATGCAATCCATCCAGCCCAGGGTTTATAAAAATCCTTTTTGAGTTTGTTTAGTGTATTTAACACATTCTTTTTTATTTTATCTGAACTTATCCTCTGACTCATTTCATGATTCAATACCATCACGGCGCCGAGGTCCCAGGTTCGATCCCGGCTCTGGGTCACTGTCCGTGTGGAGTTTGCACATTCTCGCCGTGTTTGCGTGGGTTTCGCCCCCACAACCCAAAAGATGTGCAGGGTAGGTGAATTGGTCATGCTAAATTACCTCTTAATTGGAAAAATATGAATTGGGTATTCTAAAATTAAAAAAAAAAATGATTCAATACCATGTCTACCCATTTTACCTTCCATGTAAATATTAAAGGAAAATAATTATTTAACATTTCTACCATCTCTCTACCCTCACCTGTCCCATTACCACAGCTTTTCCTTTTTAATTGAACTGCCTGTCAAATATTTCTCCATTTTGTTTTAGGTTTCTTGATCATTTCATTTCATTTCATAGTTCCTCTTGCCATCCAAACTTTTTTGACTTACCTCCTAACCTCTTTGTTTTCTCTTTTATCATACACTGGTCTCTGTGTACTTTATGTAAACCTCTATCCTAATCTTCAATTGTTCCTTATGTCTTTATTAATCAATGGAGTCTCACCAATGTTTATTTTGTTATTTACTTTTAGCAGAACGTATTTTTCCTGAACTCTGTGAAAGCCCATTTTAAATGTATCCATTGTTGTTCTCCCATAGGGAATCTTCCCATGTTCAGCTATCCACATATGGGGCATCATTCTCCGACCCCCCGCCGGGTCGGAGAATGGCCGTTGGCCGCCGTGAATCCCGCCCCCGCCGAAGTCTCCGCTCCCGGAGATTGGGCGGGGGCGGGAATCCGGCCGCGCCGGTTGGCGGGACCCCCCGCTGGATTCTCCGGCCCGGATGGGCCGAAGTCCCGCCCAGGAATTGCCTGTCCCGCCGACGTAAATCAAACCTGGTATTTACCGGCGGGACCAGGCGGCGTGGGCGGGCTCCGGGGTCCTGGGGGGGGCGCGGGGCGATCTGACCTCGGGGGGTGCCCCACGGTTAATATCAAGGGTCGTTGAAATCTTCAATGATTATTATTCTGTCTTTTTCACTCAATTCCCTAATTTGTCTGTATATTTCTTTCTCCACCTCCCTTCCACGATTTGTTGGTCTGTGGACCACACATATCAGTGTGATTGATCCGGCATCCTCTTTATCTCTCTCCATCTGGATCCTGTTTTGTTTTCTGATAGTTGCATCACTTTTTTCTATTGTCACTACGTTGTCCTGAATAGTTACAGCTATACCATTTCCAATTTTTCCCTCCCTATCTTTTCTAAATGTGTTATGCTCGGTATTGTTTAATTCCTAATCCTGATTTTCCTCAATTTCTCAATAATTCTTGCTATTAGTCTGTTTCCTCCCTATGTGTGATTACCTCCAACTCCCAGTTTTATTATGGACAATGTATGCATTGTGCAAACATTTCAACTGATTTTTAAGAGGATTTTCTCACTTTATTTTAACCATGGGCGGGGTTCTCTGATCGCTGACGCCGAAAACGCGTTCGGCGATCGGCCAGAGAATACCCGTTTCCGATCAAATCGAGGGCGACGCCGCTTTCACGATGCAGAGTACGCCACGCACTGAATCTACGGCCTCAGGACGTTGCCTGAGGCCCATCCCCGATGCTCCGCCTCAGACCGGCCAATATCCCGACAGCGTAGGTCTCTCATGGTCTCACCCGTCGGGAACTTGATGGGTCGGCTGCGGACTCAGTCCAGCGCCGCCACAGGCGGGAGAGGGCCGATCCGCGGGCAAGGGGGACTTTGTCAGGGACTGGGAGCACTGTTGCCGAGTGGTCCGGGGCTCGCGAGCCGGCCAAAGGGGGGGGCACTATTTTGCAGGCCGGGTCCGCACGCGGCCGGTGCCATGATGTTCAGCACGGACGCTGCAGGCCGCCGCCGTGCGCATGCAAGGTCAGGGACCCGGCATTCTCTGGGCCGTATCGGCAGCTAGAGCCGGGTGCTTTACGCTGCTTGGCTGCCAGCCCTGAGCCAAACGGAGGATCGATGGCCGTTTTGCGCCGCATTTTCGGGGGTAAAATGCCACCGTTCCCATGCTGGCGTGAGGACATAGCCTCACTAACGGCGAATCGAGCCCCATATTTTTAGGCTCCTGTTCCATTTATCTACTGATTTCCCTGTCATCGATATTCCCATTTACTTTACTCTTTCCTATGCTCTCCTACCCTGTTCTGATTTCATTTAGGCTGCTTATGTTTCTTGTAGATCCCTCCTGCCATTTTCCTAGTTTAAATCTTTTGCCACCTCTCTATTACCATGACATAGAGCTCATCCCATCGGTACAGTTCCTTCCTGTCCCTAAAATGGTGCTCGTGTGCCATGAAGAGGAATCCCTCTTTCCCACACAGTTCTTCAATCATATATTAATTCTCCTGATCTGTCTGCTCCTGTGAAAATTTGCACATGATTCAGGCAATGATCCAGAGATCGGTACCCTTTAATTCCTATTTTATAGTTTAGCGCCTTACTCTTGATATTCTTTCAGCAGGACCACCTCCCTGTTCCTATGGATACGATCTGCCCGAATGGGAATAGAGACCCGCAGAAACTGCGTTTAGCAGGGTGTTTCCTAGCGCTTGGAGCACTGAGAAACACCGTGCTAATTAACTCCCAATTGGGTAGATACAGGGCCTCATCGGTAAACACCCCGATGACGCCGCACTTAGCCCTGTTTTCTGCATAGATGAGCTCCGCTCGCCAGAACTCCTCAGTCCAGAAGGAGATTGAGACGCCATTTTTATGTGATGTCCCAATCTCTTGACCCCCCCCCCAATGTAACTCACACCCCAAAATCCCTAAATCACCTATAAGGGGGTCCTCAGGCCCTCCACCCACAACCCCCCACACTTGCGCACTTTACTCCTGGGCCCGATTTGCAGTATGGGAAAAATGATAGCTTGACATCTTGGCTGTGCCAGCCTGGCACCCAGGTAGCTCTGCAAGGGTGTCAAGCTGGCATTGCTAGGCTGCCTGGGTGGCACCAGCAGTGCCAGGGTGCCACCCTGCTCAGAGGGGAAGCACCTCGGGGCCTCCGATCCCTGGGAGACCCCCACGAGTGCTGCTCCATCAGGTCCTTGATTGTGGTGACCAGACTGAACGGCAGTCATCCACGATCTCCAAGGCGATAGGGTTAGATCCCATCGCATTGGGTCGATCGTGGGAGTGAATATCAGAGTGAGACTAGCTATCTCACTCTAATATGCAGATTTGCCAAAACGTTATCTGCCTACAATGGGCGGGATTCACATCGCAATATCTCGCGAGATTGCGTTAGATCTCGCGAGGCGTGGTGAGCTGGGTAGATCCCGGAAGAGGGATCTTCTGGCATTTCCTGGCCGCATTGCACTGCGCCGTGCTGCCTTTCAGGCATAATGCGGCCGGTAGATTGCGCCTATGTATCTAGGTAGTTGATGCCTGTGTCCACATACATCCGGCAAGGTTGCTGGGAGGCAGGAACTTAGTGGGTTTTGACCCAATGCCTTTAATTTCAGTCAGCTAAAATAAGCAAAATACTGTGGATGCTGGAATCTGAAACAAAAATTCAGCAGATCTGTCAGCACCTAGAGGGAGGGAAAACACTGTTAGCATTTCAAGTCCATTTGGCTCTTCATCAAAACTAAAGGGAGGGAGAAATGCATTGTATTTAAACTGTAGCTGTGAGAGATTGCAACAAGATGTAGCAACCTTAAGTACAAAAGTGATTACCTCGTTTGGGAGGGAGGGGGGGGAGAGGAGAAAGAGAGGGCTATTGAATTGTGACAATTAATGTATTTGGTATTTTAAAAAAGGTGGTTAAGATGGAGAGAAAAGGTCACAGTCTAAAGTTGTTGAACGCAATTTTGTGTCCTGAGGCCTTTAATGTGCCTAATCGGAAAATGAGATGCTGCTCCTCCAATTTGCATTGGGCATCACTGGAGCATTGCAGCAGGCCAAGGACGGACACATAGGCATGAGAGCAAGGTGCTTGTTATGTTCTGTGTTGTGGCCATGGTAAGGATGCACACAGAACGTCTAGTTCTTTGGCTAGTAAGATAGTTTATTGACAAAATGAACACGAGGAAAGATATCTAACGAAATATAATGCAAATGGTAACGAATAATTGAATTCTCCTGGAGCTACTTCTAATACGACTGTCCTCCAGTACAACTTACTACCAACTGCCCGATCTCTGCAGTCACATGGTGGATCTCTGTCCCCACCTGCTGATCAGAGGTTGTATATCTAACTTGTCATGGGAGTGTCCTTTTAAGAAATGTGTGTTTATCAAATGGCTTCAGTGATGTCATTGTGTGGGTGGAGCTGGGCTGTAGCTCTGGCTTTTACTTTCGTTTTGAGCTGGAAGCTCTCTGTGGCTCTGAGTTTTACTTTCGGTTTATACAGTTGGAAGTTGAATTCAGACAAAGAAGGCATCTCTTCTCTCTCTCTGCATGCTAAAATGTGTCCAGATCACTTGATAATTTAAAAGTGATACCTGTTTTCTGTAAAGAATTCAAACCTACTGTTTTGGTAAAAAAGGTTTGTCTGGTTTACTGGATGTTGTTATCAAATTGAAACAGTTGAAAGGGAAGTTATTAAGGGTTATATATAGAGAGATCAGTAGCTGTGTGGGTATTTATGTTTGTAGTTGATAAAAATGCTTACTGTGTGTGTTTATAGAAATGTTAACTGAATTTGTAGAATAAACTTTGTTTTTGATTGAAAGTGCTTAAGGCCTCTGTTGAATAACACCTGAAAGGTAGGCCCTTATGCTCTTCATAACCAAAATCTATAAACAGTTGTGGGTCAGGTGAACTCCAAAATATACTTTGGTGTTCTATAAACCCTGGTCCATAACAAACTATATACATTACTATACATATGCATATCATCACAGTGCTGAGTTAAAATGGTGAACAAGAGGAAGGGGGAGGGCTGAGGACAGAGGTGCAGGAATTAGGTCGAACCCGGTTAAGTGCCCTTTTAACCACAGATGGATAGAAACCTCGGTTAAGGAAAAAACAGACAGGCGGTGTGGTGGCCCAGTGGTTAGCACTGCTGCCTATGGTGCTGAGGACCCGGGTTCGATTCCTGACCCCGGGTCACTGACCGTGTGGAGTTTGTACATTCTCCCCGTGTCTGCGTGTGTTTCACCCCCACAACCCAAAGATGTGCAGGGTAGGTGAATTGGCCATGCTATATTGCCCCTGCATTGGAAAAGATAATTGGGTACTCTAAATTTATCAAAAAAAAGGAAAATAACAGACATGTCAGAAGCACCATTTCCAAAGGTGGCATCATCAGAACAGATGCAATAAAGGTGGAAAAACTGGGAGAATGGGATAGAGTTCTTACAGGAAGCCGGGGAAGAAGAGTTGTAGTCGAGGTCGCTGTGGGAGTCAGTGGGTTTGTAATGAATATTGGTGGTCAGTCTATCGCCAGCAATGGAGACAGAGGTTAAAGGAGGGAAGGGACGAGTCGGAGATGGATCATGTAATGCTGAGTGTGGGTGGGAATTGGAAGCAAACTTGTTAATATTTTCCAGGCCCAGCCGAGAGCATGAAGTGGCACCAATGCAGTCATCAATGTAATGGAAAAAGAGTTCCAGGAGCAGGCCCGAGCAGGACTGAACCAAAGAGTGTTCCACATAACTGACAAAAAGATAGCCATAACTGGGAATCATGCAGGTACCTCTAGCCACACATTCTATTTGCAGAAAGTGAGACAAATTAAAGGAGAAATTATTTAGTGCCGGAACAGGTTCAGCCAGGTGGAGGAGAGTGGTGATGGACGGGGATTGTTCGGACTTTCACTCAAGGAAGTGGAGAAGTCTCAATTTCAATCAAAACTGTTTCTGTTGTACCAGGAAGTTTCCTCCCATTGTCACACTGACCACCTCGTTCCTCGTTAGCTTACCCCTTTGTCTTTTTTGGTTCATATTTCTCCACAAGGCAAAGCCAAATAAAAACAGAGATTGTGTGGAATTTAATGGTTGCAGCGGGAAGTCCACCAGTTGCAAAAACAGGTGACAATCCCATCATACACATTTTCGTCAGGCCTCCTGATTCATGTGAGGGGAAATTTCCCCCAGAAAGCCTAGTATGAGGCAGATCTCCTGACCCCAAGAGTTGCCAGCCAATCAGAGGCTGGCAGCTCTCCAGTCCCGGCAGCACCAACGGGAGTGGTGGCCACATCTGACATTGCAACGTGGCCGGGGCAGAGGATGAGTGTTGTGGTCCGAGGAGTAAGGTGATTGGGGTGGCTTAAGTGGCTCTTCAATATCCTCAATTGTCTTCTGGGTGGAATGGCTGTCCTCGAGCCTTCCCACCCTGGACTTAATCAGAGGGTGACAGGAAGTGCTGAGACCTCCACTCCACACCTTCCCGTCCATTCACACGGCCCCCATACTTCAGAAACCGCGGGGGGGGGGGGGGCATAAAAATCTGCCCATTGTTTTCACCTTCAACAACACCATTATTTGTTTATGTAGTTAAAATCGTAATTATAACCTGAATTATGCAGAACCCAATTTTGTGGAAATTCTAATTTTTACAAGCTTTTACATTGTCTACATCCCTTGTGGCTGAGAATACGTTTTCCATGGCAACAAATGAATCAGCAGCCACACTGGAAGTATATATAATGTGCTGTGGATGGGGTTGGATGTGGCCGTGGAATTACAGCATTTCAGTTCAGACTGGGGTGAAATCAATCAGGAAGTAATGTTACTGCATAGTTTTGACAGTTGCTTGATTAATACAATTTATTTATGTCGTTTTTCATATACACTGCTGTAGATTTTTCTTCTGATACAGGCTAAGCCTGCAATTATAAGTAATTGTAGTAAGTTTGAGGTAGATATCCTGACCCCCAAGAGTTGCCAGCCAATCAGAGGCTGATTAGTAAGTTTGCGGACGACACAAAGGTTGGTGGAATTGCGGACAGCGATGAGGACTGTCAGAGGATACAGCAGGATTTAGATCATTTGGAGACTTGGGTGGAGAGATGGCAGATGGAGTTTAATCCGGACAAATGTGTGATAATGCATTTTGGAAGGTCTAAAATAGGTCGGGAATATACAGTGAATGGTGTAACCCTCAAGAGTATTGACAGTCAGAGAGATCTAGGTGTACAGGTCCACAGGTCACTGAAAGTTAAAACACAGGTGGCAAAGGTAGTACAGAAGGCATACCTTCGCTGGCTTTTAAAGCAGACCAAGGCAGACCAGCAGCACGGTTCAATTCCCGTACCAGCCTCCCCGAACAGGCGCCGGAATGTGGCAACTAGGGGCTTTTCACAGTAACTTCATTTGAAGCCTACTTGTGACAATAAGCGATTTTCATTTCATTTCATTTTCATACCGAATGCTTGCCTTCATTGGCCGGGGCATTGAGTATAAAAATTGGCAAGTCATGTTGCAGCTGTTTAGAGCCTTAGTTAGGCCACAATTGGAGTACAGTGTTCAATTCTGGTCACCACACTACCAGAAGGATGTGGAGGCTTTGGAGAGCGTGCAGAAGAGATTTACTAGGATGTTGCCTGGTATGGAAGGCATTAGCTATGAGGACAGGTTGAATAAACTCGGTTTGTTCTCACTGGAATGACGGAGGTTGAGGGGTGACCTGATAGAGGTCTACAAAATTGTGAGGGGCATAGACAGAGTGGATATTCAGAGGCTTTTTCCCAGGGTAGAGGGGTCAATTACTAGGGGACATAAGTTTAAGGTGCGAGGGGCAAGATTTAGAGAAGATGTATGAGGCAAGTTTTTTAAACAGAGGGTAGTGGGTGCCTGGAACTCGCTGCCGGAGGAGGTGGTGGAAGCAGGGATGATAATGACGTTCAAGGGGCATCTTGACAAATACATGAATAGAATGGGAATAGAGGGATACGGACCCCGGAAGTGTCGAAGATTTTAGTTTAGACGGGCAGTATGGTGGCACAGGCTTGGAGGGCTGAAGGGCATGTTCCTGTGCTGTACTTTTCTTTGTTCGTTGTTTGTTGTTCGATAAGTGCTGAGTAACTGAAATATCCCGTAGAACTGAAATATGCGGTTAGAAATGGAACCATAATCGAATCGGACACAATCCCAATGCATTGGTGCCTATTGCGGCTGGTGATAGGACCAATGCACCTGGCACATTCCACAGTTGCTGCCAGATGTGCTGAGCATTTTCTGGTTTTGTTCCAATACACCTGAGGAATAGTGAAGGAAATTCTCATGATTATAGTCAGATATTTATTCATTTATCCCTTTCTTTCCTTTGCAGCTTTCAAAAATATAAATCTCAAGCATTTAACAAAGTGCCTAGCTGTGAATTAAAAATTATGAAATATTATAAAATAGAATGTATAGAATCTTTTAATCTGCATTTACTTCAAAAAATGTATTCTCCTTCATTTTGTTGACAATGGTGCCTTTTTATAAATATTCAATGAATAGATTAACAAAATAAGGAAACTGTTATGACCCTCTAAGTAGCCAAACCCTACACAACATACGGTTCCCTCCTACACCTTGGAGTACAAGTTCCCCAGGTGATCTGAGGGGGCAGAGCCTCCCCCTAATTGGAGGAACCCCACAGGATATAAACCCCGATCTCGGAGCAGATCGCAGAGTGTGACCATGCAGGGAGAGGAGTAGAGTAATTATTGTATTGTAAGTAGTAAGTAAACCAAGTTGTATCCTGCCTACCTGGCCTCATGTGGAATCCGTGCCTTCGGTCTGAACAGAAACACATTTAGTTTTATCGCCATTTGGCAGTACAGAACTTGAGTGTTGTTGAAAAAGAGACATGTTGAGGTTTTTGTCTTGCACACATCAGCATCCTTTGCAAAAACACCGATCGTAAAGGGAACAATGATGTGAAAGGAGTGCTGACTGGTTGGTAAGTGGACTGGTGGGAGGTGTTACATTGGAGAATGCACTAAGCGACAGTTAACTGCCCAACTTTGGTTTAAATTCAAACCAGGAAGGCTGATCTGATCAGTCAGGGCCCTGTGTGTGAATATATGTAAATTCTAGTATGCTCATACTGTGGCTTACTCATGCTCGGAGCTCCATATATTAGTACAAGGACCCTCTCCTTTGCAGATAGCAGGAGCATGCCCACACATTGCACATTTTCCAACGAAACAAACATTTGGTGGACAGTGATTTCCCTGGTTCCTTCGCCATGGCAATGCCTTGACCAATTAGTATTGCCCTGCCTGGTTTGACTTTGAACAACAGTTTGGCAGTTAACTGTCCCCTGATGCATTCCCCATGGTGATGCCTCTACCAATCAGAGTCTATTTTCTAGCCAGTCAACAGTCTCTTCTCACGCAGTCAAAATTGTTCCATTTACGATTGGTATTCTGGCAAAATGCCCTAGTGAGCACAAGACAACAATCTTCAACAGCATGCCTCTTTTTTCAGCAATACA
Organism: Scyliorhinus torazame; assembly: GCF_047496885.1. Classification (NCBI taxonomy): domain Eukaryota; kingdom Metazoa; phylum Chordata; class Chondrichthyes; order Carcharhiniformes; family Scyliorhinidae; genus Scyliorhinus; species Scyliorhinus torazame. Next base: position 130,702,021 of record NC_092717.1, on the reverse strand, counting down.
TTTAATGTTCTCCTTTATAATTTTGTAAGTCACTGAACCCTCCAAGGACACATTTTATAGCTGCTAAAACAATTTCCTTAGGGTATATAATAATGCCTAAAATGCCAGCTTCACACTGTTTCAAAATACTTTGGTATTCCAGTTTTGACTGTCAGTCATATCAATATAGTCATGAGTCAGTTTAAGTATTATTGACTGACCGTTCCAATTTGACTTGATCTAGTTTTATTAGCTTCTCAAAAATGTAATGTAAAACATCAACACACAAAAATACCGTGGATTGTGCAGCCTTGGTTCAGCACACAATAAGAATTATTTACTGCAGCAGAAACCAAAAGGAAAAATCACAGTTTATTGCAGACTGCGACTGCAAACTTCCTGGGCGAAATTCTCCGTTACCGGCGGAAAGTCCGCCGATCGGCGCAAAAAACGGCGCAAATCCCACTTGCGTCACGTCATAAAAATGGGACGATAGTCTCCGGCCCAAAATGGGCTAGCAGCGACGTAACGAGATCCGCGCTTGCGCAGTGGTTCACGCCGTGCAGCGTCATACGCGCTGCACGGCGTGACGGCTCATAAGGCTGCGCTGCTCCCTCCCACCCGACCGGAACACCCGACCGCAACACCCGACTGGATGACTGGCCGTCGCTCAGCCCCGAGGTTCGAGTCACGCGATGTGGAAGCGCTCCTGGACGCGGTGGAGCAGAGGAGGGACGCCCTGTGTCCCGGGCACGGCCGCAGAGTTGCCCCACGCCACAGCCGGCGTCTGTGGAGGGAAGTGGCAGAGGCCGTCACCGCTGTGGCCCTGACACCACGGACAGGCACCCAGTGCCACAAGAAGGTGAACGACCTCGTCAGAGCAGGCAGGGTGAGCCTCCCCCATATCCCCCCTCCCCCATATCCCCCCCTCCCCCATATCCCCCATATCCCCCCTCCCCCATATCCCCCCTCCCCCATATCCCCCCTCCCCCATATCCCCCCCTCCCCCATATCCCCATATTACCCTCCCCCATATCCCCCTCCCCCATATCCCCCCTCCCCCATATCCCCCCTCCCCCATATCCCCCATATCCCCCCTCCCCCATATCCCCCCTCCCCCATATCACCCATATCCCCCCTCCCCCATATCCCTCCCTCCCCCATATCCCCCCTCCACCATATCCCCCCTCCCCCATATCCCCCCTCCCCCATAGCCCCCATATCCCCCTCCCCCATATCCCCCCTCCCCCATATCCCCCCTCCCCCATCTCCCCCATATCCCCCCTCCCCCATATCCCCCCTCCCCCATATCCCCCCTCCCCCATATCCCCCATATCCCCCTCCCCCATATCCCCCCTCCCCCATATCCCCCCTCCCCCATATCCCCCATATCCCCCCTCCCCCATATCCCCCTCCCCCATATCCCCCATATCCCCCCTCCCCCATATCCCCCATATCCCCCCTCCCCATATCCCCCCTCACCCATATCCCCCCTCCCCCATATCCCCCATATCCCCCATATCCCCAAGTGAATCCAGCCCTAACCTTAACCTCTGCAATCCACGTGCAACCGATGGCGTGCATTCATATACCTGCCTAACACTGTTGCCTTTTACCCCTGCCACCACCACCCCCCCCCACAGGAGAAGCGCGCACACAACAATAGGGAGCATGTGAGGACTGGAGGAGGGCCCGCTGATGAGAGGCCACTGACCGTACACGAGGAAAGGGCCCTGGAACTGGCTGGCGGACCTGAGGACCGGGAGGTTGCTGATGCAGAGGTTGGGGGCCCACGAGTGAGCCACCAACAGCCCGTCCCCATATCCCCCCTCCCCTATATCCCCCTCCCCCGTATCACCTGATCACTGCCTGATGTCTAACCATGCATGCTTCATTGTGTATCGCAGGACCAAATGTCCAGGCACCCATCCCCGCAGATGCAGACCGCCCGCAGGATGCCCCTCGGAGACCACAGGAGACGGAGAGACCCGCACCCTCCAGCATGCGACGCCCGCAGGATGCCCCTCGGAGACCACGGGAGACGGAGAGACCCGGACCCTCCAGCATGCGACGCCCGCAGAATGCCCCTCGGAGACCACGGGAGACGGAGAGACCCGGACCCTCCAGCATGCGACGCCCGCAGGATGCCCCTCGCACACCACGGGAGACGGAGAGACCCGGACCCTCCAGCATGCGACGCCCGCAGGATGCCCCTCGCACACCACGGGAGACGGAGAGACCTGGACCAACAGGGAGACGACACCCCCGTCACGTGCGGAAGCGACCACCCAGCGATGAGGGGGGCAGCCACAGGCCCCCGTCACATCCGAGCCAGGACACCACTACCCAGGACACCACTATCCAGGACACCCCTACCCGGGACACCACTACCCAGGACACCCCTACCCGGGACAGCACTACCCGGGACAGCACTACCCAGGACACCCCTACCCGGGACAGCACTACCAGGGACAGCACTACCCAGGACACCCCTACCCGGGAAGACAAAATACCAGACAGTGATTCAGAGTGGATGGGTGGAGACGAACCCGCACCCCAAAGTGCCATGGAGTCAGAGTGGGACGAAGAGCACGACACAACGCCACTGCTGTCACCAACACCCTCCACCATCGCAGAAACACTCACCACAGTTGGGCACTTTAGTGATGAGGCGTCTGGTACACTCACTGGTGCGCACAACACAGCCGTCCCGGTACAGCAGGTGGAGGTAGGAGCAGCAGAGGGAGCGGGCGGTCGGAGGGCAGCCCAGGCCAAGCGAACATCTGCCGCCCAGATGGATCCCGGGTTCCTGCAGTTACCACACCCACACATAGATCCGATGCAACCACCGACACGGAGACGAGCTAATAGGGTGACGGGTGGCTTGCGGCGGCTGCGGTCGCAGGTGGAGGAGTCCACCCGCGTCCAGGAGCTGGGAGTGGTCCCGGTCATGTGTGCCACCCAGGCTGACACCGCACGGGTGGCGTCCGCGGTGGAGGCAATGGGTGCGACGGTGTCAGACATGGGGAACGGTTTGCGAGGCCTGGGGCCTTCCGTGCAGGCGGCGTCTGTGGCCCAGGAAATGGCTGCCCTCTCACAGGAGGCCATGAGCCAGTGCCAGCGCCAGATGGCAGAGGCGCTCAACGTCATAGCCCAGTCCTTGCAGGCCATGGCCCAGTCTCAGCAGGCCATAGCCCAGTCTCTGCAGGCCATTGCCCAGTCTCTGCAGGCCATGGCCCAGTCTCTGCAGGCCATGGTCCAGTCTCAGCAGGCCATCGCTGAGGGCATTGGCGCCAGTGGCCATGTGCGAGCCGGCGTCGCACTGTCACAGACAGGGTTTGACAACACCCTGGGCTCCATGGCTGCAAACCTGCAGACCCCTGTCGATACCAGCACGGGCCTCCAGGACTGGCAGCGCCAGATGTCGGGGGGGGCGTCGGATGGCCAGTCCGTTCGCATCCCCCACCCATGTAGAGGCCTGGGGGCCATCGGGCACTCCGAGGGAGGAGGAGGTGGTGTGGTCCGTCCCGGCTCCCTCTGTAGGGGAGGTCCCGGTACACCGCGACACCTCGGACTCCCCCCCCTTCCGTCCCAGGTGCATCGGGTGGGCATCGGGTGGGCAACGGGCAGGACAGGCTGGCAGCTCGCCATCCCAGTCGCCCGGGCCGCAGCCTGGCCCATCTTTATATCTAGGCCAGGACGCCCCAGGAAACGGCCGCCAAAGGGATCCAGTGTCAGAGGGCAGGAATCACAGGAGTCCACCTCCAGTTCTGCTGTACCGTCTGGGGAACCACGTAGACGTAGTCAAAGGGTCCGTAGGGCCAAACAATTAGACACTGAGTAAGTTGGCACGGGTGCAGGGCACAGATGAGTTTTAGGGGCTAGGGCACGTGCATGAACTCCTTTGGTTATTAAAGTCAATGTTACACCTACCGAAGCTGCCTTTGTGCTCTGTCCAAAGTGTGCGGGCGTGTCATGTACGTTGAGCGCAAGTGTGTGTGTGAAGGGTGGTCTTACCTCAGCCCCAGGTGAGTCTGCCCCCTTCCCCCTGGGCCGCCATCAACATCCCCCCGGGCAGAGGACAGGACCGTGCGCTGCAGTGTCACAGCCGCATGCAGGGATGGTCCGGGTGGATGGTGGTACTGTGGCCATGGGTCAGACATAGTCCAACGATGTAGAGCCAGGAGCTCATCGCAGGGCGGGTTGTCATCATCCTCCATGGCCTGCGATAGACACGCGTCCACCCGCAACTGAGTGAGCCCGGCCCGTTGTGCCGCCGGTGGATCGGCAATTGGGGGGGGTGGGTGGTGTGCATGCGGGTGGGGTGTGTGGGGTTGGGGAGGGGGGTGAGGGTGCTGGGTGGGTGGATGGGTGGGGGGTGTGGGTGGTCGGCTGTTGCCATGGTGTGCGGTCTGTGGCCAGACAACCCGATTCCCACACCCATCTAGTCAGTGAAGCGGGCGGCTATCAGTCTGTCCCGTGCCCGCTGGGCCAGCCGGTAACGGTGGACAGCCACCCGCCTGTGTCTACCCCATCTGCCCTGACCATTGCCCCCATCCCCCTCATATGGGGAGGACTGTGCCTCTTCCTGCTGCTCCTCCACTCCGCCCTCCTCTGCCTGCGGCACATCGCCCCTCTGCTGGGCTATGTTGTGCAGGACGCAGCACACCACAATGATGCGGCCGACCCTATCTGACCGATACTGGAGGGCGCCCCCAGAGAGGTCCAGGCACCTGAAACGCATCTTCAGCACGCCAAAGCACCTCTCGATCACTCCCCTTGTCGCTACATGGGCATCATTGTAGCGGTTCTCCGCCTCATTGCGTGGCCTCCGTATAGGCGTCATCAGCCACAATCACAATGGGTAGCCCCTGTCGCCCAGCAACCAGCCCCTCAGCCGGGGATGGCGTCCCTCGTACATGCCGGGGATGGATGACCGCGACAACACGAATGAGTCGTGTACACTGCCTGGGTGACGGACGCAGACGTGCAGGATCATCATGCGGTGGTCGCAGACCACCTGTACGTTCATCGAATAGGTCCCCTTCCTATTAGTGAACACGGCCCTGTTATCTGCAGGTGGCCGCACGGCGACGTGCATCCCATCGATCGCGCCCTGGACCATGGGGAACCCGGCAACGGCAGAGAAGCCCACGGCCCGGGCATCTTGGCTGGCCCGGTCCACGGGGAAGCGGATGTAGCGGTGCGCCATGGCATAAAGGGCATCTGTCACTGCCCGGATGCACCGGTGCACCGATGTCTGCGATATGCCGGACAGGTCCCCACTCGGTGCCTGGAATGACCCCGTTGCATAAACGTTCAGGGCCACCGTAACCTTGACGGACACGGGGAGAGGGTGTCCCCCGCCAGTGCCACGTGGTGGCAGGTGTGCCAGCAGGTGGCAGATGTGTGCCACGATTTCCCGGCTCATCCGGAGTCTCCTCCTGCATTCCCGGTCCGTGAGGTCCTGGTATGACTGCCGGGGCATGTACACACGGGGCGCCCTCGGGTGCCTCCGTTGCCGTGGGGCCGCGACGTCCTCCTCCCCCTCCTCGTCCTGTCGGTCAGGTGTCCCTCCAGCCTGGGCGGCTGCCGCCTGCCCCTCTGCGGCAGCCTGCGCCGCCTCTCTGGCACGCTCCTCCTCCTCCTCCTCCTCCTCCTCCTCATCCAGGGCAACATAGACATGAGCGGCTGCCACCACGGCGGCCAACATCGCTGGATTGTCTGAAAACATGACGGCCTGGTGGGGGGGAGTGGAACGACGACATGTCATCATTGCCCATATCCCCTCCTCCCCCCAGCCAGGTGGCATGGACCGCATGGGTCCAACTGTTGGAGGCTGGCACCTGGCCAGGTGGACCAACTCATTTGCCCTCCCATCACCCTCCTCGGCACGGACCCCCTCCCCAACCTCCACCCCAGCACGGACCCCCTCCCCAACCTCCACCCCAGCACGGACCCCCTCCCCAACCTCCACCCCAGCATGGACCCCCTCCCCAACCTCCACCACGGCACGGACCCCCCCCCAACCCCCAACCTCCACCCGGCACGGACCCCCTCCAACCCCCAACCTCCACCCCAGCACGGACCCCCTCCCCAACCTCCACCCCAGCACGGACCCCCTCCCCAACCTCCACCCCAGCACGGACCCCCTCCCCAACCTCCACCCCGGCACGGACCCCCCCAACCCCCAACATCCACCCCGGCACGGACCCCCTCCCCAACCTCCACCCCAGCATGGACCCCCTCCCCATCTCCACCCCAGCACGGACCCGCTCCCCAACCTCCACCCCGGCACGGACCCCCTCCCCAACCTCCACCCCGGCACGGACCCCCTCCCCAACCTCCACCCCGGCACGGACCCCCCCCCCAAACCTCCACCCCAGCACGGACCCCCTCCCCAACCTCCACCCCAGCACGGACCCCCTCCCCAACCTCCACCCCAGCACGGACCCCCTCCCCAACCTCCACCCCAGCACGGACCCCCTGCCCAACCACCACCCCAGCACGGACCCCCTCCCCAACCTCCACCCCGGCACGGACCCCCCCAACCCCCAACCTCCACCCCGGCACGGACCCCCTCCCCAACCTCCACCCCGGCACGGACCCCCTCCAACCCCCAACCTCCACCCCAGCACGGACCCCCTCCCCAACCTCCACCCCAGCACAGACCCACCCCCCAACCTCCACCCCGGCACGGACCCCCCCAAACCCCCAACCTCCACCCCGGCACGGACCCCCTCCCCAACCTCCACCCCAGCACGGACCCCCTCCCCAACCTCCACCCCGGCACGGACCCCCTCCAACCCCCAACCTCCACCCCAGCACGGACCCCCTCCCCAACCTCCACCCCAGCACGGACCCCCCCCCCAACCTCCACCCCGGCACGGACCCCCTCCAACCCCCAACCTCCACCCCAGCACGGACCCCCTCCAACCCCCAACCTCCACCCCAGCACGGACCCCCTCCCGGCACTCCCCCGGAGCCCAACCTACTCTAACCACCTCCCCCCCCCCCCCGCCGCACACACACACACACAAGCCGAGACACACCTCTCCTCATGCAATCAGTCTGCGGCCACGCCATTTCCTGCCCAGAGCCAACCCCCAGGCCGTCACTCACCTCCTCGCTGGTCGGCGTGAGCCTGGAGCACCGGGTCACGCCGATGAAAAGGAGGTTTGATTCACGTCGACGTGAACGATCATCACGTCGACGGGACTTCGGCCCATCCGGAAAGGGAGAATATTGGCAGGCCGAAAATCGGCTGCCTTGCGCAGACCCGTGACATTCTCCGCGGCAGCGGCGCCATTAACGCCCCGCCGACTTTTCTCCCTTCGGAGACTTCGGCGGGGGCGGGGGCGGGATTCACGGCGGCCAACGGCCATTCTCCGACCCGGCGGGGGGTCGGAGAATGACGGCCCCTATTCTTTTTTGAAACATCAGGGGTAGAAACCATTGTTGGCAATGTTATTGCACAAACATTGATGCATTCAAATTCCTATCTCAGCCAACTCACTCTCCATTAGATCCCCATAGATACCGGAGATCCTAGCTTCTGCTTTTCCATCCTCAGACACAATCATTTTGACAGGGATGGCAACCTCGGAAACATGGCCAGCTCCTTCCTCACAATCTCCCTGATTTGCAAATACCGAAACCTATACCCCTCGGCAACTCAAACTTCTCCACCAACTCTCCCAACTCTGAAAACTTGCCCTCCAGGAACATATCTCTGAACCTTTCTATCCCCTCCTGCCCCCATGTTCTGTTTATTGAGTCCAAACCTGCTGGGATAAATCATTTTAGCCGATACAATTTCAAGAGAGATTCAGGTCCTTGGGCTGTATTCTCTATTATTGGGACTATGTCCCCACGCCGGCATCAAAACGGTAGAATTGTATGCCAGAAAAACTTGGATCTAAGGGACACAAATTCCTAGCCCTGCAGAGGGTTAGTAGGGACCCGGAGCTTTTGCTGCAGATACGGGCACCCGCACTTCCGGGTCGGAGGGCACGCATGCGCAGGGCGATGGCCTCCAGCGGCCGCACCGTGCTTCATGGCGGACATGGACCGCAGAGCTAGACCCACAAAAGAGACCCACGAATGGCCGCGCGCCCGACCCTAAATCCCCACACAAGTATTCCCTGGCCGCCTATAAGGCCCCCCCTGGCAACCGATCGGCCCGCCCCGACCAGGGCGACTGCAGACAGAGTCCGCAGCCGCCACGCAAGTATCCCGACCGGCTGGAGCACATTAGTTCCAAGCCATCGGGACTTCGGCCGGTTGGGGGTGGAGATGGCTGAGCGGGCCTCTGGCAATGGTCCCAGGTAGGCCCCAGGGGACCATAGAATCGGTGAACCGGCGCCGGTCCCGATTTCTTGCGGGAACATTAATTCTCCACCTCCGCGCCAGCCGCGATTTCAGCATGAGGGTGCGGAGAATCCTGTATTCCTTAAAAAGAAAAACTTTTCAGTGATGAGAGACAAACTGTGGTATCGGTTGCGGTTTTGTGATTAAAAAACGGACTCACCGGAACTCCTAGATACCCCGTCGTTCATTGCTCAGGTGGTTTTAGTTGGGGAGCATTTCGATCTGAAACCGCCGCTCCCAGTTCCACGCGGCTACTCAGGCCCTGGCCAAGTCGGAGAGTGACTTCCTGGCCCACCTCCGAAAACTGGTAGAGGCTTGTGAATTCGGAGCAACATTAAATGAGACATTCCGGGACCGTTTTGTGTGTGGACTCCATGAAGTGGCCACGCAGAAGGAATTACTAGTCGATGCCTACTTTTTAAAAATTCATTGAAGGGATGTGGGCGTTGCTGGTTAGGCCGGCAATTATTGCCCATCCCTACTTGCCCTGCAGAAGATGGTGGTGAGTTGGCTTCTTGAACCGCTATAGTCCCTGAGGTGTAGGTACACTCACTGTGCTGTTAGGGAGGGAGTTCCAGGATGTTGCCCCAGCGACAGTGAAGGAATGGCAATATATTTCCAAGTCAGAGTGGTGAGTGACTTGGAGGGGACCTCCAGGTGGTGGGGTTTCCAGCTATCTGCTGCTCTTGTCTTTCTAGATGGTAGAGGTCGAAGGTTTGGAGAGTGCTGACTAAGGCCTATGTGGCCTGCAATGCATGTGGGGATAGCCATCTCCAGAGAAAGCATTGAACAAGGGGTCCAGGAACGCCAGGGATTGGCTGTGCTCCGTCTGGAATGCCAAGGCAAGCACTGATCACACCCTGCTAGAACTGAAGAGGCCGGTCCCCAGCAGTGGGACACCTACAGGAGGAACAGGGGCTGCTGTAGCAGTGATTGGGAGCGCCACTGGGCATTCTCTCCTGATCTTGAAGAACAGGAATACAACTACCAACCAGTGGGGGTTGCAACAGGCCGCTGGGACCAGGGAAACAGGAGGCCCCGAGAGGACTTGCCCGCCCCAGGCGTGACAGCCCCCCACGTGACAGGGCTTACTATGTGAAAGATTACGGCAGCACCTACAGCAGTTTACACTGCGTGGCTGCACCAAGAGTGGCACCCATCTGGATCTTCCTGCAAATTAATGAACACCCCATCTGCATGGAGCTCCACACTGGGGCGGCAGTGTCTGTAATCAGTCGCCATACATTTGACCATATTTGGTCTGGCCTTCAATCACTGACCCTGTTGGACATCAACGCATGGTTGGCCACTTATACGGGGGAACCGCTGGCAATAGTGGGCACTTCAACTGTCCCGGTCAAGTATGGTCAACAATCCACAAGTCTTCCACTGGTGCTGGCCCACGGGAGTGGTCTAAGCTTGCTGGGGCATGACTGGTTAAGTCACCAATGTTTAGATTGGCAGCGGATGTGCTGCATGCACCCATGTGGCAACGAAGATGTTCTAACCAGATTTCCGTTGGTGTTCCAGGATGGCGTGGGCATCATCAAAGGGGCAGTGGCCCAAATAAGTGGACCCGATGGCTCAACCGTGCTACTTCCTCACCCAACCTGTTCCAACAGCACGGTAGCATTGTGGATAGCACAATTGCTTCACAGCTCCAGGGTCCCAGGTTCGATTCCCGGCTTGGGTCACTGTCTGTGCGGAGTCTGCACGTTCTCCCCGTGCGTGCGTGGGTTTCCTCCGGGTGCTCCGGTTTCCTCACACAGTCCAAAGATGTGCGGGTTTGGTGGATTGGCCATGCTAAATTGCCCATAGTGTCCAAAATTGCCCTTAGTGTTGGGTGGAGTTACTGGGTTATGGGGATAGGGTGGAGGTGTGGAACTTGGGTAGGGTGCTCTTTCCAAGAGCCGGTGCAGACTCGTTGGGCCGAATGGCCTTCTTCTGCACTGTAAATTCTATTTTTTTAAAAGCCATACGACCCAAGGTAGATGCAGAATTGGACCAGATGGAGAGTTTGTGCATTATACGCCCAGTGCAGTTCTCCGACTGGATGGCGCTGGTCATCCAGCCATGAAACCTGATAGATCAGTGTGTTTATGCAGGGACTATGAGATGACAGTCAACTCTATTCTCTACTGGACCACTGGATCGAGGATCTTTACACGAAGCTGAGCGGGAGGGTCGCTCGTTTACAAAACTCGAGTCATGTTTACCTCCAGTTGGTCCTGCCCCCCGAGCCCAGACGCTTTGCAACCGTGAACATGCATTGGGGGCTTTATGAATACACCTGTCTGCCCTTTGGGGTTTCCTCCGCGTGTGCAATATTCCAGCGTGTAGTGGAGAATATTCTGCGAGGCCTACTTCATGTGGCTGTCTATCTGGACGACGTCCTGAGCATCGGCTCATTCAGCAGGAGCATCTGCAAAACCGGGCCGAGGTGCTGAGGTATTTTGAGGAAGCCGGTGTCCGTCTCTGGCGAGAGAAGAGCGTCTGCAACACTGCCGAGGTAATGTACCTTGGGTTCTGTGTTAACCAGTATGGTTTTCATCTGGTGGAAGAAAAGGTACAGGCAATTCAGCAGGTCCCCGTGCCAGATGGCCCGATGGAAGTCTGATCATTCCAATGCCTGCTCAATTACTATGGCAAGTTCCTCCCGAACCAAGCCACCACTTTAGCCCCCATCCACTGTCTGTTAAAGAAGAGGCAACGTTGGAGTGTGCACAGGAACAGCAGACTGCTTTCTCCAGGGTGAAGCAACAGCTTTGCTCACCCACGTTGATCTGTCACTTCTGTTGACTTGCGATGCTTCTCCGTACGGCAATCGGGGCCTTGCTGGTCCACATCATGGAGGATGGATCTGAGCGTCATATCGCTTTCGCCTCACAAACGGTAGCAAACGCGGAGAAACGATAAGTACAGATCGAGAAGGAGAGTTTGGCTGTCGTGTTCGGGATCCAGAAATTTCATCAATATGTCTACAGGCATTGATTCATCATTCTCATGGAGCACAAGCCCCTCCTCGGAATCTTCAAGGAAGATTGGCCAATTCCCCCCATTGCTTCCCCCCACATCCAGCAATGGGCACTGCTGCTGGCAGCATATGATTATGTTCTGGAACACCGCTCCTAGGCAAAGATTCCCCAAGCCGACAGGTTAAGCTATCTGCCCCTGCCAACAGGCCAGCTACACCAGTGGCAGCCGGCGAGGTCATTGCCACCTTCCATTTTATGGACTCATTACCGGTCATCCCATCCCGCATCCGTGGGTCCACCCAGACTGACCCTCAGCTTATCGTGCATCCGCCACATGATACAGTATGGGGCTCAACAGCAGACTTTACCACAGGACCTGAAGGCCTACAAACAAAGATGCAGTAATTCAGCATAAAGGACAGAGTATTCCTTTGGGGGATCTGCGTGGTTGTCCAGGAACGTGGACATGGCTCACTCCTGATGGACCTTCACAATGGACACCCCTGAAAAAGTTAGCTTGCAGCTACATTTGGTGACCAGGCGTCGACTAGGACATCAGATGGGGCCCAGCACTGCGCCCAGTGTCAGGCACACCAGAAGTTGCCTCCTGCAGCCCTGCTCCACCTGTGGGAATGGTCGAGTCATGCATGGTCTTGCCTCCATTTAGACTTTGCGGGTCCCTTTCAGGGCGCAATGTTCCTCATCCTCGTCAATGCCCACGCTGAGTGAATGGAGGTCCACAAAATACAAGAGATGATGACCCGGGCAACTATAGAGAAACTCCGGCACTTTATTCGCACACACGGCATACCCGAGGTGCTGGAATCCGACAATTGTACGGTTTTCATGAGTGCAGTATTTGCGCCGTCGATGTATGCCAACGGGATCCATCACGTGAGGACTGCCCCCTACTACCCAGCTTCAAATGGGTTGGGCGGTCGGGTGGTGCAAACTTTCAGACTTGGAATGAAGAAGCAGACAGCGGTTTCCTGGTAGATCTGCTTTGCCAGGTTCTTATTCTGCTACTGGATGACCCAGCATACCACGATAGGCATCACGCCACCTGAGATGTTGATGGGTCGCCACCTCTGCACCCGGTTAGGCCTCTTCTTTCTGGATATCGGTGGGAAAGTCCACCGCTCTCAGGACCAAACCGAGGTGGTTGCAAGCTGCCATAAGCTGCTGCACTTGTTCACCGCAGGAGACGCTTTAAAAGTCCAGAATTTTGGTAACAGAGCCGCTTGGATCCCGGGTGTCGTGTTTGCGAATACAGGCATAGGGCCGCGTTCTAATCACCATGTGGACCAGCTCTGAAGCGGCATGCCAGATACTCCAGCCGTACCGACAACTGATTCAGACCTTCTAGCACCGTCGTCTTTGCCGCTGCTCCTGCCGCCACTGTTGCTGCTGCCGTCCCCGGCTCCACCAGCTGTTGAGGATCCAGGGATAATTTTTGAGGATACCGAGATGCCAAATGAGGAACCGCCTAGCTCTGACTCTGAAACCAAGATGGACGTTTCTCCACCGCCAGAGGCACCTGTGCCAGATCTTGTGGCCGCACCGGCCACAGCATCACCGCCCAGACGCTCATCATGCGAACCCTGCTCCTTAGTCCGATATGAAACTAAAATAATTCATCCCGATGAAGAATTTAAGTTGAATGTGGTATCAGTCCAGGATGAGTCACATCATTTTTGGGTAGTGCCAAAGTTAAATGGGCAACCTATTAAAATGGAGGTTGATATGGGGGCTGCCATCTCCCTAATTCCTGAGGCCATCCATGAACAGAAACGTAACCACCTGCCGTTAAAACCAGCAGATGTGATCTCGAAGACGTAGACTGAAGAGATAGTACCATTGAGCGATTACATCACAGTCAAGGTTGAGCTAAATGGACAAACCATAGAGTTACCACTTCATGTGGTGCGAGAAAGCTATCTAGCTCTTTCTGGTTGCTCTTGGCTGGAAAGGTGTAGACTGAATTGGAGCATTGTCAATAGGTGAGTTGGTTCAAAGTCGGCTTGACAGATCATAATGGAAAAATACAGCAGTGTTTTTGAAGACACACATGACCATTAAAGGTGTACAAGTATCCCTGAAAAATATGAAAATAGTCAGCTGAAATGTGTCACAGCGAGAGCTACAATACGTCCAAAAGTTGAAGTGGAACTACTTTTTTGAAATATAAACTTAAAGTACCCAATTCTTTTTTCCAATTAAGCGACAATTTAATGTGGCCAATCTGCCTATCCTGCGCATCGTTGGGTTGTTGGGGTGAGACCCATACAGACACAGGGAGAATGTGCAAACTCCACACAAACAGTGACCCGGGGCCGGGATCGAACATGGTGCCGAGAGGCAGCAGTGCTAACCACTGAACCACCGTGCTGCCCCTAGAAGTGGAACTATCAAGACTTGTGGAAACAGGAGTCTTAGAACCCATCATTACAAGTGACTATTGTGCCTGTCATGAAGCAGGCTCCGGCTACATCTTTGTTCATGAGCTCTCCCAGCTAGCCACAAGCTAACTTCTTGATCTGGGCCGAGATTCTTTGAAATCCTGGCCAAGTGTTGACGGCGGCATCAAAACCGGTGCGAGCGACACCGGCGTCAATGGGCCTCCAGGCCCAGTTATTCTCCGCGTCCTCTGGGGCTAGAACGGCGACGGAGTGCTGTGCGCTGCTCCGGCGCTGAAAGCCGGCCCGCCATGGCCGGCTCCGCGCCGTGGTGGCAACGTGGTGGAGCCCAAAGGGGTCCGGTGCGGGGGAACATTGGCCCCATCCCGAATTAGTGCGCCCGCCGATCGGTTGCCCCCGATCGCAAGCCTGGACACCGTGGAGCCCCCCCCGGAGTCAGCTCCCCCCGCCTCCCCACCAGGACGGCCCCCGCAGCCAGAACAGCGAGGTCCTGCCGGGTAGGACCATATGCAAACGACGCCGGCGGGACGAGGCGGAACTCGGCAGGCACTTGTCCCGTCGAGCGTGAAGAAATGCCGCAGGGGCAGCTGTCAACGTCCCCCGACCGGCGCCACGGCGACTGGAGAATCAGCGGGCCAGCGTCGGAGCGGCATGGCGTGATTTGCGCAGGACCCCCGGCGATTTTCCGACCTGGCGCGGGCTGGGAGAATCCCGGCCCTGATCTTGTAATTTCTTTTAACAGTATCGAATGATTCCAGTGAATGATAAGGCTCAGTTGAAAACCATCTATTAAATGAGGTCTGAATCAATTTTTAAAAATTATTTCAATGGATGTGTGCGTTGCTAATTGCCCTTGTGAATGTGATGGTCAGCTGCCTTCTTAAACCGCTGCAATCTATGTAGTGTAGGTACATCACAGTGCTGATAGCAATGGGCGCTGCAGCTGAAGAATGGAGAGAAGCTTGCCCTAAATCAATCCTGCACTGCCACCACTATCATTCTCTCCTTTATATAGGGTCTGCAATTCATCCAGTAACATTAGAACATAACTTTTTTTTCACCCCAGAGGTGATGAGGTGATATATCTTGTGACAGATTAAGTGAGTAATGAAGGGTGTGTGAGGTGCGACCTTCTTCCAATTCCCTGAGAATGATAAGAGCATCTTGAAGGATGACTATAGAAATCAATATATGCTAAACTCCTGGCTGCAAGTTAACAATGCTTCGATATCAATATACTGGGTCTCATCGTGTTGTGCTTGAGAGTATGCGAGAGTGAATAATGAGAGAAGGCAGAGGATGACACTAACCTTCAGTTTGGGAAGTGTTAGAGGTGAAAATATTCACACGTAGGCCTGTTTGAATAAGTAAAGAAGCAGTTTATTATTTCAGATCTGGGAGAAAGATTTGGAGACTATGCAGTCTTGCAATCCTCTTTTTCACTTGAGCTAAGGTTCTCATTGGGTTAATATACAGATTCAAGGGGCGGAATTAGTTGTATTCTCATTTACATACAATCAATCAACTATATTCTTGTCACAATCCATTACATGCAGTCAATCAATTTTCTTAGCATCCCAGTTATCACATATATGGTTAAAGTGGGTGTTGTCTTACCCGCCCCTAACTTCATACAGAAGTCATTCAAAACTAACACAAGGCTATGTCCTGTCTACAGCGGGGGACCATGAACTTATACATTCCATTCCTTGTTCTGTGAAGCTGTTATCAGCAGCTGTTGAGATACTCCCTAGATTCTCATGAGGTAGTTTACACAGTTTGTAACTTATTGTTCAGGAATGTGGCTAGTTTGGCCATTTTGTGTCTTTACTATTGCTTTAATAGCTAAACAGCCATTTTGTGTCCTTTCTGATATTAACAAGCATTGTATATACACTATCTATTTCTACAAATTGCCTCTTCTAAACAGGCATCTAAGCCAATGAGTATCTTTGTCTCAGCAGAACTATTCAAAAGTAATGTAGGAGCAAAAATGTAGTTACAGAGCCATCTATAATTTATATCATAGTCCAGTATCAGAAAATGTCCCCCAACAGTCCCTTCTTTTGGTCCTGGAAGAAGTTTACTGAATCCCAGATGACCACAATGATTCGATATTAGGGCAGCAGGGTGCGTTTAATACGGCCTTTGGGGCATGTAACCTCCCAGATGTTCCGTATGTACACCGTGCATGTGATTCAAAGATCACCCCTCAAACGAACCCATGTATGTCACATTTAATGGCTTGATATCAATCATTCCTGCCTCCCTGACTAACTCTGCTGTCTGTGATTGAATGATGTTATTCATAGCAGTTTTCAAGTAAGCTCACCTAACGGCCCGACAATCTCTGCCACTAACTAGCACTCTGAAGTAGTTCCTCTGTGTGTGTCTGTGTGCTTTTTTTCCAAGCATGGATTTTTCGTTAACTGGTGGTAAAGCTTAACTGATTGACCAATCTAGAGCCTTCGTTCCCTCAAGGTTTCTGCAAAATGTGGGACCATCTCTGGCTCTTTATAATCCTAACTCAAATGATCCTTGCTAGGCCTATAGTGGTGCCCCTAAGGGGTACAAAAGTTATAGCGATAGGAAGTTACGGTGGCGGAGACGCAGTATTTCCGTTTCTCCGTAAACTTAAAATGCATGAGGGCAGGTGTAATCTCTAAGACACAACCATGAATTCTGATTAACCCACATTCATCCAACTCTCCCTGTCCCACCGGGTGGGGGCAACGTGAGGGATATCCCATATATTATCCCTGCGTATAGCAGAGGTCTCGATGAGATAGTACCTGAGGGAGGTGTTAGCCCGTACGATTCCAATGTCCTCCAGTTGGTTGTGAGGGTATGGCCCTGAGTCCGGTGTGATGATAGGGATCATCAGGACCATCTCTACCCACGTTATCTCGTCCATTTTGCAGTCGGGGATCGCTGAGTATACTCTGGTTACTCCCTTCAGAGTACGGTTGTCCAGCGTCCCTTGACATTTGGCTAGCTTAGCCAGTTGCGGGCTGTCTATTCAATCAGTCACCTCCCCCCTTTAGATTAGATCAAGGTTGTGGCTTAGCTGCCCCTGTCAGAGCCTTCCGGCTGTCTCCCTTTCTTGGTCGATGGGTTTGTCAATTATTGTTGAATGTCTTAATGTGTCTACCTAACACAGTTGTCCTATTCAATTGTTAATCCAGGCCCTCTTTTCCAAAGCTGGCTAGACCTTTCCCTGCTTTCTCTAATATTCTCTTCCTTATTCCTGTTAGTTGTTCCACCTTTGCATTTAACAAAACTGCATCATTGATTACGCCTCTTCTAACCCTGTGTACGTTGTCATGCCCTCAAAATCTCGTGGCAACCGTGTCATTGGCAGCCTGCTTCATAACAACCTTACTTAAAACACTATACATATTTATTTCATATTATAAACAATATCTGAACCCGTGAGAAGTACAGACACAATTTGTATACCCACCTTTCCCCGAATGTACCTGCAGCCACGCATTAAAATAAGGTCTATCATTGTTCCAGACTCTGGATGCTGGGATGCACATCTCGTCAACAAAATTATATAAAGCACCATAGTTCATATAGCTACATTCATCCTGTGTCCTTTGTGAAATCAGTGATGTTCCTGCGCTCTTATGTGCTTGTAGTTGTTCTGAGATCTCAAGAGCCATCACGAGTCCCCACACCTGCTGCTATCGTTCCAGCCTTTCTTGAATGTTTAATCTAAAAATTTAAAGGAAAAGTGGAAAAGTGTCCTGGTTGTCACCAGGTGTTAGGTGTTGTCCGTTTAAAGCTTTTCCTGGATGGGCCGAACACGTCTGTTATTCAGGGGTTAGTAGTTCTCATATGTTACAACCTTTTCATATCTATTTTCCTCGTGGTTACGCGCCTGATTCTGTTGCGCTTGAACCCGAACCTGACGTGCTTGTGCCTGTTTAATTAGCCAGTTTACAATAACTCAACTATCTCAAATTCCTGAAGCTACTGCAAATATTGTTCCACTTGCAGTTACTTGTAAAGTAAAACACAAAAGATCCATTCTGCATGGGGCAGAGTGGGTAAACTAAACTGAAAATATCTGACAATTCAAAAAAAAGATTTGTAAGTTCCAATTAAAAATACATCTTCAGCTGTTTTTTTTATTACTTTATCAGAATTACAAAGCCCGAGCTCAGAGAGTGGACAGGGGCAAACCCCGAATCCAGCTCCTCGCCTGCTCCAAAAATTAATTCAACTGAATACGAATTCATGGTCCACACAAGAGAGACATACCAAATCCAGGCATTAACAAGCACGGGTCAATTCTCTGCAGGTTTGAAAGGGGGTGAAGTAAGAGTTCTCTACCAGACATTATTTTGTCACCACCCTTCTTTTGTTTAAACAGGAAACATGATCGTGGACATATTTTACTTACCCATCTGTCCTGTATACTTAATTCTGCAATCTCAGAATTAATACATCTGCGTTGTGTCAGGGTAGTTTTAACCCTGGACTAATCCAACACCGGATTGGTCATATGTATTTCAACTGTCCTAACTTCCAATAAACACCATAAAACTAATATTTTCTTATTCTTACATACGCGATTTTGTACCCTGAGTTGAGCCACCTAGAATTTATATCATAGTCCAGTATCAGAAAATGTCTCCCAACAGGAAGAACTTCAGCTTCATCCACCCCCCCTCCCCCCCCCCCCCCCCCCCCGCCACCCACACACACGCCCGCCCCCACCTATCCCCTCCTACTTCCTCTGTGTCCTACATTTCCATTACATTTAAAGTGGCCTCTTCAGTTACTGAAAGCTAAAATTTGAAGATATTTCTCCTGTTTGCTTTTGCTCCCTCAAACCAATTTGTGCTGCAAAAGGAGAAGTAGAATTGAGATGTTGGAGTTTCAAATGTACCAAACCCCAAGAGCCAACCTTGTATTCCAGCATATGTGTGAGTAAATAAACATGCTTCAAATGTTGTCTGAGGCAGCAGTGCTAACCACTGTGTCACCCTGCTGCCCCAACATGATAAGGTGAATTTCAGTTGTAATTTGCAGGTAGAACGTTTACCCACTTTAGCATGTTTATATCTGTCAAGCAATCACCTGAGAAAGCAAAGGCTGGGGCTTCATGTCTGCCCGGAAGCGGGCTTAGAGACCACAACTGCAAGTAATTAACTGCCTGCTCAACATAAAATCCAAATGTAACTTTCAGGGCCAGTGGAGCCACGTCTCCTCTTAACTTTCAGGCTATTGGGCAGACCAGTGCCACTCCATAAAATCCCAACCAAAACCATCCTAAAGGTGGCATATCTGACAGTGCAGTGTTCCATCAGTACTACACTGAATTGTCACTAAGATTTAGTGTCTGGCAAGAGCTGTTCAGTTTTTCGTGCAGCACCAATAGCTGGAAATGGAAACAGAAAGCGCAAAGTTAAAATGCAGTTATTATACATTAAAAGATGTTGGGCGGGATTCTCCGTTCCTGAGACCGAAGTGTTGATGCTGGGACAGGATTCGTGGACTTCCACGACAGCAAAGCTGGTGCCGAACCTGGACTGTGGATGGGCTAGCACTGCCGCCACGTGGAACACAATCGGTTCCAATGACAAACGGTGTGGGTGCGTGTGGTAAACCACCGTTAGTGTATTATATGTATTGTGGTAAACTGTTACTGTACTACATGTATTGTGGTAAACCACTGCCTGATGGCTCCGCCTCCCCTTGGGCTCGGTATAAAGGTGGCTGACCTCCCGCCCTGCCCCAGTTCGGAATCAGTGGCCAGGAGGCTTTCTGTTTAGCTTATTAAAGCCACAGTTTTGTTCACTACTTGTCTTGTGTTAATTGATGGCACATCAATTTAATAAGCTAAACTTTTAAGATAAATTCATCACTCAGGCCTGATCACCTGGAGCTGGACCCACAAGCAGCCGACGCCACTGCGACATTCGAGCACTGGCTAAGCTGTTTCGAAGCTCACCTCGGATCCTCCACCGACGACGTCACCGACCTCCAAAAGCTTCAAATACTCAACGCACGGGTGAGCCTGCAAGTTTTCCTTCTTATCAGAGACGCCCCCTCGTATATGGAGGCGATAATGCTGTTGAAGGGACAGTACGTAAAGGCAGTAAACAAGGTGTACGCCCAGCACCTCCTTGCCATGAGGCGCAAATGCCCCGGAGAATCACAAGCCAAATTCCTGCGTGCCTTGCGAGTACTCGGCCGGAACTGTGCATGCCAGGCGATATCGGCTGTCCAACACATGGAGCTGCTGATCAGGGACGCCTATGTCGCAGGCATTAGATCCAATTACATTCACCATGTGTGACCCGTGGGCGCCGCCATCTTCGCTGCCACCCGCCATGTGCGATCCGTGGGGGCCGCCATCCTCGCCATCATCTTTGATTCCACCCGCCACGCGTGCCTCATGGGTGCCGCCATCTTTGGCGCCACCTTCGATGCCACCCGCACGTGCATTTTGGAACCACTCCGCCGCCTCCCGGGACCCCTGCTCACCCGGTCGTACGCTGGCCACCACTACCTCCAACAGGCCCACCCACCACCTTCCGAAGCTCGCCTCCATCACACTCGACCACTCTCGACCTCATCATCTCACAAAATCCACGATGACCGTTGGGATCAACAGGCACGAGACGGCCTGCCTCTTCGACTCCAGGAGCACAGACAGCTTTATCCGCCCAGATACGGTAAGGCGCTGCTCCCTCCCAATTCTACCCACGACCCAGAAAATCTTCCCGGCTTCCAGATCACATTCCATAGAAATCCGGGGGTACTGTGTCGTGACCCTTTCGGTGCAAGGCATAGAGTACACTAACTTTAAGCTCTATGTCCTCCCCCATCTCTACGCTGCCCTATTACTGGGGCTCGACTTTCAGTGCCACCTCCAAAGCCTTACCTTAAAGTTCAGTAGACCCCTGCCCCCCCCCTCACCGTCTGTAGCTCGCGACCCTTAAGGTCGCCCCACCCTCGCTCTTCACTAACATCACCCTGGACTGTAAGCCCGTCGCCACTAGGAACAGACGATACAGTGCCCGGGACAGGGTCTTTATCAGGTCGGAGGTTCAGCGACTCCTACGAGAGGGGATCATTGAGGCTAATACCAGCCCCTGGAGAGCCCAAGTGGTGGTCGTCAAGACTGGGGAGAAGCACCGGATGGTCATCGACTACAGTCCGACGATCGACCGGTACACGCAGCTCGACGCATACCCCCTTCCCCTCATATCTGACATGGTCAACCAGATTGCGCAGTATCGAGTCTTCTCCACAGTTGACTTGAAGTCCGCGTACCACCAGCTCCCTATCCACCCGGAGGACCGCCAATACACTGCCTTCGACGCAGATGGCCGCCTCTACCACTTCCTCAGGGTTCCCTTCGGCGTCACCAATGGGGTCTCGGTCTTCCAGCGGGAAATGGACCGAATGGTTGACCAGTACGGGCTGCGGGCCACGTTCCCGTACTTAGATAATGTCACCATCTGCGGCCATGACCAGCAGGGCCATGACGCAAACCTCTGGCATTTCCTCCACACCGCTAACCTCCTGAACCTCACATACAATAAGGAGAAATGCGCTTTCCACAGAACCCGCCTCGCCTTCCTTGGCTGCGCTGTGGAAAACAGAGTCCTAGGGCCCGGGCCCGACCGCATGCGTCCACTCCTGGAACATTCCCTCCCCCACTGACCCAAGGCCCATAAGAGATGCCTGGGGTTCTTCTCTTATTATGCCCAGTGGGTCCCCAATTATGCGGACAAGGCCCGTCCACTTATTAAATCCACCATTTTTCCCCTGATGGCTGAAGCCCCTCGGGCTTGGTATAAAGGTGGCTGACCTCCGGCCCTGCCCCAGTTTGGGATCAGTGGCCAGGAGGCTTTCTGAATAACTTATTAAAGCCACAGTTTTGTTCACTACTTGTCTTGTGTTAATTGATGGCACATCAGTGCGCGATTGACGCTCGGGAGGCTGATAGGCTGCAGCCGCATATACACATTACAATCCCCAAACACACTCATCCCAGTCAATAAAATGGCACTGATTGCCCTGGAGCGTGCCAATCCCACTGATGGGTTGGCTGGGGACAGAGGAAACCTAAGGGGGTGGCCTGAGGGGGACACCCACACGACCTGTGGCCCTATGTTCACAGTGGGCAGTCAGTGGCGTGCCCAGCTGCATGGCTGCCTTGCAGGCCACGGGAATGGTGCTCTGTGCACGCCCACCCCAACCCCCCAGCCCTGGCAGAAGCACCCCCCTTGGCCAGCGGCACAACTGTCAGCAAACCATGGCGATGTTGGACACGTTCCGTGCCCCCTGTCCATGATCAGCCATGACGCCGATTTCACGATTTTTAAAAGCACAAGTGAACCTTGCTGTTGGGAATTTGCTCCAGCGAGGTGGAGAATTGCGGAGGTCCCTGAGAATATCTGGTCGGGCCCGCTAATGATATGCAGATGGTGTTTACTGTACGTGCGTTCTGGAACACATTGACGCCGTTATCGAGGCGAGGAAGAATTGTGATTTCAGCATCGGAGCCGATTCTTCACCCAATCGCGTTTCGCGATTCCAGCGTCGGCAGATGGAGAATCCCACCCGTTAGCTTTCTTCAAAAATGGTGTAGTTATTTGATAGAGTGCTAACTATTTTTATAGTGCACTAGAGTTTCTAGAGTGGTCATCCTCCATCCCATGGACCAGATCCAATGTTTCTGCCATCCCAGGGCCTGCACCCCGTAGTGAGGCAGGTATGTATCACAAAGGGGGTTGGAGGGTGGGGTGTTGGTCATGGAAGGAGGGGGGCAGTGGGTGTGGGGGTGGTTGCGGTGTCCGTGCCCCTGGCTAGTTCTCCCCTGCCAGTGAATCTGGAGTGTCCCATGCACGTTGGTCCTGACGCACATGTTGTGCGGTCTCCCATGCCTGCCCGAGCCCCATGTTCTGCCCATCTTTGGCTCCCCTGCATCTTCCTCATCAGAAGAGGACTGGTGTTTGTGATAATATCCACTCATGTATATAATGAGATGCAGACAGGCAGTGATTGACACACAGGATAACCAATGAACACACATGACACAGAACAACCAATCACCAGACAGGACACCACCACTATAAAGCCCACAGGGCATTAAGACTCTCTCTCTCTCAGGACACAGCTATTGAGATAGTTAGAGTGCACATCGCCATGTGGTAGAGAGCTAGTCTGGTCAAGCCAGTAGGAGGTTATTAGTTAGATTAATAGAATGTCAACCCACAGCAGATTATGTACCGCAATCAGCAAGTTCAATAAAACAGCGTTGGACCATCTCCTGTGTCGGAAGCCTGTTTCTAGTTTCACTGCATCCAGTTGCAGTCAACGTTGAACCAGCTCACTTAACACATCATGGTACCAGGGAGCTATTAATTCTAACAAACCTACCTCGAGTGAATCTGCAATGACCAGCAAGAAGCCATCCAGCGACATGGAAAAGATCCAGCCTCCTCCGCAACTCCGGATCTCCGGCAACCTCGGCACCAACTGGAAAGTCTTCAAACAGAAGTTCCTCCTGTATATCGAGGCCTCTGACCTCGAGGCAGCATCGGATGCCAGAAAAATTGCGCTGTTCCTGTCGACTGCGGGGGATCACGCCATCCACATCTTTAACTCGCTTACGTTTGCCGATGGCGAAGACAAGACGAAGTTCAAGACAGTTCTGCTGAAATTCGACAGCCTCTGCGTCATTGAGGTGAATGAGAGCATTGAACGGTACATCTTCCAACAGAGGCTTCAGGGTAAGGATGAACCTTTTCAGTCCTTCTTGACCCATCTCCGCATCCTAGCGCAGTCATATAATTATGATTCGACAGCTGATTCCATGATCTGGGATCAGATCGTTTTCGGGGTCCAGTCTGACTCCCGACGGGAGCAGCTCCTCAAAATCAAACAGTTGACCGTCTCCGTCGCCATCGAAACGTGCGTTGTCCATGAGCATGCCAGAAATCGCTACTCCCGCATCAGGGCGGCAGAAACTGCAAAACTGGCCTCCCACGAGTCAGAAAGGGTGCAGGCCATCGCAAAAATGCAAGGCCTGAGCATCGAGGAGAGTGGTCGTTTTGCGCGCTTTTCCCGGGTCCCCACTGGGTGGATGATGAGGCCGAAGACCCTAATGCGTATGTGCGAACGTCGGCCGTCCACACTGCGCATGCGCGATGACGCTCAGAGCGCGCTGACGTCAACGTCAAGACGTGTCCAATTTGTGGCTCCGCCCATTTAAAGCCACAATGTCCAGCCAAAGGAAGGCAATATCTATAGTGTGGAAAGCCTGGGCATTCCTCAGCCTTCTGCTGGCCCGCTTCACCGAGCAACAGCCAGCGATCCCAGCTGCAGCGCAGACGTGTCCGCTGCGTACAACAAGGCATGCAGGATTCTGATCCCGACAGCCCAACGGACCCCGATGCTGACTGCCTCGAGTCTCCATATCGGGTGGGCATCTTCACCACACGCGAGTTGGTCTCCACCGTGCCTGCAAACCGCCTTTCAATCCTGAGTGTGGATCCTGACGACGAGTGGTGTGCTGTCATCACGGTCAACCAGTCTCACATCCGATTTAAATTGGACACTGGCACGTCTGCGAACCTCATATCCCAGTCGGACCTCGACAGCATCCGAGACCAACCTAGCATTCTTCCACCAGCCTGCCAGCTCCTTGACTACAATGGTAATGCCATAGCTGCCCGTGGATCGTGTCAGCTAGATGTATCTCACAAGGCAATCAAGGCAACGTTAAGATTCAAGATCGTCCGGCCTGACAAGGCATTCCTGCTCGGTGCTCGCGCATGCAAACTCCTAAATCTGATCCAGCGAGTCCATGCCATGTCCTCGACACCGGCGACTGCCTCGCCCAATGCGAATCTCCAGGCTGAGATAGACGACATTCTCACGCAATACCACAATGCGTTTGATAGGATGGGCATGCTCCCATATCGCTACAAGATACTGCTCAAGCCGAATGCCACCCCAGTCATCCATGCACCACGCCGGGTGCCGGCTACCCTCAAGGATCATCTGAAATCGCAGCTACAAGAGCTCCAAGACCAGGGCATCATCTCAAAGGTCACGGAACCAACAGACTGGGTCAGCTCCATGGGCTGCGTCAAGAAACCCTCTGGTGAACTCCGCATTTGCATTGATCCCAAAGACCTGAATCGCAACATAATGCGAGAGCACTACCCGATCCCGAAGCATGAAGAATTAACCTGTGAGATGGCTCATGCCAAATTCTTTACCAAGCTGGATGCCTCCCGTGGTTTCTGGCAGATACAGCTGGAGGAGTCCAGTCAGAAACTGTGCACGATTAACACTCCGTTCGGCAGGTATTGCTACAACCGCATGCCTTTTGGTATCATCTCAGCTTCCGAAATATTTCATCGCATAATGGAGCAAATGATGGAGGGCATCGAGGGTGTGTGAATCTGCGTGGATGACGTGATCATCTGGTCCACGACGCCTGAGGATCACATCGCTCGCCTCAAACAGGTTTTCCAGAGGATTCATGAAAATGGCCTCCAGCTCAACAGGGCCAAATGCTCATTTGGTCGGTCCGCGATCAGGTTTCTGGGTGACCACATTTCACTGCAGGGTGTGCAACCTGACGCTGACAAGGTACTGGCAATCAATGCCATGAAGACCCCAGAGGACAAAAAGGCGGTCCTCCGTTTCCTCGGGATGGTAAATGTTCTCGGAAAATTCATTCCCAACATGGCATCCCACACCACAGCTCTCCGGCATCTCGTTAAAAAGCCGACAGTGTTCCAGTGGCTTCCGCACATCAAGCGGAGTGGCTTGAGCTGAAGGCGAAGCTCACCACAGCCCCAGCACTGGCGTTCTTTGACCCAACCAAGGATACCAAGATATCCACAGACGCAAGCCAGGACGGCATTGGGGCGGTGCTCCTCCAGCGAGACAACTCCTCGTCCTGGGCTCCAGTGGCATGTGCATCCAGGGCCGTGACTCCGACCGAACAACGGTATGCCCAGATCGAAAAGGAGTGCTTGGGTCTCCTGATAGGAATAGTCAAGTTTCATGACTACATATACGGGCTGCCAAAGTTCACGGTGGAAACAGACCACAGACCTTTAGTCCACATAATCCAGAAGGATTTAAATGACATGACACCTCGGCTGCAGCGAATTCTTCTTCGTCTCCGCCAATATGACTTTGAACTCGTCTACACATCGGGTAAGGAGCTGATCATCGCGGATGCCCTATCCCGATCCATCACCACGCCGTGTGAACAGGGCGACTTCATTCACCACATTGAGGCACAGGTGCAGTTGTGTGTCACCAACCTCCCAGCCACTGATGAACTAGTTGTCCAAATACGCAAAGAAACTGCCAAAGATCCTCTACTGCAGCACGTGATGCAACACCTCGCCCATGGCTGGCAAAAGGGGCAGTGCCCCCAGTTCTTCAACGTTAAGGACGGGTTAACGGTTGTTGAGGGGATCCTTCTTAAACTAGATAGAATCGTCATTCCCCAAAGCATGCAAACCATGGTGCTCAGACAGATCCATGAGGGTCACCTTGGGGTCGAGAAATGTCGACACAGAGCTCGGCAGGCAGTTTACTGGCCATTGCCAACACGGTCCTCAACTGCACAACATGCCAGAAATTTCAACCAGCTCAGCCCCAGGAAACACTGCAACAGCACGAGATCATGACTTCTCCGTGGTCCAAGGTGGGGATAGACCTCTTTCACGCAAATGGGCGTGATTACGTGCTCTTGGTCGACTATTTCTCCAGCTACCCGGAAGTGGTTAAACTGTCGGACCTCACGTCCAAGTCAGTCATCAAAGCGTGCAAAGAGACGTTTGCCAGGCACGGGATACCACTCACAGTAATGAGTGACAATGGTCCATGTTTCTACAGCCAAGAGTGGTCCGACTTTGCACGATCCTACCACTTCAGGCATATCACATCCAGTCCCCATTACCCGCAATCAAACGGGAAGGCCGAGAAGGGGGTCCATATTGTCAAGCGGCTGCTTTGTAAGGCTGCAGACTCAGCCTCGGAATTCAACCTGGTGCTGTTGGCATACAGGGCAACCCCTCTGTCGACTGGTTTGTCTCCGGCGCAGCTGCTCATGAACCGCAACCTGCGGACGACTGTTCCAGCCATCCATGTTCCAGACCTTGACCACCTCACGGTGCTGCAGAAAGTGCAGCGATCCAGGGACCAGCAGAAGATCACGTATGATGCTTATGCCACGGATCTGCCTGCGCTGGCTCCAGAAGATGTTGTTCACGTCCAGTTGCCTGATGGAGGCTGGTCAGCCCCAGCTGTTGTCGTCAGACAGGCCGCCCCCAGGCCTTTCATTGTTCAAATGGCTGATGGCTCCATTCTACGGCGCAACAGGAGGGCGCAGCGCAAAGTTCCCTGCCCACCACCCGACCGCACTTCGCCGCATGTCATCATGCCGCCTCAGGACATCTCGCCCCACGTGGCCACCGATCTGGCAGCGATCCCGTCTGTCCACGAGGCCACCGACCTGGCAGCGATCCCGACTGTCCACGAGGCCACCGGTCTGGCAGCAATCCCGTCTGTCCACGAGGCCACCGACCTGGCAGCGATCCCGCCTGTCCACGAGGCCACCGGTCTGGCAGCAATCCCGTCTGTCCACGAGGCCACCGATCTGGCAGCGATCCCGCCTGTCCACGAGGCCACCGACCTGGCAGCGATCCCGCCTGTCCACGAGGCCACCGATCTGGCAGCGATCCCGCCTGTCCACGAGGCCACCGATCTGGCAGCGATCCCGCCTGTCCAGGTACCGGCGTCCCCCCCTCCACCTCTGAGGCAATCGACAAGAATTTGTCGCCCACCACAAAGACTGAATCTATGGACTTAAATCGTGTAAATTTTGTTCAGTTTGCTCTGTATCTGCACTGATAGCCACCTTCCCATGTACATATGTTCATTCATTTACCACTTGTACATACTCATGCTTGTATATATATCGCCACGTTCCAAAATTTATTTTAAAAAGGGAGATGTCATAATATCCACTCATGAAAATCACTTATTGTTACGAGTAGGCTTCAATGAAGTTACTGTGAAAAGCCCCTAGTCGCCACATTCCAGCACCTGTTCAGGGGGGCTGGTACGGGAATTGAACCATGCTGCTGGCCTGCCTTGGTCTGCTTTAAAAGCCAGCGATTTAGCCCAGTGTGCTAAACCAGTGAGATGCAGACAGGCAGTGATTGACACACAGGATAACCAATGAACACACACGACACAGAACAACCAATCACCAGACAGGACACCACCACTATAAAGCACACAGGGCTTTAAGACTCTCCCTCTCTCTACAGGACACAGCTACTGAGATAGTAAGAGTGCACAAGCCAGTGAGCACTATCACCATGAGGTAGAGAGTTAGTCTGGTCAAGCCAGTAGGAGGTTATCAGTTAGATTGATAGAATGTCAACCCACAGCAGATTATGTACAGCAATCAGGAAGTTCAATAAAACAGTGAAATGAAAATCACTTATTGTCACAAGTAGGCTTCAAATGAAGTTACTGTGAAAAGCCCCTAGAAGCCACATTCCGGCACCTGTTTGGGGAGGCTGTTACGGGAATTGAACCGTGCTGCTGGCCTGCCTTGGTCTGCTTTCAAAGCCAGCGTTTTAGCCCTGTGCACCATCTCCTGTGTCAGAAACCTGTTTCTAGTTTCGCTGCATCCAGTTGCAGTCAACGTTGAACCAACTCACTTAACACATCAGTGTTCATCCTCCTCCTCCAGCATGACACTCCTCTGCCGTGTGATGTTGTGGAGGATGCAGCAGGCCACCACGCTGTGGGTGACCCTCCCAACATAATACTGGAATGCCCCTCCAGAGCAGTGCAGGCACTGGAACCACATCTTCAGGATGCCAAAGCACCGTTAGATCACACCCCTGATCCCCTGGTTGTGGCATGGGGGTCGTTATAGCAGGCCTCCACGTTGGTCTGCAGACTCTGGATAGGTGTCATCAGCCACGACAGCAGCGGATAACCCCTGTCGCCCAGGAGCCAACCCTCCAGCCGGCAGTGCACCTGGAAGAGACCAAGAACATTGAGTGTGCCAAAATGAAGGTGGCGTGCACACTGCCCAGGTATCGGGCACAGACGTGCATGATGTGCATCTGATGGTCACACACCCCCGGCTGCACGAACATCTAGTGGAACCCCTTTCAGTTTGTGCAGAGCAGCCTGTCATCCGCAGGTACTCATAGGGCGACATGCATCCCATCGATCATCCCCTGGACCCAGGGCATCTTGGTGATAGTGGTGAACCCGCTGCCCGGTCACGCTGGTGGGTTTGGCCCACATTGAAGTGGATGTATTGTGTCGACTGGGCAGATATCTCTGTGAGATCCCGGACAAGTGCCCATTTGGTGCCTGGAAGGAGCCCGTGGCGTAAATGTTCAGGGCGACCGTCACCTTGATGGCCTCCGAGAATGGGTGAACTCCACCATTCCCCCACGGTGCCAGGTGTGCAAACATCTGGCAGATATGTCGCTCTGTCTCTCTCTGCTCAGCTGGAATCTTCAATGGCATGCCAGGTCTGGCAGGTCCTTGAATGACAGGTGCTGCCAGCACACCAACGCCTCATGCGGCGCCTCTTTCTTACCCCCCTCGTCCTCGGCCTATTGTTTGGCTGGCTCTCCATCCTTACCAGCTACCTCCTGTTCCTCTGGGGCAGGCTCCGTTGCTGCACCATCCTCCTCCTTGAGCATCTGTGCTCTCCCAGCCGCAGTGCATCCCCCAGGGCTGCAGCGACTAGGAGGAAGGCCGCCATTGCTGGTTGTATTCCAATATCCATTGTCTGAGGAGGTGAAAGGCCAACTTTAGCATGGTGTGTAGTCCCATGACCAACCAGGTCCATTGGGCTACACAATGTCCCCGATTGGCACTGCAGACGCCCGCATGTCTCCCCCCACCCCCCATTCATGCATCACGGCCCCCGGTGTCCGGCACCGTGGGGGCTTCTGGCCCTGGCGCCCATCCTTGTTGCCAAGAGTACCGCCCATGCCAGCGGTGCGCTCATCATCTCCTGTCTGCCACCCCCCTGTAGCGGCTACTGTGGGCGTTGCCCTTTGGTGGGCCGTGTGCTTCCCTGCTGCCGGTGGTGGCCGATTGGGGGGTGGTATGGCGGAGGGTGGGCTGTGCAGGCTGGGATGCAGGGGTAGAGTGCGGGGGTGGTGGGATAGAGAGTGGGGGGGCTGGGGTGCCAGGGTGGTGGGAACCCATACAACCAGTGGCACCTTGCAGAACCACGGGCCACGATGGGTGGTCAGTGGGGTGCACAGCAAGATGGTTCCCTTGCAGGCTGCGGCATTCGCAGTCCGTGCCTGAACGCCAACCCAGTTCCAAGAGACTCACCCCAGCCCCAGGGCCCCACATCCCAGACAGCCCAGCCAGTGTCAGGCCTGGCAGCCTATGGTCACACCTTTGCGTGTTCTACCACCACCCTCTCCCTCATCAGCCACAGCGCCTGTTTCCTGATTTTTAAAAACACAAGTGAACCTCGCCATCGGGAATTCCCCCCGGTGGAAGCGGAGGCCCCGGAGAATACCGGGTCGGGCCCGCTAATGCTATTTAAACAGCGTTTACTGTACGTGCGGAGTGGAACACGCTCACGCCGCTGTTGAGGCACCGGAAAATTGTGATTCGAAGTGAACCCAGCGCCGGCCACGATTCCGCGTCAGAACAGATTCTCTGCCCAATTGCCTTTTGCAATTTTGAAGTCGGCCGACGGAGAATCCCGACCTTTGTCTTTCACAAATGGGGATATAATTAGCCTGATGCTTCCATGGTTAGCTTTACGATTACTGTACCTTCTAACTTGGAAGAGGTTAGACTA
The DNA here is from genome assembly GCF_047496885.1 of Scyliorhinus torazame. Classification (NCBI taxonomy): domain Eukaryota; kingdom Metazoa; phylum Chordata; class Chondrichthyes; order Carcharhiniformes; family Scyliorhinidae; genus Scyliorhinus; species Scyliorhinus torazame. Next base: position 130,671,410 of record NC_092717.1, on the reverse strand, counting down.
GGATTTTCTCAGATGTGTGAGGGACTGGCAATGTGAAGGAAATATGGGCCAAAATTTTACGGCCATGTCGCACTTGCGCGAGAGCCCGCCGCGGCCTTTAGATTGTGGGAGAGGCCACAATTGGGAACCGCGCCAGTGCTGATTTGCGATCTAACCGACTCGCTCCCATTGGCAAAATCAGGATCCTGCTGCGGTGTGGTGAGAAACCAATATTCACCACTTAAAGACAATCTCCATACAATTAACAGGAAAGGTCCTCTAGGGCAGCACGGTAGCACAAGTGATTAGCACTGTGGCTTCACAGCGCCAGGGTCCCAGGTTCGATTCCCCGCTGGGTCACTGTCTGTGCGGAGTTTGCACGTTCTCCCCGTGTCCGCGTGGGTTTCCTCCGGGTGCTCCGGTTTCCTCCCACAGTCCAAAGACGTGCAGGTTAGGTGGATTGGCCATGCTAAATTACCCGTAGTGTCCATAAGGGTTGGGAGGGGTTATTGGGTGGAAGTGAGGGATTAATGTGGGTCGGTGCAGACTCGATGGGCCGAATGGCCTCCTTCTGCACTGTATGTTCTATGTAATCTATGTAATGGCCTCCCGGGATCTAACCACCTCCCCAGCAAGTGGTCGCACGGACGCCGATTAGTACACCATAAAAACGTGAAGCTGTCGGTATGGCTGCTGTTGGAGCCGGAGGAGGTGAGTAGCCATCTTCGCTCCTGGGCAATTGGCCTGGCTGCACTGGGGTTGCTGCCTGGTACTTTGGGGACAGGGGGGGGTGGGGGGGTTCCCCTTTGAGTGGGGCACCATCGTTGGGTGGGGGTGCTGTCTGTGGAAGGGAGGTGATGGGTGCCGAGCCGCCTGTGGGTCAGCCATGTCACACCCTAGATCATGTGCACCTATTACGGGGCGACCCTCTTCCTGTCTTCCCCACCGACCACCCAAAACTCCCACTGACTGTGGCAAGCTCTGGCTGTGCGGCTGAAGGCTTTTGCTAATAGACAATTGGCAATCGTAGTTAAGTGAGCACTGTCATGATATTCAAACACACACATCATGATAGACACACCAACAGACAGCTCAGAACACACAACACCACAACCAATCACAGACAAAGACAGGGACTGTATAAAAGGACAAACACGACACCTGGTGGACAGTAGATCTGGGGACAAGGACCACGACAAGACCTGTTTTAACATCACAGACAGGGAGTCCCCACGTGCAGAGTATCAAGACAATACTGTAGATAGTAAGTTTGAATAAAACAGCGTTGTACCAAATACAACTGTGTTGGCTCATCTGTGTGTCAGAACACCCAACACCACATGGTACAGGAGTGGATCGATACCTGCCGACTAACCTGCCATTCTGGACATGGACCTCACCGATAAACCGCAGCCGTTGCAGGTCGCGGGGAACCTTGGTACCAATTGGAAGCTCTTCAAGCAGCGATTCGACCTGTACATCCGAGCCAACGAGAAACAGAGTGCCTCGGATGAAACATAGATTGCAATGCTCCTCTTCTACGCAGGTCAGCACGCCCTCGACGTCTTCAACTCACTGGTGTTCGAAGAAGGTGAAAACCAATCCAAGTATGACACAGTCATCCTCAAGCTAGACCAACACTTTAATGTTGAAGAGAATGAAAGTTTTGAAAGATATCTCTTTCAGCAACTCCTGCAAGGTAAGGAGGAGCTTTTTCAACCCTTTTTGACGCACCTCCGAATTCTAGCACAGTCCTGCGGTTACGGCAACACCTCAGAGTCCATGATCAGGAACCAGATTGTTTTTGGCATTGCCTCCAGTGGCCTATGCCAGCAGCTTCTTAAAATCAAAAGCCTCACCTTAGCGTCTGCAGTGGAGGCCTGTGTCCTCCACGAGAATGCAACCAGCCGTTTTGCCCGATTTCAGGCGTCCAAATTGGCACGGAGGGGGTCCCCAGCCGTCGAATCGGCAAGCCAGGCCGCCCACGACACCGAACGCATCCAGGCCATCGATTATCTCCCGACCCGCGGCCCCGACGAGAGAGGCCGCTTCCTGCGCTTTTCGCGGTCTTGTGCGCGCCAAAACCAATGGCAACATCGAGGGACGCACCGCGCAGGCGCGCCCAATGCAAGATCGCACTGCGCATGCGCAGTGGCGCAACGAACGCCGTGACGTCATGACGTGTGGCAACTGTGGAGCTGTACACTTAAAAGGGCAATGTCCTGCTAAAAACCGACAGTGCCTCCGATGTGGCAAGATGGGCCACTATGCTGCCTACTGTCGTGCGGCTCAACCCATGGATCCTACACATCCCCGACAATCTCGCAGACAAGTCAGGACCGTCCAGCCCACGCATCAAGACTTCCAGCTAAATGATGCAGATGACCAGGATGCCTTCCGGGTTTCCGTCATCGATGTAAACAGGGTCAATGCCATCAATCCGGCCCATGAGTGGAGTGCCACCCTAACGGTCAACCGATCGCACGTCACCTTCCGTCTGGACACCGGCGCATCCGCAAACCTGCTTGCATATTCTGAATTCCAGGCCATGAAGGTCAAACCACCCATCACGCCATCCCGGCTCAAGATGGTTGATTATAACGGGAACGTCATCCCGTCCATGGGTTCTTGCCAGCTACAGATAACTCACAAAACGCACACGGCCACACTCCCCTTCGAAGTTGTTGGCTCATCAAAAGATTTGTTACTGGGCGCACACGCGTGTAAGGTCCTTCACCTGGTACAGCGCATTATGTCTCTCTCTCCAGATGAGATATCCGACTTCCCGGATGCTGAGTTCCACGCAAATCTCCATTTCCTCCTTGCTCACAACCAGGAGGTATTTGAAGGCATGGGGACATTGCCATACACTTACAAGATTCGCCTCAAACCGGACGCCATCCCGGTCGTTCACGCACCTCGCAGGGTTCCTGCGCCACTCAAAGACCGCCTCAAGTTGCAGCTGCAGGCTCTTCAGGACTAAGGGGTCCTATCCAGGGTCACGGAGCCCACGCGATGGGTCAGCTCCATGGTCTGTGTAAAAAAGCCCTCTGGCGAGCTCCGCATATGCATAGATCCTAAAGATCTAAATAACAACATTATGCGGGAACACTATCCCATCCCGAAACGAGAGGAAATCACCAGCGAGATGGCCCAAGCCAAAATATTTACCAAACTGGATGCGTCCAAAGGATTTTGGCAGATCCAATTGGACCCGGCCAGCCGAAGGCTATGCACGTTTAACACCCGTTTCGGCAGATTCTGCTACAACCGGATGCCATTTGGCATCATCTCGGCATCTGAGGTTTTCCACCGAATCATGGAGCAGATAATGGAAGGCATCGAAGGGGTACGTGTATATGTGGACGATATCATCATTTGGTCCACCACTCCGCAGGAACACATACATCGTCTACGACGCGTCTTCGCCCGCATACGACAAAATGGCCTGCGTCTCAACCGCGCCAAGTGTGCCTTTGGCCAGACTGAGCTGAAGTTCCTCGGGGACCACATATCACAATCAGTGGTCCGTCCCGATGCAGACAAAATTAGCGCCATCACAGCCATGCCACGGCCGGCTGACAAGAAGGCTGTCCTAAGATTCTTGGGCATGGTCAACTTCCTTAGGAAGTTCATTCCCAACCTTGCTTCTCATACAACGGCTATGCGCCATCTCGTGAAGAAATCAACAGAATTCCAATGGCAACAATCGCACCAGCTGGAATGGGAGGAGCTCAAGCACAAACTGGTCACGGCACTAGTGTTGGCGTTCTTTGACACGGCTCGCCCCACAAAAATCTCAACAGATGCCAGCCAATCTGGTATTGGAGCAGTACTCTTGCAGAAAGATAGCACGTCGTCATGGGCCCCGGTTGCATATGCCTCACGAGCCATGACCCCTACGGAACAGCGCTACGCGCAAATAGAAAAAGAATGCCTGGGCTTGTTAACTGGATTGGACAAGTTCCACGACTATGTGTATGGTCTTCCACTGACCACCGCCCCCTGGTCAACATAATAAACAAGGACCTGAACGACATGACCCCTCGCCTCCAGCGCATCTTACTTAAACTCAGGAGGTATGATTTCGAACTGATCTACACTCCGGGGAAGGATCTCATCGTGGCGGACACGCTCTCCCGAGCAGTGAGTACACCACCAGATGCGGAGGGGTTCGTATGTCAAATTGAGGCACACGTGGCTTTGACAGCGGCAAATCTGCCGGCTGACGACCCAAGTCTGGCCCGCATACGCGCAGAGACAGCGACTGACCCCCTTCTACAGCGAGTGATGCGCCACATGGCGGAAGGGTGGCTCAAAGGGCAGTGCCCGCAGTTTTATAATGTGCGAGATGACCTTACCAACATTGACGGGGTCCTTATGAAGTTAGACAGGATTGACATTCCGCACAGCATGCGCCAGATGATTCTTAATCAACTACACAAAGGCCACTTGGGAGTCGAGAAATGCAGACGGAGGGCCCGAGAGGCGGTATATTGGCCGGGTATTAATGAAGACATAGCCAACATGGTGCTCAATTGCACAACCTGTCAGAGATTCCAGCCGGCGCAACCTCCGGAGATGCTTCTACCACACGAGATGGTGACGTCCCCCTGGGCAAAGGTGGGTGTTGACCTATTTCACGCGCTCGGCAGAGATTACATCATTATTATAGATTACTTTTCCAACTACCCGGAAGTCATACCTCTACATGATCTGACGTCGTCCGCAGTCATTGGGGCCTGCAAGGAAACATTTGCTCGCCATGGCATTCCAATGACTGTCATGTCGGACAATGGACCCTGTTTCGCCAGCCGTGAATGGTCGTCCTTTGCCGCAGCATATGGTTTCACTCATGTGACGTCCAGCCCTCTACATCCACAGTCGAATGGGAAGGCAGAGAAGGGAGTTCACATTGCCAAGCGGCTCCTCTGCAAGGCGGCTGCTGCCGGATCGGACTTTAACCTCGCCTTGCTGGCCTATCGATCGGCCCCGCTATCCACGGGTCTCTCGCCAGCACAGCTCCTGATGGGTCGCTCCCTCAGGACGACGGTACCATCCATCCTGGCACCAACAACGGACCATGATACGGTTCTTCGTAAGATGCAAATGCAGCGTGATCGCCAGAAGAGTCTGTACGACACACGGGCGACGGACCTTCCCCCCCTGTCCTCCGGAGACAAAGTACGCATCCATCTACCGCATGGTGGCTGGTCAGCACCGGCTGAAGTTCTCTGACGTGTGGCTCCCCGCTCGTTCCTGATATGCATGCCGGATGGTTCAGTGCGTCGCCGCAATCGGCGCGCCCTTCGCTCGCAGCCACACTGTACACACACGCCGGATCCTCAACAGGCTTCCGAGGATGACTTTGTGGAGCTGCCGCAGATCACGCCCCTTCCATCGCCACCCATGGCCATGCTTGCACATCAGCCGGTGGTTCTTGACCCACCCTTGAGGCGGTCAACCCGAATTCGTCGCACACCCATTAGACTGGACTTATAACACTGTTCATACGTTTAAAAAGTTAAACACTACTGTATTATAACCTGTTGTTTATCGTTCCAGATATCGTTTGACCGGACCACTATTCAAAGTTTTTTTTCGCATTCATGTTTTGTTATGGTACAACCTCGTTAGCATGACGCACCCGACATCGCCTCATGTAAATAGTTACGTCATATGCACATGCTGTACACAACACGCACACACACTCTTAGATACACTCACGACACGATTATATTTATAACCACGTAGGCACATATCTTTGTAAAAAGGGGGGATGTCATGATATTCAAACACACACATCATGATAGACACACCAACAGACAAATCAGAACACACAACACCACAACCAATCACAGACAAAGACAGGGACTGTATAAAAGGACAAACACGACACCTGGTGGACAGTAGATCTGGGGACAAGGACCACGACAAGACCTGTTTTAACATCACAGACAGGGAGTCCCCACGTGCAGAGTATCAAGACAATACTGCAGATAGTAAGTTTGAATAAAACAGCGTTGTACCAAATACAACTGTGTTGGCTCATCTGTGTGTCAGAACGCCCAACACCACAAGCACTTCACAGCCCCAAAGTGTATTCCTCTGGGTGCGCGTGTATGCTATGTAGTATGCAGGGGTTACCGTCCGTGGGTCATACCAATCAGACCGTGATGCCTGGACACTGGGCCTGAACACTGCAGGAATCAACACCACAGACGCAGCAGCCAACATCCGAACACCCACGGGCTGGGCACCAGCATAGGGGCCATTTCCGCGACCAGAGGGTAGGTGTGTGCACCGGGGAGGGAACCAGCGTCCAGTCCAGGTAACGTTATGTGCAAATGTCCAGGGTACAGGGTCTGGTGTCCACTGACCAGGGGCCCCGCCTGTAGCCAGGGGTGCGTGGGCAGGGCATGTCAGATGGCAGGGGATGTGGGGGGGAGGGGGTAGCCATGGGGGAATAGAGGGTCCTGGGATGGAAGACAAAGCTGGTCACCAGTTCCAACCTGTCTCCAATTCCTTATAGATATTACACGGGATAGATGATATGTTGAACCCCGCGGAAGCTGCCCTCACGGTGCTGCTGGCAGGCCAATTGGCCAGATGTCGGAGAAGGCGGCGGCAGCAGCATCGACAGAGGCACTAGGCGGCGGCCCATGTACAGGGCTCCGCCCCACATCCTGAGGATCTGGCCACCCATCAGGCCAGGAAGAGGCCTAGAGGGGGTGGCTGGCAATGGCCCAGGGTGTACAGGCGTAACCGGTCATTTGAACAGATGACGGACAGCAGATGTCGCAGGAGACTCTACCTCAACAAGGGGATGGTGTAACACCTGCGTCATGTCCTCATGGACCTGGCATCATGTGGGGGTGGAGGATAACCGCTCCTGGTGGCCATCAAGGTCGCTGCAGCCCTGAACGTTTCCACCTCAGGATCATTCCGGGGCTCAAGAGAGGACTCTCAAGCTGCAGCCCACAAGTGCATCCATGAGGTCACGGATGCCCTGTTTGCCAACTATATAAACTTTGACCTGGACCAGGCCCAATAAGATGCCCAGGCAACGGGACTTTCTGCCATCGATGGGATGCTGGTTTAGCTCACTGGACTAAATCGCTGGCTTTTAAAGCAGACCAAGGCAGGCCAGCAGCACGGTTCAATTCCTGGTGCCGGAATGTGGCGACTAGGGGCTTTTCACAGTAACTTCATTGAAGCCTACTTGTGACAATAAGCGATTTGCAAGCCCCAGGTCCAGGGTGCAATACATGGCACGCAAGTCACCTTGCACACAGAGGGCTGTCTGGCAATGCCCTAGATCACCAGGAAGGGTTCCACTCTTTGAACGTCCAGCTCATGTGCGACCACCACATGAAGACCATGCGCGTGTGTGCACACTTCCCCAGTCTCAGGGAACATGGCAGCTACATCCTGGAGCAGTTGGACATCCCCGGCCTCTTCAAGGACTACCCCAGGATGGCCAGTTGGTTCTTGAGGGATAAGGGCTACCCACTGAGAACCTGGTTAATGACGCCAGTATGGAGGCCGGTGACCGATGTGGAGACCCGATACAACAAGGTCCATGGGGCCACCCGGGCTGACATTGAGTAATCCATCAGACTCCCCAAAATGTGGTTCCGATGCCTCAACCGCTCTGGTGGTGCCCTGCAGTACACACCCCAGAGGGTCGCCCGCTTCGTGGTGACCTGCCCTCCACAACCTGGCACAGCAGCTGGAGGTAGAGGAGGGAGGAACATGCGGCCAGCTTCGAGGAGGAGGATGAGGAGGCGATGGACCAGGAGGGGCTGGTGTATGAGCCCGGGGGGGACCGGCAGAACTAGCCAGAGAAAGGAGGACAAGTGGTAGAGGTGAGGGTCTGGCAAGCCTGGTGAGTCAGAAGGCCCTCATCCTCCCCTGCTTCACATAGGACGAGGCTTCATCCATAACTTACCCCCTACCCTACTTCCCCCCCAAGTATTCCCCCTCCCATCCCACCCTGCTTCACCCTCCCACGGTCTGTGTAACATCACCCCAGGGTGACGGGACTGTGTTGCCTCTGCCAACGGGTCACTGTCGATGGCAGGGGGTGATGATAGCTGGGCACTGGTGCTCCTCAATCTATGCCATAGTCTGACTCCTGCCTGTCTCCTGAGTGCTTGCTCACACATATCACCTGCATGGGCAGCACGGTAGCACAGTGGTTAGCACTGTTGCTTCACAGCTCCAGGGCCCCAGATTCGATTCACTGTCTGTGGAGTCTGCACGTTCTCCCCGTTTCTGCGTGGGTTTCCTCCGGGTGCTCCGGTTTCCTCCCACAGTCCCAAAAGACATCCTGTTAGACAATTTGGACATTCTGAATTCTCCCTGTGTACCTGAACAGGTGCCAGAATGTGGTGACTGGGGACTTTTCACAGTAACATCATTGCAGTGTTAATGTAAGCCTACTTGTGACATTAAAGATTATTATTATGTGGTGTGCTGCGAGGAGGGGTGTGGGGGCAGAATCATGCATGGGGGAGGGCTGTGGCAAGGGATTCTTTGTGGAATAAAGTGCCAAAGTTGTCATATTTCTCGGGTGCAATGTTTTTTAATGCTATACTTATGTGTCCCCAAATGTCCCCAGCCCCGATGGTATCACTCACCGCTCTCAACCCTTCCCAACCCCCCCCCCCTTTACCCCCCTACACCCCTCCCCAGTCCCTCTCAGTGATCCCGACCTGCTAAGCCTTCCGTGCTTTACCACTGTTTCTAGTTGTGTCCCCAGGATGAACATCAGAAGTGGTGGCAGCCCGCTGCTTACCGCGTCTCATGGCCTTTGACATCCATGGTGAGCATCCTCTGTAGGCCCTGGGCCGGAGGGCCTTGGCCCACTTTCCGGTGGCACATGCCTCACTGTGCCATCCTGTTACGTGTACTGATACCAAGATGCGCAGTTGTCAGGGTGGGGCGGGGGGCGAACTTGGGGAGCTGGTGACCGCCGTCGCCACTCCGTAGGGTGGTTCTGGGTTAGCACCCAGTGCTCCCTCCTCCTGGTCAGTACCCTTAGGGCCCTGGGGGTAACCTCAGAATGGAGGGATTGAGCCCCAATTGCCCCTGCATCTTCCGCCTCTGCCAGCCCTGGCGGCTCCCCACTGACTGCACCATGGTGTCAGTGCCCTTGGCTCCACAGTGACTGTGACATGCTCTGGAATGCCCCGGCAAGGTTCATCTGGGACTGGAACATGTCCCCCAGCGACAGGGACATGCTCTGGAGTGCCTCGAGATTGCCCACCTGGGATAGAGACATGCTCCGCATCTCCTCAGAAAAATCCACCTTGGACTGGGACATGTCCTCCAGTGAGTCGGACATGCTACCTCAGCCCTCAGCCATGGCCATCCCTGACTGAGCCATGCCTTGGATGCCACCACACATGCAGCTGATGTCGTGGACCAGGTTCTTCACTGCGGCTGCCACCATATCAGTGTTGCCCTCGGTGCCACGCATTGTCAGTGCTATCTCCTGCGTCCGTAGCTTCTGGGAATCCTCCAAGTGCCTATGGATGCTGGTAAGTGGCTGACAGTACCTCTGAATATCATGGCCGTACCCTATCAACTGCATAAACCTGGTCCAGATGCTCAGCATCAGGCTGGGACCCAGCTGGGTCCTGAGATCCAGCAGACCACCGACTGCTGTCTCGCCTGGGGGTTTGTGCTTCCACTTGATGTGCATCAGCAACTGGGTGGTGCTCACCAGAATATGCCCCAGAAACGTGACTACTATTGTCGCCCACCAAGGTGTGTATCTCTGCGCTGGTGAAGGGTGGGGATGGCATCTGTGCCGCGAATATGGTGGTCGCCTTGGAGTTCCCCTCCAAGGTGCTCTCATGGGAGGCAGGTGGATGGGAGCACCTGGATAGGCTAGCACCGTTGGATGGAGATCCTGCGGGAGAATGGACATGTGGTCAGTGGGAGGGATGGGTTAATCTGTACGGCATTAACAACTCAAGTGTAGCGGCCGGCGGTTCCTCACCTCTGCACAGTATGCAAACCTCTGTGTGGATGACCGATCTGTCCTTGGCCACCCCCGCAACCTCCAGGGTCCGTTCCTCATAGTGGGTGAGGACTCTGATGTCCAGCATCCTGCCACCCGTCTGAGCCCTTTCCCATTTGTTGTGGCCCAACTTCTCCTACGGCGACACAGAGAGGGTATCGTAAGCCGTACCCGTCATTCATCGCGGAGGGGAGATGGATTGGATTGGATTGGATTTGTTTATTGTCACTTGCGAGCAGCTCAACAGATCATTAAGTACATGGGAAGAAAAGGGAATAATAGAAAATACATAATAGGGCAACACAAGGTATACAATGTAACTACATAAGCACCGGCATCGGATGAAGCATACAGGGTGTAGTGTTAATGAGGTCAGTCCATAAGAGGATCATTTAGGAGTCTGGTAACAGCGGGGAAGAAGCTGTTTTTGAGTCTGTTCGTGCGTGTTCTCAGACTTCTGTATCTCCTGCCCGATGGAAGAAGTTGGAAGAGTGAGTAAGCCGGGTGGGAGGGGTCTTTGATTATGCTGCCCACTTTCCCCAGGCAGCGGGAGGTGTAGATGGACTCAATGGATGGGAGGCAGGTTCGTGCGATGGACTGGGCGGTGTTCACGACTCTCTGAAGTTCCTTGCGGTCCTGGGCCGAGAAGTTGCCATACCAGGCTGTGATGCAGCCAGATAGGATGCTTTCTATGGTGCATCTGTAAAAGTTGGTAAAGGTTAATGTGGGACATGCCAAATTTCCTTAGTTTCCTGAGGAAGTATAGGCGCTGTTGTGCTTTCTTGGTGGACCAGGACAGATTTTTGGAGATGTGCACCCCTAGGAATTTGAAACTGCTAACCGTCTCCACCTCGGCCCCGTTGATGCTGACAGGGGTGTGTACAGTACTTTGCTTCCTGAAGTCAATGACCAGCTCTTTAGTTTTGCTGGCATTGAGGGAGAGATTGTTGTCGCTGCACCACTCCACTAGGTTCTCTATCTCCCTCCTGTATTCTGACTCGTCGTTATTCGAGATCCGACCCAGTATGGTCGTATCGTCAGCAAACTTGTAGACGGAGTTGGAACCAAATTTTGCCAAGCAGTTGTGTGTGTACAGGGAATTGAGTAGGGGGCTAAGTACACAGCCTTGCGGGGCCCTGGCGTTGAGGACTATTGTGGAGGAGGTGTTGTTGTTCATTCTTACTGATCGTGGTCTGTTGGTCAGAAAATTGAGGATCCAGTTGCAGAGTGGGAAACCAAGTCCTAGGTTTTGGAACTTTGATATGAGCTTGGCTGGGATTATGGTGTTGAAGGCGGAGCTGTAGTCAATAAATTGGAGAATGATGTCGGAGCCCTTGTTGTCAAGATGCTCTAGGGATGAGTGTAGGGCCAGGGAAATGGCGTCCGCTGTGGACTGGTTGCGACGGTATGTGAATTGCAGTGGATCAAGGCGTTCTGGGAGTATGGAGGTGATGCACTTCATGATCAACCTCTCAAAGCACTTCATTACAACTGAAGTCAGGGCCACCGGATGGTCGTCATTGAGGCAGGTTGCCTGGTCCTTCTTTGGCACCGGTATAATGGTGGTCTTCTTGAAGCAGGTGGGGACCTCGGAGTGGAGTAGGAACATGTTAAAAATGTCTGCGAGCACCTCTGCCAGCTGGTCTGCGCAGGCTCTGAGTGCAGGGTGGGGGGGGGGAATGGCAGGCGTGAGCAGCACTGCTAGATCGGTTTAAGTGTTGCTTCCCTTTTTGGCGGAGAGCTGGCGGGCATGGTACCGGCAAGCCAGCCGGAGGGACCATCATTTGCTGTGTGAAGCCTGTTAAATGGACCAATTAATATTAATAATAATAATAATAATCGCTTATTGTCACAAGTGGGCTTCAATGAAGTTACTGTGTAAAGCCCATAGTCGCCACATTCCGGCGCCTGTTTGGGGAGGCCGCTACGGGCCTCTAATACCGATGATAGCCTCGCTGGGTCGAGCGGCAAGTAGCTCGTGGCAGTTCCCGCTCGCTCCACACTTTCTATTAAATCACGCCCAAAGTGTGTGATGTAACTAAGCGCTGTAAAAAGGTGGATTAATTGGAGTTTTTTAAAAGGAGGAGTTCAACAGGAGGCAGTGTTTTACAGAGGAAATTACAGAATGTAGTACCGAGGCTCCTAATGACACTACCGTTAATGGTGGGTGAAGGGAGAAGTAAGTGTGTGTGTGGGGGGTGGGGGATGGGGGGTAGTTGGAGGGATTTATAAGAGGCTGGAGTCAAAGGATGGAGAATTCAGGGGAGTTGTACTTCCGCAGGAGCTGGTTATGATTTCAATCTTGATCTACAAAGTACTGTAGCTTCCTTATCTGTCACAAAATGTAATTTGTTAGTTATGTTTCTCTGTCAATTTACAGGAGGATATTTCACTGATATAATGACCCAATTAATATAGAACAGCTGCGTTTATATTTCTGACAATGTTGCTCATAAAATCCATACTTATACAGGCAAGGAAACCAGCATCTGTCAATGTCAATTTTAATTTCTTCCAATGCAGTTAAATCCTGAAGGCAGATGTTAAATGATAGGAATGTGGATGTATTAAAATTCTTGCAAAATTATTCATAGAAACAAGGGAGGATTCTACGCAGCATATTCTGGACTAGAATTATAATTTTGCACTTCTATAATGTTTGACTGAATTATGAATTGTGAATTCCTGCACTTCTACAAAATAGGCTCACTTTTATTTAATTATTATAAAGTTTTAAATTTTAAAAAATTCAATGCTTAGTTTATTTCTATCATAAGTCTCCCTTGTTTACATGATATTTTACAATTGTTTTAGTTACAGCAAAGTTATTCTGTTTGATGTTCGGGCTGATATAATTTGCCCAGTGGTGATAAAATTGACTTGTTCACAACTTCTACCGATTGTTTTGTGGAATAAACATGACAAGTTATCCAACATTAGTGAAATTAGCTTCATGTCCTGTGGAAGGCATTTGGCACGCCAATATCTAATTTTATTCTTTCTTAGCTATTGCCCACTCAGGTGTAACATCTTCATTATATCATCAAGAAAACACAAGTTATGCTTGTGAGGCCCAATTTTCTGAGCTGCACATCCAGTGGAGCCTCAGAGAATCATAGCTAGATGAACTTTGTCAATGTAAATGTCTGAGTAATATATATTTCTCACTTGCCTATGCATTTTCTCGCTTGTTAATATAGTCAAATATGTGTCAAGTATAATGAATACTAATGAACAGCCCAAGATAGGTCTGTGAGGAATCATTCATCAGCATGTAATATGGATGTATCGCAATTCATTAAGAGAAAATATTTCTTTTTTAAAATGTAGGAATGATTAGAATCAATTACAAGGAAATGAATAGGCAAGTCATGCATCGTCAGAAAACTTAATTTATACATTTATGAGCTCTCAGCTTGATTCCTCCTACAAATGCTTCATGTCACTCAGAACTCTCACTTGTACTCTATTCCACACTAAATGCTGTTGTCATATCATCACTGTCCATAATGACTTTCATCGGTTTCCTGTTCCCCAGCACATTACATTTTAAAATATCCATCTTTATTTTCAAATTGTTCAACATCCTTGCCTATGCAATCTGCTACCACTGTCCATTTTGGCTCCTGCTCGGTGCTCTTCGACTTCCTTCATCATTTATAAACATTATACCCTCATGATTGGGATTCTGTTCCTGAATTTTTCCTTGCTGCCTTTTCATGACCTTTAAAACCTTCATCAAATTCAGTCTCTTTGACTTTGCTTTTTCCAGCGACTTTCTCCCACTTCTTCCTTGGAGCCCTGATCCCTTTTTAGAAAACCGTTGTAGGTTTCATTTCATGAAAGGCTGTATGAAAGAGTAAATGGTTGTTGATATTGTACCCATTAGAGATTGAAAGAACACCTATTTCCCTCAATACCACTGGCGTTGATCACAATATAGTGGAATACAATATTCAATTTGGCCATTTCTAGAACTAGCATCTCTTGCTCACTGCATGAACACAGACAACTACAAGTACTTCTTGACACCTAAATGTCCTTTAGAGGTATTGTCAGTTGCACTGAAGGTGGACAGAGGCATAGGGCGTGATTCTGCCGGTCTGTTAGCTACGGGTGAAAATCCCGTAATTGTCGCTAAATATCAAGAGTTTGAGCCGGCGAGATTTTGGAACGCAATGTTCCCGGGACCTCTCTGATTACGCGATCAGGTTCACACCCAGGAAGGGCGAGAACCTGATTTGAATGAATTTGAATACATTTCAGTGTCATTAGCGAGGTTATAGTTGAATCGTCAGGCCTCTTTGAATCTTCCCTCCCACCAGCATGATGTCACTCTGGCACGAATCACTGCTGCTTTTTAAAAATGAGAACGAGGCGCCATGACCTCTGAGAGGGAGGAAGGAAGTGAGAATCTCCTTGTACCCCGGTGTGCAAGTGGACATTAGCTGCTGGCCAGCTGCAGAGGTGGGCTGGTTCAAATGTGTTGGGGGTGAGATGGGGGCTGATCGGGGTACTCCACCGCGATGGGGATCATGGCTGGTATGTGTTGTCCTGAAGCTTTCAGCCTGACTGTGTAATGATATGTATATAGTCAGGTTAGTGAAGAGTTCATAATTGCATCTATGTGTAAACCAAACACTAGAGGGCTTTAATAACTCACTGTATATAAGACAGCCTCTCTAGGAATTCTGGGAGAAGTTGATGGAGAAGCTAAAGGGACCATGGAGAGAGCAAAGTGAAAGTTGATTAGAGATATATAGCACAAGGTCAAGTCATAGCGTAGTTTGTAGTTAGATTGAATTTGAATACAGATTGAATCTGTAGTACAGATTCAATATCATTAGTTTATCATCTATAACTCAGTAGAGTGTGTGAACTTCAATTAATTAGTAGTTTAATAATAAATTAGTTTGTTTCAATCTTTTGATTGGTATATTCTTTGTCAACACTTCATCGGGGCATTCTGGAGGAAAAGACAAAGAATACAACATATTACCAATCGTGGTAATATAACAGAATGTTCTAGAAAGTGTTCACAGCCCTGAATGATAATGGAACCTGCCTGTTTAACTGTGCACAGCCCTGTCTGTGTGGTCAGGAAGTGAAAATAAGCACCACGTTTACAGCTATTAGTGGCATGGGGTATGGGGCGTCTGTGGGTGTGGGGCTCATGAGGTGGGGGGAAGGATGCGGTGAGACTGAAGGGAGGGGGTAAACTCATCAACGATTAAAGAAAGGGTCGGTGTAGAGGATTGTGAGGGAATGTGTGTGCATAATAGCCAGAACCCAGCGCCTGTCATAGAGGAAACAAAAGCCTTCAATGTATACATAGGTTTCCAGTTGACCCTGCCCACAAGGAATGGACAACCATTGAAACAGACTTTCAGAACCCCCTGTGGTGTACATATTAAGGAGAAGGACAACCAGATGGGAGGCCACAGGTGACTCTGAAGGGTTGAGGGCATTGGCCAGGGCCGGTCAAGTTGTAATAACAACAAATAAGTGAGTGAGCACTGGCCACCTGAGAAGGTGAAGAAATGGCATCTTCCAGGACTACGAGGACAACGGGTGTTGGGAGTGTCTGAAGCAACTGGCTGGAACACTTACCTGATCATGCCTCTCCCTCAACCCTCACAGAGTTCCGAGAGATCTCAGAATGGAGCCAGTAGAGCGGGCGATTCTACTAATAACTGCGCTGGAGGAGCACATACACCAGCAGCTACGAGAGGCTGTAACCAGGGAGAACCCAGCACCAGATGGCCATGAGGGTGCAGGGCAGGCTCAAGGATTGGCCACAATTCAGGCCATACAGTGGGTTCAAAAGAAAAAACAAAGGGGACCGAGGATTTACAGGACCCGGGTATCCTTCATGAAGATGTCGGACAACATGTACCCCCAGAGACTTCGCCTCACAAGAGAGACAGTGAGGCACCTATGTGATATATTTTCAAACATGGCGCCTCAGGAGGAGGACAGCACCAGCTCTCTGTGGCTGTGAAGGTCATGGCAACCCTCAATCATCACACCACAAGATCACTCCAAGGCTCAACGGGTGACCTCTGTGGCATCTCGCAGTCATCTGCACACAAATGCATCCATGAGGTCACAGACCCACTCTATGCCAGGACTTTCGACCACATTAGTTTCGATCTAGACCAGGCCCATCCGGATGATAGGGCTGTGGGATTTGTTTCTATCGCTGGTCTATCATAGGTGCAGGGGGCCATCGATGGCACTCATGTAGCTCTATGTGCCCAGCAGCATCAGGGAATCCAGTATATGAACAGAAAATGGGTTCCACTCCCTTGATGTGCAGCTGCTGTATGACACCAGATGAAGATCATACACATGTGTGCATGTTTTCCAAGGAGGATGTATGATAGTTTCATCCTTAGGCAGTTTCAAATCCCTGGGATTTCCGAGGGTCACTCTGGGCTGCAGGGATGGCCTGCTGAGATCTTAGCTGATGCAGAGGCCTGAGTCTGAGGCTATTCCCTTTACAACAAGGTTCACATTGCCACCCGGTCAGTGATAGAGTGATACACCGGGCTGCTGCAGATGTGCTGCCTCGACTGGCCCGATGGGGGGGGGGGCTGTAGTATAATCCCCAGAGGGTCTCCCATATCTTCATTGTCTGTGTGAAAAGCTGTGTCCAGATGCGATGAGGGCCTATCCCAGTCGGAGGAGGATCAAAGAGAGAGGCCTTACGTTTGTGAACCTCAAAGAGGTTTAAATAAGATGACGTGCGATTGTGACAAATGCTTTTGACCCACAACGATCAGTGTCCAGCTTCAGCTGTGCCCACTCTGTTCCGTCATTTTGCAAGCTCTCCCATTATGTTGAGGTGTATTCCCAGGACGCACATCATAAGCGAAGGCATCTTACTGCTTTCAATGCCCTATTGTCTGTGATGCCGTTGGTTGGCATCCTAAGGAGGGCCTGGACCTGGCGGACCCAGGCTGAGTTTTGGGGTGCAATTATGTTGTCTCGTCACTCTGTTCGGCCCACTGTTCCTGAGAAGTCACCACTATCAGCAAGGGGAGATTGAGACGGCATGGTCACTTCCAGGGTCTCCTGGGTGGAAGGCCCCAGGATTTCTCCAACACTTTTTTCTCCCTAAGTGTGCTTATGGGCCCCTGGGTTACTTCATGGGATGGAGGGGGAGTTGGAATGGGCTCCAGAAGCCTCAATGTCATCTGGCATTGACAGTCCTGAAGTCCCGCCATTGTCTGCATCATGGTGTTGGATCTCTCAACAATGGGCCCCTGTGTCTGCACCATGGTCTCGAAGCCCTCAGCCATGGTCCTCAGGTACTGAACCATACTTTAGAGTTCGCCAGTCATGGCTCTGACGGCTTGTCCCAAAATGTCCAATGCAGCACCACCTTGCAGTGTTGGCCTGGGTGCCATGTAACACTGGCAACATCTGTGACTAAAGCCTTTGGGACTCCTCAGCTTGGCCTTACATTCTCAGAAATGTTGCTTACATCCCCTCCTAGTATTCTTTTGCATCTCCACCAGCTGACGGATGAATGTGTCCAGTTGCACAGCACCTGGCTGGGGCACAGCTGTGTCCTGAGATCTAGCAGATCTCCAACTGTCCAATCCCTGTCTCCACTTGAAGTGCATCAGAAGCAGTGTGGTGCTCACCAGATAGTTACCCACAAGCTTGCTACGATTGGCCATCAAAGTGTTTGTCTTTAAGTTGGTGAATGGTGCTGTTAATAGCTGTGATCCGTGTCCTCCTTGGAAAGCATCTCTGTGATGGTTTCAAGGGTAGAAGGCAGGGAGCTCTGCTTGTGGACGGACGAGACTCATCTGCTGATGCTCCTGCAAGGCAAGGGTCATAGTTTTAGTACTTGGCCTAGTCTAGGGTTTCAACAATAAATATCTAATTTGAGACTGGTCGTCTAGATGAAGGTGTTGTGTCTCCTCACTTCTCTGTCGCAGGCCAATCTCACTCCCTGTACAGGCCCTCTCCTGTTCCTCTCCTGCAAGTTCCATGGCCCTCTCCTCGAATGGTGTCAGGATCCTTAAATCAGCCATCCCGCCGCCCGTTTCTCTCTCTCTTGGCGGTTATGGGCAATCTTCTCCTGTAGGGATACAAAAGGAATAGTTATGCCAAGGGGAGACAGGGGACACTTACTCTTGCAGATCCTGGCTTGAATGAGAGTGAGTGCTGTGGAGCAATGCCCCCCTTGATTGAAGCACTCAGATGATCCCCGGGGTGGGCAAATCAGGCACTTATGCATCAGGCGCGACATTTTTCACATGGGGAAATTTTGTTTTTAAGTGCCTAAAGATTGTGATCCGGATTGTGCCACCAGGTCCAGTGAGAATCGTACCAATTTTCACACCGGAAATGTCGTGTTGTCATTTTTTGGCAAAACATCCGCACAATGGTTTCGTCTCTGTTTGCTACTCTGTTTGCCTGTAAGCAATGTGCCTGAAATACTAATAGAAGGATTTCAATGAAACATGGAACACACATGGTCCAAGGAAGAATTAGTTAGTTCTTGGCAAGGATTCTGATCCAGGTATTGATGCGGATCCTAGAACGTTTAAAAGATATGTTAACATTGGGAGATAGAACAAGTTGACTTTTTTCTAGAATGTTGTGGTTTGTTTGATTTAGAATTTTGTTGATGGGTTAGTTCTGCTGCTTCACAGCGCCAGGAACCCAGGTTCAATTCCGGCCTTGGGTCACTGACTGTGGAGTTTGCACTTTCTCCCCGTGTCTGCGTGGCTTTCCTCCGGGTGCTCCAGTTTCCTCCCACAGTCCAAAGATGTGCAGGTTAGGTGAATTGGCCATGATAAATTGCCCTTAGTGACCAAAACAAAGATATGTAGGTTTGGTTAAGAGGTTATTGGGATAGGGCGGGGGACTGAACTTGGGTGGAGTGCTCTTTCAGAGGGTGGGTGCAGACTCCACGGGCCAAATAACCTCCTTCTGCACTGTAGGGATTCTATGATGCTATGATTGTTTTAAAATGTTTTGGATCATCTCAGCTGTGTGGTGGAATTTTTCACAGCTGTTAAAATGTGAGCAGATTTTTCAGAGCCAGTTGTTCGATGTGGATTGCCCTGACGCCTTCTCAGTGAGATGGAAGCTCTTAATAAAAAGATTTATTTTTCCAGCTTTGTAGTTTTAGATTATCAACCAAGGACGGAAAATCCGCAAAGAAGAGTTGCATAATTGTAATAATGACTGGATTTTCCACCGGCACGCACCCCCAATCCACGGCTTCCCGGTGGCCTGGGGTGGTTACAATGGGAAATCCTGTTGACAGACAGTGGCATGATACAATCCTACCGCCAGCGCACGGTGCGCCACCGCGAAACGCGTGACTGGGGAACTGGAGAATCCAGCCCATTTTTTAAAAAAAATTTAGCGTACCCAATTATTATTTTTTTTCAATTAAGGGCAATTTAGCATGGCCAATCCACTTAACCTGCACATATTTGGGTTGTGAGGGAGAAACCCATGCAGACATGGGGAGAATGTGCAAACTCCACACGGACAACTGACCCAGGGCTGGGATTTGAACCCGGGTCCTCAGTGCCATAGTCCCAGTGCTAACCATTGCGCCATGTGCCGCCCTATCCAGCCCATTGTTAACACAGCATGGTGTAGGTATGTGCTCGACTGAGTGTCCTCTTCATCTATTTATAATGTTTTGATTGGTTCTCAATATTGGAAGTACTTGCATTACAGTCCCATTACATGGGTAAATAACTGATAACTTGCAATTTAAATCTTATTCTACAGCTGATTAAGAATCTGGGAAGTGACTTTTCAGAATGATTTCAATGGAGATACGTTTCCTCTTGTGCATGCTTCATACTCAGATACCAATTAGTGGCCAGTATTGACAATTTTTGGTTACACTTACATCCAGAATTGACAAGATCAACTTTTACTCAGCATGAATATATGGAGAATCCATCAAAAGAGCACAGTGAAAAAGAACAGGATGACAACAGATATATAACTGAAAAGGTCAACTTTAAGTAAAAACCAGTGCTTAACAGCATGAGATTCTCCACTAAAATTATTGCACAGAAAGCTAATGGCAACACATTAAATTCTCACAAATCAAGAAACTCAATAGAGATTACAAACTTTCCTGATGCTTTGAAATTTAGCTCATTTTTTTCTTCTATGTATAATTGACCCCATCATTTATATTAATATGTAAAGATAGAATGCATTATTCTGAGAAGACTTGACGTGCTGCGTTTGATAAGGTGCCGCCATAAGGTTAATTCACAAGGTGAGATCACATGGGATCAGGGGTAACTTATTAACTTGCATAGAAGACTGGCAGAAGGACAGGAGACAGAGCGTCAGGATAAATGGGTCTTTTTAATAATAATAATTGCTTATTGTCACAAGTAGGCTTCAATGAAGTTACAGTAAAAAGCCCCTGGTCGCCACATTCCAGCACCTGTTCGGGGAGGCCGATACAGGAATTGAACCCCTGCTGCTGGTTTTGTTCTGCATTACAAGCCAGCTGTCTTAGTCCATAAGATGTAACTAGTGGGGTGCCACAGAGTTCGGTCCTTGGGCACCAACTATTTACAATCTACATGAACGACTTGGATACAGGGAAAGAGGGAAAGAAGGTTCTATAGCCAAATTTGCAAATATTACAAAAATAAGTGGGACAGTGAGTTGCAATGAGGAAATAAGGACCTTACAAATGGATATAGATAGGTTAGGAGAGTGGGCCAAAATGTGGCAGATGGAGTTTAACGTGGATAAGTGTGAGGTCATGCATTTTGGTCAAAAAAATGGAAAGGCAACTTATTATCTAAATGGGGAGAGACTTCAGGGAGCTCTGATGCAGAGGGACCTGGGTGTCCTCGTGCATGAGTCACAGAAAACGAGTATGCAGGTGCAGCAGGTAATAAGGAAAGCAAATGGAATGTTGCCATTTATAGCAAAAGGAATTGAGTATAAAGGTAAGGAAGTTTTGTTGCAACTATACAAGGCATTGGTAAGACTGCACCTGGAGTATTGTGCACAGTTTTGGTACCCTTATTTGAGGAAAGGTGTCGTGGCATTGGAGGCTCACTAGGAGGTTCACTAGATTGATTTCAGAGATGAGGGGTTTGACGTATGAGAAGAGATCGAACAGTTTATGGCAACACTCTCTAGAGTTTAGAAGAATGAGGGGAGATCAAATTGAGATATACAAGACGCTAAAAGGTATGGATAAAGTAGACGTGGAGCAGATGTTTCCTCTTGTGGGGCATTCTAAAACAAGAGGTCATAATCTTAGAATAAGAGTTATCAAATTTAAAACAGATTTGAGGAAAAACTACTTCTCCCAAAGGGTTGTGTATCTGTGGAATATGCTACCCCATAGTGCGGTGGATGCAGGGACAGTGAGTAAATTTAAGGAAGAGTTAGACAGATTTTTAATTGGTAATGGGTTGAAGGGTTATGGAGAACGGGCAGGATGGTGACGTTGAGGCCAGGATGGGATCAGCCATGATCACATTGGAGGTGTTTAGGCTCGGGAGGTTAAATTGCCTACTCCTGCTCCTAGGTCATGGTTCTAGGAAGGAGATGCTCTCGCTGATTTCGCAATCCAGCTCTTGGTCTGTAACATTGTGGGTAGCAGATGAGGAACATATCAGCCATGATAGAATGGTGGAGCAGACTCGATGGGCCCAATGGCCTAATTCTGTTTCTAAATCTTATGAACTCATGAACTTACGAACAATCACTCAGGCATGTAGGCATGAGTGCCATATATAAACATACTCTTGTAATCATCCATGTAATCCTAAGGAGGGTTCAGACCCCCATACACAGCACAAAAAAAATGACAATCCAAACATTTATTCAAATCAGAATAAAGTGAAGAGTTTACTCACAAGCTTAGTCCTCAGAAAAGTTCAGAACATCTGCTCCACTACAGCCTGCCCCACATACATACATGCAATGTTTTACAGCCCTACTGGAAACAAGGACTAAGGCTTACTTCTTTTGGATGGGCATCTTAATGAGCACTCACCAATGAGTCAGGAAAACGAAGCAGGATGGTGATGTTATCTTCTACCACTAAATTATACTTGTATGATGGTGGGTAGCAGCTGTAGATAGTTAGCCTTAGGACACACCCTTGAGGAACCTTTGCAGTGATATCCCAGGACTGAGATTATTGACCTTCAACATTCACAACTTTATGCCAAGTATGACTCCAACCACCAGAGAGTTTCCCCCCTGAATCCCATTGACTTCAGTTTTGCTAGGGCTCCTTGATGCCACATTCGGTCAAATTCTAGTCTTGCTGTCAGGGGCAGTCACTCCCACCTCACCTTTTGACTTCAGTTCTTTAGTCTATGTTTGGACCAAGGCTGGAATGAGGTCAGGAGCTGAGTGACCCTGGCAGAATCCAAACTGAGCATCTATGAGCTGGTTCTGAGTAAATGCTGCTTGATGGCACTGTCAATAATATCATCCATCACATTGCTGATGATTGAGAGTATGGTGCGGCAGTAATTGGCTGAGTTAGATTTGTTCTTCTTTTTTGTAGACAGGGCATAAGTGGGAAAATTTCATTGCTGGGTAGATGCCAGTGTTGTAGCTATAATGGAACAGCTTGGCCAGCGAATGGCTGGTTGTGGAGCACAAGTCTTCAGTGTTATTGACGGAATGCTGTCAGGGTCCTTAACCTTTGCAATATCCAGTGCCTTCAGCCATTTTTGGATATAATGTCAAAGAGTGAATTAAAGTAGCTGAAGACTGCCATCTCTGATGCTGGGGAACTCAGAAGGGGGGCGAGGTGGATCATCCACTCAACACCTCTGGCTGAAGATGGTTGCAAATGCTTCAACTTTCACTTTTGCACTGATGTGCTGGGCTCCCCCATCATAGAGGATGAGGATATTTGTGGAGCCTCCACCTCCTGTTAGTTGTCATTCATGTATTCTGCATTGCTCCAGAACTGCTGTAAGGCCAAAACAAAAAGTCAGTTCACGTATGGGAGTGTGCAGAGGAGATGCCAGAATTCATTATGTAGAAATTGAATGAAGCTGGGAACAGCCAAAGGTCTTCAACTATTTCTGAAAATGACTAATTTGTTGGATTTAATTTCCAGTGTTGCTGTTTCCACAGGAGGTTCCAAAGCAAAATGGGCATATTGTGGGAGGGGGAAGAACAATGGCAGATGAAATTCAATGTGGGGAAGTGTGAGGTCATCTGTTTTAGATGTGAGAAAGGCAAATCAGTATAATTTCTTAATGCTGGGCTGAGAAACCGCAAAGGGATTCAGATGCCTATCTGCAACCTTCACTTTGCCAGTGCACAGGTACAAAATATAATGCTAAAAGCTAACAAAATCTCAAGGAGACTGAGGTACGAAAGTGCGGAAATGATACTTCCCCATCATAGAGGATTGCATTTAGGTTTGAGCATCATGCTGAGGAATGGTACAGTGCAGATTTACCAGAATGATACTAGTGATACCTCTGGTTCCACCCCCCCCCCCAATTTAGCCTTGACCTCCTCCTATTTTTCACTTACATGCTGCTCCTCGATGACATAATCCCAAGTTTTGGTTTCACATCTGCTGACAGCATACAGCCACCACCTTTCCCAGATCCTCCATTCTTACAACTATCAGAAATTTCCTGCAATTAAGTTATAGGAAGACTGAAGCGATTGTTTTCAGTCCCCCTCCAAATTCCGTTCCCTAACTACCGACTCCATCCCTCTCTGTGCCAACAGTCTGAGATTAAACCTATATGTTCGCAACTTTGGCGTCACATTTGATCTCTAGATGGGTTTCTGACCTCATACTTGTACTGTCACTAAAACCTTCCATTTCCGTCTCTGTAACATCACAAGACATCGCCCCTGTCTCAGCTTATATGCTGCTGAAACATTCATCCATGCTTTCGTTACCCCTAGACTTTACTCTTTCAAATGTTCCTGGTTGGTTTCTCTCATTCTACCCACTATGAATTTGAGGTCATCTATCATGCTGCTGCTGCCCATGCCTTAACTCACAAGTCCCATTTCACTCCCTTGCTCACTGACCTCAATTTTTAAATTCTCATCTTTGTTTTCAGATCTCTCCATGGTCTTGCCCCTCTCTATCTCTAATTTCCTCCAGCCCCACAAACCTTCAAAGTATCTGCGCTCCTCTAATTTTGTTTTTTAAACATTCTCAATCATAATTGCTTCACCATTTGTGACTGTGCCTTCAGTTGTAAAGGCCCTAAGCTCAAGAATACCCCTGCCTACACCTCTCCACCTCTCCCTCACCTTTGTGCTTTAAAATACTCCTTAAACATCTCATTGTGTGGCTCAATGCCCAACTGTATTGCTCCTGTAAAACACCATGCAATATTTCATTATGTTCAATGCACTATGTAAATATAAGTTGCTGTTAGTAAAGGGTTAAATTATGAAGACAGATTGTACAAACCTGCCCTGTATACTCTTGAGTTTGGAAAGTTGAAAAATGATCTTAATGTAGTATTTAAATATAAAGGGATCTGATAGGATTGATATAGATAAACTGTGTCCTGTTGTGGTAATATCAAGAACATTAGGCCCTAATTTTAAAATTACGGTTAGGCCATTTAACAATTCTTCCTTGCTTCATTAAACATATATAGAGGACCAACCAACCTTGCGTAAATAGACTGCTTGTTGACTGATCACAGAACGCTCAGCAGCAGAGTATTCCATATCGGCTCTCAATTGCTCTCACAGTTGAAAGAGGGAGCATGGTCCTTGATATTAAAACACTAATGGCTGAAAATACTCAGCAGGTCAGGCAGCATCTGTGGAGGGAGAAGTTAACAGCTGGGATTTTGTTAACAGTGTCATGATATTCAGGTAAACATCATGGTACAAACATACATACATACTGATGGACAGATCAATGGACCAATCAACACACACACAACACCACAGCCAATCACAGGCAAGAGCATACACACTACAAAACAGGGAACACAACACTTCCTGGGCATTCCAGCAGGAGACAGCTCAGGGCACAGAGCTCACAGCAAGCCACTCAGACATCCACCATGTGCTGAGTGCCACTCCAATATAGTATTAGGAATAGGTCCACAGATTCTAGGGTTATGATTGAACCTCAGTAACCAGTTTACCACTGTAAATAAATGTTAGTAATAAAACTGAGTTGTACCATTCGCAACCATGTTGGTTGGTCTGTGTAGCAGAGTACCCAACATATCATAGTACCAGGAGTAACTGTGGGACCTACCTACGCATCCTCCGGAATCTGCCATCCTGCGCCATGGACACCGTCAACACACCGCAGCCGCTACAAGTCGCTGGAAACCTCGGCGTCAATTGGAAGCTGTTCAAACAGCGCTTCCAGCTCTTCCTGGAAGCCAATGAAAAGGAGAGCGCTTCGGACACCAGAAAGATCGCCATCCTCCTCTCCACGGCAGGTCAACACGCCATCTATGTCTACAACTCCCTGGTTTTCGCGGAAGGTGAGGACAAGACCAAGTACAAGACGGTCCTTCTCAAACTCGACCAACACTTCAACGTCGAGGTCAACGAGAGTTTCGAGAGGGATCTCTTCCAGCAGCGCCTGCAGGGTAAGGATGAGCCCTTTCAATCCTTCCTTACGCATCTCCGTATCCTCGCGCAGTCCAGCGGTTACGACACCACCTCCGATTCAATGATTTGGGACCAGATTGTTTTTGGGGTCACATCGGGCACCCTACGCAAGCAGCTATTAAAAATTAAAGGCCTCACCCTAGCCTCCGCAATCGAAGCCTGTGTCCTGCATAAAAACGCGACAGGCCGCTACTCCCAATTTCAAGCGGCCGAATCGGCGCAGCAGGGGTCCTACACGGCCGGATCGGCGAGGCAGGCGTCCTACGAGGCCGAATGGGTCCAGGCGATCGAATTCCTCCCGGCCCGCGGCCCGGACGAGGGCGGCCATTTCGCCCGCTTTCCGGGGCCTCCCGCGTTTATGCGCGCCAAAAAAGACGTTGGCACAGTGGGACGAGATGCGCAGGTGCGCTCGACGCAAGACCGAACTGTGCATGCGCGGTGGCGCAACGAACGCCATGACGTCATGACGTGCGGCAACAGCGGAGCCGCACATTTAAAGCGGCAATGTCCGGCAAGAAACCGACAACGCCTCCGCTGTGGTAAGACGGGCCACTACGCTGCCTGCTGTCGAGCAGCTCAACCTGCCAATGTACCCCAATTCCGACAACCTCGCAGGGACGTGCGGACCATTCAGCCTCCTTACTACGAGTCGTGCCCAGACGATATCCAGACCAGTGACACAGACGACCGGGACGCCTTCCGTGTTGCGGTCATTGATGGAAACCGGATGTCTCCAGCCAGGACCCACCAGCCGTTGCAAGTGAACACTGTCAATCCGGGTGATGAATGGTGTGCCACCCTAATGGTCAACCGATCACCGATAGCATTCTGTCTGGACACTGGCGCCTCCGCCAACCTCATAGCATGGTCAGCCTTCTACGCCATGAAGGTCAGACCACCAATTCGGCCATCCCGTTGCAAGATGGTCGACTGCAATGGGAACGTTATCCTGGCTATGGGATCCTGCCAGCTCCAGGTGACACACAACACACACAGGGCCACACTCTCATTCGAAATAGTCGGATCATCAAAGGACTCCCTGCTAGGCGCACAGGCATGCAAGGTTCTCCACCTCGTGCAACGAGTCCACGCTCTGTCTCCAGGCGGCACATCCGACTTCCCGGATGCAGAGTTCAGGGCACAGCTCCAATCGCTCCTCGCCCACAACCAGGAGGCATTCGAGGGCATGGGAACACTGCCCTACACCTACAGAATATGGCTCAAAACGGATGCCACCCCGGTCATTCACGCACCTCGCAGGGTCCCAGCGCCACTCAAAGACCGCCGCAAGCAGCAGCTGCAGGATCTCGAGGACCAAGGGGTGCTGTCCCGGGTCACGGAGCCCACGCCATGGGTCAGCTCCATGGTGTGTGTTAAGAAGCCCTCCGGCGAGCTCCGGATCTGCATTGATCCAAATGACCTCAACAACAACATAATGAGAGAACACTACCCCATACCCAAACGGGAAGAAATCACAAGCTAAATGGCCCGGGCTAAAATCTTCACAAAACTGGATGCCTCGAAGGGTTTTTGGCAGATCCAACTGGATCAGTCCAGCCGAAAGCTGTGCACCTTCAACACCCCTTTCGGCAGGTTCTGCTATAACAGAATGCCATTTGGCATTATCTCGGCATTCGAGGTCTTTCACAGGATCATGGAGCAGATGATGGAGGACATCGAAGGGGTGCGTGTCTACGTGGACGACGTCATCATCTGGTCCACCACACCACAGGAGCACAGCAATCGTCTCCAGCGCATCTTTGCGCGCATACGGGAAAACGGCCTGCGCCTCAACCGAGCCAAGTGTTCTTTCGGCCAAACCGAGCTGAAGTTTCTGGGGTCCACATATCCTGGTCAGGGGTCCGTCCAGATGCAGACAAGGTGAGCACCATTACAGCCATGCCGCAGCCGGCAGACAAGAAATCAGTACTACGCTTCCTAGGCATGGTCAACTTCCTGGGGAAATTCATTCCCAACCTTGCCTCCCACACGACGGCTCTGTGCCACCTAGTCAAGAAGTCCATGGAATTCCAGTGGCTGCCCACACACCAGAAGGAATGGGAGGAGCTCAAAATTAAGCTCACCACAGCCATGGTATTGGAGTTTATCGACACATCTCGTGACACTAAAATTTCGACTGATGCCAGCCAGTCCGGCATTGGGGCGGTACTCCTCCAGCGGGATGACACTGCGTCATGGGCCCCGGTCGCCTATGCCTCACGGGTCATGACCCCCACAGAACAGCGCTACGCACAGATCGAAAAGGAGTGCCTGGGTTTGCTGACTATGGTCTCCCCCAGTTCACACCGTTGAGACTGACCATCGCCCCCTGGTCAGCTGCATACATAAGGACCTGAACGAGATGACCCCTCGCCTCCAGCGCATCCTACTTAAACTCAGGAGGTATGACTTCCAACTGGTCTACACCCTGGGAAAGGACCTTATCATTGCGGATGCCCTATCTAGAGCAGTGACCACACCGCCAGATTCGGAGGGGTTCATCTGTCAGGTCGAAGCGCAGGTGGCCTTCACATCGGCAAATCTGCCAGCTGACGACTCCAGTCTGGGCCGTATTCGCCAGGAGACTGCGGCTGACCCCCTTCTACAACGGATGATGCGCCACATGACGGGAGGGTGGCTCAAAGGACAGTGTCTGCAGTTCTACAATGTCCGAGATGACTTGGCCGTCATTGAT
The DNA here is from genome assembly GCF_047496885.1 of Scyliorhinus torazame. Classification (NCBI taxonomy): domain Eukaryota; kingdom Metazoa; phylum Chordata; class Chondrichthyes; order Carcharhiniformes; family Scyliorhinidae; genus Scyliorhinus; species Scyliorhinus torazame. Next base: position 130,643,085 of record NC_092717.1, on the reverse strand, counting down.
GGTGTCCTCCTAAAGCTGGACCGGATTGTGATTCCGCACAGCATGCACAAGCTGGTCCTCGACCAACTACACGAAGGCCATCTGGGGGTTGAGAAGTGCAGACGGAGGGCTCGAGAGGCGGTATACTGGCCGGGCATCAGTGATGACATTGCCAACATGGTGCTCAACTGCTCCACCTGCCAAAGGTTTCAACCAGCGCAATCCCCTGAGACGCTTCAGCCCCATGAGCTGGTGACGTCCCCCTGGGCAAAGGTGGGTGTGGACCCTTTTCACGCGCTCGGCAGAGACTATGTAATCGTCATTGATTACTTTTCAAACTATCCAGAGGTCATACGCCTGCACGATTTGACATCGTCCGCTGTTATAAGGGCCTGCAAAGACACCTTCGCTCGCCACGGCATTCCGATTACTGTCATGTCGGACAATGGGCCCTGTTTTGCCAGCCAGGAATGGTCGTCCTTTGCTGCTTCGTATGGCTTCACACACGTGACGTCCAGCCCTCTGCATCCCCAGTCCGATGGAAAGGCGGAGAAGGGCGTTCACATCATCAAGCGGCTCCTCTGCAAGGCTGCTGCTGCCAGATCGGATTTCTGCCTAGCCCTGCTGGCGTATCGCTCGGCCCCACTAGCCACTGGCCTCTCACCAGCCCAGCTGTTGATGGGTTGTGTCCTCAGGACCACTATGCCATCCATTCTGGTACCCACAACCAACCATGCTCCGGTACTACACAGAATGCAACAGCAGCGCGTTCGCCAGAAGATGGCACATGACACACGGGCAACTGATCTTCCCGCCCTGGCCCCTGGAGACGTTGTCCGCATCCACCTACCAGCAGGTGGCTGGTCAGCACCTGCCGAGGTTCTCCGATGCATGGCTCCCCGCTCGTTCCTGGTTCGCATGCCTGATGGATCCATTCGTAGGCGCAATCGCCGGGCTCTTCGCCTACTTCCACGCTCGCTATGGGAACTTACACTGGCACCACGCCCTCCTGTTGTTCCTGATATCGACTTTGTGGAGCTTCCTGCCACCATGCCCCTTCCGTCGTCGCCCGTGGCCAGGCCCATTCCTCAGCCGTTGGATCCAGACCCACCCTTGAGGCGGTCAACCCGAATTCGTCGCCCACCTACTAGACTGGACTTATGAGACTGTTCGTACATTGAACTCATACTACCACTGTGTTAATATGTTTCTGTTCTTCCTTGTCGTTACAGGAATTTGTTTTGTCGTTCAACATTTCCCCGTTCTTTGTTTATGGTACAACCTCGTTGCTATGTCGCACCCGACATCGCTCCTTGTATATAGTTTAGCCCCATGTACATGCTGTAGATATTGCACACACGCACATTCTCCGGGTGCTCCAGTTTCCTCCCACAGTCCAAAGATGTGCAGGTTAGGCCTGCACATGATAAATTGCCCTTAGTGTTGGGTGGGGTTACTGGGTTATAGGGTGGAGATGTGGACTTGGGTAGGGTGCTCTTTCCAAGGGGCGATGCAGACTCAATGGGCCGAATGGCCTCCTTCTGCACTGTAAATTCTATGACATCCAGCTGTACTCAGTACACATATCTATTTATAACCACATAGGCACATGTTCTTGTAAAAAAGGGGGGATGTCATGGTATTCAGGAAAACATCATGGTACAAACATACATACTGATGGACAGATCAACGGACCAATCAACACACACACAACACCACAGCCAATCACAGGCAAGAGCATACACACTACAAATCAGGGAACACGACACTTCCCAGGCAGTCCAGCAGGAGACAGCTCAGGGCACAGACCTCACAGCAAGCCACTCAGACATCCACCATGTGCTGAGTACCGCTCCAATATAGTATTAGGAATAGGTCCACAGATTCTAGGGTTATGATTGTACCTCAGTAACCAGTTTACCACTGTAAATAAATGTTAGTAATAAAACTGAGTTGTACCATTCGCAACCGTGTTGGTTCGTCTGTGTAGCAGAGTACTCAACATCAAACGGCATGTCTTTCCTGATGTCACAACCGGAACTGTGCGCCGCCTACCCTCCAATGTTTCCCAATCCCCATGTGGATACAATTAAAATTCTAAGTACCAGCAGCGTGCATGCAACATTGCAACTCAGTGCGGTGGAAGCTTTACATTGGTGAAAACTGACAATACAGCAGGTATGGGTGGCTATTAAAGAACCTCCTGGTCAAACAGAAAGGCTATTCATCATGGTCACAACTTTCCTGCTGAATTACATTGGCATCAGCATAAGATTTGAGAGCACAAAGGGTGTTTGTTTTAGCTCAGTTGGCTAGACAGCTGGTTCATGATGCAGAGCGAGGCCAGCAGCCCGGGTTCAACTCCCGTACTGGCTGAGGTTATTCATGAAGGCCCTGCCTTTTCAACCTTGCCCCTTACTTGAGGTGTGGTGATCCTCAGGTTAAATCACCACCAGTCAGCTCTCCTCCTCAAAGGAGAAAGCAGCCTGCGGTCATCTTGGACTATGGTGACTTTACCTTACCTTTATTACTTATAAATATTTCACAGAACATTGGTCTCACTTTATTCATGGGTGCAACATCATTATTTGTTGAAACTAGCTGAGTCAGAGAGCGAAATGTATTGCCAAGCCTTGTGGTTGGCATGCAGTGATGTTGCAAGGGAGTGAGACAATTTCTTTATTGGGGAAGAAACAATGGGCTGGATTCTCCAGTCGCTGACGTCGAAATCGCCTTGCTATCGGCCGGAGAATCAAAGTTCCCGACCGAATCGGGGCGGTGCCGCTTTCGCGATGCGCCACCTCCTCCAAAGCGGCATACTTTAGGACATTGCCTGAGTCCCGCCCCTCGATGCTCCGCCCCCGACCGGCCGAGTTCCCGACAGCACCGGTTGTGTGTGTTCTCATCCATCGGGAACTCGGCGTGGCAGTTGTGACAGCACTCAGTCCAGTGCCGTCACAGTCGGGGGAGAGCCGATCCGCGGGCGGGGGGGGAACTTTAGACTTTATAAGGGGCTGGGGGCACTGTGTGGAGGAGGGGGGGGTGGTCCAGGGCGCATGAACTCGTAAAGGGGAGGCACTATTTCGCGAGCCGGGTCCACGAGTGGCCTCCGCCATGTACCACGGCACGGCCTCTGCAGGCCGCCGCCTTGTGCATGCATGGCCACGGACCCGGCAACTCTCAGGCCATATCGGCAGCTAGAGCCGGGCTCTCTATACTGCCGGCATGCTAGCCCCCAGCCAAACGGAGGATCAGTGGCCGATTGACACTATTTTTTCTGGTGCAAAAAGTCACCATTCCCACGCCGGCATGGGGACATAGCTTCAGAATTGGAGAACCCAGCCCAATGTTTTTATTGTGGAGGAAACAATGTCGTGTTTTTTTGCATTCTTTATCGAATGTTAATATTAGTGTCCAGATTATAATTGCCACTCGGTGGTACATGGTTGAATTTGTAGGCTCAATTGGCCCACCCTTCTATGCATTGTAGAGGGTGTTGTCTGAGATCACTCTCAAGTGGGATAATTGAAACATTGTAGGTGAACTTAAAGCCCTGCAAGCACTCTGCCAACCAACATCCTGAGATGGACACAAATGTGGACAGTATTAATCCCATCATTTAGGCCTGACATGTTCTTACTTTGACTGACTCTTCCCCCCCCCCCCTCCCCCCCCCCCCCCCACCTCCAAATACCCAGGGTGCCAGGCCCTTCTCACTTTATTCATTCATGCCTCCGACTCTACTTTCATTCTCCCTTTATCCCTGAATCCTCCATGGCTCCAACCTCTTCTAACAAGCCCTCTCCCCACTGACTCACCGTTGCCAGTCATCAGCCTCCATGCAAGAGTCCATTCTAATGCACCCCTCCACAGAGTTAAACAAGGAAAACTGTGATCTTACACAGAGCTGTGCAAAGCTGACTGGTACTGGAACTGGGTGCCACAAGATTCTCATTGCCACTGACTTTATTCTGAGGATAGAACTTTATTAAAATTGCTTCATGCAAATGAATATTCATGGGATGTAAATGTATTGCAAGATCATACCTGCCACAGCCCAGTGTGATGCTCGACATGCTGCAAACACTGCGAACTTTGGGCAGAATATTCCCATCCCGCCAGCAGCGGGAATCATGGCTGGAACGTAATTTGGTGTGAGGCTAAAAATCAGATTCCTGACGCAGGATGAATTGTCTGAGTTCTGTTCTCGAGACTTTAAAGGCAGGTTACAGGCACGTTGAGTTTCCCACTGTTTAATGTTGAGAAGGCTTTTTGCACACATTGGCATCTCATGCATACTCATTAAAAGTACACCTCGCCAAAATTCCTTGCCCTCCAAATTCTGTTCCCTGCCAGTGAGAATTCAGAATGTACAGTTTTTTGACTGTATACGAGCGACATGCACCTGGTGAGCGTCACTCCATCCACCACTTTGAGGTCAATAGATACCGGATTTGTCTTATTTCAGCATCTCATCCTGGTGTCAGAAATCCAAAATTTCACATCTCGCCTAATTTAAAAAAACGTTTAGAGTACCAATTCTTTTTTTCCAATTAAAGGGCAATTTAGTATGCCTAGTCTACCTACCCTGCACATCTATGGGTTACGGGGGCGAAACCCACACAAACATGAGGAGAATGTGCAAACTCCCCATGGTCAGTGACCCAGAGCCGGGATCGAACCTGGGACCTCGGCGCCGTGAGGCAGCAATGCTAACCACTGCGCTGTCCACATCTCGCCTAATTAAGCAACTCCGCACTTCACGTTTCCCACTCTTGTGGGCTCCATAAAATACACCCCATCTCGTCAAAGTTTCAAGTCAATTACCTTTCTTCAAAAAGGTGTCTGATGGTCCCCGATAGCAGCAATGGGAACCTAATGAGAAAACCAAGTAAAAGGTATTCGATAAATTATTGAAAAATGTTTTTTAAAAAGCAGTAAGATCAATGGTTAATAACTTTCCAGAACTGGGAACGGTCATCCTTATTTAAAGAAACAACCCTCCTCTGCCAGAGGAGCAGGACACCAAGAATTGTGGCCTCTTAATACTGGGAATTGGATTTTCAACATAATATGAACATGAACAAGACAACATAAGAAGAGAAGAATTTAACTTATTTCTGCAGTTGCTTTTAAGGTGCTTAAGATATTTCCAACTTAATTTTCCATTTTGGATGTGCAAAGTCTTGGTTTGAGTTCATGGTACTTCTCATTCTGTCAGCTGGATGCTCAGTCAGGTATCAGACTACAACTCACAGAATGTGCCAATGTCACTGTGACCATGCTGTGGACACAATTCTGTGAACATGTCAATGTCATTCTCTACCCAGCAATCTGTAAGCTACAACTGGAGAATGCAGTGACGACTTGAGATTAATGAATAACGTCACATTTGAACTGAGAGGTGGGGTTTGGGGTTGCTGTGTGGGACACCAAGATTTAGTTTATTTTGTGAGTATCAAGGTGAAGGGTGTTAGCACTGGAAACCAGAACTCGGCCCACTTCAGGAAGCCTACATCGGCTTCAGACACTCCCAGTTCAGGTTTATCACAGCTACCTGCAGAATAACTCTCCCAGTGCTCTGCTACACGAACATGTTTCAGTTACAACTTCAGGAGAATGGCTGTGCAAAATGTTTTTTTAACCCACACTAGCAGCCTCTGAGTGAGACTGCTGATTAAGGTGCAATTTAGTGCTGCAGGCCTCCACTCAGAAATCAATTGAGGTTTCCTATATATATTTCTCACAGTCACGTGACAGCCAGCAGAAAGGGAAAACGTTGATCCTGTTAATCTGGGCTGCATCTGAATGTAGATCCCGAAAATTAAACGTCTGAATTGCATCTACCTCATAAACTGATTTTCTTTCTCCAGTGACAGAAAAGGATGAACAGCGCTGAAACCAGCCATTATGAGTATTATGAAAGCCAACTTGAATTTAATTTTGGATCAAAACATATTTTACTTTTGACAATTTTGACAAGAAAATTGATGTAGCTATTTTCAAGCATGCTACATACACAGATGTATTCATTTATGTAGATTGTTTCAGTGTATGAAATTAATAAATGAATTTTTTTTACCTGTCCACCTGCAATGGACAGGGAATTACTATTTCTTTATTCAATTAAAAAATATATCCATGATCAATGTCACGTGATCTACACTAGAGATACATACATAACCATAAAATACATTTCAGGTGCATTGTCAATTTAAATAGTTCTCATAAACTAAATAGCACTTGTATAGAAAGGCAAAAGACGTAACTCATACAATAATTTTAAGACATATAATTATTTCCATGATAACACATACATTCATGATTGACTAATAGAACCATTTATTCAGATCATTGCCACCGATGCTTTAATTTGCAGTTCCAATTGCTGACAATTGGGGGGTGCATTGTCAAGGACCTTCCTCAGCGGTAACAGGCTGAAGTCTCTTTATGCTGGTTTCCCCACCTGGCAGCCAGTAGGGGAATCAGTTTGGCCAGCGGCTGGGCAGGTGATGCTAAATAAAATGTCAACAAGCTCCTGCTGTTAAATTCAGAAGGAACTCCAGCTGCTCACCCCCGTGGGTCTGTGTCTGCAGGCAGCAAGACCTGGACAACATTCAGGTTTGAACTGATAAGTGACAAGTAACCTTCCTGCCACACATGAGCCACGCAATGACCATCTCCAACAAGAGAGAATCTAACCATCTCCCCATGACATCCAATGATATTACCATCACTGAATCCCCCACAATCAACATCCTGGGATTACCATTGACCACAAAGTTAGCAGGACTGCAAAATCGCAGAACTGTTTCAGCACAGAAAGAGGCCATTTGGCCCATCATATCTGCACTGGCTGTCCGAATGAGCAACTCACTTAGTGCCATTATCCTGCCTTCTTCCCATCGTGCTGTGAGTTCTTCCTTTTCAGGTGACAGTCTAATTATCTTTTTAATGCTCCATCACACACTCGGGCAGTGCTTTCCAGACCTTAACCACTCACTTCCTCAAAATGTTTTTTCTCACATAGCTTTTACTTTTTTTGCCACTGACTTTTAAGTTTAAGCCCTCTCGTTCTCGATGCTTCCATGAGCTTCACCAACCTACACTGTCAAGAACCCCCCCATGATTTTTAAAACCTCTATTAAGTCTCCTCTTAGTCTTATTTTCTCCAAAGAAAACAGTCCTAACTTCTCCAATCCATCATCATAATCAAAGTTCCTCATCCATGGAACCATTCTCGGGAATCTTTCCTGCACTTTCCCCAATGCCTTCACAGCCTCCCTAAAGTGCAGCACCCAGAACTGGATGCAATATTGCAGCTGAGGCGATTTAGTGTCTTCTACAAACGCAACTCAACTGCCTTGCTCTTCAGTGTTGAGAAATGTGATTCATTTTGGCATGAAGAACATGGAGGACAATATAAAATAGAGCATAGAATTTATAGTGCAGAAGGAGGCCATTCGGCCCATCGAGTCTGCATTGGCCCCTGGAAAGAGTACCCTATCAAGTTGTATTCTACGCCCCTATTAATAACTGCTTTTTTCACCTACCCTACCACCTTTAATGATTTATGCACATATATCCCAGGCCCCTTTGCTCCACACCCTCTTCAGAATTGTACCCTTTAAGGGGCGGCACAGTGGCACAGTGTTTAGCACTGCTGCCAATGGTGCTGAGGACCCGGATTTGATCCCACTGTCTGGGTGGAGTTTGCACATTCTCCCTGTGTCTAAGTGTGTTTCACCCCCACAACCCAAAGATGTGCAGGTTAGGTGGATTAGCCACACTAAATTGCCACTTAATTGGAAAAATATATAATTGGGTACTATAAATTTATTTTAAAAAGGAATTGTACCGTGGGCAGCACAGTAGCATAGTGGTTAGCACAGTTGCCTCACAGCTCCAAGATCCCAGGTACGATTCCTGGCTTGTGTCACTGTGCGGAGTCTGCATGTTCTCCCCGTGTCTGCGTGGGTTTCCTCCGGGTGCTCAGGTTTCTTCCCCAGCCCAAAGATGTGCAGATTAGGTGGATTGGCTATAAAAAACATTTTGTGGTGTTACTGGCTTACAGGGATAGGGTGGCTTAAGTAGGGTGCTCTTTCCAAGGGCCAGTGCAGACTCGATGGGCCAAATCGCCTCCTTCTGCACTGTAAATTCTATGATCTATTTCATATTGTCCTCCATGTTCTTCATACCAAAATTAATCACTTCACATTTCTCAGCACTGAACTTCATCTGCCATCGGGCTGTCCATTCGACAAACTTGTCTATGTCCATTTGAAGTCCAACACCACCCTTTCACAGTTCACAATACCTCCAAATTTTGTGTCATTTGAAAATTTGAGATTGTGCTCTGTGCACCAAGGTATTGGTCATAAATAGATATCAAAAAGAGCAAGTGTCTCAACACTGACCCTGGGAACTTGACTATAAGCTTTCCTCCAGCCCAAAACACATCCATTAGACACTAGTCTTTGTTTTCTGTCACTCAGCCAAATCATGAAACATGTTGTTACTGTCTCAAGTGGGGGCTGGTTTAGCTCAGTGGGCTAGACAGCTGGTTTGTGATGCAGAACAAGGCCAGCATAGGTTCATACTCCTATGCCAGCTGAGGTTATTTATGAAGGCCCCACCTTCTCAACCTTGCCCCTCACATGAAGTGTGGTGATCCTCAGGTTAAATCACCACCAGTCAGCTCTCCCCCTCAAAGGGTCATCTGGGACTCTGATGACTTTACCTTTACTGTCTCTTTTATTTCATGAGGTTTAACTTTGCTCACAAGTCTGTTGTGTGGTACAGTTTCAAATGTCTTTTGGAAGTCCGCTTCAACGGCATTGCCCTCATCAACCCTCTCAGTTACCTCGTCGGAAAATCCCAGCAAATTAATCTATTCTTCCTTAAGAAATCCATTCTGGCTTCCTTAATTAACCCACATTTGTCCTTGCGATTAGGAATTTTGTCCAGAATTCTTTGTTCTAGAAGAATTTCAGCCACATAAATACCGTGAGTACAAGAGGCTGGGAATTTTGAAGTGAGTAACTCATTTCCTGACATCCCAAGCCTGTCCACCATCTAAAAACACAAGTGTGATGGGATGCAAACATAAATATGAAAACCATGCGGATGCTAGAAATCGTAAATAAAAACAGAAAATGCTGGATAAATTCAGCACATCTGGCAGCATCTATGGAGAGAGAAGCAGTGACGAAAATTCTGTGGCCCTTCCCGTCAGCAGGGTCTTCCAGTATCACTGATGGCGACCGCAACCCCCCCCTGCCCCGCAGTGGGTTTAGCGGCGGCAAAAGGGTGCAGGGTGCGTAAAGTCCCTAGACATCTGTGGTACCGGAAAATCTAGCCACCAGCCAATGACCGGCCGTCTATGCCGCCAGAAAATCTGGCGTTGTGGGGGTTGGAAAATTCTGCTCGGAGTTAGCATATCGAACCCGCATGACTGTTACTCAGAGCTGTGTGATAGGACACTCCCCGTTTGCCTACATATACTACAATACTCATGACACTCGACACCTTCCAGGAGAATGCAGCCCACTTGAATGGCACCCCATCCACCACCTCAAATTCCACCACCAATGTACAGTGATAGGAACGTGCCATCCATAAATATCTGCATCTCACCAAGTTCCTTCAACAGCACTTTCCAAGCTGCATTGTCCTGAGCAGTGCTGTGCAAGTGAATGCTGGAAAAGTCAGAATGTGAGTCTTGGCAGCTGTAAGCGTTACGCCCTGCCTTCCTGAGGTCTTGGTCCGATTGGTGCACTATCTCCTGTCAGAGGAACCACATTCCAGAGACTGACTTCCTCAGCCATTTCCAGCCTTGGTTAAAGAGGTCAACCTCTGATGCACTATCAATTACGACGAGATGAGAGTAGAGAGTAATCGAGGCTTTATTAAGCAGAGATATGTTTCCTCCTGCAGCTGCTACTAGAAATGGTAGCATCTCGGTGTGCACCGACATTTATACTCCGTCTACTGGGCGGAACCAGCAGGCAGGGATCTACCCCCGTACCTGTAGTACAGGAGCCTTACCGTATTACCTCTAATACACGTATTATACAAACAGTGGTGACTACCACATTCACCCCCTGTTAAAAAAAGAGTCCAGCGGGGATGGTGGAAAAACTATTTACAAGTATGTGAGAATTTAAAGTTTACAGTCTTTTGAAAATTTACACATATAGCCGGTTGGGTGCCTTGATCCTCCGGTGTGAGCGCCTCGGTCTCGGTGGTGATGCAGGCGCCGGCTTGGTCGCCTGTGATTCTGGGAGCGTGTTGTCCTCGTCTTCATCCCCGAGTGGAACCAGTGGGAGGACGGATCGTCCTGGGGCAGGGGCTGTGGTGAGGTGCGCTGGGGGGAGGGTGGGTGGCACCGGGGCAATCGGAGGGGGGGGGGGTTGAGTGGTGTGGGGCCGTGGGTGGGGATCCAGCTGGTGCCAGGTCCCTGAGGGAGACTGTGTCCATGCCGCTGTCGGGGTATGCCACGTAGGCGTACTGCGGGTTTTCATGCAGCAGCTGTACCCTTTCGACCAACAGGTCCGCCTTGTGGAGCCGCACGTGTTTGCAGAGGAGAACGGGTTCTGGAGCTGCCAGCCACGTTGGGAGCGAAACCTCGGAGGTGGACTTCCTCGGGAAGGCAAGGGGACGTTCATGGGGGGTTGCATTAGTCGCAGTGCAAAGTAGCGAGCGGATGGAGTGGAGCGCGTCGTGGAGGACCTCCTGCCAGCGGGAGACCGGGAGACTTTTAGACCGCAGGGCCAGCAGGACGGCCTTCCAGACCGTCCCATTCTCCCTCTCCACCTGCCCGTTTCCCCGGGGGTTATAGCTGGTCGTCGTGCTCGAGGCAATGCCCTTGCTGAGCAGGAACTGACGCAGCTCATCACCAATAAAGGAGGATCCCCGGTCGCTGTGGACGTAAGCGCGAAAACCGAACAGGGTGAAGATGCTAGTGAGTGCTTTAATGACCGTGCAGACGTCATATCGGAGCATGGGATGGCAAAGGGGAATCTGGAGTATTCATCAGCTACGTTCAGGAAGTACGTGTTTCGGTCGGTGGAGGGGAGGGGCCCCTTAAAGTCCATGCTGAGACGTTCAAACGTGCGGGAGGCCTTCACCAAGTGCGTGCGATCTGGCCAGTAGAAGTGCGGTTTGCACCCCGCGCAGACCTGGCAGTCTCTGGTGACAGTCCTGACTTCCTCGATGGAGTAGGGCAGGTTGCGGGCCTTTATGAAATGAAAGAACCGGGTGACCCCTGGGTGACAGAGACCATCGTGTAGGGCCCGGAGTCGGTCCACTTGTGCGCTGGCACATGTACCGCGAAATAGGGCATCGGGGGGCTCGTTGAGCATACCGGGGCGATACAAAATCTCGTAACTGTAATTGGAGAGCTCGATCCTCCACCTTAAGATTTTATCATTTTTTATCTTGCCCCGCTGCGTATTATTAAACATGAAGGCAACTGACCGTTGGTCAGTGAGGAGAGTGAATCTCCTGCCGGCCAGGTAATGCCTCCAATGCCGCACAGCTTCTACGATGGTTTAGGCCTCTTTTTCGACAGAGGAGTGTCGAATTTCAGAGGCATGGAGGGTGCGGGAAAAGAATGCCACGGGTCTGCCTGCCTGGTTGAGGGTGGCGGCCAGAGCGACGTCCGTGCATCGCTCTCGACCTGAAAGGGGAGGGTCTCATCGGCCACGTGCATCGCGGACTTGGCGATGTCAGCCTTGATACGGTTGAAGGACTGGCGAGCCTCAGCCGTCAGGGGGAAAACCGTGGAGTGGATGAGTGGGTGGGCGTTGTCCGCATAGTTAGGGACCCACTGGCCGTAATAGGAGAAAAACCCCAGGCATCGTTTGAGGGCCTTGGGGCAGTGGGGGAGGGGGAGTTCCATGAGGGGGCGCATGCGGTCAGGGTCAGAACCTAGAACTCCATTTTCCACAACATAGCCAAGGATGGCTAAGCGATTGGTGCGGAACACGCACTTCTCCTTATTGTACGTGAGGTTCAGGAGTTTGACGGTGTGGAGAAATCTGAAAAGGTTAGCGTTGTGGTACTGCTGGTCGTGGCCGCAGATGGTGATGTTATCTTGGTACGAGAAGGTGGCCCGCTGCCCGTACCGGTCAACCACTCGGTCCATCTCACGTTGGAAGACCGAGACCCCGCTAGTGACGCCAAAGGGAACCCTCAGGAAGTGGTAAAGGCGGCCATCTGCTTGACTGCAGTGTATGGGTGGTCCGCCTTGCGGATGGGGAGCTGGTGTTAGGCAGATTTCAGGTCCACTGTGGAAAAGACCCGGTACTGTGCAATCTGATTGACCATATCAGATATGCGTGGGAGGGGGTACGCGTCGAGCTGCGTGTAACGATTGATGGTCTGACTGTAGTCAACGACCATCCTGTGTTTCTCCCCAGTCTTAATTACTACCACTTGAGCTCTCCAGGGGCTGTTGCTGGCCTCAATGATGCCTTCCTGCAGTAGCCGCTGGACCACCGACCTGATGAAGGTCCTGTCCTGGGCACTGTACCGTCTGCTCCTGGTGGCGACGGTTTGCAATCTGGGGTGAGGTTTGCAAACAGGGAAGGTGGGTCGACCTTAAGGGTCGTGAGGCCGCAAACGGTGAGGGGTGGTAGGGGTCCGTCGAATTTTAGGGTTAGGTTTTGGAGGTTGCACTGGAAGTCAAGGCCGAGCAACAGGGCAGCACAGAGGTTGGGGAGGACATAGAGCTGGAAGTTGCTGGATTCTACGCCCTGGACGGTGAGGGTGGCGATACTGTACCCCCGGATTTCCACGGAGTGGAATCCGGAGGCCAGGGAGATTCTTTGGGTAATGGGGTGTATCACGAGGGAGCAGCGCCTTACCGTAGCGGGGTAGATGAAGCTTTCCGTGCTCCCGGAGTCCAGAAGGCAGGATATCTCGTGCCCATCGACTTTCACTGTCGTCGTCGCGGTTGCGAGGTTGTGCGGCCGGGACTGGTCGAGCGTGATGGAGGCGAGCTGCGGTTGGTGTTGGTGGGCCCCGGGCTGGTCGGCGGCGGTGGCAGGCGATGAGTGGCCAGATGAGGTGTTCGACGAGCAGGAGTCCTGAGGCGCCGTCCAAAATGGCACCGAAGATGGCGGCGCCCACGGGGCGCACGCGGCAGATGGCTTAAAGATGGCAGTGCCCACAGGCCGCACGTGGTCTGATGGGAGGAAGATGACGGCGCCCATGGGCCGCATGTGTTCTGCTGGAAGGAACATGACGGCGCCCACAGGCCACGCGTGGAGGGTGCGGGAACAATGGGCCTGGATACAGCGGTGACCGACTGGGCCTGGCACACCGCCGCAAAATGTCCCTTCTTCCCGCAGGCCTTGCAGATTGCGCTCCGCGCCGGGCAGTGCTGCCGGGGGTGCTTTGTCTGGCCGCAGAAGTAGCATTTGGGCCCCCCGGGGTTGGCTGGCTGCCACGCAGCGCAGGCTTGGGGTTGGCTGGGGGCGGCTGCTGGTGGGGTCCACAATGTCCATGAGGGCGCCGTGCGGTCGGGGGCGTACGACTGTATGTTACGGGAGGCAACAGTCAGTGAGTTTGCGAGTTGCCTGGTTGCCGCAATGTCAAGCGTACCTGCTTCTAATAGGCGCCATCGGACGTATGCTGACCCCATGCCCGTAACAAAAGCGACCCTGATTAAAAGTTCATTATGTTCGACTGCTGAAGCTGCCTGGCAATCACAGTTCCTCGCCAGGATGGGCAGGGCACGCCAGAAATCGTCTAAAGACTCACCAGGGAGTTGCTGTCTCGTGGACAGGAGGTGCCTGGTGTACAGTTTGTTGATTGGGTGGATATAATGTCCTTTCAGGAGCACTATTGCTTCCGTGTAAGTAGGCTGATCCCGGGTAAGGGGGAAAATATCGGAGCTCATCCGTGAGTAGAGGACCTGGAGTTTCTGTTCTTCCGAGGGTTGGTCCGTCATGGATCGGAGGTAGCTCTCGAAACAAGCGAGCCAGTGGTCGAAGGCCGAAGCGGCATTGGCTGCTTGCGGGTGCAGCTGTAGGCGATCAGGCTTGATGTGTAGTTCCATCGCTGTAATATCTCTGCTTAATAAATTGATGCACTATCAATTACGACGAGACGAGAGTAGAGAGTAATCAAGGCTTTATTAAGCAGAGATGTGTTGCCTCCTGCAGCTGCTACTAGAAATGGTAGCAGCTCGGTGTGCACACACATTTATACTCCGCCTACTGGGCGGAACCAGCAGGCAGGGATCTACCCCCGTACCTGTAGTACAGGAGCCTTACGGTATTACCTCTAATACACGTATTATACAAACACTGGTGACTACCACAACCTCCTCCTTTCATCACTGGGAAAGAGCACCTCATTGCTGTCCCTTAATCCCTCAGCAGGACCACCAGTTAAGAGTGAGAGACTTCCCTAGGTATCCTTTCCATTCCTTAGGTTGCTTGAGCCTCAAAGATCCAAGTGCTGGTGACCTCTTGTAACTATGCCACGATCTCTTTAAATAGAAATCTAGAATGGACATACAATTCCTCCCGCCCTCCCTGCTTGGCTGTGGAGTCTGGAAGCTAATGCTTTTTATCTGGGGGAAGACTATTACCAAATCTCACCCATTAGGAAATCAGGTTCCTGACCTAAAAATGTTCCTGCCATTCTGGCAGGGATGAAGCCCACAAGATTCCAGTGAATATCAATGTAAAGCATTGTGTTGCATTACCACCTTCTGGTAAACTGGGGTGACTGCATCTGTGAGAAATTGATTCAATTACATCTATTTTTTCTGAAGCGATCATCATAACAAACTCCAATGAGATTATATACACATGTAAAGTGCAAATGGAAATGCATGTACTGCGTGATAAGATATAAATATTAACTATTTTTCAATTTGTTCAGTGAATGTGTATTTCCGGATTTCTTAAAACCTGTGCCCAACCTCTTGTATTATTGTTTCGGCTGCTAATTAATTCAATGCAGTCTTCCAGAATAACAAAAATACCAAGGGAGGAGGTGTCACAGAAGCTGTGACGTCCAATGTGTTCACATGATCCGCAAAATGCCCAAATGGGCATAATCTTTTTAAATAAGTGACTACTTATTGTTAACAAATTAATCTCTGAAAGCTCATTGAAGACAAAGGTTTATGTTCACAGAAGACAAATGTACACATTACTGTATTATTTCTGTGAGGTATCGATGGAATGATGGTGTGGTTAAGATGGTGGAACAGCCTGCTTCTTACCTTCCAGGAAATCTGTTTCAATTTAATTTAATAGCCACAGAAATATCTCAGTAAATCATTGCTTATATATTTGTAGTCGGAGCGGCACGTGGCGCAGTGGTTAGCACTGGGACTGCAGCGCTGAGGGAACCTGGATTCCCGGCCCCGGGTCACTGTCCGTGTGGAGTTTGCACATTCTCTCCGTGTCTAAGTGGGTTTCACCCCCAAAACCCAAAAATGTGCAGGCTAGGTGGATTGGCCATGCTAAATTGCCCCTTAATTTGAAAATATTAATTGGGTACTCTAAATTTATTTTTATAAAATTCAACCAAAACATTTCTCAGAGTCATTTTATGCAGGTTTGGCAGTGTGATTCTCCTTGACTTATTGGGTCAGATCCAGACTAGTATTCACCCACACTTAGTCATTTTATTGGGGATTTGAGAGTTTTCCCCCGGACTAGCTCACACTTAGAAATGCTTTCAGCAGTGGGGAGCTGAACTCGCCGGAGAGGTCAGTTCCTCAGTGATCCAGGTGCCATTTTGAAAGGGTGCCCTGATCTCTAAGTGAGCTTGAGGGTCTCCCACACAACCCACCCATGGGCAATGCCAGCCCCCGCAGACATGGGCATTGTTCACCCCCCCCCCCCCCCCCACACACACAAATGAGGACATCCCACCATCGGGGCACTGAGGCCCCCCACCTTTTCAGGCCCCCTCCTACCTTTTGGCCACCCTTTCAGAACCTCCTCTTCCCTACCCCAACATTTATGAGGCTCCTTCAAATCCCTCACCCTTCATACCCCCCTTACCCCCTTTCATGGGCATTGCCTCCCTCTGACCCTCACCATTGGTAGTGTCAATCTGGCACATGGGAACCCTGGCACTGCCAGCCTGGCACTCAGGCAGTGTCCCCAGCACACTGGCAATACCCAGGTGCCTCCCATGGTAGTGCCAAGGTACTGCCCTTCCCTGTCTCTGACCTCCAGGGGGGCCTAATGGCTTCCAAGACTCCCGCATGGCTATCATGACTGGTCTCTGCTTGTACCACAGTGGTTAGCACTGTTGCTTCACAGTGCTAGGGACCCAGGTTCGATTCCCGGCATTGTCACTGTCTGTGCGGATGCGGAGTCTGCATGTTCTCCCCGGGTCTGCGTGAGTTTCCTACGGGTGCTCCGGTTTCCTCTCACAAGTCCGGAAAGACATGTTTGTTAGTTGAATTGGACATTCTGAATTCTCCCTCAGTGTACCCGAACAGGCACCGTAGTGTGGTGATTAGGAGATTTTCACAGTAAAGTAATTGCAGTGATTCATGTAAGCCTACTTGTGACAATAATAAAGATTATTATTAGTATTACTCATCGGTGCCCGGCTGAGGCTTCGCTGGTGCATCAAAATGGCCACAGATATTTAAATGAGCTTAATCGCTCATTTAAATATCATTATCTGGATTACGCCAGTGTGGGTGTAATCCAGATCGTGCCTGGCGTGGCAAGTTGGGTGATTACCATGAGGTTTCACGCCCAGCTCAAGGCACGGTTTGGGCCTCCCCCGTGATTCACCCATTGTGCCCGGCGCAGAGCATGTGATGCAGTGATAGAATCACGCCCTAGATTTTTGCCTTCACTGCCTGGGCAGTAATTGGAATGGAGTGGATCACTCACCCATTGAAATCAATTGAATGAAAGGACAGGTGGTGGAATTCTCCATTCCTGAGACTAAGCGTTGATGCCGGGGCAGGATTCGGTGGCTCCCATTCAGTGACTGTTAAGGGGCTAGCACCACCGCCACAGAACCCACCCACGGGCAATGCCAGCCCCCGCAGACATGGGCATTGCTCACCCCCACACACACAAATGTGGACATCCAGTCATCGGGTCATTGATGTGGTGTTGGGTGTTCTGACACACAGATGAGCCAACACGGTTGCATATGGTACAACGCTATTTTATTTAAACTTACTATTTACAGTTTGGTCTTTGCACTCTGCACGTGGGGGTTCCCTGCTTGTGATGTTTTAACAGCTCTTTCTTGTTCCCTTCTCCCCAGACCTACTGACCACCAGGTGTCGTGCTCGTGCTTTTTATGTGGTTGGTGTTCTTGTCTGTGATTGGTTGTGGTGTTGTGTACTCTGATTTGCCTGTTAGTGTGTCCATCATGATGTGTGTGTTTGAATATCATGACATCCCCCCTTTTTACAAAGATATGTGCCTACGTGGTAATAAATATGATCGTGTCGTGAGTGCATCTAAGAGTGTGTGTGTGTCGTGTGCAGCATGTGCATATGACGGAACTATGTACATGGGGCGATGTCGGGTGCGTCACATGAACCAAGTTGTACCATAACATAACATAAATGCGAACGAGAGAAGAAGAAAAAAAAAAATTGAACAGTTGTCTAGTCAGACAACATCTGGAACGATAAACAACAACAGGTTATCATGTAAAATTGTGCAACTTGTTAAACATATGAACGGTATTATAAGTCCAGTCTAATGGGCTTGCGACGAGTTCGGGTTGACCGCCTCAAGGGTGGATCAAGAACCACCGGCTGCTGTGCAGGCATGGCCATGGGTGGCGATGGAAAGGGCGTGATGTGCGGCAGCTCCACAAAGTCATCCTCGGAAGCCTGTTGAGGATCTGGCGTGTGCGTACTGTGTGGCTGTGAGCGTGGAAGTCGGCGAAGGGCGCGCCGATTGCGGCGACGCACGGAACCATCCGGCATGCGAACCAGGAACGAGCGGGGAGCCACTTGTCGGAGGACTTCGGCCGGTGCTGACCAGCCACCATACGGTTGATGGACGCGTACTTTGTCTCCGGAGGACAGGGGGGGCAGGTCCGTCGCTCGTGTGTCGTACCGACTTTTCTGGCGATCACGCTGCAGTTGCATGTTCCGAAGAACCGCCTCATGGTCTGTTGTTGGTGCCAGGATGGAAGGTACCGTCGTCCTGAGGGAGCGACCCATTAGTAGCTGCGCTGGCGAGAGACCCGTGGATAGCGGGGCCGATCGATAGGCCAGCAAGGCAAGGTTAAAGTCCGATCTGGCAGCAGCCGCCTTGCACAGGAGCCGCTTGGCGATGTGGACACCCTTTTCAGCCTTCCCGTTCGATTGTGGATGCAGAGGGCTGGATGTCACATGAGTGAAACCATATGCTGCGGCAAAGGACGACCATTCACGGCTGGCGAAACAGGGTCCATTGTCTGACATGACAGTCCTTGGAATGCCATAGCGAGCAAATGTTTCCTTGCAGGCCCCAATGACTGCGGACGACGTCAGATCATGGAGAGGCATGACTTCCGGGTAGTTTGAGAAGTAGTCTATAATAACGATGTAATCTCTGCCGAGCGCGTGAAATAGGTCAACACCCACCTTCGCCCAGGGGGACGTCACCATCTCGTGTGGTAGAAGTGTTTCCGGAGGTTGCGCCGGCGGAAACCTCTGACAGGTTGTGCAGTTGAGCACCATGTTGGCTATGTCTTCATTAATACCCGGCCAATATACCGCCTCCCGGGCCCTTCGTCTGCATTTTACGACGCCCAAGTGGCCTTCGTGTAGTTGATGAAGAATCATCTGGCGCACGCTGTGCGAAATAACGATCCTGTGTGATTTCATAAGGACCCCGTCTATGTTGGTGAGATCATCTCGCACATTATAAAACTGGGGGCACTGCCCTTTTAGCCACCCTTCCGTCATGTGGCGCATCACTCGCTGCAGAAGGGGGTCAGTCGCCGTCTCTGCGCGTATGTGGGCCAGACTAGGATCATCAGCTGGCAGATTTGCTGCTGTCAGAGTTACGTGTGCCTCAATTTGACGCACGAACCCCTCCGCATCTGGTGGTGTGCTCACTGCTCGGGAAAGAGTGTCCGCCACGATGAGCTCCTTCCCCGGAGTGTAGATCAGTTCAAAATCGTACCTCCTGAGTTTAAGTAAGATGCGCTGGAGGCGAGGAGTCATGTCGTTCAGGTCTTTGTTAATGATGTTGACCAGGGGGCGGTGGTCAGTTTCGACCGTAAATCGTGGCAGACCATACACATAGTCGTGGAACTTGTCCAGTCCAGTTAACAAGCCCAGGCATTCTTTTTCGATTTGCGCGTAGCGCTGTTCGGTAGGGGTCATGGCTCGTGAGGCATATGCAACCGGGGCCCATGACGACGTGCTGTCTTTTTGCAGGAGTACCGCTCCAATACCAGATTGGCTGGCGTCTGTTGAGATCTTTGTAGGGCGAGTCGTGTCAAAGAAGGCCAGCACTGGTGCCGTGACCAGTTTGTGCTTGAGCTCCTCCCATTCCCGCTGATGCGATTGGTGCCAGTTGAATTCTGTCGATTTTTTTACGAGATGGCGCATATTTGTTGTATGAGAAGCCAGGTTGGGAATGAACTTCCCAAGGAAGTTGACCATGCCCAGGAATCTTAAGACAGCCTTCTTGTCAGCCGGTCGTGGCATGGCTGTGATGGCGCTAACCTTGTCTGCATCGGGACGGACCCCTGACCTTGAGATGTGGTCCCCGAGGAATTTCAGCTCCGTCTGGCCAAAGGCACACTTCGCACGGTTGAGACGCAGGCCATTTTGTCGTATGCGGGTAAAGACACGTCGTAGACGATGCATGTGTTCCTGCGGAGTGGTGGACCAAATGATGATATCGTCCACATATACATGTACCCCTTCGATGCCTTCCATCATCTGCTCCATAATGCGGTGGAAAACTTCAGATGCTGAAATGATGCCGAATGGCATCCGGTTGTAGCAGAATCTGCCAAAAGGGGTGTTGAATGTGCATAGTCTTCGGCTGGCCGGGTCCAGTTGGATCTGCCAGAATCCTTTGGACGCATCCAATTTAGTGAATATTTTGGCTCGCGCCATCTCGCTGGTGAGGTCTTCTCGTTTCGGGATGGGATAGTGTACCCGCATGATGTTGTTATTCAGATCTTTAGGATCTATACATATATGGAGCTCGCCAGAGGGCTTCTTTACACAGACCATGGAGCTGACCCATGGCGTGGGCTCTGTGACCCTGGATAGGACCCCTTGGTCCTGAAGAATCTGCAGTTGTGCCTTGAGGCGGTCTTTGAGTGGCGCAGAAACCCTGCGAGGTGCGTGAACGACAGGGATGGCGTCCGGTCTGAGTCGAATCTTGTACGTGTATGGCAATGTCCCCATGCCTTCAAAAACCTCCTGGTTGTGAGCAAGGAGGGAATGGAGATTTGCGTGGAACTCAGCATCCGGGAAGTCGGATATCTCATCTGGAGAGAGAGACATAATGCGCTGTACCAGGTGAAGGACCTTACACGCCTGTGCGCCCAGTAACGAGTCCTTTGATGAGCCGACAACTTCGAAGGGGAGTGTGGCCGTGTACATCTTGTGAGTCACCTGTAGCTGGCAAGATCCTATGGACGGGATGACGTTCCCGTTATAGTCAACCATCTTGAGCCGGGATGGCGTGATGGGTGGTTTGACCTTCATGGCCTGGACTGCAGAGTAAGCAATCAGGTTGGCGGATGCGCCGGTGTCCAGACGGAAGGCGACGCGCGATCGGTTGACCGTCAGGGTGGCACACCACTCATCGGCTGGATTGATGGCATTGGCCTTGTTGACATCAATGACGGAAACGCGGAAGGCATCCTGGTCATCTGCATCACTTAACTGGAAGTCTTGATGCGTGGGCTGGACGGTCCTGACTTGTCTGCGAGATTGTCGAGGATGCGCCGGATCCATGGGTTGAGCCGAACGACAGTGGGCTGCGTAATGGCCCATCTTGCCACATCTGAGGCACTGTCAGTTTTTTGCAGGACATTGCCCTTTTAAATGTAGAGCTCCACAATTGCCGCACGTCATGACGTCACGGCGTTCGTTGCGCCACTGCGCATGCGCAGTGCGATCTTGCGGTGGGCGCGCCTGCGCAGTGCGTCCCTCGTTGTGGCCGTTATTTTTGGCGCGCACCTGCGCGGGAGACCGCGAAAAGCGCAGGAAGCGGCCGCTGTCGTCCGGGCCGTGGGTCGGGAAGTAATCGACGGCCTGGATGCGTTCGACGTCGTGGGCGGCCTGGCTTGCCGATTCGACGGCTGGGGACCCCCTCCGTGCCAACTCGGACGCCTGAAATCGGGCAAAACGGCAGGTAGCATTTTCGTGGAGGACACAGGCTTCCACAGCAGACGCTAAGGTGAGGCTTTTCATTTTAAGAAGCTGCTGGCGTAGGCCACTAGAGGCAACGCCAAAAACAATCTGGTCCCTGATCATGGACTCTGTGGTGGTGCCGTAACCGCAGGACTGCGCTAGAATCCGGAGGTGCGTCAAGAAGGGTTGAAAAAGCTCCTCCTTACCTTGCAGGCGTTGCTGAAAGAGGTATCTTTCAAAACTTTCATTTACTTCAACTTGAAAGTGCTGGTCCAGTTTGAGGATGACCGTGTCATATTTGGCTTGGTTTTCGCCTTCTTCGAACACCAGTGAGTTGAAGACGTTGGTGGCGTGCTGACCTGCGTAGAAGAGGAGCATTGCAATCTTCGTGTCATCCGAGGCATTCTGTTTTTCGGTGGCACGGATGTACAGGTCAAATCGCTGCCTGTAGAGCTTCCAGTTGGTACCTAGGTTCCCCGCGACTTGCATCGGCTGCGGTTTGTCGGTGTGGTCCATGTCCAGAATGGCAGGTTAGTAGGCAGGTATCGATCCACTCCTGTACCATGTGGTGTTGGGTGTTCTGACACACAGATGAGCCAACACGGTTGCATATGGTACAACGCTATTTTATTTAAACTTACTATTTACAGTTTGGTCTTTGCACTCTGCACGTGGGGGTTCCCTGCTTGTGATGTTTTAACAGCTCTTTCTTGTTCCCTTCTCCCCAGACCTACTGACCACCAGGTGTCGTGCTCGTGCTTTTTATGTGGTTGGTGTTCTTGTCTGTGATTGGTTGTGGTGTTGTGTACTCTGATTTGCCTGTTAGTGTGTCCATCATGATGTGTGTGTTTGAATAGCATGACAATTGAGGGCCCCTCCACCTTTTCAGGTCCCCCCCCCCTGCCTTTTAGGCCCCCCCCTTTCAGTACCGCCACAATCGATTCCAATGAGAAATGGTGCTGGATTCACCGGGTTCGCATTTGACACTCAGAAGGCTGATAATCTGCAGCCTCATGTACGCACTGTACTCCCCACACACACCACCCAGGCAACAAGATGGCAGCTAGGAGAGCAGCCCCACAATTCACCAGTATCAAGTTTGAGACCCTCCTGGATGCCGTGGAAGAGAGGCGGGCCTCTCTCAGCCTGTACCTCAGCCTGGGAAGGAGGCTGTCAGCCACCGCCGTTTGCTGTGCTGGGTGCAGGTGGCAGACGCAGTAAGCGCCATCAGCAACACTATCCAAACAGCTCTGCAGTGCCAGGAAAAGCTTCATGACCTCCTCAGGGTGGCCAGGGTAAGTAGGAAGCACTGCACCCCTGCCACCTACCCCCATTCCACACACCCACGACCCCACCCCACCCCACCTGGAGGGCGGCCGACCCCCCCCCCCCAACCATGCACCACAAGCCAGTACCCATGCTGGCTGCCATAGCCGGGTGCCTTAGCCTCTGAAGCTACCAGCTACCCATCCCCATGCGTCAGACTATCTAACACTGTGCGTTTTCTGTGTCGCCCCCCCCCCCCCCAGGAAAAGGCCCCTCATAACCGCAGGGAATGGGAGATGACTGGAGGGGCACTGCCAGACCTGCAGCCCCTCACCGTGGCAGAGCAGAGGGCCCTGAACATGGTCGAAGAGCCCGAGGAAAGGGCAGTCACCGGGATGGAGGTCGGCCTCAGGCAAGGAAGTGAGACCCCGTTGTGTTGCGGTTGACCGTACCACGTGTCTCAACCACCCAACACCACCCTCACCCCCACACCACCCTCACTCCCACACCGCCCTCACACCATGCTCACACCACCCTCACCCCCACAATTCCACCAACCTCACTACCTCCCGACCCGCAGTCTAATCTTGTCTTGTCTTGTGTCTTGTAGGAACTGCTGGTGGAGGGGCGGGTCCATCCGGTGTCCACCATCCCCAGCCACAACCCTGGGAGCCAACCAACGATGACACAGACACGGGGGTGACCCATATGTTTTTTTTTAATTAAATATTTTATTGAAAATTTTTGGTCAACCAACACAGTACATTGTGCATCCTTTACACAATATTATAACAAAACAAATAACAATGACCTATTTTATAAACAAAAAATGAATAAATAATAAATAACAAAAATGAAAACTAGCCCTAATTGGCAACTGCCTTGTCACAAGTAACACTCCAAAAATATAATTTAACAGTCCAATATATAATTATCTGTAGCAACGACCTATACATACTATACAGTATATATTAACAACCCTGAGAGTCCTTCTGGTTCCTCCTCCCCCCCCCCCCCCCCCCCCGATCCTGGGTCCTGGGCTGCTGCTGCTGCCTTCTTTTTCCCATTCCGTCTATCTTTCTGCGAGGTACTCGACGAACGGTTGCCACCGCCTGGTGAACCCTTGAGCCGACCCCCTTAGAACGAACTTAATCCGCTCTAGCTTTATAAACCCCGCCATGTCATTTATCCAGGTCTCCACCCCCGGGGGCTTGGCTTCTTTCCACATTAGCAATATCCTGCGCCGGGCTACTAGGGACGCAAAGGCCAAAACATCGGCCTCTCTCGCCTCCTGCACTCCCGGCTCTTGTGCAACCCCAAATATAGCCAACCCCCAGCTTGGTTCGACCCGGACTCCTACTACTTTTGAAAGCACCTGTGTCACCCCCATCCAAAACCCCTGTAGTGCCGGGCATGACCAAAACATATGGGTATGATTCGCTGGGCTTCTCGAGCACCTCGCACACCTATCCTCCACCCCAAAAAATTTACTGAGCCGTGCTCCAGTCATATGTGCCCTGTGTAATACCTTAAACTGAATCAGGCTTAGCCTGGCACACGAGGACGACGAGTTTACCCTGCTTAGGGCATCTGCCCACAGCCCCTCCTCGATCTCCTCCCCCAGCTCTTCTTCCCATTTCCCTTTTAGTTCATCTACCATAGTCTCCCCTTCGTCCCTCATTTCCCTATATATATCTGACACCTTACCATCCCCCACCCATGTCTTTGAGATCACTCTGTCCTGCACCTCTTGTGTCGGGAGCTGCGGGAATTCCCTCACCTGTTGCCTCGCAAAAGCCCTCAGTTGCATATACCTGAATGCATTCCCTTGGGGCAACCCATATTTCTCGGTCAGCGCTCCCAGACTCGCGAACTTCCCATCCACAAACAGATCTTTCAGTTGCGTTATTCCTGCTCTTTGCCACATTCCATATCCCCCATCCATTCCTCCCGGGGCAAACCTATGGTTGTTTCTTATCGGGGACCCCCCCAAGGCTCCAGTCTTTCCCCTATGCCGTCTCCACTGTCCCCAAATCTTCAGTGTAGCCACCACCACCGGGCTTGTGGTGTAGTTCCTCGGTGAGAACGGCAATGGGGCTGTCACCATGGCCTGTAGGCTAGTCCCCCTACAGGACGCCCTCTCTAATCTCTTCCACGCCGCTCCCTCCTCCTCTCCCATCCACTTACTCACCATTGAAATATTAGCGGCCCAATAATACTCACTTAGGCTCGGTAGTGCCAGCCCCCCCCTATCCCTGCTACGCTGTAAGAATCCCTTCCTCACTCTTGGGGTCTTCCTGGCCCACACAAAACCCATGATGCTCTTTTCAATCCTTTTAAAAAAAGCCTTCGTGATCACCACCGGGAGGCACTGAAACACAAAGAGGAATCTCGGGAGGACCACCATCTTAACCGCCTGCACCCTCCCTGCCATTGACAGGGATACCATATCCCATCTCTTGAAATCCTCCTCCATCTGTTCCACCAACCGCGTTAAATTTAACCTATGCAATGTGCCCCAATTCTTAGCTATCTGGATCCCCAGGTAACAAAAGTCCCTTGTTACCTTCCTCAACGGTAGGTCCTCTATTTCTCTACTCTGCTCCCCTGGATGCACCACAAACAACTCACTTTTCCCCATGTTCAATTTATACCCTGAAAAATCCCCAAACTCCCCAAGTATCCGCATTATTTCTGGCATCCCCTCCGCCGGGTCCGCCACGTATAGTAGCAAATCGTCCGCATACAAAGATACCCGGTGCTCTTCTCCTCCCCTAAGTACTCCCCTCCACTTCTTGGAACCCCTCAACGCTATCGCCAGGGGCTCAATCGCCAGTGCAAACAATAATGGGGACAGAGGGCATCCCTGCCTTGTCCCTCTATGGAGCCGAAAATATGCAGATCCCCGTCCATTCGTGACCACGCTCGCCACTGGGGCCCTATACAACAGCTGCACCCATCTAACATACCCCTCTCCAAAACCAAATCTCCTCAACACCTCCCACAAATAATCCCACTCCACTCTATCAAATGCTTTCTCGGCATCCATCGCCACTACTATCTCCGTTTCTCCCTCTGGTGGGGCCATCATCATTACCCCTAACAACCTCCGTATATTCGTGTTCAGCTGTCTCCCCTTCACAAACCCAGTTTGGTCCTCGTGGACCACCCCCGGGACACATCCCTCTATTCTCATTGCCATTACCTTGGCCAGGACCTTGGCATCTACATTTAGGAGGGAAATAGGTCTATAGGACCCGCATTGTAGCGGGTCCTTTTCCTTCTTTAAGAGAAGCGATATCGTTGCTTCAGACATAGTCGGGGGCAGTTGTCCCCTTTCCTTTGCCTCATTAAAGGTCCTCGTCAGTACCGGGGCGAGCAAGTCCACATATTTTCTACAGAATTCGACTGGGAATCCATCCGGTCCCGGGGCCTTTCCCGCCTGCATGCTCCTAATTCCTTTCACCACTTCTTCTACCTCGATCTGTGCTCCCAGTCCCACCCTTTCCTGCTCTTCCACCTTGGGAAATTCCAGCCGATCCAAGAAGCCCATCATTCTCTCCCTCCCATCCGGGGGTTGAGCTTCATATAATTTTTTATAAAATGTCTTGAACACTCCATTCACTCTCTCCGCTCCCCGCTCCATCTCTCCTTCCTCATCCCTCACTCCCCCTATTTCCCTCGCTGCTCCCCTTTTCCTCAATTGGTGTGCCAGCAACCTGCTCGCCTTCTCCCCATATTCGTACTGTACACCCTGTGCCTTCCTCCATTGTGCCTCTGCAGTGCCTGTAGTCAGCAATTCAAATTCTACATGTAGCCTTTGCCTTTCCCTGTACAGTCCCTCCTCCGGTGCTTCCGCATATTGTCTGTCCACCCTCAAAAGTTCTTGCAGCAACCGCTCCCGTTCCTTACTCTCCTGCTTCCCTTTATGTGCCCTTATTGATATCAGCTCCCCTCTAACCACCGCCTTCAACGCCTCCCAGACCACTCCCACCTGGACCTCCCCATTATCATTGAGTTCCAAGTACTTTTCAATGCACCCCCTCACCCTTAGACACACACCCTCATCTGCCATTAGTCCCATGTCCATTCTCCAGGGTGGGCGCCCTCCTGTTTCCTCCCCTATCTCCAAGTCCACCCAGTGTGGAGCGTGATCCGAAATGGCTATAGCCGTATACTCCGTTCCCCTCACCTTCGGGATCAATGCCCTACCCAGCACAAAAAAGTCTATTCGCGAGTAGACTTTATGGACATAGGAGAAAAACGAGAACTCCTTACTCCTAGGTCTGCTAAATCTCCACGGGTCTACACCTCCCATCTGCTCCATAAAATCTTTAAGTACCTTGGCTGCTGCCGGCCTCCTTCCAGTCCTGGACTTCGACCTATCCAGCCCTGGTTCCAACACCGTATTAAAATCTCCCCCCATTATCAGCTTTCCCATCTCTAGGTCCGGAATGCGTCCTAGCATCCGCCTCATAAAATTGGCATCATCCCAGTTCGGGGCATATACGTTTACCAAAACCACCGTCTCCCCCTGTAGTTTGCCACTCACCATCACGTATCTGCCCCCGTTATCCGCCACTATAGTCTTTGCCTCGAACATTACCCGCTTCCCCACTAATATAGCCACCCCCCTGTTTTTCGCATCTAGCCCCGAATGGAACACCTGCCCCACCCATCCTTTGCGTAGCCTAACCTGGTCTATCAGTTTCAGGTGCGTTTCCTGTAACATAACCACATCTGCCTTAAGTTTCTTAAGGTGTGCGAGTACCCGTGCCCTCTTTATCGGCCCGTTCAGCCCTCTCACGTTCCACGTGATCAGCCGAGTTGGGGGGCTTCCTACACCCCCCCCTTGTCGATTAGCCATCACCTTTTTCCAGCTCCTCACCCGGTTCCCACGCAGCTGTATCTCCCCCAGGCGGTGCCCCCCCGCCCATCCTCTCCCATACCAGCTCCCCCTCTCCCCAGCAGCAGCAACCCAGTAATTCCCCCCTCCCACCCCCCCCCCCCCCCCCGCTAGCGTAATTACTCCCCCCATGTTGCTCCCAGAAGTCAGCAAACTCTGGCTGACCTCGGCTTCCCCCCGTGACCTCGGCTCGCACCGTGCGACGCCCCCTCCTTCCTGCTTCTCTATTCCCGCCATGATTATCATAGCGCGGGAACCAAGCCCGCGCTTCTCCCTTGGCCCCACCCCCAATGGCCAACGCCCCATCTCCTCCACCTCCCCTCCTCCCCCCATCACCACCTGTGGGAGAGAGAAAAGTTACCACATCGCAGGATTAGTACATAAAACCCCTCTTTGCCCCCCACATTCGCCCCACCACTTTGTTCGAACGTTCTTTTTAATAACCCGCTCATTCCAGTTTTTCTTCCACAATAAAAGTCCACGCTTCATCCGCCGTCTCAAAGTAGTGGTGCCTCCCTCGATATGTGACCCACAGTCTTGCCGGTTGCAGCATTCCAAATTTTATCTTCTTTTTATGAAGCACCGCCTTGGCCCGATTAAAGCTCGCCCTCCTTCTCGCCACCTCCGCACTCCAGTCTTGATAAACGCGGATCACCGCGTTCTCCCATTTACTGCTCCGAGTTTTCTTCGCCCATCTAAGGACCATTTCTCTATCCTTAAAACGGAGGAATCTCACCACTATGGCTCTGGGAATTTCTCCTGCTCTCGGTCCTCGCGCCATCACTCGGTATGCTCCCTCCACCTCCAACGGACCCGCCGGGGCCTCCGCTCCCATTAACGAGTGCAGCATCGTGCTCACATATGCCCCGACGTCCGCTCCCTCCACACCTTCAGGAAGACCAAGAATCCTCAGGTTGTTCCTCCTTGCGTTGTTTTCCAGTGCCTCCAACCTTTCCACACATCGTTTCTGATGTGCCTCCTGCGTCTCCGTCTTCACCACCAGGCCCTGTATATCGTCCTCATTCTCGGCTGCCTTTGCCTTCACGACCCGAAGCTCCCGCTCCTGGGTCTTTTGTTCCTCCTTTAGCCCTTCGATCGCCTGTAGTATCGGGGCCAACAGCTCTTTCTTCATTTCCTTTTTGATCTCTTCCACACAGCATTTCAAGAATTCTTGTTGTTCAGGGCCCCATGTTAAACTGCCACCTTCCGACGCCATCTTGGTTTTTGCTTGCCTTCCTTGCCGCTGTTCTAAAGGATCCACTGCAATCTGGCCACTCTCTCCTCCTTTTTCCATCCGTATCCAGGGGGGATTCCCTTCTGGTTTACCGCACAGTGTTTTTAGCCGTCAAAATTGCCGTTGGGGCTCCTATCAGGAGCCCAAAAGTCCGTTTCACAGGGAGCTGCCGAAACGTGCGACTCAGCTGGTCATCGCCGCACCCGGAAGTCTGGGGGTGACCCATATGTTGATACCCTGGAGCTCGAGTCCGATGTTGACACCGATTTACCATCACAGCTGTCTCCAACACCCTCCACCATCCCAGACACACTCACCTCGGTCGGGCACTTTAGTGAAGAAGCTCCGGGGACACTCTCTGGTGCGCACCACATAGCTTGTCCGGTTCAGCAGGTGGAGGTAGGAGCACCCGAGGGTCCGGACGTTCGTAGGACTGGTCAACCCCAGGAACTAGCTGCCATGCAAATGGGTTAAAGGCTTCTGGAACGGATAGTCCCATCAATCATGGAAATGCAGTCGCAGAGCCAGGGACTGTCGGCGAGCATCCAACACCTGCAGACAAGGTGGAGAGTCTAACTGCGTGCAGGACCAGGGGGTGGTGCTGACCATTCATGTCACCAGGGCCAACACCACACGGGTGGCATCCGCAACGTATGGATCAGCATGTCCAAGGCCTGGTGAATTCTGTGCAGGCGGTGCCCGAGACCCAGGTCAGGCTGCCCTCTCACAGGCAGCCATGTGCCAGAGTCACCTGGACAATGCAGGGATGCTCCTGAGCGTGGCCCAGTCACAGCAGGCCATGGCTGAGAACTTTGGCGGCATTGCCCAGGCACTGGCTAACGTGGCGCAGACACAGAGGGAGGTGGCCCAGTCCCAGAGAGAGATGACTGATGTGGCACTGACCCAGAAGGTGGTGGCACAGTCAATGGATGATGTGACACAGTCCAGATGGAGAACGTCCACTCCCTCTGCTCCATGGCCGCAAGCATGCAGGCCCTGGCTGAGATGGCAGTGTGCCTCCAGGACTGGCAGCGCCAGGTGGCAGGGGAGCCTCAGGGGATAGCTCTGCTCGCGTCCCTATCCATAGGGGTGTAGTCCGGGGGCCACCAAGGGAGGAGGAGGTGATGGGGCCATGACACCACGCCACCTGGGACATCCAAGAAGCAGCCGGGCCCAACCAGGCCTGTTCGCCCCAGAAGATGCCTGCCAACTGGGACCCAGGTCGCATGACGGGAATCACAGCAAGCCGCCTCAACTCCCGATGTACCATCTAGGGCTCCACCTAGACGTACCATTAGGGCCCATAAGGTCAGAAAGTTAGACACCAGTGAAGTTGGCACCGGTGCTGGACACAGTGTAGCAATAGGGGCCAAGGGTGAGTCTATACATATATATTGTCACATTAAACACCTGTTCACACAACCTGCCTCAGTGCTCTGTCAGATGGGTGTGAGGGGTGGGCTAGTCTGGGCCTACGCAGATGGGGCACGGGGGGTTGGGAATTGGCGGATGTTGTGGATGGACTTGGCCTCAGGGACCACATTTCAGCCAGTGCTCATCGCTCCAGTGGTTGGATGCAGGGTCCAGGGTGGGATGGTGGTGGGATGCAGGATCCATGCCCCTGGCAAGTCCCCCCCACCGCCTAGTCGGTGAACATGGAGGTGATCAGAGTGTTCCATGCACATTGACCCTGGCGCACACGTCGTGTGGCCTCCCATGCCTGCCTCGGCCCTATTTCTTGCCCATCCTTGCCCTCCTCCTCCTCCAGCACGTCTCCCCTCCGCTGTGCGATGTTGTGAAGGATGCAGCAGGCTGCCATGATGCGGGCAACCCTCACAGTATCATACTGGGCGGCCCCTCCAGAGCAGTCCAGGCACCTGAACTGCATCTTCAGGATGCCGAAGCACCGCTAGATCATGCCCCCTGTCACTGCATGGGCGTCGTTTTAGCGGGTCTCCACGTCGGTCTGTGGCCTCCGATAGGTGTCATCAGCATTGACTGCAGTGGATATCCCCTGTTGTCCAGGAGCCAACAGTCCCCCCCTCCTCCCCCACGCCCCCAGCCGGGGGTGTGCCAGGATAAAGGCGTTGTGCACTCTGCCCGGGAATCGGGCACAGAGGCATATGATGCGCATCTGATGGTCACACACCAGCTGCATGTTCATCGAGTGGAACCCTTTTCGGTTGTGAAGACCGGCCTGTCATCTGCAGGTGCTCTAGGGTGACATGCATCCCGTCGATCACCCCGCTGGACCCAGGGCAAGTTGGCAATGGCGGCGAATCCTGCTGCCCGGGCATCCTGATGGGCTTGGTCCACATTGAAATGAATGTATTGTGCTGACTGGACATCTAGGGCCTCCGTGACGATGCTGATGCACCTGTGGAACGAGCTCTGTGAGGTCCCGGACAGCTCCCCATTCGGCACCTGGAAGGACCCCATGGCATAGATGTTCAGGGCAACCAAAACCTTGATGGTCACCGGCAATGGGTGTGCTCCCCATTCCACCGCGGTGCCAGGTGCACGATGACCTGGCAGATATGTTGCACTGTCCCCCTGCTCAGCTGGAGTCTTCAACGGCATGCCCCAGTCCGGCAGGTCCTCGAATGACAAGCGAGGCGGTACACACAACACCTCATTCGGCACCTCTTTTGCACCTCTTGCTTCTTGGCCTGTTGGGCGGCTGCCTCCTGTTTCTCTGGGGCACACTCTGCTGCTGCAGCTTCCCCCTCTTCCTCGAGCAGTTCCAACTCGTATAGCCGCAGGGCTTCTTCAGGACTGTAGCGACAAGGAGGAAGGCCACCATTGCTGGTTCTATTCCAATATCCATTGCCTGCAGGGTGTGAAAGGCCGACATGTTGGCATGGTGTGTACCCCCGTTCCCAACCAGGCCCACTGAGCTACACAGTGGCTTTGGTTGGCATGGCAGACTCTTCCCCTGCATGTCACCCTCTACCCCTCCTTTCTGCACCCATGGCCCTGTGAGTGCCCGGCACCAGAGGGGCCTCTAGCCCTTGCGCCTGTGCCTGCTGCCAAGCGTACCGTTGGCTGGCGCTGCCCTTGCAAGCGGGTATGCTTAGTGTCCCCTGTCTGGCACCCCCCCCCCAATAGGGGCCACTGTGGGCATTGCCCAGGGCAGGCACCGTGATGCCTGCCGCTGGGTGGCGGGCAGTTGGGGGGGCAGGAGGTGGCATGGCCGAGTATGGGGTGCGGGTGTGGTGGGGTGGAGGGCGGGGGCTGGGGTGTGGGGGTGATGGGTGGGGGCACTCATGTAGCCGGTGACACTGCAGAAGCAGGTGCCAAGCTGGGTTGTCTGTAAGATGGCTGCCATGTAAGCTGTGGCAATGGCGGTCCTTGCCTGGACACTGCCCCAGTTCCGTGGGGGTCAACCCGGCCCCATGGTCCTCCCCCCCGCCCCACCCCCCCTTCCCCGGCAGGGCCCTACTCCCACCCCAGTGAGCCCAACTAGTGTCAGGACCAGCACCCATGGTCACGTCTTTAATCAACCACGGTGGCCAGTTTAACGATTTTTAAAAGCATAAGTGAACCTTGCCGTCGGGAATTTGCCCCGGCGGACAGAGGATCACGGAGGCCCCGGAGGATACCGGGTGAGGCCTACTGTTGATATGCCAACAGCATTTACTGTACATGCGGAATGGAACGCATTGACGCTGCTGTCGAGGCACCAGAGAATTGCAATTTGGCGTGAAACCGGCGCCCGCCACGATTTCGGCATCAAAACCGTTTCTCTGCCCAATTACATTTCCTGATGGCAGCATCACCGACGGAGAATCTCATCCAGGTTCTTTAATGGGTGGCGATTACTACCCAGATTGGTATGATGTAGGGTGGAACCTTGTGGGTGGAACCCCCGCTGAAATTGTGAGCATGGCGGATGGGGACCCTGTCACCTCCTACCGCCACCCCAAAGAACAAAGATGCGAAGTGTCAGTCGGGGCGGGGGCCGGTTGAATTGCGCGCACCTTCTCTGCGGCGGGGTGCAAACCTTCGCGAGCCAACCGATAACCCAGGTAGACTACTTCACTCGCCTGAAAGACGCATTTTGTACGACGTAAACGGACTCCAGCCTCTGAAAAGCGTCTAGGGACAGCCTCCAAATCTTCCAAATGTTCCTGCTCCGACGTCCCTGCAATCAAAACGTCGTCTAAGTAGACAGCGATACACGGTAAACCTCTCAAGATGCCCTCCATGACGCATTGAAATATAGCGCAGGCAGAGGATACCTCAAAGGGCAACCGTGTATATTCATACAGGCCCCGGTGTGTATTAATAGTTACAGAGGGCCGGGAGGCAGGGTCCAGCTCCAACTGTAGGTAGGCGTGACTCATATCTAATTTCGTGAACGAGAGTACATCTGCAAGCTTTGCGTAGAGATCTTCTATGGAAGGCATTGGATATCGGTCGAGCCTGGAAGCCGTAATCACTAAGTTTATAGTCACCGCACAAACGAACTGTGGCATCTGGCTTCATTACAGGTACAATTGGCGCTGCCCAGTCAGCAAAACGGACGGGTCTGATAATACCCAAAGACTCCAAACGAGTGAGCTCCCCTTCTACCTTCTCGAGCAAGACGTAAGGCACCGGGCGCGTCGGGAAACAGCGCGGCATGGCTCCTGGTTCAACTTGTATACGGGCTACGGTCCTTTTTATTTTCCCCAAACCGGGCTGGAATACATCTGGGTACCATCCTAGTACCTCCGTCAACCCTCCAGAATCTGTTTGGAGGATGTGTTGGCACTGCAGCTGCAATGGTGCAACCAGTCCCGACCCAACAGGCTGGGCCCGTGGCCGCACACCACAATAACTGGGAAACGCCCCTCCTGGCATCCGTAAACAACAGGGGTCATCGTAGTTTCTGCAATGTCCAATGGTTCCCACATGTAGATGGCCAACCTGGCCTGTGTGTCGGTTAATGCAAGTGTCTGTATACCCTGCTTGATGCGGTCGAATGTCCTCTGGGTGATCACAGAGGCCGCTGCGCCAGTATCCAACTCCATCATTGACCCGTACTGTCACCTTAATGGGGGCCACGCGGGGAACTGCCACACAATGCAGCTGCAGACAGTCGTCCTCTGTCTCCACATCTTCGGGAGTAGTCGCCGCAGGTTCATCCAAATGGAAGGTACGTCCCCTGGGCTGGCCCCAGTTTCTGTCGGAACGACAGCGCCTCTGGCGCCCCCAGGACCAGCGTCCGTGACAGGGTCGGCACCCACAAGTCCGACACTGACATGGTTCCTCATCCATCGGTTCTGGAGAAGGCTCCCTTCGGGGAGGAACGTCCGGCGGCCACTGGCATCGATCCGGGAGCTGCCCCGCCCGAGGTACCGCAGGAGTGCGGGAGGGATGTTTTCGGACGGAAGGGGTTGCGCCCCAAGGCATGCACCTCCATTCCCTGTAGCTCCTGCACTCCCCGTTCTGCACTCTCTTGGGACAATACTATTTGAATGGCCTGTTGAAAAGTCAATGTTGGCTCAGCTAACAACTTTCTTTCGGTGGCCGCATTGTTAATACCGCAAACCAAACGGTCACGTAAAATTTCTGACAAGGTCTCACCATAGTCACAGCACTCCGCAATCCTGCGTAGCCTGGACAGAAACTCTGCAAGGGATTTTCCTGGGGTCCTTTCTCCGGTATTAAACCGGTAACACTGGACTATCGTGGACGGGTTGGGTTAAAATGTTGCCCCACTAAGATCACAAGTTCATCAAACGTCTTGGTGTCTGGCGCAGCTGGGTACGTAAGGCTCCTAATCACCCCAAATGTATGCAGGCCATACGCGGTGAGCAAAATGACCACCTGGCGCTCGTTTTCGGTGATGCTGTTTACCCGGAAATAGTAACGCATCCATTGTGCGTACTAGTTCCAACTTTGCAGCGCAGCATCAAAGACATCCAAACGTCCATACAGCGGCATGGTGTAACAGAAAAAAAAATTCCGACCTGTATCCAACAAAACTCCAGGGAGGTGGCTTCAGCAGCGTAGACAGCTATCCACTTTAACCCTCGTCGCCAGTTTTGTGAGGGCCACGAAGAATTCAGCATGAGTTGTAGAATAGAAAGAAATAACATTTAAGAAAAATAATACATATATATTATATATATATATATATGTAATATATATATACAACAGCAGCAGTAACTCCCTTGTTGCTCACTCCTCTCTAGCTGATTCCATACTGGCCAATTCTATTTATGCAGGGACCTGCTAATGATTTCTCTGCCCCCCTCATTGGGGAAGCTCATACTCCCTAAGGATTGTGAGATTGCCATTAGTCCCCAACCAATGGCAAGCAGGCAGGTTATAGCACACAGCAAATCAGTCAGTACCTGTAAACAGAAAATAAAGTTTAGAATATTTTCAGTCTTTATCCTTCATCGGAATGAAAGACTGCAAAATAGAAAGGCATTTTAATATGAAAAACATGAAGAGAAAAAAGGGGTAAAATGGCTATTAGGTAAGTCACAGATACAGCACTCAGAGAGGGGTGTTAGTTGAGTAGTGAAAGCTACTTCCTCGTAAACCACCATGGCTGGGATATTCTTCAAAGCTACTCCCACTTAATCACCGTAACTTTGCCAGATGTTTGCGCGTGTAAATGCAGTTGCTGACATACATCTTGTGCAATGACAGCAGAGGTTGAACCTTACTGGTGTTACGACCGCCTGGGCTAGTGCACGGTCAATTCCAGCCCTACCTGATCTGGAGTCGCAACACAAGTGAATTAACCAATAATTCTTAGAAAAATATCTGAAGTCTTTGGCCCTTGGCTATCCAGTAATTACAGTCACCAGGTTGGTAAATGTAAACATAATTACCGTTTATTTATCACAAGAACTATAACAAAATATGCATCAGACACAACTGGTTAACTATCATCTAATTCCTAATAGCCCCTTTAAGTTGCCACCACCCTCTACACACACAAGATAGACAAACACAGAGGGAATGAGAGGCGTGAAAATCATAAGTAAAAGTAAAAAGAGTCTTTGTTTCAGATGGTAATTTTTAGCACCTTTCTCCTATATGCCTCAACAGTGCCCACATTTCCCAGTGGTGCTGCTGAGGCCTCAGAACTACTGGCTCTGAGATTGGCCTAGTAAGATAAAGAGCCCGCTCTCCATCCTTAAGCAAATTGCATGCCTGGACACAGCCCATTTGGAGGCAAACTCTGGAAAAACCGCCAAGCAACTCTCGCTGCAGGCAGATGTGGGCCCGGGACCCACTTTTTACTCCAATGCCGGGGCCCTGTGGTAAAATTCAGTCCCAGAGGAGTAAGTGCAGTTCTGAGGAATTTTCCACCTGAGCAGTAAGATGATACCGAGATGTAAAAAGATGTAAAAAAGACTAAAACATGTGCAAATAGTTTGAGTGGGCAGCACGGAGGCACAGTGGTTAGCACAGTTGCTTCACAGCTCCAGCGTCCCTGTTCGATTCCCGGCTTGGGCCATTGCCTGTGCGGAGTCTGCAGGTTCTCCCCGTGTCTGCGTCAGTTTCCTCTGGGTACTCCAGTTTCTTCCCACAGTCCAAAGATGTGCAGGTTTGTTGGATTGGCCATGCTAAATTGTCTTTAGTGTCCAAAAAGGTTAGGTGGGGTTACTGGGTTACAGGGATAACGTGGAGAGGGTGGAGGCGTGCGGCTTAAGTAGAGTGTTCTTTCCAAGGGCCAGTGCAGACTCGATAGGCCGAATGGCCTCCTTCTGCATTGTAAATTCTATGATTCTATGATATGATAAGAGTGTAGTAGATTAAAATTAAAGCAAGAGAAAATAAGCAGAAATCGAATTGAACAATTCGTGTATTTAATCTGTTGCAAGAGATAAAGAGAGGGACACCTCATGACTCATGCCCTGTTTACAGGTGCTGAGTGCACAAAATGTATTTCCAGTATTGTTGTTCTCACGAAGAATGGACAGCCGGTTAATCTTGGGCCTCTTGATGCCCCAGATGCTTTACCCAACATGAATTATCAGCTTCATAAGAGGAGAAGTTGAGAGAAAAAAGCACTGTTGTTCCCTGTTACTCATAGACCAAGAGTATGACTGAAAACATTGCTTTAATATGCTGTATCTTGGGGAAACGGGTTATATATAGACCTATGTTGAGCTTCATCATGCAACAGCTCAATTAGGGCAGCCCTCTCCAACATTATCACTGCCCACTTTGAAAATCAAAGGACAATGAACCCTGATATTAGGCAAGACACAGTTCAAATAGGTGCTACAGCGTGAGCAAAGCACCTGTCCACATTACCAGCTGTGGGATTATGCAAACCCGGAGATAAAGTGAAGGGAAGAAGGCACAAAAATGGAATTAGCTGGTCCATGAAACCTGTCTCATACAGTCTGGTTGCAATCAAATTTGCAATCATATTGAAAAAAACGAATACTCCAAGGCCCTTCACAGGAACATTATAAAACAAAATATCACACTGAGCCGCAAAAGGAGATATACGATCAGGGGCGTGATACTCCCACTGCACCGTGCCAGTAGGTGAATCGCAGGAGAGGCCCAAATCGGGCTTTGCGCCAGGTGCGAAACCTCGTCCGAGTGACCCGACTCACGGCGCCTGATGCGATCTGGATCACGTCCTTGCTGAGTGTGATCCAAACAATGATATTTAAATGAGCCATTAGATGACTAAAATCTGAGTCAAAGAGATGGATTTTATGCAGCGTCTTCAAGGAGGATAATGAGGTGGAGAGGTGTAGGGAGGTATTTCGTAGGGTCTAGCCCAATGAAGGCAAGATCATCAATGCTGGAGCAATTAAAATCAAGGATGTTCAAGAGGCCGGACATCTTGGTGGGTTGTGGGGCTCAATGATATTACAGAGATCGGGAGGAGTGAAGCCAGGGAGAGATTTGAAACAAGGATGGGAATTTTAAAATCAGTGCTTTACTTGAATGGGAGCCACTGTAGGTCAGCAAGCACAGGGATGGTAATGGAATGGAACTCGTTAAGACACGGCAGCAGAACTTTGGATGGCTTCTGGTTTATGCAGGGCACAGTCTAGAGTGCACTGGCATAGCTGAGTCTGCGGGTAATAAAGGTGTGAGTGAGGATTTAAGCAGCAGAAGATCTAAGACAGAGATAGTGGGGTGATGCAATGGTGGAAATAGGCAATCATAGTGATGGTGTGAATATAAGGTCAGAAGCTCATCTCAGGGTCAAATATGAAAGTTGTAAACAGACTAGCTTAATCCCAGGCTGGTGCCAGAGAAAGGGATGGAGATGGTAGTGAGGGAAAGAAGTTTAGAATAGGGACTGAAAATAATGGGTTCAATCTTCCCAATATTTAATTGGAGGAAATTTCTGCTCATTCAGCTTTGACTATCGGATGAGTAGTCTGATAATTTAGCAAAAGTGGAGGAGGCAAGAGAGAAGGTGTTGAGGTGGAGCTGGGTGTGGTCCGCACACATGTGAAAACTAAAGAGATGCTTTCAAATGATGTAACTGAGTGATGTTGCCAAGGGGTGACATGTAGCTGCGAAGAGAGGCCAAGGAAAGATCCTTGGGGGGGGGGGGGGGGGGATACTAGAGATAACAGAATGGGAACGAAAAGAGAAAGCATTGCAAAGTGATCCTCTGGTTGCAATTGAATATATCAGAATGAAACCAGATGAGAGCAGTCCCATATGTTGGATGACACTGGAGAGGCATTGGAGGAGGCTGCTGTGGTCAACCATGTCAAAAACTGCAGACAGGTCAAGAAAAAGGAGGGAATCTTTGTCTTTGTTCCAGTCACTTAGGATGTTATTCATGACTTTGATAAGAGCACTTTCAGTGCTGTGGCAGAGGTGTAAACAATATTGGAGGGACTCAAACATGGAACTCTGGGAAAGATAGGAATGGAATTGGAGGCAACAAGACATTCAAAGACTTTGGAGAGGAAAGGGATGTTGGGTCGGTGGTTTCCAAGGCCAGTCGGGTTAAGGGTTGGTATTTTGAGATGACAGCAGAGGGACGGAACCTAAAGAGAGAGAACTGTTTATAATATCAGGTAACATGTGGATCAGAAGGACAAGTTGGGTGATTAGCAATTTGGTGTTTTTTTGTTTGCGGGAGCAGAAGGTGGGTCTCATGAACAAGATAAGCTCAGAGAGGACATGAAATGAAATGAAATGAAAATCGCTTATTGTCACAAGTAGGCTTCAAATGAAGTTACTGTGAAAAGCCCCTAGTTGCCACATTCTGGCGCCTGTTCGGGGAGGCTGGTATGGGAATTGAACCGTGCTGCTGGCCTGCCTTGGTCTGCTTTCAAAGCCAGCGATTTAGCCCTGGTGAGAAATGAGAGAAACTAGAGAAGGATGTGAGTTTGGTGCTAGGGCAAGGGGGGCACGTTAGAGAAAGTTTGGCCAGGCAGATAGAAGAAGGTAAGGGTGTGATTGAGGCAGCTGATCAGGTGGTTTAAGTGACAAAGTCCATGAGCTCCTCATATGTATTGTTGGAGATGAGGAAGGAAGGTAGAGGGGTTTAAGTTTGAGGTAGAGATAAGAAGCTGGAGGATATATTTGCATTCCAGGGTTATCCTGGACATGAGACGACTGAAGTTAAGAGAACAAAGAGCACGATATTGGTCAGAAAAGTTCAAGAAAGATTAAGCAAAGGGTTCTGAATTAAAGAGACAATTGCAGTGACTAGATTGAAAGTGAGACAACAGACTTCAGAGGTAGATCAAACGTTTGATGCTATTTTAACACAGTCTAGGAATCGAGAGTTAAAGCAGTTATAAGCAGTTTGTATAGCAGTCAAGCCAAAGAAATCCTAATGGGCTTAGTGTAAAATCCTGGACTAGATTCACTGTTAAATGTGAAGTGTAAGGTGTATTTAAAAGTGTCATTTAGAAAACATGATCTGGATTTCGGATCGCAGACTGCTATGGGAAAGCCTAATAATGAGAGAAGATTTTAAAACGTGTTTGGAAACTCTCACCATGAAAACCTTCTGGAAGGATTCTGAGGAGACATCCACAAACATTCACTTGGGGTTCAGACTGGAGAACACATTTGCCCACAGTCATCTTGCATGCTTAGATGTACTTTGTAATCCATGATAATTCTAAAACCTGTGTGCAATTGTTGAACTAAGGGAGAGTAAGTTCGCAGGGGGGGTGACCTGTGATTATCCCTCTCTTCAGTTGCTCCGTCTGGACCTGTAGACTTAATTACCTGCAAAGACTCGCATTCAAAGTATCGTCTTGCATCTTTGACTTTGTCTATATATTTGTTTCTGGAACCCACCTCTTCATTCACCTGAGGAAGGAGCAGTGCTCCGAAAGCTAGTGATTCGAAACAAATCTTTTGGACTTTAATCTGGTGTTGTAAGACTTCTTGGCACTCCTTTATTCTGAGACTATGCCCTCTAGGTCCTAGGCTCTCCCATGAGGGGAAACATCCTCTCAGCATTTACCCTGTCAAGCCCTTTAAGAATAATGTATGTTTCAATGAGATCACCTCTCATTCTTCTAAATTCCAATGAGTCACAACATGTTTAGCCTTTGTTCATAAGACAATCCCTTCTCTGAACTACCTCTAATTAAATAATATATTTCCTTAAATAAGGGGACTAAAACTGCCCACAGTACTCCAGATGTGGTCTCAACAGTACCCTTTACAGTTACAGCAAGACTTCCCTACCCCCTTGAAATAAGGGCCAAGATTGCATTAGCTGTCCTGATTACCGGCTGCATCTGTGTGCTAGCTTTGTGTTTCGTCCACAAGTACTCTCCAGTCCCTCTGTGTTGCAACTTTCTGCAGTTTTTCTCCATTTAAGTGATACTCTTTTCTTTTGTTCTCCCTTCTAAAATTCACATTTTCCCACATTATACTCCATGCCAACATTTTGCCCACTTACGCAACCTATCAATATCTCTTTGCAAACTGTTTCTATCCCTCTCGCTTCGTGTCTTTTCACCTATTTTTGTGTCGTCTGCAATTTTGGCCTCAGTACATTCACTGACTTCCTCCAAGTCATAATATATATGGTGACCAGTTGCAGTCCCAGCACTGATCCTTGTCAAACCCCATTAGTTACAGGTCACCAACCTGAAAAAGAACCTCTTACCCCCACTCGCTGTTTCCTGCCCATTAACCAGTTCTCTATCCATGCCAATATACTATCTCCAATACCCATAGACTCTTATTTTATGACTTAACCTTTTGTGAGGTACCTTGTCGAAGGCCTTCTGGAACTCCAAATACAACACATCCACTGGTTCCCCTCTATCCATTCTGGTTCCTCAAAAACTTCTAAGAAAGCACGGTACTTCTTGGGCAGCATGGTAGCATTGTGGATAGCACAATTGCTTCACAGCTCCAGGGTCCCAGGTTCGATTCCGGCCTGGGTCACTGTCTGTGCAGAGTCTGCACATCCTCCCCGTGTGTGCGTGGGTTTCCTCCAGGTGCTCCGGTTTCGTCCCACAGTCCAAAGTTGTGCAGGTTAGGTGGATTGGCCATGATAAATTGCCCTTAGTGTCCAAAATTGCCTGTATTAATGGAAGGGATGAACCTGTTTCTTTGTGTGAAGTTAATTTAAGAAGTAATTTTGTAAATGGAACACTGCAATGGGAATTATTCCTAAATTTCCTATTGGCGGAATAGATTTTATCTTAGGTAATAATTTGGCTTGTGGAGACATTAATGGGATGGCAACTGTATTGCAACTGGCAGGTGATCATGATAATCTTAATAAACTTTTAAAAACTACCATGGAGAAAAATGAGACACTTATTTCAGATATCAAGCAGTTGAAGGAAAACATGTTTAACACGGAAAATCAACCTTCGCCTATTAAAAGAGGAGTTTATGAATGGAAAAAGAGAACTGATGAGAACAATTGAGAATCAGTCAGGAAAAGTCGACCATTTCACTGAAGTGTCTAAAGGATAAACCTGAAAAAGCAAATTTGGCAAAGGTTGATCTTCAGTTAAAACTTCAAGCATCAGAAGTACTTATGAAGCATCGTGGAAAATGCCTTGAACAAGAAAAGAAAGTAAATCAGAATAATTGGTTGAATAAAAAAACAAAACTAATAAACTGTTAGAACTTTGTCGTGAAAAGAACAATGAGATTATTGAACTCCAAATCAAAATGGAGGAAATGAAGAAGGTGGATGGTATGGAGTGTCGCAATTTGAAAGTTGTTCTTGTAAATAAGAACAAATTGTTGAATAGTGATTGAGTTGAGCAAAGAACTGATCCAAATAATATTACTGATGTATCAAAATCAGTAATAGAAAATAAGAAAACAATTGAATTACTTGCAAAATTGGAAATTACGAATCGTCAATCAGAAGGACTGAAATTGTAAAGTTATCCTCCTGAGTTAATGACTAGAGATTCTGATTTAAAAATGCTTGTCATTCGTATGACTCAAGATGTAATAGTTGGAAGAAAGGCAACTACACAATTTGCCAAAAATCACTCAAACTCTACAGAGAACGAGACTGAAATGGCTCAGTAATAGTGCAAAAATGTTGAAGGATAGAATGAACTGTGAAACTTCAGAGAGATGAAGTGATTAACATGGCTCAAACAAAATTGAAAATAACGGTCCGGATTCTCCATTAGGGTTATCCTCCGTTTCGCCCGCAGCGCAATCACGCCCACGGATTTCCCGACGGCGTGGGAGTGCCCACAATGGGAAACCCCATTGGTCGGCAGCTGGGATGGAGAATCCCGCTGCCGGCGGGTGCACGCTGCACCAGAAAACGGGTGCAGCGGGACAGAGAATTCCACCCAACTTGTTTGAAATGGGACTGGGAGAAAGAACAAGATGACAAAAAGTTTAAAGGGCAAACAAAACAAGAATACTATTATGAG
Organism: Scyliorhinus torazame; assembly: GCF_047496885.1. NCBI lineage: Eukaryota > Metazoa > Chordata > Chondrichthyes > Carcharhiniformes > Scyliorhinidae > Scyliorhinus > Scyliorhinus torazame. The sequence continues at coordinate 130,600,531 of NC_092717.1, read as the reverse complement.
TGAACATAAGAAGCATCTTAACAACATTCTTGAAACAGCTAAATGAGATTTTGTCAAGACAAGAAATGAAATGTTAATGCACAAAAATTACATTTGATGTGCTAAATCAAAATGCAAATTTACCACATGTGAATTTGGAAAGTAGGCTTGAGAATGGAACACTGCCTACAAGTAACAAAAAGGGCAATTGCACTGTCGACTTAAATAAAGGATTCTTTTCTGACTTCAAAATTGGAAATCATAAGAAAAAGAAACTCAAGACTTGAGTATGATACTATGTATAGATTCTGATGATGCTGTTGAAGTTATTGGGTGGGATTCTCCATTGGCCGACACTGGAATAGCTAAACGCGATTGGGTGGAAAATTGGTTCCGACGCCAAAATCGCAGTGGCCGCCGATTTCACACCAAATCGCAATTCTCCGTCGCTTCGATAGCAGCGGCAAATGTTTCCAGAACGTACATGCAGTACATGCACCTTTTGCATAACATTAGCAGGCCCGTCCAGGTATTCTCCGGGGTTTCCACGATTATTCGCCTCCGATGGGCCGAATTCCCGGCAGCGAGTTTCACTTGTGCTTTTAAAAATCGTAAAACTGGTGTTATGTCTGCTGAGAGAGAGAGAGGGGATCGGCAAGTGTCCAGCATCACCACAAATTGCTGACAGCTGTCTCCGATGGCCGGGTGGGTAGGGAGTTCTGCTTGGGCTGGGGGGAGTAGTAGGGGATGGTCAGGAAGTGGGATATGGGGTCAGGGTGGGCGGGCATGAAGCACTGTTGCCTTGGGCTGCCAAGCAGCTGTGCAGGGTGCTGACTGCCCACTGTGAACTTAGGGCACTCGCCCAGGGCACTCCCCTAGATACCACCTGGCCCCAGCCGACCAATCAGTAGGATAGGCATGCTCCAACGCAACCAGTGCCATCTTGTTGGCTGGGATGAGTGTGTGTGGGGATTGTAATGTGTATTTGCGGCTGCAGCTTGTCAGCCTCCCGAGTGTGAATCATGGACCCGGTGAATCCCACACTGTTTTTCATTGGCATCAATTGTGTTCCACGTGCCACTGGTGCTAGCCCCTCCACAGTCATTGAATGAGTCCAAGTTTGGTGCCAGTTTTGCTGTCGTGAACGTCCACGAATCCTGCCCTGCCGTCAACCCTTAGTCTCAGTAACGAAGAATCCAGCCCATTGTCTTTGTTTTGGTTAAATCATTGTAATTATACAATACATGTGTAATTGTGTACTAAGACACATTACTTGTATAACATAATAAGTTAAGCTGTTAGATATTTATCATGTTAAGTTTGTGTAAAGTGGATGTAACAACAGTGTAAATAAATTATCATGGTTCTGAAAATTTATTTTGTTCAAAGGGGATGGTGTTTGGAAAATAAAGATAGTTTTAAGGGAATTAGATTTGTATTGGTAAAGATTAGAAATAACGTATAGTTTTAAATGTGTTTAATTAAATGTTTCTCTGCCTGGAATCTAACTTATAGTTAGATTCATGCTGAACAAAGGTGTTTGTATGTATGGAGGTTGGTTAAGTTCCAACTGTGTTTCTTTTGTGCTTAGAGAAGGCTACAACATGAAGAATAAATAAACTAGCAGTCGTAGTTTAGCAGCTGGGGCCTTGTAAGGTTGAGAAGCTTTTAAATTTAGTGCAGATAAATTTGATTGCAGTTGGAGACGGGACCTCGGGGAGTCAACATCTCTCAACTCTGCCAGAGGAAAGACTCGACAGGACAGAACTGAAAAGAGGCAGGCTTCCTAATGTACAAGTTACAGTCCAGATAACCAGGGAATTGGGACAGAAAGAAAATTTGAGACAACTGTGGTTAAGTGAACAGAGACCAAGGAATTGTTCAGATGAATTCAAGGAAGAGCAAACAAAGTGTTCTGATTTAAAGAGACAATTGCAGTAACTAGAGCAAAAGTGGGACAACAAACTTCAAAGGTAGATCTAATGTCTGATGCTATTTTAATATGGTCTGGGAATCAAGAGTTAAAGCCAGGACAGAATCGATGCAGTTCCATGACTGTTCCATGACTTCGAAGATGTTTAGGTGGATTGGCCATGCTAAATTGCCCCATAGTGTCCAAAAGTTTGGGTTGGGTTACAGGGACATGGTGGGGGCCTGACCCTAGGTGGGGTTCTCTTTCAGATGGTCAGTGCAGACTCAATGGGCTGTATGGTCTCTACTGCACTGTAGGGATTCTATGCTGACGTGTGTATACAGGGGGAGGGTGGGGGGGGAGGGGAGGAATGCTGACCTGGGTAGAGTTGGTGTGGCGCAGTTGATTAAGGGGAGATGGCGGTGGACACCTTGGGGAGGACCCAAAGGTGAGCGAGGCATGGACTTGGGCGAGCTGGTTAAAGGGCGGTTATGGCTGATTGGCGAGGGGAGGGGGCGGCGGGGAATCTCCTGACCCAGTTGATTACATGTAACGTTCGGGGTTTGAATGGCCCAGTTAGAAGGTCATGGCCGTGATTCTTCGGTCGCCAGCCGTATTTTCCTGTGTGGCACACCCTCTCTGGCAGTGGGATACTCCGTTCTGGCAACCGGCTAATGGGATTTCCCATTGTGACCACCCCACATTGTCAGGAAACCCACGGGCGTGGGTGTGCTGCTGGCGGAGCGGAGGATCCCGCCGATGGAAAATTCCACTGCTTGCATTTTCACACATTTAAGGAGTTTGAAGGTATGTGTGGTGTTTCTTCAGGAGGTGCACCTGAAGCTGGGTTACCAGACAAGGTTGAGGAAGGACTGGGTGGGGCAGGTGTTCCACTTGGGGTTGGATATGAAGACGAAGGGGGTGGCAGTGCTGATCAACAATAGGGTGGGGGGTTGGCGGTGGTGAGATCGGAGTATTCGGCGATTGTAGTCTCTGACTGCACGCCACATTGGGAGGATTGAGGAAGCGAAGGTGCAGGGACAGGGGGCCCCAATTGGGCTAAGGGAGGTGATGGATTGCATGGGGTCAATGCAGGTGGGGAAGGCATCAGGGCCAGATAGGTTCCCAATTGAGTTTTATAAGAAGTTTGAGCTGGAGTTGGGGCACCTGCTAGTTGCGATGTACACTGAGTTGATGGTGAGGGGGGAGCTCCCCCCCCCCTCCCCCCCCTCCCCCCCCTCCCCCCCCTCCTACCCTGCGCTATCTCAGGCCTTGATATCACTCACTTTAAAGAAGGCCACAGACCCGCAGCAGTGTGGATTGTACCGCCCGATCTTGCTGTTGAATGTAGATGTGAACGGGTGGCAGTTGTCAGCGAATGTACGGAGGCTGCTTAATGTTATTATGATGCCCTTGGAGGGCCGAGAAGTGGAAATGGTGGTGGCACTGGACCCGGAGAAGGCATTCGATTGGGTTGAATAGGTGCATCTGTCTGAGTGAGGTGTTGGGTCGGTTTGCGTTTGGGTATGGATTTGTGGATTGAGTTCAGCTGCTGTATAAGGCACTTAAGGCGAGTATTCAGGCAAACAAGGTCAACTCAGATTATTTTGGGTTACACCGGATGAGGCAGGGGTGTCCGCTCTCTCCACTGCTCTTTGACCTGGTGATTGAGGCACTGGCAATGGCGTTTAAGGGGTTGAGGGGGTGGGAGGGAATTGAGCAGGTTGGGGGTCATGCACTGGGTTTCTCTGTATGCAGATGACCTCCTGTTGTATATTGCAAACCTAGTTGGGTGCTTCGTTAGGATCATGGGGACTCTGGGACAGTTTGGCCATTTTTCAGGGTACAAGCTAAATGTGGGAAAGAGCGAGGTGTTTCCAATTAATGCTTGGGGACACGAGAGGAGTCATTTACCGGGGGCGGGTTTTCGCTACCTTGGGATACATGTGGCGCAGAATTGGTTCCAGCTGCACAAGCTGAACTTGGTGCGGCTGGTGGAGGGAATGAAGGCAGTCTTTAAGAGGTGGGATATGTTGTCATTGTCTTTGGTGCGTTTGGCTAGGAGATGGGCGGTGGAGGAGCGGTCAGTTTGGGGGTGGATTGAGGCAGCCTTGTGTAAGGAGACCAGCTTGATGGCACTGTTGTTTGCGCCGCTTCCATTCTTGCTGGTTAGGCACTCCATGAGTTCGATGCTGGTATCAGCACTGAGTGTTTGGAACCAGTGTCGGCAGCACTTTGGATTGGAACGCATGTCGCTGCGACAGTCATAGGTTTGCGCCAGCGGGGTTGGATGCGAGATTCTGGTGACGGCGGCAGATGATTCGAGATTTAGAGATTTGTTTGTGGGAGAGAAGATTGTACACCTGGAGGAGCTGAAGGGGATGTAACAGTTATCAAAGGGGAATAGGTTCAGGTATCTGCAGATTAGGGGCTTTATTAGGAAGGAGGTGCTGTCGTTTCCGACACTACCGCCCCTGGTGCTGGGGAGCTAATGAAGAGGGAGTGTGTTTTCTTGGAGGAGGTCAGGCTCAAGCGGAGGAGGAGTTGGGAGGGGTGTTGGGGACCGGAGTGTGGAGGGAAGCACTGCGGAGGTCGAATGCGTCCTCATCGTGTGCATGACTAAGTCTTATTCAATTTAAGGTGGTGCAGAGACCCACATGACGGTGTCCAGGGTGGTTCTTTCCGAGGGTGGAGGATAGGTGCTGACGGTGCGTGGGGGGGCCAGCGAACCATGCACATATATTTTGGGCATGTCCGAGGTTGAGGGGGCTTTGGAAGGATTTTGGATGTAATGTCAAAGACTTTGGGGGTAGAGGTAGCTCCCAGTCTGGAGGTGGCGATATTTAGAGTGTCAGAGAATCCGGGAGTAGAGGTGGGGAGAGAGGTCGACTTGTTGGCATTTGCCAACCTGATAACCCAGAGGTGGATGCTGGTGTGCTGGCGGGACTCAGAGCCACCAAAGGCAGGGGTATGGGTGAGCAAATTCACAGAGTTCCTGCATTTGGAAAAGATCAAGTTCGCCATTTGAGGTGGGGAGGAGGGGTTCCTTTTGAGGTGGAAGCTGTTTATCAACTTCCTTATGGAGTAGTGAGTCATCAGCAGGGGAGTTGTTGCTTTATTTTTTGTTGGGGTGTGTGGTAGTCACCACTGTTGTATTATATTGTATATATGGGTATTACGGTAAGGCCCCTGTACTACAGGTACGGGGGTAGATCCCTGCCTGCTGGCTCTGCCCAGTTGGCAGAGTATAAATGTGTGTGCTCTCCGAACAGCAGCCATTTCGTAAACTGCTGTAGGAGGCCACACATCTCTGTGTAATAAAGCCTCAATTACATTCTACTCTTGTCTCGTCGTAATTGATAGTGCATCAGGGTGGGGGGGGTGAAAAGTTGGGAAAGGGAGGTGGGCACAGTGTTGGCAGCGGGTTGAGTGACGGGGGTGTTTGTTGGCTGGGGGTGCAGGGAGGATGGAGTTTGTTGCCTGTTGCCGCAGTTGCCATTTCTATTTCAGTGATCATGTGTACATTTAAAATGCTTTCAATAAAATGTTTTTCAAAAGAAAAACCATGTGACTCCAGACCTATAGCAATGTGGTTGACTCTGCTATTCGTAAATTCAGAAAGTATTTTTACAGATGTGTGCTTTGCTGGCTCGGCCAACATTTGGTGCCCATCCTTAATTGTCCTTGAGATCGTGGTGGTTAGCTGCCTTCTTGAACTTCTGCTGTCCTTGTGGTGTAGGTACACCCACTGTGCTGTTAGATAGGGAGTTCCAGGATTTTGACCCAGCAACAGTGAAGGAACAGCGATATATTTCCAAGTCAGGGTGGTGAGTGACTTGGAGGGGAAGCTCCAGGTGGTGGGGTTCACAGGTATCTGCTGCGCTTGTCCTTCTAGATGCTAGTGGTCAAGGGTTTGGAAGGTGCTGCCTGAGGAGCCTTGGTGAGTTCCTGCAGTACATCTTATGGATGGTACAAGCTGCTGCTACTGTGCGTCGGTGGTGGAGAGAGTGAATATTTGTGGAGGGAGTGCCAATCAAGCGGGCTACTTTGTCTTGGATGGTGTCGAGCTTCTTGAGCATTGTTGGAGCTGCACTCATCCAGCAAGTGGGGGATATACCATCACACTCTTGACTTGTGCCTTGTAGATGGTGGACAGGCTTTGGGAAGTCAGGAGATGAGTTACTCACCATAGGATTCCTAACCTCTGACCTACTCTTGTAGCCACAGTATTAATGTGGCTATTCCAGTTCAGTTTCTGATCAATAGCAACCCCCAGGATGTTGACAGGGGGGATTCAGTGATGGTAATATATCACCACCAGTGAGATTTTATCACCCAAAAACATACAGCTGGGGAACCAGAGAATCCGGCCCACTATCTGAAATTAGTGGGCTCCAACATTCTTGACAAAGCAGCCAGCAATGAATTCCAAAGAATTTGGTTGGTCCTGTGGGTGGCTACAACAGACAAATCCAATTGTGTAGACTAAATTCTAGGCTTACATTGATCATGTCACTGAAGTGATAAGTTTAGACTTTTTCCATAACTACGTTTATTTCTAATTGTCCAAAGGATTCATTTTTTGTAGGTTATATTAATGTCTACTTGTGGATCTCCCATAGTAAGTCAGCGGATATGTATTTTTTTTAAGGATGGAGAAGCTGTATTCTGCACAATGTGCTATTCTGCTGGGTCCTTTTAACCCCACAAGTCCTAATTGCTGTAATTAGATCCTGAAATCAATTGTATCTCTATAAAGCTAGCTGCAAATAATTCTCAGCTCATCCCCAAGGTCAGAAAACCTAGACCAGGAAACCTTTCAGAGTTGCTCCAACCCACTCGTATTCAGCAGATTGATTTCATCTGGAACAAAGTGTTATGGACACCTTGTAGATACTCAGATTGATTGACAATTAGATCAATATAGATATAAGGGGCAGTATAAAATGAGCAAGAGCAAACCGACTTAAATGGAAAATAAAATTGGGCAGAGTCTAAAATGAACTGCCAATTCGCTATCAGAAGTTTGATGCTATTAACTCAAAACCAATTTCACTCTCATATAGTCATTTTTTAAATTTGGCCTGGAGCCTTACACACTGGGAACATATATCAGAAACTTAAACATGCCATTCTTCTCAATTTTCCACCCTTTCAATTAAAGAAGGCAAGAGAAGATTTGTAATTAACACAAAGAGGGATCAGAAGAAATGTTTTGCTCATTATGTAGGAACTAAACAAAGTGAAAGCTTGGGTGGAAAATATGATGGGGCAGTTAATAATAAATGTACTTAATGAACTCTTTGTATTCATCATAACTGATGATCATGGGAGAATGAGATTTAGTTATCTCAGGAATCTGTAGATATTGATAAAAGGAATTTGCAAAGAAATACCCTTACAACCTTCAAGGAAGTAAGCACAAAATTGAGGACAGTTCCAACAAATAGTTTGGGGACAATGTATGTGGCTTAGAAAGCATGAGATGTTAAAGAGAGCTATGTTTACCTGCTCAAATGGACAAATAAGATCCCATGACTCTATTGGAAAAAGAACAGGAGATTTGTCCCAGGTGTCCATGCTAATATCATCACTTAATCAACATTACTGAAAAATATTATCTGCTCACTGTTCTCACTACCCTTCTTAGACCTTGCTATATGAAATTGGCAGTCATATTTCCCTAAATTATAATAACGACTATGTGCTGAACTTTATGAAGTACAGTGTTCCCCACTGTGATGACTGGGAGCAGTGTTTATTGCTTGAGGGTGATACTTCCTGCCTAAGAGCACTGGTGGCCAGTTGGATGCCTGCAGTTCTGTTGTCCCAGCATTGTCGGCCAGGAGTGACAGCCATTTCTGGGACCACAGAGAGTGCCGTCATGCCAAGGAATCATGTTATGTCCGTAATTGGGGGTCACGGGGGAAGGTAGGTAAAGTAGTGGGGGGCTGGGTTCAAGAGGCAAGGGAGTGGGTTAAAGCTGCAAAACCTAGGGGAGGCTGCCTCCAATGGGTTCAGGGGACCCACAAAGGAGATTCCACCCACTTCCCCGGCATCTTTCCACTTGGTGTGGGCTGACCACCACTGAGGGTATAATACAGGCAGGGGTGGGATAAGACACTCAATGGCTTCAATAGACCCAAAAATGGATGGGCAACCTGACATCTTTCCTGTCCCCTGTAAGATTTCAAATAGGTTGGGGTTTGGGTGGATAGGCAGTGGGAAGACCTCCCTTTGGATTTTACACGCGTCATCCCACCCCACCTTCAAACCTCTTGGCAGGGGCGCATAAAGTCAGTTTTATCCTTCTAAAATATCTCATTGGGCATATAAATAATATGTTACGGCCTGGTGTTGCATATTCAGACTCATCCTGTCTGAGCAGCACTTATTTCTTGAACTTCAGCAGAAACATATTCTGTCAGTGACTCACTCACCTTTCCTCAGCTTACAAAGTCTTTCACTGTGAGGTGTAGGTCTAACAGAAGTCACTGAGATGCAAAGGATATTATACAATCAAATCAGTGCCAGAATCAGCTAATTTGGTAATCTTTAACTGTAATGTTACTGATGAATTCTGTTAAGGATAGAAATTGTCACAATTATGGGAAACTGTGACTGAGTGAAAACTACCTATAACTTAACCAACTAATTAAAAGCATATTGAACTGTTTAAAGTGAACCTTTTAAAAATAAAATAAGAAAGTACACTGAACAAAGATGGCTACCACCAGTCACCTGATGTATGTTATTGTAAATTGATTACTTTTCTGGAAAGTTTCTATATGGATTGCACAGACTTGCCTTGAAATGTTGCATGAAATTTCACACCTGCATGGTGTCAAGATCCACTTCAAATGGAACACTTTAAAGAAAAGCATTACAAATGTAAAGAGCTGGGGCTGGATTCTACGCCAGCGGGATGCTCAGTTTCCCAACCGCGTGGGGCTGCCCCACAATGGAAAACCCTATTGACCAGCTGGCGTAATGGAGCATCCCGCCGGTGGGGTGAAACAGAAATGTGGCACGGCGGGGCGGAGAATCCAGCCCCTGATCTTTAATCAACTGCAATTCTGTCAAGACAATAGGAATTGCTAAGCAGCCAGATGCACCTAATGACACTCAAAACCCGATACCGAGGACAAAATGACCCCATCTCCTGTTGATTTTTGCTATCTAGAAATGTGCCAAAAGTTTCTGAGATAAAAAAACACATGTTATTATTTGTTCTACAACAATGATCGCAAGACATATTTAAAAAAAAAAAAATTTAGAGTACACAATTTATTTTTTCCAATTTTGGGACAATTTTAGCATAGCCAATCCACCTACCCTGCACATCTTTGCATTGTGGGGGCGAAGCCCACACAAACACAGGGAGAATGTGCAAACTCCACACGGACAGTGACCCAGAGCCAGATCGAACCTGGGACCTCGGTGCCGTGAGGCAGCAGTGCTAACCACTGCACCACCGTGCTGCCCGATCGTAAGACATATTAACTGAATTCCTTTCTTGGAATATAGAAACAGAAGGCATAAGAACTGATTTTGTCCAGTCAGAAAAATAAGTCATCAAAGTTATTTGAAAAAAACTGCTGAAGGAATCAGTAAGGAAGCTCTCTCTCTCTTACTCTCAGAAGCTAAAATTGTCTCCAGCAACGTGCAGTTACCTGAACTTCAGTTTAACTCCAAGATTTAAAGGAATTCAGCTAACTTTGAATGGTCACGACTTCCGGTGTACGTGATAAGCTGAACTGATGCACATCAGGTGGCTCTCCTCCAAAACATAGCCAAATAGGCACTTTTAGTCGAAATTAGCCTGGAAATTCGGTCGTATCTCACCCACAATTAAGAAAGGGAAAGGACAGAATCATCATGCCAGCAAACGCAAGCTCAAGAGGCTGCAGAGATGGCAGCGGATGGACGGGTCCCCCACCACCCTGGAGAGAGGAAGACCGTGACCCGAACAACGGCCTCCCCGCGCCCCCTTCCCAACCTGGAGATGGATGGAAGACGTTCTCGACGAAGGAACTGACGGTGATGAGGAAAGCAATAAAAGTGGTAATCCAGGTGGCGGTCAAGTTGGCAGTGACGGAGGGATTGGTCGCCATGCAGACGGCGAGCAATGGACTGGGGAAGAAGGTGCAGGGGCAGGGTAAGACGATCCGCAAGCTGGAAAAGGCGTCGACGGACCAGAGCATCAAGATTGTCGCTCTGGAGGCCAAGATCAAAATGTTGGTGGTTACCCAGGAGAGCTTGAAGGGGAAAGTCGAGGAGCAGGAGAATAGGTCCCGATGCCAGAATATCTGGATCGTGGGTCTGCACTCATATTTCAGTATCTCCCCCCCCCCACCCCCCCCCCCCCCCCCCACCCCCCCCCCCCCCCCCCCACCCCCCCCCCCACCCTATTACTTTTTTAGTTGGCCTCTGCTTGCTTTTAAAGACTTAACATTTCTCTGGCTTCCCACTAATCCTCGTCACATTGTATGCTTTTTCTTTTGCTTTTAGTTTGTCCCTGACTTCTTTTGTCAGCCATGGATGCTTCGCCCTCCCCATAGAATGTTTCCTCCTCCTTGGGATGAATTTCTGTTGTGTCTCCTGAATAACCACCCAAATTCCCCTGCCATTACTGTTCCACTGTCTTCCCTGCTGGGCACCCCTTCCAATCAACTCTGGCCAGCTCCTCCCTCATGTTTCTGTAGTTACCTTTATTTAATTGTAAAACTATTACATCTGATTCCAGCTTCTCCCTCTCAAACTGCAGGGTAAATTCTATCATATTGTGGCCACTGCCCCCTAAGGGTTCCTTCACTTTAAGATCGCTAATCAAATCTGCCTCAGTACACATCACCAAATCCAAACTTTCCAGTTCAATAGAATTTGAGTGGGTAGAGTTGAGGAATCCTTCCCAGTACAGCGATTCCTCAACTCTACCCACACACCTTCCTATCCTATATCGCTCCTTGCTATTGATTTAATTAAATTTCTTACCAACAAGGAAACACCACCCCCATTGAGCATCTGCATGTCCTTTCGATAGGACACATATCCTTGGATATTTAGATCCCAGCCCTGTTCCCCTTGCAGCCAGGTCTGTGTGATGCCCACAACATCATACCTGCCAATTCCGATGTGCACAACAAGCCCATTTGCCTTCTTTTGTATACTGCGCACATTTAGGTACAACACCCTCACATGTGTTGACTGTTCCCCTTCTCATAGTTGTCCCCTTATCTGCTGTGCCTGAAGTTAGATTCCTGCCACTTTCCATATTCTCTGCTCTATTAATTCTTCTGGAAACTTTCCTAACCTCTCTTGTCCTACCCCACTTTAACTGGTTTAAAGTCCTCATCATTAAACTGCACTCCCACTTTTTCCTCTAACTTTGATTTTCTAATTTTCCATTCAACGGAACACCGCCCCGACCCCCCAAAACTATTTGGTTTAGAGCCTTATTTACAGCCCTAGTTGTGCGATTGGTTATGGCTCTGGTCCCAGCATGATTCAGGTGAAGACCGTCCCATCGGAATAGCTCCATCCTTCCCCAGTACTGGTGCCAATGTCCCATGAATTTGAACCCATTTCTCCAACCTTTGAGACATGCATTTACCTCTTTAATCTTACTGATCCTGCACCAAGTAGCTCATGGCTCACGTAGTAATCCAGAGATTATTACCTTTTTGGTTCTGCTTTTTAATTTAGCCCCGAGCAGCTCATATTCCTTCAATAGAACCTTTATCCTTGTTCTACATATGTCGTTGGAACCTATGTGGACCACAACAACTGGATCTTTACCCTCCCACTGCAAATTCCTCTGCAATCCAGGTGAGATAATCCCGAATCCAAACACCAGGTAGGTACACAACCTTCGGGAGTCTCGATCCTGGTCACAGAGAACAGTGCCCATGCCCCTAACTATACTATCCATGAAAACAACTACATTTCTTTTCTCTCCCCCCATTTGAATGATTCATTTTACCACGGTGGTGTGGTCAGTTTACTCATCCCCCCTGTGGTGATATGCATCACTGTAAATACACAAGCGGTTAATGTGAACACACTACACCTAGCTAGACACTAGAGGAAGCACCAGAGACATGACACACAGACATTCAACCAATAGGTCAGTAAGATAGGACATGACCAATGGGCATTCACGATACACATAGAGGTGACACTACCACAGGAAGGCATTACACCAACCCATATAAAAGGACACAGCACACATGATCTTCCGCTTTCCAGTGGAGACTCTCAGTGAGTACACAGGGTTGATTTGAAACACATCACACCCACCACGTGGATTGTAGCAGACTGGTTCGTCAGTCTGGGTAGCTATAGAAGGATTAACAGGAGAGTCGAATCCAAGTAGGAGAATTGTTAATAGTTTAATAAACGTGTTAAAGCTATCTCCAAGTCTGAACCTTCCTTTGTCAGTGTGCATATCAAGGAAGCAGCTTATGCTACGTCAAGTGCATAACAAAACATGGTACCAGTGAGTAACTTTTTAAATCCATATAGTTACAACCCAGCAAACAGTGACAACCAGCAACAACACCCAGGCACGATGTTCGAGATTCCGGTTCCACAGCGGCTCAGGTATCACGGCAATCTCAGTGCAAACTGGCGGGCATTCAGGCAAAGGTTTGAGATCTTCCTGGTAGCAGCCGACCTACAAGATGTGGCCGATGCTGAAAAGACAGCGCTTCTGCTCACCATCGCGGGTGCCAGAGCAGAAGAAATCGTCAAAACATTCAAGTTCTCCAAAGGGCAAAACAGGAGTGACTTCCAGGCAGTCCTGGACAAATTTGAACAATACTGCGAGGAAAACACAAACAAACCAACAGAAAATGGTAAGAGAGGCGCCAATATTTACCACAAGGCCGAGGTAACAGAGCAACGAATGGCAATTTTGATCGGCGGCCATCTTGGGGTACCGCACATGCCCAGTTGAGAGAAATGCGCAAAGTAAAGGAACAGCGATCTGCGCATGCGCAATCCATTCCTAAGCTCTACGTCACAAGTGTCATGACGTCAGAGGCCCCAGACCACGCCTACTTAAAAGGGGAAATGTCCCAAAACAAGAAAGAAAAATGTTAAGCCTCAAAACAAGATTCTTTCACCTGGAACGACAGCACAATGCCTGAAATTCGACGAGTAGCTGAAAGTAACCTCCGCAGAACCCTGCAACAAGCAGTTAGCACCGCCCAAAGAGATGATACAGTCCTTGAAGACTATGACTCAGACCTTGAATTCTTTTTTGGACATCGCGAGCCCAATGCCAGCTCCAACACAAAAAGTGATGATATGGTCGTAGAAGACTAAGACTCAGATGATGATTTCATCATTGGAGATGGCGACCTCAGTACCAAATCTAAACCACAATGAGATGTGTTCTACAGTGAAGAATCCGACACAGACGCAGATGTGTTCTTTGGATTTGAGGATCTTCAGCCCAGCATATATGACATCCCGACTCGTGAGTGCAGGATTATGCTGCGGCCTGACGCCAAGAGACAGAGAGCGGTACAAGCCCACAGAGAGCGGCCTGCTGTCACACAGAGAGTGGTCCATGCACCGCGAAGATTCCCCGACTCCACACAGAGAGTGGTCCACGCACCACGAAGGGTCCCAGCCTCCACACAGAAAGCGATTAAAGACTCCACAGCGAGACAACTGCACGTCTCCACACAGAAAGAGACTCCAGTGACGCAAGCCTCCACAGCGAGCTCGTGCACAGCCTCCACGATAGAAGCAATGCAAGACTCCAGAGCACAGTCCTTGCATGAACAAGAAGTGATGACAGTCTCCACAGCGAGACCAATGCACGATTCCACACAAAGAATGCTGCAAGACTCCACAGAGGGAGTGACACAAGCCTCCACAGCGAGCTCGTGGACAGACTCCATGATGGAAGCAATGCAAGACTCCAAAGCGCAGTGCTTGCATGAACAAGACCATAAGGGTCTAGCAACCTCCTCTGAGCAACCAGCGGCAGATGATGCAAGTCTGCCACGCTCAAGTGAACAACAGAAAGACTATGACAGTCTGCCACGCTCAAGTGTACAGCAAGCAGGCTGTGACAGTCTACCATGCTCAAGTGAACAAGAAGAAGACTCTGACAGTCTACCCAGCTCAAGTGAACAGCAAGCAGACTCTGACAGTCTACCACCCAGCTCAAGTGAACGACAAGAAGACACTGAGGCTCTACCCACTGTATGTGCGGCAAGTGACGACGGCATCCCACTTCCCATACCAGCTGTGCAATGTGACAGACCTCAGCTAGAATGTACAGAGGCACTCGACAATCACAGTGAGACTACTGGTGACTCTGGTGACACCACATTACTTCAAACCTCATTCGCTCGAGCCTCTCCACAAGCAAATGCGTTCCTGAATGTTTTGACTCCGGACGGAGAGCATCAAGAAACCTCAGCTGACTCAAGTGAAGCTGAAATGACTCCGGACGGGGAGCGTCAAGAAACCAAAGCTGACTCAAGTGAACCTGAAACGACTCCAGACGGGGAGCGTCAAGACACCAAAGCTGATTCCGGTGAAACAGACCAGACTCCAGACGGGGAGCATCGACAAGCCAAAACTGACTCAGGTGTAACAGACCAGACTCCAGACGGGGAGCATTGACAAGCCAAAGCTGATTCAAGTAAGCCGGACATGACTCCAGACGGGGAGCGCCGCAAACTCAGTGACGGCACACTCAAGGAAACAGCAGATACCACAAAGCACGCTGACACGAGTAACTGTGTGAATGGCTCGTATTATCCACAGAGTGTGGTCCTTGAGCGCAGCAAACACGACAACAAAACCAACCAACAGAACAACAACATCAAAGACAACAGCAAGAAGCGTACCAGAGGCAACAACGTCGACAACAAGCACAACAAAGACAACAACAATGGAACTACGACTGATACGACATGGTACAACTCTGCAAATGAGGGACACTTTCACTGCTCAGCTCAGTACAATGACATACCATGGCAGGACGATGTATCTTACCAATTCACGGTTGCTACAATACCAACAGGCAACCTGGCTTTCAGAACAGATGCCATAAGCATCAAGAAAAAAAAAGAAACAGACTCCATATCAGTCAATGAAGTGATTTTAACACCTCCTGATGACTAAACACCAGGACACTGACGGCGTTCACAAGGGAATGACAACATCACCATTGACACTTCTATACCAGACCATATAAATTCATGAACTTTGGACTCATAACTTTTATTTTGTATTGTCTTATCCTCAAAGTCATCACAACCATTATTTGGTCTTGTATACTATTGTATAGTCATCACAGTCATCATAACTTGTACAGAGCATCACTTATCTACCAAGTTTGTTCAATTTTCTTCAATACTGTACAGAAAATATGTAACACGAAAAAAGGGGGGGATGTGGTGATATGCATCACTGTAAATACACAAGCGGTTAATGTGAATACACTACACCTAGCTAGACACTAGAGGAAACACCAGAGACATGACACACAGACATTCAACCAATAGGCCAGTAAGATAGGACACGACAAATGGGCATTCACGATACACACAGAGGTGACACTACCACAGGAGGGCATTACACCAACCCGTATGAAAGGACACAGCACACATGATCTTCCTCTTTCCAGTGGAGACTCTCAGTGAGTACACAGGGTTGATTTGAAACACATCACACGCACCATGTGGATTGTAGCAGACTGGTTCATCAGTCTGAGTAGCTATAGAAGGATTAACAGGAGAGTTGAATCCAAGTAGGAGAATTGTTAATAGTTTAATAAGCATGTTAAAGCTATCTCCAAGTCTGAACCTTCCTTTGTCAAAATGCACATCAAGCAAGCAGCTTATGCTACGTCAAAAGCATAACCCCCCCCCCACTCCTTATCTGCTCTCATCCACACAGGGGGCAAGGATCTCAAAACTGTTGGGCAAGGGCAAGGACTGAGGCTCCTGAAACCCTACCTTCTGGATTCCTCTACCTGCCTCACTCACAGCCACACCCTCCTGTCCCTGACCACTGGCTGAATTGAGGGTAGTTAATCTAAGGGGTGCGACTGCCTCTTGAAACACAGCGTACAGGTAACTCTCCCCCTCTCTGGTGTATTGCAACATCTGAAGCTCAGACTCCAACTCATCAACTGTGAGCTGAAGCTCCTCAAGCGACAAACACTTGCTCCAGATGTGTTCACTAGGAGCCATAATGGGGTCCATCAGCTCCCACATCATGCAGGTACAACACATCGCCTGTCCCTGCATCTATGTTTTATTTAATTAGTTTCTAATTTTAAAACAAATTCCAGCTGGTTTATAGACTTTCTAATCTGTAAAATATTTCTCTTTTTACCTTTAATGAAGCAATTTAGAATAGGTAATGTAAATGAGCAGTTACTTACCAGCGAATGAACGTACCGTTTTCCTATGACGTCACTCCTGGATTGTTTTTCGAACTCAGCCCGCTGTCCAGAGGTGTTCCTCTCAGCTCCCGCTCTTTTTAAATCTCTGCATTTGCATTTTAGACCTTGTCAGTCCAGATAAAGTCCTTCCTTAAACATGCACAGCTGAGCGTATGATCAAAAGCATGAGTGACCCCCACCACCAGTGCTACTTATAGACATCACTATCCAACTTTCATGTTCATTACTTTCTATTTTCTATTAGCTTTTACTAAGTTTGAGGAAGTACTGGGCGATGGAAGAGTTGTGAAAAGTTGCTTTAGTCTTCAGGGAGTGGTGCTGAATTATGGAAAGGCATCAATTGCCACTACAAGATTGCTGAGTACACCACTTGCTCACAATCATGGGGGTTATTGCTGCAGTTCCTCTTGTACATCAGAGGATCAGAATGATGACCATCAATTCATTCGAGACAGTTTAAAGCAAAGAACAGTGGCTTTAATCAACTAGATGTGTGCCAACCTGTAGCTTCTCCCGCAATGAGAGCCTGTCTCAGATTGGCCAGTTATATACCTCCTCAGAAGGGCGGAGCCACAGGCGGAGCCAACAGCAGCATCAACACAACAATTCAACAGCAACAGTAACAGCAACAACAGTAAGTATATACAATAGTGGATATCGATGACAATAATAATAATAGAACAACAGTGAGTATACACAATAGCCATACGTGGCTCACCACATTCACCCCCCGTTAAGAAAAAAAAGTCCGGCGGGGGTGAAGGAGGCTCATAGGTTAAGTCTCACAGGAGCCCGTATCGTCCGCTGCGAACGGCGCAGCCCCGGCTGAGGTGTGGGCACAGGTGTCGAGACCTTCGGCTCTGGGAGCATGTCGTCCTCATAATAGGGTCCCGGACAGGGCGACGGCGCACGGGCGAAGCTAATGTACCCAGGAAGGGATGTTGGTGTAGATGGGGAGGTAGACAGAAGGGGCGCGGTGAAGGTGGGGTGCGGGTATACCCACGGGAGCCAGGTCCCGGAGGGAGACTGTGTTGTGCCGTCCGTCGCGGTGTGCCACGTAAGCATACTGAAGGTTTGCATGAAGGACCTGGACCCTCTCGACCAGGGGGTCGGCCTCATGGCTCCTCACTTGTTTCCGGAAGAGGACAGGACCAGGTGTTGTTAGTCAGGACGGAAGCGAGACCCCGGAGATCGACGTCCTGGGAAAGACAAATAGCCGGTCGTGAGGGTCTCATTAGTTGCAGCACACAAGAGTGACCGGATGGAGTGGAGTGCATCGGGGAAGGCCTCCTGCCAGCGGGGGACTGAGAGACCTCTAGACCGTAGGGCCAGAAGGACGGCCTTCCAGACCGTAGCATTCTCCCTCTCCACCTGCCCGTTTCCTCCGGGGGTTGTAGATGGTAATCCTGCTCGAGGCAATGCCCTTACTGAGCAGGTACTGACGCAGCTCATCACTCATAAAAGAGGCGCCCCGATCACTATGTATGTAGGTAGGGAAACCGAACAGGGTGAGGATGCTGTGCAGGGCCTTGATGACAGTGGCAGAGGTCATGTCGGGGCATGGGATGGCAAAGGGGAAACATGAGTACTCATCAACAACGTTGAGAAAGTATACGTTACGGTCAGTGGAGGGGAGGGGCCCTTTGAAATCCATGCTGAAGCATTCGAAGGGGCGGGAGGCCTTCACCAGGTGGGCCTTGCCTGGCCGATAGAAGTGCGGTTTGCACTCTGCGCATATTTGGCAGTCCCTGGTCGTGGCCCTGACCTCCTCAGTGGAGTAGGGCAGGTTGCGGGCCTTGACGAAGTGGAGAAGCCGGGTGGACCCCGGATGAGAGAGGTCATTATGGATAGCCCATAACCGGTCTGCTTGCGCGTTGGCGAAGATACCGCAGGACAGGGCATTTTGGGGCACATTGAGCTTCCCAGGACGATACAAGATATCGTAGTTATAGGTGGAGAGCTCGATCCTCCACCACAAAATCTTGTTGTTCTTAATTTTGCCCCGCTGTGTGTTAAACATGAAGGCAATTGACCGTTGGTCTGTGAGAAGAGTGAATCTCCTGCCGGCCAGGTAATTCTTCCAGTGTCGCACAGATTCCACAATGGCTTGCGCCTCCTTTTCGACAGAGGAGTGTCGAATCTCAGGCGACAGGCCTCCCTGTCTGGTTAAGTGTGGCTGCCAGGGCAAAGTCTGACGCATCGCTCTCCACTTGGAACGGGATGGATTCGTCTACAGCGTGCATCGTGGCCTTGGCAATATCAGTTCTGATACAGTTGAAGGCCAGGCGGGCCTCAGCCGTCAGGGGAAATGTAGTGGACTTAATAAGTGGGCGGGCCTTGTCTACATAATTGGGGATCCATTAGGAAGAAAAGAGCCCCAGGCATCTCTTCAGGGCCTTAGGGCAGTGGGGAAGGAGGATAGTGGATGTCAATGTCAATAGTAATAATAGAACAACAGTGAGTATATACAATAACCATACGTGGCTCACCACACAGAAGGAAATGGAGCAAAGACAGCAGAGAAGGCAAGTTTTTCGGAGAAGGAGGAGGAGGGCTCTCAACAGAAGATGTTGCCTCCCTCAGGATTTTCAGGGAACATTTCTCCAACTTGCATCCAATTCAGGAGCAGTGGTTTGTCAGCAGCACTTCACCAGAGAGATGGTTACACAACTGCGTCACCTCTTGAAGTCAGAGCTGCAGCCTGATAGAAAGGGAAGGATGTCAATATCAGTGACTATCAAGGTGGCCATGTGATAGACACCAATTCAGACGCGACGCTGAGAAACAGTGAACCGATGGTTTAATAAACTAAATATGTGCCGACCTGTAGCTCCTCCCGCACTGCAAAATTGCCCCTGGTCAACGGGCTTTATACGTCCACAGCTGGGCGGAGCCACAGGCGGAGCCAACAGCAGCACCAATAATAACATTCCAACAGTGCAACAGCAACAACCAATAACAGAACAGCAATAACAATAAATATATACAACAGCGGAGATAACAATACTAATAGAACAGTAGAACAATAGTGAACATATATACAACAGCCTTACGTAGCCATACGTGGTTCACCACATTCACCCCCCGTTTAAAAAAAAAGTCCGGCGGGGGTGAAAGGGTCTCACAAGTTCAGTCTCACAGGAGGAATAATTGTTCGCTGCGAATGCCTCAGCTCCGGCTGCGGCGTGGACACTGGCGTCGAAACCTTCGGCTCCGGGAGCACATCGTCCGCACAACAGGGTCCCGGAGAGGGTGACGACGCAGAGGCAGGGCTAAAGGACCCTGTGGGAGATGTTGCTGAAGGTGTAGGTGGGGAAGTAGGTGGGGAAGTGGGTGGGGAGGTGGCTGGGAAGGGCGCGGTGATAATGGGCACGGGGGTACCCGCGAGTGGCAGGTCCCGGAGGGAGACTGTGTCCTGTCGTCCATCGCGGTGTGCCACATACGCGTACTGGGGGTTCACATGGAGAAGCTGAACCCACTCGACCAGGGGATCGGCCTTATGGCTCCTCGCGTGTTTCCGCAGGAGGACGGCCCATGTTTCGTTAACCAGGCCGGGAGCGAGACCCCGGAGATCAACGTCCTGGGAAAGACAAATGGACGGTTGTGACGGGTCTCGTTTGTGGCAGTACACAGAAGCGACCGGATGGAGTGGAGCGCGTCAGGGAGGACCTCCCAGCGGGAGACTTCTAGACCGTAGGGCCAGAAGGACGGCCTTCCAGACCGTAACATTCTCCCTCTCCACCTGCCCGTTCCCCCGGGGGTTGTAGCTGGTAGTCCTGATTGAGGCGATGCCCTTATTGAGCAGGTACTGATGCAGCTCCTCACTCATAAAAGAGGAGCCCCGATCGCTATGTATATAGGCGGGGAAACCAAACAGGGAGAAAATGCTGCGCAGGGCCCTGATGACAGCGGCAGAGGACACAAAGGAGTGGCCCTTTGAAGTCCATGCTGAGGCGTTCAAAGGGGCCTTCACCAGGTGAGCCTTAACCGGCCGATAAATGTGCGGCTTGCACTCTGCACAGATTTGGCAATCCCTGATCACAGCCCTGACATCGTCAGTGGAGTAGGGCAGGTTGCGGGCCTTGACGAAGTGAAGAGGCCGGGTGACAGAGGTCGTTGTGGATGGCCCGTAACCGGTCTGCTTGCGCGCTGGCGCATATACCGCGGGACAGAGCATCTGGGGGCTCGATGAGCTTCCCAGGGCGATACAAGATGTTGTAGTTATAGGTGGAGAGTTCGATTCTCCATCGCAAAATCTTGTCGTTCTTAATCTTTCCCCGCTGTGTGTTATTACACATGAAGGCAACTGACCATTGGTCTGTGAGGAGAGTGAATCTCCTGCTGGCCAGATAATGCCTCCAGTGTCGCACAGCTTCCACAATGGCTTGTGCCTCCTTCTCGACAGAGGAGTGTCAAATCTCGGAGGCATGGAGGGTACGGGGAAAAAAGGCGACAGGCCTTCCTGTCTGGTTGAGGGTAGCGGCCAAGGCAAAGTCAGACGCATCGCTCTCCACCTGGAATGGAAGGGATTCATCCACAGCGTGCATCGTGGCCTTTGCAATGTTGGCTCTGATGCGGTTAAAAGCCAAGCGGGCCTCAGCCGTCAGGGGAAAAATGGTGGACTTAATGAGTGGGCGGGCCTGGTCCGCGTAGTTGGGGCCCCACTGGGCATAATACGAGAAAAACCCCAGGCATCGTTTCAGGGCCTTGGGGCAGTGGGGAAGGGGGAGCTGGTCGGGCCCTAGGACAACGTTTTCCACGACATAGCCAAGGATGGCTAGCCAGGTTGTGCGGAAAACGCATTTCTCCTTATTGTAGGTTAAATTAAGGATTCGGGCAGTGCGGAGGAATTTGTCTAGGTTCACGTCATGGTCCTGCAGGTCACGGCCGCAGATGGTGACATTATCCAAGTACGGGAACGTGGCCCGCAGCCCGTACTGGTCCACCATTTGGTTCATTGTTCGTTGGAAGACCAAAACCCCATTGGTGACGCCGAAGGGGACCCGGAGGAAATGGAAGAGGCGGCCATCTGCCTCGAAGGCAGTGTACTGGCGGTCTTCCGGCCGGATAGGGAGCTGGTGGTACGCGGACTTCAAGTCTACCGTAGAGAAGACTCGATACTGCGCATTCAGATTGACCACATCAGATATGTGTGGGAGGGGGTACACATCGAGCTGCATGTACCGGTTGATTGTCTGACTGTAGTCGACTACCATCCGGTTCTTTTCCCCGGTCCTGACGACCACCACTTGCGCTCTCCAGGGGCTGTTGCTGGCCTCGATGATCCCTTCCTCCAGGAGCCGCTGAACCTCTGACCTGATGAAGGCCCTGTCCTGAGCACTGTACCGTCTGCTCCGGCTGGCAAGGGCTCACAGTCAGGGGTGAGGTTCGCGAAGAGCGAGGGAGGGGCGACCTTCGGGGTCGCGAGGCTACAGATCGTGAGAGGGGGCAGGACTCCCCTGAATTTTAGAGTTAGGATTCGGAGGTTGCACTGGAAATCTAACCCGAGCAGGAGGGGAGAGCAGAGTTGAGGGAGGACATAGAGCTTAAAGTAAATGTACTCTAAGCCTTGTATTGACAGGTTTACGACGCAATACCCCCGGATCTGTATGGAGTGCGAACCGGACGCGAGGGATATAGCCTGTGAGACGGGGAGGACCTGGAGGGCGCAGCGCCTTACCATATCCAGGTGGACAAAACTATCTGTGCTCCCGGAGTCGAAGAGGCAGGAATCCTCCCGCACGTTGAGTTTGACAGCCATCATCGAATTTCGCAGATGGTAAGGCCGGGACTGGTCGAGCTGGACCGAGCTGAGGTGATGCGAAGGACTATCTGTGGCAGCAGCGTGATCACAATATGGCGGCGTCGGCGATGTCGGCCAAGATGGCGGGGCCCACAGGTCGCACGTGGCGGGCCGCATCGGCGATGACGACCAAGATGGCGTCCTCCACGGGTCACACGCGGCGGATGACGCGTCGGAAGGGGGCGGTCCCGGCAGGCACGATGCCACGTTGTGGGGTCTGTGAGCCTCAGGCCGACAGACTTTTGATTTTGGGGCTTTAGAGCGGCTCAGACATACCTTCGCAAAATGGCCTTTCTTGCCGCACTCATTACACACAGCGCTGCGTGCTGGGCAGCGCTGCCGGGGATGCTGGCCCTGGCCGCAGAAATAACAGCAAGGTCCTCCGGAGCTGGCCGGCAGCCATGCGGTGCAGGAGTGATGTATGCCTGGGTCAGGTGATGGCTTCGCCTCTGACGTCCCCGAGGATGCCGCGTGGTCAGACGGGAAGGCCTCGAGGCTTTGGAAAGCCACTTCTAATGAGGTAGCCAGCTTCACTGTCGCCTCGAGATCGAGAGCCCCTTTCTCGAGGAGGTGCTGCCGGACATCGCTGGACCGGACTCCAGCCACATAAGTGTCCCGAATCATTAGCTCCGATGCAGAGATCGCCCGGCAGTTACAACTGCGGGCGAGTACTCTCAACTCGCGAAGATATTCTGCGAGCGACTCACCCTGGCGCTGACGCCGCGTGGTGAGGAGATGTCGGGCGAGGCCCTCGGTGGCCGGCTTCACAAACTGTTCCTTGAGTACATCTATAGCCTCCGTATACGAGCCCGCATCTCGGATTTACTGGAAGATCTGGTGTCTCACCCGGGCGTTGAGGAGACGTTGCTTGAGTGCCGGGGAAACCGCAGCAGTCGAGGATTCGAGGTAGGCTTTGAAGCAACTGAGCCAATGCTCGAAGATAGCCAGCGCTTCAGCGGCCTGCGGGTCCAGTTCGAGATGTTCAGCTTTGAGGGCAGCATCCATGATCAACATTTGAGTTTATTAAATTGATAGACATCAATTCAGGCGAGACGCTGAGAAGCAGTGAACCGATGCTTTAATAGACTAAATATGTGCCGACCTGTAGCTCCTCCCGCACTGCAGGACTGCCCCAGATCAACAGGCTTTATACCTCCACAGCTGGGCGGAGCCACAGGCGGAGCCAACAGCAGCACCAATAATAACATTCCAACAGTACAACAACCAATAACAGAACAGCAATAACAGTAAGTATATACAACAGTGGAGATAATGATAGTACTAGAACAGTCGAACAATCGTGAACATGTATACAACAGCCTTACGCAGCCATACGTGGCTCACCACACCATGGCACTGAATGTTTTCACCTACACATCCTTCCAGGCTGCAGCAGGTAACACAGCAAACATATCACAGTTGTCAGTCCATTGCAACCTGATAGAACATAGAACATAGAACATAACAGCGCAGTACAGGCCCTTTGGCCCTCGATGTTGCGCCGACCTGTGAAACCACTCTAAAGCCCATCTACACTATTCCCTTATCGTCCATATGTCTATCCAATGACCATTTGAATGTCCTTAGTGTTGGCGAGTCCACTACTGTTGCAGGCAGGGCATTCAACGCCATTACTACTCTCTGAGTCAGGATCCTACCTCTGACATCTGTCCGATATCTATCTCCCCTCAATTTAAAGTCATGTCCCCTCATGCTAGAAATCACCATCCGAGAAAAAAGGCTCTCACTGTCCACCCTATCTAATCATCTGATCATCTTGTATGCCTCAATTAAGTCACCTCTTAACCTTCTTCTCTCTAACGAAAACAGCCTCAAGTCCCTCAGCCTTCCCTCATAAGATCTTCCCTCCATACCAGGCAGCATTCTGGTAAATCTCCTCTGCACCCTTTCCAATGCTTCCACATCTTTCCTATAATGCGGCGACTAGAATTGCACGTAATACTCCAAATGCGACCGCAGCTGTACAGCTGCAACATGACCTCATGGCTCCAAAACTTAATCCCTCTACCAATAAAAGCTAACACACCTTACGCCTTCTTAACAACCCTCTCAACCTGGGTGGCAACTTTCAGGGATCTATGCACATGGACACCGAGATCTCTCTGCTCATCCACACTACCAAGAATCTTACCAATTGCCCAGTACTCTGTCTTCCTGTTATTCCTTCCACAATGAATCACCTCACACTTTTCTGCATTGAACTCCATTTGCCACCTCTCAGCCCAGTGCTGCAGCTTATCTATGTCCCTCTGTAACTTGTAACATCCTTCCGCAGTATCCACAACTCCACCGACTTTAGTGTCATCTGCAAATTTACTCACCCATCCTTCTACGCCCTCCTCCAGGTCATTTATAAAAATGACAAACAGCAGTGGCCCCAAAACAGATCCTTGTGGTACACCACTAGTAACTGGACTCCAGTCTGAACATTTCCCACCAACCACCACCCTTTGTCTTCTTCCAGCTAGCCAATTTCTGATCCAAACTGCTAAATCACCCTGAATCCCATGCCTCTGTATTTTCTGCAGTAGCCTACCATGGGGAACCTTATCAAACGCTTTACTGAAATCCATATACACCACATCAACTGCTTTACCCTCATCCACCTGTTTGGTCACCTTCTCAAACAACTCAATAAGGTTTGTGAGGCACAACCTACCCTTCACAAAACCGTGTTGACTATCTCTAATCAAATTATTCCTTTCCAGATGATTATACATCCTATCTCTTATAAACCTTTCCAGGATTTTGCCCACAACAGAAGTAAGGCTCACTGGTCTATAGTTGCCGGGGTTGTCTCTACTCCCCTTCTTGAACAAGGGGACAACATTTGCTATCCTCCAGTCTTCTGGCACTATTCCTGTAGACAAACATGACTTAAAGATCAAAGCCAAAGGCTCAGCAATCTCCTCCCTAGCTTCCCAGAGAATCCTAGGATAAATCCCATCCGGCCCAGGGGACTTATCTATTTTCACACTTTCCAGAATTGCTAACACCTCCTCCTGATGAACCTCAAACCCTTCTAGTCTAGTAGCCTGAATCTCAGTAGTCTCCTCGACAACATTGTCTTTTTCCTGTGTCAATACTGATGAAAAATATTCATTTAGCACCTCTCCTATCTCCTCGGACTCCATGCACAACTTCCCACTACTGTCCTTGACTGGCCCTACTCTTACCCTAGTCATTCTTTTATTCCTGACATATCTATAGAAAGCTTTAGGGTTATCCTTGATCCTACCTGCCACAGACTTCTCATGTCCCCTCCTGGCTCTTCTTAGCTCTCTCTTTAGGTCCTTCCTAGCTAACTTGTAACTCTCGAGCGCCCTAACTGAACCTTCATGTCTCATCTTTACATAAGCCTCCTTCTTCCTATTGACAAGTGTTTTGACTGCTTTAGTAAACCACGGTTCCCTTGCTCGACCACTTCCTCCATGCCTGACAGGTACATACTTATCAAGGACACGCGTTAGCTGTTCCTTGAACAAGCTCCACATTTCCATTGTGCCCAACCCCTGCAGTTTTCCTCTCCATCTGATGCATCCTAAGTCTTGCCTCATCACATCATAATTGCCTTTCCCCAGATATAACTCTTACCCTGCGGTATATACCTATCTCTTTCCATCACTAAAGTAAACGTAATCGAATTGTGGTCACTATCACCAAAGTGGTCACCTACCTGCAAATCTAACACCTGTCCTGGTTCATTACCCAGTACCAAATCCAATATGGCCTCGCCTCTCGTTGGCCTATCTACATACTGTGTCAGGAAACCCTCCTGCACACATTGGACAAAAATGGACCCATCTAAAGTACTCGAACTATAGCGTTTCCAGTCAATATTTGGAAAGTTAAAGTCCCCCATAACAACTACCCTGTTGCTTTCGCTCCTATCCAGAATCATCTTTGCAATCCTTTCCTCTACATCTTTGGAACTTTTCAGAGGCCTATAGAAAACTCCTTTCCTTTCCTGTTTCTAACCTCAGCCCATACTACCTCAGTAGACGAGTCCTCATCAAATGTCCTTTCTGCCACTGTAATACTGTCCTTGACTAACAATGCCACCCCTCCCCCTCTTTTACCACCTTCCCTGAGCTTACTGAAATATCTAAACCGTGGCACCTGCAACAACCATTCCTGTCCATGCTCTATACATGTCTCCGAAATGGCCACAACATCGAAGTCCCAGGTACCAACCCATGCCGCAAGTTCACCCACCTTAGTCCGGATGCTCCTGGCATTGAAGAGGACACACTTTAAACCACCTTCCTGCCTGCCGGGACACTCCTGCAATCAAGCCCCTGCTGAACTAGTATAAACCCTCCCGAAGAGCATTAGCAAATTTCCCCCCTGGCATATTGGTACCCCTCTGGTCCAGGTGTAGACCATCCCGTTTGTAGAGGTCCGACTGACCCCAGAATGAGCCCCAATTATCCAGAAATCTGAAACCCTCCCTCCTGCAACATCCCTGTAGCCATGTGTTCAACTCCTCTCTCTCCCTATTCCTCGTCTCGCTAGAACATGGCACGGGTAACAACCCAGAGATAATAACTCTGTTTGTCCCAGATCTAAGTTTCCACCCTAGCCATCTGAATTCCTGACTTACATCCCTATCCCTTTTCCTACTTATGTCGTTGGTTCCTATGTGGACAACGACTTGGGGCTGCTCCCCCTCCCGCTTAAGGATCCCAAAAACACAATCCGAGACATCACGCACCCTGGTACCTGGGAGGCAACACACCAACCCCCTAACTATGGACTCTCCAATGACTAATGCTCTACTCCTCTCCCCCCTTCCCTTCTGAGCAACAGGGACAGACTATGTGCCAGAGACCTGTACCCCATCGCTTATCCCTGGTAAGTCATCCCCTCCAACAGTATCCAAAGCAGTATACTTGTTACTAAGGGGAACGACCACCGGGGATCCCTGTACTGACTGCTTCCTCCCAACCCCTCTCACCGTCACCCATCTATCTTTATTCTTCGGAGTAACTACATCCCTGAAGCTTCTATCTATGACAGAGGGTCTGTTGGCAGGGAAGCGGAACTTCCTTGTTCTATGTTTAAACAGAGAGAAGCAGGAATGCAGGAATATGATGCACATGGCTTTGCGGGGGCAGGGACCATTCATAGGGTGACAGTGTTGTTGATTTCACACATGGGGCTTTGCAGACACTGCATCTCAATGGTCAAATGTCCTAAAATCGCAAAGGGTATCACTCGCCAAATGTGCAGTTAGTGTGCAACCACGTCCAGTACATCATGCTGGTGAATACCAGCCATCTTGACAGTAGTCATGTTCCCTTCATCATGCATGAGTCTGTTTTTCCAACAATAATTCTGCCGTTCCAATGAACCGGAGGGTAATTGCTCAGCAATCAAGGCTATTCACTCTGCACCTTGTAGTGATTCCCCTGCGTACTCAGTCACTCATGGACAACACCTCACATTATCAGAGCCATGCTGCCACAAGGAAGATAATAAAATAGAACACCAGACTGCCCAAGCAATGGTTCTATTTCCTTTTTTTAAAATAAATTCAGGGTACCCAATTATTGTTTTTTCCAATTAAGGGGCAATTTAGCGTGGCCAATCCACCTAACCTGCACATCTTTGGGTTGTGGGTGTGAAACCCACGGAGACATGGGAAGAATGTGCAAACTCCACGTGGACAGTGACACAGGACCTGGATTCGAACCCGGGTCCTCAGCGCCGCAGTCCCAGTGCTAACCACTGCGCCACATGCCGCCCCTTTGGTTCCATTTCCTGGGCTACTTTGGAGAAAGCCTCTAGTACTTGCCAGAATGACTCTCTTGATTCATGGTGGTCTGCAGTATCCTCAAAAACCTGGATGTCATGTGTCATAATATACACCAGTCTATCATGGTGCAGACACACACTGATGGACACACAGTGGGACCAATCAACATACACAACACCGCAGGCAATCACCAGTGATAGCACACGCCCTATAAAGACAGGGGACATCAGAGTTCCCGCTCATTCGAGTAGCAGCTAGCTAGGAGCACAGAGCTCACAGCCTGCAACACAGACATTCACCATGTGCTGAGTGCATCAACGGGTTAGGACAAGGCAAAGGTCTTTAGTTAAAGCTGGTAACGTATTTACCCACAGTTCAAGTATGTTTAAATAGTTAAACTTTTAATAAAATAGTGTTGCACTACTTCAAGTGTTGGTGACCTGTATGTGATCCAGAACACCCAACACATCATCATGAAGTTACAGCCTTTGACACCATGATACAATGAGCGACTAAGGAACAGGAGGAGAAGAAGGGAAAGGCAGAAGAGGACAGGATAAGCAGGAGCAACAGGGAAGAGTCAACTAACCCGCCCTTTTTCTAGCTGGGATGCCCGTAAATACTTAATTTGACTCAGATTCCAATGAACGCAACTCCAAATGTCCACACTATGCACAGATTACCATTCCTCTGTTACCGACCAACACAGTGGGTAGAATTTTACAATGCCATGGTGGCGGGGCAGGGGCCAGAAAATGCAATTTAGTTGAGTTTCAGTCCCTCCATTATACAAAAATCTATGTCCTCCCCTTCTTTTGACCTCCTGTTCCAAAGGGCTCCAACGTTTCATCCGCGAACCTCAGGACATGCCCTTTGGCCTGTTGCACCATTTGTGTCCCTTCTTTCAAGTCTCCTTGTGTTCTCTAACCTTCTTTCCTTTTATGGCTAGAATACACCTAATTTTAAAGAGGTGGAGGCTAGATTGAAGTGCTGCAAGCCTAACAAGAACCTGAGTCCCCTGCTTGAGACATGCAACCATTCAGCAGCACATTTAGCACTGGGCTGCACAACACAGTCATTAAGGTTAGCATGCTTGAGCTCTGCATTCTGCCTGCACTATTATGGTCAGGCATGGGATAATCAAGCATCGCAATCCTCGCATCCAATTGTGACCCCATTGTAAGTCGGTAGGCTATTTGCAATGATTAAGGATTGTAGAACAAAAGTAGATAGAAATAATATTAAATGTAGAAGGTTCTAAGTTGGGGACTAGGAGAAACCTGTTTATACAATGGATTGTGATGCAATGGAATGCATCGCCTGAGTTAGTGATTAAAGTAGAGATGGTATAAACATTTAAGAACAGGTTAATAAAGTGATTAAAGGAAAGGGGAATAAATGTAATATGGGAACTGAGTGAGCATATGGGATTAGTACTACAGTTTATGTGGAGGATAAAGACCAACATGGACTGGTTAGGCCAAAAAGCTGTTTCCATATAAATGTTTCTGGCACTGAATTGTCATTCATGGAGTGGGTGACATGGCACTTACTGCTTGAGTTACATCCTTTCTTGCCACTTAAAACTTCTGTTGCTAGGTATTACCTGTGCCAACATGACCTCTGCCAAAGCTTTGGAAAATCTTGCGCTTTTGGTATTTGTAGCTCGTTTTATTGTTGCTTTTCCTTCTATAATGGAATTGATACTTGAGCTGTAGCTCTTGGTCTTTGAACTGTTGCAGCTAGACACAACTTTCAAATGCAGAAAATCAGTCAGGAATGGGCTTCCCACTCTAACCCCACCCTGAATATTAAATTAGCTTCAGGTCTGGAATGGTAGCAGGGTAGCCAATAGAAATTTCACCCCACCATTTCTTTAACAGAGAAATACAAACCTTTCCATTTATGATTGCATTTAGAATAAGCATACACATTGGCCTGGGTTTTTCAAAGCCCAGCAAATTATTCATCTCAATCTATAAGGTTATCTGCTTGATATTTGTCAAAAGTAGTTTGATGACTGAAAATTGTGCATAAGTGTGCTACCCTATAATAGGAATGTTTGCAAGTGTCCAACCCCTGAAATATTTGATTGCAGATGAGCTACATATATAGGTTTTGATCATCACTGTTGAAAGCCTTAGCCTCAAGGTGTCACTTGTACTTGATATTGCTTTGTTATTTGGAAGTCAAATACCATTGTCTTGAGTTCCCAAACTAACACTGTATGCTCATCATCAACTAAATCCTGGCAAAGTGTGTCCATGCCTATTTAAATGACAGGGTGACTATATTTCTTCACAATTATCGAGACAAGAAGTAACTATGGGAATAGATGGCTTTAAAACGTGTGATTTCTGAGAATACTTTTTTTTAAGTGGACAAGTTATTATGAAGAAGTTTTTTTTTCATTAAATGGCAACTTCACATCAATGAAATTATAATCAATTATATTCTAATGCAATTTCAGGAACTAGAATGACTCACCATCCCATCACTAGTGTTCTTCGGTGGACTGATTCTTTACGGAGTGATTAAACACCAAGCTAACGTTCAATTACCAACATAATGTTATGGGCTCCACTGCTCCACAGTGAAATGCATCTTCAGTGATCTCACTGTGGCTATGGGATAGATTGCACATTTCTGTTCCCCAGATCGGAACTTTGAACTTTAAAAATGGGAACTTAGTGATAGAGATAGTGCTGAAACGACCCTGCAGAATTCTATATTCGTTCAAATTATTGGATGGAGAATCCTATGAGCCACTGTGAGCACCAGATTCAAATTCCTTAAAAGTGCCCCCAATATCTAAAGTCCATCTAACCTACACTTATACCTCAGGTGAGCCCCAATTCTTGGGTCGATGAATGCCCCTAGATTAAGGTCGAAATTGCAGGATTAATTGCCTGGATGAATTCTGACCCCTGAAGAACCATTTCAGAAAACTTCATCTTAATAAAGAGAACAGGTATCCTGGTTCATATTTGGTGAACTTGACCACATTCCATATTGAAAACTCTGAAAGGATGCAATGGTTAAATTCTGGGGTCTTTTCTACTACACTCTTGTTTTTTCAGTTTTGGCGTCGAGATCAGTGTTGCAAGTCCCATCACCCGGTGACTTTCTTCACTAGCATTAACATCAAAGTCATATTTTTGTAAAACACCCAGGATGTTAATAATGGGCATGATCTACCCGAATGGGAACAGAGTCCCATAACGTGAGATTAGCCGGGTGTTTACAGGTGCTCAGAATTCCAAGAAATACCTTGTTATCTAAAGCCCATCCAAGTAGATCGGGGGCCTCTGCGAGGAACGCCCCAATAAGGCTGCACTTAGCCCAGGTTTCTGCACTGAGGAGCTCTGCTTAGTGCAGTGAGAGATCTGGACACTCTTTTTAAATGGCGTCCCAGTCTCTCGAGCCCCTGACATGGCCCCCAGGCTTCCCCCCCTAGCCCCAACTCACTATAAGGAGGCCCCCAGCCCCCCTCCCTGGCCCAATCACCGCTGCACAAAAAATACAATGCAGCGTGTACAAGGGAATTCACTGCCAAGCTTTTGTTTAAATTCATACCAGGCAGGTAGACTGATTGGTCAAGGTATTGTCATGAGAAATTAACCAGGGAATGGTTGTCCCAAAGCTTTTGTTTTGTTGAAAAAGATGCAATGCATGAACATGCTCCTTCTGTCTGCAAAAGACAGGGCCCTGTTGTGAATATATACAGCTTTAGCATGTATAGAGTCACACTGCAAACCCAATTGATAATCTGAAATTGGTTGTCAGTGGAATTGTTAGCAAGGAAGGGGAATGGGGGAGGGTGGGGAGCGGGTCAGTGAAGCAGGTCAGTGTGAATGTTTGGTGAGTCAGTTCTGTAGTTGCCCAGGCTTTAGAATGTGATGTTTCTGCTCAGGTAAGTAAACCAGAACTGTCCAATAACTCCCATTCTGTCTTAGAATGGAGACTTTTTCAGAGGGATGCAGGGAGCAGAGGAATTGCATATTGAAAGTTCAAACTTCCCAGGGAATTCCCACAGAAGTCAGTGCATTGGGCATTTCAAGGGATCCCTTAGCATATCTTCCAGGGTACATCTGACCTCGACTATCTGGAGACTGGATGATTTGGATCCTATATATTTCTATTCACTATTGCTTAACTGTTAGCTCACATCATGATTCTATCTCTTGAAGCCTTAACAGGATACATCTGCACTAAGGAGAAGTAAAATGCTCCAAATTTATTAGATGATATTTACATAATATGTTTCCACTGCCTACCATTGTGGTCCTCTTGTGGCTATATGAGATATGCTTCTCATTTTAAACCATCTTCTCCAGTTAGTTGTTCATTGAGTACTATGAATAACGGTGATGTCATGTTTGTGTTGGCCAATATATGCCTCAAAAATTGGAGGTTATGTCACACCTCTGGGCCATGAGATAACTCTGATTCGGCTGCTGGAGAGGTTATTGCTGTCAATGCCTGCCCACTATTTATTTAATCTTCTGTAAGGGAAGACTGAGTTGAAAAGAAGCTACTTCATCTGTCCTTTCTCCTGCTTTGCCTGTGGACTGTCATTCTGCTTATTTTAATATTTCTTCATATAATTCCTGGAATTCCATCTTTGAATCCATTCAATCTGGATTCTGCCCCTCGCATAGTAACAATATAGCTCTTAATCGACTTCATAAATTACATCTTATGTGATTGTGAGAAATGTAAACATTCCCTTCTTCCAGATCTATCTGCAGCCATTTGCAGGGTTGACCACACCATTTTCTTCCAATATTTCTCAGCAGCCATCCAACAAATTAGGACAATATGTACAGGACACCTCTCACCCAAAATGTAAAAAGCCCAATAAGAAAAGATTCACTATTTGATCTAATAATGAAGAATGAACCTGAACAGATAAGAGAAGTGAAAGTAGGGGAACGTTTCAGCAATAGTGACCATAGTATAACATGATGATCGAGAGGGAAATAAGAATGAAGAAAGGCAGACTAATATTTGGAGAAAAGCTGATTTTGAGGGGCTGAGAATCAAACTTGGGAGAATAAAATGGGCAACAACATTGCCAAAGAACAACATACAACAACAATGGGAAATATTTCTTACAACAACAATGGGAAATATTTCTTACTATGTTCATCAGAGTGCAGGTAAAACATATTCCTCCAAAAGGAAAGAACAAAATAAACACTTGTGAGACTCCAATGATGAATAAAGAGAGAAAGGGACAACTGAAGTTAGAAACGAGGTATACATTAAGTACGCAGACAGAAAGGAGTGCAGGGTAAAAGAGAACATGAAAATAATAGGAGAGAAATCAAATAAATTTGGATGGAAAAGTAGAACTATGAAATTAGGCTTTTCACAGTAACTTCATTTGAAGCCTACTTGTGACAATAAGCGATTTCCATTTCATTTTCATTTCATTCAAGTAGTCAAGGAATGTAAACAAAAAAGAAAAACATTTTACAGGCACATCAATAAAAAAGGAAACCTATAATAGCAGTGGGAACTTTAAGAGATATACAGGTTAATCCCACAGATAAGGACAGAGAAATGGCAGAAATAGTAAATATTATTTCATTTCTGTATTTACTTCTTTAAAAAATAAATTTAGAGTATCCAATTCTTTTATTTTCCAATTATGGGGCAATTTAGTGTGGCCAATCCACCTAACCTGCACATCTTTGGGTTGTGGGGGTGAGACCCATGCAGACAGGGGAGAATATGCAAACTCCAGACGGACAGTGATCCAGGGCCGGGATCGGACCTGGGTCCTCGGCGCGCGAGGCAGCAGTGCTAACCACTACGACACCGTGCCACCCTACTTCTATATTTACATGGAAGAAAGAAGAGGTAGACATGGTATTGAATAATGATAATGAGAGAAGCATATTTAAAATTAAAATTAAATTTCCATACTCACTTCCCTCAGTATCCTTGGATGCATCTGATCCAATCTTTGTGACTTATCACTTTGAGTGCAGGCAGCCTTTCTAATACCTCCTTTTTATCAACTGCTAGCCCTCCAGTGTCTCAAATAACTCCTCCTTCACTATGACAGTCACAGTCAGTCAGGATTTGACAAATGGATAACAGTGTGGTAGTTGATCTGGTCTTCTGCTCATCTCTCCATGCATCACGTTCTGTGCTTTTCTCTTCAATCGCTTGTAAGAGCCTCCAATTTTCAATTTCCCTGAACAACCAGTAAAATGATGAGGGAAAAGAATACATGACATGGTTTCTATTGCTTTCCTCATGTGTGCTTAAACAAAACACTTGTCCTCATCCAGAAGGATAATTTTCCTGTTAGCAGCCATTGTCCCTTTGTGGTTCTAGCTCTTCCACCTTAACTACTGAAAATTAATTGCTTTCACCATCTGCCATGGTTCATAACCCAGAGCATGGGGCCCTTATTGGGCCTAGGGTTGACTCGCAAAAGAGCAGGGATGATCTGAGCTTCCAAATTAATATGCTACTCTAAATATGACTGCTTGCGTTATTAAAAAAACATAAATGAGACAATGGGGAAAATTCCCGGTCCGGGGGAAATTATTTTGTTTCAGGCCCGTGCGGATAGGGAAAGGAGGGAGGAGAATGACTGTCTCGTGAGCAAGATAGTAGAGGTGGACAGGGAATATTCGAGGGTGCCCACCGTGGAGGGATTGGCGAGGAGGAAAAGGTTGCAGGGCCAGTTTGACAGACTGACAACGGGAAGCGCGGTAGGGCAACTGCGTAGGGCAAGAGGGGTGCAATATGAGTATGGGGAGAAGGCAAGCTGCATGCTGGCGCACCAGCTGCAGAGGCAGGCTGCGTCCAGGGAAATATTGAAGATAAGGACTGGGGCTGGGGATGTGAGGTGGAATTCTCCGCAATCGGCGCGATGTCCGCCGACCGGCGCCAAAAACGGCGCGAGTCAGTCCGGCATCGCGCCGCCCCAAAGGTACGGAAGTCTCCGCATCTTGAGCGGCCGAGCCCTAACCTTGAAGGGTTAGGCCCGCGCCGGACTGATTTCCGCCCCGCCAGCTGGCGGGAAAGGCCTTGGTGCCCCGCCAGCTGGCGCGAAACTGACTTTGCCGGGCGGCGCATGCGCGGGAGCGTCAGCAGCCGCTGACGGCATTCCCGCGCATGCGCAGTGGAGGGAGTCTCTTCCGCCTCCGCCATGGTGGAGACCGTGGCGAAGGCGGAAGGAAAAGAGTGCCCCCACGGCACAGGCCCGCCCGCGGATCGGTGGGCCCCGATCGCGGGCCAGGCCACCGTGGGGGCACCCCCCGGGGCCAGATCGCCCCGCGCCCCCCCCAGGACCCCGGAGCCCGCCCGCGCCGCCTTGTCCCGCCGGTAAGAGAGGTGGTTTAATCCACGCCAGCGGAACAGGCATTCCAGCAGCGGGACTTCGGCCCATCCGGGCTGGAGAATCGCCGGGGGGGGGACCCGCCAACCGGCGCGATTCCCGCCCCCGCCGAATATCCGGTGCCGGAGAATTCAGCAACCGGCGGGGGCGGGAATCACGCCAGCCCCCGGCGATTCTCCGACCCGGCGGGGGGTTGGAGAATCCCGCCCGTGGTGCCAGAGCCAGGGAAGATAAATGAGGCATTTAGGGATTACTACCAGGGACGTTATGAGGCAGACCCAGGAGGAGAGGAGGGGGACATGGGGTGGTTTCTGGACAAGGTGGAATTGTCCCAGGCGGGGGAAGCAAAGAGGCAGATATTGGAGGAGCCGCTGGGGCTGAGTGAGGTGCTGGATAGTATCAGGGGTATGAAGTCGGGGAAGGCAGCTGGGCCAGATGGGACCCGGCGGAATTCTATAAGGAATTTGCGACGGACCTGGCACCACATCTGTTGGGGGCATTTAATGAAGCACTGGAGAAGGGGGAGTTGCCGGAGACGATGACGCAGGCAGTAATCACACTAATTCCGAAAAAGGGGAAGGACCCGGTGGAATGTGGGTCTTATCGGGCCATATCACGATTGAACACGGATGTGAAAGTATTGGCTAAGTTGTTGGCGGGGAGGATGGAGGAGTGTATCCCTGAGGTGGTTGCATAAGATCAAACACGCTTTGTGAAGGGCAGGCAGCTCGTGAGTAATATAAGACGGCTGTTGAATGTGGTGATGAATCTGTCGATACCGGAGGTGGTGGTGTCCATGGACGCGGAGAAGGCATTTGATCGGGTGGAATGGTGGTACTTGTTCGAAGTTTTGGGAAGGTTCGGGTTTGGGCCGAAATTTGTGCCAAGGGTACGGTTGCTGTATGTGGCACCGAGGGCAAGGGTGAGGATTAATGATATGAACTCACAAAGCTTTGACTTACACAGGGGTACGAGGCAGGGGTGCCCGCTGTCACCGCTGCTGTTTGCGCTGGCCATAGGGCCATTGGCGAGGCTCTCAGGGGGTCGGCAGAGTGGCGGGGGATTATGAGGGGATAGAGGGAGCATCGGGTGTCGCTCTATGCCGATAACCTCTTGCTGTATGTTTTGAATCCTTGGAGAGTATGGGCAGGATTATGTGCCTGCTGGGAGGTTTGGAGGTTTCTCAGGGTAGAAGCTGAATGTAGGGAAAAGCGAGGTATTCCCGGTGAGTGAGCTAGCACATAGAACATAGAAAATACAGCACAGAACAGGCCCTTCGGCCCACGATGTTGTGCCGAACCTTTGTCCTAGATTAATCATAGATTATCATTGAATTTACATTGCAGAAGGAGGCCATTCGGCCCCGAGTCTACACCGGCTCTTGGAAACAGCACCCCACCCAAACTCAACACCTCCACCCAACACCAAGGGCAATTTTGGACACTAAGGGCAATTTATCATGGCCAATCCACCTACCCTGCACATCTTTGGACTGTGGGAGGAAACCGGAGCACCCGGAGGAAACCCACGAAGACACGGGGAGGACGTGCAGACTCCGCACAGACAGTGACCCAAGCCGGAATCGAACCTGGGACCGTGGAGCTGTGAAGCAATTGTGCTATCCACAATGCTACCGTGCTGCCCTTAAGAACAAATAAATCTACACTATATCATTTTACCATAATCCATGTACCTATCCAATAGCTGCTTGAAGGTCCCTAATGTTACCGACTCAACTACTTCCACAGGCAGTGAATTCCATGCCCCCACTACTCTCTGGGTAAAGAACCTACCTCTGATATCCCTCCTATTTCTTCCACCTTTCACCTTAAATTTATGTCCCCTTGTAATGGTTTGTTCCACCCGGGGAAAAAGTCTCTGACTGTCTACTCTATCTATTCCCCTGATCATCTTATAAACCTCTATCAAGTCGCCACTCATCCTTCTCCGTTCTAATGAGAAAAGGCCTAGCACCCTCAACCTTTCCTCGTAAGACCTACTCTCCATTCCAGGTAATATCCTGGTAATTCTTCTTTGCACCTTTTCCAAAGCTTCCACATCCTTCCTAAAATGAGGTGACCAGAACTGTACACATTACTCCAAATGTGGCCTTACCAAAGTTTTGTACAGCTGCATCATCACCTCACGGCTCTTAAATTCAATCCCTCTGTTAATGAACGCGAGCACACCATAGGCCTTCTTCACAGCTCTATCCACTTGAGTGGCAACTTTCAAAGATGTATGAACGTAGACCCCAAGATCTCTCTGCTCCTCCACATTGCCAAGAACTCTACCGTTAACCCTGTATTCCGCATTCATATTTGTCCTTCCAAAATGGACAACCTCACACTTTTCAGGGTTAAACTCCATCTGCCACTTCTCAGCCCAGCTCTGCATCCTATCTATGTCTATTTGCAGCCGACAACAGCCCTCCTTACTATCCACAACTCCACCAATCTTCGTATCGTCTGCAAATTTACTGACCCACCCTTCAACTCCCTCATCCAAGTCATTAATGTAAATCACAAACAGCAGAGGACCCAGAACTGATCCCTGCGGTACGCCACTGGTAACTGGGATCCAGGCTGAATATTTGCTATCCACCGCCACGCTCTGACTTCTATCAGTTAGCCAGTTCGTTATCCAACTGGCCAAATTTCCCACTATCCCATGCCTCCTTACTTTCTGCAGAAGCCTACCATGGGGAACCTTATCAAATGCCTTACTAAAATCCATGTACACTACATCCACTGCTTTACCTTCATCCACATGCTTGGTCACTTCCTCAAAGAATTCAATAAGATTTGTAAGGCAAGACCTAGCCCTCACAAATCCGTGCTGACTATCCCTAATCAAGCAGTGTCTTTCCAGATGCTCAGAAATCCTATCCTTCAGTACCCTTTCCATTACTTTGCCTACCACCGAAGTAAGACTAACTGGCCTGTAATTCCCAGGGTTATCCCTAGTCCCTTTTTTGAACAGGGGCACGACATTCGCCACTCTCCAATCCCCTGGTACCACCCCTGTTGACAGTGAGGACGAAAAGATCATTGCCAACGGCTCTGCAATTTCATCTCTTGCTTCCCATAGAATCCTTGGATATATCCCGTCAGGCCCGGGGGACTTGTCTATCCTCAAGTTTTTCAAAATGCCCAACACATCTTCCTTCCTAACAAGTATTTCCTCGAGCTTACCAGTCTGTTTCACACTGTCCTCGCCAACAATATCGCCCCTCTCATTTGTAAATACAGAAGAAAAGTACTCGTTCAAGACCTCTCCTATCTCTTCAGACTCAATACACAATCTCCCGCTACTGTCCTTGATCGGACCTACCCTCGCTCTAGTCATTCTCATATTTCTCACATATGTGTAAAAGGCCTTGGGGTTTTCCTTGATCCTACCCGCCAAAGATTGTTCATGCCCTCTCTTAGCTCTCCTAATCTCTTTCTTCAGTTCCCTCCTGGCTATCTTGTATCCCTCCAATGCCCTGTCTGAACCTTGTTTCCTCAGACTTACATAAGTCTCCTTTTTCCTCTTAACAAGACATTCAACCTCTCTTGTCAACCATGGTTCCCTCACTTGACGATTTCTTCCCTGCCTGACAGGGACATACATATCAAGGACACGTAGTACCTGTTCCTTGGACAAGTTCCACATTTCACTTGTGTCCTTCCCTGACAGCCTATGTTCCCAACTTATGTACTTCAATTCTTGTCTGACAACATCGTATTTATCCTTCCCCCAATTGTAAACCTTGCCCTGTTGCACGCACCTATCCCTCTCCATTACTAAAGTGAAAGTCACAGAATTGTGGTCACTATCTCCAAAATGCTCCCCCACTAACAAATCTATCACTTGCCCTGGTTCATTACCAAGTACTAAATCCAATATTGCCCCTCCTCTGGTCGGACAATCTACATACTGTGTTAGAAAAGCTTCCTGGACACACTGCACAAACACCACCCCATCCAAATGATTTGATCTAAAGAGTTTCCACTCAATATTTGGGAAGTTAAAGTCACCCATGACTACTACCCTGTGACTTCTGCACCTTTCCAAAATCTGTTTCCCAATCTGTTCCTCCACATCTCTGCTACTATTGGGGGGCCTATAGAAAACTCCTAACAAGGTGACTGCTCCTTTCCTATTTCTGACTTCAACCCATACTACCTCATTAGGGTGATACTCCTCGAACTGCCTTTCTGCAGCTGTTATACTATCTCTAATTAACAATGCCACCCCCCCACCTCTTTTACCCCCCTCCCTAATCTTATTGAAACATCTATAACCAGGGACCTCCAACAACCATTTCTGCCCCTCCTCTATCCAAGTTTCCGTGACGGCCACCACATCGTAGTCCCAAGTACCGATCCATGCCTTAAGTTCACCCACCTTATTCCTGATGCTTCTTGCGTTGAAGTATACACACTTCAACCCATCTCCGTGCCTGCAAGTACTCTCCTTTGTCAGTGTTCCCTTCCCCACTGCCTCATTACATGCTTTGGCGTCCTGAATATCGGCTACCTTAGTTGCTGGACTACAAATCCGGTTCCCATTCCCCTGCCAAATTTGTTTAAACCCTCCCGAAGAGCACTAGAAAACCTCCCTCCCATGATATTGGTGCCCCTCTGGTTCAGATGCAACCCGTCATGCTTGTACAGGTCCCACCTTCCCCAGAATGCGCTCCAATTATCCAAATACCTGAAGCCCTCCCTCCTACACCATTCCTGCAGCCACGTGTTCAGCTGCACTGTCTCCATATTCCTAGCCTCGCTATCACGTGGCACCGGCAACAAACCAGAGATGACAACTCTGTCTGTCCTGGCTTTTAACTTCCAGCCTAACTCCCTAAACTTGTTTATTACCTCCACACCCCTTTTCCTACCTATGTCGTTGGTACCAATGTGCACCACGACTTCTGGCTGCTCGCCCTCCCCCTTAAGGATCCTGAAGACACGATCCGAGACATCCCTGACCCTGGCACCCGGGAGGCAACATACCTTCCGGGAATCTCGCTCGTGACCACAGAATCTTCTATCTATTCCCCTAACCATTGAATCTCCTACAACTATTGCTTTTCTATTCTCCCCCCTTCCCTTCTGAACCCCAGAGCCAGACTCAGTGCCAGAGACCTGGCCACTAGGGCCTTCCCCCGGTAGGTCATCCCCCCAAACAGCTTGTTTTGAAGGGGAATGGCCACGAGGGATCCCTGCACTGTCTGCCTGTTTGTTTTTTTCCCCCTGACGGTAACCCAGCTATTCTTTTCCTGTACCTTGGGTGTGGTTACCTCCCTGTAACTCTTCTCAATCACCCCCTCTGCCTCCCGGATGATCCGAAGTTCATCCACCTTCAGCTCCAGTTC
Source organism: Scyliorhinus torazame (assembly GCF_047496885.1). Classification (NCBI taxonomy): domain Eukaryota; kingdom Metazoa; phylum Chordata; class Chondrichthyes; order Carcharhiniformes; family Scyliorhinidae; genus Scyliorhinus; species Scyliorhinus torazame. The sequence continues at coordinate 130,559,896 of NC_092717.1, read as the reverse complement.
CCTAACACGGTCTTTGAGGAGCTGAAGTTGGGGGCACTTCCCGCAGGTATAGTCAGCGGGGACACCGGTGGTATCCCTCACCACCCACATCCTACAGGAGGAGCATGCAACTGGCCTAGCCTCCATCCCCTCTTACCTGACAGAATATAGCTGCCCTGTGGACTAACTAGATCTCCGCCCTCCGACTCTGCTCCCAGTCAGCTACACTTTCTGTAAACTCCTGGCTCTCTTCTCACTCTTTGCGGAAATGTCGGAAACAAAATGAAAGGAGCACCTTACTCCCGCCTCACCTAACTCCCTCGGTCACCAAACTCTTACTATAGCACTCAAAATGCACCAAATTCAGCACTCCCTCGGTCACCAAACTCTTACTATAGCACTCAAAAAGCACCAAATTCAGCACTCCCTCGGTCACCAAACTCTTACTATAGCACTCAAAATGCACCAAATTCAGCACTCCCTCGGTCACCAAACTCTTACTATAGCACTCAAAATGCACCAAATTTAGCACTCAGTGCAAACAAAGTCTGCACTGTAGGGGATCACTTTTATACTGTGAATCTAGCCTCTGAAAACTGGCCTAATCCAATTAACTAATTAACAAGCTCCAGCTGCAAGTGCCTACAAGTAGAGGCCTGTTTAAAGCTGATTGAAAATTCACCTTCTTCTAAACCAAACAGCAACTTTTAAGTTAATTAACTAAATAAAAGAAAGACTAAACTTTGGATAAAAATGAAGCCTTATACTCCCTCGGTCACCAAACTCTTACTATAGCACTCAAAAAGCACCAAATTCAGCACTCAGTGCAGCACAGTGGGCTAATTTAGGGGGGATGCCATTTACGGTAACGAGGGATAGGTTTAGGTATTTGGGGATTCAGGTAGCGAGGGAATGGCCGGGACTCCACAAGTGGAACTTAACAAAGCTAGTGGAGGAGGCTAGGGAGGATCTTAAGGGCTGGGATACACTGCACTTAACCTTGGCAGGGAGGGTCCAAGTGGTGAAAATGTATATTCTGAGGTTCTTGTTTATCTTTCAAGCTCTCCCGATCTTTATACCAAAGGCCTTTTTTCGGAAAGTGGACACGATCATTTCTGACTTTGTATGGGCGGGGAAGGTGCCGAGGGTGGGGAGGACCCTGCTACAGAGGCAGAAGCAGCATGGAGGGTTGGCGTTACAGAACTTTCTTCATTATTATTGGGCAGCGAATGTGGACAAGGTGCGGCGGTGGTGGGAAGGAGATGGGGTAGAGTGGGTTAGGATGGAGGAGGAATCTTGAAAGGGGTCTAGTTTGAGGGCTATGGTGATAGCAGCGTTGCCAATGGCTCCGAGTAGATATTCAAGAAGCCCGGAGGTGCAGTCCACAGTGAAAATATGGAATCAGCTGAGGAGGCATTTTAGGGTGGAAGGGATGTCGGTGCTAACGCCGCTGTGCGAGAATCATGAGTTTGAGTCGGGGGGGATGGATAGTGTACACAGGAGGTGGAGGGAAGTGGGGCTGGTCAAGGTGAGGGATCTGTATTTGGAGGAAGGATTTGCCAGACTGGAGGAGCTAAGGGAGTGGGTAGGGCTGTCGAGGGGGAGTGACTTCAGGTATCTGCAGATTAGGGACTTTGCGCGAAAGGTCTGGAGGGGGTTCCCTAGATTGCCAGGATACACCCTGCTGGAGTGACTGCTGCTTCTGATGTGGAAGGGGAGGGAAGAATTGGGTATATACACAAGTGGCTGGGGGAACAGGGGGGCGAGCGGGTGGTGAAGATCAAAGATAAATGGGAAGCGGAGTTGGGAGGGGAGATCAATTGGGGAGCATGGACTGAGGCACTGCTTAGGGTAAACGGGATCTCCTCATGTGCAAGGAGGAGCCTGATACAGTTTAAGGTGGTGCACAGGGTGCATTTGACTCGGGCGAGAATGAGTGGCATCTTTCAGGGGGTAGCAGATGAGTGTGAGAGGTGTGAGTGGGGGCCAGCGAATCACGCGCACATGTTTTGGGGTTGAGAAAAATTGGGAAGATTCTGGGCGGGAGTGTTTGCAGTCTTAGCCAGGACAGTGGAGGAGGAGGAGGTGGACTCGGACCCTTTGGTGGCGATATTTGGGGTCTCAGAGAAGCTGGAGCTCATGGAGAGGAGGAAGGCTGATGTATTGGCCTTCGTCTCTCTGATTGCACGGCGGCGAATTTTGCTGGAGTGGCGGTCGGCATCGCCACCGGAGGTAGCGGCTTGGTTGGGTGACCTGTACGACTTCCTGCAATTAGAAAAGATAAAGTATGAGTTAAGAGGCTCTTTAGGAGGGTTTGAGAAAAGATGGGGGATGTTTGTGGCCGTGTTTGAGGGGCTATCCGTCGCGGGGAAGGGGGGGGGGGTGAAAAAGGGGAAAAATCTGTACAGACTGTGTAGTTGATTGTAGGGAAGCATGTTTCCTGGGGTGTTTGTTCGCTGTAACCTATTCTGATATATGTTTGCAATAAAATACATTTTTTTTTAAATGGGGAAAATTCCCCAGGGCTGGAGGAAGAGCTGATAAAAGGAAGATGATTATGGATGTCAGAGGCCTATCATTACAGCAGAACATCAGTGCCTTTAGGAAGTGCACCCAGTGTGATCATTTTGGACTGCTTCATCACTGACCTTCCCTTTGCCATAAACTGGAGTAGATCTGATTGCTAATGGTCCCACATTGATCAGATCCATTCACAACTCATCTGATAATGAAACAGCCCATATCAACTCACATCAGGACCTGAATAATGCATAAACTTAGGCTGACAAGTGGCAAGTAACTTTCAAGCCATGTGTGTGCCCTGCAATTTCAATATCCAACAAAAAGGCCTAACCTCCTCCCTGTATCCTTGAATGGCAACATAATTGTTGAGTCCCATACCATTTCTATTTTGAAGATTGCTGCTGACCACAGGCTTAACTCGATCAATCATGTTGACAAGAGCAGTATAGAGGCTAAATACTCTGCAGTAAGTGCCTTGCCTTGTGACCTCTCAATGTTTCTCCATTATTTACAAGACGATTATCTGAAATGTCTTGGAATACTCACCCCTTGCCTTGTTGGATGTAGCTGCTGTTACGATCGCAGACCAGACCTCAACAATGGCCAGGATACTGAACAGAAATTCTCATATTTGATTTTAATTTTGTAAGACTGTGAGGAAAGGATATTTCACTCCAACAGTGATTAGATGAAGAAATAGGGGTATTGTTTATAAAAACAAACTTTATTCCTAACACAGTCTTAAAATCTTTAACATCATACCAGAAATGGCTTACAATTATCCCTTAAATATTAATACTCAATACTGTGAATACAATACCCTTAACAGCTATCTTTATTCTCACTTAAACAACAAGAAAAAAAACATCTCAGCTCTCAATCCACTTTAACTACCAATGGTACATCGGAATACTTGCTTTACAGAAATGTTCTTTGAAAAAGGGAGATCTCTTGACACTGCTTGAAAGAAAAGATCTGACTCCTGTCAAACCCATGCAGAAACTCTGGCTGCATGTCTTCAGAGCTGTTCCTCAGCTTGTTTCAGCTCTCCTTTATTCTCAGACAGGTCTGCACTGTTTTAAAGACTGTTAACCTCTTTTAACTGAGCTGCAGAGAGAGCAAACTGTTCAACCACTGGACACAGATTCATTCAGATCAGAACTGAACTGCATTCTGAAAATGCCTGACGCCTTAGCTCCACCCAGCAATAACATCACCTTACAAAGTTGAAATCTATTTAACTCCACAGGGAAACCCCTTAATCAAAACAAAATGTCATTAGCCTAAGCTTCTTACGATGGTCTAATTGCACCCCTGGCTCCCAACCTTTCAAACCAAGGTTCTTTGAAAACATGACTGCAGCAGTCACACACACACTAACCCTTATTGCACCAAATACCTATAATACAATGCATTTGAATTTCCTATACTCATTACAATGCAAGAAGGCTTAAAAAGCTTAACACCATCCAGTACAGTGCAATCCATTTGATTGATACTCCAGTTAATGGACTCATGGTCCACTCCCTCCAAAATAAGCCTACTGCAGTTCCAGAATACGGCTGAAAACTGAACAACAGCTACTTTGCAAGTTTACTTCTCCAGCATCACCCAATCAATGAACTTTACAATCAAGAAAGACAATAGCACCTGCAGGTTCCCCTCCATGCCACATAGCATCCTCTCTTACATCAATATTATAATTTATTCATCTTGTAGGAATCAAAATCCATAAATTTCCACCAAAAAATAGTGTGGAATTATAATCAATACAAGAGCTGCAGCAATTCAAGGAGAGATCCCTTCACCTCTTTTCCAGATAAACTTGTAAAGGCAATGAAAATTATACCATTGCCAGTGTCAGCCACACCCCAATAACAAGTTTAAACAAAGGGTGCTGGGAAATCTGTATCTTGCTCATTGGTGCCTAAAACTATCTTTTTCTTGCTGCCGTGACCACCAGGAATCAAATCTATCTGTTCACAAGTTAGCTGTTCAACCCTATTGCCATAGGCTGATTGGAAATAAAATAATTTGCCATCAAAAATGGTTCAGAATGATTTATGTGTTAGTTCGGTTGTAGCACATTGCTGCATTCTGTTGCTGCAGCCATAACCTGTTAAACTGCCTACATGAAGCTCTAATCCTTCCACCCAGGGGAACCTTCTGCAGAACTGCACCAAGCTTTTCTCTCAACAACTAAAATTTAAATGTTTACTGAGCACAGTGCCCACATTTTCTCACCATTTTAATTAACTTGGTGGAATCAAAAAGTGTCTAGGATTTCCATGGTCTTTCTTTTTCTCCCCCTTTGAGTTAACGCATCTTGGAGTTATAATCACCATATTGTCTAATTCAAGTGGCAGTAAATCTTCAGTACCTAACTCTTGTTAGCACAGGGCTAAATCACTGGCTTTGAAAGCAGACTAAGGCAGGCCAGCAGCACGGTTCAATTCCCGTAACAGCCTCCCCAAACAGGCGCCGGAATGTGGCGACTAGTAACTTCATTTGAAGCCTACTTGTGACAATAAGTGATTTTCATTTAATTTCATTTTCACGGATCAGGGTTTTGGGTGAACCCTTAGTGTCGATGCTTGCCAGTGAAACTACAGGCACAATTTAACCACCATGTAGCGCCTGATGCAAATCTCGGGAAAAGGCATAATCGAGATTCACGCCTGGAGCGAATAAATTTACTATCTAACTAGCCCTTTCCCGATGGCGAGTTCCAGATCTCGGCCAAATATGGCGAGCAGATCAGAGGATGCCCTCACTGTGCTTGTGGCAGACCAGCCGGCCAGACACCGGAGAAGATGGCAACAGCGCCAATGCAGGCTGGAGGTGGCATCCCATGTGCAGTGGGCTGCTGCATACCCTGAAGACCCGGTCAGCCATCAGGCCAAGGAGGAACCCAGAGGGGGACCCCAGCGACAGCTGATGGATGTTCAGGCGTCGTTGGGATCTTTCGAGGAGATGACGGACAGCATGAGCTGCAGGAGATTCTGTCGCCTGTGCCGCGTGAATGAGGAGGTCTCCAGCTCCCAATGGCAATGAAGGTCATCACAGTCCTGAACCTTTATGCAACCGGTTCTTTCCAGATCTCGAGCAGGGACTTATGTGGCATTTCCAAGCGATAGCCCACAAATGCATCTATGAGGTCATGGATGTCCTTTTTGCCTGGGCCGCATGCTATATCAACTTTGAGTTGGACCAAGCCCACCAGTTGCCCGGGCTGCAGGATTCTCCGCCATTGCTGGGATGCCCCAGGTCTACGATGTAATTGATGATACATATGTTGCCTTGCGCACACTGGGGCATCAGAGAGTCCCCTTCATTAACAGGAAGGAGTTCCACGCCATGAGTGTTTAACTTGTGTGCGACCATCACCTCCGGATTAAGCACATGTATGCATGTTTCCCAGGGTGCATGCATGACAGCTACATCCTGGGACACACGGAGATCTCCGGCATCTTCAAGGACCACCCCACATTGACGAGTTGGCTCTTGGGGGATAAGGGTTATGCACTGAGGTCCTGGCTGATGACACCAGTGCAGGGACTGAGACAGAGACCCAATATAACAAGGCCCGTGTTGCCGCCCGTGCTGTCATTGAGTGGTGCATCGGACTGCTCAAAATGCGGTTTCAATGCTTGGACCGCTCTGGCAGTGCACTGTAGTACACCCACCAGTGGGTCTCTTACTTTGTGGTGGTCTGTCCTTCCCTCCATAACCTGGCACACCAGCGGGGCAACATGCTGGAGGAGGAGGGACATGCAGCCTTGTCTGAGGAGGAGGAGCCGAATCAGGAGGGGATGATGGAAGAGCCCGGGGAGGAGCCCCTTGAGGAACTGAAGGATGGAAGACAGGTGGCAGCAAATGCCCGGCATGCCCGGAGGACCACCTGCTTCTCATAGGAGGAGGCTTTGTCCGTCAGCTCACCGCTTCCCATGCCCCCATTCCCCTCATTCCTCCATTCCCTTCCTTCCCCTCCTTCCCAATTCCCTTCCTTCCCCAGTCTCGTCCTTCACCCCATTCCCCTCCTTCCCCCTAAATCCCCTCCTTCCTCCACCCCCATTCCCCAATCCTCCCACCTCGACTACCCTGTTCCATCCTCCCAAGGTCTGTACAACCTCACCCCAGGGTGTGGGGCCTGTGACAGCACTGTCAAAGAATCAATATACAAGGTAGGAAAGTGATGATCACTCACTGTGAGGTACGCTCTGATGCTCCTCAGTTATTGCCAAAGTCTGACTCTTGTCTTTCTGCTGATAGCCGCTCACACCTATTTTCTGAATGGGGTCTGCATCAGGGGTGTTTGATCTCAGACCACTGTGCCCGGGGCGGGTGGGGTGGCGGGGGCAAGGGGTGGGAGAAGCGGAGGGCAACAGGAGGTGGGGGTGCAGGCAGGTCTGCTGTGAAGATTAATGCGACAAAGGCTTCACATGTATAAGGTGTAACTTATTTTAATAGTGAACAGTGGACATTTCATTCCCCCGAGCTAGAGATAGTACCCCCCCCCCCCCCCCCCGCCCACCCCCGCAGTCCCCGCTCAGTGATCCTCAATCTTCTTGGTCTTACGTGGTCTGCTGAAAATCTAGATATATCCCCAGTTTGCACATCTGAGGTGGAGGCAGCCTGCTGCTTTCCGTACCGTGTGGCCTTTGATGCCCTTGGCGAATGTCCTCTGGAGGATCTGGAGCCGGAAGCCCCGGCCGGCTTACCCATGTCATTCTGAATCAGACTCCCATAGATGTTCTGCCTCCACCTGATGTGCGTCAGCAACTGTGTGGTGCTCATCAGATTGTGTCCCAGAAGCCTGTCCACTAATGTCACCCACCGAGGTGTGTGTCTCTGAGTTGGTGGAAGGTAGGGATGACAGCTGTAACACCTTGATGGTGGTCTCCTTGGAGCTCGTCGCCAAGGTGTTCTCTTGGGTGGCAGGGGATGACTCCGGCTGGCTTGGCCTCATCAGATGGAGATCCTGCAAGAGAATGATGGACATGTGGTCAGTGAGGGAGAGGGATCATTTTGTCTGACATGATCAACTCACTTGAGACAGGTCACCTGGGTGAAGGGACAGTGGATCCTCACCTCTGCAGTGCAGGCCAACCTCGCTGTTGGTGACTGCTCTCTCCTCGGTCAACCCCGCGATTTCCGGGGCCTATTCCTCATGGGTGGGGGAGGACTCGGAGCTCCGGTACGCCCCCCCTCCCCCTTGTCTTAGCACTTTCCTTCTTATTATGGACTATCTTCGCCTGCGGGGACAAAGAGAGGGCTTTGTGAGTCGCATTCTTGATGGATGGAGGGGAGAGTGTCTATAGCAGTTGGCATGTGAGGGCACTGCACCTGGCCATGAAGGGGTTGTGCTGGGGAATGCCAGGGGGTTTCTGAGGAACAAGCATGAAGGGGGGGGGGGGTTGGGAATTTGTGAGGTGGCAGGTGGAACTGATGCCAGGAGCAAGGTGATAACTTATCCTTGCAGTTCGGGGGAGATCATTGGTCTTCTTCAGACATTGGATGCTGGTCCTCCTGGCCATGCTGCCCGCACTGACAACCACTGCGACTGTCTCCCAGGTAGTCTTGGTGACCCTTCTGCTGGTCCTCCAACCCCCTCAGGGGAACAAGATGCCCCATCGTGCATCAATGGTATCCAGAAAGCTGTCCAGGTCAACATCACCAAAGCGAGGAGCAGGTTTGCGTGCTGCCAAGCTTGTGTGTCTTGACTGGGAGTGAGTTGTGAGGGAGTGCTTAAAAACAGTTCCCCGTTGGTAGCGGTGAGAAGCTGAGGCACGGGTCTGGCGAGACAGCCAGTAATGACGAGATGCTCATGGGGCCTCATTTTTGGCACTAAGTGCCATTAAATACGAGCTGCGATCTCGCCAATGTGGCCGTCGAGAAACACCCCACCATTCGTGCGCAAAATGACACTTAAAAATGTTTCCGTTAAATCGCGCCCAAGAATTGTCATATAAACATGCCCAGTAACACCCCACAGTTATCCTTTGGTTAATCAAGTTCACAGGGTCAAATTTACCCCGCTAAATTGTGAGGTGTACTTTTGTAAACCACCTATCTTGAAGCAACCTGTTTAGATTAGATCATTTGGATTAGTTTAGGTCATTCAGAACACCCGATGAAAGATCGTCGTGGGGTTGAAACCTAACCCTGTTTCTCCCTCTCTCCAGAGATGCTGCTCCATTTTCCGTGCATTTCCAGCATTTGAGGTTTCCTTTCAAATTTCCAGCATGGGCAGTATTTTGCTTTTGTGTTAAGCGCCATTTCACAATCTTGGCGCTTTCGCCGTCTAAAGTCCACAACACCAAACACGACGAGGTGCAATGATAAATTCTAACGGAAAGGAGAAAAACACAAAACAGGCAGACGGAGTTTTTTTTTTAAAGTATGTTAAAGTTAATCTTAATTCTCCAGTAAAACCCAGCAATTAGAGACGGATAAACATTGCTCATTAGATTGGCAGATTAAGAGGAAGGGCTCCAACGGTATAAACTCATCATTGTGATTTGGTAAATGTTGATTTACGCCATATTTGCATAAGAGATGTAGCCGGGGATGATGAACGAGGAAAAGGGAGAGGAGAATGTGAACCTGGGGGACTTTATCGCACATGTGTGTACATTTCAGTATTGGGTGCAGGAAACATAAGTACAGCGCATATTTCCCAGACAGAGCTGGAGAATGGGACCAGCTAGGGAGCTCTTTCAGGAGCTGGTGCAGATACGATGGGCCGACTAGCCTCCTTCTGTGCTGTAAAATTCTATGCACTGACCATTTTTTAAAAATCCTCAGAGTTTGCGATGAGTGGTTTGATGATTTGAATGGTTGAGGTGTTTTGCTGAGGACGCCTTGTGTTGTGAGTGAGAAAGCTATTTTTCTGCCCTGCCGTAAAAAAACACTGCAGGTTCCACTCGGCACTAATAACGAGCAAGGATCAAAAGGCGCTGCCTGGCAACCGCATGGTAGCGCCTCGTCCCCTGATTCCTGGATGTGAGATTTCAAGTCCAAACAAATAGCCATTCTCCCTTTGGAGGCGCTGGCCATTCGGCTGATGGGCGCCTCAACCCAGCCTGCCCCAAGTTGCTAACGTCTGGGAAATGCACCCTCTATGGCCACCTGCCTGGTGCATGTTTCCTTTTTCCACACGGGTTCGTGGTGATGTGATTTTACAAGAAAAGGTGTGTTTAGAAATATGTTGATACATTATTATTGACTGATCGCCCAGCTGTTGCAATATTGACATATATCCTGAGCTCGAACTAGTAATGTGTTCACTGGTCAGATACGGAAAGGCTCCTTGGGTATGTACTGAAGATTTGATTTTAATGTGCGGCCGATCCTGCTGCTGCTGAAGAAAAGGGGAGGTGGGACGAGCAGCGCACCACACCCCCTTTCTCTAGCTATGGCTAACTCCCAGGTGCTAACCGCCTCTCTCGCCCGATTCCTCCGACGATACATTATTGCCGGTTGATCTGACTTATCGCTTGTGCGATCTCCTCTCTCTATATATATATAATTAACGAGGGGGAGGGGGCGAGAGAAAGAGGGACCTTTGGCGAGGTGCACCGTCTTCATTGACAGCAGCGAGTGAACGCAGGGGAAAATCCGTAAACTTAAAGAGAGCTCATGTGCTGAGCGCTTTCGCCCAGGAATATAAATCACACCAAAGGTGAGTATAAATTAGACATCTTATTCATCTTATGGCTATTCTCACCTTCATTTTTCGTTTGAACTTCCATCGTTGTTGACATTCAAAGTATTGCTCAAATAATATAAAATCTGTCAATGATGTTACACTAGTTTATAATTGTAATTGACACTATTTGATTTGACAATTGATTGGTTCCTTTATTTGGGCTGTATGTGTCAAGGTCTGATCTTTGCGCTGCTAATGATTGTGTATTATTCCTTCAAGCCCCCCCCCCCCCTCCTTTTTTTGATATATATATATATATATTGAAATGATCAGCACATCCAGGCTGACACAATAGACAGCAGCTTAGTGAACAGGCTGTTTGGGCTCCAGGCTGGGCACTTTGCGTTATCTCTGTAACCAGGGAGCCCCGATTCGATCGGGCGAACTCAAGGAAGTGACGTGAGTGTTATTTATGTATCAGGTCATTTTTTTTGCCTAAGGAAATATTCTATCATTCTTCTATACATTGCTATTTGCCACAGCAATACCCAGGAACAAGCGTCGCTGAGTCCCACACCGTCCATTTTATGGTTGCATCTGCCCACCTTTTCTCTGTTCCCGTGGACCACTTGGCTATATATTCAGATATAGTTTTAATTCCAGGGGGTGTTTGCTGTCGTTGTTGTGGTGTGATTTTTCAGTTTCGATTCGACAACTTATTGAAAATATGTCATCACATTAACAACCCTGCAGTAAAGGGCAGAGCGCCCAGCCGCCTGCCCTGTTTTGTGTTATGCTGCGGAGCTATTTGTAGAAAATGGCAGGGGAGGCTGCGATGGATCAGTGCTGCTCAGTTATTGAGAGGGCTGATATAAGAAACAAACGTGACATTAGAGTGGGACTTCGGTCACTCCAGATAGCCACACAAATCCGTGCGATAGATGTTGGCCGTTGCTAGATTGTAGTGCAGTATTAAAAAAAAAATCAGAAATATTCGGTTCTGCCCATATTTAATAACCACCCTGTGGACAGCTGTTTTAAATAAGGCCAAATCGCTTAATAACTCTTCATTCCTGAATGTAGGTTGGTGCTTGGGGTTTGATTGATTGTTTTGATGGGGATGTTGCTCAGATGGACGGTTGCAGTTTCAGGTTTCCATGTAGCCCTAACATATACACACAGACATATATATATATATATATATATATCTGCTCTGACATCTCAGCATCCTTAGAAGCGACCGAATGAGCATTTCGCAGAACTTGGGAGAGGGCGAGAAGCACAGATGTGCGGGGGGAGAATTGGGGGGATTGTAGTCTGCAGGGTGTGGGGCTGGACAGTGCAGTTGGGGCAGTTTCCCTCGCTCCCTATGGCAGTCAGGGTTCCCTCGCCACTTTAATCCCGGCTGCTGAGGGCCGGTTAGGACTCGCTCTTCCCCAAACTGGGATCTCTGCCTTCTCCACAAACCAGGCAAAGGGCTTTATTAAGATGGGATACAAACGACACCAGGGAACAGCGGCGCCACGTGCATGCTTTCTTTGGAACCCCAGAAGAAGGAAGATCTTTTTTCTTTTTGTTTTGGGAGAGAAAAGCGATATTTGATTTGATTTTGCCTCTCCACCAGTCTTCTGTGAGAAGGAGCCGCGCGCATGCGCCAGCCGAGGGCCCCGAGCGAGGTTCCCGCCGGTGTGACCGGGGAGGCTGCAGCTCCTCTCAGCCGGGAAGGTGGGCGCCTCATCGTGAGTCCCGCTCCGCCCTTCACCATCCAACGGAGGGGGGGGGGGGGTCTTTTCCAAATTGTAAGAAGAATGAGGTGGAAATGATTGTTGTGGACGGTGATTTAGCTGTTATTTTTCTGACTGTGTTACTCTGTGTGTGTGCTGCCCCTGGGTCAGTGTCCACAGCTCAAGCTGTCAATGGGTGTGCAGATTGCAACATGCACCTACACACGTGTATATGGAGCATGTGGAGCTCAATTCAATCCCGCTGTGTGTGTGTGTAAAGCTACTAATGTCTCTTACCGAGTGGGATTTCAGCCAGAATGGTGCAGCGAGTCAATAATGGGGATTTATTTTTGCGCTGCTCCTATTCGCCATCAGCGGCTATTCAACCTGGTGTGGCCTGCAGTCTCTCTCCTCTCTCCCCCCCCCCCCCCCCCCACAACAACCCGGAGGGGAATCTGCCTCCCATCTGTTGGTCCATGTGATTACATCAACCCAGACATTGCAGGAGGGTATCCCCCCTCCCCCGCACAAACACACATACACACTCCTTACTGCAAGATTGTACATATTTAAAGCCGGCTAGTTACAGGTTGGACCCTCCCTCCCCCCATGTCTTTTTACACATTTCGCAAACCGCGTACTAAAGAAGACTGACAAATCTTCCCATCGGAGCATTTCTGTCCAGGACATGGCAGAATGGTGCAAAATCTCTATTTTAGAACCGAGCGCAGAACATTCCCGCAATTGCTGTTGCTATTAGCGAGGAAAATCTGCAGCCCGGAAAGTGTATTTCTGTTGTGTCAATGATCGGAGGTGTTTTAATAATAATAATCATCATCTTTATTGTCACAAGTAGGCTTACATTAACACTGCAATGTAGTTACTGTGAAACGCCAAGCAGGGGGGGGGGGGGGTATTGGAAATTGGGTGCTTTCCATTGCTTCTACTTGCCAGCGCAAAATGAAAGCTCTTCTAAACACCCCCTCCCTTCATATCGTTTATATGCATTGTGGATCCAGCCAGTGTGTGCATCTGGGCGATTTGGTTTGGAGTTTTCAGAGAGCTGCGGTGTATGGCGGTGGCGGTGTCTTCAGTGTTCAGTCCCTGGACGGGAAGCAGGTTAGGGTTAGTGTGCACTTTGCTGAGCAAAAGTCGACTTCCCCAGTGCCAGGGAAGATGGCTGGGACACGGCTTCCCGTGCTGTGTGAGGCTGATGTCAGCTAGAATTGTAACTGATACCCTCTGCGGGAGAAGACAGGGAGGGAGGGAGGTTGTGTCCTTGGGATGAGAAACTGCGAATGTCTCTCCGCTCACGGATATTGGAAAATGAGGGAGCCATCCCATTAATTATTTCTATGTAACAGAATTAACTCATGGTCATTTCGCAGAGCAGACACTTAACGCTACTGAACCTAAGTAATGCATCAAGGGAATACATTCCAAAACAAATTGTCGCCGATCTCCTTTCACTCTGGGCGTCTATATAAGTATACTTTTCTTTTCCAAAATCGAGACTTTCGTTCTTGGTCAGTGCGGGCACGTCAATCATATTTCTAAAATATGATCCATTTTATTCATCAGCGAATCATACATAATACAGATAGCTCGGTTGAAAATTCTTGATGTGCTATATAGTGATTCTGCTTTGGTCATCCAGGAATGCCGCCGGACATCGGAGCTGCGATAATTGCAGATTGCTGTAAGATGATGGAGTGCAGAGCCCATATTAAACTGAGAAAAAAAATCATTTTCAATTAACTTCAGCCAAAAATCAAATAACACTCGCATGGACTGTAATTTTCAAATTATGATTGGATAACTATTACACCGAGAAACTTTCATTTAAACAGTCTGACTTGGTATTTCATTCCTACAGCTATCAAGCATAGCTAATATATCAAGAGGATGGGGGTAATGTAGTTCATACATTGTGCAATTTGCCATAAACTCCTACCCTGAAGGCGATAAGAGCATTCATACAAATGAAAAGTAATAAATAATGACGTCTAGGTAACAAGTTCTAGGTTCAAATTTACAGATTATAAATTTGGATTTAGTAATTTTCATTTTAAAGATCTGACTTACTAAGATGAACAACCATCTGGACATTAATAGGTAATTCACCATCCTGTATTGCTTATTGATCTCATTAAGTAAAATGTTATTCATTGGCCTCTGTTAACAGAAAACAAAATCTAAAGGTGTCGATCTTTAGCAAACCAATTTCTCGTTTTGATTTGTAGATAGATAGAAAAAACTGGACAGATAAGCAGGTAGACCGTTTCCAGATAGAGGCACGAAGAAAGGCAAATACATTTATAGATAAAGAAATAGATACACTAATAAGCAGATTGGTGGCTCCACCATTATTCACATTATGTTTCCATCTCCTGTGAGCTAATATAAAGATTGCACGTAACGTTAATTTGTTTTTAAAACATTTTAAAAATAAATTTAGAGTACCCAATTTTTTTTTTCCAATTAAGGGGCAATTTAGCGTGGCCAATCCACCAACCCCGCATATCTTTTGGGTTGTGGGGGTGAGACCCACACAGACATGGGGAGAATGTACAAACGCCACACAAACAGTGACCTGGGGCTGGGATTGAACCTGGGTCCTCAGCACCGTGAGGCAGCAGTGCTGCCACTACGCCACCATGCTGCCCTAATTTGTTGGTTTTATATTCAATTTAAAGTTTAAGATTTCTGATGGTGCCATCTCTATGCACATACTGACTCAGGGAAATTACTGTACGTTAAGGATAGTCCAAGACATAAATTATTGATATTCAGTAATCTTAATCATTACAGTATTTTCCTTTATTTTTTTGGTTGGTACATGCCAAAGATACTCAGCAATAGGCATTCCTCACAAGACACCTGTGTGATTGCTTTCAGCTGTGCAGAGGGTGTGAGGATCGACCTGCTGCCACTGGCAGCAGAGTTAAATGAAAATGAAAGCAAAATACTGCAAATGCTGGAAATCTGAAATAAAAGTAGAAAACACTGGAAAAACTCAACAGGTCCGGCAGCATCTGTAGAGAGCGAAAGAGAGCTAATGTTTCAAGTCCGTATGACTCTCCTTCGGAGCTAAAGCGAGGGAGAAATGGGGGAAAACTGACACTTGTTCTTATGTTTTGCTTTCGCAGAGCACTGATCCTTGTTCTGCCATTAACCCATTCTCCTATCTTACCTTTATGCCACACATTCATTAGTCTTTAACACTACAATTAACACTCACTTTGTCTTGTGCCCAAATATTTTTGTCAAAAATCTCTTGATCTACCACCTATCCCTGACCTACTTTACTCCAGCTGCTTCATTCCCTCCCTTAAGCAGTATAAAAATCCATCACATTTCTCCCTCTCTTTAGCTCTGAAGAAGAGTCACACAGACTCAAAGCATTCACTCTGTTCGCTCGCCACAGTTGCTGCCGGACCTGGTTTTTTTTCCCTTATTCTCGGTTTTTATAAAGGAATAGGTACTTGGTTTACAGGGACATGCTCGTGGAAAGCTTTTGGCAAATAAGGGTGGGCATGCAAGATAGCAAGAACACATTGGGTGGGTGAAGAAATTTTAGGGAAGCTGAAGTGGATAGCCAAATTTGAATCAGGGTAATTTTGTTCCCATAATGGGATTTTAGAGATGCAGCATAGAGAAAGAAATAATTCAGATGAGGAGTGGGTGGAGGATAAGCTGTAGACATGACAACAGAGTTTCAAATCCTCTGCAGTCACCAGCAGAATTACAGTGGGGTAAGACTTCAACCCAGCTGACAGATCAAGTTTCCAGGGTCAGTTCCAGAACTGTTTTTGGCAGGCTGCCAGCAGTATAGCTGCCTGCACCTGGGAGATTGCTTTTATAGAGAGAGGGGGGAAAGTAGCTGCAGGATTCAGATCCATGCACGGTAGTTTAAAGAACCTAGCAGTGTTTTTTTAAAATTCAAATCATAATTAACTTATGTGGTCCTGCACATCTGTAGTCCTAATCCTGAGATGATATCCTCATTTGTCATCTTAAAATGCTTTGCGGCATTTCTGTTCTGAATACCCATTGGGTACAGATCTTTCTAACATTCAATGTTACCAAGACAGTAACATTTGCGTTACTCAGTCGTGAGCAGCTAATTAAAATACTCCACCCATATTTTAACTGGTGTCGCCAACATCCCCCCCCCCCCCCCCAATCAGTTCTAATGAAAAACAGAATAAGTTCTTTGATACAGGAGATTTTGAAAAGGTGGATGGAATAGAGAAAACTTGAAAAGGGTGAAGCTAAAATCCTAAACTATGAAACAGACCGTAGAGGTTTGATGATTCAAGAGCAGGTACAATTCAGAGATGTTGGACAGGATCTTGTGGAGGTGAAAGGGGATATAGGGAGTTGGCGAGAGACCCACATCACTTCCTGACAGGAAGGGTCGCTGCAAGATATGCCATCCAAGCCCTCGAAAGGCCAGCCCTTGATCCCAGGGGGAGATTCCACTTGCTGAGAGGCAAAATACACTCAGAGGTCAACAGCTCTTTGTACTCAACCGTGCCACCGGACAGGCAGTGGTTGCTGCAAGTACAACACCCACCTGAGGCCTAGGATCAAAGAGGGACCCAGGGACAGGTGAGCAGTGGCAAGAGGGAGTCTATGGGAGAGGGAGGGGTTTCAGCAGCAAGGGCAGGGGGGCTTTCAACATCCCATCCCTCCCGCCTCTTCCGATGTTGGGTCCCTTGATCAAGAACTGAGTGTATTTGATCAAGAGACTCTGCTGGGACCTGCACATGCCATGTTAATAGGAGTGGCAGAGGAATGAGGGTCTTAAGTTGGCATTAATTGTCCACTTAAGGGTCTCAACTGGAAATGGGGAAGGAAGGCCGTCCATGTGTCTTCCTGCCCCAGACGTACTTGGGTGGAACTGAGTAGGTGACAGAGTCCCCATCCACCATCTTCCCACCCAATTAAATGTCCCCAACCACCAAACCTGCCATAAAAGGGCACACAATTCCGCTTGTTTAGAGGATGATAATGGAGAAGAGAGTGGATGGAATTTAACACAAATAAAGTGCATAGAATTCTGGGAAAATAGGGTGTTGATTTCTGCAGATATCAGAATCCAGAACTAGAAGGCAGAGAACAGGAGGATTATAAAAATCTTTTGTTCCGAGAGTAGGAAGATCTTGGAGACATGCAAAAAAAAGATGAGATTTTAAAAACATGGAGCAGGTTAGACAACGATCTTTGAGATGTGGCGAATGCCAGCAAGGTGATTTTCATGTCTGGACGACGGCCTTTGATAAATGGAAAAGATAGAAAGAAAGATTGCAAAGCATTTTGACACAAAATCAATTTCAATGAGTAGTTTTTGTTCATATTGGATAGATGGAATTAAGAAACCTTATTCTGCCCTCTAATATTTAGAAATGATTAAATTTATCCAGAGGACAACTGGCAATTTCCACATCTTTATTAAATGAAAAATTACTATTGCTTAACAAAGACTACTGCATAATTTAAGTAGAATTTCACTTTCTCCCTTGTATATGTGAAATACAAACAGCGAGTAAGTGCTTGTGTGAAAGTGAGGGGAAAATGGAAATGGAGAGTCATAGCATTCTGACTTAATGAGGATTTTCTTTCTGTCTGAATCATGTGACTATTAAAATGTTTTTAATTATCAGGAAAATTGAAAATTCCTGGTTAGAAAATTATTCAATTTGTTTTCTAGTCATGTGTTATTCATTTTTTTTGGAAAATCTTTTTTTTTAATATAATTTATTCAAGTTTTCAAACAAAATTTTTCCGTTTTACAAATCAACATAAAAGTAATACAATAACTGATAAATAACATTATTTAAATAATATAGTGAACTAACAAAGTGACAAAAAATAGTGCTCCCCCCCCCCCTTCCCCCCCCCCCGGGCTGCTGCTGACGATCTATTTTCCCTTAACGTTCCGCGAGATAGTTAAGGAACGGTTGCCACCGCCTGGAGAACCCCTGAGCCGATCCTCTCAGCGCAAATTTCATTCGTTCCAGCTTTATGAACCCTGCCATATCGTTTATCCAGGCCTCCATGCCGGGGGGTTTTGCTTCCTTCTACATAAGTAGGATCCTTCGCCAGGCTATCAGGGACGCAAAGGACAGAATATCGGCCTCTTTCACCTCCTGCACTCCCGGCTCTTCCGCTACCCCAAATATAGCTAACCCCCAGCCTGGCTTGACCTGGACCTTCACCACCTTTGAGATCACCTTTGCCACTCCCCTCCAGTATTCATCCAGTGCCGGACACGACCAAAACATGTGTGTGTGGCTCGCCGGGCTTCCCAAGCATCTCCCGCACCTGTCCTCCACTCCGAAGAACCTGCTCATTCTTGCTCCCGTCATATGTGCTCTGTGTAGAACCTTAAATTGTATCAGGCTAAGCCTGGCACACGAGGACGAGGAATTTACCCTACTTAGGGCATCAGCCCACAGCCCCTCCTCAATCTCCTCCCCCAGCTCTTCTTCCCATTTTCCCTTCAGCTCCTCTCCCAGCGCCTCCCCTTCATCTCTCATCTCCTGATATATTTCGGACACTTTGCCCTCCCCGACACATACCCCCGAAATCCTGGATCCCCTGTGTCGGGAGCAGCGGAAATTCCCTCACCTGTTGCCTCGTAAACGCCCTCACTTGCATGTATCTAAAGATATTCCCCGGAGGCAACTCATACTTTTCCTCCAGTGCTCCCAGGCTCGCAAATGTCCCGTCTATAAACAGGTCCCTCAGTTTCCTAATTCCTTGTCGTTGCCAGCTCTGGAACCCCCCGTCCATCCTTCCTGGGACAAACCTGTGGTTATTCCTGATCGGGGACCACACCGAGGCACCCGTCACCCCCCTGTGTCGCCTCCACTGCCCCAGATCCTTAAGGTTGCCACCACCACTGGGTTTGTGGTATACCTTTTCAGGGAGAGCGGCAGCGGCGCCGTCACCAGCGCCTTTAGGCTCGTTCCTTTGCAGGACGCCATCTCCAGCCTCTTCCACGCCGCCCCCTCTCCCTCCCTCATCCACTTACAAACCATCGCCACATTGGCGGCCCAGTAGTGGTCATTCAGGCTCGGCAACGCTAGTCCCCCTCTGTCCCTGCTACGCTGCAGGAACCCCCTCTTTACCCTCGGGGTCTTCCCTGCCCACACAAAGCTCATCATGCTCCTGTCTATTTTTTTAAAAAAGGCCTTTGTGATCAGAATGGGGAGACACTGAAACACGAAAAGGAACCTCGGGAGGACCATCATTTTTACCGCCTGCACTCTGCCCGCCAATGAGAGCGGCAGCATATCCCACCTCTTGAAATCCTCCTCCATCTGCTCCACCAGCTGCGTCAGATTAAGTCTGTGTAGAGTTCCCCAGCTCCTAGCTACCTGGATCCCCAAGTATCGGAAGCTCCTTTCCACTCTCCTTAACAGCAGGGCGTCTATTCCTCTTCCCTGGTCCCCGGGGTGTATTACAAAAAGCTCGCTCTTCCCCATATTTAGCCTGTATCCCGAAAAATCTCCAAACTCCCTCAATATCTGCATAAGCTCTGGCATCCCCTCTACAGGGTCCGCAACATATAGCAGTAAGTCATCTGCGTAGAGTGACACTCGATGCTCCTCTCCCCCTCTAACCACCCCCCTCCATTTTATAGAGGCCCTCAACGCTATGGCCAGTGGTTCAATTGCCAACGCGAACAGTAATGGGGACAGGGGGCACCCCTGCCTTGTTCCCCTGTGTAGCCGGAAATACTCCGATCTTTGCCGGTTTGTGACTACACTTGCCACTGGGGCCCCATATAGGAGTCTGACCCATCTGACAAACCCCTCCCCGAACCCAAACCTCCTCAACACCTCCCATAAATACTCCCACTCTACCCTATCGAATGCCTTCTCCGCATCCATCGCCACCACTATCTCTGCCTCCCCCTCCGCTGGGGGCATCATTGTCACCCCCAACAGCCGTCGAACGTTGACATTCAGTTGTCTCCCCTTTACAAACCCTGTCTGGTCTTCATGCACCACCCCCAGGACGCAATCCTCTATCCTTGTCGCCAGCACTTTTGCCAGCAGTTTGACGTCTACATTCAGGAGTGAGATAGGCCTGTATGACCCGCATTGCAGCGGATCTTTATCCCGCTTCAGGATTAGTGATATCTTCGCCTCCGACATTGCCGGGGTTAGTATCCCCCCTTCTCTGGCCTCGTTAAAGGTTCTCGCCAACAGCGGGGCCAACAGGTCCACATATTTCCTGTAGAATTCCACCGGAAACCCATCTGGTCCCGGGGCCTTCCTTGCTTGCATGTTCCCCAGTCCTTTAGTCACCTCGTCCACCTCAATTGGCGCCCCCAGACCTGCCACCTCCTGCTCCTCCACCCTCGGGAACCTTAGTTGGTCCAGAAAATGTAGCATTCCCTCTTTTCCCTCCGGGGGTTGGGACTTATATAGCCTCTCATAAAAGGTCCTAAACACCTCATTTACCTTCCCTGCTCTCTGCTCCGTAGTTCCCGTTTCATCCCTAACGCCCCCAATCTCTCTCGCCGCTATCCTCTTGCGAAGTTGGTGGGCCAGCAGCCGGCTCGCCTTTTCCCCATACACATATCTCATCCCCTGTGCCTTCCTCCACTGTGCCTCTGCCTTTCCTGTGGTCAGCAGGTCAAACTCCGTCTGAAGTCTTCGCCTTTCTCTATATAGTCCTTCGTCCAGGGCCTCCGCATATCTTTTATCCACCCTCAAAATCTCCCCCACGAATCTCTCCCTTTCTTTGCCCTCTTGTTTCTCCTTGTGGGCTCTAATGGAGATCAGCTCTCCCCTAACCACCACCTTCAGCGCTTCCCATACTATCCCCACCTGAACCTCGCTATCGTCATTGACCTCCAGGTATCTCTCAATACACCCCCGTACCCTTCCACAGACCCCCTCATCCGCCAATAGTCCCACATCCAGTCGCCAGAGTGGGCGCTGCTCCCTCTCCTCTCCTAGTTCCAGATACACCCAGTGCGGGCCATGGTCTTAAACGGCTATGGCCGAGTACTCCGTTCCTGCCACCTTCGTGATCAGTGCCCTACTCAGAACAAAAAAATCTATTCGGGAATATACCTTGTGGACATGGGAGAAAAAGGAGAACTCTTTGGCCAAAGGCCTAGCAAATCTCCACGGTTCCACTCCCCCCATTTGCTCCATAAACCCCCTAAGCATCTTGGCCGCTGCCGGCCTTCTTCCGGTCCTGGATCTTGACCGGTCTAGCCCTGGATCCAGCACAGTATTAAAGTCCCCCCCCCCCCCATTACCAGGCTTCCCACCTCCAGGTCCGGGATACGTCCCAGCATCCGCTTCATAAATCCCGCGTCATCCCAGTTCGGGACATATACATTTACCAGCATGACCTCCTTTCCCTGCAATCTACCACTCACCATCACATATCTGCCCCCGTTATCCACCACTATATTCTTAGTCTCGAACGGCACCCGTTTCCCCACCAGTATCGCCACCCCCCTATTTTTCGCGTCCAACCCTGAGTGGAACACCTGTCCCACCCATCCTTTTCTTAACCTAACCTGATCCGCCACCTTCAGATGCGTCTCTTGAAGCATGACTACGTCCGCCTTCAGTCTTTTTAAGTGCGCGAACACCCGGGCCCTCTTAATCGGCCCATTTAGGCCTCTCACATTCCACTTGATCAGCCGGATTGGGGGTCCACCCCCCCCCCCGCCGACTAGCCATCCCCTATTCTGGGCCAGCCCCCCGTCTGGGTCCCGCGCACCCACCTATCCCCCAGGCGGCGCCTTCCCGTCCCGACCACCTCTTCTCTTGTCAGCTCCCCCTTGCACTCAGCAGCAGCAAACCAGTTAGTCCCCCCCCACGCTAGATCCCCATCTAGCATGGTTACTCCCCCCATAATGCTTCCGAAAGTCAGCTAACTCTAACTGACCCCGGCTTCCCCCGTTCTCTCTTTGACCCCCCTGCGTGTGGGGCTCTCTTCCTTCCTGTGCCTATCTTCCCGCCATCATCTCCCTCGCGTGGGAGAAACCCCGCGCTTTCCTATCGACTCCGCCCCCTATGGCGCAGCTCCCTCGTTCCCCATCCCCCCTCTCAGTCCCTTTTTTCACCGGCGCCCACATTTCTCCGTGTCCCCCCATCGAGAGGAGAGAGATTCCCCATCTATCGTTACAATATTATAAACCTCCCATTCCCCAATTTACATTTCTGTACCACAACCTCGTTGTTTCCCCCCCAACATCAGACTCTCAGTTCTAGTCCAGTTTCTCTTCTTGGATGAAGGTCCATGCTTTATCCGCCGTTTCGAAGTAGTAGTGCTTGCCTTAATGCGTGACCCACAATCGCGCCGGCTGCAGCATCCCAAATTTTATTTTCTTCCTGTGAAGCACCGCCTTGGCCCGATTGAAGCTCGCCCTCCTTCTCGCCACCTCCGCGCTCCAGTCCTGATACACTCGTATCACCGCATTCTCCCACTTGCTACTCCGTACCTTCTTGGCCCAGCTCAGAACAGCCTCTCTGTCCGTGAAGCGGTGAAATCTCACCACTATCGCCCTTGGTATTTCTCCCGCCTTTGGTCTTCTCACAAGCACCCGGTGCGCTCCTTCCACCTCCAGGGGGCCCGTTGGGGCCTCAGCTCCCATTAGCATATGGAGCATCGTGCTCACATAAGCCCCAAAATCAGCTCCCTCTGTTCCTTCAGGGAAGCCTAGAATCCGTAGGTTCTTCCTCCTCGAGCTGTTCTCCAGGGCTTCCAGCCTTTCGATACACCTCTTATGTAGCGCCTCATGCGTCTCCGTTTTTACCACAAGGCCCTGTATCTTGTCCTCATTTTCGGCTGTCTTTGCCTTCACTCCACGGAGCTCTATCGCCTGGACTTTTTGTGTTTCCTTCAGCCCATCGATTGCCAATAACATCGGCGCCAGCACCTCCTTCTTTAGTTCCTCCACACACCGTCAAAGGAATTCCTGCTGGTCCGGGCCCCATGTCGTCTGGGCTCCATCCGCCGCCATCTTGCTTCTCTTCTCTGCCACTGCTCCAAAGGATCCTTCGCAATCTGGCCACTGCCACTGGTCCTTTCCATACACACCCGGGGGGACACCTTCCTTCGTCACCCCACACTAGGTTTGGTCTGAAAAAATTTCCGTTGGGGCTCCCAAAAAGAGCCCAAAAGTCCGTTAGAACAGGAGCTGCCGAAACGTGCGGCTTAGCAGTGCATCACCGCAACCGGAAGTCCCGGAAAATCTTTTTGTTGGCTTTTCTCATATGTATAAACAGTTGTTGTGTATATACATTGCATTTTGCTTGACCGCACTAATTTACTTCATTTTACAGAGAGGTTTATTTTGTCCTTCATTTAACTAACTCTATATACATTTTGTTTCCCTATGGATTGGTCTATGATTCCATGCCCCCCCCCCCTTCCTCCACCCCACCCCCCCATTGGCTTCAGCACCCTTCCTCTTCTCTTGTGGTTTCCCCACCTTCCTTCCGCCCCGCCCCCCGGGTTGCGCAGTCCTTTGGTTCCTCATCCATCTTTTTTTTTCTTAGCTTACTCCTCGTTGCTGGCCTCGAACAGGTTTTGGAACAGGCCGACAAACTGCCCCCAAGTGTCCAGGAAGCCTTCCTCTGACCCTCGGATGGAGTACTTAATCTTCTCCAGCTGGAGAAATTCCGAAAGGTCAACGAGCCAGTCTGCAGCTGTGGGTGGTGCTGCCGATCGCCAGCCGAGCAGGATTCTCCAGCGTGCAATTAGGGAAGCGAAAGGAATGGCGTTGGCCCCTTCCCCATGTGTAACTCTGGCTGCTCCGATACCCCGAAGATTGCCACTATTGGGCATGGCTTCACCCTCACCCCCACAAACTTGGACATTGCCTCGGAGAAGGCTGTCCAGAACCCAGCAAGCTTGGGGCAAGCCCAGAACATGTGGATGTGGTTGGCCGGGCCCTCCTGGCACCGTTCACATTTGTCCTCCACCTCCGGGAAAACCTGCTCATTCTGGTCTGGTCAGGTGCGCTCTGTGCACCACTTTGAGCTGCATTAAACTTAGCCTTGCGCAGGAGGAGGTGGAGTTCGCCCTGCTCAGTGCTTCGCTCCAGAGTCCCCACCCCACGTCTGTCCCCAGTTCGTCCTCACATTTTTCTCTGGTCTCGTCCAGTGGTGTTCGAGCTCTGTCCAGTAGCTGTCCGTATATTTTCCCACATAGCCCCCACTTCTCGCTGCTTGTGCCTATCAGGTCCTCTAGTAGTGTGCTTTCTGGGGCCCTAGGGTACCCCACTGTCTCTTTGCGGAGGAAGTGTTTTATTTGGAGGTGTCTCAATTCCTGTCCTTTAGCTAGTTTCCACTTCCTCGTCAGTTCGTCCATTGTCGCAAGTCTGCGCCCTCCTTAGAAGTCCCTGACCGTCAGTGTGCCCCGTCCTGCCCCCATCTTTTAAAGGTGGTATCTAGCATGGCTGGGGGGAATCTGTGATTGCCGCAGATGGGGGCCATGGGGGACATTTTAGTTATCCCGAAGTGTTGTTTCAGCTGGGTCCATGTTCTCAGCGTGGCTGCTACCACTGGGCTCGTTGTGTATCTTGTTGAGGAGGATGGGAGTGCTGCTGTGGCCAGGGCCCGGAGGGTTGTTCCTTTACAGGATGCCTCCTCCATTTGTACCCAATCTGTGTCGGGTTCTTGTACCATCCCCTCACTCTTTCTGCCGTTGCTGCCCAGTGGTAGTATTGTAGGTTTGGTAAAGCCAAGCCCCCTCTGACTTTCCCTCTTTGCAGTGTCGGTTTGGGAATTCTCGGGTTCTTGCCCCCCCCCCACACAAACGCCATGATTACGTTTTGGAAAAAGGCCTTGGGGTTGAAGATCGGGATGGATCGAAATAGGAAGAGAAACCTTGGCAATATGTTCACCTTGATAATCTGCACTCTCCCTGCCAGGGAGAGTGGGAGTGAGCCCCACCGTTGAAGGTCTTTTCTTACTTCCTCCACCAGGCTGGTCAGGTTCCACTTGTGGATCTGTGTCCAGTCTCTGGCTATTTGGATCCCCAGATAACGGAATCTGTTCTGGGCTGTTTTAAATGGAAGCCCCTCCAGCTCTCTCCCTCCCCCGTTTGGGTTCACTGGGAATGCCTCGCTTTTGCCCAGGTTAAGTTTGTAGCCCGAGAAGGTTCCAAACTCTTATTTGTAGTATTGCCTTCAGTCCCTCCTGTGGCTTTGAGACATAGAGGAGCAGGTCATCTGCATAGAGTGAGACTCTGTGCTCTCTGTCTCCTCTCCGGATTCCCTCCCAACTTTTCGCGTCCCGCAGGGCTATCGCCAGGGGTTCGTTCACTAGCGAGAACAAGAGTGGGGACAGGGGGCAGCCCTGTCTTGTTCCTCTCTGCAGCTGGAAGTATTCAGATCTGGTGGTGTTAGTTCGGACACTCGCTTTGGGAGCGTTGTACAGGAGCCTCACCCAGGAGGTGAATCCCGCTCGTACCTCAAACCGTTCAAGTACCTCGAGGAGGTAGCTCCATTCGACTCTGTCAAAGGCCTTTTCTGCGTCCAGGGAAACGATCACCCCTGGAGTTCTCTCCCGAGGGGGAGGGTCATTATCACATTCAGCAGCCGCCTGATGTTTGCTGTGAGCTGCCTACCCTTGACAAAGCCCGTTTGGTCCTCTGCGACCACCTCTGGTACGCAGCCATCCTTTTTCCCAGGACCTTTGCGAGTATGTTTGCATCCACGTTCAGCAGTGAAATTGGCCTGTATGATGCACATTCCGTCAAGACTTTATCTTTTTTGTGTATTAGTGAGATTGTGGCCTGTGCTAGCATGGGGGGCAGGGTGCCCCTTGCCAGTGAGTCCGCGAACATGTCCCTTAGGTGTGGGACCAGGACCGGTGTGAAATTTTTGTAGATGTCCGCCGGGAACCTGTCGGGTCCTGGTGCCTTCCCCGCCTGCATGGAGCTGATGCTCTCCATGATTTCTCGCAGGTCTATTGGTGCTTCCAGCTCCGCCCGTCTGTCTTGCCCCACCACTGGTAGTTCCAGTCCGTCTCGGAACTGTTTCATTCCTGCATCCCCGTTGGGGGGCTCGGAGGTGTACAGTCTCCGGTAGAAGGTCTCGAATGCCCGATTGACCTCCTTTGGCTCTGTTACCAGTCTGCCTCTGCTATCCTTTACCTGCGCTATTTCCCTCATGGCTGCCTGTTTTCTCAGCTGGTGAGCCAATAGATGGCCAGCCTTGTCACCGTGTTCGTAGAAGGTCCCCCGTGTCTGGCGGAGTTGGTATGCTGCTTCCCTCGTGGATAGCAGGTTAAAGTCCATTTGCAGCTTTTTCCTCTCCACCGGCAGTCCTACGGTCGGGGCCTCGGAGTATTTTCTATCAACTTCCAGAATGGAGTCCACTAGCTGTTGCCTGGCCACCCTCTCTTCCCTATCTCTGCTTGCCTTGTAGGCTATGATCTCTCCTCTGATCATGGCTTTCAGTGCCTCCCAGAACATGGAGGGTGAGACCTCTCCGTTTTGGTTGTTACTAACGTAATTGCCTATGGCCCGCGATATTTTTTCGCAGAAGGCCTTGTCGGCCAGGAAGTCCGTGTCCAGCCTCCACGTGGGCGCTGGGCCGGGCCTGTCTCCAACCTCACATCCATATAGTGTGGAGCGTGGTCGGAGATAACGATCGCGGAGTACTCCGTTCCTGTGATCCCTGGAAGCACCGATTTCCCCACTGCAAAGAAGTCGAAATGGGTGTATACCTTGTGCACCTGCGAAAAGAACGAGAACTCCTTTTCTCCCGGATGCAGGAACCTCCATGGGTCCACCACCCCCATCTGTTCCATGAAGGCCCCCAGCTCCCCAGCCATTTTCCCCGTTCTGGGGTTTGATTGGTCGGTCAGTGGGTCTAGCACACAATTAAAGTCACCCCCCATAATCAGTCGATGTGTGTCAAGGTCGGGATTGCCGCCATGGTCTTCTTTATGAATTCTGTGTCGTCCCAGTTGGGAGCGTACACATTTACCAGTACGACTGGTGCCCCTTCCAGGACACCGCTGACCATGGTGTACCATCCCCCTGGGTCCGTAACTGCCTTGGTTTCCGTAAAACTCATCCTTTTGCTAATTAATATTTCTACCCCCCTAGCCCTCGTCCCGTAGCATGAATGGTACGTCTGTCCCACGCAGCCCTTCCTTACCCGCAGTCGGCCCTCCTCCCTCAGGTGCGTCTCTTGTAGGCAGATTATGTCTGCTTTTAGGTTTCTTAGGTGGGCGAAGACTCAAGGTCTTTTCACTGGGCCGTTGAGTCCCCTTACGTTCCAGGTAATATTCCAGGTGGGAGGTTCTGCTCCCCGGTCCTGCGGGATCACCCATACTTACCTGGTGGACGCGCCCCTGCACTTCGGGGTTTCCCTTTGCTCGGGGGCCGTCCAAAATGGCCACGGTCGCCACTCTCACCATGCGGTCGGGCCCCAGCGCTCCGGGGTTTCCCTTTGTCCGGGGGCACCCAATGTGGCTGCCAGCTGTGCGTACACCACGTGGGTGCGCCCCTGCACTCCGGGGTCTCCCTTCACCCTGATGTCCTCCCGAGTGGCTGTTTGCCTCACCATCCTGGTTCCTCACCCTCCTCCATGCCCGCCGAGGCCTATGTCTGTACTGGCTTCACTATCTCACCCTTCTCTTTGCTTCTCTTTTGTTCTGCGCTCTCCCCTGACTCCTCTCCCCCCTTCAGCTCCCGTCCCTCTGTCCCCCCCCCCCCGTGTTCTCCCCCCCCCCCTCCTTGTGCCAGGTGGTCCCTCTCCCCTGAGAGGGGCGCCGCGGCTCTCCTTTCTTCCTGCCCTCCCGTGCTGGCTCTCCTCGCTAGTACGGTGGCCCTTCGCCCAGTTCTGGCCCTGTTTAACCTTCCTCCTACTGGCCCTTGTTTCGCCCTCCTGTCTGCTTTTCTCACCCTCATTTCCCTTGCTCCACTCCCCCCAATTGCATTGAGAGAGGAGACAAGCCCTGAAATGAGGCAGCACAGTCCCGTGCAAAACATAAAACACATATACACAGTTCATGATCCCATTGTCTTCGTTTGTGGTCTGCCCTCTGCTCTTTGTTCCGGTATTCCCTTTCTTTTCCATCCCCATGTCTTTATCGTGGTTGCGGCAGCTCCTCCCCCGGTTTGTACGCTCTAACAAACTCATCAGGTGTTAAAATACAGCTCATTCCCCTGAAATGTTACCCAGAGTTTGGCCGGGAATAACATCCCAAATTTCACCTTGTTTTTGTGTAGTGCTGATTTCAGCCCTTCTTTTGGCCAGGTCCGCCCCAATTTCCTGATACACCCTTATGTTCTTCCCGTCCCACATGCTCTGTCTCGTTTGCCGGGCCCACTTTAGGATTTTCTCCCTGTCTTGGAACCGGTGCAGCTTTGCGATAATCGCTCTGGGCTGCTCCCCGGCGTTGGGCTTGTGTCGGAGCGACCTGTGCGCCCTACATCTACAAAAATTTCTGGGGGTTTGGAAATACCTCCTTTCCCACTAGCTCGCCCATCATTTGGGTGATGTAGCCTGTTGGGTCGTCATGTGTTATTCATGTTGGAACAGCAAGGTAGCACAGTGGTTAGCATTGCTGTCTCACAGCACAAGGGACCCAGGTTCAATTATGGCCTTGAGTGACTGTGTGGAGTTTGCACGTTCTCCCAATGTCTGCGTGGGTTTCATCTGGGTGCTCCGGTTTCCTCCCACAGTCCAAAGATGTGCCGATTAGGTGGATTGCCCATGATAAATATGCGGGGAAGTAGGCCTAGTTGGAGTGCTCTTTCAGAGGGTCAGTGCAGATTCGATAGGCCAAATAGCCTCCGTCTGCACTGTAGAGATTCTATGGATTCTAGAATAATTCTGAAGCTTGCATTCTCCTGGGGATAAATGTAGACAGAATACATCGCTTTTTCCTTCCAAAGTTATCAAAGCTAGTTGCTCGCAGTCGAACTGGATTGAGTCACTACTCACCTTATGGAATAGATCTTGCTCTGTTGGATCCATTTCTTTCATGGAACTATATTCAATCAAGACAATTGATAACAGATAAAGAAGGACTTTTGGGATGAAGAAAGGGTATTGGATTTTTCAAGTTTTTTTACACCTTTCGAACCAAAGAATTTCAGCTCCCACAAAGAGTTTCATAAATACAGAAGTAAAATACTGCAGATGCTGGAAATCTGTAATAAAAATAGAAAATGCTGGAAACACTCAGCAGGTTAGGCAAGTTCTGATGGAGGATCTTCAAAGTTAGCTCTGTTTTTTTCCACAGAATCTGCTTCACCTGCTGAGTGTATTCTTTTTTTTAAAACATTTTTTAAATTCTCCTTTTTCACATTTTCTCCCACATTTACATCCATCAACAATAAACAATAATCAGCAAGATATGTCAATCCCCATAATAACAACAATCCCATCTACCCACCAACCCCCAAACCTCAACCCGCAAGTTTACATAAACAAATGGCAAAAAGGAATCAGGGATTACCCGTAGTCACCCTTAATCTACACAGCCCCTCTTTGCCAGCATCGCGGCAAAGTACTCAGTCGGCTTCGGTCCTTCAACTCCTTCGGGCAGCCCCACAATCCTCAAATTCTGTCGCCTGGATCTGTTTTCCAGGTCTTCCATTTTTCCTCGCAGATCCTTGTTAATATCCATCACCTTCCACATCTCTTTCCCCATCGAGGCAAGTTGATCACCGTGCTGCAATAACGTCTCCTCCACTTCCTTCAGCACCTCCCCTTGCTCTCGCACCTCCGCCACTGCGCTCGCCACCTCCGTCCTCACCGGGGAAACCGCCTCCTCCACCAGCACACTCAAAATCTCCCTCATCTCCTTCCTCACCGTCTCCATGCATTTCGCAATCTGCGCCAACTGCTTTTCAAATTCCGCAGCCATCACCTTAGTTATTTCTTCAGCCGTAAGCAGTGCGGCCTTCCCTGGTGCTCCAGCCTCCATTTTTCCTGGTGACCCCGTGGTGACCTTTCCACTCCCCGACGGACCTCCAGCTGTTTTTTTTTCAGCCGTTTTCTTGCTCACCCTCGACATTTTTCTTTGTTCCTTTTTTCCTCCTGTGTCTCCACTGTGCCTCCTCCATACCTTCGCCCTTCTTCTGCCGCCTCCGGGGACCCTGGGACCGGGCTTAAAGCCCCGAAAATGCCGTTTCCGACCGGGAGCCCTCCATTGTGCGGCCGCCTCCCGCCCGCCGTCACTGGAAGTCCCTGCTGAGTGTTTTCAACCATTTCTGCTTCTACTTAGGAGTTTGACAAAGTTTCTAACCCAAATGTGGATCAATATCTAAACACATATATATCCTATGGCTTATCTACTTGATAAGTTTATTCCTTAATGTAAGCATATATGTTTGCAGTAACTCAGAAAAGCATTGTGTTCCACATAGCATTTATAAAACTTGGAGCCTCTCTCACTCAATAATGCTGCACCATAACTTGCTTTCTTACACCATTTCACCCAATACAAAAAGAAAACGTACAGCTGCAATTTCTCACTCGATTACTTTATTGCAACCTTCCCTAATTCAGTTAGGTCTTCTTTCCTGATCCAGTACATCCTTGTCCTTTGATCCAGTGTAATTTCACTTTTCTGTAGTTTAGAACAGCTTCGGACTCCCACTGTTCAGTGCATAACCATAACTAAGTTACATTGTACCTATCCCTTTAGGTGACAAACCTAGTGGAACCGATGGTTTATATGTCTGCAGGATGACCATGTAAATAAGCTCAAGAGGCTGAAAGAAGGGAAATGTTTGTGAAGCATTGACCATCACTTGAGATAAGTTCTGACAGATTGGAAATAGAACAAATATAGTATTCAAATAGGGCAACAGAAACATCCCTCACAACTACTATGGGCAGCACGGTAGCACAGGTGGATAGCACTGTGGCTTCACAGCTCCAGGGTCCCAGGTTCGATTCCCCGCTGGGCCACTGTCTGTGCAGATCTGCACATTCTCCCCGTGTCTGCGTGGGTTTCCTCTGGGTGCTCCGGTTTCCTCCCACAGTCCAAAGACGTGCAGGTTAGATGGATTGGCCATGATAAATTGCCCTTAGTGACCAAAAAGGTTAGGAGGGATTATTGGGTTACGGGGATAGGGTTAAAATGAGGGTTTAAGTTGGTCGGTACAGACTCGATGGGCCGAATGGCCTCCTTCTGCACATATGTTCTAACTACAGATTCATTAGACTGAACACAATGACTGGAAAACTAATGGAAACAATAATCAAGAACACAATGGAAGAGAAATATATGAAAACATAATAACTGACAACTTATTTGCCTTTGGAAGATTTTGACTCATTTTGTTTGACTCATGTAACATACACTTTTGAAGAAATAGCATTTCAAACTGATCACCAGAAGACATATGGTTCAGTATATAAGCACAGTGGTTAGCACCAGGGACCCAGGTTTGATTCCCGACTTGGGTCACTGTCTGTGTGGAGTCTGCACGTTCTCCCTATGTCTGCGTGGGTTTCCTCCGGGTGCTCCATTTCCTCCCACAAGTCCCGAAAGATGTGCTGTTAGGTGAATTGGACATTCCGAATTCTCCCTCTATGTGCCCGAACAGGCGCCGGAATGTGGTGACTAGAGGCATTTCACAGTAACGTCATTGCAGTGTTAATGTAAGCCTACCTGTGACAATAAAGATTATTATATTATATGTGAACATTCCAAATGTTTTTTGATGAAGTAGCAAATTAAAGAATAAGGGACGAGATTCTCCGACCCCCTGCCGGATCGGAGAATCGCCGGGGGCAGGCGTAAATCCCGCCCCCGCCGGTTGCCGAATTCTCCGGCACCGGAGATTCGGCGGGGGCGGGAATCGGGCCGCGCTGGTTGGCGGGCCCCCCCGTGCGATTCTCCGGCCCGGATGGGCCGAAGTCCCGCTGCTAAAATGCCTGTCCCGTCGGTGTAGATTAAACCACCTACCTTACCGGCGGGACAAGACGGCGCGGGCGGGCTCCGGGGTCCTGGGGAGGGCGCGGGGCGATCTGGCCCCGGACGGTGGCCTGGCCCGCGATCGGGGCCCACCGATCCGCGGGCGGGCCTGTGCCGTGGGGGTACACTTTTCCTTCCGCCTTCGCCACGGTCTCCACCATGGCGGAGGCGGAAGAGACTCCCTCCACTGCGCATGCGCGGGAATGCCGTCAGCGGCCGCTGACGCTCCCGCGCATGCGTCGCCCGGAGATGTCATATCCGCGCCAGCTGGCGGGGCACCAAAGGCCTTTTCCGCCAGCTGGCGGGGCGGAAATTCGTCCGGCGCGGGCCTAGCCCCTTAAGGTTGGGGCTCGGCCCCCAAAGATGCGGAGCATTCCGCACCTTTGGGGCGGCGTGATGCCCGACTGATTTGCGCCGTTTTGGGCGCCAGCCGGCGGACATCGCGTCGTTTCCGGAGAATTTCGCCCCTAGTTAGTGGCTATCCAAAACAACACAAATACATGCATTAGTAAATAGCAACAGGAAAGAAGACAGGAATACATTATTAGAAGATCTGGAATGCACTGTGAGGAACTATTGAGTGCAGTTCTCCAACTGCCCGTGATGGAAGTAATTTTGCTCCTGACAGACATGAATGTTGTTCTTAACACACATGAATGTCTGTGTCAATACCTTGCTATGCTGAACTCTGGGCTTAGAGGAGGCAACCAAGTTCTATACTTAGTCTGACCACGAGCAAATTACATTTCACATGATCCATCATTCTAACTCCAGAGCAGTGCTGATATTGGAAGTTAAAATAGGAAGCACATATATTTTATAGTTCCTGGGAAAACAACAGAATTATAGACCAGTTTGTCTGACATTTGTTGTTGGGAAATCATTAGCATATATAACTAAGGACAGAATGAGTGAACACCTTGAAAAATATCAGCTGATCTAGCATGGATCTTTAAATAGTTAGTCATGTCTGACGGTTTTGATTGAACCTTTTGAATTGTTGGCTAAAACAGTTAACAAGGAAGTGTCTATGGATGTTATTTATATGGACTTCCAGAAGTTCCTCATAAGAGATGGCTAGCTAAAT
This sequence comes from Scyliorhinus torazame, assembly GCF_047496885.1. Lineage (NCBI taxonomy): Eukaryota > Metazoa > Chordata > Chondrichthyes > Carcharhiniformes > Scyliorhinidae > Scyliorhinus > Scyliorhinus torazame. The sequence goes on along the minus strand of NC_092717.1, from coordinate 130,526,989 downwards.
AATAATAAGCTTTTATTGCCACAAGTATGACGCTACTGTGAAAAGCCCCTAGTCGCCACATTCTGGCACCTGTTCGGGTAAACTGGTACAGGAATTGAACCCACACTGATGGCCTTGTTCTGCATCACAAACCAGCTGTCTTGTCCTCTGAGCTAAACCAGCCCTAAGAGCAAATTATTACTCTATTAGGATATTGGTTGAGCAGTCAATTGGAGACAGAAGTCTCTTTAATTGGCAGGATCGAACGAGTGGCACCTACAAGGATCTGTGTTGGGGACACAACTACCCACCATAATTATTAATGATTTAGACGAAGGAATGAAAAACCACATATCTATGTTTGAATAATACAGATAGGTTGCATTGTAAACAGTGTAGGTACAATGAGATAAATATATATTACGTGAAGGTTCATGTCAATGGCAAATGGAACTAAATGTAAGCAAGTGTGAGGTCATCCATTTTGGACCTGAAAGGACAGAAAAGAGTACTTCCTATATGGTAAAAAGCCATAAGCAGTAGACATCCAACAAAACTTGAGAGATTGTGCACTAGATTGTTAAAATGTCATAGACAGTACAAGAAATAATCAAAAAAGCCAATAGAATTCTGGTCTTTTAATACAGTGGATTCAATACAAGGGGTTAGGAGTCATGCTACAGTTGTACAAATCCTTGATTAGACAACATTATCATGAGTAGTTCTAGGTATCCCCATCATTGGTTAGAATATAAAATGATATTGGAAGGACTACAGCACAGATTTAGTAGAATGAGACCCGGGCCAGAATTTTATATTGGCCCCCGCTCACCCCTGAATTGGGCTTGGAACTTGTGAATCATGAAGAATTGTGTGGGATAGAGGGGTGCCATGCCCATCGCCTTCCTGCCTCCACTGGTATTTTACTAAGGGCAGCGAAGTTGATACGCAGCCCACCCTCCCTTTGGCCAATTAATGGTCTCTTTCCACCACAGGTGGAATCTTATAGGTGTGTGGATGAGCACATTGCCATATTGTGAGGCCACACTGCAAAAACTGGTGCCCTCCATGTAGGCTCGAGGAGGGTGTGTGCCTCTGTCTCTCCTGATTGGACAATCTGTGGCTCCAATATCATGGCCCCAGTACAGTTGGAGGCAGGGTTAGCCCTGACTTTCCAACCACTCAGCAAAGTCACCACCATGTAAAATCCCGTCTTCGATTCTAAGGCCATTGACATTCAATGACATTACTATTGTTGTATACCTCACTATCAACATTCTGGGGGTTACCATTGATCCGATTCTGAACTTGACTAGCCATATATATACAATGGGTACAAGTGCAGGTCAGAGGCTGGGAATCCTGCAGCAAGTAACTCACTTTTTGACTCCTGTCCACTGTCTACAAACACAGGTCAGGGGTGTGATAGCATACTCTCCACCTCCCTGGATGAGTGCAGCTTCGACAACACTCAAGAAGCTCGACACCATCCAAGTCAAAGCAGCCCACTTGATTGACACTCCTCCCACAAACATTCACTCCCTTCACCATTGATGCACAGTAGCAACAGTGTGTACCATCGACAAGATACGCTGCAGGAACTCACCAAGGCTTCTCAGGCAACACCTTCCAAATCCACGACCACTAGCATCTAGAAGGACAATGGCAGCAGACACAGGGAACATCACCACCTGGAAGTTCCTCTCCAAGTCACTCACCATCCTGGCTTGCCGTTCATTCACTGACGCTGGGTCAAAATCCTCGAACTCCCTCCCTAAAAGCACAATGAGTGTACCTACACCTCATGGACTGCAGCAGTTCAAGAAGGCTGCTCATCACCACCTTCTCAAGGGCAATTAGCTCACAGCCTATAAAAATAAATTACGAAGAGTAAATACAAAAAACTAGGGTTGAATTCCCTGAAATTTAGAAATCGAGAATGATTTGATTGAGGTTTTCAAGATAATTAAGAGGAACTGATCAGATAGTTAGACACAAACTATCTGGTTTGGTTGGGGAACCTCGGACTGGAAACATCACCTAAAACTTAGAGCCAGACCTTCCAGGAGTTATGTTGGGAAGCATTAATCTTTTTAAACTTGGGACAGTAATGTTTGTAATAAGATATATGCCCTTTAACAGATCATGTCTTCAGTCAGTATTCTTCTCTTATGAGTAAAAGTTCACTTGTGTCAGGCCACCTTCATGATTTAATATTTCTGGGGACCATCCCCTACAGTCCAGGCTGTGGGCTCACACTGTTGGCTTTCCTGCCAAGCAGCCGGCCAATCTGCCAGTCTGACTGACCTCTGGGTGGGAAATGCAACAAAAAGATAATAATGAGGTCCTGCCCTTAAATTCGCTAGCATTTCTGTATTGTCAGGATTTCCCCCTTACTATTGCAGTACCCTGCTCCCTCCTCACCTCCTGTAAGTATGAGGGCTGTACGTTTGAAATAATGAACTATGTCAATTGAATTTCCCTGTGACATTAGGAAATACGGTACATTTTTATGAATGCCTATTTACAAAATACATGACATATTATTATCTCAGTATTATTATCTTCATTTCTTTATAGTAATGCTAATTAGTATTATCGTACTGTCATACATTAACAATTATTAGATCAATTGTAAATCGCAGAATGAATGTAATTTTTATTCATCTTCTGGAACGTTCATTGTTCTGTCAAAGCCAATGCCATGAAGCCAAGAAGATGAAAAGAAAATACAAATTTAGGAAGGAACAAGCAATAAATTATATACTAGCATAATAAAGTTGTAACTCAAAACAGTGTGGATCACACTCTTAGCACACTAGAGACTCCTAATACATCATTTCTAAATAGTGATTGTGCCAAACTTCATGGGAAAAGTACAGCTTTTAATTCTGTTCAACCTACGGGAATGCTACAGTCTATTATTTGTGCTGGTACAAAGAAAATCAATAATGAGAATATGAGCGGGATTCTCCATTTTGAGTCTGCCTCACTACGGCTGCCCTGCGAGAACGGAAAATTTGTCACTCGGCCAAATCTCCATTCACTGCAGCAGGACGTGAGAATCTCGCCGGTGTGAAGGAAGGGAGAATCCCTTATAACCGAGTAAAATAACTTTCAGCAGGATATACGGCTGTTCTCTGATTATGAAGTTATTCTTGGGAACCAAAAAATAATAATATTTTGTAATGAGGGAATGCATTTCTGAAATGCATTTAAAAAACAGTGCAGCACAGCATTTCTGTGTATCAAAATCAACTGTGTTCTTCAGAAATGCCCTCACTGGTTAATTTATTGAAACATAAAATTCTACAGATCAAGAGCAGAACTCCACAAAGGGGCAGATTTAAGATTTCACAGAATTTCTTCTTCAGAGTTTTGTTTACAGCACAGAAGAGGCCATTTGGCCCATAATGTCTATCCTGACACTTCAAATGAGAAACTCATCAAGTGCCATTTCCCCACCTTTTGTCTGTAACCCTGCACATTCTTACTTTTCAGATAAGAGTCTAATTCCTTTTAGAATGCATCAATTGAACCTGCCTCCACCACGCTCTCAGGCAGTTGCTATGGGCCAGGGTTTAGAGAACCCCAAAGTGTATCATGGAGTTCACCTGACCCACAACTTTTAATTGATTGTGGTATAGGGAGCACACGGCCCACTCTACAGGTATGGTACAGCAGAAATGGAAAAGTATTTTTTTAAAGCAAAACAATGTTTATTCTATGAACTCAAGTTAACCTGTTTAAAACATACAGTGAACATCTTAGCAACCATTAATTCAAATACAACCCCCAAAGAATACAACACCAAGTAATGCTTAATAATTTCCCAAACAACATCCAGAAGACAGAAGAAACACCTTTCAACAGAAGCACCTTAGGTTAAAGTCATTACTGTTTTAAATCACCAGGATCGATTTACAGTCTTTAGATTACAGAGAGAGATTTATACACCTTCTGGCTGTGACAGCAGCTATCCAGATCTGAAAACGAAACTAAAACACACCCTGCAGCCTGCTCAAAAACGAAAGTAAAAAGCTGACAGGACAGCCCAGCTCCACCCACACTCTGACATCACTGCAGTAATATGAGCAGCCAAACATTTCTTAAAGCGACATTCTCATGACTCCTCCCCAAGAAAAAAAAACCCCATCAACTTCAAGATGGTTTCATTTTTCACCTTTTCACAATCCTTTAAGAAATGCACACAGTAAATATACTTTTTTGTTTCAAAAAAACAAACACACGTAAACAGTACAATAATATAGTCTATTTTTGTTCTCCTTCCTCCAACTGAAATCCTTCTCGATTAACAGTTTTATTGAACAAGAAGGTCTCTGCACGATCCGTCCATTTCTCTACGCCTCAGCATTTCTCTTTAAAGTCAGATACTTTAGCTCAATCTGATCACAGATTCCCTTGTAATTTTCTACCATAGGAACATTGGTTATCACAGATTTCAGGCTTTCAAATACCTGTTGAAAGTCCGCTGTCCATTGAAATTTTTGATGTTTTTTCAGCAAGTCCATCAGTGGAGCAATCATGCTACAAAACTTTTGCACAAATGTTCGATCAAATCCACTCATGCCAAGAAATCGCATTATTTCCCTTTGTCTCGAGGGTATTGAAAACTCCTCAATAACTGTTGTCTTCACATTCCATGTGACCATTCGACCCTGTCAGATTGTATGGCCAAGGAAAGTGACTTGGGCTTTTCCAAATTCACTTTTGGCTAGGTTTATCACCAAACCCGCCTCCTGAAGTCAATCAAATAACTCCATCAGATGTTTTAAATATTCTTTCCATGTCTGGCTGAAAATTACCAGATCGTCGATGTATACCGCACAATTGGGTAATCCTGAAACAACTTTGTTAGTTAACCGTTGAAATGTGGCTGGGGCATTTTTCATGCCAAATGGCATAGCTTTGAATTGGTATACACCATCTGGAGTCACAAAAGCTGAAATCTCCTTCGGCCTTTCGGATAAAGGTACCTGCCAGTAACCTTTAAGTAAATCCAGTTTGGAAATAAAAACTGATTGTCCCACTTTCTAAATGCAATCCTCCAAACGTGGGATAGGATAAGAGTCCGTTCTTGTAACTGCATTAACCTTTCTATAGTCCACACACAACCATTGGGTACCATCTGGTTTTGGTACCATCACTATGGGTGAGCTCCATTGGCTGCAACCCACTTAAATTATGCCATTTTTAAGCATACTTTCAATCTCTTTGTTAACCTGTGCCAATTTTAAAGGGTTATGTCTGTATGGGTGTTGTTTGATGGGAACAGCATTTCCCACATCTACATCATGTATAGCCATTTTAGTACTTCCCCATTTATCTCCACAAACTTGCCCATGTGATATCAATACCTCTTTCAGGTCAGTTCGTTTTTCCTCTGGAAGATAACTCAACAATTTATCCCAATTTTTAAGAACATCCTCATTTTCCAACTTAATTTGAGGTATGTCCAATTCATAGTCATCTGGATTTGGTTTGTCACTTTGAGTTAGAATCATTAAAACCTCCTCCTTTTTCTCTCCTTCCCTTTCAAAGTACCTTTTAAGCATATTCGGGGAGTTTTCCTTCTATCTGGTGTTTTTACCACATAATTCACCTTACTTAATTTCCTTTCAATCTGATAAGGTCCACAAAACCTAGCTTTTAAAGGTTCACCTATCACTGGTAACAATACTGAAACTTTATCTCCACTGCCAAAACTACGAACTTTGGATTTCTTGTCCGCTACCCGTTTCATCACATTTTGTGCAACTTTTAAATGTTGTCTAGCCAATTCACCTGCTCTATTTAATCGTTCCCTAAAATTTAATCCAATAATGTAATTTCCGATTTCTCACTCACAAATTTTTCCTTAATCAAACTACATAACTCCTTGTCTCTTACCATTAAAGATTGACTAGCTCCCGTATCTCTTAAAATTGTGACTTCTTTACCTACTCCTCCTGGTACACATGAGCAAACTTTACTCACACAAGTAGATTCTTTAAAGAGATCTGGCACCTTCTTATCAATCACCTCTTGATCAGGCTGTATAATCTTTTGCACCTCCTTCACTTCCCATGGGCTTTCCTTTACCCCTTTCACAAACCCCACTGTCTTATCCTGTTTTACCACATCAGCCTTCCCAGTGCTTTACTTCAACCACCAACACTGTGACTTTACATGGCCTAGTTTATTACAGTGAACACATTTGAAACTTTTCATTTCTTTTCCACCCTCCTAGATTTATTTTTTAATCTGAGGTACACTCTCCTTATTGTCTCCCATCAGATCACCTTTACTTTTACCACTTGAGCATTTCTCATGTCCCCAGTATCTATCCCTCACAGGCTGAAACTGATGTCGGAAACCAAGCATTGATTTATGAACTAATTCATAATCACCTGCCATTTCTGCTACTAATCTCGCAGTTTTAACCCTCTGCTCTTCCATGTGAGTTCTCACTACATCAGAAATTGAATTTGTAAACTCCTCCAAAAATATAATTTCTCTGAGAGCTTCATGCGTTTGGTTTATTTTCAAAGCCCTTATCCACCTATCAGAATTACTCTGTTTGAGGCTTTCAAACTCCATGTATGTTTGACCAAATTCTTTCCTTAAATTTCTAAACCTTTGTAGCCTTCAGGCACCCAAGATGGATTTTTTCACCTCCTCATATGTCCCAGTTACCTCCTCCGTAGTGATGCAAACACTTCACTAGCCCTACCTACCAGCTTTGTTTGAATCAGTAATACCCACATGTCCTCTGGCCATTTCATTTGTTTAGCTACCTTCTCAAATGAAATGAAAAAGACTTCCACCTCCTTCTCGTCAAACTTTGGCAATGCTTGGCCATATTTAAATAGATCCCCACCTTGCCTTTGACTTCGACGCTCTTTCTCACTATCCTCATCACTATCATCCAACTGTACATTTCCCTTTACGTCTGCCATTTTTAACTGACTGTTATGTTTCATAGCCATTTTCTGAAGTTCAAATTTAATAACTTCCCAAACAACATCCAGAAGACAGAAGAAACACCTTTCAACAGAAGCACCTTTGGTTCAAGTCATTACTGTTCTTAGTTTTAAATCACCAGGATCGATTTACAGTCTTTAGGTTACAGAGAGAGATTCATCCACCTTCTGGCTGTGACTGCAGCTATCCAGATCTGAAAATGAAACTTAAACACACCCTGCACCCTGCTCAAAAACGAAAGTAAAAAGCTGACAGGACAGCCCAGGTCCACCCACACTCTGACATCACTGCAATAATATGAGCAGCCAATCATTTCTTAAAGCGACATTCTCATGACACAGTGTATTCCAGACCTCAACCACTCGCTGTGTGAAAAAGTTCCTTCACATAGCATGGGTGGGAGCATTTTCAAATGCAAGATATTCAGTTTAATCTAACAAAGTTAAATAATTATTAATTATTTGTTAACTGAACTTTTAAAAATTAATTTAATGGTTAGGCCAGCATTTATTGCCCATCCCTAGTTGCCCTTCAGAAAGTGGTGGTGATTTGCCTCCTTGAACCGCTGCAGTCCTTCAGGTGTAGGTATACCCACTGTGCTGTTATGGAGGGAGTTCCAGGATTTTGCCCCAGTGGCAGCAAAGGAACGGTGATATATTTCCAAGTCAAGGTGATGAGTGATTTGGAGGGGAACCTCCAGGTGGGTGGTTCCCAGGTATCTGCTACCATTGTCCTTCTAGATGATGGTGGGCGTGGGTTTGAAAGGTGCTGTCTAAGGAACCTTGATGAGTTACTGCAGTGCATTTTGTAGATGTTATACACGGCTGCCACTGTTTGTCGGTGGTGGAAGGTTTGAATGTTTGTGGAAGGAAGAGCAATCAAGCGGGCTACTTTGTCCCGGATGGTGTCAAGCGTCCTGAGTGTTGTTGGAGCTGCACTCATCCAGGCAAGTGGAGAGTAGTTCATAACACTCCTGACTTGTGCCTTGTAGATGGTGGTCAGGCTTTGGGGGAAGGGGGGATCAGGGGGTGAGTGACTTGCAATAGGACTCCTAGTCTTTGGCCTACGCTGGTAGCCACAGCATTAATATGGCTAGTCTAGTTCAGTTTGTGATCAATGATAACCCCCAGGATGTTGATTGTGGGGGATTCAGTTATGGTAATGCCATTGAATGTCTCGGCGCGATGGTTAGATCCTCTCTTGTAGGAGATGGTCAGTGCCTGCCACTTGTGTGGTGTGAACCTAACTTGCCACTTGTCAGCCCAAGCCTGGATATTGTCCAGGTCTTGCTGCATTTGGACATGGCCTGCTTCATTATCTGAGGAGTTGCGAATAGTGCTGAACATTGTGCAGTCATCTGCGAACATCCCCACTTCTGACCTTATGATGGAAGGGAGGTCATTGATGAAGCAGCTGAAGATGGTTGGGCCTGGTGGTTGATCAACTACAGACAGAATAAAGTATTTCAATTCTAAAAGTTTTTTAAAAAATTGTCGAAATGGTTAACTGAATAATCACAGAATTGTTAGTGTAGGAGGCCATTTGGCTCATCGTGTCTGCACTGGCTCTCAGAAGGAACAATTCAACTTGTGCTATTCACCTACAATCCCCCTGTAACTCTGCAGGTTGTTTCTTTTCAAATAATCATCTAATTCCCTGTTGAATGCGTTGATTGAACCTACCTCCACCACAGTCTCAGGCAGTGTCTTCCAGGCCTTACCACTGTGTGAAAAGGTTTTTGCCTCAAAGGACTTTTGCTTCTTTTGCCAATTACTATAAATCTGTGTCCTCTCCTTCACCGTCACAAGTCGGAACAGTTTCCCCTATCCTATCTGTCCAGGCCCTCTATCAAATCTCCTCTCAGCCTTCTTTTCTCCAAGGAAAAGTGTCCCAACTTCATCAATCTTATTTCATAACTGAAGTTCCACATCCCTGGAATAATTTAGTAAACCTCTTCTGCATTCTCCAACACCTTTACATCCTTCCTAAAATACAGTGCCCAAAACTACATGCTGTACTCAAGCTGAGATTTAACCAGTGTCTCCAACAAGTCCAACACAACCTCCTTGATCTTGTACTCTATGGCCCTATTAATAAAGCTTGTATGCTTTGTTAACTCCACCGTCAGCCTGCCCTACCACCTTCAATGACTTCTGCACGTATAGATTCAGGTCCCTCTGCTCCTAAACTAAAAGCGGAATTCTCCAAATTTGAGATTAAGTGGGGTGGGGGCTCAGGCCTTTCCCGCGGACCATAATAGTGGGATCCCACACCAGATTCTGTGCTCGTAACCTAATTAATTACGCACAGGCGAGTTCTCCTCTGACACTCCTGGTGGGCCGGCAACTGATTCATCCACCCGCCCTCTGAAAAATGAAATGAAATGAAAATCGCTTATTGTCACAAGTAGGCTTCAAATGAAGTTTCTGTGAAAAGCTCCTAGTCGGCACATTACGGCGCCTCTTCGGGGAATTGAACCGTGCTGCTGGCCTGCCTTGGTCTGCTTTAAAAGTCAGTGATTTAGCCCTGTGCTAAACCAGCCCCTTACTGCTGGCGAGTTTGAAGATGATAGCACCAGATTTAGATAAAAGACCAGCACACTCTAATCACTCTCTCACCAGGCCATGCAAAATGTCAGCAACCTAAATGAAAAAGGCAAGCAGCCTCAAGAAAAGGTCTGTTCCTCGTTACAACCCTCCCCCCCCCCCCCCCCCCCCACCTCCCCGAGCCCATCATCTGCGAGGCACCCATAGCGAGGCACCCATAGCCCACTTGGACATCTACCCATTTTCTCTGGAGTCTTCATTCATCCCCTTACAGTAAACAATGTGGTGTCCTTTTGACCCTCACCTTGTACTCTGCCCCCGGTCGGACTTCGGACCTTTGTTCCGGTGGCTGCATGAGCCCCACAGTACAGTGCTGCCCTAGATAGATACTGGTGTGTGGCACCAGGGGGAGGGAGACCCCTGTGCTCCCGACCTCAGGTGCAGTACTGATCAGGGATGCTGACACAGGAGAGTCCATAGGTTCAGCAGCATGGTGCTGTCCATGAAGATCAGCTGAACAAGGAGATGGAGGTCAGGAACTGGTCTGCCCTGGCAGAGTTATTAACAGTGCATCAGAAGCATTGCAGCACTATGGCAGAATGGTCCTTTTGCACTCACCTCAAAGTCTCTGGTGAACTGAGGACCGCCTTGTGCATGCCACTATTAACAATTGGGTTTGTCACTGATCTTATTTCCCACTGCCGTGATGCAAGAATGGAAGGCCAGATGGGACACTGGTGGGCAGTTAATTTAATGATCATTCACAAGATGCAAATGAATCCAATGCTATTTGCGCCAACGGGATGAGTGACCCACCATTAATCTGCCGTTAGGAGAATTACAATGTAACTTTACATCAGCGGCTTTCCAACATTTTGGTTCTTGCCAGATTCTCCATGCCTGCCGGTCACCAAATCCGCTGCGATTGGGTTGGGTGAATTCCAACCTAAAAGTTCTCCCATTGTGAGATCAAGTGCAATGGTGGGGTCCTCTGCTGGCGCTTTTCCCGCTGGCCAGAATGGTGGGATCCCACACTAGATTCTGTGCTGGTAACTTAACTAATTATGCACAGGTGAGTTTCTCTGTCTCTCCTGGTGGGCCGGCAACTGATTTATCCACTTGCCCTCTGCTGACGATATGAAGGTGCCAGGAGTACCCTCAACTTTGAAACAATCAAAAAAGTTATAGTGGAAAATATACTTTAAATTTGGGAACCAAACATATATAGTGTCCAAAATGGTGCTTTAAGAGAGGTTTTGTCTCTAGGGATTCTTGCATTAAAATTTTACTTGTAGGTGAATGACCATAGAGCAAACAGAATGTCACAGTTCCTGTTGGTTTCACTTATAAGTCAGTTGTAATACGTCCTTCATATCAACGGTTTTTGCATTTCATGACCTGTTGGGATCAATATTTGCCTCCATTATATCCCCATGGAGGAAATGGGAAACGATGGAGTGATAAATTTGGCATGCATCAATTCTGCTTGATCTCTGTCTATTTATGGCCTATTGGATTTTCCTGTCAGTTATCCAACATTCCATTGTTATATATCTGGGAATACATTCTTGGTTATGCGTCACTATTAGGATAAACAAAAGTAGTGGTATCTCATGCTCCTCATTTCTTGATATGCAGTATGCAGGACATCAAGTGAAACCCCTGCATTGGCAAACTAGTGTTTAGTTATTCTTGGAGTTGGCAGTTCAGGCACGAGTTGATGTCAAGTCCAAAATGGAAAAGTATTTCTCGGACATTTCTGCACTGATTGGAAGAAGAGGCCGATGGAAGATGCTCAGAAGGTTAGGCCTTGTAACAGATGCCAGGCGCCTTCTCACCGGTATCCACAAGACCACATTTGCAGGCAGCAGTGATGGTTTCTCACTTTGGTAGATATAGTTGTAGTGGAGGCCCCTGTTTCCAAAGGTGCCTTTAACAATTTCCTGATTGCTTTCTGAGCTAAGTGAAAACCTGACTATCTTTTGCGGAATGATTCTTCAGAAACACCCGAATTACAGAATATTGTGCTATGGGTAGTGCTTCATGATAATGACATGCTAGGGTGATCAAGTTCCAGCATTATCTGATTAGCCACATCTGTCAAGATGTAATCAACCATTTCTCCAGACACTGACACAATTATTTGGCAGTGATGGTGGGAGCTTTTTTTCTTAAGATGTGAGGTGGCACAGAAGCAGATGTTCAGCTGTGCTATATGCTATCCGGCCATCTTCAAGTCCATGCAGCGAGGCAACAATGGTCAGCTGCAGCCTGAAATTTGGCTGCATCTTTTCACAAGTATGTAATGCCGACCTATGTGGATGGTACCATTGAGAGGCAAAGAGGACAATGCTGCAGCATCACTCAGCTGTATTGGCTATCAAACAAGATGTTGATTACTGGATAGCTCCATTACATCACTACAGACACATACCCATGTCTAGGGCTTCCTTTTCTCATAATTCTCTTTGGTTTAGTCCTCTGCCTGTTCAACAGTGGTAGCCATGATGTGAAGATGCCGGTGTTGGACTGGGGTGAGCACAGTAAGAAGTCTTACAACACCAGGTTAAAGTCCCACATGTTTGTTTCGATGTCACTAGCTTTCGGAGCGCTGCTCCTTCCTCAGGTGAATGAAGAGGTATGTTCCAGAAACATATATATAGACAGATTCAAAGATGCCAGACAATGCTTGGAATACGAGCATTAGCAGGTGATTAAATCTTTACAGATCCAGAGATGGGGTAACCCCAGGTTAAGGAGGTGTGAATTGTCTCAAGCCAGGACAGTTGGTAGGATTTCGCAGGCCAGATGGTGGGGGATGAATGTAATGCAACATGAATCCCAGGTTCCGGTTGAGGCCGCACTCATGTGTGCGGAACTTGGCTATAAGTTTCTGCTTGGCGATTCTGCGTTGTCCCGCGTCCTGAAGGCCGCCTTGGAGAACTCAGCGCATCCTACCAACTGTCCTGGCTTGACACAATTCACATCTCTTTAACCTGGGGTTACCCCATCTCTGGATCTGTAAAGATTTAATCAGCTGCTAATGCTCGTATTCCAAGCATTGCCTGGCATCTTTGAATCTGTCTATATATATGTTTCTGGAACATACCTCTTCATTCACCTGAGGAAGGAGCAGCGCTCCGAAAGCTAGTGACATCGAAACAAACCTGTTGGACTTTAACCTGGTGTTGTAAGACTGCTTACTGTGTTCAACAGTGGCATAAGCTTCTGGGAGGTTGAGATACCTTTTGAGGCTCCACAGAGCTTGCAAAATTTTTGTTCAGTTAATGAGCCATATAATTTTAATCAGGTCAGAAATGGCATACTTTTGAGTGATTGGGGTTGGGTTATATTCAGGGTTCCCAGCCTAAATGTAAGGAGCAAACCCACTCCACTTTCCTGGCTCGCCCCATAATCATTCAATGGCTGTTAAGTTGTTAATTGGTTTGAGGCGGGTCTTCGGACTCTGAAAGCTGCCAGCCTATCAAATGATCAACAGATCTCTGCTTTTAGTAGCATCTTTGAGTAGTGGTCATTTCTAGGACTGCAGCTGACCCAAAGTGAAGCTTGCTGCGATGAAGCCAGATTTTAAGTGTCCAGGGTCTCACCGGGACCAAGCTGGTAGACCCCCGAGGGACCAGGTGAGAATGTTGGGCAGTGCGGGGTTGAGACAGTGGGAGGAAAACACAGGGATTGGAAAACGGGGAGGGGGGGGGGAGTCCAGCCAGTGGGCGCAGGGTCCCAGAAAAGTGAAAACCACTCAGCTTCGATCAGCCACCAGGCACTGGCATCCAACCATCATGAAATGTCAGCGGTAATGCGTGGAGGTCTTTAAGTGGTCATTAATTAGTCACTTCAGGTGGGCGGGTCTCCTGACACTTCTCCTGTCTCTGGTAAAACTGCGGCTCATGGGTGGATGGGCGGTCGGCAGGAACAGACTTCATGGCATGGCATTCAATTTCATGGTGCCCTCCGCATGCCAACTTTCCCCTGGGGCCATCAAATCAAGCCTATTGTGTGTGCTGCAACAATAATTAGACAGCAAATAAAACATGGTACCAAGTATTGATATATTGCTAGCACCCTTTCATATTTCAGCACTATGGATAGTTCCAGCATTGATTTTAAAGTCATTTATGACCATTTTCTATCTCTATGACATTGATAAAAGAGAAAATATCCTCTGGTAATAATTCAGCAAGAAAAATGTTTGGGAATTTTTTTTGCTGTTTCATAATTGGGCAATGCAATGAGATAAATCACATTGTAACTCATTTCCGTTTAACTGGCAAGCGATAACATTGTGATAAATTAAGGCACAGGTCTTCATCTCCCCAAATTAAAAAGTTATTCACTCAGTTATGTTCCTGAAGACAGTGCTGCTTTAAGAGGTTGGAAGAAGTGATTCATGAGTTTATTCATAAAAAGCAGGACAAATCCAATCCGGCCAATTGCCACACCATCAATCTACTATCAAGCATCAGCTAAGTGATGGAAGGAGTTATCGGCAAGTGCTATCAAGCACCAATTACTTAGCAATAAGCTGCTACTCAACGTTCCATTTGGTTTCCACCAGGGCCACTTATTGCAGCCTTGGTCCAAACTGAATTCCAGAGGTGAAGTGAAAGTGACTACCCTTGACATCAAGTCAGCATTTGACCAGTGTGACATTAAAAAGTCCTAGAAACAATTAAGTCACAGGAATCAGAGGAAATCTCCTCATAGTTGGATTCATACCTAGCACAAAGGAAGAAAGTTATGGAGGCCATTCATGCCAGTTCCATGTCATCTTGGTAGCAGTTCCTCAGGGCAGTATCCTCAGCTCAATCATCTTCAACTGCTTCATCACTGCCCTTCCACCCAACTTACGGTCGGAAATGGGGATGTTCACTGCTGGTGCATATTGTTCAATACAATTTGCGAATCCTCAGATGCTGAAGCAGTCCATGCTACATGCAGAAAGATCTGGACAATATTCAGGCTTAGGCTGATAGATGTCAAGTAAATCTGTGTCACGCAAGTGCCAGGCAAGGATAATCTCCAAGAAGAAAGAATTAAAGCATCTAGACTGCATTACCATCACTGTGTCCCCCACCATCAACATCCTGGGCATTACCATTGGCCAGAATCTTACCTGGGCCAGCCATATAAGTACTGTGGCTACAAGAGCAGGCCAAAGGCTGAGAATATTGCAGCAAAGAACTCACCTGTGAGTTCAACTACATCTTCCAAACTTGTGACCTATATCACCAAGAAGAACAAGGGCAGCCGACCCATGGGAACACCACCACCTGCAAGTTCCCTTCTGATTAAGGTGATTAAGAAGGCTAATCGAGTTTTGTCTTTCATTGCTAGAGGGATGGAGTTCAAGACTAGGGAGGTTATGCTGCAATTGAATAGGGTGTTGGTGAGGCCGCATCTGGAGTATTGTGTTCAGTTTTGGTTTCCTTACCTGAGAAAGGACATATTGGCACTGGAGGGAGTGCAGAGGAGATTCACTAGGTTGATCCCAGAGTTGAGAGGATTAGATTATGACGAGAGGTTGAGTAGACTGGGACTGTACTCATTGGAGTTTAGAAGGATGCGGGGGATCTTATTGAGACATATAAAATTGTGAAGGGAATAGATAGGATAGATGCGGGCAGGTTGTTTCCACTGGTCGGGGAAAACATAACTAGGGGGCATAGCCTCAAAATAAGGGGAGGTAGAGTTAGGACAGAGTGTAGGAGGAACCTCTTCACCCAAAGGGTTGTGAATCTCTGGAATTCCTTGCCCAGTGAAGCAGTTGAGGCTCCTTCTTTAAACGTTTTTAAGAAAAAGGTAGATGCCTTTCTAAAGAATAAAGGGATTCGGGGATCTGGTGTACGGGCCGGAGAGTGGAGCTGAGTCCACAAAGATCAGCCATGATCTCATTAAATGGCGGAGCAGGCTCGAGGGGCCAGATGGCCTTCTCCTGTTCCTAGTTCTTATGTTCTTCTGATTCACACACCATCCTGACTTGGAACTAAATTGCTGTTCCTTCACTGTCACTGGGTCAAAATCCAGGAACTCCCAACTTAACAGGACAGTGGGTCCATCCACATGACAAGGACAGCAGCGGCTCAAGAAGGCAGCTCAGCAACACAAGAACAATTAGGGATGGGCAATTAATTTTTACCTTGTCAGCGATACTTACATTCCATGAATAAATATATAAAATAGAAACAAAAAGATCAGATGAAATACCTAGATGCCCTTCAAGGTAGTAACAGTGGGTAGCAGTAGAGCAAAAATGATAATTGTTAATTAGAGAGAAACAAAAAGAATTACAGATAGGCAAAAGGAATGAAAAGGAAAACTCAAAGGGAACTAAAATTCTTATTGACAGCTCATGCAAAATTTGCATTTCAAAGCAACCAGTTGTGCTGTGAGAAAGAGGTTACAGCAGGGAATTTGCTGACTGCTGGTTAAAAGAAATCTGCTACTGTCACTGCATGCCAGGAATTTACAAAATAAGAAAATGGGTGGTGAAAAATAACCCAAAGGAAAATAATTGCTATTACAATAGAATAACAACAAAAATGAAATGGCTGTAAATTAAAATGAGGGGTAAAAAGGTCAAGGAATTATTTGAGAAGTTAGAAACACATAAGGTCAACACAGTAGCACAGTGGTTAGCAGTTTTGCTTCACAGCTCCAGGGTCCCAGGTTCGATTCCCGGCTTGGGTCACTATCTGTGCGGAGTCTGCACGTTCTTACTGTGTTGGCGTGGGTTTCCTCCGGGTGCTCCGGTTTCCTTACACAAGTCCCAAAAGACGTGCTGTTAGATAATTTAGACATTCTGAATTCTCGCTGTGTACCCGAACAGGCGCCGAAGGTGGCGACTAGGGGCTTTTCACAGTAACATGATTACAGTGTTAATGTAAGCCTACTTGTGACAACAAAGATTATTTAAGAAATAAAATAATGGAGGCAACAAGAGTCTTGCCTCCTCCCTCAGACACTTAACTGGAGAGTGGCAGGCCTTCCCCAGGATCAAGGACCCTCAGGGTGGAAGTCTTGCCCAACTATTGAACGGCAGCACAGCCTGTGACTGCTGCCAGTAAGACACCCCCTTCAAGGCCTAGCTTTGTCACAGGATCCTAGGCCACAGATGATTGATGGCTTAATTGGGATGGAGGTGGGAAGATGATGGCACCCCCACCAGCCAGCAATTAGGACGGCATATGGTAGGTTGGCCTTCATCGCAATGGGAGTTGAGTACAGGAATAAAGAAGTCTTGCTGCAATTGTATAGACCTTGGTGAGACCTCACCTGGAGTATTGTTCACAGTTTGGGTCCCCTTATCTGAGGAGGGATGTACTTGCCACAGAAGGTGTGCAACAGCTGTTCACCAGATTAATCTCAGGGATGGTAGGATTGTCACATGAAGAGAGATTGAGGAAACTGTTTCTGTATTCCCTCAAGTTTCAAAGAATGAGGGGTGACCTGATTGAAACTTACAACATTCTTAGAATATGACAGAGTAAATGTATATAAGGGGCGGGATTCTCCCATGCCACGCCGTATGGGAGAATCGCTGTTCGCCATTTTCGCGATCGGGGCCCACCCATTGGCGGGCCGGCTTCTCCAGGCCCGGCCCTATTTTATTACGCGGCCGGCCCCTGAACCGCCACGCCATGTTGCATGGGGGCCGGCACGTTGAGGAAGTCCCCTGCGCATTCCCGGGTTTGCGTGGCCCAACTGCGCATGTGCGGGTTAGCGTGGCGCCACTGCACATGCGCGGGTTGGCACGGCGCCCAGTTGGTGCCGGGAAAGGAGGCTGGAACAGCATGAACCGCTCCAGCGCCATGCTGGCCCCCATATCGATAGTGCGTGCGCCCGTTTTGCGCCGTCATGTAACGCTACGGCGATCACGACGACGCAAACACTCTGCTTTCATTTCGGAGAATCCCGCCCCAGATGTTCCATCTGGCTGGTGAGTCTAAAACGAGGGGACACAGGGCGCAATTCTCCAACCCCCCACTGGGTCGGAGAATCGCCGGGGGCTGGCATGAACCCCACCCCCGCTGTGTCCCGAATTCTCCGCCACCAGAGATTCGGCAGGGCGGGAATCGCGCCAGTCGGCAGACCCACCCCCGGCAATTCTCCGGCCCGCGATGGGCCGAAGTCCCGCCGCTGTCAACCCTCTCTCGCCGGCGTGGATTAAACCACCTTTTGAACGGCGGGACAAGGCGGCGTGGACAGGCTCCGGGGTCCTGGGGGGGGGGGGTGCGCGGGGCGATCTGGCCCCGGCGGGTGCCCCCACGGTGGCCTGGCCCGCGATTGGGGCCCACCGATCCGCGGGCGGACCTGTGCCGTGGAGGCACTCTTTTTCTTCCGCCTTCGCCATGGTCTTCACTATGGCAGAGGTGGAAGAGACCCCCTACCCTACGCATGCGCGGGGATGACGTCGGCAGCCGCTGACGTGCCCGCGCATGCGTCGCCCGGCGAAGAACTTTCGGCGCTGGCTGGCATGGCGCCAAAGGCCTTTCCCGCCAGCCGGCGGAGCGGAAACCACTCTGGCGCGGGCCCAGCCCCTCAAGGTGAGGGCTTGGCCCCTAAAGGTGCGGAGTCATCCGCACCTTTGTGGCGGCCCGACGCCGGAGTGGTTCCCACCACTCCATTACTCTGGAACCCCCCCGCCCCGCCGGGTAGGGGAGAATCCCGCCCACAGTCTCAAAATAAGGGGGAGGCCATTTAAGATTGAGTTGAGGATTAATTTCTTCACTCAGAGGGTTGTGAATCTTTGACATTCTCTACCCCAGAGGGATCTGGAATCTCAATCATTGAGCATGTTCAGGACAGAAATAAATAGACTTCTGGAAACTAATGATATCAAGGGATATCATTGTGTGGCTTTACAGTGCCAGGGTCCCAGGTTTGATTCCCCACTGGGTCATTGTCTGTGCGGAGGCTACACATTCTCCCCGTGTCTGCGTGGGTTTTCTCCGGGTGCTCCGGTTTCCTCCCACAGTCCAAAGACGTGCAGGTTAGGTGGATTGGCCATGATAAATTGCCCTTAGTGTCCAAACAGGTTAGGAGGGGTTATTGGGTTACAGGGATAGGGTGAAAGTAAGGGCTTAAGTGGGTCGGTGCAGACTCGATAGGCCGAATGGCCTCCTTCTGCACTGTATGTTCTATGTTCTATATGGAGATAGTGCAGGAAATTGGCATTGAGGTAGATGATCAGCCAATGAATGACAAAGCAGGCTCGAAGGGCTGAATGGCCTATTCCTGATCCTATGTACCTAATTTGTGCAAACTACTCGTTTCTATCATTCTAAATAATGAGAATGGGGAAATGGTTCAATTGGGAATGGATGAGGATTCTGAAAATGAGACCTGAAATATAGATGCCGATTTTTGTATCTTTTGGCATTGACCAAATCTTAATTTATATGGAGGTAATAGTTCTTTATTAGTAACCTTCATTGGCCATCACGAGGAAGGAACTATTCAGTAAAACCTAATTGCTTCCCCACAGAAGTGATTGTGACTCATTATTATTTCCCTTTTACTACATATAAAGAATATTATGGTAAGGCCATAAATGGAAGGAAAGCATTTAGATACTACTTATGTTATCTTCCATATTATTGTTTAGACATTAATATACACTATTTATCCCTCTGTTTTGATTTTTTATGGCAGTGTTGGAGGGGGTTCTTCTACAAGCTATTTTATATGGTGTCAAGGCAGGAGAAACCAAATGTGCCAGTGATAGAAGTATGGAGCTGACGTTTTGAGTATGGATGACTCTTTGTTAAAGCTGGGGAGAACTGGAAATAGGATCAGCTTTATAACTGTTGTGGGGGGAAGGGGGGGCTGGATAGGGGGCCAGTGATAGGTGGAGATTGACAAAATGTTGTGGACGGAAAGACAAAGGGAATGTAAATGGTGGTGATTAAACATAGAAAATAGAAATAGGAGGAGGGCATTTGGCCTTTCGAGCTTGCTCCGTCATTCGTTATAACTTTTTTTTATTACAATCTTTATTGTCACAAGTAGGCTTACATTAACACTGCAATGAAGTTACTTTGAAAAGCCCCGAGTTGCCACATTCCAGCACCTGTTCAGGTACACGGAGGGAGAATTCACAATGACCAAATTGCCTAATAGCACGTCTTTCGGGACTTGTGGGAGGAAACCGGAGCACCGGGAGGAAACCCACGCAGACACAGGGAGAATGTGTAGATTCCATACAGACAGCGACCCAAGCCGGGAATCGAACCTGGGACCCTGGAGCTGTGAAGCAACAGTGCTACCCACTGTGATACCATGCTGCCCTTATGAGCATGGCTGATCAGCAAGTTCAATACCCTGATCCCGCCTTCTCCCTATATCCCTTGATCCCTTTAGCCCCAAGAGCTAAATCTAATTCCTTCTTGAAATTACACGACGTTTTGGCCTCAATTACGTTCTGTGGTAGGAAACTTCACAGATTCACCACTCTCCGGGTGAAGAAATCTCTCCTCACCTCAGTCCTAAAAGGTTTACCTCTTATCCTCAAACTATGACGCCCAGTTCTGGCTCCCCACCATCGAGAAGATTCTTTCTGAATCTACCATGTCTAATCCTTGTAATTTTGTAAGTTTCTATGAGATCCCCTCTCACTCTTCTAAACTCCAATGGCTATAATCCTAACCGATTTAGTCTCACCTCATACGACAGTCTCGCCATCCCAAGAATCAGCCTGGTAAACCTTTGCTGCATTCCCTAAACAGCAGGAACATCCTTCCTCAGATAAGGACAGCAAAATTGCACAAGATACTCCAGGTGTGGCCTCACCAATGCCCTATACAATTGCAGAAAAATATCCCTATTCCTATATTCAAATCCTCTCGGTATGAAGGCCAACATACCATTTGCCTTCTTTACTGCTTGCTGTACCTGCATGCTTACTTTCATCAGATGATGGACAAGGACACCAAGGTCCCACTGGGTATCCACCTCTCTCAATTTACACCCATTCAAATAATAATCTATTTTTGCTACCAAAGTGGATAACCTCACATTTATCCACATAATGCTGCATCTGTCATGCACGTGCTCACTCACTCAGCCTGTCCAAATCCCACTGAAGCATCTTTGCATCCTCTTCACAGCTCACCCTCCCACCCAACTTTGTATCATCTGCAAATTTGGAGATAATACATTTAGTTCCCTCGTCCAAATCATTAATATATAATGCGAACAGTTGGAATCCTAGCACAAATTCCTGTGGTACCCCACTAGTGACTGCCTGCCGATCCGAAAAAGACCCATTTATTCCAATGTTTTGCTTCCTGTCTGCTGATCAGCTTTTTATCCATCTCAAGGCACTAGCCGTAATCCCATGCACTTTAACTTTATATATTAATGTGCTATGTGAGACCTTGACGAAAGCTTTCTGAAAGTCTAACTAAACCACATCCACCAGTTCTCCCTGGTTAAGGCTAAAAAGGGTGCTGATCGTGGCACATAAAGAGATTAGAATGTGTGAATGGCAGAACAAAGGTGGGCAGTGTGTCTAAAAGAGCACAACATCTTTGTCAATCTCCACCTATCGCTGGCTCCCTTTCTAGCCCCACTGCTCCACGACTCTTCCCCCCTCCACAACAGTATAAATTTGACCCTCTTTCCAGTTTTCTCCAGTCATCCAAACTCGAAACGTTAGCTCCCTTCTGTCTCCACAGATGCTGTCAGACCTGCTGATATTTTCTGTTTTTGTTTCAGATTCCAGCATCCACAGTAATTTGATTTTATCTTATCATTATAGAAACATGAAAACTGCTCATGGAGATTGACTAAAGTTTAGATTGGGCTGAGATTTCTGCACTACAAAGGAATGTACACTGGATTATGCTACCGCCAATGTCAGATTGATTAGAGAAGGAACTTAGCAGTTTAGGAAAGCAATTCAAATAACAAAATCCTTTGATGAGACGAGGGAAAATATACTTTCCAGATTCTTGCTTTATCAAATATTCATCAATGTACCAGACACTTAATGACCAGTGAAAAATAAAAGGTGTAATACTCTGTGCATGGTATCTAGTGACCTTTCTGGCATTGTATTGGGAAAAGATCACTTGTCAGCAAGAGTCTATTCATTGTGCTACAGTTTGAATGAGAATGAAAGTCTGGAGAATCCATAAGTTAACTGCAAGAAATGATTTGGGAGGTGTTGGGAACAAAGAAATAGGCTGTTTACTGCATCTGTATGTAAGTCATTTAATTCAAGCTAATAGTCACATCTTATTCCAAATGACTTCATTGTGCAATACGATGAGAATAATGTGTGTCGGAGTTGTAACTGCAGTAAAGGAAATGGGACTCCTACATACGTTTGTGGGAATATTGACAGGTTAAAGCTTCATTGAACTTCCCCATTATTAAATCTGGTCCAGTCACAACAACAATTGAGTATTCTAGAATATTTGTCAAAAAAGTATGAATTGATAAAGTGAAGGATGAAGCTCTCGAGGACTGAGAAACATGGAAAAGGTTTCTATTGAATTAACTTTGAAAATGAATTTGAAAGTTATTGATGTTTGGAAGAATGGGAATAGAATGAGATCATGCTTATTGTGCTCATAACACTAATAAATTATTTTCAATTTCATTAAATGGTTTTCGTATTGGTATGGACAGAAGAAAACTCCTTTGTTCTCTTGCTGTCTGTCCAATAACGCACCCCGCCACAGGTTTACCGACGGTGAGGGGTGCATTCAATGGGAAACCCCATTGACCATGCAGGAACCAGAATATCCTGCTGCCGGCCAATGGTAGGCCACTCGTTTTGCGGCGGGTTGCGTGGTAAATCCCATCCCCCGCCTGATTGGCAGGCAGCGGCCAGTAGCTTTCAGAAAAACTGGCATGGAGGGCAACTTGTTGCCCTACTGTTAGATTTTGCAGGTTGGAGAGAATCAGCAGATTGCTGTCCCAGTTGAGATGGGAAGGAAAATATAAATATATATCTATGTCAAGTAGGCTACTCAGTAAAATTATCATTTTTATTTTTTTTAATGGACAAGGCTTTACTCTGACGAACCATGACTCATAACAGAGAAACTTCTAACCTTCAGACAAACCAGCAGAGTCTCGTTATCTCTAAAAAAAAAGGCATCTTCTATGAGCTGCACAAAACGTCTTTACATTTCTAAAGAATAATAAAGGCAATGCAGCTGTTTGTGAATCCTAATATCCAATAGGGTGTTAATGGCCTGACTGCTACCTGCTCCAAAACACAATGGGCTGGCTTCTGCACTGGCGGGATTCTCCATTGTGCTGGCAGCACACCCCGTAAACACAGCAAACCATGTGTTTACCGGTGGCATGGGTGGCCAATAATGGGAATCCCCATTGGCAGGTGGCAGGATTGGAGAATCGCACTGCTGGCGAAGGTGGGCTGCCCTGGAAATTGCAGCTGGTGGACCGGAGAATCCAGCCCAATGGGTTTCAACCAGGGACCTCGTTAGTCAACCAAAAACCACACAGTCACATGACCGAGACTTCAGCTGTCTGAATTTCTTTAATCAATAAGTTATTGGACCTTATCTTAAATCGCTGTATGATCTCTGAAGAGACCAGGATTCCAGGTGGCAGCCTGTGTTTGTCTCCCATCTTACCATCTAACAAATAGCAGCAGAAGGAGCTCTGTCCAGGAACAGGTGCTTGGCCCTCAACTACACTGTGTACTACTGGATCATTGGAACTGATGCCCTCAAGATTAATTCAAGTAGATGTGTCTTTTTATCCTGTGTTGTGTGTGTGTGTGAAATAAACCAACATTTTTATTTTATCTTATCTTGAGTTTGCTGTGTGCTTTATTCATAGAGGTTTGGAACACTCTAAATTTAAGGTTTGTGGAAGATACGCCATGACCTATAAAGGGGCAATCAAAAACACCTTCCTGTTTACAGATGGAAAGTGAGAGGAGAAATCAGGACTGTTTAAATTAACCCCCTTCTCTTTGTAATATTGCCCTGCTTCTGAGGCTCCACTGTTGTTAGATCTTTCAAAACGGTTACTCAAGTCATGTGACCTCCTTCCTCCGCAATGATTTCATAAAAGGATGTGTATCTGCTGTCTGTATCTGGCTTTTGTTTATCGTGGCTTATAATGTCTCAGCCATTAGCCTCTGAAAGCATAATTATCTATTGTGATTGCTCCGATCCAGGAAGCTATTCTCTTCGTAGACCCTTGGATTCCACTAGAGGGTAAGCGTGAAAAGCATGGTAGCACAGTGGTTAGCACTGTTGCTTCACAGCTCTAGGGTCCCAGGTTCGATTCCCGGCTTCGGTCACTGTGTGGAGTCTGCACGTTGTCCCCGTGTCTGCGTGGGTTTTCTCCGGGTGCTCCGGCTTCCTCCCACAGTCCAAAGCTGTGCAGGCTAGGATTGGCCATGCTAAATTGCCCCTTAATTGGAAAAACTGGAATGTGTACTCTCTATTTTTTTTTAGAAGTACATACAGGGAATATGTCTGCTAAACCTGTAATTAGGGTGTCGTAAAAGATGAGGTAATCATTCATTCCAACAACTTGGTTATAGATAAAGAACTAATGGAATAGAGTTTAATTGCTGGAGGTTCCCTGAAATATAGATAATTTATGCAGGATTGTATATAGTCCTAGCTAAGCAAGTCATGGAACTTAGTGGATACAGATGATGTAATTAATGGGGGCTGTTTTAGCTCAGTTGGCTGGACAGCTGGTTCATGATGCAGATTGAGGCCAACAGCTTGTGTTCAATTCCTGTACCAGCTGAGGTTATTAATGAAGACTCACCTTCTCAACTCTGCCCCACGCTTGAGGTGTGGTGATCCTCAGGTTAAATCACCACCAGTCAGCTCTCCCCCTCAGAAGGGAAAGCAGCATCTGGGACTATGGCAACTTTACTTTAATTAATGGGGGGCAGCCAGGTCTGTCTGTTATGAGATTTTAATTTGAACAGCAGTTTTGCCAAATGCTGTCAGATTGAGCAGAAGTGTACTGGATCTGCTCTTGAAAGGAACACTCTCCAAAGGCCTGCACAGATAAGCAAATAACACATTTTGTTAAATCTATTGATAAGGGGCTTCTGAACTGTAATAGGTTGCTTAATTAGAATTAGTGGCAGATATAGATAATAGGTTAAAGTTTTTCCTATAATTTTAAGAACTGCTTAACTGATCAGTGTAAATCTAGATCTTTGATGTTAATGTGGTTAATTCTGTGTTTAAATTAACATTTATTTTAATATAAAAGATACCAATTGGTCAGATTCATCACTCGTGGGGTGAAGTATCCTTTGCTCACAAATAGAAACATTGTTCAGCGTTCTCGTCCGGCATCCTAACAAAAGTTGGGCTCTGGTCCAGTATGCTAACACATGATAGTCCTAAGTATGATATTCCATGAGCAAAATGTCAGGCATTTCTCCAGTGCAATCCATATAATGCATTAGTGGTCATCTTACGATTCCAGACATCAGGGTTGGAATTCTCCAGTTGTGGAATTCTCTGTTCCCGCCGGCAGCACACCATCACCCCCGGGTTTCCTGGTGGGATGGGTTAGCTTCAATTGGAAATCCCATTGACAAGCGACGAGAGTAGAGAATCTCATGCCAGCAAATGGCATTCCGCTGATAAACACACGCTAGGGGACCGGAGTTCCGCCCCAGGTGACTTATGGTAGCCATTTTTTGGTTAATAAAAGTTAATTTTTTAATAAGCAGGAAAGAATAAAGTTTGATGTAAATAGTTTATGATTTCTTTCATGTCTTAGGAAAGAGTCAGTATGCACAATCACTGATACCAAATTATATACTCCAGGATGACAGCAATATTGTGTGAAATTGTGGCAAAGAGTTTTCACTCTCGTGAAGGAAATAACATTTCCTACATTGCAGCACTTGCTATGTTTAAAACACTTTCAAGAGCATAACAGACTTAGTTTTATTTTGTCTCTAATTTTTATTTGAACTTTTTTCAGTTCTAAAAATGATTTATTATAGCCTTTGCACTTCTGAAATAAAAATAAGAATTGTGCTTCCAAGTGTTTATTACCTTCCATATCTCACCAATCTTTGGAAGAAGCTTTCAATAGCTGACACAATCATCTGCCTGTCACACTTTTGAACAAACACTGAGTCACAACCACTGGTGAAATGTCAGAAAGTTTTACAATGTATATGATTTATTGGGGAAAGAGTGAAAAACTAAGTGAAAGTTGGTTTAAAATGAATTACATATTGTATTTGTTTATGTCATTATTAATTTGATCAATATTTGCAGGAGTACTACCTAAAAGTGTTGTAAGATATTAGATCATAAGACATTAGATTCAACATTAGACTGATATATTCTGTATTGATTATAGTATTGACCTACTTACTGATTGTACATAAATCATAAAAACTGATTCATATCTATATTTACTCAAAGTGACATTGCATTAGAATTTGAGTAACAAGCATAAATCTGTTTTTCCTGTAATTTGAATATTTTCATTGTAGAAGTAGATTCATGACTTGCTGATATTGTTTTAAAGTGATGATGGACAGATGTTTCAGGAACATTATGAATGAAGTAGTATCTAGAGTTGATGATTTGTGAAATATAGAGCGTATGAGGAATTAAATTGTTTATTTGTAATCTTTCATATCATCCATGTTTTTTAATAATTCCCTGAATGGGAATTTTCAGAAGGCATAAGTGTACAATATTTCATCAATCTTCATTTCCTACTGCAGAGCTTCAGCCATCAATAACACTTATCAGTAATTTGGGTGTGTAGTCAGCGGACCCTAAATAATTTTCTTTATATTCACTTTCATTACCAACATGTGCTCCTGATGGGAAAGGCTGTGCACTCAGATTGCAATTTTGTGGAGTGCACTTGGTATTCCCAATGCAAAACCTTGCCTATTGAAAATTGGCACATTGGAAGTTTGAACACGAGCTACTCAGAAATTGCCTTTGTTCACTGCTGGAAGTCAAGTCAGTAACTCATTACTTAACAACAACAACGGCAATCTGCATTTATGTAGCGCTTTAATGCAATATAAAGGTCCAAACCTGCTTTGCAGGAGCAATAGCAAACAACATTTATCACCAAGCCTCGTAAGGCGATATGAGGGCATATAGCCAAAGAGGTCGAAGAGGCCAGTTTGAAGGTGTGTTTTAAAGGGGGGAAGAAAGGTTGGGAAGGGAAGGTGTTTAGGAGGAATATCAAACCTTATGACCAGTGTAGAAGTGATTAATTTGGAGATGCTCAAGAATCTGGAATTAGATGAGCATATTTTGGAGAATTGTAGGGCTCAAGGAAGTTAAAGGGGGCAAGGTTATAGATGGCTTTTAAAACAAAGTCAAAAATTGAAAAAATCGAGGAGCTGCTTAACTGTGATCCAGCTTAGGTCTGGGAGGATGGTGGATGAACAGGACTTGGTGCAAGTTAGGGCCTGGACAACAGAGTTTTGGATGGCCTCAAGGTTATAGAGGGTAAAATGTGGGAGACTACTCAGAGGTGCATTGAAACTACAACAGCGTCAAGGGAATCCCCTCCAATCTAGGAGGAAATGTCTTGCTCAGGCTTGTGCTCCAGTTGACATCAGATCATCAGGAAGCTACTTTGAGCATCTAAAACAAAAGCGTTGGAACATAGAATGTGAGATCAATGCTACAACTTAGAAAACAGATAAGCATCAAGCATGAAATGAGGCGTTTGAAAGTTAACATTCTTGGTTTGAGGGAAAAGTGCTGGAACGATGCAGGTAATTCTACATCAGACAGCATCACACTCATCTTCTCAGGAGGTCAAAAGCACGAAAGAAGTGTAGGAATCCCTCTCGATGGAGAAGTTTTAAATGTGCACTGGGCTTTCTTGGAGTGATCCTAGTTAAAATCAGAGTGCAATTGTTTAATCGTGCCATTATTCAAGTCTACACCAACATCTATCAGTGTAGAAGAGGATATTGAACATTTCTATGAAGCTGTGATTAAAGGAAAACATCAATGTAAAACAAATGAGGTGAATTTTGTGAAGGTGACCTAAATGCAAAATATAGACTTGAATAATGGCACGATTAAACAATTGCACTCTGATTTTAACTAGGATCACTCCAAGAAAGCCCAGTGCACATTTAAAACTTCTCCATCGAGAGGGATTCCTACACTTCTTTCGTGCTTTTGACCTCCTGAGAAGATGAGTGTGATGCTGTCTGATGTAGAATTACCTGCATCGTTCCAGCACTTTTCCCTCAAACCAAGAATGTTAACTTTCAAACGCCTCATTTCATGCTTGATGCTTATCTGTTTTCTAAGTTGTAGCATTGATCTAGTATGGCAGGGGGGTGGGCACGGGAGCAATAGGTCAGAAGGTGAGAGCATTGAGGGAGAACTAGGGAATAGGGACAGTGTGGCTCTGAGGCAGAGCAGACGGGGAGAAGTTGCTGAACACAGCGGGTCTGGTGGCCTGAAGTGCATATGTTTTAATGCAAGGAGCATTACGGGTAAGGCAGATTAACTTAGAGCTTGGATTACTACTTGGAACTATGATGTTGTTGCCATTACAGAGACCTGGTTGAGGGAAGGGCAGGATTGGCAGCTAAACGTTCCAGGATTTAGATGTTTCAGGCGGGATAGAGGGGGATGTAAAAGGGGAGGCGGAGTTGCGCTACTTGTTCGGGAGAGTATCACAGCTATACAGCGAGAGGACACCTCAGAGGGCAGTGAGGCTATATGGGTAGAGATCAGGAATAAGAAGGGTGCAGTCACAATGTTGGGGGTATACTACAGGCCTCCCAACAGCCAGCGGGAGATAGAGGAGCAGATAGGTAGACAGATTTTGGAAAAGAGTAAAAACAACAGGGTTGTGGTGATGGGAGACTTCAACTTCCCCAATATTGACTGGGACTCACTTAGTGCCAGGGGCTTAGACGGGGCAGAGTTTGTAAGGAGCATCCAGGAGGGCTTCTTAAAACAATATGTAAACAGTCCAACTAGGGAAGGGGCGGTACTGGACCTGGTATTGGGGAATGAGCCCGGCCAGGTGGTAGATGTGTCAGTAGGGGAGCATTTCGGTAACAGTGACCACAATTCAGTAAGTTTTAAAGTACTGGTGGACAAGGATAAGAGTGGTCCGAGGATGAATGTGCTAAATTGGGGGAAGGCTAATTATAACAATATTAGGCGGGAACTGAAGAACATAGATTGGGGGCGGATGTTTGAGGGCAAATCAACATCTGACATGTGGGAGGCTTTCAAGTGTCAGTTGAAAGGAATACAGGACAGGCATGTTCCTGTGAGGAAGAAAGATAAATACGGCAATTTTCGGGAACCTTGGATGACGAGTGATATTGTAGGCCTCGTCAAAAAGAAAAAGGAGGCATTTGTCAGGGCTAAAAGGCTGGGAACAGACGAAGCCTGTGTGGCATATAAGGAAAGTAGGAAGGAACTTAAGCAAGGAGTCAGGAGGGCTAGAAGGGGTCATGAAAAGTCATTGGCAAATAGGGTTAAGGAAAATCCCAAGGCTTTTTACACGTACATAAAAAGCAAGAGGGTAGCCAGGGAAAGGGTTGGCCCACTGAAGGATAGGCAAGGGAATCTATGTGTGGAGCCAGAGGAAATGGGCGAGGTACTAAATGAATACTTTGCATCAGTATTCACCAAAGAGAAGGAATTGGTAGATGTTGAGTCTGGAGAAGGGGGTGTAGATAGCCTGGGTCACATTGTGATCCAAAAAGACGAGGTGTTGGGTGTCTTAAAAAATATTAAGGTAGATAAGTCCCCAGGGCCGGATGGGATCTACCCCAGAATACTGAAGGAGGCTGGAGAGGAAATTGCTGAGGCCTTGACAGAAATCTTTGGATCCTCGCTGTCTTCAGGGGATGTCCCGGAGGACTGGAGAATAGCCAATGTTGTTCCTCTGTTTAAGAAGGGTGGCAGGGATAATCCCGGGAACTACAGGCCGGTGAGCCTTACTTCAGTGGTAGGGAAATTACTGGAGAGAATTCTTCGAGACAGGATCTACTCCCATTTGGAAGCAAATGGACGTATTAGTGAGAGGCAGCACGGTTTTGTGAAGGGGAGGTCGTGTCTCACTAACTTGATAGAGTTTTTCGAGGAGGTCACTAAGATGATTGATGCAGGTAGGGCAGTAGATGTTGTCTATATGGACTTCAGTAAGGCCTTTGACAAGGTCCCTCATGGTAGACTAGTACAAAAGGTGAAGTCACACGGGATCAGGGGTGAACTGGCAAGGTGGATACAGAACTGGCTAGGCCATAGAAGGCAGAGGGTAGCAATGGAGGCATGCTTTTCTAATTGGAGGGCTGTGACCAGTGGTGTTCCACAGGGATCAGTGCTGGGACCTTTGCTCTTTGTAGTATATATAAATGATTTGGAGGAAAATGTAACTGGTCTGATTAGTAAGTTTGCAGACGACACAAAGGTTGGTGGAATTGCGGATAGCGATGAGGACTGTCTGAGGATACAGCAGGATTTAGATTGTCTGGAGACATGGGCGGAGAGATGGCAGATGGAGTTTAACCTGGACAAATGTGAGGTAATGCATTTTGGAAGGGCTAATGCAGGTAGGGAATATACAGTGAATGGTAGAACCCTCAAGAGTATTGAAAGTCAAAGAGATCTAGGAGTACAGGTCCACAGATCACTGAAAGGGGCTACACAGGTGGAGAAGGTAGTCAAGAAGGCATACGGCATGCTTGCCTTCATTGGCCGGGGCATTGAGTATAAGAATTGGCAAGTCATGTTGCAGCTGTATAGAACCTTAGTTAGGCCACACTTGGAGTATAGTGTTCAATTCTGGTCGCCACACTACCAGAAGGATGTGGAGGCTTTAGAGAGGGTGCAGAAGAGATTTACCAGAATGTTGCCTGGTATGGAGGGCATAAGCTATGAGGAGCGATTGAATAAACTCGGTTAGTTCTCACTGGAACGAAGGAGGTTGAGGGGCGACCTGATAGAGGTATACAAAATTATGAGGGGCATAGACAGAGTGGATAGTCAGAGGCTTTTCCCCAGGGTAGAGGGGTCAATTACTAGGGGGCATAGGTTTAAGGTGAGAGGGGCAAAGTTTAGAGTAGATGTACGAGGCAAGTTCTTTACGCAGAGGGTAGTGGGTGCCTGGAACTCACTACCGGAGGAGGTAGTGGAAGCAGGGACGATAGGGACATTTAAGGGGCATCTTGACAAATATATGAATAGGATGGGAATAGAAGGATACGGACCCAGGAAGTGTAGAAGATTGTAGTTTAGTCGGGCAGTATGGTCGGCATGGGCTTGGAGGGCCGAAGGGCCTGTTCCTGTGCTGTACATTTCTTTGTTCTTTGTTCTTTGTTATAAGTTCCATCAGGAAAGGCATCATAGTTGGACCTCATGGCCTGAGTGATCCCAATGAAAGAGATGAAATATGGATCGATTGGTGTACAGCAAATGATCAGGTTATTCTAAACACCTCATACCAGGAACATCCAAGAAGAAAAAAGCCCTGGTGACATGACCAGAAATCAAATTGACTACATGACAATAAACAGCAGATTCCGAATAGCAAAGACATACCCAGATGCTGACTGGGGATGCGGCCTTGTACCTGTCGTTTGGACCAAGGTAAAGCTGAGGAAGTTGAAAAAATAGCAACATTAAAGAGACTGGATTATGAACTACACCCTATAGAAAGCTCATTTTAAAAAAATTACAAGTGGAAGTTCATTGAACAGCGTGAAAACCAAGGAAACCATCCAGTATGGGACATGTTCAAAGAATCAGTGTTAGAATAATCGAAAAGCACCATGCTAAATAAAGAAAAGAGAAAGAAACATAAATTGATACTGGATGAAACATTGGACCTGATGGAGCACACAAAATCTTTCCAAAGAGTCCCACAAACTGGATGAATATACCACTAACAAAGATGATCCGTAACTCCAGGATCTATGCACATTTGGAAGTGAATGGTCTTATTAGCGAAAGGCAGCATGGTTTTGTACGAGGGAGGTCATGTCTCACTAATTTAATTGAGTTTTTTGAGGAGGTGACAAAAATGATTGACGGGTGAAGGGCTGTGGATGTTGTCTACATGGGCTTTAATAAAGCATTTGATAAGGCCCCTCATGGGAGGCTGGTGCAAAGATTAAATCACATGGGGTCAGGGGTTAACTAGCTAGATGGATCAGAACTGGCTTTACCATAGAAGCCAGAGGGTAGCAGTGGAAGGGTGTTTTTCCGCATGGAGTTCTGTAACTAGTGGTGTTCCGCAGGGATCAGTCTTGGAACCTATCCTGTTTGTAATATATATAAATGACTTGGAAGAAAACGTAGCAGGTCTGATTAGCAAGTTTGCGGATGATACTAAGATTGTAGGAGTTGCGGATAGTAATGAAGATTGTCAGAGAATACAGCAGGATCTGGTTAGGCTGCAAAATTGGGCAATGAAATCGCAGATGGAATTTAGCCCGGACAAATGCGAGGTGATGCATTTTGGTAGATCCAATTCAGGTGGGAGCTATAAATTAAATGACAGAACCATCAGGAGCATAGACACACAGAGAGCAGCCGTGCAGGTCCACAGACCCTTAAAAGTGGCAGCACAGGTGGAAATGATGGTAAAGAAAGCATATGGTATGCTTGCCTTCATAGGATGGGGTATCGAGTATAAAAGCTCGCAAATTATGTTGCAGATATATAGAACGTTGGTTAGGCCACATTTGGAATACTGGGCGAAATTCTCCCCAAACGGCGCAATGACCGCCGGCTGGCGCCCAAAACGGCGCCAATCAGACGGGCATCGCGCTGCCCCAAAGGTGCGGAATGCTCCGCATCTTTGGGGGCCGAGCCCCAACATTGAGGGGCTAGGCCGGCGCCGGAGGGATTTCCGCCCCACCAGCTGGCGGAAACGGCCTTTGTTGCCCCGCCAGCTGGCGCGGAAATGACATGTCAGCGGCCGCTGACAGTTTCCCGCGCATGTGCAGTGGAGAGAGTCTCTTCCGCCTCTGCCATGGTGAAGACCGTTGTGGAGGCGGAAGGGAAAGAGTGCCCCCACGGCACAGGCCCGCCCGCGGATCGGTGGGCCCCGATCGCGGGCCAGGCCACCGTGGGGGCACCCCCCGCGCCCCCCCCAGGACCCCGGAGCCCGCCCACGCCGCCTTGTCCCGCCGGTAAGAAAGGTACTTTAATTTACGCCGGCGGGACAGGCAATTTATCGGCGGGACTTCGGCCCATCCGGGCCGGAGAATCGAGCGGGGGGGCCCGCCAACTGGTGCGGCGCGATTCCCGCCCCCGCCGAATCTCCAGTGCCGGAGACTTCGGCAACCGACAGGGGCGGAATTCACGGCAGCCCCCGGCGATTCTCCGACCCGGCGGGGGGTCGGAGAATGACACCCATTGTGTCCATTTCTGGTCACTACACTAACAGAAGGACATGGAGGCTTTGGAGAGAGTACAGAAAAGGTTTACAAGGATGTTGCCTGGTATGGAGGGTATTAGCTATGAGGAGAGATTGAATAAACTGGGATTGTTCTCTCTAGAGAGACGGAGGCTGAGGGGTGACCTGATAGAAGTTTATAAAATTATTTGGGGTAAATTGATAGGGTGAACAATTGGTGGCTTTTTCATAGGGCGGAATTGAAAATTATAAGAGGGCACAAGTTCAAGGTGAGGGGTGATAGGTTCAGTGGAGATGTGCGGGGAAAGTTTTTTGCACAGAGGGTGGTGGTGGCCTGGAATGCACTGCCAAGTGAGGTAGTTGAGGCAGATATGTTGTGGTAAACACCACTCGTGATGTCTGTGTTACGGCACTGCCTGTGTATTAAAGGTACTATGGTAAATGCCTGCCTGCTGACTCCTCCCAGCAGGCGGCATATAAAAGTGTATGCTCTCCTGCGCTGTTCCCATTCTGGTTCCAGCTGCAGGAGGCACAACATCTTGTGCAATAAAGCCTCGATTGTTTCACCATTCTTGTCTCATGGTAATTGACGGTACATCAATTTATTGCACAAGATTTTAAAAGATGGACTTCTTAATCAAGCCTGATCGCCTGCAGCTGAGCCCTCACGCAGCCAACGCCACGTCCGCCTTCGAGCACTGGCTAGCCTGCTTTGAAGGCCACCTCAGGGCAGCCATTGAAGAACCCTCAGACTCACAGAAGCTCCAAGTCCTCTACTCACGGGTTAGCCCTGAAATTTTTCCCCTCATCCGGGATGCGCCCACCTACGCAGAAGCGCTGACGCTACTGAAAGGACATGACGTTAAGTCAGTGAATCAAGTGTACGCCAGGCACCTCCTGGCCACGAGACGGCAACTCCCAGGGGAGACTCTGGATGATTTCTTGCGGGCCCTACAGATTCTCGATAGGAACTGTGACTGCCAGGCAGTTTCGGCAGTCCAACACACCAAACTTTTAATCAGCGACGCTTGTGTCACGGGCATGAAGTTTACATACGTTCGCCAGCGACTATTGGAAGGGGGTAAGCTCGATCTTGCGGAGACTAGACACCTTGCCAATTCACTGGAAGTGGCCTCCCATAATCTGGAGGCCTACACCCCCGACCGCGCGGCACCCTCGTGGGCATTGTGGGCCCCACCAGCTGCCGACTCCAGCTCACCGCAAGCCTGCGCTGCGCGGCAGCCAGCCAACTCTGAGGGGCCCAAGTGTTATTTTTTGGACAGATTAAATATCCCAGGCAGCGCTGCCCGGCGCGGAGCGCGACCTGCAATGGGTGTGGGAAGAAGGGACACTTTGTTTCTGTTTGCCAGGCCCGGTCGGTCGCCGCTGTTTCCAGGCCCGGCATTACTACAGCCCCCATGTGCGATCCAGGGCACTGCCATCTTCTTCACCGCAAGCCATCTTTAATGCCGCCCGCCATGTGCACCCAGTGGACGCCACCATCTTCGGTGCCATTTTGGACCGCGCCTCAGGACCCGTGCTCGTCTGGCCGTTCACTGCCTACTGATATCTCCGCCACCGTTGATCAGCCCGGGACCTCCCAGCATCTTCCGCAGCTCGCCTCCATCACCTTGGATCAGTCTCGGCCCCACAACCTCGCGACCGCGACGGCGAAGATCAACAGGCACGAGACGACCTGCCTCTTTGACTCCGGGAGCACAGAGAGTTTCATCCACCCTGCTACGGTAAGGCGCTGCTCCCTCACGGTACAACCCGTCACCCAGAAAATCTCCCTGGCCTCCGGATCCCATTCCGTTGAAATCCGGGGGTACTGTGTCGCGACCTCACCATTCAGGGCATAGAGTTCAGCAACGTCAAGCTCTATGTCCTCCCCCTCTGCGCTGCCCTGTTACCAGGCCTTGATTTCCAATGCCACCTCCAAAGCCTTACTTTGAAATTCGGCAGACTTCTACCCCCACCTCACCGTGTGCGGCCTCATGACCCTTAAGGTCGATCCACCCTCACTGTTTGCGAACCTCACCCCGGACTGCAAGCCCATGGCTACTAGGAGCAGATGGTACAGTGCGCAGGACAGGACCTTTATCAGGTCGGAGGTCCAACGGCTCCTGCGGGAGGGGATCATTGAGGCCAGCAACAGCCCCTGGAAAGCTCAAGTGGTGGTACTGAAGACTGGGGAGAAGCACAGGATGGTCATTGACTACAGCCAGACCATCAACCGGTACATGCAGCTCGACACGTATCCGCTCCCACGCATATCTGACATGGTCAATCAGATTGCGCAGTATCGGGTCTTCTCCACAGTAGACTTGAAGCCCGCCTACCACCAGCTCCCCATCCGCCCTGAGGACCGCCAATGCACTGCGTTCGAAGCAGATGGCCGCCCCTATCATTTCCTCAGAGTTCCCTTCGGCGTCACCAATGAGGTTTCGGTCTTCCAGCGAGAGATGGACCGAATGATTGACTAGTACGGGCTGCAGGCCACCTTCCGGTACCTAGATAGCATCACCATCTGTGGCCACGATCAGCAGGACCACGACGCAAACCTCCAAAAATACCTCCATACCGCCAAACTCCTTAACCTCACCTATAATAAGGAGAAATGCATGTTCCGCACCAACCGCTTAGCCATCATTGGCTACGTAGTGGAAAATGGAATCCTAGGGCCGAGCCCGACCGTATGTGCCCCCTCCTTGAACTCTCTCTCCCCCACTGCCCCAAGGCCCTGAAACGATGCCTGGGGTTTTTCTCGTATTGCGCTCAGTGGGTCCCAAATTATGCGGACAAGGCCCGCCCACTTATCAAGTCCACAGTTTATTCCCGTGACGGCTGAAGCCCGCCAGGCTTTCAACCACATCAAGGTGGACACCGCCAAGGCCACGATGCACACGGGCGACGAGACCCTCCCCTTCCAGGTCGAGAGCGATGCATCAGACGTAGCTCTGGCCGCCACCCTCAACCAGGCGGGCAGACCCGTGGCTTTCTTTTCCCGCACCCTCCATGCCTCCAAAATTCAGCACTCCTCTGTCGAAAAGGAAGCCCAAGCCATTGTGGAAGCTGTGCGACATTGGAGGCATTACCTGGCAGGCAGGAGATTCACTCTCCTCACTAGCCAACGGTCGATTGCCTTCATGTTTAACAACACACGGCGGGGCAAAATTAAGAACGACAAGATTTTGTGATGGAGGATCGAGCTCTCCACCTATAACTACGAGATCTTGTATCATCCTGGGAAGCTCAATGTGCCCCAAGATGCCCTGTCCCGCGGTATCTGCGCCAACGCACAAGCAGACCGGTTATGGGCTATCCATAATGACCTCTGTGGTTGTTCGAGATTGGACATGTGATCAGAGCAGGCTTGGAGGCCCTAAGGGCCTGTTCCTGTGCTGTATTGTTCTTTGTTCTCTTTGTTCTTTGACAAAATTAACATAAGACGTCCATGGTCACCAAAGAAATAAACATTCAGCCTTGGGCTGATAAGTAGCAAGGAACATTTACTTTACAAAATACCGCACAATGGCCATCTCCCAACACGAGAGAATTGACTATTTCCTCATGACATTAAATGGCATTACCATTGCTGAATCCCCCACTATGAACATCCTGAGTGTTACCATTGACCAGAAACTGTACCGAACTGAACCTGCCACATAAATACTATGGCTACAAGATCAGGTCAGAGGCTCGGAATCCTGTGAAGAGGAACTCACCTCCTGACTCCCCAGAGCCTGTCCACCATCTACAAGACACATGTCAGGAGTGTGATGGAATACTCTTCGCTCACGTGATTAAATGCAGCTACAACAACACAAGAATCTTGACACCATTCAGGACAAAACAGGCTGCTTGATTGTCACCCCATTTTCCACCTTCTACATCTGCTCCCTCCACCACCAAGGCACAATGGCAGCAGTGTGTGCCATCCACAAGCTGTACTGCAGTAAATCACCAAGACTCCTTTGACAGCACCTTCCAAACTCATGTCACTTAGAAGGGCAAGGCCAGCTGATGCAGGGGGAACCATCACCTGCAAGTTCCCATCAAAATCATCTTGACGTGGAAACAAAATCACTGTTGCTGAGTCAAAATCCTCGAGATCAGTCCCTGACAGCACTGTGGCTGTACCTACACCACATGGATTGCAACGGTTCAAGAAGGTGGCTCACTACCAAGGGCAACTAGGGATGGGCAATAATAAGTGTGAAATAATAATTTAAAAAAATAAAAGCTCTTTACCAGTGACATGCACCTAAGAAATGAAGCTTAATATGAAGGCAGTGCTCAAATGGTCACAGCTGTTGAAAGCTCGTCATCCTCATTACTTCAATCTGCCTAGTGGTCTGTTTGATTGGCAGGTTAAGTTCAGGTACAATGATTTTCAAACCAACATGAGAGATCAGAGAAACTCAATCTGTACAGCAAAGAAGGAGCTCACTGGGCCCATCGTGTTTGCCTCGTGCCACTTGCCTGCCTTTTCCCGGTGGCCTTCAATTTTTTTCTCTCTTCAGAATATATCCAATTCTCTTTTGAAAGCAATGATTGAATCTGCCTCCACCACATTGCATAAAAATGTTTTTCCTTATGTCACTGTTGTTTCTTTGCCAATCATCTTAAATCAATGTCATTTACTTCTGACTCCTTTTGCCAAAAAGAACATTTTCTTCCTATCTACTCTGAGCAGAACCCGCTGTCAAATCCTTTCTTAATATTTTTTTCCAAGGCGAGCAGCCCCGGTCTATGACATAACTGAAGTTCTTCATGCCTAAAACCATTCTTTTAATCTGCTCTGCACCCTCCCTAATGCCCTTTATGTCCTTTCTAAAGCCATGAACTGGACGCAATACTCCAGCCTGAACCAGTGTTTTATACAGGCTTATCATAACTGACCAGCCTTTGTACTCTAAACACCTATTTATAATGTCAGGATTGCAGGTGCTTTATTAATCACGGTGCCCTGCCAGCTTCAATAATTTGTGCACATACATACCCAGGTCCTTCAATTCCTGTATTTCTTTTAGAACTTAACCTTTCATTTTCTATTGCCTCTCCTCATTCTTTCCAGCAAAATGACTAATTTCACACCTCTCTGCGTTAAATTCAATCTGCCAGTTGATTGCCCATTCCATAGACTTTGTGCTTTTGAAGTTTCAACTTGTGCCCTGTACACCTAAATCTAAGGCCCCACAAAGCCGTTGGGGATATCCTGCTTGATTTCTCCATAGGACTCGTGGAATATGAGCTTCCCTGCTAGTGGGGGGAGGCCTGCCCTGCTGGGGCTCATGACAACTTAGTAAAAGGCCAATCCGGACAAGGATCGGCATGTAGGCTGTTCCAACAGGGCTATACTCTGTAAATATATTCCCTGCCGTGGGCAGATCTTTTTGTGACTGTACAAAAATCTGCATTCATCTTACCACTCGGCTTCCTGGGTATAAAGAGCCAGTAAAGGGAAGAGTGTGCACCGTGGCAAAGAAGCTGGAAAATGGGTATGGCACCTTTGGATATTCGCACCGTAGAGGCATGTGAGTGTGACCAGAAGTAGGGGACTAGACCAGGAGTTACAGGCAGTAGTGTGAACCAGGGAAGAGGATGAGGACAACCAGGTTGTACCCT
Organism: Scyliorhinus torazame; assembly: GCF_047496885.1. Taxonomy (NCBI): domain Eukaryota; kingdom Metazoa; phylum Chordata; class Chondrichthyes; order Carcharhiniformes; family Scyliorhinidae; genus Scyliorhinus; species Scyliorhinus torazame. The sequence goes on along the minus strand of NC_092717.1, from coordinate 130,488,464 downwards.
GAGTTAAGGTTCTATAGAGGTCAGAGGTCATAAGTCGATATGACTGAGAACCAATGCATAAGGCGGCTCAGGTTAATCCAGGAAATGGTCATGACATATGTGTCATGGTCCATCAAGATCTCAAACCACAGTCAGCCAATCCTCATGTCCTGCTCTCAAGGTCATTATGACTCTGAATTTTTATGCAGCTGGCTCTTTCCAGGACTGAGCAGGAAACTTCGGCAAAATCTCAGTTAGCCACATACCGGCACATCAAGTCAGTCACCTGTGAGTTCTTTGCATTGGTTGGTGAGCGGATTACTTCCTGAAGGATATGGCATCGCAAGCGGAAAGGGACAGAGGGTTTGCAGAATGATTAGGTTTCCCTTAAGTGCAGGAATTAAGGCACCAACTCATCAACCTGACACCTTGGTGAACAGGAAATCATTCCTCTCACTGTGCAGGTGATATGCGACCACACCAAGATGTTCCTGCGCCACTGTGCATGGTACCCTGGAAGCTGCCACAACTTACTTATTCTGAGGAATTTGCGACTGCCTCAGCTTTTTCAAAGACTGGCACAGGTCCTGTGTTGGTCTTTGTGGGACAAGGTGTCCCCCTTTAGATGATAGCTGCTGATCTCTTTTAAGCAGCTGAAAACCGATCCCAAATGGCACTGTAACAGCCATGTGGTGACCTCCAGTACAATAAAGCAAGCTACTGACTTTCCCAAAATGTGCTTCAGGGGCCTTGACCATTCTGGAGGAGCTCTCCAGTATTCTCCAGCAAAGGTCTTGTTAATAATAGCCAGGTGCTACATACTGTCCAACATGGTCCAGTGGAGGGGCATACAACCAGCATGGGGGGGTGGGTGACAAAAGATGAGTACTGCTCTACACACAGTACAGGATTAATGGTGACTTTAAAATTACAACAAATGCATACAGATCAGTCTTTTCTTCACAGGTATGATGGGCACAGCCCAAACACTCACATCAACAAGTTCAAGGAGTCCCGTTCTGACCAGTCGTTCCTACTCTGCCTCTACCTTATGTCTGATTGTGTGTGGCACTGACCTATCCTTTATGCATCTCGCCTGACTTTCTTCCTTGATTTTCAGCATTACTGAGGTATCCTTCATTCTTCCCAGCTCACTTTTGAAGCCGATTGCATGTTTCTTCAAGATTTTGGGTAGCCCTAATTTGGAACATGTCATAAGACTTACCTGGGCCCAATTTAATCTGATCTTTTCCAGCCAAGTTCTTCCCATTAGTGCCGGATATCATCCTTTTATAAAAGAAAATATTGTTATTCAAGATTTTTCATTTTTAACAATGCAACCATATAAAAACAGTTGGTACGAGTTACAGTATAAAAGACACACAAGCAACAGTATAGATGACATCCAAAAACTTACCCTCCTAACCGTAAACTAACCCACCTCTCCAGCCCCCCCCCCCCCCCGTCACCCAACGAGGCTGAGGCACTGGGTGATGTAGAAGACCTCCACCCAAGTAGAACTCGCATCCGGGCTATTAACGAGGCAAAGGCGAGAAGATCCACCTTCACTCCCGTCTGCAGTGAGTCCAATACCCCCAAAATGGCCACCAAAGGACAAAGCTCCAGTTTCAACATTAAGAATTCCCAACATGGGTGTTAAAGAAGGAGACCCAAAAGCGTAGCAACTTAGGACACAACCAGAACATAAAAGTGCGGTTAGCCGGCCCCTAAGAACACTGCTCACTCTTGTCCTTTACTCCCAAAAAGAAACCATTCATACTGGCCTTGGTCAGATGAGCCCTATACACCACCTTAAACTGGATTAGGCTGAGCTGCACACAGGAGGATGTGAAGTTTACCCTACGAAGGGCCTCACTCCTCGTCCAATATAGGCCCCAATTCCTATCCCACTTTGCCTTCCCCTCATTCACTGGGGCTGACTCCACTGACAAGATCAAGCCATAGATAACCAAAATACTACCCCCACCAAACCCGGCTAAAGACAGAATCACCCTCAACAGGGAGGACGGTGGTGATCAGGGTAACGAGGGAAAAATCTTTCGCAAATAGTTACAACTCTGGAAATATCAGAACAAGTTTGTCCCAGAGGGTGGAAACATTACCGACAGCGCCTTCAAACCACCAAACCGCCCCTCCATGAACAAGTCAGCAAACCTCTCAGGGCTTTTCCCCTCCCATGACCTAAACTTCGAGTCTAAACTTGATGACTCAAAAATATCGTTACCACAGTCTGGGGCCAACAACAACATGGAGCTAAGCTTAAAATGTTGTCTAAATTGCTTCCATATCCTCAGGGTGAACACCACCACCAGGTTTGAAGAAAAGTTTGCAGGAAGAATGGAAGCGAGGTGTCATACACACAGGTATATGATGGTGCACAGACAGGCAGTGATTGACACACAGGGTGACCAGTGAACACAATGAACACAGCAGCCAATCACTAGAAAGGGCAGGACCACTATAAAGCCAGAGGGCACTCGTTTTCCTGCTCTCTTGGGATCCAGCCTCTGAGACAGTCAGAGCCCGTGAGCAGCAACTAGGACATACACCATGGGGTAGTAAGATAGCCTGGTCAGGTTAGCCTCAGGTCTCCAGTCAGGTCAGCATAGAACAAAGAACAAAGAAATGTACAGCACAGGAACAGGCCCTTCGGCCCTCCAAGCCCGTGCCGACCATACTGCCCGACTAAACTACAATCTTCTACACTTCCTGGGTCCGTATCCTTCTATTCCCATCCTATTCATATATTTGTCAAGATGCCCCTTAAATGTCCCTATCGTCCCTGCTTCCACTACCTCCTCCGGTAGTGAGTTCCAGGCACCCACTACCCTCTGCGTAAAAAACTTGCCTCGTACATCTACTCTAAACCTTGCCCCTCTCACCTTAAACCTATGCCCCCTAGTAATTGACCCCTCTACCCTGGGGAAAAGCCTCTGACTATCCATTCTGTCTATGCCCCTCATAATTTTGTATACCTCTATCAGGTCGCCCCTCAACCTCCTTTGTTCCAGTGAGAACAAACCGAGTTTATTCAATCGCTCCTCATAGCTTATGCCCTCCATACCAGGCAACATTCTGGTAAATCTCTTCTGCACCCTCTCTAAAGCCTCCACATCCTTCTGGTAGTGTGGCGATCAGAATTGAACACTATACTCCAAGTGTGGCCTAACTAAGGTTCTATACAGCTGCAACATGACTTGCCAATTCTTATACTCAATGTCCCGGCCAATGAAGGCAAGCATGCCGTATGCCTTCTTGACTACCTTCTCCACCTGTGTTGCCCCTTTCAATGACCTGTGGACCTGTACTCCTAGATCTCTTTGACTTTCAATACTCTTGAGGGTTCTACCATTCACTGTATATTCCCTACCTGCATTAGCCCTTCCAAAATGCATTACCTCACATTTGTCCGGATTAAACTCCATCTGCCATCTCTCCGCCCAAGTCTCCAGACAATCTAAATCCTGCTGTATCCTCTGACAGTCCTCATCGCTATCCGCAATTCCACCAATCTTTGTGTCGTCTGCAAACTTACTAATCAGACCAGTTACATTTTCCTCCAAATCATTTATATATACTACAAAGAGCAAAGGTCCCAGCACTGATCCCTGTGGAACACCACTGGTCACAGCCCTCCAATTAGAAAAGCATCCCTCCATTGCTACCCTCTGCCTTCTATGGCCTAGCCAGTTCTGTATCCACCTTGCCAGTTCACCCCTGATCCCGTGTGACTTCACCTTTTGTACTAGTCTACCATGAGGGACCTTGTCAAAGGCCTTACTGAAGTCCATATAGACAACATCTACTGCCCTACCTGCATCAATCATCTTAGTGACCTCCTCGAAAACTCTATCAAGTTAGTGAGACACGACCTCCCCTTCACAAAACCGTGCTGCCTCTCACTAATACGTCCATTTGCTTCCAAATGGGAGTAGATCCTGTCTCGAAGAATTCTCTCCAGTAATTTCCCTACCACTGAAGTAAGGCTCACCGGCCTGTAGTTCCCGGGATTATCCTTGCTACCCTTCTTAAACAGAGGAACAACATTGGCTATTCTCCAGTCCTCCGGGACATCCCCTGAAGACAGCGAGGATCCAAAGATTTCTGTCAAGGCCTCAGCAATTTCCTCTCCAGCCTCCTTCAGTATTCTGGGGTAGATCCCATCAGGTCCTGGGGACTTATCTACCTTAATATTTTTTAAGACACCCAACACCTCGTCTTTTTGGATCACAATGTGACCCAGGCTATCTACACCCCCTTCTCCAGACTCAACATCTACCAATTCCTTCTCTTTGGTGAATACTGATGCAAAGTATTCATTTAGTACCTCGCCCATTTCCTCTGGCTCCACACATAGATTCCCTTGCCTATCCTTCAGTGGGCCAACCCTTTCCCTGGCTACCCTCTTGCTTTTTATGTACGTGTAAAAAGCCTTGGGATTTTCCTTAACCCTATTTGCCAATGACTTTTCATGACCCCTTCTAGCCCTCCTGGCTCCTTGCTTAAGTTCCTTCCTACTTTCCTTATATGCCACACAGGCTTCGTCTGTTCCCAGCCTTCTAGCCCTGACAAATGCCTCCTTTTTCTTTTTGACGAGGCCTACAATATCACTCGTCATCCAAGGTTCCCGAAAATTGCCATATTTATCTTTCTTCCTCACAGGAACATGCCTGTCCTGTATTCCTTTCAACTGACACTTGAAAGCCTCCCACATGTCAGATATTGATTTGCCCTCAAACATCCGCCCCCAATCTATGTTCTTCAGTTCCCGCCTAATATTGTTATAATTAGCCTTCCCCCAATTTAGCACATTCATCCTCGGACCACTCTTATCCACCAGTACTTTAAAACTTACTGAATTGTGGTCACTGTTACCGAAATGCTCCCCTACTGAAACATCTACCACCTGGCCGGGCTCATTCCCCACTACCAGGTCCAGTACCGCCCCTTCCCTAGTTGGACTGTTTACATATTGTTTTAAGAAGCCCTCCTGGGTGCTCCTTACAAACTCCGCCCCGTCTAAGCCCCTGGCACTAAGTGAGTCCCAGTCAATATTGGGGAAGTTGAAGTCTCCCATCACCACAACCCTGTTGTTTTTACTCTTTTCCAAAATCTGTCTACCTATCTGCTCCTCTATCTCCCGCTGGCTGTTGGGAGGCCTGTAGTATACCCCCAACATTGTGACTGCACCCTTCTTATTCCTGATCTCTACCCATATAGCCTCACTGCCCTCTGAGGTGTCCTCTCGCAGTATAGCTGTGATATTCTCCCGAACAAGTAGCGCAACTCCGCCTTCCCTTTTACATCCCCCTCTATCCCGCCTGAAACATCTAAATCCTGGAACGTTTAGCTGCCAATCCTGCCCTTCCCTCAACCAGGTCTCTGTAATGGCAACAACATCATCGTTCCAAGTAGTAATCCAAGCTCTAAGTTAATCTGCCTTACCCGTAATGCTCCTTGCATTAAAACATATGCACTTCAGGCCACCAGACCCGCTGTGTTCAGCAACTTCTCCCCGTCTGCTCTGCCTCAGAGCCACACTGTCCCTATTCCCTAGTTCTCCCTCAATGCTCTCACCTTCTGACCTATTGCTCCCGTGCCCACCCCCCTGCCATACTAGTTTAAACCCTCCCGTGTGACACTAGCAAACCTCGCGGCCAGGATATTTATGCCTCTCCGGTTTAGATGCAACCCGTCCATCTTATACAGGTCACACCTGCCCCGGAAGAGCTCCCAGTGGTCCAGATAACGGAAACCCTCCCTCCTACACCAGCTGTTTAGCCACGTGTTTGTCTGCTCTATCTTCCTATTTCTAGCCTCACTGGCACGTGGCACAGGGAGTAATCCCGAGATTACAACCCTCGAGGTCCTGTCTTTTAACTTTCTGCCTAGCTCCCTGAACTCCTGCTGCAGGACCTCATGCCCCTTCCTGCCTATGTCGTTAGTACCAATATGTACAACGACCTCTGCCTGTTTGCCCTCCCCCTTCAGGATTCCCTCTACCCGTTCGGAGACATCCTGGACCCTGGCACCAGGGAGGCAACATACCATCCTGGAGTCTCTTTCACGTCCACAGAAGCGCCTATCTGTGCCCCTGACTATAGAGTCCCCTATTACTATTACTCTAGTGTCAACCCACAGTTAAAGTATGTATGATAGTTAAGAGTTCAATAAAATTGAGTTGCATTTCTTCAAGTGTTGGAAGCCTGTCTCTCTCACTGCTGCAGCAAACGCAGTCCTTGCAGACCCGGCATGCCCGACACATCATGGTACCAGTGAGTCATGCTTGAGCTCAGGGCGAAACTCACCAAGGCCCCGGTGCTGGCGTTTTTCGACTCCGCCAAGGAGACGAAGATCTCCACTGACGCGAGCCAGGCTGGCATTGGGGCAGTACTCCTCCAGCGGGATGAATCCTCCTCCTGGGCCCCAGTCGCATCTGCCTCTAGAGCCATGACACCTACTGATACGCTCAGATTGGAAAAGAATGCCTGGGCCTCCTCACAGGGATTGACAAATTCCATGATTACGCATATGGACTCCCCAAATTCACGGCCGAGACAGATCACAGGCCATTGGTTCACATCATCCAAAAAGACCTCAATGATATGACGCCATGGCTACAACGTATCCTCCTCAAACTCCGCCGCTACGATTTCGACCTGGTCTACACCCCGGGCAAAGAGCTCATTGTGGCCGACGCACTCTAGATCCATCACCACTCCGTGTGAGCAGTCGGACTTTGTCTGTCAGATAGACGCTCAGGTGTAGTTTTGTGCATCCAACTTTCCGGCCACTGATGAAAGGGTCGTGCAAATTCGTCAGGAGACGGCCAGGGATCCTTTACTCCAGCGGGTAATGCGACATCTCATGGATGGTTGGCAAAAGGGGCAGTGCCCCCAGTTTTATAATATAAAGGACGATCTAGCAGTAGTGGACGGCATATTAATGAAGCTGGACAGGATAGTAATCCCACAGAGCATGGGAGCGCTGGTCCTCGGCCAAATCCACGAGGGTCACCTGGGGGTCGAAAAGTGTCGCCGTCGAGCCCGAGAGGCAGTATATTGGCCAGGCATCAGTCAGGATATCGCCAACACGGTCCTCAATTGCCCAACGTGTCAAAGGTTTCAGCCGGCTCAGCCCAAAGAGACTCTACAGCCTCATGAAGTGGTGTCCTCCCCATGGTACAAAGTTGGTATTGACCTCTTTCATGCAAAGGGACGAGACTATGTACTCCTCGTGGACTACTTTTCCAACTACCCCGAGGTGGTCAGACTGACTGATCTCATATCAGCAACGGTCATCAAGGCATGCAAAGAGACTTTTGCCGTCATGGCATTCCACTTACAGTTATGACTGATAATGGCCCTTGTTTCTTCAGCCAGGAGTGGACGGATTTTGCCCGGCTGTACAATTTTACGCATGTCACTTCAAGCCCCCACTACCCCCAGTCGAATGGGAAGGCTGAAAAGGGGGTCCACATTGTTAAAAGACTGTTGTGCAAAGCTGCTGACTCGGGTTCGGATTTTAACCTGGCGCTGTTAGCCTACAGGGCGACTCCTTTGTCCGCTGGCCTGTCCCCAGCACAGCTGCTAATGAACCGCACACTACGGATGACGGTGCCGGCTAGCCACATCCCGGACCTTGACAATTTTCTGGTCCTGCAGAGGATGCAACAGTCTCGGGCTCAATGCAAGTCGGCGTACGGCGCCCACGCCACAGATCTCCCTGCTCTGGCTCCTGCTGACCGAGTTTGTGTTCAGCTACCTGACGGTGGCTGGTCTGCCATGGCTGTGGTGGTTAAGGAAGTGGCCCCGAGATCGTTCCTCGTTCGCATGCATGATGGCTCCTTTCTTCGGCGTAATAGGCGGGCACTGCGGCTACTTCTACACCCGCCACCTGAACGTGATGTCCCGCCTCGCATGCTGGTTCCTCAGGACGTGCCCTTCCACAAGGCCACCGATCTGCCAGTTCTTTTACCGACCTCTACATTGGAGGCAGTTCCGCCCGTTCAAGTGCAGGCGGTCAACCAGAATTTGTCGGCCGCCACAGAGACTGAATTTAGAGACTGAATGGTGCATTACCTTGTGATCCGTTTACACATCTGTACATATCCGTTCTTCCGAATTTGTTATCCGCCCTCTGTCTGCACTAGACACCATGTAAATACGTTATCATGCTTTGTATATAGTCAGGCTCCTGTACACACACACACTCACTATTTATTGACCTACAAACATTTTTTTAAATAAGTAAAAAGAAAAAGGGGGGGAGATGTCATAATATACACACAGGTATATGATGGTGCACAGACAGGCATTGATTGACACACAGGATGACCAGTGAACACACAGAACACAGCAGCCAATCACCAGACAGGACACGACCACTATAAAGCCGGAGGGCACTAGTTTTCCCGCTCTCTTGGGATCCAGCCTCTGAGACAGTCAGAGCCCGTGAGCAGCAACTAGAACATACACCGTGTGGTAGTAAGATAGTCTGGTCAGGTTAACCTCAGGACTCCAGTCAGGTCAGCATAGTGTCAACCCACAGTTTGGTAGGGAGATCTCATGGCATTCTTACATTTGGAGAAGGTCAAGTACACTATTAGGAAGTTGGGAGCAGGGTTCTACCTAAGATGGCAGCCATTCATTTATTTTTTTAAGAGTTAGTCACCGTCAGTTGTTCAGGGGTTTAGTTTAATGTTGGGGGGTTAAGTTAATTGGGTTCTTGATTGTTTCTTGTGTTCTTTTTACATTGCATCTTGAATTACCTGTTCTATATTATTTTGTTTATAATCAAAAATTTTCAATAAATATATATATTTTTTTTGAATGTGCACTGTAACATCAATACGGCCCCTCATGGAACCACTTATCCAGTGTATGTTTTTAGCAGTACCTTCGAGGGTTGCGGAGTAATTTGCCGGAGATTTTCTTAATAAACAGCCTCTGGTACCACTGAGCCAGCAGCCCCAATGTCCACCTCCATCTTCATCGGCTGACCATCCAGTAATGCAGTGAGTCAATATTGCTTTGTTGTACCAGCAATAGCTACCACATTTAATGACAGTTCATCTTCAGACTGTGACTAGAGTTCCCTCTCACATTCTTTTTATACCACATAGGCACATATTCCTTGATTCACCGTGCCATTTGTTTTATATGGCGCTTGCTTCCTGCAGCTTTTGCCTGAAATTTGTTTCTTTTTCCAACAAGCGCCACAATCTCTGCACATGATGTCTTTGCACCAACAATCTGCTGCTGAGTGCCCAGTTTTTTCACACCTATAGCACATGTGAGTCTGAGTTTGCATTGGAGTTTCAACTGACTTCTTGTGAATTATTATGCTTGAATCACAGTTGAACTTCTTTGGTTGCTAGTTCCATGGATACAACAATTTCCAAAGCTTTCTCTAAGGTCAGGTTGCTTTTGGTTAACAACTGCTTTTGAATAGTTTTGCTCCTTAAACCACAGAGTAATCCATCTCTGATGGCATCGTTTAACACATCCCCAAATTCGCAGTGTTCAGTCGGTCTTTTCAGGGTAGCTACAAACTGTGCAATCGATTCACCTTCTTCTTGTTGCGCTTATGAAACCTAAACCTTTCTGAGATAATGACAGGTTTTAGTGAATGGAAGCCCTGCAAAATTCCCAGGACACCTCCCGGCTGTCCTTCCGCCTGGTCCACATCTGTGTGGATCAGTACTGAACGGCTCTCGGCTGCAGCCTCCCTGGGGAGGCCAGTAGATCCTGGGTAAGCCCGCCTAAGTAGGTTTAAACCCTACTTAGGCGGGTGCCATTTGATCACACCCCCTTTGGGCGGGATTCTGATTCCGACGTCTCGTGGAACATGGGTAGATCCATGAGGCGTGAAAGCTGCTAGGAAGCCTGCGAGAGGCTCTCCCAGCATCTATTGGCCGTGTTGCACTCTCGCTCAAGCGCAACGTGGCCGGTAGATCGAGCCCTGTGTTTTGCAATACTCCCAGCTCTAAATTTGTTGCTGATCGGTACTTGCTACTCACGGCTACCGAGTTCATTTCGGGCAGTGCAAAGGGCAGACTTCTCTCCAAGGTTGATTCCAAATGGTGGAAAGAGAGAAAGCAGTTGGAGGCTCCGTTAAGTCCTGAGGTGATATTCCAAGGCTGCAACCATTATTTAACTCCCCCGTCGCAAACTTTCATGAAGCAACAATTTCAATTATGTATTTCTTTGGGTGTCTGCAAACGTTGTTTGCCTACCTCATCAGCAGTTTTTCTGTGGTGAATTCAAGATTGAGTCTGCAGGCCTTCGAAGTTCAACCAAAGCGCGGAGCTTTATTTAGAACATGTGAACACTACAGGCTGTGATGTTAGACTGCCCATTTTTCTGCGCAAACAGCCAATGAAGTTACCTTCGATTACGTCACACAATCGTTTTCTTGAAGTCTCCCTGTTCAGCTACAAGGATGCTTATAAGGAAACACTCAAAACACTATGAATACTCAACAGATGTTTTTGAAGTAACAGCAGATTGGAGAGCATGATGGATAGTGCATATGGATTTTCAGAAGGCATTTATAGGATGATTGTGAAAAAAATTCAGGGATATAAATCAGTGACATAGAGGAAAATAAGAGTTGGGATAAATAGGCACTGGTTGGGTTGGAAAAAGGTTGAAAGTGGTATATCCTAGGAGTAAATTGTGGTCCAATTGTGTTTCAGATATATAGATAATTCCCCGTACCAGCTGAGGTTATCTATGAAGGCCCCATCATCTCAACCTTGACCCTCACCTGAGGTGTGGTGATCCTCAGGTTAAATCACCCTCAAAGGGGAAAGCAGTCTATAGTCATCTGGGACTACGGTAACTTTACTTACTTCACTAGATAATTTGAACTTTCTATAGCTGACAAATCTTGAAATTGCTGAAGGTCCAAAATTGAAAGTTTGTAGACATGCAGAGTCCAATAAAGGACCAGGAATGCCAGCATAGTGGTTATATTCCAGAACAAATAAATCAGAGGCACGGCATGATGTCCCGGCCGCACAAATTTGAATACCAGTACACTAGGTATGAAATTTAAATTCAGGTGATTAAATGTAGAATAAAAAGCTAGTATCAAAATGGTGACCATTTAACTTTGTGTTTGGGAGCAGGCCTTACTTAGGCTGTGGAAAGGATACTGCAAACCAGGTGTGATGACTCTGGCCAATAGATAACTTTTTATGTTAAAACAAGCTTTAATTTAAACACAGAATTAACCACTTAGAAACCACAACAAAGAAATAACTGTACAACAGCTGAGTGACAGTTAACTGTCCATCACCTGAAGCCTGATTAGGAGTCAAGAGGTGTTAATTACTTGGTGTGTGAGTCATCTGAGTCAACTCAGGCAATCTCAGCTCTATTTAAGTAAAGCGCACTCACAGTGAGCTTTGCGCATGAGCAGACAGACAGACAGTCTGAATGTGTCCTCAGACTTCCCCCAGATGATTGTCATGTGAGAGTTTCCAAACTCCACTCCCAAAAACATACTATAAAACAAGCTTTTTCAAAATGTGGGCCTCTGGTGAACAGCCTAAAAAGTGCAATGTTCTGACGGTGGTCCCAATCGCAGGAGAAGGACCCAATGTCTTCTACTGGCAGTAAAATTGAGAATTTTGGTCGCTACCAGCTTTTAAAAGAGAACAAAATGAGGCTGTGTGCAGTCTTCCGACCATAAGCGGCAGTAGTGAGTAAATCATGCGCCCTGCACCCATTCTTGACGTCAAGCTCTCTGTACATACGTGCTTTTGGTGCCAAATCATGAAGGAGAGCTTCTTCCATTTTCGAGCTGCTAACAAGCAAGGCAAGAAAACTGTGAAGATGGATCATTTTGTTTCAAGGAAGAGACGGCCAGAGACATGAATAGGCAGTGTACCTACTGGCCAGGATTTCACATCTGAATCTGCTGGAGAGAGCGGCACAGGAAATTCCATGGCAGGACAGAGCAGTTCTAGTGTTAAAAGCAAATTGCTGCAGATTACTGTAACAAAAACAAAGTGACAAAGTATCATCCAGATTCGAAACGTTAGCTCCCGTCTCTCGACAGTTGCTGTCAGACCTGCTGAGATTCCCAGTGTATTATGTTTTTGTTACAGTTCTAGAGTTAGCTCTGTATAGCGTTCTAGGGCCTCTGGTGAACAGACTACAAAGAACAACAAACTCTGGAACAAAGCAGTATGAACATGATTTCTTCAGGTATGGTTTTGTCAATTGTCCCAATGCAAATAAGGATGCAAAGCCCATGTGTGTTATATGCAAGGAAGTACTGAAAATGAGAGCAGTCACAGATTTTGAAAAGAAGTGACTAGTGAGAAATGCCTTTTGAGGTTGAGACCCCAGAGTCAGTTATTAACTTACAGCTGATTCCAAATGAAAAATGCTGTTCCTGACCTGTGACTGCACATTACACAAACACCAAAAGTCCACGAGGCTGTCAGCATTCTGCAGTAGCACCCCCAAGAGTATCCAGTGCTGAGTAAAACAAGCATTTTGCTGCTTTTACCCTTCATGTGACCTACATGTGAGAGGTTGGATCTTTGGTTCTCACAAAGATGAAGACGGCACAAAGGAACTGGCTAAAGTATGTGACTGATTTGCGCATTGCCCATTCCTCCTCTGAACCTGATTGGTGTGAGATTGTGAGGACCAAACAGGCTCACCTTTCACATTAAAAGTAAACAAACATGGCATGTATCATGAAGGTCGATCGGCATGGGTCCCGAAGGTCAGCCTGTTGGCAAAAGTGGGTCCAGGCAAAATCTGCTCTCATAATTATGCTTTTCCTCAGCAGTATGCATTGCAAAATCCAGACCAGGTTTTCAAAATTACACTTATAAACAAAGCTTCCTCTCCACTTTTAAGAGCAAATCCAGTCTAGGATTTTACACCTCTCCTTTCAGGTCTGACTTTGTCTTAACTACTTTCACACAAACTCTGAGATCCAGCCACCGATTTCCAATGTTATTTAAACTTGCGTTCCACGGTCTGTAGTAAAATTTCACAAACCTGAAAATCACTTCAGACATCTTACTGGCCTCTCATGATCAAAAACCTTATCAACTCTTGTGTGTTTACTGAACAGTTCTCTGTTCTAGTTCCTTTAACTTCAGACTTCTTGGAAACTACTCTTCCTTTGTCTAGTTCCTTAATTTTAAAAAAATGATTATGAAATGTTTTTCAATATAACACCGGAACAACCATAATTACACGATTAGTACAAATATAATTCTAGACTCAACAACACCTCACAAAGAAAAACAATGAAGACAAATCACAACCTCCCTCCCCATCCCCTAACATCTGTCAGTGACCAGCTCGCTGAAACAGGAAATGAAAGGCTGTCATCTCCAATAGAACCTTTCTGCCGAATTCCACATTATATATTTGACTTTTTCTAAGTGCAAGAACTCCATTAGGTGACTAATCGCAATGCAGCACTGGGCGGAACCGGAGTACTCCACCCAAGCAGAACTCACCTTTGGGCTATCAGCGAGGCGAATGCCAGAGCATCATTCTTCGCCCCCAGTCTGCAGCTCTGCTGAGTCCAAGACTCCAAAGATAGCCACGAAAGGGCAAGGGTCCATCTCAATCCGAACAATTCCTGACATGATGCTGAAGGAAACCCAAAGGCTCACCAGTTCAGTGCAAATCCAGGGCCGGGATTCTCCGACCCCGCGCCGGGTTGGAGAATCCCCTGGGGGACGCGTGAATTGACGCAGGCTTACCGATTCTCCGGCGCCGATTCTTAGGCGCCCATGGGATCGGCGCCGCTCCGGTCGGGGGCCATTGAAAGTGGCCCCCCTGGCGATTCTCCGGGCCCCGACGGGTTGAGTGGCCACCGAATTCGGCCGAGTCCCGCCGCTGTGTGGGACCTGAAAGGTGTGTCCACAGGGGCCGTCCTAGACGGGGGGGCAGGGGGATCCGACCCCAGGGGGGCCTCCACAGTGGCCTAGCCCACGATTGGGGCCCACCAATCGGCAGGTTGGCTGGTTCTGTGGGGACCTATGTTCCTCGGCGCCGGGCCCTTGTAGGGCTCTGCCATATTGCCCGGGGGCCGACGGGGAGACGGGAACCTACGCGCATGTGTGGAATCATGGCGGCCATGCTGCGCATGCACGGAATCATGCCGGCCGTAGCACGCAAGCACAAACTCGTGCCAGCCGTGCCGCGCCGGCAGGAGCTGCAGGGACCACTCCGGCGCCGACCTAGCCCCCGAGGAAGGGGAGAATTCCTGATAATCGAGGTCCATTGACGCCGGAGTGGTTGGCCCCGCTTTTCACGCCGGCGTCAGAACTTGGCCGCGGGACTGTAGAATCCCGGCCCATATGTATGTGAACAATGTTCGCACCTATCCTCTACCTCTGGAGAAAAACCACTCATATGTGCCCTGGTCAGATGTGCCCTATGCACCACTTTGAACTGAATCAAGCTGAGCCTAGCACATGATTAGGTAAAGGTGACTGTGTAGAGCTTCAGTCCTCAGCAGCCTGACCCAGCTCCCTCTCCCTCTTCCTTTTAAACTCATGCAATGGAGCTTGTTCCACTGACACAAGCCGACTATAAGTGTTTGATATTTTCCCTTCCCCCAGCTCAACCATCGAAATAAACCCCATCCCCCAATGAGGACGAGGGTGCCAATGGGAAGGAAGGAATCTCCTTACACAAAAAGTTACAAACCTCATAATACCCAAGCAAATTAGTTTAGGTATTATCAGATGCGTAACTTTTTTGGAAGCTGGAACCTTCCCAACCACTGTTCAAAACCCACGGACCTCCCTTTCAATAAACATGTCCCCGAACCGCTCCAACCCCTTCACCCCCCATGCCCCAAACAACATGTCCAAGGCCCCTGGAACAAAACTATGGTTACCACAGAATGGGGCTAACGTCATGGCACCCAGCTTGAAATGCTGCCTAAACTGTCTCCATATTGTCAGATTGGCCACAACCACTGGATTTGAAATCTACTTTGCAGGGGAAAACAAAAGAGGAGTCATAACCAAGGCCCTGAGGTGTAGGTATAGTCCAGACCTTATCGGGCCAGGTTATGAGGAAAGACCAAAGTGATTAAAATTATTTTGGTGGTTAACAAATTAATGATGCAAGTCTTCAAAGTATGTGATAAGCAAGATATTTAATACAAATCCCAGAATCCTAGACTATTTCAGGAAAGCGAGAGGAAATTTGATCAACTGTGCATGTCAAGGAAGAGCTCTTAAGAACTACCTTGAAAGAGCTTTCCGAATGAATCCCCGTTCACTGCCTGGGTGAAGTATCTTCTGCTCACAGTTTTACAAATTAAAAAATATTCTTTGGGGTTCTTGCCCAGTATCCTAACAATATGATAAGGGGATCGGAAAAACTGAATAGTCTACTAGGCCACTTCACAGGGCTATTAAGAGTACTTCAAATTGACCCACATTTTCACCATGACAGGGAAGTGTTCCATCATGGTGAAAATCACTGGAAAGCGCAAGTCCTGCCCCCAAATGCAGCACTTCCTATTTTCACAAGGGCAGGATTGGAGTCAAACCGAGGTTTGTGCATGCATGATTTAGAGAAGCAGATGGCCATTTAAATCACCAGCTAACTGCACTGAATTAGGATTTTGGTAGGCCAGGAGTGTGAAAGCTAAAGTGTGAAGATTAGACCAGGAAACAACTAGTCTGAAATTGGTGGATTCATTTGAATTGCCAGGGTGCCACTTTGGAGAGGTCCCTTAGGATATGGTCATGGGACACCTTTGGGAGAGGTAAGACACCCTTTGGGATAAATAACACAACTTTGGAATTGTTAAAAGTAAACCAGATTGTGCATAAATGCATAAACTGATTGGAACTGTCAACGCTGTTTAAGAACTGTCAACGTTGTCAAAGGATACTACGTAAGTTAGCATTAAACTTGTAAGGGAAAAGGATGGTGGGTGGGGCCTGGGTTGGCATTAGTTAGCATTAAGGCGTCATAATTATGGAGATAGGTTTTTGAGGAGCCATGGGGTTGTAAAGTGGCAGGGGTTGGCACAATGGGGATGTGGGGCCATGTAATGGCATAGATTTGCATGAATGGGGCATGGAGTTTGTGATGTGCGTGTGTTTGTGTGTGAGAGGGGGGTGAGAGCTGGAGGGTGTTTTTGTTTCAATCTTTTTTTATTTCATTCAACAAGATGCCAGAGCACAGAGACAGTTCTTACATCCAGCGCAGCCCCCCGCTGAAGCATCTCTGCATCCTCCTCACAGCTCAACCTCCCACCCACTTTTGTGCCATCTGCAAATTTGGAGATACTACATTTAGTTCTCTTGTCAAAATGATTAATATATAATGTGAACAGTTGGGGTCCTAGCACAGATCACTGCGGTACCCCACTAGTCACTGCCTGCCAATCAGAAAAAGACCCATTTATTCCAACTCTTTGCTTCCTGTCTGCTAACCAGCTTCCTATCCATCTCAAGACACTACCCATAGCCCATGTGCTTTAACTTTACATAGTAATCTGCTAGGTGAGACCTTAATGAAAGACTTCTGAAAGTCTAAAAAACCACATGCACCGGTTCTCCCTGGTCAACTCTATTAGTTACATCTTCAAAGAATTCTAGTAGATTTGTCAAGCATGATTTTCCCTTTTTAAATCCATGCAGATTTTGTCTGATGACACCACTGTTCTGCCCTAAATTCAAACCTCCCTAGCAAACCTGCCCCATTTGTCTTGCTCCTGAGGTTCCATCACCAATTCTGTGCTGGGCTCCCCATAGTGCAGAAGTGGTCACTATTCCCAGTGGTGCAGTCATCGGCCTCTGATAGGCAGCAGCTCTTGAGAAACAGGGGATGCACCTGTCACTTGATGGTCTGGAATTTTAATGTGTCCAGAGGAGCTAGGAGCCCTGGCGGCAGGGTTCCCGCTGCCAATTGGGCACTTTCTTCCATCGGGACCCCTGGAGATCGGGTCGACTGGAGTGCCACCAGATTTCATTTTAGAGTTAGGGACACTGCTGCCTGCATTAACCTCCACCTCTAGAAAATCCTTTAATGAATGTAAGCAATAAAGTGACCCAAAAGACCAATAGTAATATTTCACACCTTTCACACAAACATTAACCCTCATCCTTTACTGTGGTGGTATTATTGTCCACAACCAGAGAGGACAAAAGAAATCTGCTGAGACAAAGTTTGAATACTGTGCAACAAATTTCTTACACTAATAAGTGATATTGGCGGGATTCTCCGACCCCCCGCCGGGTCAGAGAATCGGCGGGGGGCGGCGTGAATCCTGACCCGCTGCTCCGACGGCGGCTGCCGAATTCTCCGGCGCCGGTTTTCGGGCGGGGGCAGGGATCACACCACGCCGGTTGGGGGCCGTTGGCAGCAGCCCCCCCCCCCCCCCCCGGCAATTCGCCGGGCCCCGATGGGCCGAGCAGCCGCCCATTTTCTGCCAGTCCCGCCGGCGTGAAATGGACATGGTACATCACGGACCATGGCCTCCCAGCCGTCTAGTAGAGTCCTCGGGGGGCGCTGGGGTATCCGGCCCCGGGGGAGGGGGGGGGTGCCCACGGTGGCCTGGCCTGCGATCAGGGCCCACCGATCTGCAGGCGGGCCTGTGCCGTGGGGGCACTCATTCCTTCCGCGCCGGTGTCTGTCGGGCTCCGCCCTGGACGGCGTGGAAAAGAAACACCTGCGCATGCGCAAGAACAAGGCGGTCCTTCGTTGCCGCGGCGCCAACCCTACGGGCGCCGGCCTAGCCCCCGGAAGTGCGGAGGATTCCGCAACTCCCGGGTGGCCCGACGCCGGAGTGGTGTACGCTGTTCTTGGCGCGGCGTTGGGCCATCGCGCCAAGTGCGAGAGAATCCCGCATCTTTTCTCAAACTCTACTCAATCTCGGTAGTGAACTTTCTGTGCCATTTACAATTTTTACCAGCTTTTCCCTTGTGGCAAGAATAAGGATGGTAGCTGGCTGCAGGGTTTCAATGACGGAAAGTTGGGACGGCCGGGGGCGGAGAATGGCAGAGCAGGCGTCCAGCAATGGCCGCAGGTAGGTGATATGCGTAAGAGAGTACGCCGCTTTTCGGAGCCCGCAGAATCAGGGAACCGGTAGCGGTCCTGATTCCGTGCGGGGAAATGGATTCTCCGCCCCGGCGCCAGCCGCGATTTCGGCGTCGGGGTGCGGAGAATAGCCTGTTGTGTTTTTAAACCTCCAGGGCAAGTGTGTGCCAATAAATTATCTTTATTTTTTAATTCACAAAAAACTTACTGCTGGAAGTATTTAAATTGGGACAATTACTCTAAGGGCAAGAAAACATACACCCCTCACACACAAAACACACTGATCATGGGCAGTAACAAAATACATAAATTCTGTCTGTGACAGAAATTTGAAGGAATTAGGCCCCAAGTTTGTAAAAGTTAATTTTCAGTGCAAGAGTTTATTTAACAGTAATTAAGATGTGTCACACTGTTAAAAAAAAAGAGTGCTTCGACTGAACTGGAAAGTCCTAACTTTCTCTGGGGAGTTTCATCCATATCGACAGGTCTAAGAACCTCATGCTGCTCAATGCAGTTGACTGGAGAGCCAAACAGCACAGCTTATGGAGGAGAGATGCATCTTTAACATGTAGTTTCTGGGCGGGATTCTCCGTTTCTGGGACAAAGTGTTGACGCCAACGCAGAATCCGTGGACATTAACAACGGAAAATCCGGCACCGCACCTGGACCGTCAGCGACCATTGAGGGGCTAGCACCAGTGCCGCGTGGAACACAATTGATTCCAATGAAAAACAGTGCGGGATTTGCCGGGTCCACGATCGACACTCGGGAGGCTGACAAGCTGCAGCTGCATATACACATTACACTCCCCACACATTTGTCCCGGCCAACAAGATAGCACTGGTTGCGCTGGAGCATGCTCATACAGCTGATGGGTCGGCTGGGGTCAAAGGGCACCCAGGGGGGTGCCCTGCGGGGACACATACGATTTGTGGCACTAAGTATAAAGTGGGCTGTTAACGGTGAACGCAGCTGCATGGCTGCCTTGCCGGCTACGGCAATGGTGTTCCCTGCCCATTCACCCCGACCCCACAGCCCATCTCCTGGTCATCCCCACTACTCCCCGGCCCTGGCAGAAGTCCCCGGCCAGCGGAACAACTGTCAGCAAACTATGGCGATGATGGACACCTTTCCTTCCCCCTCTCTCTCCCTCAGCCGTCATGCCGGTTTCACGATTTTTGAAACCACAAGTAAACTGCGCCGTCGGGAACTCGGCCCATCCGAGGCAGAGATTTGCGGAGGTCCCGGAGAAAAGCAGGTTGGACCCACTGATGTCATGCAAATGGTGTCTAATGTACAACGCATTGACGCTGCTGTTGAGGTGCTGGAGCATTGCGATATGGCGTCAAATCGGTGCCTGCCGCAATTTCCGCGTCGGAGCCGATTCTCCGACCAATCACCTTTCCTGATTTAGGCGTCGGCTAACGGAGAATCCCGCCGTCTGGATATTTTGTTTGATTGCTCATTTGCACACACCGAAGGTTGCTATCTGACTTGTACATAAATAATGGTAAATAGTTTCACTGTTATCTTGTGTGTAAATTTAGGCCCAATCAGCAATTCTCTCACATTTCAGTATTCCACAACTGACTGCTGAAGAATGAAATTCTAAAAAGAGAAATTGATCTGTATTTGGCTCAGAAATTGATTGAGCTCATTACCTAATGTTGGTCATCTAATCTGAAACCTCGGTCCCTTAGATGCTTAGTGCTGGTTGAACAAAAAAGACATGGCAAAAGCATATGAGAATAACGAAAAAGAAAATATTGTTTGGCCGATTAATTCTCTACCTTCCGACCGACTGTGTACAGTTTGCACCTTTATTTACTCTTCCAAATTTATTTTATCAAGTCACCTCAAAGGAGGTGACTAATCACTGGTAAAATGTCCAACAAGATAGTTCCTATAAATATCTCCCCAAATTCTGCAAGTAATCAATTAACTATAGAAGACACAGATCTAGCATTGCAATCTGTATTATTCCATTCTGACCCATTGCAATAGACAGATGGCAATTCCATTGTTTCAGCAGCAGCAGGAACCACTCTGTTCAGTAGATTATTTTCTTATCTATATGTCTAAACTAATCCTCCATGTTTCTCGAGTCAGATTCTCAAATAGTTCTATTTTGAGTAATATTTTAATAATCCTGTTTACTGCAAAACTGTATTCTGTATTGAAATGTACCTGAAAAAGTGAATTACATCAGCCAAACTTGCTTTAATACTTTGGCGCCTCAGGCATAGGATACCTTCATTAGGAGATGTGGATGTGGTTAATATTTTTAGAAAATGCTTGACCCAAAACATCAGTGAACTAACCTTCGGATATTGTTTCTGAACCATTTACCTTTCATAATTGGAGTAATGAACAATAATTACAACTTGTGAGGAGAGATCGCTGGAGAGTGGACTGGGTCTACTTCTGCTAATACATTAAGGAAAATAAATAGAAACAAAATCTTAATTAACTGTTATTCTGTCAGAGCTCTTAACATTTATCAACCAGCCCCTTAGTATTTGAATCTTTGTTCCCTTTATTTAAGGTACATATTGATTAAGTTTGACATTAAAACCATTCTCCCTAAATGACTATGAATATCTCCTTATATGCAAATATTGGGGGGATTCTCTGTCGACGAGATCCTCCGCTTCGCCGGCAGCGCATTCACGCCCGCGGATTTCCCGATGGCAAAGGGGTGCCCAAAATGGGAAACCCCATTTGCCAGCTGCCAGGACAGAGGATCCTGTTGCCGGAGGGGGTGCGCCGCACCAAAAAACAGGGACAGGATTCTCCCGCAATTGGCGGGGTGGCCCGTACCGGCGCCAAGAGCGGCACGAACCACTCTGGCGTCGGGCCGCACGGAAGTTGCGGAATCCTCCGCACTTCCGGGGGCTAGGCCCGTGCTGGAGGGGTTGGCGCCGCGCAAACCGGCGCCCGGCGCGAGTTGGCGCATGCGCAGGAAACACGGCGG
This sequence comes from Scyliorhinus torazame, assembly GCF_047496885.1. Taxonomy (NCBI): domain Eukaryota; kingdom Metazoa; phylum Chordata; class Chondrichthyes; order Carcharhiniformes; family Scyliorhinidae; genus Scyliorhinus; species Scyliorhinus torazame. The sequence continues at coordinate 130,467,434 of NC_092717.1, read as the reverse complement.
CAGTTCTGCGCATGCAGCAGAACATGCTGGCAATCCTGCGCATGCGCCAACTCGCGCCGGCCAGAAGGTTGGCGCTGTACAAACCGGCGCCGAATGGCCGCCGCCAGCCGACGCGAGTTGGCGCATGCACAGGACTGCCAGCATGTTCTGCTGCATGCACAGAACCGCCGCCGTGTTTCCTGCGCATGTGCAGGGGGTGTTGTGTTATGCTGCCTCGTGCAGCATATAAGCTGCTTCCTTGATGTATGCTTTGACAAAGGAAGCTCCAGACTCTGAAATGAGTTCAACGTGTTTATTGAACTATTAACACAGTTCTTAAATGAGTTTGACTCTCTGCTAATCTAACTGTAGTAACTCAGTCTATCTTTACCAGCCTGCTCTAAGCCACGTGCTGGGTGTGATGCTGCTGATCAACCCTGATGTACTCTCTAGGTGTCTGTCTGTGGAAAGAGGCTGAGCATGTGTTCCCTGTCCTTGCAAAAGGGTTGTGAAGTCGCCCCCTTGTGGTAATGCCACTTCTGGGTGTCCTGATTACCCATTGGTTGTATCCTGTTCTAATGACCCATTGGCTGTATGTCTGCATGTCACAACATCTCTGGTGCTCCCTCTAGTGGTTACTTAGTTGTAGTGTATATACATTAACCCCTTGTGTATGTACAGTGATGCATATCACCCCATCCCCCCTTTATTTGTGTTACATATTTTCTGTACTTTGTTAAAGAAAATTGAAAATAGGTAGATAAATGATGACATGTACAAGTCATGATGACAGTGATGATTATATAATACCAAATAATATTTATGAGTCCAAAGTTCATGAATTTATATGGTCCAGTGGCTTTCTTGTTTTGTTATTGAAGTGTCGATGTTGATGTTGTCATTGCTTTGTGAGCGCGGTCAGTGTTCCTGTGCTTAAGGAACCAAGAAGTCATCAGGAGGTGTGCAAATGGTCAAATCACGCCGTTGTCTGATTTGGACTCGTTTTCTTTTTCGATGCTTGTGGTAGCGATTCTTGATGTCATCTTTCCCATCTGACCTGGACTGGTGTCTGTGTTTGCGGTATTGATGCTGTATGTCAGCTGCCTTGAAAGCTGGTCTGCTTGTTACACAAAGCATAGTGTAGCAAACGTGAAGTTGCAACTTGCGTTATCATGCCATGGTATGTCTGCGCACTTGCCATTGTCTTAAGCTGTGCTGTGACAGTGCCACATTTGCAGAGTTGTACCATGTCGTACCAGTCGTTGTTCCAGTGTTGTTGGTTTTGTCGTGCGTGTTGTTGACCTTGATGCCTTTGGTACGCTTCTTGTTGTTGTCTTTGTTGTTTTTGTAGGTTTTGTTGTGCTTGTTGCGCTTAATGACCATTCCGAGTGGAGAATTCGAGTCCTTCACAAAGTTACTTGTGTCATAGTGTCCTTTGTGGCATCTGCTGTTTCATTGAGCGTTTCGTCTGTGATTCCTCGGTGCTCCCCGCCTGGAGTCCATTCTGGTTCACCTGAATCATCTTTGGTTTCTTGATGGTCCTCTGTCGGAGTCATTTCAGGTTCACTTGAATCACTTTGGTTTCTTGATGCTTCTCGTCTGGAGTCAAAATATTCAAGATTTTATTTTCTTGTGGAGAGGCTCGAATGGATGAGGTTTCAATTGACGTGGTCGCACTGGACTCACGAGTAGTTTCACTTTGATTGTCGAGTGCCTCTGTGCATACGAGCTGAGATCTGTCAGTCTTGCTGTGATGTTGCACATCTTGTATGGGAATTGTGATGCCTTTGTCACTTGTCTCACATACAGTGGGTAAACCTGCAGTGTCTTCTTTCGGTTAGATGAGCTGGGTTGACTGTCAGGGTCTTCCTCTGGTGGCTCAAGTAATGTGGGTAGACTATCATAGTCTTTCTGTTGTTCACGTGAACGTGGCAGACTTGCATCGTCTGCTGCTGGTTGCTCAGATAAGGTTGCTAGACCTTCATGGTCTTGTTCATGCATGGACTGCGCTTTGGAGTCTTGAGTTACTCCCATTGTGGAGTCTGTCATTGAGCTCTCTGTGGAGGCTTGTATCGCTCTCTCTGTGGAGTCTGGCATCATTCCCTGTGTGGAGTCGTGCAGTGGTCTCACTGTGGAGTCTTTCATTGCTCCCTTTGTGGAGTCGGGGACTCTTCGTGGTGCATGGACCACCCTCTGTGTGGAGTCGGGGACTCTTCATGATGCATGGACCACCCTCTGTGTGGAGTCGGGGACTCTTCGTGGTGCGTGGACCACTTTTCGTGTGGAGTCGGGGACTCTTCGTGGTGCGTGGACCACTTTTCGGGTGGCATCAGGCCGCTCTCTGTGGGCTTCGTCTTCATGGGTATTTGACAGGTTGCTGTCATCCAATGTATTGACGATCTGCCATGGCATCATGGTATTGGATTCATCTGCCATGAGTAGAGTCATTTTGAGCTTTTCAGTTGTGGCGCTGATGCTTGTATGATCATCATATCCGAATAACTCAAGACATGTCTGAGTAGTATTCTTTGATAAACCAATTATCTTCTTGTGTTTCGGTATTGTCATTGCGCTCTGTGAGCAAGGAAGAAATTATCGTCTGAGTAGTAGTCTTCAAGGACCAAATCATCTCTTTGGGTGGTGCTAACTGCTTGTTGTAAGGTTCTGCGGAGGTTGATTTCAACTACTGGTAGAAGTTCAGGCATTGTTCTGTCTTTCGAGGTGAAAGAATGGTGTTTGCAGCTTTAAAACTCTTCTATGTAATTTTCAGACATTTCACCTTTAAGTGGGCATGGTCCTGGGCCTCTGACGTCATGACGCTCGTGACATAAAGCGTAGGAAATCGCTTTTCCTTTATTGTGCGCTCTTTTCGCAACTCCGGTATTAGCATGTGCAGCTTCTCATGCATGCGCAAAATATGTTTTGCCGGTCCGCGTCTTCCCGGGAACTGCGCATGTGCAGACTGGGCCAGCTGGATACGCGCAAGATGGCTGCCAATCAAAATTGCCGTTTGCTTCTGTTGCAACCCTACCTCTGCCTCGTGGTGAATATTGGCACCAGTTGTACCAATTTCTTTTGAGTTTACCTCACAGTAGCTTTCAAATTTGTCCAGGACTGCCTGGAATTGCATTCTGTCCTGCCCTTTGGAGTATTTAAAGGAGCGGAAGATCTCTGTTGCATGTTGACCCGCAATGGTGAGTAGAAGAGCAATCTTCTCAGCATCGGCCACGCCAGGTAGGTCGGATGCTTCCATGTAAAGCTGAAATCGTTGCTTGATTGCACGCCAGTTGGTACCGAGATTGCCGTGGTACCTGAGTGGATTAGGAACCGGAATCTCGATCATCGTGCCTGGGTTTGGTTGCTGGTTGTCATGGATCTTGCTGAGTTGAACTAAATAGATTGAACAGGCACTCCTGGTATCATGTTGTGTTATGCTGTTTTGTGTAGCATAAGCTGCTTCCTTGATGTATGCTTTGACAAAGGAAGCTCCAGACTATGAAATGAGTTCAATGTGTTTATTGAACTATTAACACAGTTCTTAAATGAGTTTGACTCTCTGCTAATCTAACTGTAATAACTCAGTCTATCTTTACCAGCCTGCTCTAAGCCAATTGCTGGGTGTGATGCTGCTGATCAACCCTGATGTACTCTCTAGATGTCTGTCTGTGGAAAGAGGCAGAGCATGTGTGCCCTGTCCTTTTATATGGGTTGTGAAGTCGCCCGCTTGTGGTAATGCCACCTCTGGGTGTCCTGATTACCCATTGGTTGTGTCCTGTTCTAATGACCCATTGGCTGTAAGTCTGCATGTCATGACATCTCTGGTGCTCCCTCTAGTGGTTACTTAGTTGTAGTGTATTTACATTAACCCCTTGTGTATATACAGTGATGCATATCACCACAGGGGGTTTCTTCTCAGCGCCAGCCATCGCGGAGCCTTACAGAGGCCGGCGCGGAGGGAACGAGTGCCCCCACGGCACTGGCCCGCCCACAGATCGGTGGGCCCCGATCGTGGGCCAGGCCACCGTGGGCCCCCTCCCCAGGGGCCGGATCCCCTCGCCCCCCCAAAGGACCCCGCTAAATGGCCGTCAAGCCAGGTCCCGCCGGGATGGACCATGTCCATCTCGTGGCGGCGGGACTGGCCAGGACCGCGCGGCCGCTCGGCCCATTGGGGCCGGAAAATTGCTGAGGGGGCCGCTGCCAACAGCCCGTGACCGGCGCGACATTATTCCCGCCCCCGCCCGAAAACCGGCGTCAGAGAATTTGGCAGCCGTCGTCGGAGTGGCGGGGCAGGATGCACGCCGTCCCCCCGGCGAATATACAACCCGGTGGGGGGTCGGAGAATCCCGCCCCCCAGGTGTAGCGGGACAGAGAATCCCGCCCCTCAGGTGTGTGTGTTTAATGAGATTTCACCCTTAACTTTACAGATTTGTCATTCCATAAAATAGTGTCTCCTGTAATACTACTGCAGTAATACATTCTGTACATTGAATGAGCACCCAGGCCAGCCACCACAGTTAGCTTGGAGAGCACAGGTCTGCCAGTCTTCAGATGTCTCAATGCACTGACTCCCTGCGATTTGCCTGGGAAGTTTGAATTTCCAACGGGCAATTCCCCTGCTCCCGAGGACACTTCTGCAAAGTTTTCTGACTCAGAGTTAGAGTCGGTTACTTTGGACAGTAACAATTTACTTACTTGAATAGTTACCAAAGAATGTTAGTTTAATAAGGACAAGGGGCGTCCACACCAAGTAACATAAAGAACCAGGTTTATTTACAATAACGATATGTACACTACCCTCTATAACCCTGCCGGGTTCCTTCTCGCTCTCGGTCCTTACTGGCTGACCTTTTATACAATGGTTAGTAGAGTTCCCCCTTCCCTCAGCGAGGGCCCTAGTCCCTACTCCGTGAGGGCCATGGGGAAGATAATCATTCCCACCCGTAAGTCCCTTGCAGGATATTACAGTTAGACAGAAAAGTCCTAGTCGAACTCCTGGGTAACTACACAACTGACCCTCCCCAATCACTCACTGACCCCTGACTCCTTCTTCAATCAGAAAAATACGAGCAGAGCGGAAATTCAACAATGATTCTCACTATGGGCGATATAACCTTCTTATGGGGTGGCATGGTGGCACAGTGGTTAGCACTGCTGCTTCACCTCAAGGCTCCAGGTTGCCGGGTTCAATTCCTGCCTCGGGTGACAGTCTGTGTGGGGTTTGCACTTTCTCCCCGTGTCTGCATGGGTTTCCTCCGTGTGCTCCGGTTTCCTCACACAATCCAAAGATGTGCAGGTTAGGTGGATTGACCTTGTGAAATTGCCCATTAGTTTCCAAAAGGTTAGGTGGGGTTACTGGGTTACGGGGGTAGGGTGGAGGCGTAGGGTGCTCTTTCCAAGGGCTGGTGCAGACTCGATGAGCTGAATGGCCTCCTTTAGCACTGTAAATTCTGTGATTCTGTCTGTTTTTATGGAAGATTATAATGGAGAATGGGATATATCTTTTTAGGTTATTGATGAATGTCCGTGACTTTTTTCATTGCAACTTAAAGAGCAACATGGATGTTTTACCTGTGAGCGATAGAGAATTGAATGGTATTAGCCCAAATCTGCCAAACTCCTTTTTCTGACCTTGATCAGCCAAAGTAAATATCCACTTACCTTCCTCTGATTTTTCTATTTTTTAAATTCATTTACGGGATGTGGGCTTCGCTGGTTAGGCCAGCATTTATTGCCCATCCCTAATTGCCCTTCAGAAGGTGGTGGTGAGTTGCTTTCTTGAACTGCTGCAGTTCCTGAGGCCACTGTACTATTAGGGAGGGAGTTCCAGGATGTTGCCCCAGCGACAGTGAAGGAGCGGCGACATATTTCCAAGTCAGGATGGTGAGTGACTTGGAGGGGAACCTCCAGGTGGTGGAGTTCCCAGGTATCTGCTACTCTTGTCCTTAGAGATTGTTGTCGTGGGTTGGGAGGTGCTGTCTAAAGAACCTTGGCAGGTTACTGCAGTGCATCTTGTAGATGGTACACACGGCTGCCACTGTTCACCAGTGGTGGAGGGTTTGAATATTTGTGGAAGGAGGAGCAAACAAGCGGACTGCTTTGTCCTGGATGGAGTTGAGCTTCTTGAGTGTTGTTGGAGCTGCACTCATCCAGGCAAGTGGAAAGTATTCCATTACACTCCTGACTTGTGCCTTGCAGATGGTGGAAAGTCTTTGGGGTGTCACGAGGTGAGTGACTCACTAGGACTCCGAGCCTTTGACCTGCCCTGGTGGTTAATATGTTTATTGAGGAGGATTCAGCGATGTTAATGCCACTGAATGTCAAGGAGCGGTAGTTAGATCCTCGCTTGTAGGAAATGGTCATTGCCTGGCACTTGCGTGGTGCAAATATAACTTGCCATTTGCCAGCCCAAGCTTGGATATTGTCCAGGCCTTGCTGCATTTGAACATGGACTGCTTCATTATCTGAGGAGTTGCGAATAGTGCTGAACATTGTGCAGTCATCTGCGAACATCCCCACTTCTGACCTTATGATAGAAAGAAGATCATTAATGAAGCAGCTGAAGATGGTTGGGCCTAGGACACTACCCGGAGGAACTCCTGCTGTGATGTCCTGGAGCTGAGATGATTGACCTCCAACCACCACAACCATCTTCCTTTGTGCCAGGTGTCACTCCAACTAGCGGAGAGTTTCCCCCCTGATTCTCATTGTCTCCAGTTTACCTAGGGCTCCTTGATGCCATACTCGGTCAAATGCTACCTTGATGACATGGGCAGTTACTCCCGCCTCATTCAGCTCTTTTGTCCATGTTTGAACCAAGGCTGTAATGAGGTCAGGAGCTGAGAGACCCTGGTAGAACCCAAACTGAGCATTGTGAGGTGGTTATTAGTAAGTGCTGCTTGATAGCACTGTTGATGACTCCTTCCATCACTTTGCTGATGATGGAGTGTAGACTGATAGGGCGGTAATTGGCCGCATTGGATTTGTCCTGTTGCTTGTGTGCAGGACACACCTGGGCAATATTCCACATTGCCGGGTAGATGCCAGTGTTGTAGCTGTACTGGAATAGCTTGGCGAAGGAAGCAGCAAATTCTGGAGCACAAGTCTTCTGTACTATCACCAGACTATTGTCAGGGCTCATAGCCTTAGCAATATCCAGTGCCTTCAGCTGTTTCTTGATATCATGTGGAGTGAATCGTATTGACTGAAGATTGACATCTGTGATGTTTGGGACCTCCGGAGGAGACGGAGATGGATCATCCACTCAACACTTCTGGCTGAAGATTGTTATGAATGTCTCAGCCTTGTCTTTTACAAATATATGCTGGGCTCCTCCATCATTGAGGAAGGGGATATTTGTGGAGCCTCCTCCTCCAATAAGTTATTTAATTGTCCACCACTATTCCCAGCTGGATTAGGGTTAGGGTTAGGACTGCAGAGCTTAGAGCTAATGCATTCATTGTAGAATTGCTTAGCTTTATCTATTACTTGATGCTTAATGTTGTTTGGCACACAAGTAGTCCAGTGTTGAAGCTTCATTAGGTTGACATTTTTCGGTATGCCTGATGTTGCTCCTGGCATGCTCTCCTGCACTCTTCATTGAACCAGGGTTGATCCCCTGCCTTGGTGGTAATGGTAGAGCAGGGGATATACCAGGCCATGAGTTTGCAGATTGTGGTTGAATACAATTCTGCTGCTGATGGCCCACAGCGCTTCACGGATGCCCAGTCTTGAGTTGCTGGATCTGTTTGAAGTCTATCCCATTTAGCACGGTGGTAGTGCCGCACCACACGATGGAGGGTATCCTCAATGTGAAGACAGGACTTTGTCTCCACAAGGACTGTGCAGTGGACACTTCTACCAATACTGTCATGGCCAGATGCATCGGCAGCAAGCATGTTGATCAGGATGATATCAAGAATGTTTTCCTCTCTTGTTGGTTCCCCCGCCACCTGCTGCAGTCCCAGTCTAGAAGCTCAGTCTGTGGTGGTACTACCACCGAGCCACTCTTGGCGATGCACATTGAAGTCCCCCACCCAGAGTATATTGTGTGCCCTTGCCACCCTCAGTGCTTCCTCCAAGTGGTGTTCAACATGGAAGAGCACTGATTCATCAGCTGATAGTGGCCGGTACATGGTAATCAGGAGGTTTCCTTGCCCAAGTTTATTTAGTATATCTGCTGCTGAAGCTAGCACTCCTTGCCCAAGTTTAACCTGAAGCCATGAGACTTCATTGGGTCCAGAGTCAATGTTAAAGAATCCAAGGGCAACTCCCTCCTGACTGTATGCCACTCTGCCGCCACCTCTGCTGGGTCTGTCCTGCTGGTGAGACAGGACATATCCAGGATTGGTGATAGTGGTGACTGGGACATTGTCTGTAAGGTATGATTCTGTGAGTATGACTATGTCAGACTGTTTCTTGACTAGTCTGTGAGACACATCTCCCAACCAGATGTTAGTAAGGAAGAACCTTGCAGGGTTGACAGGGCTGGGTTTGCCACAATTGTTTCCAGTGCCTGGGTCAATGCCGGGTGGTCCATCCCGTTTCATTCCTTTTTTGTGTTTTTGTAGCAGTAGAATACAACTTAGTCATTTCAGAGGGCATTTAAGAGCCAATCACATTGCTGTGGGTCTGGTGTCACATGTAGGCCAGACCAGGTAAGGGTGACAGAATTCCTTCCATAAAAGACATTAGTGAACCAGATGGGGTTTTACGGCAATCGACAATGGTTTCATGGTCATCATTGGAGTTTTAGTTCCAGATATTTTATTGAGTTAAATGCCACCACCACCGTGGAGGGATTCGAACCAGGGTCCTCAGATCATTATCCTGGACCTCTGGATTACTAGTTCAGCAACAATACCACTACGCCACCGCCTCCCCTCTGGGCTATCTTCCACAAAAGCGTCCTTTCGAAACTGGCTCAACACAGGAAACTCAACACAGCCAGAGCAAATGTACGTCTCTGTAACCAAAAAGACTGAAGTATTCTTACTGAACAGTGCAGATTCTGAATCAGGAAATGTAGTTTTGAATATTTAATTCAATGTCAAATTATGCACAGAAAGCAAAGACAGAAGGTTGGCTACAATTAGAGAGAACAATGAAAGAAGCAAAGAAAAGTAAAGTATATATTTTTCTAAATGTCTAACAATAATTAAAATCTGAAAGAATGAGACACCGCAGTTGTAAAAATTGATATTTAGTACCAGGGATATCGTTTAGCAATAATTAGGAATTATCAACCGCTAAAATGTTGCTTCTGTAGTGGTCATCCACAATATAAATACCGCAACTTCATACCATTAATGTATTTTGCGTTGTTAGTTGCATTAAACTGGTACATCCAGTACTGGTACAAAATGATGGCAGGGCTGCCTCCAAATTAATAGCGTGACCACCACCACAGGATTTATATTTCATCGGCACTACTGGGAGTGGCGCCACTACCAGTGCCCCAAGCTTGTCTCCCTAACTGACTCCAATTACATTCTTACCCAGAGGGCGGCCAGGTCCCAGCACCACCCCACACCTTCTCTGCATTAGCCGCCCAATAGTAATATAACAGATTTGCAGCGTGAGGCCCCCGCCTGTCTCTCCCTCTGAAACACCCCTCTTCCAATCCTCCTTGCCCACCCAAATAAGAACAAAGAACAAAGAAAAGTACAGCACAGGAACAGGCCCTTCGGCCCTCCAAGCCCGTGCCGACCATGCTGCCCGACTAAACTACAATCTTCTACACTTCCTGTGTCCATATCCCTCTATTCCCATCCTATTCATGTATTTGTCAAGATGCCCCTTAAATGTCACTATCGTCCCTGCTTCCACCACCTCCGGCAGCGGGTTCCAGGCACCCACAACCCTCTGTGTAAAAAACTTGCCTCGTACATAGAACATAGAAAATACAGCACAGAACAGGCTCTTCGGCCCACGATGTTGTGCCGAACCTTTGTCCAAGATTAATCATAGATTATCATTGAATTTACAGTGCATAAGGAGGCCATTCGGCCCTTTGAGTCTGCCCCGGCTCTTGGAAAGAGCACCCTACCCAAACTCAACACCTCCACCCAACATCAAGGGCAATTTGAACATTAAGGGCAATTTATCATTGGCCAATTCACCTAACCCGCACATCTTTGGACTGTGGGAGGAAACCGGAGCACCCGGAGGAAACCCACGCAGACACGGGGAGGAGGTGCAGACTCTGCACAGACAGTGACCCAAGCCGGAATCGAACCTGGGACCCTGGAGCTGTGAAGCAATTGTGCTATCCACAAAGCTACCGTGCTCTAAATCTTGCCCCTCGCACCTTAAACCTATGCCCCCTAGTACTTGACCCCTCTACCCTGGGGAAAAGTCTCTGACTATCCACTCTGTCTATGCCCCTCATAATTTTGTAGACCTCTATCAGGTCGCCCCTCAACCTCCGTCATTCCAGTGAGAACAAACCGAGTTTATTCAACCGCTCCTCATACCTAATGCCCTCCATACCAGGCAACATCCTGGTAAATCTCTTCTGCACCCTCTCTAAAGCCTCCACATCCTTCTGGTAGTGTGGCGACCAGAATTGAACACTATGCTCCAAGTGTGGCCTAACTAAGGTTCTATACAGCTGCAACATGACTTGCCAATTCTTATACTCAATGCCCCGGCCAATGAAGGCAAGCATGCCATAAGCCTTCTTGACTACCTTCTCCACCTGTGTTGCCCCTTTCAGTGACCTGTGGACCTGTACACCTAGATCTCTCTGACTTTCAATACTCTTGAGGGTTCTACCATTCACTGTATATTCCTTACCTGCATTAGACCTTCCAAAATGCATTACCTCACATTTGTCCAGATTAAACTCCATCTGCCATCTCTCCGCCCAAGTCTCCAAACGATCTAAATCCTGCTGTATCCTCTGACAGTCCTCATCGCTATCCGCAATTCCACCAACCTTTGTGTCGTCTGCAAACTTACTAATCAGACCAGTTATATTTTCCTCCAAATCATTTATATACACTACGAACAGCAAAGGTCCCAGCACTGATCCCTGCGGAACACCACTAGTCACAGCCCTCCAATTAGAGTAGCACCCTTCCATTGCTACTCTCTGCCTTCTATGACCTAGCCAGTTCTGTATCCACCTTGCCAGCTCACCCCGATCCCGTGTGACTTCACCTTTTGTACCAGTCTACCATGAGGGACCTTGTCAAAGGCCTTACTGAAGTCCATATAATCAGCATCACTGCCATACCTGCATCAATCATCTTTGTGACCTCTTCGAAAAACTCTTATCAAGTTAGTGAGACACGACCGCCCCTTCACAAAACCATGCTGCCTCTCACTAATACGTCCATTTGCTTCCAAATGGGAGTAGATCCTATCTCGAAGAATTCTCTCTAGTAATTTCCCTACCACTGACATAAGGCTCACCGGCCTGTAGTTCCCTGGATTATCCTTGCCACCTTTCTTAAACAGAGGAACAACATTGGCTATTCTCCAGTCCTCCGGGACATCACCTGAAGACAGTGAGGATCCAACGATTTCTGTCAAGGCCTCAGCAATTTCCTCTCTAGCCTCCTTCAGTATTCTGGGGTAGATCCCATCAGGTCCTGGGGATTTATCTACCTTAATATTTTTCAAGACGCCCAACACCTCGTCTTTTTGGATCTCAATGTGACCCAGGCTATCTACACACCCTTTCCAGACTCAACATCCACCAATTCCTTCTCTTTGGTGAATACTGATGCAAAGTATTCATTTAGTACCTCGCCCATTTCCTCTGGCTCCACACATAGATTCCCTTGCCTATCCTTCAATGGGCCAACCCTTTCCCTGGCTACCCTCTTGCTTTTTATGTACGTGTAAAAAGCCTTGGGATTTTCCTTAACCCTATTTGCCAATGACTTTTCGGGACCCCTTCTAGCCCTCCTGACTCCTTGCTTAAGTTCCTTCCTACTTTCCTTATATTCCACACAGGCTTCGTTTGTTCCCAGCCTTCTAGCCCTGACAAATGCCTCCTTTTTCTTTTTGATGAGGCCCACAATATCTCTCGTAATCCAAAGTTCCCGGATTTTGCCATATTTATCCTTCTTCCTCACAGGAACATGCCGGTCCTGAATTCCTTTCAACTGACACTTGAAAGTCTCCCACATGTCAGATGTTGATTTACCCTCAAACACCCGCCCCCAATCTAGGTTCTTCAGTTCCCGCCTAATATTGTTATGATTAGCCTTCCCCCAATTTAGCACATTAACTCTAGGACCACTCTTATCCTTGTCCACCAGCACTTTAAAACTTACTGAATTGTGGTCACTGTTCCCGAAATGCTCCCCTACTGAAACTTCTACCACCTGGCTGGGCTCATTCCCCAATACCAGGTCTAGTACCGCCCCTTCCCTAGTTCGACTGTCGACATATTGTTTTAAGAGGCCCTCCTGGCTGCTCCTTACAAACTCTGCTCCGTCTAAGCCCCTGGCACTAAGTGAGTCTCAGTCAATATTGGGGAAGTTGAAGTCCCCCATCACAACAACCCTGTTGTTTTTACTTTTTTCCAAAATCTGTCTACCTATCTGCTCCTCTATCTCCCGCTAGCTGTTGGGAGGCCTGTAGTAAACCCCCAACATTGTGACTGCACCCTTCTTATTCCTGATCTCTACCCATATAGCCTCACTGCCCTCTGAGGTGTCCTCCCATAGTACAGCTGTGATATTCTCTCTAACCAGTAGTGCAACTCCGCCACCCCTTTTACATCCCCCTCTATCCCGCCTGAAACATCTAAATCCTGGAACATTTAGCTGCCAATCCTGTCCTTCCCTCAACCAGGTCTCTGTAATGGCAACAACATCATAGTTCCAAGTACTAATCCAAGCTCTAAGTTCATCTGCCTTACCCGTAATACTTCTTGCATTAAAACACATGCACTTCAGGCCACCAGACCCGCTGTGTTCAGCAACTTCTCCCTGCCTGCTCTGCCTCAGAGCCATACTGGCCCTATTCCCTAGTTCTCCCTCAATGCTTTCACCTTCTGACCTATTGCTCCGGTGCCCACCCCCCTGCCATACTAGTTTAAACCCTCCCACGTGACACTAGCAAACCTTGCGGCCAGGATATTTATGCCTCTCCAGTTTAGATGCAACCCGTCCTTCTTATACAGGTCACACCTGCCCCGGAAGAGCTCCCAGTGGTCCAGATAACGGAAACCCTCCCTCCTACTCCAGCTGTTTAGCCACGTGTTTAGCTGCTCTATCTTCTTATTTCTAGCCTCACTGGCACCTGGCACAGGGAGTAATCCCAAGATTACAACCCTAGAGGTCATGTCTTTTAACTTTCTGCCTAGCTCCCTGAACTCCTGCTGCAGGACCTCATGCCCCTTCCTGCCTATGTCGTTAGTACCAATATGTACAACGACCTCTGCCTGTTTGCCCTCCCCCTTCAGGATGCCGCTACCCGTTCGGAGACATCCTGGACCCTGGCACCAGGGAGGCAACATACCATCCTGGAGTCTCTTTCACAGCCACAGAAGCGCCTATCTGTGCCCCTGACTATAGAAACCCCTATGACTATTGCTCTACTGCGCTTTGACCCTCCCTTCTGAACATCAGAGCCAGCCATGGTGCCACTGCTCTGGCTGCTGCTGTTTTCCCCTGATAGGCTATCCCCCCCTGACAGTATCCAAAGTGGTATACCTGTTCGAGAGGGGGACAACCACAGGGGATTCCTGCACTGACTGCCTGCACTTTCTGGTGGTCACCCATTTCTCTGCCTGCATCTTGGGTGTGACCACATTTATATAACTGCTATCTATGACGCTTTCCGCCACATGCATGCTCCTAAGTGCATTCAACTGCTGCTCCAACCGAAACATGCGGTCTGAGAGGAGCTCCAGTTGGGTGCACTTTCTGCAGATGAAGCCATCCGGCACGCTGGAAGCCTCCCGGACCTGCCACATCTCACTGCACCCCTCTAATTGACATTGCATCAATTAATTAGTAAATTTAATTTAAAAGATTTTTTAAAAGGTACTGTTAACTATATGTTTCCTAGCAGTAGATTTCTACTATAAATGTGAAAGCTAAATACAGTACTCTCCGATCTCTGGCTTTGATACCCCTCTAAATTATAATTAAGTAATAAGTAATTATGTTTAATTAGTTTAACAATGCTTAATTGTTTTAATTTAGTGTAGATTCCCAACCAGCCAATCAGGTCACAGCTTTACTGTGATGTCACTTCAGTCCCCCCGCCCCCCCCCCACACACACACAATTTGAAAAGGTAATAAAAGTAAAAATGAATAGAAATCACTTACTTACCTTCCGAGGGTCTCAGATGCTCTCTGGTTCTCTCCCTGCAGATTAAAAGTTACAGGCCAGAAGAAAGAGAGAGAACAAAACAGTAGGGAAAAAGCACCTTCTCCCACTCTGCACCGAATTACCTCACTGCACCAAATTACCAAGTTCCAAAGTCCCACTCTGGATGTGTCTCACTCACTCAGGCTGTGTCTCCTTGACTTGCGCAAAGCTTACTGAGTGTGCTTTCTGTCTGTCTTTTATACAGACCTCAGCTCACCAGGGTGACGCACACAACTTAAGCTTCAAAGAGAACAACAAAGAACAAAAAAAACTACAGCACAGGAACAGGCCCTTCGGCCCTCCCAGCCTGCGCCGATCCAGATCCTTTATCGAAACCTGTCTTCTATTTTCCAAGGATCTACTTCCCTCTGTTCCCCGCCCGTTCATATATCTGTCTCGATGCATCTTAAAAGATGCTATCGTGCCCACCTCTACCACCTCCGCTGGCAAGGCGTTCCAGGCACCCACCATCCTCTGCGTAAAAAAGTTTCCACGCAGATCTCCCTTAAACTTTTCCCCTCTCACCTTGAAATCGTGACCCCTTGTAATTGACAACCCCGCTCTTGGAAAAAACTCGTTGCTATCCACCCTACCCATACCTCTCATAATTTTGTAGACCTCAATCAGGTCCCCCCTCAACCTCCGTCTTTCCAACAAAAACAATCCTAATCTACTCAACCTTTCTTCATAGCTAGCACCCTCCATACCAGGCAACATCCTGGTGAACCTCCTCTGCACCCTCTCTAAAGCATCCACATCCTTCTGGTAATGTGGCAACCAGAACTGCATGCAGTATTCCAAATGTGGCCTAACCAAAGTCCTATACAACTGTAACATGACCTGCCGACTCTTGTACTCAATACCCCGTCCAATGAAGGCAAGCATGCTTTATGCCTTCTTGACCACTCTATCGACCTGCGTTGCCACCTTCAGGGTACAATGGACCTGAACCCCCAGATCTCTCTGTACATCAATTTTCCCCAGGACTCTTCCATTGACCGTATAGTCCGCTCTTGAATTAGATCTTCCAAAATGCATCACCTCGCATTTGCCTGGATTGAACTCCACCTGCCATTTCTCTGCCCAACTCTCCAATCTATCTATATTTTGCTGTATTCTCTGACAGTCCTCCTCGCTATCTGCAACTCCACCAATCTTAGTATCATCTGCAAACTTGCTATTCAGACCACCTATACCTTCGTCCAGATCATTTATGTATATCACAAACAACAGTGGTCCGAGCACGGATCCTTGTGGAACACCACTAGTCACCTTTTTCCATTTTGAGACACTCCCTTCCACCACTACTCTCTGTCTCCTGTTGCCCAGCCAGTTCTTTATCCATCTAGCTATTACACCCTGAACCCCATACGACTTCACTTTTTCCATCAACCTGCCATGGGAAACTTTATCAAATGCTTTACTGAAGTCCATGTAAATGACATTTACAGCCCTTCCCTCATCAATTAACTTTGTCACTTTTTATCATAGAATTTACAGTGCAGAAGGAGGCCATTCGGCCCATCGAGTCTGCACCGGCTCTTGGAAAGAGCACCCTACCCAAGGTCAACACTGCCACCCCGTTCCCATAACCCAGTAACCCCACCCAACACTAAGGGCAATTTTGGACACTAAGGGCAATTTATCATGGCCAATCCACCTAACCTGCACATCTTTGGACTGTGGGAGGAAACCGGAGCACCCGGAGGAAACACACGCACACACGGGGAGGATGTGCAGACTCCGCACAGACAGTGACCCAAGCTGGAATCGAACCTGGGACCCTGGAGCTGTGAAGCAATTGTGCTATCCACAAGGCTACCGTGCTGCCCCTCAACTTCCTCAAATAATTCTATTAGGTTTGTAAGACATGATCTTCCCTGCACAAAACCATGCTGCCTATCACTGATAAGTCTATTTTCTTCCAAATGTGAATAGATCCTATCCCTCAGTATCTTCTCCAACAGTTTGCCTACCACTGACGTCAAGCTCACAGGTGTATAATTCCCTGGATTATCCCTGCTACCCTTCTTAAACAAAGGGACAACATTAGCAATTCTCCAGTCCTCCAGGACCTCACCCGGGCTCAAGGATGCTGCAAAGATATCTGTTAAGGCCCCAGCTATTTCGTCCCTCGCTTCCCTCAGTAACCTGGGATAGATCCCATCCGGACCTGGGGACTTGTCCACCTTAATGCCTTTTAGAAAACCCAAAACTTCGCCCTTCCTTATGCCGACTTGACCTAGAGTATTTAAACATCCATCCCTAGCCTCAACATCCGTCATGTCCCTCTCCTTGGTGAATACCGATGCAAAGTGCTCATTAAGAATCTCACCCATTTCCTCTGACTCCACACATAAATTCCCTCTTATGTCTTTGAGTGGGCCAATCCTTTCTCTAGTTACCCTCTTGCTCCTTATATACGAATAAAAGGCTTTTCCTTAACCCTGTTAGCCAAAGATATTTCCCTTTTAGCCCTCTTTATTGCGCGTTTGAGATTTGTCCTACTTTCCTGATATTCCTCCGAAGCTTCATTAGATTTAAGTCGCCTAGCTAGATCTTATGTATGCTTCCTTTTTCATCTTAGCTAGTCTCACAATTCCACCCGTCATCCATGGTTCCCTAATCTTGCCATTTCTATCCCTCATTTTCACAGGGACATGTCTGTCCTGCACTCTAATCAACCTTTCCTTAAAAGACTCCCACATTTCAAATGTGGATTTACCCTTAAACAGCTGCTCCCAATCCACATTCCCTAGCTCCTGCCGAATTTTGTTATACTTGGCCTGTCCCCAATTTAGCACTCTTCCTTTAGGACCACTCTCGTCTTTGTCCATGAGTATTCTAAAACTTACGGAATTGTGATCGCTATTCCCAAAGTAATCACCAACTGAAACTTTAACCACCTGGCCGGGATCATTCCCCAATACCAGGTCCAGTATGGCCCATTCCCGAGTTGGACTATTCACATACTGCTCTAAAAAACTCTCCTTGATGCTCCTTACAAATTCTGCTCCAACACTCCATGAGTCCCATTCAATGTTGGGAAGTTAAAATCTCCCATCCCGACCACCCTATTGCTCCTACATTTTTCTATAATCTGTCTACATATTTGTATCTCTACTTCACGCTCGCTTTTGGGAGGCCTGTAGTAAAGTCCCAACAATGTTACTGCACCCTTCCTATTTCTTAGCTCTATCCATATTGCCTCAAGTGCTCGAATTCTCCATCATGCCCTCCTTAATCACAGCTGTGATATCATCTCTGACCAGTAATGCAACTCCTCCACCCCTTTTATCTCCCTCTCTATCCCTCCTGAAGCATCTATACCCTGGGATATTTAGTTGCCAGTCTTGCCCTTCCCTCAACCAACTCAGTAATACCAATAACATCATATTCCCAGGTACTAATCCAAGCCCTAAGTTCATCTGCCTTACCTGCTACACTTAAGCTTCAAAGAGAAGAATACAATGTGCACCTTTGTGCCCCTAAACAGGCCACAGGTGACTGACAGATAACTGCCTCTCAGCAATTAGGGTGGGGGCAGCTTCAGCCAATCAGACACTAATCTACACACTGCACTTTTAACTAAAAAACAGCAGAATTAGACTTACCACTTACCTTTCCTGATTACCTCACTGCACCAAATTACCAAGTTCCAAATTCCCACTCTGGATGTGTTTCACTCCGGCTGTTTCTCCTTGACTTGCGCAAATGCCACAAAACGAGTGTCTAACTCTTGGAAAAACAATTTGTGCAGAAATACTGGGAGGCACTGGAACAGGAATAGGAATCTAGGCAGAATATTCATTCTAACCGACGGAACTCGACCTGTCGGCAATAGCGGGAAGCAGTCCCATCTCTGTAGGTCTGCCTTGACCCTCCCACCAAGCTCGTAGAGTTCAGCTTCTTTAACCGTCCCCACTGTCCTGCCCAAATACAGGAAGCTAGTCCCTGTCAATCAAAACAGTAACCCCCTCGGTCTACTCCCCCCTCTCGCAAACCTGATTGATATATACCGCTCTTAAAAAGAAAAAGAACCCTTGACTCTGAAATCATGGTATAATATTAGTGTCAATACATTTTTCACTCACCCTCATTTTACTGAAGGTATCTCTAAGAAATAGGTGGCAGCAAAGTGAGTTTCAAATCCACTCATTAATAATTTACAGCAAAATGTTAGACCTCTATTCGTACCCTTGGCCAGACCCCCGAGCTGTTGGTTAGATGTGGTTAGGGACCAATAACATTTTTGTTTAAAGTAGACAAAATTTTAGACTCAAGACACCTGCTGGTCAGTGAAGAAAGCCACAAGATTTCACAGATTATGAACAAACAACATTAAATGTTGCTATACAAGTTCAGAAAGATAAAATAATTTACAATATCCATTTTATACTCTAACATCAGGGAAAATATGAGGTACTTGTAAACTAACAAGCAAACTTTGGTCGAGCACACTACACTACACAATAAATGACAGGTGCGATCAAGACAGAGTCCACAGAATTCCACACAACCAACCTATCAGTAACACTGTGCCAACCAATTTCACTAAAAGTCTGTCTCTAATGAGGGATTCCAATCTTCACATTTGAAGATCTAACCTGGAAATTCTCTCCAAACGTTTCTCTAAATTGGACTGTATCCAAAACAGCCCTCTTTGTAGGGTTTGAATCTCGTCTCCTGAGATTCTGTTCACCTGGATTCCCGGGTAAACACATAAACACCGACTCAGAAGCACAACTTCAATTTTTCAGCCACGCCAAACAGAACACTGGGATACCTTCGCCCCCACCACCCACAACACAGAATCACAAGCCTGCCATTCTTTCTTGGATCTTCAGGGCTTCTTCTGATGCCTTTTCGATTATCAGACTCAAATGGAGTCAATAACACAAAAATAAAAAAAGCATCTGTGGGGAGAAATAGAGTTAATGTTTTGAGTCGGTATTACTCTTCTTCAGAGCTCCATCCACAGATGCTGCCAGACCTGATGAGCTTTTCCAGTATTTTCTCTTTTTGTTTCATATTCCACCATCATCGGAGGTATTTCACTTTTGTTTTGGAGTCAATGACAACCCACCTCGCAGGGTTTTAATCTTGTCCCCTGTGATCCCATTCTCCTGTACTCCCAAGTAGGCACTCAAGCACCAGCTCACAAGCACAACTTCAGATTTTTAACTGTGCCGAGCAGAGCACTACTGCTCCAAAGGAATATGTTTGCCCAATGACCCACAACATAGGGTCAGTGACCCACCGCTGCCTTCTTCACCTAAAGTCCACTTTTTTCTATTTGGAGCCTATTTTGCTGCTTCTATCACTTTTTAACTGAACTGGGACCTTTTTCTGTCCCCCCTCTGGTACTCTTTTTGGATCTTTTCCTGACCCCTCTTCCTTTTGGGACCCCTCCTGTCCCCTGCCTGGGACACAGGTCGTCCATGGCACTCCTGGGGCGAAATTCTCCCCCAACGGCGGGATGCCCGCCGACTGGCGCCAAAGCCGGCGCCAATCAGACGGGCATCGCGCTGGCAAAAAGGTGCGGAAGTCTCCGCATCTTTGGCGGCCTAGCCCCAACATTGAGGGGCTAGGCCGACGCCGGAGGGATTTCCACCCCGCCAGCTGGCGGAAATGGCGTTTGTTGCCCCGCCAGCTGGCGCGGAAATGCGGCGCATGCGCGGGAGCGTCAGTGGCCGCTGTCAGTTTCCCAGCGCATGCGCGGGAGCGTCAGCGGCCGCTGTCAGTTTCCCGCGCATGCGCAGTGGGGAGAGTCTCTTCCGCCTCCGCCATTCTGGAGGCCGTAGCGGAGGCGGAAGGGAAAGAGTGCCCCCACGGCACAGGCCCGCCCGCGGATCGGTGGGCCCCGATTGTGGGCCAGGCCACCGTGGGGACACCCCCCGGGGTCAGATCGCCCCGCGCCCCCCCCCAGGACCCCGGAGCCCGCCCACACCGCCTGGTCCCGCCGGTAAATACCAGGTTTGATTTACGCCGGCGGGACAGGCAATTCCTGGGCGGGACTTCGGCCCATCCGGGCCGGAGAATCCAGCGGGGGGTCCCGCCAACCGGCACGGCCGGATTCCCGCCCCCGCCCAATCTCCGGGAGCGGAGACTTCGGCGGGGGCGGGGGCGGGATTCACGGCGGCCAACGGCCATTCTCCGACCCGGCGGGGGTTCGGAGAATGACGCCCCTGGCCTGGGTTTTTTAGCTGGTTTATTCCATCCTGCACTGGTGTACTGGGTCCACAGAATATAAAATTGCAGAACTTTAATAAAAATCTTATTTCTTTCTCAGAGTAAAACAGCCAATGAGCAGAGTGGACAGGGCAACCCCTGAATCAATCTCCTTGCTTGCTCCAAAAGCAATTCAAATTCAAATTGAATTCAATTCATGCTACCCACAAAAGAAACATACCAGATCCAAGCTGACAAGAGCAGGCATTAGTCCTGATCTCAGGCTTGATCTTACGCTTGATCTTAGCTAAAAGGCCAAGAAGCAGAACTGTGCATGTGCAACCCACATCTGGTCTGTGCATGCACAAAAGCTGCAAGGCATGTCAGGAGTTAAAGTCCCTGAACTCTACTCTCATCAAGGTAAGCGTAGTTTTCATAACAGTCCCCATATTTAAATAAGTTGCAATTTGTGTCACTCATTTTCATTGTAACTCACTTTTAACTTTTCCTAGATGTTGACTGCTCTTGCTTCCCGTATTCTGACTCTGACCTAGGTTGTGGGTTAAAGAAATGGAAAATAAGTTCCTTAGTACATTTAATGTGTTCCATGACTCAAGTGATGTAATTAGTTTTCTCATGCGATATTAACTCAGAGCTCTTTTGGACTGTAGACACTACTTAACTGAGTTCAAATAAATAAGCTTGAATATTATGTATTACGTGTTCCTTGCCATAACTGGTCGCTGAGTGATAGTGCTACCATGAGATGCACATAGAAAATTATTTTCATTCCCAAGTACTTTCACTCTTCAGTTAAAACCTTTTAAAGTGAACAGAGGTGTCCTTCAGCTCCCCTTTGCTTGAGCTGGATTTAAGCCCAGAACCCAAGGATAGGAAAGGACAGTGTTATTAACAAAGATATGCCACCCACTGTTCCTTCTATCAACTTTTCTTGTTGGTGCTGCTCTTAGATAGGAATCATAATATAAAAATGCTTTGTGTCAAAACAATAGATACTGTTTGCGAACACGCTTGCACAGTGCGGGAACCATGGTTCAATTTTAGGAAATGAAATTTAAACAGAAGAATTGTTCTTCCATCATTGTTGCAGTCCTCAAAGGAAGCTTTGGTATTCGCCTGCAACCTCTTCCAGTCAGAATGAGATCAGTACTTCACGCATCCCTGTGTGTACAAACAATAACAATATGAATATAAGGGGAAAAACAGCAAGTGTGGGACATTTGAAGCAAAACAAGAAAATGCTGAAAACACTCTAGGTCAGTAAGCATATGTAGAGAGAACAGGAACATTAAACATTTTAGATATAACCATCTTTATCAGAACCGAGGAACAATACAGGGGAACAACATTTAAAGGAGCAGAACCAAAGCAAGGTGGGGGAGAAAAGTCTGTGCCTTTGAGAGAGGAAACAACTTTGGAAAGTGTTTGAAAGGAAATTAAGCAAAAGTTAAATGACTGAAGTGACATTAACAAGAGATGTTAGGATGAAGCATATATTTTTTAAACCTTTAGAGATGGGGCAAGTATGAATAACTAAGGTGGTAAGGCATGGAAGCTGGTCTGAAATGGAAACAGGAAAAGGTGGTAAAGTAGAACTGAAACTAGCAGCTTCAGAAGAAGAAGCAGGCTGATACCAAAGATGCACAGTGTTCCAATTGAGTGCACCACTCCAAGACCCATTACTCCCCCACTCTTGCAAACACGTTCATCCCAAATCAGCAATATCTGCTACTTTAAAGAAAATGGAAACTAATTTTCAGAGTGTGGTAGTATGTATTGGGGGTCATGTGGGACTGGAAGCCCTAATGTCATTGGCTGACAGATCCCGGGTCCTGGTTGGCCGTTGACCTCTAGCTCCGCCCTGAAGGCGGAGTATAAGAAGCCGGAGTCCTCCCCCACAGGCCATTCTACTATTGAGCTGCGGGGGAACAGACACGCTTAATAAAGCCTCATCGACTTCACTCTATTCGTCTCACGGAGTCTTTGTGCGCTACAATTTATTAAGCGTGCCTAAAAAGGACTATGGAGCTCAGGATCATTCCGGAATGCCTGAGGATCAGCCCCCACGCAGTGAACGCGGCAGCAGCCTTCAAGCACTGGCAGACTTGCTTCGAGGCCTACCTCAGAACGACCACCGGCCGGGTCACAGAAGACCAAAAACTACAGGTCCTGCACTCGAGGGTGAGCACGGAGATCTTCTCCCTCATCGAAGACTCGGAGGATTTCCAGACGGCGTTCGCAGCACTGAAAAGTCTCTATGTCCGCCCAGTTAACCAAATCTACGCTCGCTACCAGCTCGCGACGAGACGGCAAGGTCCCGGAGAATCGATGGACGAATTCTACGCCGCGCTGCTGATTTTGGGACGAGCCTGCAGCTGCCCTTCGGTGAACGCAAATGAACACACGGACATGTTAATGCGCGATGCTTTTGTGGCAGGTATGAATTCCTCCCAAATCTGCCAAAGACTTCTAGAAAGAGAGTCGCTAGGACTCTCAGAGGCACGGGCCCTAGCAGCCTCCCTAGACGTGGCCGCGCGTAATACCCGCGCCTACGGCCCCGACCGCGCGGCAGCCCATTGGGCTCCGTACGTACCCGTCGCGACAAACCCAACCCCCCCGCGGACACCCCACAGTCTTGCGCGGTCCAAACGCCAAGTCGCACCGGGGGCGCCCGCTGTTATTTCTGCGGCCAGGCGAAACACCCCCGACAGCGCTGCCCGGCCCGCGCAGCTATCTGCAAGAGCTGCGGGAAAAAGGGCCATTACGCGGTTGTGTGCCGGTCCCGCGAGGTCGCCGCTGTCCCGGGAGAACAGGGAGCCCTGCAAGCCGTTTACGCGCCCCAACCCCCCCAGCACGCCATGTACGACCCGCAGGCGCAGACGCTCTGGGTCCCGACCACCGCGGTCCCGGGAGAACAGGGAGCCCTGCACGCCGCTTACGCTCCGCAACCCCCCTCCCCGCACCCCATGTATGACCCGCCGGCGCTACCGCTTTGGGTCCCGGCCACCACTATCCACGGAGAAGAGGGAGTTTTGCGCGTCCCTAACGCCCCCCTAACCCCCACCCCGCGCCCCACGTCTGACCCGCCGGCGCCACCAACTTGGGTCCCGACCACCGCTGTCCCCGGTGAGGGAGCTCCGCGCGGTCCTAGCGCTCCCCAGCCCCCCCAACGCCCCATGTGCGACCCGCAGACGCTGCCATTTTGGGTCCCGGCCACCACGAGGGGAGGAAGGGCGCCGCCATCTTGGACCGCCCCAGACCTGTACGACGCGTGGGGACGGCCATTTTGTCCACCCCCGCCGCCACCTTGTGACCCCCCAGCCACGTGCGATGTATGGGGGTGGCCATTTTGTCCATCCCCGACGCCATCTTGGACGGCAACAACGGACCCCACTCCACTACTACAACCACGTCTCGCTTCAATTATGCTCGATCAAGCTCGCCCCCGGACACTCCAGACGACGACGACAACGGTGCTAATAAACGGCCATGAGACACCATGCCTAGTCGACTCCGGGAGCACGGAGAGCTTTATCCACCCCGACACGGTAAGACGCTGTTCCTTGACCACCTATCCCAGCGCACAAAAGATTTCCCTAGCTGCAGGATCCCACTCCGTACAGATCCAAGGATTCTGCATAGTTACCCTAACGGTGCAGGGGAGGGAGTTCAAAAACTACAAACTAAACGTCCTTCCCCAGCTCTGTGCCCCCACCTTACTGGGATTAGATTTCCAATGCAATCTACAGAGCCTTACGTTCAAATTCGGCGGCCCAATACCCCCACTCACTATCTGCGGCCTCGCAACCCTCAAGGTGCAACCCCCGTCCTTGTTTGCGAACCTCACCCCGGATTGCAAACCCGTCGCCACTAGGAGCAGACGGTACAGCGCCCAGGACCGGACCTTCATTCGGTCCGAAGTCCAGCGGCTACTAAAGGAGGGCATAATCCAGGCCAGCAATAGTCCCTGGAGAGCGCAGGTGGTAGTAGTGAAGACAGGGGAGAAACAAAGGATGGTCATAGACTATAGCCAGACCATCAACAGGTACACACAACTAGACGCGTACCCTCTCCCCCGCATATCCGACATGGTCAATCGGATTGCCCAATATAAAGTCTTCTCCACCGTGGACCTCAAGTCCGCCTACCATCAGCTCCCCATCCGCCCAAGTGACCGCAAGTACACAGCCTTCAGGCAGACGGGCGATTATACCATTTCCTAAGGGTCCCTTTTGGCGTCACAAACGGGGTCTCGGTCTTCCAACGGGAGATGGACCGAATGGTTGATCAACATGGGTTGCGGGCCACGTTCCCGTATCTCGACAATGTAGCCATCTGCGGCCACGACCAGCAGGACCACGACGCCAACCTCCAAAAATTCCTCCAGACCGCCAAAGCCTTGAACCTCACGTACAACGAGGACAAGTGCGTTTTTAGCACCAATCGGCTAGCCATTCTGGGCTACGTAGTGCGCAATGGGATAATAGGCCCCGACCCCGAACGTATGCGCGCCCTCATGGAATTCCCCCTCCCGCACTGCCCAAAAGCCCTGAAACGCTGCCTGGGGTTCTTTTCATACTACGCCCAGTGGGTCCCCCAGTACGCAGACAAGGCCCGCCCCCTAATACAGACCACGACCTTCCCTCTGTCGACAGAGGCTTGCCAGGCCTTCAGCCGCATCAAAGCGGATATCGCAAAGGCCATGATGCGCGCCATCGACGAGTCCCTCCCCTTCCAGGTCGAGAGCGACGCCTCCGACGTAGCTCTAGCGGCCACCCTTAACCAAGCGGGCAGACCCGTGGCTTTTGTCTCCCGGACCCTCCACGCCTCAGAAATCCGCCACTCCTCAGTGGAAAAGGAAGCCCATAGTGGAAGCTGTGCGACATTGGAGGCATTACCTGGCCGGCAGGAGATTCACTCTCCTCACTGACCAACGGTCGGTAGCCTTCATGTTCGATAATGCACTGCAGGGCAAAATCAAAAACGACAAGATCTTAAGGTGGAGGATCGAGCTCTCCACCTTCAACTACGAGATTTTGTATCGTCCCGGAAAGCTGAAGGAGCCGTCCGATGCCCTATCCCGCGGCACATGTGCCAACACACAAATTAACCGCCTCCAAACCCTCCACGAGGACCTCTGCCACCCGGGGGTCACTCGGTTTTTCCACTTCATCAAGTCCCGCAATCTCCCATACTCTTTAGAGGAGGTCCGTACAGTCACAAGGGACTGCCACATCTGCGCGGAATGCAAACCGCCTTTTTTCAGGCCGGATGGAGCGCACCTGATTAAGGCTTCCCGCCCCTTTGAACGCCTTAGTCTCGATTTCAAAGGGCCCCTCCCCTCCACCGACCGCAACGCATATTTTCTTAATGTGGTGGACGAATACTCCCGCTTCCCTTTTGCCATTCCCTGCTCTAACATGACCGCGGCCACAGTCATTAAAGCCCTGAACAGCATCTTCACACTGTTCGGTTACCCCGCATACGTCCACAGCGACAGGGGGTCCTCTTTCATGAGTGACGAGCTGCGCCAGTTCCTGCTCAGTAAGGGCATAGCCTCAAGCAGGACGACCAGCTACAACCCCCGGGGGAACGGGCAAGTAGAGAGGGAGAACGGCACGGTCTGGAAGGCCGTCCTACTGGCCCTACGGTCCAGGGACCTCCCAGTTTCACGGTGGCAGGAGGTCCTACCGGACGCTCTCCACTCCATCCGGTCATTATTATGTACGAGCACTAATCAAACGCCTCATGAACGTCTCCTTGTCTTCCCTAGGAGGTCCTCCTCTGGAACGTCGCTGCCGACCTGGCTGGCGGCCCCAGGACCCATCTTGCTCCAAAAGCATGTGCGGGCACATAAGGCGGACCCGTTGGTCGAAAGGGCTCACCTCCTCCACGCGAACCCGCAGTATGCTTACGTGGAGTACCCCGACGGCCGACAGGACACGGTCTCCCTGCGGGATCTGGCGCCCGCCGGCAACACACACACCCCCCCGACACCATTCACCCAACCCCCCCCTTCCTGCCACCGCTGCACCCCGCGACCGCCCCCTTCCCAGGAGGATCGGTTCCCCTCCCCTCAGGCCCGACCAAGAATAAAGCCCAAGCTGAAACCGTAAGGCTCCCGGAGACGACAACACCGGTACAAGCACCACCACCACCACCGGGGCCGAGGCGATCGACACGGACGACCAGACCGCCCGACCGACTCGTGGCGTCGATCTAAATCAAAATATGGACTTTTCACAAGAACATTTTGCTTTTCTCCCTATACCCTCTGTAAATAGTCGAAACAGGACAAAATTGTACAATACTGTATTGCCATGTGAATGTTTTTTTTCCCCTCCCAGGACCAGCCCTGTAAACCCTTACCACCATACGAAGCATCACCCCGCCGGGTTCATTTTTGACAAGGGGTGAATGTGGTAGTATGTATTGGGGGTCATGTGGGACTGGAAGCCCTAATGTCATTGGCTGACAGATCCCGGGTCCTGGTTGGCCGTTGACCTCTAGCTCCGCCCTGAAGGCGGAGTATAAGAAGCCGGAGTCCTCCCCCGCAGGCCATTCTACTATTGAGCTGCGGGGGAACAGACACGCTTAATAAAGCCTCATCGACTTCACTCTATTCGTCTCACGGAGTCTTTGTGCGCTACACAGAGGATCCTCTACAGGAACACTAGATTAGTAAGCCATTAGCAGTGAACAAGATTAGGTAGCTGGGTTAGGTGCCTCACACTGCTTCATTTAAATATCCTAAACTTTGATGCACAATCAATTACTCTCGAGACAAAGTGAGTCATAACTAATAGGCTTTAATCAGCTCGAACTGTACAGCTTCGATGCAGAAAGTGAAGGCTGCTGGGACGGCATTGGTTCTTATACCCCGCCTCTCAGGGTGGAGCTATGTACATTAGCCAATGGTAGTTTCCTAGGTCTAGCCAATGGTCATCCACCTCTCAGGTACTGCAATACCTGGTATTACCACATTCACCCCCTGTTAAAAAGAACCCGGCGGGGTGA
Source organism: Scyliorhinus torazame (assembly GCF_047496885.1). Taxonomy (NCBI): domain Eukaryota; kingdom Metazoa; phylum Chordata; class Chondrichthyes; order Carcharhiniformes; family Scyliorhinidae; genus Scyliorhinus; species Scyliorhinus torazame. The sequence continues at coordinate 130,439,911 of NC_092717.1, read as the reverse complement.
TGGCCAGCGTTACTGTCGCCTTTTGCATGCTAGGACCAGGTATGGAGGTACCGTGATGTTGAGGGTAACAGAAGAAGTGTTTATGGTGCAGCAATCAGACGATCGGGTGGCCTGGTCGTCCTTCTGGAGCGTCTGGGCTTCGGCGATGATCCTGGTGGGGGCCCTGGCGGTTGTGGCTCCGGGAACGTGGTGTCTTCCTCCCAGGCAGCTTCATCACCCCTAGGCGGCGCTGTTGGGGCGAAAAGTGGGCAGGGGGAGGGGCGCCTGTAGGGGGCGTCGGTGCCTGTTCGGCGCAGGGTAGGGGCGGCGGCAGTACTGACCCTCTGGTCAGGTTCTGCGAGGAGGGTGGGGGTGGGGGCAATGGTGCGGGTGTGCGTGGGGCTCCGGCGGGCGCCAGGTCCCGAAGGGAGACCGTGTCTTGGCGGCCGTCGGGGAATGCTATGTAGGCGTACTGGGGATTGGCATGCAGCAGGTGGACCCTCTCGACCAATGGGTCCGACTTGTGCGCCCTCACATGTTTCCGCAGCAGGACGGGTCCGGGTGTCGCTAGCCAGGTTGGGAGCGAGGTCCCGGAGGAGGACTTCCTGGGGAAAACAAGGAGACGTTCGTGAGGTGTCTGGTTTGTGGTAGTACAGAGCAGCGACCGGATGGAGTGAAGGGCCATCAGGAAACTGGGAGATTCCTGGACCGAAGGGCCAGCAGGAAGGTCTTCCAGACCGTTCCTTTCTCCCTTTCTACCTGCCCGTTTCCCCGGGGGTTGTAACTGGTCGTCCTGCTGGAGGTGATGCCTTTGCTGAGCAGGAATTGACGCAGTTCGTCACTCATAAAGGAGGATCCCCTATCACTGTGAATGTATGCGGGGAAACTGAACAGTGTAAAGATACCCTGGAGGGCCTTGATGACAGTGGTCGTGGTCATGTCCGGGCAGGGGATGGCGAATGGGAACCGGGAGTATTCGTCAATCACGTTCAGGAAATACGTGTTGCGGTCGGTGGAGGGGAGGGGGCCCTTGAAATCCACGCTGAGGCGTTCAAAGGGACGGGAAGCCTTTATCAGATGCGTTCTCTCTGGCCGGTAGAAGTGCGGTTTGCACTCCGTGCAGATTTGGCAGTCCCTGGTGACTGTCCTGACCTTCTCGATGGAGGAGGGCAGGTTGGGGGTCTTAATGAAATGAAAGAAACGAGTGACCCCCGGGTGGCAGAGGTCCTCGTGGAGGGCTCGGAGGCGGTCTACTTGTGCGGTGGCACAAGTGCCGCGGGACAGGGCATCAGGAGGCTCGTTCAGCTTCCCGGGACGGTACAAGATCTCATAATTGTAGGTGGAGAGTTCTATCCTCCACCGCAAGATCTTGTCGTTCTTAATCTTGCCCCGCTGCGCATTATCGAACATGAAGGCCACCGACCGTTGGTCGGTGAGGAGAGTGAATCTCCTGCCGGCCAGGTAATGCCTCCAGTGTCGCACAGCTTCTACTATGGCCTGGGCCTCTTTTTCGACCGAGTGGCGAATTTCAGAAGCATGGAGAGTGCGGGAGAAGAAAGCCACGGGTCTGCCCGTCTGGTTGAGGGTGGCCGCCAGAGCTACGTCGGACGCATCGCTCTCGACCTGGTAGGGGAGGGACTCGTCGATGGTGTGCATCATGGCTTTTGCGATGTCCGCTTTGATGCGGCAGAAGGCCTGACGGACCTCCGTCGACAGGGGGAAGGTTGTGGACTGGATCAGGGGTCGGGCTTTGTCGGCGTAATTAGGGACCCATTGTGCATAATAGCTAAAGAAGCCGAGGCAGCGCTTTAGGGTCTTGGGGCAGAGAGGGAGGGGGAACTCCATGAGGGGGCGCATGCGTTCAGGGTCGGGGCCTATGACTCCATTTCGTACTACGTAGCCTAGGATGGCTAGACGGTCGGTGCTAAACATGCATTTATCCTTATTGTAGGTCAGATTAAGGATATTCGCGGTCTGGAGACATTTTTGGAGGTTGGTGTCGTGGTCCTGCTCGTCATGGCCGCAGATGGAGACGTTATCAAGATACAGGAACGTCGCGCGTAAGCCGTACCAGTCAACCATTCGGTCCATCTCACGTTGGAAGACCGAGACCCCGTTCGTGACACCGAAGGGAACCCTTAAAAAGTGATAGAGCCGCCCACCTGCTTCGAAGGCAGTGTACTGGCGGTCACCATGACGGAGGGGTAGCTGGTGGTAGGCAGACTTGAGATACACCGTGGAGAAAACCTTGTACTGCGCAATCCTGTTTACCAGGTCAGCTATACGGGGGAGAGGGTACGCGTCCAGTTACGTAAACCTGTTGATGGTCTGGCTATAGTCGATGACCATCCTATGTTTCTTCCCAGTCTTTACCACCACTACTTGAGCCCTCCAGGGGCTGTTGCTTGCTTCGATGACCCCTTCCTTCAGCAGCCTTTGGACCTCGGACCTGATGTAGGTCCAGTCCTGGGCATTGTACCGTCTGCTCCTGGTGGCGAAGGGTTTGCAATCCGGGGTGAGGTTCGCAAACAGGGAAGGCGGGTCGACCTTAAGGGTCGCGAGGCCGCAGACAAGGGGGGGTATAGGGACACCAAATTTAAAGGTCAGGCTTTGTAGGTGGCACTGGAAATCCAGCCCAAGAAGGGTGGCTGCGCAGAGGTGCGGCAGAACGTACAGGCGGAAATTGCAGAATTCCCTGCCTTGGACAGTGAGGTTCGCTAGGCAGAACCCCTTTATCTCCACCGAGTATGACCCGGAGGCCAGGGAGATCCGTTGGTTTACGGGATGGGTGACAAGAGAACAGCGCCTTACCATGTTGGGCTTTCCGTGCTTCCAGAGTCGATCAGGCATGACGTCACATGGCCGTTGATGGCGATCGTTGTGGTGGCTTTCGCTAGTGTCCGGGGCCGACTCTGGTCCAGGGTAACGGAGGCCAGCTGCAGCAAGGGGTGTTCTGGTCGGGCAGCGTGTAGTCGGCTGTGCTGGGGGCTTGAGGCCCCATCCAAGATGGCGTCAGCCACGGGTTGCACATGGGAGTCCAGGGATGCCAAAGATGGCGGCGGTGAGGGACAAAATGGCGGCGCCCACCCATCCAGCATGGTGGCCGGGGGGGCAAAATGGCCACGGCCGTGGGTCGCACGTTGCCTGGGGATAGAAGGGCGGCGCTGGGCCTTGGACGGCCGGGACCTTAAAGAAAGGCTGCCGATAGTCGCTGGAGACTGCTGCCACGGCGCGGGCCTGGCAGACCGCGACATAGTGGTCTTTCTTGCCGCACACTTTGCAGGTGGCGGTGCGGGCCGGACAACGCGCGCGGGGATGATTCGCCTGGCCGCAGAAGAAGCAGCGTTGGCCGGCGGTGATAGCGGGCCGTCTTGTCGCGCAGGCCTGCGGGGTTAGCGGGATAGTCTGGGGGGCTGCCGCGATGGGGTGCGTTGCATCCGGGAGCAAAAGCCAGAGCGTCTTTGTACGCAACGTCCATGGACCCTGCCAGGGCCCGTGCCTCAGTGAGGCCCAGTGTGTCCATTTCAAGGAGCCTTCGGCGGATGTGGGGGAAGTCATACCTGGCACAAAAGCATCCCAAATTAAAAGCTCCGTGTGCTCGTTCCCCGTAACTGCTGGGAAGCCACAGTTTCGGCCCAGCACTAGAAGTCTTCCAGTGTTTCTTCTGGGCTCTGCCTTCTAGTTGCCAGCAGGTGACGGGCGTAGACCTGTTTCAGAGGATGGATGTAATGTCCTTCTAGCAGCTCCATAGCTGCAGCATAATTCGCCGCCTCTTCGATCAGAGGGTAGATCGCAGGGCTGACCCGCGAGCGTAGAAGGTGCATTTTCTGCCTTTCCGTGGGGGCGTCAGCGGCCGTGTCGAGGTAGCCCTTAAAACACGCCAGCCAATGCTTGAAAATAGCAGCAGAGCTGTCTGCGTGGGGGGCTGAGCTGAAGGCAGTCCGGCTTGATGCGGAGATCCATCCTTTCAGAAGTAATAGCTGATTAAATTGATGCACAATCAATTACTCTCGAGACAAGGTGAGTCATAACTAATAGGCTTTAATCAGCTAGAACTGCACCCAGCAGCTTCGATACAGAAAGTGAAGGCTGCTGGGACGGCATTGGTTGTTATACCCCGCCTCTCAAGGCGGAGCTATGTACATTAGCCAATGGTAGACTCCTAGGTCTAGCCAATGGTCATCCACCTCTCAGGTACTGCAATACCTGGTATTACCACAAACTTCTATTAAAATGTTCGGCTTAATGAAAATGTGGTACACTACCATCCAAACTTCCATAACATATACATTTAAACAGCAGTGAGAAGTGTATTTAAGTGCATATATGCAATATTCTCTTCTGGTTGGAAGAATTGAAATAGCCAGACAAGCTTCTTGGAGGCTAGCTATAGATCTGAGAAGATAACTGATTGCAGCATAAAAGCAGCATTAGTCTTCTTCACTGAAGAGCCAATTCAAATGGATCAATATAAATGCTTTATGTCAAAATATTTTTACGTGAATGTTCAAACTATGTATGTTGCAGAGAACTCAGATATAAAATAACAGTTTCAAAAAAAGCAATGCACTCTTTTATTATGCCAAACAAGTGATAAAATTCCTGTAGTGGTAAAATACAACCTAATTACAAACACCACTAGGTTATTAACTAATTCTAATATGCAGCCAAATATTTTGAACGAAAGCAAAAGACGCTATAAATAATTGGAGGTCAGACAGTATCTATGGAGAGAAAAACCATAGTTAACATTTTAGATCAATGACCTATTGTTAGAAGTGAATTGTAGGCCAGATTTGACCCATGTATGATAGCAGCCTACTGTCCGAAATGGAAAAAACCATCAACATACACCTCGGTCTTTAGTTGTGATTTTCACGCAGTCATTTTCTCAGCATTGCTTTCAGGTTCATCCGTGTTGAATACAAATGGTTGCTCAGCTTAACAGAGTTGCCAACATCGAGGAAACATTAGATTTATGGTTATAAAGTGCCAAATACTTCAAACTCATTTAAACAAATAGAAATATCTTCATCAAAATGATTTGTGACCACGTGGATCACAGCTTTAAATTTAAAATGGTGCCACTCCTAACGATTAACAGCTAGAGATTCACAAAAGGAGAACATGTTCTTTTACACCTGAAGCCTCAATTTCCACTTTTTTGTTTCTATTTTGTTGCGGGTAATTAGTTATTCAAGATTATATGAACGTGTTACTCAGCTTCAGCTGCGCTGCTTTCTCTCTTTAATGCTTTTTCATGCTTTCCCCACAGCCCATGGGATCGGAGCGGATGGAGATGCGTAAGCGGCAGACATCGGTACAGCAGGAGCTACCAGGCTCTGCACAGCCACAGCAGGGTGCTGGGAACCGTGCCTCGAACGCCTGCTGCTTTTGCTGGTGCTGCTGCTGCAGCTGCTCATGGTACGTCTTTCTGTCTGTTTTCCCCCAACTCTGGAGAGTGGCTGGAAGGTAAATACCAGCGCACAGATCTATACTCACATGACTGCAGGCATCAGCTGTCAGATGCCCCCCAGAAACTAGTCCTTAAAACAAATTAAGCATATGATTCTTTTAATCAAAAGCCATTTTGCGTTTCATTAATCTGAAAGGAAATAGAATAGATTACAACACAGTCAGTAGTCCTGAGGAAACTCACTTGTCAAACTGCATTAGAGTCAATTAAGAAACAAAGGGCCAATAGTTTTTCTATTCATCTGTTTCTAATAATTTGCTGCTAAGGAACACAATGTTTGTAATTTATTTTACATTTTCCCCATCCACCAAAAAACCAGACCAGGATGCATCTAACTCTTCTCCTTGGTGCCCTCGTCATAGAATTCCGAGTGATGTGACTGGGTTAGCCCAACAATCAATGGAGTACAGACAGGATGAGCAGAATATTTGATTTGATTTGATTTGATTTATTGTCACATGTACCGAAGTACAGTGAAAAATATTTTTCTGCAGCCAAGGGAACGAGAGAATATGAAATGTCCCTAAATGCTGATGACGCACTGTTATATGCAACTAAATCAATCCCCTCACCCCTGGCGTCTTACAAATAACGAAGAGAACTGGGTAACTTTCCAGCTGCAAACACAAACCAAACATTTTAAGCAAAAAGTATATACCTTGTACAAAACATCTTCACACACATCCATGAGTCAGACTGCCTTGCAAGGCAGGGTCTGGCATTAGAAGATTTGGTCTGCATGTTCACTAAAACCTGCAATCCTGAACAAGGAGAACTTTCTCACCCTCATAATCTAAGTAGATGAATGATCTGCCCATTTTACTCTCAGGTATGGTGACCACAGCAAAGATGAATATGCTCACAACTTCATTTATTCAAACTTGATGCTGTTTTTAAACATGCCAGTCCAAAAAGCATCTCCAAAGTCCTACTTGACAAAAAGAACATATATGTCTCATGCTTCATTGGTTTCATAAAAAGGGTGTGGCCCAAAGATAGAGACTAGCTCAGAGCCCAGTAATTGTCTCTCAGTTGAACCAATGGCTGGCAATGAGTCCCGGTTCGCCTCACCAGCTCAGTTTACCATTCATACATTTTCAGAGGACAGCCAGAAGCACCCCACTCACTGCAAACCTCTCAGCCTGGAACGAGATATGTACATTTTTGAAGATTCAAACAGGTTTTTCTCCTCTCGGGCACGTGAGGGAACTCTGAGGAAGATTCACATCAGGGGAATTGCTTTATGCCTGAACAGTCTCTAAAGCCACAGTTCCACCCGATGCACAATCCTTCACCTCAATGACCAAAGTTGGTCAGGTAGCCTGAGACTAAGTTGGGAATGAGATTAACACCATCCATTAGGCAAGGAGGAATGATAGTGGAGCGTCTTGCAACAATATGTATGAGGACCAATTCAGAATCATATTTTGGCCATAATGCATTCCATATGAGTGAAAACACAAGTCATGCCATCCCAGAGAAGCCAGTGAACTCTTTATATCTAGTCAATGAAGACAGGCTGGTAGAACTCTCACTACCTGCTGCAGAAGATGCATCCCTGCCTTTGTAGTGCAGTCCAGCCTTCTACACAATAAACGAGCTAGAGTACACGTTGAACATGTTCCATTCAGGGTGAGTGAAGATTGGCCTTTGAAAATATACTAAGGAGTTTGGACCATTCTTGGAAGCTCATTTCAATACAAACTTCCCTTGCCTCGGCCCAGCAACCCAGTAACTGGCCGAGGAGAACAAGAAGCCAGTTGACTTGATCACTTGTGTGTAGGACTTACACTCCCCCTATACCCAGACCAAAAAAGACCAAAAAAAACAATGTTAATTCAACGCTGTAATACCTTTAATTGTACTGTCATGCCATATTCCTTGTAGAAATGGAGGAACAAAAAAGGAGGAATAATATACAATTAATTTTAAGGTTATATCCTCTTGTTCTGGATGCTCCCAATAAAGGACATACTTTCTTTGTACCTATTTTATTAAATCCCTTTATCATCTTAAAAACCTGGAATAGGGGGTGATAATGTAGTGATAATAATACTGGACTATTGCTACAAAGGCCTGAGTAATGCCCTGGCGATATCAGTTCAAAACCCACCATGGCAGCTGGGGGAATTTATATTCAATGAAGTAATAAATCTGGAAGAAAATATTAGTCTCAGTGATGATGATCATGAAACTACTGGAAAAAAACAATTTGGTTCACTAATATTCTTCGGCGAAGGAAATCTGCTGTACTTCCCTGGTCTGGCCTACAAGTGACTCCATTCTGGTAGCCATTCACCACCCTCTCAAATGGTCCAGTAAACCACTCAGTTGTAGAACTTCTATCAAAATGCTACAGAAAAGTCAAAAAGAAATAAAACCAATGCACAAAATAAGGTGCCAACCTCTAATGAAACTACAAAACAAGACTACATGCATGACAAACAGTGGGAACAGCATGCTGTGTAAAGATCAAAGCAATCTCGCAGCCAATAGATCAGATCAAAGATCTAATGTCGTGCCACATGCAGTCACGAATGGTGGTGGACAATTAAACAATTTATCACAGGAGGAGGCTCCATAAACCTCTCCCTAATCACTGGTGGCGGAATCCAACATGTCAGTGCAAAGGACAAGGCTCAAGCGCTTGCAATAATCTTCAGCCAGAAGTACCAAGTGGATGGTCCCAAGTGGATGGTCAGTAGCCACGGCAGGGGGAGGGGGAGCAGTTCCCTATTGCGATGACCTCATTCTGCTACTGGGTGGCCATTTCCATTCTTTGGCTGTGTTTTGGACTCAGGGCATCCAAGTCGATTAGAGAATTCCAGTCAACCTCTTTTGAGTGGCCTAAATAGACCATTAAATTGACCTAATAGCCTACCTGTTACTTGCCGGTGGTTAGCTGACACCTTCACGCCGAACCTGTCCCCTTACTCTCATTCCCTCTCCTCCAGAATGAAAATGCCCCATAGGCTGGACCATGGTGATAGTGCCATGCCTACCAGTGTCGGGATGTTGTGGACCTGTAAGCCTCCAGTCCCCTCTGTGGCCTTTTAAGAATTCAGCCAACCATGCCTCCTGCTTTACTGCTACCTGCAAGCTTGGACATATAACTCTCTAGCTTTCCATCTAAGTCATTAATAGATTTGATGAACTGCTGAGGCCCCAGTACATTCTTGTAACATGCTCAAAAATGCAACGAGTTTAGTCAGACATGGCAAACTCTTCACAAATCCAATCTGACTCACTTCGAACTGCTCATACTTGTCCGAGTGTTTGACAACTCTGTCTTTGAGAATAGATTCCAGTGGCTTCCATATAATTTATGTTAAACTGTAAGATATGGTTCTCCGTTTCATCTTTCTTAAGTAATGGAGTGACAAAACTGGAAAACTCCTGAATCTAGAGATCTTTGGGAAATTAGGAAAATTAACATCTCTGCAATTTCCTCAGCTACTTATTTTAATATGATGGGATGGAGACCATGTAAAATTGCTTAATTGAGATCAGTTAAATATTATGAAATAAATACTCAAATTGGGCTGGATTGTAATGTTCAGGAACATGTGAAGTTGGGAATGGGTAAGGGGTTAAAACCAGCCATATTGACAATGGCTCAGGAAGCAGCTGTAATCCATGAATTTCTGGTTTCACTGCACGTGAGCAATCCCCTTGAGAGAAGTGGATTCCCACTTGACATATGTTAATCGTTCAATTTGTGTAATATTGACATTGATTTTTTAGTTTAACTTTGTGTTCATGGGTTTTCCAGGCTTGCTGGAACATACCATTGGAGACAAGACGACAACACAATGACAATTCGAGACAATAAACAATTTCAGGAAAATATGCCAATACTCAATACTCACAGCTGCTTTTACCTGCTTTTAGAAAAATGTGTGTTCACAGTACTTGTGCTGAGAGTGTAAGATTTCAAAGTTTCAAGGTCTAAAACCCTTCCAATTAAATTTCTACATTCCAAATTCTCAATTCCTAAGACTAGGGTGATCAGTTATGCTTGACCGAACAACATATGAATAACAAGCACTTATGAATCAAGTAGAATTTATTAGCAAGATTTTACATATACGTAACAAAAACAATGACGACAACAATTAAGTTCCTTACCCCTCAAGCTCCAAAAATTCCTTGAGGATTGTCAGCACAGGCAATGGGCGGGATTCTCCGAAATGGAGGCAGAGCGTTCGCGCCGTCAAGATTCACGCCAAGGCCTGGCGTGCGTAAATGACGTGGCGCCGCTCCTAGCCCATTTTTGGGCCCTGAATCGGTCGGGATAGGGGCCGTTTCACACCGTCGTGAACGCCGTCGAGGTTCACGACGGCGCAAAACGGCCCCTATCCAAACCGATTCAGGGCCCGAAAAAGGAGCATGTCGCTATACATCTGCTGCTGATCTCTTTCTCCACCCCTAAACTTGCCCTCTTGATTCATCTCCTGTTGATAGCGAAGAATATTTCACTCTGGGACCACACAGACCCCCAACAGCACATCCAGATAGGCAGTGAAGTGCAATCTTTGAATGTTTCTGAAGGTTCTCATTGCTGCTCCCTGATTTCGCTTCCTTCAGCCAACATGCCAGGATTATTCCTTTAAACAGTAGAGTTGGTAGCATGTCATGCAGGTCGTCACCATGCCCACTAATGCTAATTTATCAGGAAACCCGAATATAAATTAATGGGCTTCGGGAAAACGCCACCGACAGATGTGGTGAACTTATTTCTGGATGTCTCACATGCTGTGAAGTGCCATTATAATGGCTATATAAATGCTGTAGCTACAAGAGAAAGTCAGATGCTGGGAATCCTGGGGCATGCAACTCACCTCCTGACTCCCCAAAGCATGTCCACCATCTATAAGGACTTCAGGGGTGTAATTGAACACTCTTCACTTGCCTCGATGAGTGCAGCTCCAGCAACACTCAAGAAACTCGACACCATGCGGGACAAAGCAGCCGCTTGATCAGCACCCTATCCATCACCTTAAACATTCACTTCCAGGGCGGCATGTGGTGCAGTGGTTAGCACTGGGACTGTGGCGCTGAGGACCTGGGTTTGAATCCCGTCCTTCGGTCACTGTCTGTGTGGAGTTTCCACATTTTCCCCATGTCTGCATGGGTTTCACCCCCACAACCCAAAGATGTGCGGCTTAGATGGATAATTGCTCCTTAATTGGAGAAAAAATAATTGGGTACTCTAAATTTAAAAAAATCATTCACTTCCTCCAGTATCTTTAAATAATGGCAGCAATGTGTACCATCTACAAGATGCACTGCAGCAGCTCACCAATGCTCCTTCCACTGCAGCACGGTAGCTTGGTGGTTAGCACAATTGCTCCAGGGTCCCAGGTTCGATTCCGGGCTTGGATCACTGTCTGTGCGGAGTATGCACGTTCTCCCCGTGTGCGTGGGTTTCCTCCGGGTGTTCCGGTTTCCTCCCACAGTCCAAAGATGTGCGGGTTTGGTGGATTGGCCATGCTGAATTGCCCTTAGTGTCCAAAAAGGTTCACTGGTGTTACTGGGCTAAGGGGATGGGGTGGAGGAGGTGTGTGCTTGAGTAGGGTGCTCTTTCCAAGGGCCGGTGCAGACTCGATGGGCCGAATGGCCTACTTCTGTGCTGTAAATTCTATGAAACAACACCTACCAAACCCATGACCTCTACCACCTAGAATGACAAGGACAGCAGATAAATGGGAACACTACCACCTGAATGCTTTCCTCCAAGTCACATAGTCACATAGCATTCAGACCTGGAAATATATCACCATTCCTTCACTATCGTTAAAATCCTAGAACTCCCTCCCTATCTATGGTGTGGCTGTACCTACACCACACAGATTACAGCTGTCCATGATGATAGCTCACCATCACCTTCTGAAGGGTAATTAGGGACTGACAATGGATGTTGGCCTGCCATCGATTCTCACTTCACCGTGAGCAAATTAAAAAATAGGAAGTGGGAACAGGGCAGAAACTGCGAAATTTAGACTACAGATCATATGGAAGATAAATACCAGCATGGATTCAATGTGCCATTTCCATGTTGTAATTTCTATGTAATTAAAGGATACAAAATTACACTTCTCTGTTGTTCATTTCATTGAGCCTAATTAATCTTTCTGGTAAATTGGGAAGATACTCCAATGTACCAACACGATCATCTGGTGGTTTCTATTCACCACTGCAGTTTTGATCTTTTAAGCCTAGAGCGGCGAATGTGTCAGTCTTGTCAATCATGTGGTTTAGATTTGTGGACTTCTGGGGCGGGATTCTTTGGTCTCCGACGCCGAAATCACGTTCGGCGATTGGCTGGAGAATCCACGTTGGCGCCGAAATTCAGGGTGGCGCCGCTTTTGCGATGATCCGCCCCCTCCAAAACGAGGTACTCACAGAAAATCTACAGGGCGTATGGACTGCCTCAGGACGTTACCTGAGGCCCTCCTCCTCCTCCTCCCCCCCCCCCCCCCCCCCCCAGATGCTCTGCCCTCGATGGGCTGAGTTCCCAACGACGTTGGTCGCTCATGATATTTATTTTCAGGAACTCGGCGTGGCAGCTGCGGACTAAGTCCCAAAACGAGGTACTCACAGAAAATCTACAGGGCGTATGGACTGCCACAGTCCGGGTGGAGGAGCCGATCCGCGGGCAGGGGGGGCTTTGGCCGGGGGGCTGGGAGCACTAGTGGGGGGTGGGCCAGGGGTGGCAAGCCTGGCCACATGCGCGGCCACGGACCTGGCAATTCTCCGGCTGTATCCACAGCTAGAGCTGGGTGCTCTACACTGCGTGCCTGCTAGCCCCCACCAGACAGAGGGTCGGTGGCTGTTTGTGCCATTTTTTCAGTCGTAAGACACCACCGTTCGCAAGCCACCATCAGCACTTAGTCTCAGAATCGGAGAATCCAGACCTCTATGTTAAATTAATGCTAAACTCATGCATATACCATTTCTGGAGAACTCCATGCTTTCTTCGTCCAGCCGTCTCTCAAGTGGGTTGCTTTGTCCTGGATGGTGTCGAGCTTCTTGAGTGTTGTTGGAGCTGCACTCATTCAGACAAATGGAAAATATTCCATTATACTACTTGAGCCTTGTAGCTTTGGGGGGACCAGGAGATGAGTTACTTGCTGTAGGATTCCTAGCCTTTGATCTGCTCTGATAACTACAGTATTAATATGGCTAGTTCAGTTCAGTTTCTAATCAATGGTAACCTCCAGGATGTTGTTTGTGGGGGATTCAATAATACTAGTACCGTTGAATGTCAAGGGGCGATGGTTAGATCCTCTCTGGTAGGAGATGGTCATTGCCTGGCACTTGTGTGGCGCGAATGTAAGTTGCCACTTGTCAGCCCAAGCCTGGATATTGTCCGGATCTTGCTGCATTTGGACATGGACTGCTTCGTTATCTGAGGAGTCACTCTTGATTTTGGAAAAGAGTAAAAACAACAGGGTTGTGGTGATGGGAGACTTCAACTTCCCCAATATTGACTGGGACTCACTTAGTGCCAGGGGCTTAGACGGGGCGGAGTTTGTAAGGAGCATCCAGGAGGGCTTCTTAAAACAATATGTAAACAGTCCAACTAGGGAAGGGGCGGTACTGGACCTGGTATTGGGGAATGAGCCCGGCCAGGTGGTAGATGTTTCAGTAGGGGAGCATTTCGGTAACAGTGACCACAATTCAGTAAGTTTTAAAGTACTGGTGGACAAGGATAAGAGTGGTCCGAGGATGAATGTGCTAAATTGGGGGAAGGCTAATTATAACAATATTAGGCGGGAACTGAAGAACATAGATTGGGGGCGGATGTTTGAGGGCAAATCAACATCTGACATGTGGGAGGCTTTCAAGTGTCAGTTGAAAGGAATACAGGACCGGCATGTTCCTGTGAGGAAGAAAGATAAATACGGCAATTTTCGGGAACCTTGGATGACGAGTGATATTGTAGGCCTCGTCAAAAAGAAAAAGGAGGCATTTGTCAGGGCTAAAAGGCTGGGAACAGGCGAAGCCTGTGTGGCATATAAGGAAAGTAGGAAGGAACTTAAGCAAGGAGTCAGGAGGGCTAGAAGGGGTCACGAAAAGTCATTAGCAAATAGGGTTAAGGAAAATCCCAAGGCTTTTTACACGTACATAAAAAGCAAGAGGGTAGCCAGGGAAAGGGTTGGCCCACTGAAGGATAGGCAAGGGAATCTATGTGTGGAGCCAGAGGAAATGGGCGAGGTACTAAATTAATACTTTGCATCAGTATTCACCAAAGAGAAGGAATTGGTAGATGTTGAGTCTGGAGAAGGGGGTGTAGATAGCCTGGGTCACATTGTGATCCAAAAAGACGAGGTGTTGGGTGTCTTAAAAAATATTAAGGTAGATAAGTCCCCAGGGCCTGATGGGATCTACCCCAGAATACTGAAGGAGGCTGGAGAGGAAATTGCTGAGGCCTTGACAGAAATCTTTGGATCCTCGCTGTCTTCAGGGGATGTCCCGGAGGACTGGAGAATAGCCAATGTTGTTCCTCTGTTTAAGAAGGGTAGCAAGGATAATCCCGGGAACTACAGGCCGGTGAGCCTTACGTCAGTGGTAGGGAAATTACTAGAGAGAATTCTTAGAGACAGGATCTACTCCCATTTGGAAGCAAATGGACGTATTAGTGAGAGGCAGCACGGTTTTGTGAAGGGGAGGTCGTGTCTCACTAACTTGATAGAGTTTTTCGAGGAGGTCACTAAGATGATTGATGCAGGTCGGGCAGTAGATGTTGTCTATATGGACTTCAGTAAGGCCTTTGACAAGGTCCCTCATGGTAGACTAGTACAAAAGGTGAAGTCACACGGGATCAGGGGTGAACTGGCAAGGTGGATACAGAACTGGCTAGGCCATAGAAGGCAGAGGGTAGCAATGGAGGGATGCTTTTCTAATTGGAGGGCTGTGACCAGTGGTGTTCCACAGGGATCAGTGCTGGGACCTTTGCTCTTTGTAGTATATATAAATGATTTGGAGGAAAATGTAACTGGTCTGATTAGTAAGTTTGCAGACGACACAAAGGTTGGTGGAATTGCGGATAGCGATGAGGACTGTCAGAGGATACAGCAGGATTTAGATTGTCTGGAGACTTGGGCGGAGAGATGGCAGATGGAGTTTAATCCGGACAAATGTGAGGTAATGCATTTTGGAAGGTCTAATGCAGGTAGGGAATATACAGTGAATGGTAGAACCCTCAAGAGTATTGAAAGTCAAAGAGATCTAGGAGTACAGGTCCACAGGTCATTGAAAGGGGCAACACAGGTGGAGAAGGTAGTCAAGAAGGCATACGGCATGCTGGCCTTCATTGGCCGGGGCATTGAGTATAAGAATTGGCAAGTCATGTTGCAGCTGTATAGAACCTTAGTTAGGCCACACTTGGAGTATAGTGTTCAATTCTGGTCGCCACACTACCAGAAGGATGTGGAGGCTTTAGAGAGGGTGCAGAAGAGATTTACCAGAATGTTGCCTGGTATGGAGGGCATAAGCTATGAGGAGCGGTTGAATAAACTCGGTTTGTTCTCACTGGAACGAAGGAGGTTGAGGGGCGACCTGATAGAGGTATACAAAATTATGAGGGGCATAGACAGAGTGGATAGTCAGAGGCTTTTCCCCAGGGTAGAGGGGTCAATTACTAGGGGGCATAGGTTTAAGGTGAGAGGGGCAAGGTTTAGAGTAGATGTACGAGGCAAGTTTTTTACGCAGAGGGTAGTGGGTACCTGGAACTCGCTACCGGAGGAGGTAGTGGAAGCAGGGACGATAGGGACATTTAAGGGGCATCTTGACAAATATATGAATAGGATGGGAATAGAAGGATACGGACCCAGGAAGTGTAGAAGATTGTAGTTTAGTCGGGCAGCATGGTCGGCACGGGCTTGGAGGGCCGAAGGGCCTGTTCCTGTGCTGTACATTTCTTTGTTCTTCTTTGTTCTTTGAGTCGCGAATGTTGCTGAACATTGTGCAGTCATCTGCGAACATCCCCACTTCTGACCTTATGATGGAAGGAAGGTCATTGATGAAACAGCTGAAGATGGTTGGACCTAGGAAACTACCCTGAGGAACATCCTGCAGTGATGCCCAGGAGCAGAGATGATTGACCGCTAACCACCACAACTATCTTCCTTTGTGCCATTTACAATTCCAACCAGCAGAGAGTTTCCCCTCTGATTCCCATTGACTCCAGTTTGCTAGAACTCCTTGATGCCATGCTTGGTCAAATGATGCCTTTATGTCAAGGATAGTCGCTCTCACCTCACTTCTCGCATTCAGCTCTTTAGCCCATGTTTGAACCAAGGATGCAATGAGGTCAGGAGCTGAATGACCGTGGCGGAACCCAAACTGAACGCCCGTGAGCAGGGTATTGCTGAGTAAGTGCTGCTTGATAGCACTGTTGATGACTCCTTGCAGTGTTATTTATACCCCTGTCATTTCAAGTGCAAAATCCCAGAAGTGGCAGAGGACCTCATGTACCATTTTACAAGTTTTACAAATGTTACATGACTTTAAACAAAGCTCTCTTCCCTGTTTTGCAAACTTGCGATATTAAGAATAATGGGAAGTCAGAGTTTGCTTGTGATATTCTATTTTATACTTGTGGAATGGCAGCAAAGTAGGCAATTTTATAAGAAGGTAAGTATTATGCATAAATCATGCATAAAAACAGCTCATGCTGGGGTTTTTAAATAATCTTTATTGTCACAAGTAGGTTCACATGAACACTGCAATGAAGTTACTGTGAAAAACCCCTAGTCGCCAGATTCCAGCGCCTGTTCGGGTACACGGAGGGAGAATTCAGAATGTCCAAACTACCTAATTGCATGGGTGAAATTCTCCGTTATCGGCGCGATGTCCACCGACCGGCGCCAAAAACGGCGCAAATCCCACCTGCATCACGCCGCCCCAAACGTCACAAAGTCTCCGGCCTGGAATGGGCTAGCAGCGACGTAACACTATCCGCACTGGCTCACGTGGTTCAAGCCGTGCGGCGTCATACACGCCGCACGGCGTGACGACTCATAAGGACACGCTGCTCCCCCCACCCGACCAGAACACCCGACCAGATGGCCGCCCGCCGCTCAGCCCCGAGGTTCCAGTCTCGTGACATTGAGGCGCTCCTGGACGCAGTGGAGCAGAGGAGGGAGGTCCTGTATACCGGATACAGCCGCAGAGTTGCCCCACGCCACAGCCGGCGTCTGTGGAGGGAGGTGGCAGCGGCCGTCAGCGCTGTGGCCCTGACACCAAGGACAGGCACCCAGTGCCACAAGAAGGTGAACGACCTCGTCAGAGCAGGCAGGGTGAGCCTCCCCCATATCCCCCCTCCCCCATATCCCCCCCTCCCCCATATCCCCCCTCCCCCATATCCCCCCTCCCCCATATCCCCCCCTCCCCCATATCCCCCCTCCCCCATATCCCCCATATCCCCCCTCCCCATATCCCCGATCCCCCATATCCCCCTCCCCCATATCCCCCCTCCCCCATATCCCCCCTCCCCATATCCCCCCTCCCCCATATCCCCCCTCTCCCATATCCCCCATATCCCCCCTCCCCCATATCCCCCTCCCCATTTCCCCCTCCCCATATCCCCCTCCCACATATCCCCCCTCCCCCATATCCCCCCTCCCCCATTTCCCCCCTCCCCCATTTCCCCAAGTGAATCCAGCCCTAACCTTAACCTCTGCAATACACGCGCAACTGATGGCGTGCATTCATATACCTGTCTAACACTGTTGCCTTTTACCCCTGCCACCCCCCCCCCCAAAGGAGAAATGCGCACACAACACCAGGGAGTATGTGAGGACTGGAGGAGGCCCCGTTGATGAGAGGCCACTGACCGAACATGAGGGGAGGGCCCTGGAACTGGCTGGCGGACCTGAGGACCGGGAGGTTGCTGATGCAGAGGTCGGGGGCCCACCAGCAAGTGAGCCACCGACAGCCCGTCCCCATATCCCCCCTCCCCCATATCCCCCTCCCCCATATCACCTGATCACTGCCTGCATGTCTAACCATGCATGCTTCATTGTGTATCGCAGGAGCAAACGTCGAGGCACCCATCCCCGCAGATGCAGACCACCCGCATGATGCCCCTCGGAGACCACGGGAGACGGAGAGACCCGGACCCTCTGGCATGCGACGCCCGCAGGATACCCCTCGGAGACCACTGGAGATGGAGAGAGCCGGACCCTCTGGCATGCGACGCCCGCAGGATGCCCCTCGGAGACCACTGGAGATGGAGAGACCTGGAGCAACAGGGAGACGACGCCCCCGTCTCGTGCGTGTGCCACCCAGCGACGAGAGGGGCAGATACAGGCCCTCGTCACAGCCGAGCCACGAAACCACTACCCAGGACACCACTACCCAGGACACCCCTACCCAGGACACCCCTACCCAGGACACCACTACCCAGGACACCACTACCCAGGACACCACTACCCAGGAAACTGAAATACAGGACAGTGACACAGATTGGATGGGCGGAGACGAACCGCCACCCCAAAGTGCCATGGACTCAGAGTCGGACGATGCGCACAACACAATGCCACTGCTGTCACCAACACCCTCCACCATCGCAGAAACACTCACCTCGGTTGGGCACTTTAGTGATGAGGCGTCTGGTACACTCACTGGTGCGCACAACACAGCCGTCCCGGTACAGCAGGTGGAGGTAGGAGCAGCAGAGGGGCCGGGCGGTCGGAGGGCAGGCCAGCCCAAGCGAACATCTGCCGCCCAGATGGATCCCGGGTTCCTGGAGTTCCCACACCCACCCATAGTTCCGATGCAACCACCGAACCTGAGACGAGCGAAGAGGGTGACGGCCAGCTTGCGTCGGCTGCAGTCGCAGGTGGAGGAGTCCACCCGCGTCCAGGAGCTGGGAGAGGTGCCGGTCATGCGTGCCACCCAGGCCGACACCGCACGGGTGGCGTCCGCGGTGGAGGCAATTGGTGCGACGGTGTCAGATATGGGGAGCGGTTTGCGAGGCCTGGGGCTTTCCGTGCAGGCGCGTCTGTGGCCCAGGACATGGCTGCCCTCTCACAGGAGGCCATGAGCCAGCGCCAGCGGCAGATGGCAGAGGGGCTCAACTCCGTGCCACAGTCTCTGCAGGCCATGGCCCAGTCTCAGCAGGCCATGGCCCAGTCTCAGCAGGCCATGGCCCAGTCTCAGCAGGCCATCGCTGAGGGCATCGGTGCCATTGCCCATGTGCTAGCCGGCATCGCCCAGACACAGACAGGGATGGCCAACTCCCTGAGCTCCATGGCTGCAAACCTGCAGATCCTTGTCGATACCAGCACGGGCCTCCAGGACTGGCAGCGCCAGATGTCGGGGGGGGCGTCGATGGCCAGTCCGTTCGCATCCCCCACCCTTGTAGAGGCCTGGGGGCCATCGGGCACCCCGAGGGAGGAGGAGGTGCTGTGGCCTGTCCCGGGTCCCCCTGTAGGGGAGGTCCCGGAACACCGCGACACCTCGGACTCCCCCCCTTCCGTCCCAGGTGCATCGGTGGGCAACGGGCAGAACAGGCTGGCAGCTCGCCATCCCAGTCGCCCGGGCCGCAGCCTGGCCCATATAGGCCAGGACGCCCCAGGAAACGGCCGCCAAAGGGATCCCGTGTCAGAGGGCAGGAATCACAGGAGTCCACCTCCAGTTCTGCTGTACCACCTGGGGAACCACGTAGACGTAGTCATAGGGTCCGTAAGGCCAAACAATTAGACACTGAGTAAGTTGGCACGGGTGCAGGGCACAGATGAGTTTTAGGGGCTAGGGCACGTGCATGAACTCCTTTGGTTATTAAAGTCAATGTTACACCTACAGAAGCTGCCTTTGTGCTCTGTCCAAAGCATGCGGGGGTGTCATGTACGTTGAGCGCAAGTGTGTGTGTGAGGGGTGGTCTTACCTCAGCCCCAGGTGAGTCTGCCCCCTTCCCCCTGGGCCGCCATCAACATCCCCCCGGGGAGAGGACGGGACCGTGCACTGCAGTGTCACAGCCGCATGCAGGGATGGTCCGGGTGGATGGTGGTACTGTGGCCATGGGTCAGACATAGTCCAACGATGTGGAGCCAGGAGCTCATCGCAGAGCGGGTTGTTATCATCCTCCATGGCCTGCAATAGACACGCGTCCAACGGCAACTGTGTGAGCCCGGCCGTTGTGCCGCAGGTGGATCCGCAATGGGGGGGTGGTGTGCATGCGGGTGGGGTGGGTGGGGTTGGGGAGGGGGGTGAGGGTGCTGGGTGGGTGGATGGGTGGGGGGTGTGGGTGGTCGGCTGTTGCCATGGTGTGCGGTCTGTGGCCATACTACCCGATTCACATGCCCCCTAGTCAGTGAAGCGGGCGGCTATCAGCCTGTCCCGTGCCCACTGGGCCAGCCAGTAACAGTGGACAGCCACCAGCCCACGTCTAGCCCGTCTGCCCTGACCATTGCCCCCATCCCCCTCATCTGGGGAGGACTGCGCCTCTTCCTGCTGCTCCTCCACTCCGCCCTCCTCTGCCTGCGGCACATCGCCCCTCTGCTGGGCTATGTTGTGCAGGACGCAGCACACCACAATGATGCGGCCGACCCTATCTGACTGATACTGGAGGGCGCCCCCAGAGAGGTCCAGGCACCAGAAACGCATCTTCAGCACACCAAAGCACCTCTCTATCACTCCCCTTGTTGCTACATGGGCATCATTGTAGCGGTTCTCCGCCTCATTGCGTGGCCTCCGTATAGGCGTCATCAGCCACGATCGCTGTGGGTAGCCCCTGTCGCCCAGCAACCAGCCCCTCAGCCGGGGATGGCGTCCCTCGTACATGCCGGTGATGTATGACTGCGACAACACGTATGAGTCGTGTACACTGCCCGGGTAACGGGCGCAGACGTGCAGGATCATCATGCGGTGGTCGCAGACCACCTGTGTGTTCATCGAATAGGTCCCCTTCCTATTGGTGGACACGGCCCTGTTATCTGCAGGTGGCCGCACGGCGACGTGCATCCCATCAATCGCGCCCTGGACCATGGGGAACCCGGCCACGGCAGAGAAGCCCACGGCCCGGGCATCTTGGCTGGCCCGGTCCACAGGGAAGCGGATGTAGCAGTGCGCCATGGCATATAGGGCGTCTGTCACTGCCCGGATGCACCGGTGCACCGATGTCTGCGATATGCCGGACAGATCCCCACTCAGTGCCTGGAATGACCCCGTTGCATAAAGGTTCAGGGCCACTGTAACCTTGACGGACACGGGGAGAGGGTGTCCCCTGCCAGTGCCACGCGGTGACAGGTGTGCCAGCAGGTGGCAGATGTGTGCCACAGTTCCCCGGCTCATCCGGAGTCTCCTCCTGCATACCCGGTCCGTGAGGTCCTGGCATGACAGCCGGGGCCGGTACACACGGGGCGCCCTCGGGTGCCTCCGTTGCCGTGGGGCCGCGACGTCCTCCTCCCCCTCCTCATCCTGTCTGTCAGGTGTCCCTCCAGCCTGGTCGGCTGCCGCCTGCCCCTCTGCGGCAGCCTGCGACGCCTCTCTGGCACGCTCCTCCTCCGCCACGGCGGCCAACATCGCTGGCTGATCGGAAAACATGACGGCCTTGGGGGGGGGGGGGGGGGGGGGGGCGCGGGGGTGATGACGGCATGTCATCATTGCCCATACCCCCTCCCCCCAGCCAGGTGGCATGGACCGCATGGGTCCGACTGTTGGAGGCTGGCACCTGGTCAGGTGGACCAACTCACTTGCCCCCCCTCCCCCCCCCTCCCGGTGGGGGGGTCGGAGAATCTCGCCCCCTGTCTTTCAGAACTTGTAGGAGGAAACCGGAGCACCCGGAGGAACCCCACAGAGGCACGGGGAGAACGTGCAGACTCCGCACAGGCAGTGACTGAAGCCGGGAATCGAACCTGAGACCCTGGCACTGTGAAGCCACTATGCTACCGTACTGCCCCCGTTCGTAGATGATAGGGGAAAAATATTTCTTTGTATAATTTATTTCCCACGGTGTAGTATATAAACATATATTATTCATTTCTGATGGAAAAACAAACTTTATAAACTTGCACTGTATCCTCTCCAGGTCAGTTTTGCAAGCATTGAGGTTTATATATGTGTACAGCCAAAGGATAAATATTGTACAGAAATGTAACTTAACACAGTTCATTTATCTTGTATTCTAATGTTGCCACACAGTATTTACCTATATTTAATTGGACATTCCCTTGTTAAAATATCAAATCATATTCTATTGCTTACAATTTGACAACTGACTTTAAGAGGAATGGCTGTAAACAAAGCAATTAGCACACATCTATTTGATCGGAATTTTTTTGTTTTTGTTTTAAAAGATGCAAAAGTGAGAATAAAAGGAATCATCAGTATAGGTACAGCTCAAAATTGTAACTGAAGGAGTGTTATAAAACTACAACCTTGTAATTGCCTTAAAATAAATCAGTAGGGAAGTTAATTCAGTCCCATGTGGATATCAGGTCACAGGGATTATTAATATTTGAGGGTTGTATTTTTGAAAGGATCATGAATAACCTCTAAATAAAGAAAGATACAAAAACAAATACTGACAGCTCCAACTTGTTGCACTGTACTCCAATGATTGGATGCCATTTTATTTTCCTAATACCACAGCTTAGCAACAATTCAAGTCACAAGCAGATATATAAGGATAATTTCAGAAATAATTTTCTGTTTTTTTCTCCAATTTTTTCTGCCCTGCCTGATCCCTATATATTGAAATCAAATCACCATAGTATGTCTCAGGTTAGTATTACACTGGCAAAATCTATCGAAAAGCAGTACCTGTAAATTCTAATACTGAGTGGTACAAAAAAGAAAGTGTTCATAATCAACCTTTAATCTGATTTTGTACTCCATGTTGCCTTTAAAGGAATAACACATGCATAAAATATGGATTTAACAAATTACAATATGAGTAATGTTTCTTCTATTCACTCGATTTATTTTTCTAAATATATATTGATAATGTAAAGTAACTCTAGTATGTGGTGTGGTGGGGGCTTGTAGGTAACAGTAAAATGTCAATATATGATAACTATTCCATTTATGTTAACAGGAGAAAATGGCAGATAATCAGAAAAAAAAATTAATTTTCCCTAACATTAATTTTAATACATATGATGTTATTAACTGACAATGCTGAAGATAATAATGAAGCTAACATTCTACCCTCCTCTGCTTGCCTCAGTGTAAGTAAGGCACAGTGCCTTTTGCTAACCCCCCTACTGACCTCCGTTGGATCATTTTGTTTTACTGGGTTTAGCTAATCTAAATGTCTGGACGAGCTCCAGCTAAGACTACTACTTTCAATTTGGCACCCACTGGAAATAGGGTACATGAAGGTATGCATTGCTGCAGGGTTTGATGTCCTGGAGTAGCATAAAATGGCAATTTTGGGTCAGAATCAGTAGAAACATTTCCCACCCACAGGGGTGGAATCTTGTGACAATGGCTGTTGGCTCGCGAGCCAGCAAAACCACTGCATTGCCGGTGTCCTGGAATGTCCATCACATCTTGTGCCATTTTGGTACTTGACAGGCCAGCAGCAGGCATTTCCAGGGGACTAAGTGATCTCAGGGACATATGTCCTGCCAGTCAAGAGCTACCAGCCGATCAAAGGCTGGCAGCTCAGCAGCACTACCAAGGAAACAGTGGCTATTACCAGGATAATACCAACCAGAGTCCTTTGATTGAGAAGGGGAATAGGCACTGGTGAGTGATGGCATGATATGGGTCATGGGGATGAAGAAGGAGGGGAGCTGGTAGGAAGGGTGGGGTTTGTGACTTTCAGCGGGCTCGCCCGTCATGATGCCATGTCCCTCAATCAGGCAGGATGCCTTTGAACAAGGCACCCCTCCATCCACCCAGGAGCCCACAAACAAACACACAAAGGTTTTCTTGTGCTCCCCATATGGCAAGCCCCCACCCATGCTGTTGGGTTAAGCAGCTAGATGAGGCACTTGAATGGGCATTAGTTACCCATGTAAGGGCCTCAGTTACAGGGGCAAGCAGGCATTCAATTGATCCTCTTAGATTATCATTTGATGTTGTGGAGATTCCGGCATTGGACTGGGGTGGGCAAAGTAAGACATCTTACAATACCAGGTTAAAGTCCAACACATTTATTTGAGGTGGATAGAAAACTGGTTGGCAGAGAGGAAACAAAGAGTAGGAATTAATGGGTCCTTTTCAAATTGGCAGGCAGTAACTAGTGGGGTGGCACAGGGATCGGTGCTGTTCGTATATATTAATGATTTGGATGAGGGAACAAAATGTAACATCTCAAAGTTTGCTGATGATACCAAGTTGGGTGGGAGAGTGAACTGTGACGAGGATCCAGAGATCCTAAGCATGATCTGGACAGGTTGGGTGAGTGGACAAATCAATGGCAGGTGCAGTATAATTTGGATAAGTGGGAGTTATTCACTTTGGAAGCAAAGACAGGAAGGCAGATTACTACCTGAACGGTTGTAAATTGGGAGAGGGGAGTGTGCAGTGGTGTCCTTGTGCACCAGTCGCTGAAGGTAAGCATGCAGGTGCAGCAGGCAGTAAAGAAGGCTAATGGTATGTTGGCATTCATTGCGAGAGGTTTTGAGTACAGGAACAGGGATGTGTTGTTGCAATTATGCAGGACTTTGGTGAGGCCACACCTAGAATATTGTGTGCAGTTTTGGTCTCCTTTTCTGAGGGAGGATGTTCTTCCTCTCGAGGGAGTGCAGCGAAGATTTACCAGACTGATTCCAGGCATGGTGGGACTGTCATATGAGAAGAGATTGGCGAGGTTAGGATTGTTCTCGCTGGAGTTCAGAAGAATGAGTGGGGATCTCATAGAGACTTATAAAATTCTAACAGGACTAGACAGGGTAGATGCAGGGAAGATGTTCCCGATGGTGGATATGTCCAGAACCAGGGGGTCACAGTCTGAGAATTCAGAGTAAACCATTTCGCACAGATAGCCGCCCTCAGGAAAAGCCTGAGGAATAGAGGGCCAAAGGAAAACTCCAGAACTGCCCCCCCCCCCCCCCCCCCCCCCCCCCCCCCCCGTCTGCTAGGACTAACTGGAGACAGAGGGAACTACTGGCTGAGGCTCCCCCAACAGAGCAGGACCATTTCTGGCACCAGACAGAGTGGAGTAACAGTGACAGAAACCCTAGAAGGAGGTGGCAAAAGAGGAATAGTAGATGGGGACGCAGGGAAGTACACAACCTAGACGCCCCATCCTCCTCCGAAGGGGAACAGTTATATAATATTGTGATGAAGAAAGCAGAACCTATTACGATTACCCCACGGGTGAACGGTCGGCCGACAATAATGGAAATAGACATGGGTGCGGCCGTATCAGTAATGTGAGTGGCAGCATTTTTTTTTAAAATCAAAGATGGACTCCAGCCACTAACCCTCACTAACCCTAACAAAATCATCGACGAAACTTTAAACCTACACGGGGGAATGCCTGGAAGTTCTAGGCACGACTCATGTACCCGTGGAATATGACAAACAATTGCTCAGATTACCGTTGACGATAGTAGAGGGCTCCAGACCGAACTTAATAGGATGGAACTGGCTAAAAGACCTAAACTTAGATTGGATGAAAATTTTCCAGAGTGGAAGCGGGCAGTTGAGTGGAGTACTCCAAAAAATACCCAGAGGTCTTCCAAGAAGGTTTGGGGGAAATTATAGGCGCCAAAGCAACTTTCCATGTGGACCCAGAAGCCCTTCTGAAATTTTGCAATGCCAGGCCGGTACCTTTTGCATTAAGGATGAAAGTAGATGTCGAAATAGAAAGGTTACGGCGCGATGGCATTATCAGACCAGTGCAGTTCTCGGAATGGGCAGTGCCGGTGTTACCAATTTTGAAGCCAGACGGCTCGATACGTCTGTGGAAATTTCAAACAGACTGTAAACAAATACGCACTGCTGGACAAATACCCGATCCCGAAAATAGACGACCTATATGCCAAATTGGCAGATGGGCTTTTGTTCACGAAACTGGACATAAGCCACGCCTACCTGCATTTAAAACTGGACAAGGACTCCCAGAAGTTCGCTACGATCAACACCCTGAAGGGACTTTTTCGTTATACTAGGCTACCCTTCGGAGTGTCATCAGCCTGCGCTATATTCCAGCGTACGATGGAAAATATTCTGCAGGGACTACCGCAGGTGGCGATTTATTTGGACGATGTCTTAATCAAGGGTAGGACAACAGGGAACACTTGAGGAACCTGGAGGAAGTACTCAGGTGCTTTACAAAGGCAGGCGTACGGCTGAAAAGAGGAAGTGTTTTTCTGGCCCCACAAGTGACGTACCTGGGATATAAAGTAGACGAGTCGGACTTACACCCATTGGAAGACAAAATAAGGGCAATAAAAGAAGCCCCAGCTCCCACCACGGTCCAGGAGCTACGATAATTTCTCGGGTTGGTAACATATTATGGCAAATTTATTGAAAATAGGGCATCCATCCTAGAACCCCTCCACCTGCTACTAAAAAAGGGACAAGAATGGAAATGGTCCGCCTGCCAAAACCGAGCATTTAGGGACATTAAGGAACAGCTGTCATCCGAAAATGTCCTAGAGCATTATGACCCAAGGAAGGAGTTTGTGGTCATGTGGGATGCATCACCTTACGGGGTAGGAGCCGTCTTAGCCCATAGAGGAAGAAATGGGGAAGAACGGCCAATAGCCTATACTTCGAGGACCTTGGCGATGGCTGAGAGAAAGTACGCCCAAATCGAGAAGGAAGGACTGGTGGTGATATTTGCAGTAAAAAAATTTCACCAGTATCTGTACGGGTGGAAATTCACCATAGTGACTGACCATAAGCTGTTATTAGGGTTGTTTTTTAAAAAAAAAGACCAATCCATACCCCCGATTGCACCAGCTAGAATCCAACCCTAGGCGTTGCTACTGGCGGCGTATAGATACGTTCTGGAGCACAGACCGGGGACGTAATTAGCAAATGCAGATGCTTTGAGCAGACTTCCCCTCCCAGACACGCCGCCGCTAATACCGAAAGTAGAGGAGACAGTAATGACTCTAAATTTTTTGGACACCCTACCAGTGAACGCTCCACATATTTGGTTGTGGACGCAAAAAGACCCAGTTTTAGCCAAGATGAAGCATTTACTGCTAACAGGGGAGCTGGAGAGACCAGTGGAGCCCCAGATGCACCCATACTGGAGCAGGAGGGACCAAATAATCTTAGAAGACTGTATCCTATTATGGGGAGCCCGGGTAATAGTCCCAGCTCCGGGCCATCGGGCAATCTTAGCCAATTTACATCATGGACACCCAGGGGTGTCTAAAATGAAGATGCTAGCTCAAAGCTACGTTTGGTGGCCAGGATTGGACACAGACATAGCAGCCTTGGTACGTCGGTGCCAGGAGTGCCAACAAGGGCAAAGAGTGCCACCAGCTGCGCCATTGCACCCGTGGGAATGGCCAGGCAGACCGTGCACCCGCCTGCATATTGACCACACCGGCCCTTTCATGGGCTCAAATGTTTTTGGTGATAGTGGACGCCCACTCCAAATGGTTGGACGTCCACTGGGTAAACGTGGCAAGCACAGCATCAACAATTGAAAAGCTCAGGGCCTCGTTTGCAACACAGACTTCCGGAGGTATTGGTGTCGGACAACAGAAAGGCATTCATAAGTTGGGAATTTGGAAAATTCCTAAAGGGAAACGGAGTCTGCCACATCAAAACGGCCCCTTACCATCTAGCATCCAATGGCCTGGCAGAGAGTGGTCCAGACACTCAAAGCAGGACTCCAGAAGCAGCCGGCAGCGTCAATGGACACAAAGCTCTCCCGCTGGCTGTTTGACTACAGGACCACACCGCATTCCAGAACGGGCATACCGCCAGCTGAACTCTTAATGGGAAGGCGGCTGCGAACGAGGCTGAGTCTCCTTTTTCCCAAATTTAACAGGGAAAGTGGAGAAACAGGAGGTCCAACACTGGGCATGATAATAGTCGGCAGCAGAGACATTTCCAGGTGGGGACACCGGTTTGAGTCAAGAATTATGGGAATGGACCAACGTGGATCAAAGGCACGGTAGAGTCCCAAACAGGGCCCATATCCTATGAAGTTTCGATAGGAGGTAAGGTGCTGAAGAAACACCTAGACCAAATGAGGGCAGCGGAACCACACCTGGAGGCAGGCGAAGCAAGACCGCCTCCAGCTGGGATAGCCCAGACGGAAAAGATACCCACACCCCAGCCCCGAACAATTTCTCCAGACCCCGTCGTCCGAGTCGGAGATGGACACGTTCGACAAGGCCGCCGCGACACCTCTCCCCGAGGAGGAGGACGAACAACTTCCAAGGAGGTCGTCAAGGAAAAGACTGGCACCTATAAGGTACACCCCTCCCACGTCGGAGAACGACCCGGCGGACGACACAGAGGTGACAGACCCAGACAGGAGGAGCAGGAAGAAGCTCAGGAATGCCTGCTGGCAGGAATTCCTCGGACCTTGGGGGGGGGGAGGGGTGTAATAACCTTTGGTTGGCCAATTGGAGTATGAGCTCCCTCAATGATAGCTCATTTGAGGGGGCCCATATAAGCACCTGTGTAGGCTTTGTGAGGCAGTCTTAAGTTGACTGGAATGCTAGCAGCACTGTTTGGAGCCGCTCTTTGTATATAATTATTGCAAATAAATACTGGTGTAGTGACTGAACCCCTGCCTCCTGTGGATTATTACATTACCTTTAAAAAGGGTGCTCCTAATCTACCTGCCAGGACTAGCTCTCTCTCGTCACCCATTATTGGTCGCTCCCCCGCCAACCGCTCTGGCTACAGCAGGTGCTGGAACTGTTCGTCAAAGAGAGTCTGAGCAAGAAGAAGAGTAAAAATGGTACAACTGGGCAAAGTGAATTCCATGGTTCTCTCGAGCAACATTAGAGGCCTTGTTACAAGTGGTGGATAGGAGAAGTGAGGCCATTCTGGGTAAGGAGGTCTGCCAGGCAGACGGTGATTGGGATTTACCGACCACCCTGCCACGTGTTTTTCGGCGGTGGAGGTGGTCCTTCAGTGGATCTACTGATCCCGGAGTTGTCAATGGGATTTCCTGTTGACTGCACCCCTCGTTGCAGGGAAACCCGTGCGCCGTCGTGGGACCGGAATTTCCAGCTGGCGTGAACAGCTGGTAATTCCCATCCTGAGAATACAGTGGGAGCAGAAAAACACTTGTGATCAAGGTCAGTGACTGCATCTTCAAATGCCCAATCCTTACAAAGAACCAGTAACCTCACACACCTGCTCTATTCGCCATCTCCGCTTCACGCTCCTGCCAATATTCTCTATCCATCTTCATCATACTTCAAATTCATATCTTCTCTTCATCCTCACAAATATAACACTGCTACCAACCTCACACTTCTATCTCTCCCAGCTATTGAACAATGACAGCCACATTGTTTAAATACATTGCACCACACTCACTAACACACACATCTCCTTTGAAGGGAGCCGTGGTACATGACCCGTGCACAGCAGGTAACTGGTGAGACAGGCTCAACTACATGTCCTCATTCACTATATATCTGCCAACAGAGCTGGCTCATCTGTGTTTTGACCCCAAATAATTTAAAACAAAAATTTATGTTCTTGAGTAATTGCTTCTTATAAGATTTAAGATTTTTAGAATTGAGGCCTAACTGCCAGGGAGCTGATCTCTGATATTGATTAATAGGAGCCTCATTGTTACTCACCAATTTTGTTTTATTTGTTCACTAGGAAACAATCAAATGTAACACTGTGGCGTGTATCTTGGTCTTTTGGCAGATGACTGAGTGTGAGCCTGAAGTGCACATATCACTGACTCCCTTCCCCACCTTTCAAAGACACATAATGAAGAGTTTTCCGCCCAATTAGCGGCTGCCCAATGGGATGCCAGGCAACAACGTACAAGACGGGTAGACCGAGCACCCAATCAGGTCTCCAGGGCAGGACGCAGGTGTACAGAGGGGTCAGGTTGGGAACTGGAAGTCTGGAATGGTCACCTGTTTAAAGGCACCCTGGCACCGGTCGGTGGCAGCTACACAAGAATTAATGGCCGAATTCCTGTTTAGACCAAGAAGACTTGTAAATCCATTGGGCTATTGGAGTAGCAGCAGGTAAGAGCTTGTTATTAAATTTAATGAGTATTGTGACAGCAGTATCTATTCAGGACGCTTGCCAGAGAGGATTCATTTAAACACATCTGTCTCATCCCCCTTATGAATGATAGGTTTTACATAAAATACCTTTAACTCTCTGTCTCTTCATGGCTGTAAAGGCCACCATATGGTACAGAGAACAGTAGGACTAGCTGTTGGACTAAGGACCACCTCAGTTTGATGATGACTCCTTTTAAGTCCTCCTCCAGGCTGTGAGAGATCAGCGGCAAGTCTTTATGCCTGTTGACAGGAAGAGGAGGTCTCCCAGCCACCAGAGCAGCCTGGATGTAGGTCAGAGTTGGTGAGCAGCCTTTGGGTCGTCCACAGAACAGGGCAGCAATGTGGTGAAAAGCTGAATGATCTCATTCTGCCAGACTGAGTGTGTAACTATTTTGCAGATTAACTTCAATGGAAAGGTGTGATGTATGTCAAGTATGTGGTGATCGTGCCCTGGCAAGTACACAAGATAGCAAGAAGTAGACATGCCACTCTTTATGACAACATGGGGGATTCCGGGGTGTGGGGGGAGGTGGTTTATAGGTTTTGGTTAACAAGGATCATTGAGAATTGTTGGCTGCTGGTAATGGAGATGTCAAGAACAAAACTCAAAGCCTCAATTTTGATGGCTTTCGACTTTGGAGATTTG
Organism: Scyliorhinus torazame; assembly: GCF_047496885.1. NCBI lineage: Eukaryota > Metazoa > Chordata > Chondrichthyes > Carcharhiniformes > Scyliorhinidae > Scyliorhinus > Scyliorhinus torazame. The sequence continues at coordinate 130,409,661 of NC_092717.1, read as the reverse complement.
CAGAATTGGGAAAAGAAAGAGTTCTCAATGTTGAAGGTGCTGAGTTCTAAACCCTGGTTAGCAGCTCTCAATGGTGTCTGTGTTATTGGGAAGTGTTTCTCTGTGAAATCATCACAGATGATGATGATGATGCCCTTCATAATCCTTTGTTTGTTTCCCCCACAGGTAAAATATCAGCAGCTGCAGCCACTTGCCCCAAGGAATCAATGCGAACCTCTGAGGAGAAGAAGGAAGAAGTCTCAGAGGGTGCAGCATCGCATCCTTCCTCCTCACTTAGCTCCACGCACAAATACACAAAACTTTATGGGAATGCAAGAGGTGGATCTAAGGAATCCACACTGGTGAGAGCATACCACAGTCACCAAACCAGGCATCGGAGACTGAGATAGAGCACTCTGGCACTTGGAGTGTTGGAGATGATCTATCTGCTGAGCCCCAGGCTAATGACGAAACACTGGAATCATCCTTCAAATGGTAAATGCTGGACATACGGCATAATGTAAGTGGAGACATGGCAAAGTTTCCAGAGGTTGTGTGCACTGGCATGGACAATGGAGAAGTCCATCCAGACAGTGAGCACTGAGATTAGCCTCTCCTCAGAATGGGGGGCTTCCTCCATTGAGAGACTGGTGACTGTTAGGGAGGGAGTTTGGCCCTCCACAACAGCACTGTGGATGAACCTGCACCTCAAGGACTGCAGAGATTCAGGAAGGCAACGCACCACCACTTCTGAAGGGCAACTAGGGATAGGCAATAAATGCTGGCCTAACCAGCGACGCCTATATCCCATAAATGTTTTTAAAAAGCTAATCAGGCACTGGCTAATGCATTGTGACTTACACCTTGTACCTGAGCTCCAGTACCCAGAACGAAGGAAATAGAGGGACCGGCACCTGAGATCACAGCCAGGCCTTGGTTCTTCTCAGGAAATCAGGGAGGGCCAAATGGTGGCAGATGGGCATTTGCTGTTACCATCATGGGGCTCCTCACAGGGCACTTCTGATGGAGACAGTCACGCCACTGCCCCTCTGCCATTACCACAACTGCTTCAGAGTGTCATGGCAGCAGAGGAGCTTCCTGCCAGTGTGCAGGAGACTCCCACCACGCCAGGGTTCTCATGGCCTCCGGCGAACAGAGGACGTCCTTGAAGGTCATCCCAGGCAAAGGGTATAAGGGTCAGCAGCCTGACTCCAGCGTAGTTGACCAGAGGGAAAGCACTACACCCAGAACCTGGAAAAGATTGAAGCAAAAATCTATTAGTCACACAGGTTCACAAGGGTGTTTGCTTACTTTTGTTAGGTCTGAGATTTCTTTTGTCAATAAATAACTGTTCTTTGCAATTGAGGCTCTGTCCACCGTTATATTTGTGATGCGCTGGTTTTGATTTGGATGGACCGGGAAGGGATTTTGTGCTCATGTGGGTCCCTCTGATCAACCTCATTTTGTACATCTACATTAACACATGCACAGAAGATCCTGATGTTGAGGAGCGAGAGATACGAAGAGAAGGTGAATACAGCTAAAATGGCCTAGTGAATCAAATCAAAGATTGCTAGTTAAATCTGCACATTATTCACAAATCCCTGGTCTCCGTGGCATCTAAAGTATCCTATGCATCAGCTTGTGCAGCTGGCTAGTGTGGCTCATCCCCCTCCTCATCAGACTCCTTGTCAGAGGATGGAGCTCACTCCATTAGATACTCCTTTGCCAGGGCTTCCCATCTGTGGAGTGCTAGGTTGAGCAAGGGGAGGCAAATCACATCCATCAGTGAGACTTGGACAGGAGAGTATTTAAGAGCACTACCTAACCAGTCCAAAGATTTGGCATTGGAGCTATGTCATCTTTTGCCTTTATAATCTATTCACCGTACAATGCGTCTGCATACCTGCTGCTGTTCTCTCCCCTCCACGGGCCCTTGCTCAGTAACAGGCTCCAAAACTTCCTGAACCACAGGGCCCACCTACTCTTATCCTCCTCCTCCTCCTTACTATGGGGGAGCCTACTCTGGAATGGATAATGCCCACTGGGACACTTATTTCAGGGTCCAATACTGGGGTGCAGAAAATTCTCTATCTCCAGGTGCCCTTCCTTGATCTTCCAGTGAAGGCTCAAAATGATTATTAAAGCAACCAGCAACACTAGCAAACTCACCCAACTTCTCCAGACGACTCCTCTGTTAAAGTAAACCATTAACCATTGGCAGAACTTTTATCTACATTTACAACACATCCTTACATCTAACGTAACTCCCTCCAAACGTTTTCCCATGGACCTTCTGGAAAATGGCATGGATAACATAAAATCTTAGTCTATTGGCCTGTTAGCAAGGTTAATAGCTGGTTAATCAGTGTTTTAAAACAGGTGGGTGGGCTGCCAATTTCACCGCTCATTCAACTTCTATATTACTCAAGGTCGGAGTAACGATGTTGGGATAGCAACCTGATGTCAGCACGCCAGACTAAGTAAGCGTGTGAGAGATTGGTAGGCAACAGTCCCAATTTCCTAGCATAAAATTCACCCTTTAACTTGGTAATATTTTCAAGTCATGATTCATTTATAATCTGGAAACATGACATCCATCAATTTAATTCCATATAATATTGTAATATTTTGTTAAATCAGTTTAAATGTTTGATTTGAAGGAAGAAGATGAGGAATGACTACTTTAAGAATCTTTCTCTCCCTTTCTAGATCCTTCCCATCCCATGTTTCCTTCTCCAGTATTGTTTTACTCCTTGTTCCCACTATCTTCACCTTACCAGCTGCCATTGATGTAGCTATTACACCTTCTGGAATGTCTTCTCTTAACAAATGTTCCTTGTTACTGCTGCCTGCTTTCCAAAACTTCTTCAAGCCTTTTCCTTCATCCAATTTTTCCCCTTCCTCCTTTTCTCCGTCCTATTCAGTGTTCGTTCTGGAATCATACATTACAGACAATGTCCCAGACACCACCATTACCAGCCCTGGGTATATTCTGTCCCACCCATAGGACAGACCCAGCAGAGATGGCTGCACAGTAGTATACATTTGGGAGGGAGTTGCCCTGGAAGTCTTCAATGTACTCCGGACCCCATGAAGTCTCATGGCATCAGCTCAAATACCGGCAAGGAAACCTCCTGCTGATTAGCACATAATGCTCCCCCCCCCACCCCCCCAAGCTGATGAATCAGTACTCCTTCATGTTGAACACCACTTGGAAAAGGACTGAGGGTGGCAAAGGCACAGAATGTACTCTGGGTGAAGGACTTCAATGTCAATCACCAAGAGTGGCTTCATACACCACTACTGATCAAGCTGGCTGGATCCTAAAGGACATAGCTGCTAGACTGGGTCTGCAACAGGTGTTTAGAGAATCAACAAGAGGGAAAAACACTCGACCTCATCCTCACAAATCTGCCTGCCACAGCTGCATCTGTCCACAAAAGTATTGTTAGAAGTGACCACTGCACAGTCCTTTGGAGACAAATTCCTGTCTTCATATTGAGGATATGCTTTATCGTCTTATGTGGCACTACCATCTTGCTAAATGGGATAGATTTCAAACAGACCTAGCAAATCAAGACTGAACAACCATGAGGCATTGTGGGTCATCATCAGCAGCAGAATTGTATTCAACCATAATCTGTAACCCCACTCTACCATTACCACCAATCCAGGGATCAACCCTGGCTCAATGAAGAGTGTAGGAGAACATGCCAGGAGCAGCACCAGATATACATAGAAATGAGGTGTCAACCTGGTGAAGCTAAAACACAGGATTACTTGCATGCCAAACAGCTTCAGCAGCAAGTGATAGACAGGGCTAAGCGATCCCACAATCAATGGATCAGATATAAGCTCTGAAGTCCTGCCACATCCAGCCGTGAATATTGGTGAACAATTGAACAACTCACTAGAGGAGGAGGCTCCACAAATATCTCCATCCTCAGTGATGTAGGAGCCCAGCACATCTGTGCAAAAGGTAAGCCAGAGGCAACAATCTTCAGCCAGAAGTGCCAAGTGGTTGATCCATTTTGGCCTCTGCTAGAGGTCTCCAGCATCACAGATGCCAGTCTTCAGTCAATTCAATTCCTTCCATGTGATATCAAGAAACGGCTGAAGGCACCGGATATTGCAAAGGCTATGGGCCCTGACAAAGTTCTAGCAATAGTCCTGAGACATGTGTTTCAGAACTTGCCGTGCCACTAGCCAAGCTTTTCCTGTACAGCTACAACACTGGCATCTACCCAGCAATGTGGAAAACTGTCCCAAGTATGCCCTGTACACACAAAGCAGGACAATCCAACCTGGCTACTTATCATCCCATTAGTCTATTCTCGACCATCAGTTAAGTGATGGAAGGGTTCATTAACAGAGCTATCAAGGGCACTTGCTTCGCAATAATCTACTCTGACCCTGAGTTTGGGTTCTGCCAGGGCCACTCAACTCCTGATCTCATTACAGCCTTGGGTCAAACATGAACAAAAGAGCTGAACTTCAGCGGTGAGGTGGGAGTGACTGCTCGATATCTAGGGATTCAAGAGCCCTAGCAAAACTAGAGTCAATGGGAATCAGGGCTAAAACACTCCATTAGTTGGAGTTATACCGAGTACAAAAGAATATGGTTGTTGGAGGTCAGTCATCTTAGCACCAGAGCATCACTGCAGCAGTTCCTCAGAGTACTATCCTAGGCCCAACTTTCTTCAGTTTCCTCATCAGTGACCTCCCTTCTATTATAAGCTCAGAAGTGGGAATGTTTGCAGATGACTGCACAATGTTCAGCATCATTTGCAACTCCTTGACACTAAAGCAGTGCGCGCCCATATGCGGCAAGACCTGAACAATATCCAGGTTTGGGCTGACAAGTGGCAAATAACATTTGCACCAAGTGCTAGGCAATGACCATCTCCAGCAAGAGAGAATCTAACCAACACCCTTTGACATTCAATGGCATTACTATTGTCACTTAATCTCCTAAAATCACCATCCTGGGAGTTATCATTGACCAGAAACTCAACAGGACTAGCCATATAAATATTGTGGCGACAAAAGCAGGTCAGAGACTATGAATCCTGTGGCTAGCAACTCATGTCCTGACTCCCTAAAGTCTGTACACCGCCTAAAAGGTACAAGTCAGGAGTGTGATAGAACAATTTACCCTTGTCTGGTTGAGCGCAGCTCCAACAATTCTCAAGAAGCTCAACACCATCCAGGACTAAGCAGCACGCCTGATCAGCACCCAATCCACCACCTTAAACATTCACTCCCTCTCTTAATCAGGCAGTGGCAGCAGTGTGTACCATCTAGAAGATGCACTGCATCAGCTCACTAAGGCTCCTTCAACAGCACCTTCCAAACCCTAGGGAAATTAGGAATGGGCAATGAATGATGGCCTAACCAGTGAAGCTCACGTCTCTTGAATTTTTTTAAAATTTGTTCATCAGTCTTGAGAGCATTGTTATGTCTTTCTGTACGTGAGCTGCACTATAAATATGTGATTTATTCATACACAATCAAGTAACTAGCCTATCTGGTAAACACTGAGGCACCAAACAAAGGAAAAATAGTCTCAGGGTAAGTCATCATGAATTACTTGCTTATTTATCTCTTCAGTCACTGATGACAATGACTTTGGCAAAGGCCTGGAAGCAGGTAGACTTTCCTCTTTTGTGACATTCAGTTTGGAGTTTGGAAGATATAAAGAATAGAGGCAATTGCAAATGAAATCATTAACTTTAGAATTAAAAGTTTACAGTCAAGTGGCCAGTTCGCCGAAATGAAACAAAACCAGTTTAGTCGAGCATGAAGGCTGTTCACACCAAGTTGTAGAAGAAAATAAAGCGCTATTTACAATAACTATTATTTACACGGCATGAAAATTCCCAGCCAGGTCTCTCCTCCCTGTCGATACCCAAACTGGCCGACGTTATACAGAAGTTTAGCTCGAGGGTTTTAGGGATCCCCGTACCCTTTAACAGGAGAGCAAAGCTCACGGGGAGTTTAATCATTGCCACATGGTAAGTCCGGTCTGGGCTATGACAACAAGCTGTCCAAGAAACAAATGAGAACTTGTGTAAAACTGACAAAGTCTATATTGAATACATATGTGCACTGTGAGCCATCTGTGTAGTCCACTTTAATTCGATTGAATGAAAAATTATACTGCTGTGGAATGGAATTAGAAATTCCAATATAGGTTTCTTGAAGTTTGCAAAATGAAACAAATGAAAATGTAAAAAGAAAAAAGAAATCGAAAGTGAATCCTTCTCTAGATTAACTTCCATCCAACCAATACATTAACTTTCATGTATTTTTCATCAAATAAAACCCTTACACAAGCATACTCATTGAATTGGAAAACAGCAAGGCCTGAATGGGTCAGTCTGTTGCCCCACAATAACAAAACAAAACCTCACAGGACAAGTCATCCAGTCTTTTCCCAATGCACCTCATCAATTTCTTATTAAAAGCAGAAGGTTTATTACTCCAACATTATCATTACTCTATATTGTGGGATCAGGTCATTACCACCAAATCATGTACAGTACCTCAAATCATTACGACACCCTTAGAACTGAGGTTATGCGGATTTCAGGTATTGCCGGATTTGGGGTTGGGCAGTTCGGGACACAGGCATTTTGGGTCAGGCTAGGTCAGGTACAGTCAAGAGTCACTTGGATAGCGGGAAATAGTGGCGCAAGAAGCCGTGAAACCAGTAACTAGTCTGGAGCTATATTGAGCCAATGCAGTGCCTAGTCAAATTGTCTAAGCAGTAATTTTAAAAAAATTTTACTCAATTAAAATTGTCTGGTTTTCGGACACTGCCAGTTTTCATATAATTCGATTTGAGGTACCCTGTCTGAAATAAGCAATGTTTAGGCTGCAGTTAGGCTTTTATGTTCGGTTTTAGACATGTTCACCCTTTTACTCATTGCTCCATGAGAATGACTTTTTGTTTATCGTTTTAAAAACACCTACCTTTTGGTGGCAGTTTCCCGATGGCTGCTTAAGAATTCTGAGCAGAGCAGGCTCAGCTCCTGGTCAGATAAATAAAGGGTAACTATTTCTACCTGTTGATGAGATGATATCTACAGGAGGTGAATGATTTCAGATCATCACCTAAAGGACATGAGGGAAATTTATTTTCCCAAAAGGCTATTGGAACGTAAAATGCTCCCATCAGAAACAATGGGGGAAGGAAAAGCTGTGCTCGATTTTATAGGAGACTTGAATAACGATTAGATAAAGAAAAATTTAAAAGGTCAGAGGACTGGGACTAAGTGGATAGCTCCGTCAGAGAGCAAGCACAAAATCTATGAATAGTCTTCTGTACTGTTCAATTTTAAGCTTCCATGACATTAAATATATGGAGACAGAGAAAATGAGACAGAAAAAAAACAGGAATTCGTAGAGTGGGAGACAGACAGAAGAGAGGGAAGACAAAGGAAAATGAATAACCCTACAGGAAGAGGGGCCAGAAAGAGGAAGACAGATACAAAAATAGAAAATGAATGAATCACAACTTTATAGAGAACATGAAGGATCGTTATTTGATGAGGAAATGTGAGATAGACAAATATTTATTTCTAATTGTCTGTGCGCATGACATGGGAAATCAATTAGTGTATATTACCAGTAACAAAAATGCTTCGGATTGGCTAGCTTTCTATTATCACATCAGGTAATGAATGTTTACAACTTGCAATTTAATTTTTCTTGAACTAACAGCAAGACCAGATAATATTGCCAGTGACTGTTATTGATTTTGAAAACTACTGCATTAACCTGGGGAAAATGCTTTGGAGATTCCTCTCTATCTTCATTTTCAGTAATCTAGAAGATTATGGTTGATGAGCCTGAATTTCGTTTTGAATAACACACCATTGGCATCTGCTCCTGTACCTAGATAAAATGATTTTATTTACTACCTTGCAGTCTTACTGTTAGGAATGAAGATGAGGAGCGAGCACGAAGAATGTCTCAGGAAGCTAGAGGAGAAAGCCTGCCAAATTGTGAAGAAAGGTACACTATTCTTTAACCAATTTCTTCTTGCACGGAAAGTAGTCTTTGTTCTATGCTCAGTACTATTGAAACATTATGAAACAAAAATAGGCGTATTTTTACACCACACTGCAAATATTTATGATTCTGACTCTGATACCCAAAGTCTATGTTGTAGCCCTGAGACTGGAGCTTCAACCAAACATGGTGGATAGAATTTAACTTTTGATGCCGACAGAAAATGGATGGTAGAAGATCAATGGCCTGTTAGATACCCGCCAGATATTCTTCTCCATTGGTTTCAAGAAGAATTTTAAAAATGTACCCAGTTTTGCTGTAATGAGAACAGATAATGTAAACAATATACAGTGCCTGAAAGAAAAAATGTAGGTAATGTTTTCAGTACGATCTATCATCAGAATTTAGTTTTCAGCCATTGTGTTTCTTTGCATGTCATTGTGTCTTCTCTATGCTGCCACAATCCTTCTCATTTAACAGCATCAAAGTTACTTGAATATTTTACAGTCATTCATTTATCAAACGGATAACAATTCAGAGGAACATGCATACCTTCCTCAATTAACTTCCCATTTGTTTTAATACCAGCAGCATACCAATGATTGCACTATTTATTATTTTGCTAACTATGCTCAACAAGAGGTGGTCTGGTGGCACAGTGATTAGCACTGCTGCATCACGGCACCGAGGACTGGGGTTCGATCCTGGTCCCGAGGACCCGGGTTCGATCCCGGTCCCGGGTCACTGTTCGTGTGGAGTTTGCACATTCTCCCCCTGTCTGGATGGGTCTCACCCTCACAATTCAAAAATGTGCAGGGTAGGTGGACTGACCATGCTAAATTGCCCCTTAATTGGAAAAATTTTTAAAAAGAGCTCTTCTCCTCAACTACCCTCAGCAAGTTTAAATTGGTAGTCGTCAAGCTAGTGGATTCAGAGATGAGATTTTAATGGCTGTGTCAAACTAAATACGCCTGCACTGAAAGAATCTGTGATAAGAACAGCATTACGGACACATTTTTACTTTCAATGATGACAGAATTGGGCTGCTTCCCATAACACACTCCTGATTTTCCTTTGCCATCTGTTTATGTCATCATTAAAAATGAAAATTGATCCCATTGATTTAAATGAAAAGAAACATGGGGTAGATTTAGAATGTGAAGATAATCCCCAGTCGACCATTTTCCCAATCAACCATTTTCTGAGCCTACTAAAAGTTAGAATCAGTCTTTGGAGCTCCCAAATGCGGCTGAACTGTAATTAGTGGTATAATGAGTGACCAAGTACTGAGAATTTTATGTCGCATTTTATGTGCATGTATTTCAATAGCGAGGTAAAGATTAAAGGATTGATTTTAACTTTTGGCAGAGGTGAATCATGGGTGGTAGCAAAAATTTTCCCCAGCATACATTTTGCCTTGGTTTCCTTTCCAATGTGAAAAATCAGCCAGAGTTCATACCGAATGGTAGATACATAGAATCATAGAAGTAGAATCATAGAAGTTTACAGCATGGAAACAGGCCCTTCGGCCCAACCAGTCCATGCCGCCCAGTTTTTACCATTAAGCTAGTCCCAGTTGCCCGCACTTGGCCCATAACCCTCTATACCCATCTTACCCATGTAACTATCTAAATGCTTTTTAAAAGACACAATTGTACCCACCTCTACCACTACCTCTGGCAGCACATTCCAGACACTCACTACCCTCTGAGTGAAGAAATTGCCCCTCTGGGCCCTTCTGAATCTCTCCCCTCTCACCTTAAACCTATGCCCTCTAGTTTTAGACTCCCCTACCTTTGGGAAAAGATGTTGACTATCTACCTTATCTATGCCCCTCATTATTTTATAGACCTCTATAAGATCACCCCTAAGCCTCCTACGCTCCAGGGAAAAAAGTCCCAGTCTATCCAGCCTCTCCTTATAACTCAAACCATCAAGTCCCGGTAGCATCCTAGTAAATCTTTTCTGCACTCTTTCTAGTTTAATAATATCCTTTCTATAATAGGGTGACCAGAACTGCACACAGTATTCCAAGTGTGGCCGTACCAATGTCTTGTACAACTTCAACAAGATGTCCCAACTCCTGTATTCAATGTTCTGACCAATGAAACCAAGCATGCCGAATGCCTTCTTCACCACCCTGTCCACCTGCGACTCCACCTTCAAGGAGCTATGAATCTGTACTCCTAGATCTCTTTGTTCTTTAACTCTCCCCAATGCCATACCATTAACTGAGTAGGTCCTGGCCTGATTCGATCTGCCAAAATGCATCACCTCACATTTATCTAAATTAAACTCCATCTGCCATTCGTCGGCCCACTGGCCTAATTGATCAAGATCCCGTTGCAATCCTAGATAACCTTCTTCACTATCCATTGTGCCACCAATCTTGGTGTCATCTGCAAACTTACTAACCATGCCTCCTAAATTCTCATCCAAATCTTTAATATAAATCACAAATAACAGTGGACCCAGCACCGATCCCTGAGGCACACCACTGGTCACAGGCCTCCAGTTTGAAAAACAACCCTCTACAACCACCCTCTGCCTTCTGTCGTCCAGCCAATTTTGAATCCAATTGGCAACCTCACCCTGGATCCCGTGAGCTTTAACCTTCTGCAACAATCTACCATGCGGTACCTTGTCAAAGGCTTTGCTAAAGTCCATGTAGACAACGTCTGCTGCACTGCCCTCATCTACCTTCTTGGTCACCCCCTCAAAAAACTCAATCAAATTTGTGAGACATGATTTTCCACGCACAAAGCCATGCTGACTGCCCCGAATCAGTCCTTGCCTCTCTAAATGCTTGTAGATCCTGTCTCTCAGAATACCTTCTAGCAACTTACCTACTACAGACGTTAGGCTCACCGGTCTGTAGTTCCCAGGCTTTTCCCTGCTGCCCTTCTTAAACAAGGGCACAACATTCGCTACTCTCCAATTTTCAGGCACCCCACCTGTGGCTGCCGATGATTCAAATATCTCTGTTAGGGGACCCGCAATTTCCTCCCTAGCCTCCCACAACATCCTGGGATACATTTCATCAGGTCCCGGGAATTTATCTACCTTGATGCGCTTTAAGACTTCCAGCACCTCCTCCTCTGTAATATGCATACTTCTCAAGACATCACTATTTATTTCCCTTAGTTTCCTAACATCCATGCCTTTCTCCATCGTGAATACCGATGAGAAATATTCATTCAGGATCTCACCCAACTCTTGTGGCTCTGCACATAGATGTCCTTGTTGATCCTTAATAGGCCCTACTCTGTCCCTAGTTACTCTTTTTCCCTTTATGTATCTGTAGAAGCTCTTTGGATTCTCCTTTGCATTATTTGCCAAAGCAATTTCATGTCCCCTTTTTGCCCTCCTGATTTCCCTCTTAACTCTATTTCGACAATCTCTATACTCTTTAAGGGATCCACTTGATCCCAGTTGTTTATGTACGTCATATGCCTCCTTCTTCTTTTTGACCAGAGTCTCAATATCTCGAGTCATCCAGGGTTCCCTACTTCTACCAGCCTTGCCCTTCACTCTAAAGGGAATGTGCTTACCCTGAACCCTGGTTAACACATTTTTAAAAGCCTCCCATTTACCAGCTGTCCCTTTGCCTGCCAACAGTCTCCCCCAATCTACCTCTGAAAGTTCCTGTCTGATACCATCAAAATTGGCCTTGCCCCAATTAAGAATTTTAACTCTTGGGCCAGACCTATCATTCTCCATAGCTATCTTAAAACTAATGTTGTAATGGTCACTTGTCCCAAAGTGATCCCTCACTAACACTTCTGTCACTTGCCCTTCCTTATTTCCCAAGACGAGGTCAAGTTTTGCCCCCTCTCTAGTCGGTCCATCCACATACTGAATGAGAAATTCCTCCTGAATACACTCAACAAATTTCCCTCCACCCAAGCCCCTAATGCTATGGCTGTCCCAGTCAATGTTGGGAAAGTTAAAGTCCCCAACTATTACCACCCTATTTTTCTTGCAGCTATCTGTAATCTCCTGACATATTTGCTCCTCAATTTCCCGCTGACTATTTGGGGGCCTGTAGTACAGTCCTATCAAGGTGATCTCTCCCTTCTTATTTTTCAGTTCCACCCATATAGACTCAGTGGGCGAACCCTCGGATATATCCCCTCTAAGTACTGCCGTGATGTTCTCCCTAATCAAAAACGCCACTCCCCCTCCTCTCTTACCTCCTGTTCTATCCTTTCTATAGCATCTGTACTCCGGAACATTGAGCTGCTAGTCCTGCCCCTCCCTTAGCCATGTTTCAGTCATAGCTATAATATCCCAGTCCCATGTGCCCATCCATGCCCTGAGTTCATCCGCTTTGCCCGTCAGGCCCCTTGCATTGAAATAAATGCAGTTTAATGTAGACTTTCCTTGCTCTCTGCCCTGCTTTCTCTGGTCACGCTTTACACACTCTCCCTTCCTGCCTTTTGTTTCCGTCCCCACTGACTTCCTACATCGGTTCCTATCCCCCTGCCACATTAGTTTAAACCCTCCCCAACTGCACTAGCAAACACACCCCCGAGAACATTGGTTCCGGTCCCACTCAGATGCAGACCGTCCGATTTGTACAGGTCCCACCTCCCCCAGAACCGGTCCCAATGTCCCAGGAATTTAAAACCCTCCCTCCTGCACCATCTCTCAAGCCACGTATTCATCCTAGCTATCCTGTCATTCCTACTCTGACTATCACGTGGCACTGGTAGCAATCCTGAGATTACTACCTTTGAGGTCCTACTTTTTAGTTCAACTCTTAACTCCCTAAATTCAGCTTGTAGGACCTCATCCCGTTTTTTGCATATATCGTTGGTGCCTATATGCACCATGACAGCTGGCTGTTCACCCTCTCCCTCCAGAATGCTCTGCAGCCGCTCCGAGACATCCTTGACCCTTGCACCAGGGAGGCAACATACCAACCTGGATTCTCGTTTGCGTCCGCAGAAACGCCTGTCTATTCCCCTTACAATTGAATCCCCTATCACTATAGCTCTGCCACTCTTTTTCCCGCCCTTCTGTGCAGCAGAGCCAGCCATGGTGCCATGAACCTGGCTGCTGCCACCTTCCCCTGGTGAGCCATCTCCCCCAACAGTTTCCAAAACAGTAAATCTGTTTTGGAGGGAGATGACCGCAGGGGATCCCTGCACTGCCTTCCTACTCTTCCTCTGTCTGTTGGTCACCCATTCCCTATCTGCCTCAGTAATTTTAATCTGCGGTGTGACCAACTCACTGAATGTGCTATCCACAACTTCCTCAGCATCGCGGATGCTCCAAAGTGAGTCCATCTGCAGCTCCAGAGCCGTCAAGCGGTCTAACAGGAGCTGCAGTTGGACACACGTTTTGCAGATGAAGGAGTCAGGGACACCAGAAGGGTCCCTGAATTGCCACATCTCACAAGAGGAGCATGACATGGGTCTGAGCTCTCCTGCCATGACTTAAACCTGAAGTTAAATTTGAACTACACTACACAGCTAAGAGAAAGTCAAAGAGAGAAAAGATTAAAAAATCACTTACCAGTCACAAGCCAATCACTTACCTGCTGGCTGTGATGTAATTGCTCCCGAGACTCCCTCACAGGTCTGCTTCTCTGCACCTCCTTGAGATGAGCACCAAATTCCCTTAACCAGTTAATTAATTTACTTAATCAATTGTTTTTTTTGGGGGGGGGAAACTCAACCCCAAACGCCAAACTCCAAAAAAACACAGCCGTCACTCACCTCTTACCCGAACTCAGCCTTACCCAAACTCAGATACACTCTGTTTGCTTCCAGCACTCCCTTTCTAAAGGCACTCAGCCAAACCTTTTGTATCCAATTGAATTAGATTCAATTCAATTCAATTCCCACCTCGATTCAAATTCCCAAACTCACTCTTTGCTGTGTCTCACTCCTGGCTCTGTCTTCTCTCTGGCTCACTGGGAGAACTCACTCTGACCATTCATGACCATTCATTTCCTGTTGGTACTGAAAGGTAAAATCAATGCACGACTGTGTTAATTGGGTTTGAAGAATGGCACAGTCTAATCAGTGAAAATTCCTAATAACACATGATATGAAATATTATTTTTAATTATTACTAAAGCGTTACCATGGCAAAGTCTTGTGTAAAACACTTGTTGGTAGAACTTTTTAACTCAGTCAAAACTACTGATTTATTTCCTGTGGACTAAGTTATTTACTCTGAGAAAATGTATTTACTTTTTACTAACTTCCTCAATAAAACTTCTATTCAGATACACAAGTTTATTTAATTGATGTTCTAGGGGAAACCGTTGTTTCCAGGACATCACTGAACAACCAATAAGGCATTAGATTAATGGGATACTGTGTTCAGGATATTGAAGTTTTGAAACATTTTAGTGAGGTACATTCCTGTATATTATTGACCTAGATCTAAGAGAGATAAGGAGAATTATTCAATTATCCTTTTACATTCTACTCCGCAAATATATTCAAGCTACATACACAATAGGATTCCACCCCTAATGGTATCATTAGTTTTACTTTAACCCAAGTTAACAAACTTTTTCCTTAACCAATGCTGATGAATAGGCTTGTGGGAAAGTAAACATATAGAAGTGTGGAACGGTACATGTAGAGATCATTTTTTTTTCCTTTCACTTTCCAATTCTGAAAATATTCTGTGGGATTAGCAAGAAATCTATGGCAATCGGTATCCTGACATGGATTGTCCTAAATCAGCTATGCTGAAGGAAGAACATGGAATTTAACTATGCTTTTTGCAAATTTATAAAATCACACAAGTTTTATTTGGTTTGTATTTAATAAGACAGCAACTTCTGGAAGCATGAAAAATTTGACATTGTTCATTACACATTTAAAAAGTACTAAGTGAGGGTGGCACAGTGGTTAGCCCTGCTGCCTACGGCATTGAGGACCCGGGTTCGAATCCTGGCCCCGGGTCATTGTCTGTGTGGAGTTTGCACATTCTCCCCGTTTCTGCGTGGGATTCACCCCCACAACCCAAGATGTGCAGCTTAGGTCGATTGGCCACACTAAATTGCCCTTTATTTGGAAAAAAAATAATTGGGTAATCTAAATTTCTTTTTTAAATTATAAAGTGAATTTTAGTGCTTCCACTGTACTAAACATAAATCAGGCAGGTGAGTTTCTTCAATAATGTAGAGTTTTGCAGTGTATAATAGCGACTTACAATAGCCCAGTTTGCAAAAGGTCGCTTTAAGTGTCTTCGGGAAATATTTAATTTCCGCCACAGTGATTCATAATTGCCTGAAATAAAACATTGTTGATATGAAGCATTTCAGTATTGGTTTGTAGAAATTTAGAAGAATGGAATGAGAAAAGAGAATATGCCATAAGTGATAGAAATTAACTGGATTGGAAGGATTTAAACTCAAAATTCTATTATCTGCTACCAGGGACCGAAAACAAATGGGTTGTTTTGATTCAATTTCATTTAGCCCATATTAGGTAGAGTTTGATTTCAAGTTATGCAAGTCAGTTATCACTCTCTTCTGATTTCTGGCCATCCCAAGGAAGGATTTAAGGAAAAGAAAGAGGTTGGTTCTATTATAACTGAAAAAACAGGTAACTATTACACCTAAAAGTGAATAATTGTTTTTGTAAAAAGAATCTCCTGGCCACACCATATAGTTAATCATCTGCATACTAGAGGATATTTGCACTACTAGGGAAAACTATAACCCGAGGCCACAGCCTCAGACTGAAGGGATAATCCTTTAAAACTGAGATGAGGAGGAATTTCTTCAGCCTGAGGGTGTTGAATGTGTGGAACTCGTTGCAGCAGAAGGCTGTGGAGGCCATATAACTGAGTGTGTTTAAGAAAGAGATAGATAAGTTCTTGATTAATAAGGGGTTCAGGGGTTATGGGGAGAAGGCAGGAGAATGGGGATGAGAAACATATCAGCCATGATTTAATGGTGGAGCAGACTCGATGGGCTGAGTGGCCGAATTCTGCTCCCATGTCTTATGGTGTGAATTGCTGGAAAGAGAAAGATGTCACCTGTGTTTAAAGCCCTTAGATCTTTGAGCTGCAAGACAGTCATTCATTTCCCTCACTGGGCTATGATTGACAGCTTCCACACACCCACAGATGCCAGTCTTGCTTCATTCATCTTTCTTCATGCTTGGGTAACTCTGAAGTGTTCTAACCACCATGTTTACAAACATCAACCACTTCAAAGAAAGCTAAGTGCATTCCAATCATCCCCTTCACACTTGCGTGATTTTGAAGTGCTCAGCTGGAAATTAACAGCATTTAACTCTTTTAACTCTCAGGGACTTGGGTGAGAAGAGATTGGAAAAGGGAAGAAAGTCAAGATAGGAATAAATCAATTCATTGGGGCAGGAACAGAATGAAGCAATAGGTCTACAAGGGCAGTCATGCTTATAGATCTTGGGAAGAAGGGAAAAGCTGGTAACATTTCAAAGCGGACGGGTAAGTGCCAGAAATGGCGCCACTGTCATGATGCCAAATTCTACAGCCCCCCCCCAACCACCACCATCTTGCTATTTCACATCTTGCCATCGTGGATTTAGGACTCAAAACCCTTGAAGTGCTATTTCTACATGCATAGAAAGGAATATTATCATAAGGTTAATGAATTCTCTTACATTTCCTGTCCTGCAGTGGGAGAATATGTGTCATTAGTCACTGACTTCTGTTGGTCTCTTCTTGTCTTCATTCTTGCCCTCTGTTTCTCCATTACACAGAGGCCTTTATCTTCTGCCAGTCTCCATGTGGGAGTACTTGCACATGTTCACCAGAAACCTGTGTCTGCATCAAATATTTCAGATATTGTATGAAACATAATAGCAAAGGTTATTAGCAAGACTTCCCTTGATAATGTCAACAACACTAAATTGCTGTTAGCTGCACACTATACCCTACCTCCAACAACTCTCAGTCTAAGGCATTTTCAATGCCTGAAGCTCACTCACATTATCCAGATACGCATCAGCTCAGAAATTAAAACAAGATCAGCACTTATCACATCAGCTGAATGAAAATTCCTCTTCTCCTAACTCTGTACTGTAAGGATTCTATGTTTATATTCTATGTTGGTGGGGGTAGTGCTTTCAATAAGTATTTAAGCTGATGTTCATCCAGTTTTGAAGCTACAGCTAAAAGTGCAGCATTGCCAGGATGATTTGATTCCGTTTATTAAAATCAAGCTCAAAAATAATTTAGAACCACTTTGAAAAATGGGTCCTTAATATCTTACACTTATTCCTAGAAATACAAGCAAAGACAAACTATCCCTGGCACTGCCTGGGCACTGCCCCTGTCACTGCCCCCTGGCACTGCCCTGGAAAATCCCACTCTCAGAGTCCAAATATATGTCTATCTCAGCCTTGAATCTATTCAACTTAGCAGCCACAGGTCTCTGGTCTAGAGAATTCCAAAGGTTTACAGGCCTTTTGAGTGAAGAGATTTCTCCTCGTCTCATTCCAAAATGGTCATCCCCTTATCTCGAGGCTTCAGCCAAGGGAAACAAACTCTCAGCATCTACCCTTTGAAGCCCTTTCAGAATCTTCTAGGTTTCATTGAGATCACCTCTCATTCCTCTAAACTCCAGAGATTATATAGACCATTCTACTCAATGGGGTGAATTTTCCAGCCCCGTCCGCCACAGGTATCATAGCGGGTGGGGTGGAAAATTTTGCAGACCATTTCAAGACCCGGTGACCTCGGGTGGGAATTTTTGGTCTCCAGCTGCGCACAACCAGAAAATCCTGCCCAATTTCTCCTATCGGACAACTCTCTCTTTCCAGGAATCAATCTAGTGAAACTTCAACACACCATCCCTCAGGCAAGTATATCTTTCCTTTGGTATGGAGACTAAAGCTGTATAAAGTACTCCAGGTGTAGTCTCACCAAAACCAATTTCCAATACAGTGCTAGGTTTTACTTTAAATTCTCATTACCTCAAGCTTTAGCAGTAGCTTTTTGTGCAGTACTTTGATCAAAGGCGTTCAGAAATGTAGTGATCTCTGTATGTGCATGTACATAAGGGGTTAATGTGTAATCAGTAGCACCAGATGATCACTAGAGGGCAGTACCAACAGGGGTATAAAAGCAACCTCATTGTGCCTCTCTCCCTCTCTTTTGGATGTACTGTGACCAGAGCAGGAGTATAGGTTAGCTCAGATGGTTAGTGTAGTTAAACACAGTAGTATTTAGATCTAGTTAACCTTTCTACTAGTATTGATATTAAAGTAAAGAACTCATGCAATTATTGTTATAATTACTCAATAAACCTTTTGTTACTACTGGATGGCAGTAGTATGGCAGGGGGGTGGGCACGGGAGCAATAGGTCAGAAGGTGAGAGCATTGAGGGAGAACTAGGGAATAGGGACAGTGTGGCTCTGAGGCAGAGCAGATGGGGAGAAGTTGCTGAACACAGCGGGTCTGGTGGCCTGAAGTGCATATGTTTTAATGCAAGGAGCATTACGGGTAAGGCAGATGAACTTAGAGCTTGGATTACTACTTGGAACTATGATGTTGTTGCCATTACAGAGACCTGGTTGAGGGAAGGGCAGGATTGGCAGCTAAACGTTCCAGGATTTAGATGTTTCAGGCGGGATAGAGGGGGATGTAAAAGGGGAGGCGGAGTTGCGCTACTGGTTCGGGAGAATATCACAGCTGTACTGCGAGAGGACACCTCAGAGGGCAGTGAGGCTATATGGGTAGAGATCAGGAATAAGAAGGGTGCAGTCACAATGTTGGGGGTTTACTACAGGCCTCCCAACAGCCAGCGGGAGATAGAGGAGCAGAGAGGTAGACAGATTTTGGAAAAGAGTAAAAACAACAGGGTTGTGGTGATGGGAGACTTCAACTTCCCCAATATTGACTGGGACTCACTTAGTGCCAGGGGCTTAGATGGGGCGGAGTTTGTAAGGAGCATCCAGGAGGGCTTCTTAAAACAATATGTAGACAGTCCAACTAGGGAAGGGGCGGTACTGGACCTGGTATTGGGGAATGAGCCCGGCCAGGTGGTAGATGTTTCAGTAGGGGAGCATTTCGGTAACAGTGACCACAATTCAGTAAGTTTTAAAGTACTGGTGGACAAGGATAAGAGTGGTCCGAGGATGAATGTGCTAAATTGGGGGAAGGCTAATTATAACAATATTAGGCGGGAACTGAAGAACATAGATTGGGGGCGGATGTTTGAGGGCAAATCAACATCTGACATGTGGGAGGCTTTCAAGTGGCAGTTGAAAGGAATACAGGACCGGCATGTTCCTGTGAGGAAGAAAGATAAATACGGCAATTTTCGGGAACCTTGGATGACGAGTGATATTGTAGGCCTCGTCAAAAAGAAAAAGGAGGTATTTGTCAGGGCTAAAAGGCTGGGAACAGACGAAGCCTGCGTGGAATATAAGGAAAGTAGGAAGGAACTTAAGCAAGGAGTCAGGAGGGCTAGAAGGGGTCACGAAAAGTCATTGGCAAATAGGGTTAAGGAAAATCCCAAGGCTTTTTACACGTACATAAAAAGCAAGAGGGTAGCCAGGGAAAGGGTTGGCCCACTGAAGGATAGGCAAGGGAATCTATGTGTGGAGCCAGAGGAAATCGGCGAGGTACTAAATGAATACTTTGCATCAGTATTCACCAAAGAGAAGGAATTGGTAGATGTTGAGTCTGGAGAAGGGGGTGTAGATAGCCTGGGTCACATTGTGATCCAAAAAGACGAGGTGTTGGGTGTCTTAAAAAATATTAAGGTAGATAAGTCCCCAGGGCCTGATGGGATCTACCCCAGAATACTGAAGGAGGCTGGAGAGGAAATTGTTGAGGCCTTGACAGAAATCTTTGGATCCTCGCTGTCTTCAGGTGATGTCCCGGAGGACTGGAGAATAGCCAATGTTGTTCCTCTGTTTCAGAAGGGTAGCAAGGATAATCCCGGGAACTACAGGCCGGTGAGCCTTACTTCAGTGGTAGGGAAATTACTGGAGAGAATTCTTCGAGACAGGATCTACTCCCATTTGGAAGCAAATGGACGTATTAGTGAGAGCACGGTTTTGTGAAGGGGAGGTCATGTCTCACTAACTTGATAGAGTTTTTCGAGGAGGTCACTAAGATGATTGATGCAGGTAGGGCAGTAGATGTTGTCTATATGGACTTCAGTAAGGCCTTTGACAAGGTCCCTCATGGTAGACTAGTACAAAAGGTGAAGTCACACGGGATCAGGGGTGAGCTGGCAAGGTGGATACAGAACTGGCTAGGCCATAGAAGGCAGAGAGTAGCAATGGAGGGATGCTTTTCTAATTGGAGGGCTGTGACCAGTGGTGTTCCACAGGGATCAGTGCTGGGACCTTTGCTCTTTGTAGATATAAATGATTTGGAGGAAAATGTAACTGGTCTGATTAGTAAGTTTGCAGACGACACAAAGGTTGGTGGAATTGCGGATAGCGATGAGGACTGTCGGAGGATACAGCAGGATTTAGATTGTCTGGAGACTTGGGCGGAGAGATGGCAGATGGAGTTTAATCCGGACAAATGTGAGGTAATGCATTTTGGAAGGTCTAATGCAGGTAGGGAATATACAGTGAATGGTAGAACCCTCAAGAGTATTGAAAGTCAAAGAGATCTAGGAGTACAGGTCCACAGGTCATTGAAAGGGGCAACACAGGTGGAGAAGGTAGTCAAGAAGGCATACGGCATGCTGGCCTTCATTGGCCGGGGCATTGAGTATAAGAATTGGCAAGTCATGTTGCAGCTGTATAGAACCTTAGTTAGGCCACACTTGGAGTATAGTGTTCAATTCTGGTCGCCACACTACCAGAAGGATGTGGAGGCTTTAGAGAGGGTGCAGAAGAGATTTACCAGAATGTTGCCTGGTATGGAGGGCATTAGCTATGAGGAGCGATTGAATAAACTCGGTTTGTTCTCACTGGAACGAAGGAGGTTGAGGGGAGACCTGATAGAGGTATACGAAATTATGAGGAGCATAGACAGAGTGGATAGTCAGAGGCTTTTCCCCAGGGTAGAGGGGTCAATTACTAGGGGGCATAGGTTTAAGGTGAGAGGGGCAAGGTTTAGAGTAGATGTACGAGGCAAGTTTTTTACGTAGAGGGTAGTGGGTGCCTGGAACTCGCTACCGGAGGAGGTAGTGGAAGCAGGGACGATAGGGACATTTAAGGGGCATCTTGACAAATATATGAATAGGATGGGAATAGAAGGATACGGACCCAGGAAGTGTAGAAGATTGTAGTTTAGTCGGGCAGCATGGTCGGCACGGGCTTGGAGGGCCGAAGGGCCTGTTCCTGTGCTGTACATTTCTTTGTTCTTTGTTCTTTGTTGGACGACTTCAAATCTTTTTCATCAAGATACAGAAAACCTCATCAGCAACAGACTGAGTAACATTTATTACATTCAGCAGTATATCAAAACATACTACAGAATGGTAATAAAATAAGAAAGTTTAGGTCGGACATGTTGTACTGGAGATATCGATCCATCAAGAAAATAAGCAAGGTTATTTCATTTTTTGCCTGCTCTTTACCAGTTTATTCACATATAAAACATTGCAATTTATTTTTATAATCAATTCTGTTATTTTCCTGGATGCTGATATGAAGGCTGGTGGGTTGTTTGATTTTTGGATCTTTTTTATTTATTCTTTTTGAAAATGTTTTGCACTAATGCTATTTGCAGCAGCGCATGGCAGTCACAGCTTTTGTAATTAGCATTATGGCCTGATGATTGGGATGTCCTTCTCCTGTACTCAACACACAGGAGTTTCCCACCAAAAGGACATTTTAATGCAGGCCGGCAAGCACATAAATCTCAGACCACAATTCTCACACATAGTTGCCTGAGATAAACACTGGGAAGGTAGTTATTAAATAATAATAATAATCTTTATTGTCACATTAACATTGCAATGAAGTTACTGTGAAAATCCTTGTTAGCCCATCTAGGACTTCAATTTAATTGACATTGAAGGGATTAATTCTCTTGGGATTATTAGTAATTGTGGAGTACATGTTTCTTTTGTGTCCCCGACTGGATATTTGCAGAAAGTAAGCACTTAAGGAATCATTTGCCATATATTAATTTTAAATCCTAGGGGACTAGAAAATCTCCTCTCTCGTGCTTAAAGGATTATGAGTTATCACAATTGCAGATCTGGTATCTCCTAAAACATGTAGCTGTACAATGCCCTATTGTAGTGGTTAACATCTAAGGTGGTGTTTTGTGTTCTGTTTTAACACTGCAACTTCGGAAGGATATATTGACCTTGAATGAAATGGAGTATAGGTATAGCAGAATCATACCTGGATTCTTCTGTTTTCTGCCTGAAGGCAGGTCCTTGGTGATTATTCACTGAACCCCCATGGCAAGGTGCCGTGATTTTGTTTACTGTGGATAGGGTGAGGGGGCAGACCTCCCAGTCTACATCAACTGAAAATAAGACCCCGCAGATGCTGGAAATCTGAAATAAAAACAGAAAATGCTGGATAAACGCAGCAGACCTTACAGCATACAATCATAAAATCCCTACAGTGCAGAACAAGGCCATTTGGCCCATCAAGTTTGCACCAACCGTCTGAAAGACCACTCTACCTAGGCCCATCTAACCTTTGGACACTAAAGGGCAATTTAGCATGGCCAGTCCATCTAATCTGCATATTTTTGGACTGGGAGGAAACTAGAGCACCCGAGGAAACTCACATATACACGGGGAGAATGTGTAAACTCCACACAGTCATCCAAGGTCAGAATTGAACCCGAGGCCCTGCCGCTGTGAGACAGCAATGCTAACCACTGTGCCACCGTGCTGCCCCAGCATCCCTGGAGAGAAAAAGAATTAACTTTTGGGTCTAAATGACCCTTGTACAGAACTGAGGAAAGATAGTTTGTAGAAGGGTTATTTAGACCCAAAACTCTCCACAGATACTGACAGACCTGCTGAGTCTATCCAGCATTTTCTGTTTTCACCCCAGTCTACTTCCCTGGAAGGGTAGATAAAGCAAAACGATTTTCCCTGGTCAGAGAGTCCAGGACTTGGGGCATAGCCACAAAATTAGATCCAGGCATTTCAGGAGTGAGGTTACATGCAAAGAACATACAAACATATGAATTAGGAGGGAGAGTAGGCCACTCGGCCCTTTGGGCCAGCACTGCCATTCAATAAGATCATGTCAATTAGGTTTCTTTATGATTTTATTTATTAATTTTAATATTATATTCATTTATAATATTAATTTTAATATTTGCTCTGTATTTTAAAAAGTCACAAAATTGTAAGAAAAAGTCTTAGAGGTTGCTTATATTGATGATACTTTTGTCGATCAGGTATTTCTCATTGTTGCAAACCTAAAATCAGCACAGGTGTCGGTTTTATATAAACATTATTATCCTTAAATCTTTCTATTACTTTGTAATTTTTATGTTATGTTATTCATCTCACTATAAAACTAAATTTCAAACAATTTATTCAGTGCTTGGTGATAATAAAAAAGGGAATAACATTTGCAAACAGTGATCAAATCTGAATAAACATCGGCAGTGGTTTCATCTGATTAAATGCCACACAATCAAATGGCATTTGATCAAATCCCCAAGATTATCTCAAACCAGACTTGGCAAACCTATTTAGGCAGAGTCTGAGATGCCAAGATATCACCAAGAGACTGATGTGGTGGCAAAATTCTGGGCATGATTTAACGAGAAAAAAGAGTTTGGCAGCACCGAGACTGACCCGGCTATCAAACACTACTCTGTTCTTTTTCTTGGCCTCGGCAAGGAACGCCCTGCCGAGGCCGAACGTACCTTCATTTCCTGCACTGACACGCTCAGAGATCGGGGTGACATTCAAAAATGGATTTATTGACTCCCACCGCGGCCTCTGGATCCCTTAATGCCCCAACGTACTTCTTAGGGGGTTCACCAGCCCCCCTCACTCCACCTCTTAAGGGCAGCACGACCCGGACGGGTCCCCGCCACGGGCACCCAGGCACCTTTGCACCACCAGCCTAGCACCCTGGCAATGCCACCTAGGCACCTTGGGTATCTGGCTGGCACAACATGGATGTCTGTCTAGCATGGCCAGGGTGCCCAGGTGGTACTGCAGAGTACCCGGGTGGCACTGCCAGGATGCCCAAGTGACACTGCCAGAGTGCCCGGGTGGCAGGGGGTGTGCCAGGATACCACCCTGTCCAGAGCCCGATCACACGGGGGCCTCCGATGGCCTGGGAGACACCCTCAGATGCCCTATGCTAGTCCACGTTTGTGTAGACTCGCTAAACTGCACCACAGCAAGGTAATAAGCCCAGATCGCGACTTATCGTGAGATCTCGTTAGATCTCGCGAGGCGTCCCAAGCGTCACAAATCTCACGAGAGGTCTCATCACATCCCGTTGGATCGGGCCCGCTGTCTTTTCGATGAGATACTAAACTGACTTCCTTGTTAAAGTTGCTTGCTTAAATACATGCAAAGATCCCATAGCACGTTTTGATGAGCCATGGTGTCTTGCTTTTTAAAAATAGATTTAGAGTACCCAATTATCTTTTTCCAATTAAGGGGAAATTTAGCGTGGCCAATTCACCTACCCTACACATCGTTTTGGCTTGTGGGGGTGAAACCCACACAGACACAGGGAGAATGTGCAAACTCCACACGGACAATGACCTGGGAGTTGTTGTCTTGTTGACACTTATCCCTCTACAATCAGCTATAACCGAGCATCTGGTCCTTTGCCTTATTTCTGTTGTGAGGCTTTATTGTATATAATCTACTGATGTGGTTGCCTATGTTACAACAGAGTCGGATGAGCTTCATGCTCGATGAAGTGGGGGAGGGAAAGAGAGCGAAAGAAACACAAACCTTTATTCAAAGACTAAGTTGCCTTTTTCATTTCATCAGATAGTCTGTAACAAACCTTGGTATTAGAACTTTCCTGTTTTATGTTAAAGTTGTCCTGTGAGAATAGTTCATTGTATAACTTCCTATCCTCCATTGTATGGATTTCTTTAGTTTCACAAGTATTCCTGAGACCTCCTTCCATCCTGTTCAGGAGGCAAATTCCCTAAAACCAGAATCCAAGAGCAACTAAGGCTACAGATTCAGATTGTTTTTGCTGGTAGCACTATCATCTCTCAATTTGTAGCTGCAAGATTCAATAAGTCCCAAAGGTGGGTGTGGGAATCGTGGTGTGATCATAACATTACTTACAAAGCAGCGAGCACACAAACTTCATGTTGTCTCTTCATTTTAACTGTGACTGGAGCATGCAGCCACTGCAAAGCATTGATAGCAAGTCCATCCCTCACACATCTTTATATAAGGACATTGTCACTATAAGAGTTTGGTATTGTTTCTCTCTCCATCCACCTTGTTGAGTGGTTGGATGTCTTCAGGCACAAAATTGGGAGACGCTAGTATGATTTAAGCTAGCCTGCACCTCTGAACGGGAGAAGGATTTCAGCTGGAGAAGATGCTGGAAGTCATTGTAAAAGTGAGTTTCATCTGGGAAAAGCACAAGAATTACATTAAATGGCAAAGAATAGACAGCAGGATTTTCCGATTGTGCAAAGGAGGCCTTGACCAAGGCGATGCAGAGATGGAAAATGGTATATCTCAGCAGGTGGACTTCCAGACAAACAACCGGAATCATCAACAAGGAACTGGTGGTTGATGGGCCCAGCTGTCTGTGAAGGAGATGGTGCTTGTTATCACTGGAGCTGCAACGGTTGAGACCATTCCCAACAATGGGGCTAAGACCACTGAAGTTGTTGCTTTCCTCATACCTAATCCTCCTTATATCTTAGCAATTCCTGATCCCATTGATTCTTCTGTATATAAGCTGCAGATGATGTAAGCACGCACTTCTTGTTCCCCCTCTTCCCTCATTGCAACCCTACCCTTTGCCTTTCTCCATTTCAGACACACAAGAACTGCCACCAATTGACCAGGCAATGGTGGAAATGCTGAAAGAAGTGATGAAGAAGAAGCATTCTCACTCGCTCTGACATTCAAAGCCTCTAGTTCAGATACTGATACAGCATATACTTTACAGAGTTGCTTAGAGGCAGGATCTGAACATGGTGAAGCACTGAAGATGAATGGGCTGCAGCCACTCAGGAGACAAGGGTAGCCTTGCTAACTGGAGGGTTAGGACACACATGCTCCACTGCAGAAGACTTAGATGAAGACTTTGATGAAACGGCCTGCAGAAGAAACCTGATGAGTATGGAAGCTCATCATCCCTCCATCAAAAGGTGGAGATGTTCGCTGATGAATGCATTATGTTCAGTACCATTTTGGGCTCTTCAGTTACTGAAGAAGTCTGTGCCCTTCTACAGCAATACCTGGAAATTTTCAGGTTTGGCTGAAAAGTGACAAGTAACATTCGTGCCACAAATGCCAGGAAATGACCATCACCATCTCCCCTTGACATTCAATGCATTACTATCCCTGAGACCCCCTCTATCAATATCCTGGGAGTTACCATTGACCAGAAACTGAACTGGTCCAACCATACAAATAATGTTGTTATAAAAGCAAGTCAGAGGTTTGAAATTCTTCAGCGAGTAACTCACCTCCTGACCTCTGCCCATCATCTGCAAGACACAATTCAGGACTGCAATGGAATACTCTCCACTTGCCCAGATGAATGCATTTCCAACAATCAAGAAGCTTGACACCATCCAGGACAAAGCACTTGACTGGCACCCAATTCACCACCTTAAACATTTGCTCCCTCCAACACCATTGCACAATGGCAGCAGTGTGTATCATCTATAAGATGCAATGCATCAGCTCCTTCGACAGCATCTTCAAACCCACGACCTCTACCAGCTGAGACAAGGGGAACAAAAGCATGGTAACACCAGCACCTGCAACTTCCCCTCCAAGCCACACACGGTCCTGCCTTGCAACTCTATCACCATTCCTTTACTGTTGCTGGGTCAAAACTTTGGAACTCCCTTCCTAATAGTACGGTAAGTGTATCTACACCACCTGGATTCTAGCAATTCACTAAGGTGGCTCACCACACCTTCTCAAGGGCACTTAGTGATGGGTAATGAATGTTGGCTGAATCGACAATGCTCATTTCCTGTGTAAGAATGACACTGAAATGAGGCACCACCCCAGAGGGGTGGCAGTTGTTCCAGGGTGCTGCTCTCTTGCCTACTCTTCTTTATTTAATTGATTATATCTCCCCACACATGGGACGGGATTCTCTGCCGGCGGGGTCCCCCGCTTAACCGGCAGCGCAGATTTTCCGTCAGGGTGTGGGCGGCCACGATGGGAAACCCCATTGGGCGATGCCAGGACGGTGTCTCTCGCTATCGGCGGGGGGGGCAGAAAACAGTTCTGGAGGGAACGAGAATCTTGTCTTTGTTCTCTTGTCCCAGCTATTTAGTTTAAAGCTCTCTGTACCATTTTAGTTATACAACTCCCCAGAACATTGGTCCCAGCACGGTTCAGGTGAATACTGTCCCAACAGTACAATTACCACTTTCCCCAGTACTGGTGCTAGTTCCCCATGAATCAAACCCTATTTCTCACAATCTTTGAGCCATTCATTTGACTCCCTCATCTTATTTATCCTACATAAATTTGCTTATGGCTCAGGTAATAATCCAGATATGCTTTGATCAGTTTGCTCATCTTTCCTGCAGGTTCCACTTCCATCCATACAGATTGCAAGCACCTCAAACCTGTTGGACAATTGCAAAGTCTGAGGCTCCTCCACATCTACATTCTGCATCCCCATATCAGCCTCACACACAGCCTCCTGCCTCTGACCACTTAGCAAATCAAAAATCCCTATCCTAAGGTGTGTCACTGTCTCCTCGAACAAAGTATCCAGGTAACTTTTCCTCTCCCTGATCTTTATTATGCGTTAATTAACTTATATTTCATAATTAATTTATAATTCAAAAACACCATAGTTGCTAGTAAACCTTACAGCAACTAATAATATCTTACAAATACTAATAAATTACACAAGTTTTGAGGATAAACAAGCATAATATTTGCCAACCAATCACTTATCTGTATACCTGTAATGCCGCAATTTGATTTCTCTCAGAACGCAGCTGCTCCACTCTGGCCTACAGAATGGGGTGGAATAAATTGGATACCTCTTCCACTGACTGCCTCCAGGTCTCCTTTCCATCCCCTCTTCCAGGTATCACTGACTGCTCAGGTCCTCTTCATCCGCTATTCCAGGTATTATTGGCTGCTTCCGGGTCCTCGTTCCACTCCCTCTTCCAGGTATTACTGAATGCTCGGGTCCTCCTCATCTGCTCTTCCAGTTATTGTTGACTGTCGCTAGGCCCTCTTTTCACCTGCTCGTCCAGGTATTGTTGACTGTCTCCGGGTCCTCTTTCACCCCTTCTTCCAGGTATTACTGACTGCCTCCGGGTCCCCTTTTCACCCGCTCTTCTGGGTGTTGCTGACTGCCTCTGGATCGTCTTTTTTTTAATGAATTTAGAGTACCCAATTTTTTTTTTTCCAATTAAAGGGCAATTTAGTGGCCAATCCATCTTTTGGGTTGTGGGGATGAAACCCACTCAGACACGGGGAGAATGTGCAAACTCCACACGGACAGTGACCCAGGGCCGGGATTCGAGCCCACGTCCTCAGCGCCGTACGCAGCAATGCTAACCATTGTGTCACGTGCTGCCCCCTCCGTATCATCTTTTCACACCCTCTTCCAGGTATTACCGACTGCCTCCGGGTCCTTTCCGCATAGCAGTCAGTCGGGAGCAAGTCGGAAAGCCAGCAGTGGTGTGAGGGGCAGGATTAGACCTGTCACTGGATTGTTAGGGGTTGGGGTGAGTGTTGGGGTGAATGTCGGAGTAGGGAGAACCCCATGGGGTGCAGGGGGTAGTGACAGGTGTGGCAAATGCCCAGAGTTTTTGGGAGGGAGGTCCCGTGGGATTTTGGTGTGGGTCTGTACAATATGTACCTAGAAGCTAGAAGTAGTATAAATTCTTCTAACCTTTTCTGGGTAACTATTGTTGTAAAACAATTGGAACCATTTGAAATTTGCTCCTCCCACCACCTTGGGAACTCCTCACAGGGGGAATTGCCTTCGGCGGGACCGGAAGATCCCGCTGCCGGGAAGGGCTGGAAAGTTCAGTGCAAAGTATTGAATGGTAACTGCATAGAAAGTGGATATTCAACTCCACGGGTTTACGCTGGTGTTTAGTACCACACAAGTCTCCTCACACCCTTCTCCATCGAACCGCCATAAGCATATCCTGCTCTCTCTTTCCACTCATGTCTTTATCCAGCCTCCTTTTAAATACTTCCATGCCTCAACTACTGCTTGTGCGCCTAAGGTCCACATTTTAAACACGCTCTGTTTAAAGAAGTTTCCCCTGAGTTCCCTTTTGGACTTATCGGTGACTAGCTTATATTTATGGCCCTAGTTTGGATCTCTTCTGCAAATGGAAACACCTTTGTCAAATCCTTTCATTATCTTAGAGACCAATATTGGCTCATCGCTCAGATTTCCTCTTTTCTATAGAAAGGAGCCCTAGTCTGTTAAATCTTTCCTCTCAATTCTGGTATTATTCTTGTAATTTATTTTGTGTCTTCTCCAGATGGAGCAGAACTCATCACAATACTCTAAGTTCAGTGACGCGACAAGACCATTCAATCTCACAAGAGGCCTCTCCCGTACCAGCCTCCCCGAACAGGCGCCGGAATGTGGCGACTAGGGGCTTTTCACAGTAACTTCATTTGAAGTCTATTTGTGACAATAAGCGATTTTCATTTCATTTTCATTTCATTCATTCCCGAGACCTGCTTACGAGATCTTGCGAGACATCACGATCTGGATCTCGCCTTGACTGGGCGAAATCCAGATTTATATATTTAAGTGAACCATTAGGCTCATTTAAATATGTTGGCGCCTGATTCTCCCGAAGCCCAGGAATGAACGGCGTGCCTGAGAGACCTCACCTTGGGCCGTTTAGCACTGGCTCACACAAATGTGCACCACATAACGGCACCTGGGGTTGGTCTCCCAGGCCGTAGGAGGCCCCCAGGTGGTCAGGTTTTGGGAAGAGTGACAGCCTGGCCCTCTCACTGCCACCCGGGAAACTTGGCAGTGCCACCCAGCACCCTGGAAGTGCCACCTGGGCACCCTGGCAGTGCCAGCCATAAACATTTTACGTTATATGACTGGGAACGCTAATTTTCCTTTTTCCAATAAAGGTATTTAATCTACATACATTTTCTTATTCCATGTATTTTATATTGACAATGATTTGCACTGAGTTAGCACCTTTAAAATAGTAAAACATCCCAAGGTACTTTACAGGAGCATAGCCAAACAAAATTCGACACTGATGCACATAAGAAGCTATTAGGGCAAATGATCAAAGGCATAGCCAATGAAGTAAGTTTTAAGAAGCGTCTTTAAGGAGGCAGGGAAGTGAAGGGAGGGAATCCCAGAACTTAGGCCCTAGGCAGCTGAAGAAATAGAGTCACCAATGCTGAAGCAATTAAAATTAGGGATGCACATCTTGTGCATTCAAAGAACACAAATGCAACAGGTTACAGAGGTTACAGAGATAGACTAAGATCCATGTGTTCCTTTGATTTAAACTGGCGTTTATTCAATAAAATTTGCACCTAATAAATGTTGTCAACCTTGTTTGTGAAAATAACAATCTCATTCTAATTTGTGTGTTTTTTTATTTGAAGCATTGTCTTTGACTCTCATCCAGTTTTTCAGAATGTTCTTAAGGTAACTTCCTTCACTTGTGGTTTTGCTTATGCAGTCCAAAGCCAACGCTTGAAGAAGTACAGTGCTGGAGTCAGTCTTTCGACAAGTTAATGAAAAGTCCTGCAGGAAGAAATGCGTTCAGAGAATTTTTAAGAACCGAATACAGTGAGGAGAATATGCTTTTCTGGCTAGCCTGTGAGGAACTAAAGAAAGAAGTCAACAAAAATCTTGTTGAGGAGAAAGCAAGATTAATATACGAGGATTACATATCAATCCTTTCACCTAAAGAGGTGAGTTTACAGTACAATAAATATTTTGGGGGTCATCAACAAAATATGGCAACAATGGAAACCAGATCTGTTCAGAACACCCGTTCCATCAGTAAACCTTATATATTACCTTTACAATGTTAAAATGTGACTTGATGACGAGGCAACATAGTGACAACAATCTTGTAATACAAAGGAAGCATAATTTTCACATTTCTTCCAGAAAAGGACAGAATAATTAACATAGATTATCATAGAATTTACAGTGCAGAAGGAGACCATTCGGCCCATCGAGTCTGCACCAGCTCTTGGAAAGAGCACCCTACCCAATGTCAACACCTCCACCCCATCCCCATAACCCAGCAACCCCACCCAACACTAAGGGCAATTTTGGACACTAAGGGCAATTTATCATGGCCAATCCACCTAACCTGCACATCTTTGGACTGTGGGAGGAAACCGGAGCACCCGGAGGAAACCCACGCACACACGGGGAGGATGTGCACTCCACACACAGACAGTGACCCAAGCCGGAATCGAACCTGGGACCCTGGAGCTGTGAAGCAATTGTGCTATCCACAATGCTACCGTGCTGCCCTTAAGAATGGGGACAGGTCACAGCTGGCTTTGGGGAATTGTGCCAGTTTAAATCATCAATAGAATACGATTTATCGATAGAAAGAACTGTAACTGGGCCAAAACCAAAATAATGTGGATGATCATAGACTGTGAAAAAAAATCTAACAGAGGCAACTATAGGTAAGTGGTGCATCTATTCATAGTGTTGATAATAAGCTGCTGGTTTTAACTTTGGCAGTGAGGTGCTAATTGACTGAAATGTACGGTGTCCACCGGCCTGTACACAATGACTCAGTCTTTGCTCAGCTGATCAATAAGACAGCAGTCAGCCTCATGCTATGAAAGGCTGGGGTGCAAGGTTGTACTGTGTCTGGATTTGCAAATTAAATGCTGCGAGTCCCTTTTATTTTCTGAAACTTGAGATTTGTGTAAAGGTAAAAGGTAAAGTCGCCATAGCCCCAGATGAACATTGGCTGCTTTTCCCCTTTGAGGGGGGAGAGCTGACTGGTGGTGATTTAACCTGAAGATCACCACACCTCAGGCGAGGGGCAAGGTTTTTGTAAGATCTACACGTCTGATTTCTGAGGCAAGTACTGAGTAAAGATGACAGGATCAGAAGATGGAAGCAGAGGTTTGTGGTGAAATCACTGTGTTGTATTGTGCTGCCACAGTATTACGTGTTGTACAGTATTGCCATTATATTACATGTTGTACGGTTTGGGCTCTGCCCGTTGCTCTTCCCCCTACAATTAAATGATATGCCATCAAATAAGATGGAAAACGCAGAGTGAATTAACTATGGCTTTAATTGACTTACAACAAAGCTGGCAATGTGCCCCAGAACTGACCGTGTGAAAGGTCGGCAGCCTATATACCCAGGCCCTAGGGGGAGGAGCCACGGGCAGAGCCAAAACTGTACAACATGTGATATAGTGGCAATACTGTACAACACGTAATACTGTGGCAGCACAATACAACACAGTGGTTTCACCACAAGGTTTGGGGGCTGTTCCGCACATTCTGGAAAGTATTGATCACTTATGTCTGCCTACAATCTTAGAACCTAGAATCATTTCACCGATTGATAATCATCGGGTTGTTTTTTAATGTGTGTGTGAGGGAGGAAGGAAAGAGTGTTTTGTAATCTCTAGACAGCTAATCCCTTAAAACTCTTTCTACTGATGCAGAATCTTTCTATAGAAGATCAACAGGGTAATGATCTGACAATACTTTAAAACCACTCTGTTCCAGATACCAAGCCTATCCAAAAAGATATTACGGAAACCTCTTTAATTCAAATACCCAAATTTAGCAACAAAAAATAATACAAATCTTACTGAATGATTCTTACTTCCAAAAATACTGTTGCAAACACTAAAGTCAGGCCATTAAAGGATCAGAAAGTCGTTCATGTGGAATTGTTAGTGAGTGAATGATGTGCTAATATTTTTAATGTCCTATCAAATTATTTGTTCAGTGAGCAGCACGGTAGCATAGTGGTTAGCACAGTTGCTTCACAGCTCCAGGGTCGCAGGATCGATTCCCGGCTGAGTCACTGTCTGTGCGGAGTCTGCACGTTCTACCCGTGTCTGCGTGGGTTTCCTCCGGGAGCTCCCACAGTCCAAAGATGTGCGGGTTAGGTGGATTGGCCATGATAAATTGCCTTTA
This sequence comes from Scyliorhinus torazame, assembly GCF_047496885.1. Lineage (NCBI taxonomy): Eukaryota > Metazoa > Chordata > Chondrichthyes > Carcharhiniformes > Scyliorhinidae > Scyliorhinus > Scyliorhinus torazame. The sequence continues at coordinate 130,376,443 of NC_092717.1, read as the reverse complement.
GTGTCCAAAAAAGGTTAAGTGGGGTTTACTGAGTTATGGGGATCGTGTAGGTACGTGGGCTTGGGTAGGGTGCTCTTTGTAAGGGCCGGTGCAGACTCGATGGGCCGAATGGCCTCCTTCTGCACTGTAAATTCTATGATTCTATGAATTGGCTTTTAAAATAGAATAGAATTACTTTTCTACCCTTTCAGTCTGGGTATAATTAGTTGCTTGCTGCTGTACATTTGTTTCTCAGTTTCTCAGATAGACCATGGATGTAATTATGACATGACAGAAAGCATTGATGCCTCCATTGCTGCTCTTTACCCAGTGACAAAATGGAGGGAAGCTCACAGGCTGAGTTGCCAGTATGCTACCACAATTGTTTAAAAAATATTTGAAAATGAAGGGATACAAAAATATGTTAAACCCTAAAATAACTGTTCTTTCTTACTGCACAGCAGTTGTGACTGGTCATGTGGTAAAACTGGAATTTGTAGACACAATTACTCAAACTGTACCTATTTAAGAAAGAAATATTTATTCTTACTTCTTAGTAACATAATAGAAAAATCCCCTGGATCGTACTTACTTATAAATTATGCAAAGATTTTACCACTCCATGCCGAAAAGTCAGAATAGTTTTATATCTTCTCATATTCTATGTTCTCATATCTGCCACATTCTTAAAATTAAATACATTTTTTTTTTGTTTTATTCTATTTCAAAGCTGTCCTTTATTATAAATATTGTTCTATGATTATAATAGAGTAGGTGCTTCCATGGGATGAATTTGGATTTGTTTTCTGTCCCCTTTTGCAAGCTGAAACAAAGAGTGCTCAACAGAGAGCTGGAACTGGGACACATTCTGGTTCCCATAGTGTTATGATCCAACCGGTGATAAGTGCCCTGCAAACCATATCCCAAAGGGAAATTGGCAATCTATCTCAATCTGTTTTCTATTTCTTTTTAACTACAAGAAGATATGTGAACTGAAGTCAGGAGCCACAAATTCCAATAACATTTTTAGAGATTTTAAATATTAAATTAAGACATTTATTGACAGGAGAAAAGAAAACATACACACACAAAACTACATTTACTCAGTTAAAATTAGTTTTACAAACCATTCATCCAAAACATTGCTTCTTGGTTGTGCGCAGAACAAACATGCCTTTAAGCAACAATCCTTATAGATATTTAGGCTATACAAATTCCAGTAATTTTACCACTGTTGCTGTAGGAAATGGATGTCACAGGGTGTCTCTCTCTCTCTCTCCCTCACACTTGGCTTTAGAAATTCCAGACATTATACAAAACCCTGCTTTCTGAAAAACAGAGGCTTTTCTGGGTTGTTGGAAACTGCTCCACTTTGCTTCTTTTCACAGATCTATCCCAGGAGATCTTACATAGTCACACCCAACACAGCTCCCAACATCTCATTTTTTCTCTTTCATATTTTCCCATTGAAATATCTTTCTTTGAAATATATCTTTCCCGGGACATAAAAAATCTTTATGTTCTCCTTATGGCCACCACTTTAGGTTAAAATAAATTTAAATAATTTTGCTTATTTATTTGTGACCTTCTCTAAGTTGTACAATCCTCTTATCTCCGTTTGAAATTCAACAGCTAAAAATCTCAACTCTCACTTATCTCCAAATCCAAATTTCTACCTATGTTGTGTCTGCTTGTAGAAAATTCAATTTAGCCATTTTTTTTCAAGTGTCTGCTTTTCTTTGGGATCAATGCGCCAGCGTGTCTGGAAACTCCCCCTTCTCCAATGCCTCATTAAACATACCAAGGGGGTGCAGGCCAATTCCCCCAGAAACTGTTTAAAAAACTCAGCAGGGAAGCCATCCGGCCATGGAGCCTTCTCCGAGTGCATCCACCCCAAGTGCCTGCCTTTCACACCTAGTCTCTTTGATGTCCTCAAATTTGTAGGCGCTCTGTCCGCAGCTTCAATTATTTAGACACGCATCACACAGCCTGCCCAATCGTGCTTCACAGAAGACCACAGTAAACCACAGAAATATAAAAAATAATACCCTTTCCTTCACAATAACAATACTTCGGGTGGGATTCTCCCCCCCCCTCCCCCGCCGGGTGGGAGAATCGCTGGGGCGCCGTGCGAATCGCGCCCCCAACCCCCGCACGTGATTCTCCCACCCCCCCTTCCAAAACCAGCGCCACACGAATCCTGCCGGGCCGCTCGGAGAATTGCTGCAAACGGTGAGCGGCGATTCTCCGGCCCGGATGGGCCGAGCGGCCGGCAAAAAAAATGACAGTCCCGCCGGCGCCGTTCTAACCTGCTGTCGTGCCGGCGGGACCTGGGGCTTCAAGGGCCAGGAGTGGCATGTGGGGGGGAGGGGGGTTCCAACCCCTGGGAGGCCCTCCGGACTGGCCTGGTACGCGATCGGGACCCACCGATCGGCGGGTCGGCTTCTCTGTCGGTGGGCCTCCTTTCTTCCGCCGGCGAGCCTGGAACCATGCGCCATTTTTGTGCGAGGCGGCCTGGGGGAGGACGGCCACCGCGCATGTGCTAGTTGGCGCCAGCCCAACTGCGCATGCGCGGGACCCAAGGCGCCCCGTCTACTACGTGGCGCCGGGTCTCTGACGCCGCGCCGAGTTCCCGCCCCCGTAAATCACGCGACGCCACTGCTAGCCCCACGGAGGGGGAAGAATAGGGGTCTGGGAATGGACGCCGACGCCGGAGTAAAACACCCCGGTTTTCACTCCAGCGTCGGCACTTAGACTCCCGTTGGGAGAATCCCGCCCTTTGTATCTGGAAGAAATATGCGCAGTCAATAGATCAGTTGCTCAAAGCGAGACCAAATTCAGCCAGAGGGTGGTGGTGGTATCGGGGACTGGTTTGCCCATAGTGTCATAGAGGTCTACACACAGAAAAGGTCCTTCGGTCCACCATGTCTGCACTGGTCAAAAACAACCATCTAACACTTCTAATCCTATTTTCCAGCACTTGGCCCATAGCTTTCTATGCCATGACATCGCAAGTGCACATCTAAATACTTCTTAAATGGTATGAAGGTCTCTGTTTCCACAATCCTTTCAGGCTGTGAGTTCCAGACTCCTACCACCCTCTGCGTGAAAAGGTATTTCTTCACATCCCCTCGAAACCTTCTGACCCTTACCTTATATCTATGCCTCCTGTGATTTGTTATGTTGTAGGTGTAACATAAGCGGCTTCCTTATGGTGCACTTGACAAAGGAAGGTTCAGACGTGGAGATAACTTCAACACGTTTATTAAACTATTTACACTTCTATTACTCGGGTTCGATACTACTGCTATTCCTACTACAGCTGCCCAGACTGACTAACCAGTTGCTGCAATCCACATGGTGGGTGTAATATTGAATCAATCCTGTGTCTGTACTCACTGACTGTCTCCACTGGAAAGAGCTAGATCATGTGTGTGGTGTCCTTTATATATGTGTTTCATGAATGTCCATTGGTCGTATCCTATCTAACTAATCTATTGGTTGAGTGTGTCTGTGTGATGTTTCTGGTGCTCCCTCTAGTATCTAGCCAGCCTACATTCATTTACATTGATGCACATCACCACATCCCCCTTTTTTGTATGTTATATATTTTCTGCACACTTTGAGAAAATTTAACAAAAAACAGGTAGATAGGTTAAGGTATATACAAGTCATGAGTACAGTGGTTAAACAATAAGTCCAAATCATTTGTGTGAGTCCAAAAACCATCAATCATCATGGTCAAATGTCTCTCTTGGTTATGAACGCCATCAACGTCCCTGTGCCACAGGAACCAAGAAGTGGTCAAATCACTTCGTTGTCTGATTTGGAGTCTCTTTCTTTTGTTTTAATGTTTGTGATGGTGCTGTCGGATGGCATCTTGTAGCTGATAAGATGTTGACGTTGAAGAGGTACCATCAACAGTATCATTCGAGGTCATGGATGTGCCATATGTTGAAGTTGGATAAGACTGTACATACTGGTTCTGGCCACGTGCTGTGCTGGAAGGGTGATCCTGCTGAGAACCGTTGAAGCTTGTCGAATTGGAAACAGAATTGCTATTCGCATAAATACCTGGTGATGGTGTGAAACTGGAACCTTGGGCGAAATTCTCCCGAAACGGCGCGATGTCCGCCAACTGGCACCCAAAACGGCGCCAATCAGACAGGCATCGCGCCGCCCCAAAGGTGCGGAATGCTCCGCATCTTTGGGGGCCGAGCCCCAACATTGAGGGGCTAGACCGGCGCCGGAGGAATTTCCGCCCCGCCAGCTGGCGGGGCAACAAAGGCCGTTTCCGCCAGCTGGCGGGGCGGAAATTCCTGCGGAATTCCTCCGGAAATTCCACGGAAATGACATCTCTGGGCGGCGCATGCGCGGGAGCGTCAGCGACCGCTGACAGTTTCCCACGCATGTGCAGTGGAGGGAGTCTCTTCCGCCTCCGCCATGGTGGAGACCGTGGCGGAGGCGGAAGGGAAAGAGTGCCCCCACGGCACAGGTCCGCCCGTGGATCGGTGGGCCCCGATCGCGGGCCAGGCCACCGTGGGGGCACCCCCCGGGGCCAGATCACCCCGCGTGCCCCCCAGGACCCAGGAGCCCGCCCACGCCGCCTTGTCCCGCCGTTCAAAAGGTGGTTTAATCCACGCCGGCGCGACAGGCAATTTATCGGCGGGACTTCGGCCCATCCGGGCCGGAGAATCCAGCGGGGGGGCCTGCCAACCGGCGCGGCCCGATTCCCGCCCCCGCCGAATATCCGGTGCCGGAGACTTCGGCAACAGGCGGGGGCGGGATTCACAGCAGCCCCCGGCGATCCTCCAACCTGGCGGGGGGTCGGAGAATGACGACCCTTGCATCTGATAGGAATATGCCGTCTGGCCAGGCTGGGGTGCAGCAAATCCTGGGCTGTAACTAAGGCATCCAGTCTGTAGTGCAGATTGCGCTTGCGGTAGTCCTCCTTCCGTCTTGATTCCATTAGTGGGCAATCCGTAGTGCTGGCCTGTTTGAGAATATGCTGCATAGACTGCTAGCTGCTGCATGCTTGAATACTGGGTTTGTCCAGTATGAGCTGTCATTGGCTGCACTGCTGGTGTGGAAAAAATGTGTGGATATAGCTGTGGTGAATAATGGTCCTCTTGGACTGTAGCCGCTGCTTGTTATTACCGACCCAGTGTAATTGTTAAGTGATCCATCTCCTGTCATTGTGGCATCTGCTGTCAACCTGAGCGTGCCATCACTGAGGTTGCAGCACTCCCTGTCTGGAGTAAAGTCCAGCTTACGTAAATCAGAGTCAGCGTTTGGTTGCTCCCCATCTGGAGTCTGGTCTGTTTTAACTAAAGTGTTAGTTTGTTGATGCTCCCCATCCGGAGTCTTAGCAGGTTCACTGAAGTCAGCTGAGATTTCTTGAAGCTGCACGTCTGGAGTCGCAACATGCAGGAATGCATTGACTTGAGGAGAGGTTCGAGCAAATGAGGGTGGAAGTATCATGGTGTCACCGGAGTCACCAGTGGTCTCACAGTGATCACCGAGTACCTCTGTACACACTAGCTGAGGTCTGTCACTTTGCACATCTTGCATGGGAAGTGGGATGCTGTCGTCACTCGTCTCTCATACCGTGGGTAGATCCTCAGTAGCTGCTTGTTCACTTGGGTTGGATAAATTGTCACAAGCAATGTGGGTAGACTGCCATTGTCTTGCTGTTGTCCTTCATTTGGGCTTGGACTGTCATCGTCGCTTTGTTCTTCACTGTAGCATGATAGACTGTCATGGTCGTCCTGCTGTGCACTGGAACGTGGTAGACCTTCATAGTCTTCTTGCTGTTTACTTGAGCATGGCAGACTTGCATCATCTGCCGCCAGTTGGTCAGAGGAGGTTGCTAGACCCTCATGGTCTTGTTCCTGCAAGGACTGCGTGTCGGAATCTTGCGTTGCTTCTATCGTGGAGGCTGTCCACGAACTCACTGCGGAGGCTTGTGACACTGGAGTCACGTCTTGTGTGTGCAAGGACTTTAGTGTGGAGTCTTGCGTGTCTTCTTTCATAGAGTCCGGAACCCTGAGCGGTGCGTGGACCACGCTCTGTGGCAGCAGGTCGCTCTCTGTGGGCTTGTACCGCTCTCTGTCTCTTGGTTTCAGGCTGCAGCATCATCCTGCACTCATGAGTCGGGATGTCATATCTGCTGGGCTGAAGAGCCTCAAATCCGAAGAATGAATCCGCGTCTGCGTCGGATTCAATATGGGGGTCGCCAATGTTCAACACGTCTAGTTGCGGTTCGGATTTGGTACTGGGGTAGCCTCCCAAGGTGAAAGTTTTGTCCGAGTCGTAGTCTTCTAGGACCATATCATCACTGTTTGCGTCGGAGCTGGCATTGGGCTCGCGAGGTCCAGAGAAAATGTAAAGGTCGGTATCGAAGTGTTCAAGGTCGGAATCATCGGTTTGGGCATCGGTAACTGCTTGTTGCAGAGTTCTTCGGAGTTTCATTTCATTTCCTGGTTCAATTTGAGGCATTGTGCTGTCCTTCCAGGTGAAGGAAGGCTGTTTTACGGCTTTAAAAGATTTTTCTTTGATTTGGTATGTTTCTCCTTTAAATGGGCATGGTCCGGGGCCTCTGACGTCATGATGCATGTGACGTAGCACGTAGGAAGCGATTGCGCATGCGCAGATCGCTGTTCCTTTACATTCGGCCTTTTTCGTGATTGCACATGCGAGGCTTCTCGCGCATGCGCAAACGGACATTCCCGTTGTGCGCTTCTCGCGCAACTGCAGTCCCTGTTGAAAGATTGGCCACCGACCAAAATCGTTCTCTGCTCCGGGATCTCGGCCTCGAGGTGAGTACTCTTACCTTTTCTTGCTGGTTGGAGTGTGTTTTCCTCACAGTATTTGCCGAATTTGTCCAGGACTGCCTGGAAGTCGCTCCTGTTTTGCCCCTTGGAGAACTTGAATTTTTAAGAGATTTCTTCTGCTCTGGCACCGGCGATGGTGAGGAGAAGCTCTGTTTTTTCAGGATCGGCCACTTCTTCTAGTTCGGCTGCCAACAGGAAGATTTCAAACTTTTGCCGGAATGCCCGCCAGTTTTCGTGGAGATCGCCGTGGCACTGGAAATGCTGCGGAACCCGGATCTCAAACATCTTGCCTGGGTATCGTTGTTGGTTGTCACTGTACGCTGAGATATGACTATGTGGATTGAAACAGATCACTGCTGGTATCATGATTTGTTATGTTGTAGGTGTAACATAAGCGGCTTCCTTGTGGTGCACTTGACAAAGGAAGGTTCAGACGTGGAGATAACTTCAACACGTTTATTAAACTATTTACACTTCTATAACTCGGGTTCGACACTACTGCTAATCCTACTATAGCCACCCAGACTGACTAACCAGCTGCTGCAATCCACGTGGTGGGTGTAATATTGAATCAACCCTGTGCCTGTTCTCACTGACTGTCTCCACTGGAAAGAGCTAGATCATGTGTGTGGTGTCCTTTATATATGGGTTGGTGTAATGCCCCCCTGTGGTCGTGTCACCTCCTTGTGTATCGTGAATGCCCATTGGTCGTATCCTATCTAAGCAATCTATTGGTTGAGTGTGTGTGTGTGATGTTTCTGGTGCTCCCTCTAGTATCTAGCTAGCCTACATGCATTTACATTGATGCACATCACCACATCCTGGTCATTGCTCCCTCCACCAAGGGGAAAGGTTTCTTCCTGAGTACTGAATGCTTATGTTCTTATGTACTCTATCTATGCCCCTCATAATTCTTTACATCACAATTATGTCCCCCTCAGTCTCCTCTGCTTCAAGGAAAACAACCTCAGTCTATCCAATCTTTCTTCATAACAAAAACATCTTGGTAAATCTCCTCTGCACCCTTTCCATTGCTATCACATCCCTCTTATAATGTGGATAGCAGAATTTTACACAATACTCTCGTGACCTCACCAACGTTTTCTACAGTTCCAGCAAAATCTCCCTGCTCGTAAACTCTATACCCCGGCTAATAAAGGCAAGTATACCATATGCCTTCTTAACCACTGTATCCACCTGCTCTGCTACCTTAAGGGACCAGTGTACATGCACACCATGGTCCCTCTGATCCTTGGTGCTCCCGAGGATGATGCCGTTTATTCCCTTGCCTTGTTTGTCCTGCCCAAGTGCATCACCTCACACTTATACGGATTGAATTCCATTTGCCACTGATCAGCCCATCTGACCAGTCCGTCTATATCCCCTTTAACCTAAGGCTATCCTCCTCACTATTTATCACCTCACTAATTTTCATATAATCTGCGTACTTACTGATCAACCCTCCTACATTCATGTCTAAATCATTTATATAAACCGCAAACAGCAAGTGGCTCAACACTGACCCCTGCAGGACACCATTGTACACAGGCTTCCAGTCAGAAAAACACCCCTCAGCCACTCTGCTTCCTGCCACTCAGCGAATTCTGGATTCAATTTGCCAAATTTCCTTGGATCCCATGGGCTTTTACCTTCGCTATCAGTCTCTCATGTAGGACCTTATCAAAAGCCTTGCTGAAATCCAAGTAGACTGCGTCAAATGCATTTCCCTCATCGACACAACTGGTCACCTCTTCGAAAATTCAATCACGTTTGTCAGACATGACCTCCCCTTAAGAAAACCATGCTGACTGTTCTTGATTAATCCCTACCTCTCCAAAGGCAGTTTAATTCTGTCTCTCAGAATTGCTTTCTATAGTTTCCCTGCCACTGAGGTTAGACGGACTGGCCTGTAGTTTCCTGGTTCATCCCTTCCTCCCTTCTTGAATAATGGTACCAGTATGGCTATCCTCCAGTCCTCTGGCACCTCTCCTGCTATTTCCTCCTTGCCTCACTCAACAGCCTGGAATATATTTCCTCTGGCTCTGGAAATTTGTCTACTCTTTGGCATGCCCAGACCACTCAGAACCTCCTCTCTGTCCATGTTAATGTCTTTAATTTTTTCACAGTCCTTCTCCCTGATTTCTATACTCTCACTGTCCCTCTCCCAAGTGAACACTGATACAAAGTATTCCTTTAGAACCCTACCTACGTCCTCCTGCTCCACAGACAAATTACCACTGTGGTCCTTAATCAGCCCTACTCTTTCCCTAGTTATCCTTTTACCTTTAATGTACTTGTAAAACAACTTAGGATTTTCCTTTATTTTACCTGCCAGTATCCTTTCATGTCCCCTTTTTCATAGATTCTCTGCAGTACAGAAGGAGGCCATTTGGCCCCGAGTCTGCATCAAGACTTGGAAAGGAGAATCCTTCATAGTCCCACATCCCGACCCTATCCCCGTCACCCAGTAACCCCACCTAACTTTTTGGACATTAAGTGGAAATTTAGCACGGCTAAACCACCTAACCTGCACATCTTTGGACTGTGGGAGGAAACCGGAGCACCCAGAGGAAACATACGCAGACACGGGGAAAAAGTGCAAACTCCACGCAGTCACCCGAGGCCTGAATTGAACCCGGATCCCTGACACTATGAGGCAGCAGTGCTAACCACTGTGCCATCGTGGTCTCCTAATTTCCTTTGAGTCGTCGATATCTGCCATAAGTCACTCTTTTTCTCCTTATCCAATGCTGTATATCCCTTGACATCCAAGGTTCACTGGACTTATTGAACCTACTCTTTTTCTTGATTGGAACATGTTGGAGACCAATTGCAAATTAGGTGGCTGCTTTGCTGAACACTTCCACTGCATTTGTAAATACAACTTGGAGCACCCAGTAATTTGTCATTTGAATATCATATTCCAGATCCCTGTCATTGATCTTCTATACTGTTCTAATGAAGCTCAATAAAAGTTTAAGGAATGGTATTTTATCTTTTTGTTGGGTACTATGCTGCAGATCAAGTGAAACTGCGGGATAGGAATAGAGGCTAATCAGGTATTAGAGCAAGAAGAGAGCAATCCAAGAATCTAATGACTTTAAGCATTTTAGTCCTCAACATGCCGATGCTGTCGAATTGGTGCATCAACGTTTCTGGGGGGTGGTGGTTTGACGATTAGGATGGAGACATTCCATTGGAGAACAGAGCTGGTGAGACAGTCTGTAGCCTTGGCATCAACCTGTTTTTTTCCCTTTTGTTAAGGTTTCTGAATACCAATCCTTTCTGACAGCTTCTCCTATCTCCATTTCAGATCTGCTTTATCCCTCAGTGATTCACACTCATCTAAGTCCCTTAAATGTTTTTAATTTTGCTCACTAACTCTTTAACATCTCATATTAATATTATTTCAACCATTTAATCATCTCCTGTTTTCTTTTAAGCACCTCACAGGTATTTCTACACTTGCTTACTGTCTCGTGGGTATGAATGTGGGTGTCATTTTCTTTCAACCTTCACTTTGTTCTGTTCCTTTTTATATGCTGTTCATCTTCACTTTTTTTCCAGTTTCGATGAGAGAGATAAAATATTAACTTATCTGTTTCCTCCACATAAACTGGGTGAATTGTATTTTCTGTTTTTGGTTCAGATTTCTAGCATTTCCATTTTTATGCTTTTTCTTCTTTTGCTAATATGCAAATAATCTGCCCATCTATAAACTAATGATTAAAATATCAGGCGAAAAGGTATAATCTCAGTTTAGATATTCAGTTCAAAATCAAGAGCTGGATTTTAAAGCAACTGGGAGACTCTGTGGAGCTGACAAAATGGTGGCTGGGCCCAATTCCAGGAATCCCAACTCTATTCCTGGTACTCCAAATTTTTCTACCAGTGTGCATTAAAGGTGTGGTTAGTGTGGGTGCAAGCCCGCACGTTGCACTCCCAAGCTGGCTGGCTCCAAAGTAGGAATAGGCACCTCTTAGGTGAGTCAGGCCAGCTTTCCAACGACTCATGGTTCGCGGCGCACCAAATTTGTTTTGTATACTAGTCTAGATGAGGGAACTTTTTGAAAGGTAAGTTCAAAATGGCCTTATCCATGCCTCCCATAACAGCCCATGGCCCTCTACCCACCTGCAAGACCACACAAACGCTTCTAATAGCAATAGAATGTGTCAAATCTTTTGAAAAATACATTCATTCATAACTTTCTACTTTCTTTAAAAAAAAATCTTTCAATACAGTCCTATAAAAGCATCAATCATCCAGACCCTTCAAAGCATCAATAACAGAATCAGCAAGCACTTTATATCTCTTTATTTTGTGTAATTAAACATTGCGCAATTGACAAAATAGATCACAAAGCAAGAGCTGTCAAACCAATTGTTTTCCCATGGACACAGATCTTGTGTGAACTTTCAGCCAATTCTTGATTGACAACTCTGTGTATGGGGAATGAGGAGTGAATGTGAGAGGGCTGTATTTGTTTTTATGCCGTTATTTTAACGAGGATCAAGTCTCAGAGAACCAAGTTAAAGGACTGCCTTAATACTCAGCAGCCTCTGTGGTTGCCTCCAAAGTCTTTCTGGGGGGAGTGAGCCTGACTCCAGATAGCATCTGCTCCTGCCACCCCAAAACCCCAGAACAAAAATGTTTGGTGAGGTTCAACTATCTCGTTGCGCCCGGCGTGGTCCGGGTGCAATGGGTGAATCGCGTGAGAGCCCCAAATCTGGCTCCGCCATTCGACTCGCTCCACCCAGCATGATCTGAATCCCGCCCTCGCTGGGAGAGATCCAGGTCTGAATATTTAAATGAGGCTAATGGATCATTTAAATACTGGGAGGCAGAATTCACCCGGCGCCAGGGAGTCAACGGCTACGTCTGCGAGACTTTGCCAGGGCGCCGTTTAGTACTGGTTCACGCAAACATGAGCCAGGCGTGACGGCACCTCGAGGGGTATCACAGGCCATCTGAAAATGGTGGCCGGGCCCAATTCCAGGATCCCCAACCCTATTCCTGGTACCCCAAATCGGGATAGGGCAGGGTAGTACCCTGGTACTCCCGCTGGCACCTGAGTACTTTGACACTGGCAGCCAGGCACCCTGGCAGCCCCACCCTGGCAAAGACTGGTTGCTAAGATGTTCACTGTTTGTTTTAGAAAGGTTAATGTGAGTTCATAGAATAAACACTGTTTTGCTTTAAAAAAAGAACTTTTCCATTTCTGAAGTACCACACTTGTAGAGCGAGCCGTGTGCTCCCCATACCACAATCTATTAAAAGTTGTGGGTCAGGTGAACTCCATGATACACTTTGGAGTTCTCTAAACCCTGGCCCACAACACTGTGAAAAGCCCAGAGTCGCCACATTCCGGTTTCGGGTACACTGAGGGTGAATTCAGAATGTCCAAATTACCTAACAGTTTGTCTTTCGGGACTTGTGGGAGGAAACCAGAGCACCCGGACAAAACCCACGCAGACACAGGGAGAATGTGCAGACTCTGCACAGACAGTGACCCAAGCCGGGAATCGAACCCGGGTCGGTTTGCTATGTCTTAATTTCTATTAAACAACTTCTCTGGTGCTGAAAAGTTACTTTTATAGGCATGGAGTCTCATTCCTGAAGATTTTAATTATTGATTGATATTTTAAAAAATAACATTATCTTTTCAATTTTTCTTTCTGTCTCTTCTCTCAATTCCATCTTTGTTTTTCTCTTTATATCACTTTCCATCTATGATTTCACATTGAATTAATTACTTTAACTTACATTCCCTGATTTAGATTCCGCATGCCTCGGGAATAATTCTTCAATCTATTTGGTTGAAGAGGGGGGAAAAGCACCACTTCAAGCAACACTACACACAATACACTGCTTTCCAAAGGATCAACAGTGTTGTGGCTCATTATCTACATTGCCCATACGGCATTCATCAATGAGCAAACCTGCTCGGTTCGCACAGTCATTCACCTACATCACTGTCTACCTCACAGGGAATTCACAAAGGGCGCAATGTTTTGGCTACGCTGCGCCGGAAAAGCAGCTCGCCACGGCTCAGCACAGCCGGTAAAAGCTGGGAGACCACGCTCCTGGGATCTACTCGGCTCACAACGCCTCGCGAGGTTCAATCCAATTTTTTGGCAAATCTGCATGTTAGAACAAGGCAGTAAGCCATACCCTTATGTGCAGATTCCCAAGCTACCTCAGGCTTTGGGATTCAATCCGTTCGCCTCGAGAAACTGGGGCGGGTGCCGTTTGGTATTGGTCCTCACAAACGGGAACCAGATAGAACAGCACTTGTGGGGGCCTCCAAGAGGACTGGAGACCCCCAACTGCATGCCCTTTGGGCAGGGTAGTGCTCTGGCACTGCAGTGCCACCTGGGTACCCTGACAGTCCCAGCCTGGCACCTTGGCTGTGCCACCTGGGTGCCAGCCTGGCACTGCCAAAATGCGCAGGTGGAATTGCCAGCTAGCAGGGGCACTGCTAGGGTGCCAGTTTGGCACTGTCAAGGTGCCAAGTTGGCATTTTATGTGCATGAACGATTGGGCTGGGGGGGTGGTAGTGCGGTGACCCTCCCATTTTGTCTTCAGGCTGCGGGGGAGGTCGGGGATTTTTTGTCAGCCTCGCCATTTCAAAAAGGCCTTCCAATCTCGCACTACAACAGGGAGTTCCAGCGAGCAGAGTTCCCCGTTGTAAAAAAACAGGGCTATGTGCGACCTTGGCCACGCATTCCCCTTTAGCCCCTTATTCAACACGAGCAGCATTGAATAGCCACATGTTTCTCGGCACTGCGAGTGCCAGGAAACAGACGGCTAAACGTGCTCGCTAGGGGACTTTGTTCCCTTTTGGGATGAGCGTGCCCATAAAGTGTATCGTTATGCTTGAAGTGTTGCTTATTTCTTCCATGCTGGTCTGAGGTTGCCTGTAGAGAGCGCTGCACTACTTTAGTCTCCCATTGACCATAAATTCCTGCTCAAAAATCCAGAAAACGTTTGTGGTGCAGCTAGCGTTTGTTCATTGCTGACTTTAAAATCCTGGCCATATACTGGTATTATTTAATGGGTTTTAGGTAGTTGAAAATAACTTTGTTCAATTCTAAATCACAGCCCATAACAAAACTAGCTACATTCTAAGAAGTAAGATGCAGTGGATGCGATTCAGCGAACACGTTGCTCTCAGGGTGGATCTGGCCGCAATGGGTGAATCCTGCGAGAACCCCAAATGGGCGCCGGGCGCCTGGCCAATTGCAAGTCACCTGACTCGCTCCATTCCGCCTGGTACGATTTGGATCTCGCCCTTGCTGGGCAAAATCCAGATCTGCATATTTTAATGGCACATTTAAATATCCAGGCGCCGCTTTCACCCGGCATCTGGGAGTCAACAGCCACAGCTGCAAGATCTCAACAGGGCGTCGTTTAGCACTGGTTTCCACATACGTGGACCAGTCGTGATGGCACCTTGGCGGGCCAATAAAACAGGGCAGTACCCTGGCACTTCCCCTGGCACCTGAGTACCTTAGCACTGCCAGTCTGGCACCCTGGCAGTGCCAACCTGGCAGTGCCAGTCAACAAGACTGGCAGTGCCAAGGTTCCTGTGTGCCAGGTTGGCACAGCCAGGGATCAGACCGGGGGGGCCTTTCGGCTTCCGAGGTGCATGAGGAGGGATTCCAGGAGACTCAAGAAGGTTGAGGGGATAAAGGGGGGATTCATAAAGAGGGGAGACCTGAAAGGGGGGGGGGTGATTCAGAGATCGGGGCTGCTGGTCAAAATGGTGCACCAATCCGCGAGGAGCCATTCCTGCTGACGAGCTGAGAGCTTGCGAGCAGGAAATCAGAAAAATGTGGCCCGGCGTGGAGAAATTCCCCAATACCCCAAAAAATGGAAAATGCCAGTGAATAATAAGGTGAATCTTGACACTGCAGCCGCTGAGAAACACCCTGCCAAACGTGCCAGAGGCAGCACTTTCCGCTGAATCGTGCCAGCATTTAGGCTGTTCAGAGATTTGTCATATCCATGGTGTTAGCTGAAACCAACACAGTCTTTTTGCATTAAAGTGGAAACTGTTACAAGATTAAAAATAAAAGCATCAGTACAAAAGCTGGATGATTGGTTCCTTTTGTGCATAATTAGTAGAAAAGTGTTCTTGAGGTCAGGATTAAGAGTTGATATACTCAACTCTTACAATCTCTGATTGTAAGCAATGCACCTTTTTCACACATTCCCAAAATTCAGTTCAATTAAAGTATACATAATTCATACTTTGACTGGATCACCCATCTAATTGGACAAAAAAGGAAATCATAGGGACGACCTCCCACCTAAGAACACTGAAGAGGAATTATGTGACCTTCTTAATGAAGCTGCACATGGTCATTAAGAAAAGCAACAAGGAAATTAATTCCTCTAAAATTGAAGAAATAACTTTTACAGATAAATATATTCAAAAATGATGACCAGATCAAAAACATACGAAATAATAAACATATCCAAGCCATAAAGGGAGAATGGTAAAAAGTCAGTTGAAGAATTTTGGCATGTCAAAGATAAGGGGCGAAATTCTCCCCCAACGGCGGGATGCCCGCCGACTGGCGCCAAAGCCGGCGCAAATCAGACGGGCATCGCGCCGGCAAAAAGGTGCGGAAGTCTCCGCATCTTTGGCGGCCTAGCCCCAACATTGAGGGGCTAGGCCGACGCCGGAGGGATTTCCGCCCCGCCAGCTGGCGGAAATGGCGTTTGTTGCCCCGCCAGCTGGCGCGGAAATGCGGCGCATGCGCGGGAGCGTCAGCGGCCGCTGTCAGTTTCCCCGCGCATGCGCGGGAGCGTCAGCGGCCGCCGAAAGTTTCCCGCGCATGCGCAGTGGGGAGAGTCTCTTCCGCCTCCGCCATGGTGGAGGCCGTAGCGGAGGCGGAAGGGAAAGAGTGCCCCCACGGCACAGGCCCGCCCGCGGATCGGTGGGCCCCGATCGCGGGCCAGGCCACCGTGGGGGCACCCCCCGGGGTCAGATCGCCCCGCGCCCCCCCCCAGGACCCCGGAGCCCGCCCACGCCGCCTGGTCCCGCCGGTAAATACCAGGTTTGATTTACGTCGGCGGGACAGGCAATTCCTGGGCGGGACTTCGGCCCATCCGGGCCGGAGAATCCAGCGGGGGGTCCCGCCAACCGGCGCGGCTGGATTCCCGCCCCCGCCCAATCTCCGGGAGCGGAGACTTCGGCGGGGGCGGGGGCGGGATTCACGGCGGCCAACGGCCATTCTCCGACCCGGCGGGGGGTCGGAGAATGACGCCCAAGAAATCTACATTTCTTCTCCATTTCTTATATTTTGTGTCACATAGTTAATGATAGCAATATCTCAGGAGGCAGGAAGACTTATTTTTGAAGTGCAAGGGACTGGTGCCAGTATAGCTCTAAAATCTTCACATCCTACAAATGGGAAATGGAGGACAGCAATCCACACTGCATGTACTACTTCAGGCTATGCTGGTAAGGTGGTCACTTCATGTTCTTTTCTGAACCAGGTATGTCTTCATAGCTTGTCTATTCTTCCTAAACCTTACTCCACATGATGCCATAAAAGACCAATTTCATCCAAGCCCTTGACATTTGTGAAGTTTATAGTTAAGTCCAGGAATGTGATGTCACTGAGGGTACATCAATTTTCTGCATTGTTAGAGTTAAGTCAGCAATTGTGGGCAGGTTGCGGTATTCTCTGTACTGGTCTCAGTTTCCCAATCTTGTATATACTATGCATCTGTTATTATGTAAATATTCAAAGTAGCCACATTTACCTGCATACTGAATCTAGGAATGTTGATATTTTCTCGGATTTGCAAAGTGTCTTTCTGGTAATTACACAAAGTTTAAGTGTAGCTGCTCTGCTCAAACAAACTATCATGGGCAGCTGAGAGAGAAAGTGAGCTCGCTTGTGGATGGCATCAGAAAAGCTGAAAACATTTGTTTGGTAAGTGCAAAGTTTTGAAATTTCCCAGAAGAAATTCTGTGGATTGATTTTTGTATTGCATCTATCCAAAGAAAAGAAAACATTTAGTTCCTGGACTAGTGTTGTTTCCTTGTTTATTTTGTGGGAGAGGAGTTCCCAAATGAACACTCAAGAACAAGTAATGTAGTTGGAATGGATAAGGGTTCTATTCCAAGCGGTGAGAAAAAATTCTAATTCTCAGCGTTTCTAATGCAGTTACAAATAAGTCAGAATTCTTCAATGACAATGCCTAGACAATTCATCTTATAAATTAATGTTTTTAAATGTTCATACCACAGATACTGTAAAAGTTATTTTAAAGCTGGGTGGCACCGTGGCGCAGTGGTAAGCACTGCTGCCTCACAGCGCCGAGGACCCACGTTCAATCCCGGGTCACTGTCAGTGTAGAGTTTACACATTCGCCCCGTGTCTGCGTGGGTCTCATCACCACAACCCAAAGATGTGCAGGGTAGATGGATTGGCCATGCCAAGTTGCCCCTTAATTGGAAAAAAATGTTTTTTAAGAGTTATTTTAAAGCTATATTTAATGGTTTGTGGCTCTACACCTAGCTCCGTTAAAACGTATATGTGTATGCCCAGGAATTTGAAATGGAATCATAGAGCAGCAAAGATATGGACAAACCACTTCTGCATTTTATAGAGACCTTAATCATTTAGATCTTGAAGCACCAAGAAATCAGAAATAGAACAGGAGTCCTAGAGTCAGCATTTAATTATTGTCCAGATACTGCTGCAAAACATAATAGTAAATGAGGGGGGGCGGGTAGAACTGATCCTCAGATGATTACGAAAGGGGCTGGTTTAGCACAGGGCTAAATCACTGGCTTTGAAAGCAGACCAAGGCAGGCCAGCAGCACGGTTCAATTCCCATACCAGCCTCCCCGAACAGGCGCCGGAATGTGGCGACTAGGGGCTTTTCACAGTAACTTAATTTGAAGCCTACTTGTGACAATAAGTGATTTTCATTTTTCATTTCATTTCATCCTATTGTTCCTGAGGTTTGATTGCCATCAAAAGGCTTATTGTATACACTTCCCCATTTTCCTCAATTACCTACATTGGATCACAGTCCTCAGTGCACTGTTTATAAATCACTCCATCCTATCTGTATAATCTCCTACAGTCCTGTAAGCCCCCCAAACTTAGTATAATCGTGACAGAACCATCTGCGCACCCACCCAATCCCCAACCTTTGCTCCATCGCCCCACCACTGGTGAGTTTTCACCCATCTCAGTCTTGTAGGAAATCCCTCTGTAAGTCTCTTCACTTCAGTTCTTTATCTTCATCTCTGTCACGCATCAAATCTTTTTCCTGGTTTAGCAACTAATTGGAGCACTAATTCTTTTATATATTACTAAACAATAAATGCCAATCGTTGGGGTCACATTTGCAAGCCTTAATTACTAGAAGGAAGATTCCCAAGGTTTAATAAATTTAATTCGTTGAACAAATATCTTTGCTCCAATAAGAGCAAAGGTCCAGGCATTTGAGATATTTATTTCATCATGTGGAAGGTGCCAGAGGTTGATCAAGTGGTAGGAACCTAAAGCAAATGTTTTCTACAGTCTATACAAAACTGATCACATGGATCTGCCCTGAAACAAACTTTTAATCAGGCCTATCTATGATTTCTATCACATAGTCAATAGTCATTATACAGATCCAAACAAATGCAGAGTTGTATAAGTCCATTATGTTCTTATGTTCTTATTATGTCACACTCCTCAGAAAACTTCAGGAAAATGTTTTTGCGGCAAAGGAAGTATATTCTGTAATATTTCAACAGTTAATATGAATACCACATTATACTCTGAAATAGCTGATTCTTATTTTATATTGTTCTCAATATAGGTTAGCCTTGATTCCAGAGTGCGTGAGGTCATCAACAGAAACATGCTTGAACCTACCCCTCACACATTTGATGATGCACAGCTTCAGATTTACACATTAATGCACAGAGACTCTTACCCGAGATTCATGAACTCTGCAGTCTACAAAATGCTGCTTCAATCCTTAACTGATACATCATCAGAACCTTAAGACTTTTCGGCTATGTTTCTGAAACAAAAAATTGGAAATGTCTGTGGGCTGTAACTGTTCACAGGGACATTGGAGCTACACGATCCTCGCAAGAAAGTAATACTCAGGCATATTTTACTAAGGATTTTAATGTCTATCTGCAGAGGGTTCTGAACCCAGGCCAAAACACAGCTTCAGATCAACACAGCAAGATTTCTCCAAAGGATGACTGATGAAATGTTAGTCGTTTTAAAGCCTGTAGTTGTATTTTTTACATAAAATAGTAATAAGATGTACTCGAAGACAAGAGTTTGATAGCGGAAGTGCCTTGATATTCCTCTAGTGACATCCTCACATGAGCTACATATGCTATGATACAGTTTAAAATTCTTCTACCATTCCGTACAATGATGCCATCACCACAATCAGCATTATTTCGGGCGGTACTTCCACTTGTCTTGGAGTATATATACTTGATATATGTAAACATAGTGCTGATGGAAACAAAATGGATCAACTTCAAGTATCTAAGCCAATGGTTTGGAAAAATACTGCCTATAAAACATTCTGTTGTACGACTTCTATTATTTTAATATCAGAGTTTTGCTTAAAATGCAATTTTTTTTAGTTACAATTTGTGAATGTTTATAAAAGTTAATTTTAAAGAATTTATCACTGGTTTATTTTGCAAATGGAAAACGGACAAAGTGTGGGCATTTCAACTCTTTTCAAAAAAAAAATAAAGCACAATCATTTTAATTGATAGTTGTAAGTGATTTGTCTTTTGTACACAATGTGGTTAATATCCTTCAAAAATTAAATACTGTACATGGTACAGATATTCTACACCCTTACCCACCTTCTGCTTGGGAGAAAATTTGATATTAGTCTTCTTGCTCTGCTAGAATACAAAAAGCAATCTCAATGCGGTATTGAAAGAAATCTTAAGGACACGCATCACCTCCGCATTCCCTTTCAGTTTCAGTAAGCTATGAGGAGCTAAATGTGAGGACGCAATAAGGAAAACTGTAGTTAATGCTTTCGTGACACCCACTTATTTTGAAATCAATTGCTTTTACCCTTTGAACAATGAGCTTGTGATTTGCAGTTGTGAATATGATTTCTTAAAATCATGTGACATACTGTCATTCTGACATATTAAAGGTCAAAAATAAAATATATTACTCTTCAAGTTAAAATAAGTGACAAGTTTCATTTCGCACATACACAGTTTTGTATATTGACATCAGGGAGAAAACCCAATTAAAAAGATACATTTGCAACTAAAAGGTTGATAAAAAGTGTAATTGAGCATCGTTTAGTGAAAAGAACCCCCAGAGGTTATAAGGCATAGAATAAATTATTCAGCATAAAAAATGCAATGCATAATGAGATACAGGGCAGAATTCCCCAAAATATTTTTAAGTGTGGTTTCCAGCAGGAAATGAGGTGCAGTTCCTGCCAGGTGGTTGGGCATGATCCAGATTAAAATCCTCCCACACTCAGAAATGTTTTTACAGGAGGGGAGGGCAACTTTTGCAAAGGCACTGAGAAGGGCGAGGCCTAAACTTGCAGCAAGCCTGGCTACACAGAGACTGGGACACCATTTTGAAGGGCACCCCAATCTCAAAGTGACAGCAAAGCCTCCCAGTCCAACATCAGCACTGAGACTTCAGTGCTACCCACCATCCTCGCTGGCATCAACCACTAGCAGTCGGGGCATAGGGGCTCTCCTAATGGGAGACCCTTCAGACCCCCTCCCCCCCCCCCTCCCCACGTATTGCCAACATCACGCACACCCGCCGCTCCTCATGATCACCGGTACCAGCATCCTCCCCCTCCCCCCCCAGCTGAGTGACACCCCGCTATGGGGGTCATCAAATGCCTCCCTCTTTGATGGCCCTCTTCATGCCCCCCCTCATGCCACCCCTTTCAGCCCCCCTCTTTCATGCCTTGATCCCTTTCAAGCCCTGCCCCTTTCTGGCCTCACCCTTTGGCAGTGTTAACTTGGCACTGCCCCCTGACACTCAAGCAGTGGGTGCCAGTAGGCAGTGCCATGGTACTGCCGTGTCATGTCCCCAACCATTCGGGGGCTCCAATATCTTCGTAGTCTCCCCCGGGCAAGGTCATCACATTTGGTCTCTGGTTGTAGAGGCTGTCACTTCCCAAATTCCTTTACCCGTCAGTCTGGCCTCAATAAAAGTCTAGATGGATTTGCAGGTACAGCATGAGTTATTTTATTTGGCTTGCAAGCCTTTCTCAATTCACAGCAAGTACAAAGCACATCTTGCTTCGTACACCTCTGGAATCAAGTGAGTCTGTAGGACAAAGGGATCTCTACTACTCATACAACTGGCATCAAGTTTCACATACACGATTCCCATAGGTCATCCTATACCCTTCCTGACCTATCCATACACACTAATTGGCTCATTTCCAATCCCTTCCTCTGGCCCCTATTACCCAGCATCCTTTTCTCCTCCTTTGGTGGACACACCTCTTCCTTTGCTTTGCCATGCGGTCTGAAATCCTTTGCCTGTGAACTCACCAGGATTAGACTGGCCTATCTCTACATTAACTAATATCTCTAAAGTAACTATTTTATATCACATTCGTCATTCCCTCCTTTTATCATTCCATGATAACCGAACTATCCAATCCATAGCTACGGTCCCTCATCTAAAAAGATCCGTCGCTGCATTTCCAATTCCTGGCGTAGCCCCCCTTCATCTGCTGCACCCTCATGGATTTTGACAGCTAAGATTTTAGGGGCGTTGATCTGTTCCAGTGCACCCCGCATTCTACCCATCACACATTTAAGGATGGCTAGGCCCACAAAGATGCAGCCGATAGCCACCACTAAATACATGGCCATATTTATCAACCAGTCCTTCCAACCTCCAAATCCCCAGTTACCCCAAGAGCCAGGATACTGCATTCCTTCCAGGTGATCCCGTATGTTATCCATAAATTTAGTGATGTTAGCGGTCAAGTCCTGAACTCCCATGATACACTTGCCCTGTACTATGGCGCATACCCCACCCTCACGGGCCAGAAGATAGTCAAGAGCATACCGGTTCTGCATTGCAAACAACCGTAGCTGAGACAATTCCTTGGTTATTGCCCCGAGGGCTCCCAAGGTTTCATTTCCCAAGATGGTAAGGCCACAAATAAAATAATTCCTATTACTGACAGCCAAGGAACCCCCCACACCTCCCTGTGTCAAGACGCTCAGAATCCCCCATCCGGCTGAGTGGCCCCGGTTGGGTGCGAGAACCTGAGGTTTTTTCCAGTTCTCGCAGAATTCAGCTGAGACTGCCCGGCGTGCTAACTGATTATGCAGCATCCACGCCGAGGGGCAGGGGACTGTGGTAGGGACTAGAGTCCCAATAGCAATTTGGCGGGGAAATGGGGGTGACAAAACATTAGTTGCTGTATCATTTTTTTTTTTAAGTAGTATCCTTGTTCCGTGTACAGGTGAGCATCACAATCAGTATATCGGTTGCGTAGGGATCCCCCAGTAGCCCAGTTTATCCAGCTTCGAAACGCCCATTCGGGCCGCCTAGCAATGCGGAAAGCCCTAGTCCCAACAGTGATATGAGAGACATTCACCCAGCCACAAAGAAGCTGGATGATGCCGGCGTTCAATGGAACGCAAGTGGTGTTGTAACAAACGCATTGGCCAGACGCCTGGGTGATATGACACCTCCTGGTGGGGAACAGGGGGCCAGACGCCTGGGTGATATGACACCTCCTGGTGGGGAACAGGCATGTTATATTCGTTTCCACCTCTGCCAGCAAACAGCCGTATCCTTCACTGCTGAAACAATTCTCGTACGACCGGGAATCCCTATTGGGAGTGAAGTGGCTAGGTATATACGCCCTCCACCGTTGCAGCCTATCATACTGTGAGTGGGAATTATCCCGAGGAAGGGGAAGGCAAATAGCCGGTGGTGCTGAACCCGGATCGTAAGGAAGAGTGACTTGGTCGGGCGGTGGCTCGGAACGCTGACAATGAACCACCGTTTGGGGAGTGCCCCAAAGCGGTGAAACAGAAAATAACCTAGACACCACTGCGGGGTTCGGGTAGCAGACAACCCGTCCGTGGCCATACAAGCGGTGGTAAATCTGGTAGAAGAGATTCATACTACGCAGGTTTTCCTCAGTTTGGCCTTTAACTAAATTAAGTGTATCTCCCGATAACCTACGTTCTAGCTGTACTTCCCTTCTCACACACCCCGTCCTCTCTCTAGTCCCTCTCTCTCACAGTCTCTTCCTACGCTCTCCTGACGGTCTGATGTTACCTTTATCGCACCAATCTTAACACATCCAAAATCAAATTTACATGTACTCCAAAAACAAGGCAATGTCCATATAATTGCCGGGACCGGTGCAATTGCTTCATGACTCCTGCATTTTCCGTTATCCTGATGACCTTCCATGAGTCGATACCATGTCCTCGTATATGGGAGCAGCGAAGAACATCACCTCTGCATAAACAAAATGTCCTTATAGTTTGGTTGGGGTTACAAATGTAGATAATATTTCCCTTTTCCATGTCCGTCGCCAATAACACTCCAAGCGAGGTGAGGCCGAATATCACACAGACGGTGCGTAGCCACTCCATCATGCTCCACACCTGTAAAATAGCATTGGGGAAGGGAGGCAGGTTAATCTGTCCAAGAAAATGAGGCTCGTTATCAGAACTCAACTGAGCTGGTATACTGTACCGGGGAATGATTTCCCGCATCAGAACTTTAACCACAGTAGCAGCTTTATTATCTTTCGTCGGATACGCCTTAACCCATCTGCTGAACCCATCCACAATGACCAAAACATATTTATAACATTGACACCTTTCCAACTCAATGTAATCCATTCGTAGCGTCTCAAAGGGACCACTGGGCAACGGGGTTTGCCCCATCCCACAAGGGATACCTTTTCCGGTGTTATATTGCTGACAAATCAAACACCGATTACTGATACTCTGGGCCAACCCCTACATTTCAGAGTGCCACCAAGTGTCCAGCAACAAATCACTAGTGCCTCGAGCCCCACAATGAGTTGCAAAGTGTACACATTCAGTGACCCATAAAGCCAGTACATCAGACATACAAGTCTGATGTGCTGGCGTGGTCCATAAAGAGGAAACAGAATCATATGTACAACCTAACCGTTTCCACATTTGTTTATCACTCTCAGGAGCGTCCTCCTGTAACCTTATGACGTCTTGGATGGTTGGCATTGACTTGTCAGAAGCAGACATATTTATAGTAGATTGTTTAGTCTGACTTAACATTTTAGGCACCATCACTTGCTGAATTTGTGCGGCTGTGCGCGCTGCACAATCTGCTTGTTCATTACCAACGTCAACTGGGGTCTTACCATTTGTGTGGGCAGCGCATTTAATAACGAAAATCTGCGCGGGCATAAGGAGGGCCTGCAGTAAGTCATTAACTAAACCCCGGTGGGATATTTGATCACACATAATCATGTCAGGTTGTTCTGACGAAATATCACTCAAATCGTCCCTTATTGTGGTAGTTTCCTGAATCAAGGCTGAACAGTCGTGGCCAGGTGCGTCTTCATGGACAGAGGGACCGCTAAGAAAACAGGCTGGATTGATAGTGGTACAGTGTTTAAATGTCAGACGTGGATTGTTCAAAAGGTATATCTCATACCTATTCTGACGAGCTGCGGTATGATGCTGAGTCTGCAGTTGCCCCAATAGTGCGATTACCGAGTGGGAGCTATACACCGTAATATCCTGTTGGAGAGTGAGAGCATGTAACGGCTATGCGATGGCATTGATTGAACGTAAATCCTGTACTAATCAATACTGGTCTGGCTTGGCTGGTTTAGGCACAGCAAGTATGGGGGTGTTACATTCTGATTGGCAAGGGACCAAAATACCCTGTTGCAACAGCTCTTGAATTAATTTGTCCATAGACGGGGCTGCAGGCGAGTGTAAATCGTTTCAGGGACCTCAAAATATTTTATGGCAGTGCCGTCTGGCGTGACTTGAAGTGCGTACTCTGTTGGATCTGAATGATCCACTGCCCTCCTTACCATGGGTCCCAGATCCCTGGCATGGTACTGGTCGTGGACCTGACGTGTAATATGAGGGCTTACCGAAGCTGACTGTGGCCATAAATGTGGTGGTATTGTAACAAAATTGGCTGTACCTTCTTTTCCCGTGACTGTGGCTGTAACTTTGACTGGCCATTCGGTCCAAATTAGTGGCCGGTATTTGTCCTCCAACTCCCTGTTTTGTCCGGTTCTGTCATAGGCCAGGGTAACGTGATGCAGTGAATGTTCAATGTCTAACGTCCACCACTGGGGGTGATAGAAACATAGCACTGTTGTCTCATCCTCCATGATTGGACCGTTACCCCTTCGTCTCCTCTCTAGCTGTAGCTGGAAGATACACAGTAAATCTCGGGCCAACAAATTACTGTCCAATCCAGTAGTCACGACAAACTGATGATCTGCAGACTTATTCTCGTAAGTGACTGTCACAGGTTCAGAAATAGGATACTCACACACCTGTCCTTGGAACCCCGACAAATGCTGCGTGTGGTTGGATAATGGTAGTCGAAGTTCTGATTGCACAGAAGACATGGCTGCTCCAGTGTTGATTACAAATGAGTGATGTTGACCTCCTATCTGCAGAGAGATAATAGGTTCCCTGTCCGATTGGAGAGTCCTTATGACTAAATTAGCTAGTCAATCCTGTGTTGGGAAAGGGTTTGCCTGGGAGAAGTCAGTGTATCTCGTCTGTCCTCCCCTTGGTGGGTACCCCCTCCTTTGGGTCGGATAATCTCCTTCTGCTGTCTGTCTTTTAAAGGGGCATTCCTATTGCCAGTGATCTGCACGGCCGCAATTATAACATGCATTGCTCCCTCTATATCTGCCCCGTCCTCGTCTCCCAGTAGACCAATGGCCCCTCAGAGGGGGCGGCGGTTGTAAAGCTGTTGATGCATACGGTGGGCCATAAAAAAGAGCTGAGGGTCCCTTTGGGTGGGTTTGATATCCTCCCCCTCGCTGATCCACCCACCCAAAGTCACAATATTGGGGCTCCAGCTGGTAAGCTACCATTTCTGCCGCTTGTTGGGGTCGCAGATCATCCTTTTTCATTACATACTCAGTCTTAACCTTTGTAACTGAGCCTCCTTCCTGGCCTACACCCTCCTTCCAATAAAATCTGACTGCCCTTGCCATCTGGGAAGGGTCGTTCTCTGTCCAATTCATGTTATTACATTTCACAGCAGTAGCCACGGAAGGTGGTAGGCAATGCATTAACATAGCACAATATTATGGGGAATTCTGACCATTTTGATATGGCAAGTCGCCTGACTGTCCACGGTAGATTTCATTAAAACGCTCCAGAAATTCCTCTGGCTCTTCAATCTTCTTAGGTTTTAGGTCTAAGATAGCAGAAATATTTATGGGCTTTTGAAATGTGCTATTCAACACATTCAGGATTTGTGTCCGTCTATCGTCGTCTAACGCATGGGCTTACTGAAGTGCGGCGTGGCTAGCATAATTCAAGTGATTAAGATAATTACGGTACTCTGCTGGGGTTAAAACCTGCTGGACTAGGGCCCAGAGGTCCCTAGAATCAGCTTGATAAATTGAGATGGTAGTTCTCAGGGAATCCACGAAAGCAGCAGGAGATTCTTTTCTATCTGGGATTGTAGCCATAATAGCCATCATCTCACTGGGTGTCCATGGGAAATAAACGTTGATCGTGGGCTGGGCCCCGGCGTCAAGGTTTGGTATCTTCCTAATCGGCAACTGTCTCCGAGTCTCACCAGGGGGCACTCTAGCTATTTCCTCTGGTTCTTCCAAGACTTCGACGTCCCTCCCTGTCACTAGAGGAAGTTCTTTCTCTTTCAATCCTGGCATCTCCCTTTGTTCTCGAAATTTGCGGTTTCCCCTTGGTCTGAAGGGATTTAGGTGGTATGCTTAATTGTTTCTGGTTAGGATCAAGCCCTTCTCTCGCTGTCCGAGATCGGGTCCTAGAGCTAACTGGGCTTGCGGAACAGAGCTCCTCTTCCCCTACTGATCGTAAAGATGGTAAATCGGGACCCACGCTATCAACCAAAAGGGCTGGAGTTACTGGCATGATTGGAATCTGGGGAGCAGTGACTGGATATAAATTATTATACTCTGGTGGTTCTGGAATTAGTGCAGACAATGCTACAGGTGCAGTCAGAACTTTTACTGACATTTTTAAATCATCGAATGGATCATTTTCTGTCAATTCAAGGCCAGCCATTGAACTACGTAGCCCATCTTTTGTTTGACCCAAGCCTTTCCTGTCTTTACTTGCACGTTTTTTTTTTGCACATTCCTTTTTCAAGACCTGTAATGTTTTTTGGTTACCCTGTTCATTAATTGGAATTCCCATTTTAAGGGCATTGTCCTGCTAACTGGATAACATGATCTTATCTCTTTCCTCTTGACAATATTGTCTCCATAATCCAATTAATTCTTTTGCTTTCATACTTTGACTCTTTTTCCAGATGCGTCCCTGAATTTTCTTAATAATCTCTAGGTCTTTGGTGCCCCCTAGTGCCCATTCATCACCCATTTTACTCCTTAACATTGCTGACATTTTCCTGAAATCTTTTGCTTTATCCGGATACATATCGCATAATATTTGCAGTGGCATGCCTGGATCATTTGTGCTATCCAAGGAATTCCCCATAATCTCAACTAGTCCTCAGAACTGCGTTTTTTGCCACTACAGTCCAAGGGTACAATTTTAGCTTAATCAACAATAGATTTAAAACACTCACACATGGAATTGAATCATCTTCAGATTTAAAAACACTTATTGAACTGAACCTCCATCTACTGAAGTCACATCAGCCATAAAAACACTTATACTTGACTGAACCTCCATCTACTGAAGTCACATCAGCCATAAAAACACTTATACTTGACTGAACCTCCATCTACTGAAGTCACATCAGCCATAAAAACACTTATACTTGGAATTGACTCATCGTTTTAGATGTCCCAACAACCCAAAACCTAACCCAAGCCGAATCAACAATATGAAATCCCATCAATTAAATTTCTAATCCCCAGACTGACCTTTGATTTCGTCGAGACGATCTTTCCGTACCAACCGCGAGTGACCAGACTAATCAGACGATAAGAAGAGGGGAAAAATCAATGCGCGGTCATTTTCCAGCTGTACATTGTGGGCCCCTTTTTCCCATCCTCCTGTTCATAATCAGTCTAATTCTGATTTCGCAGTTGGTCAGAACCGTCTTGAGAAATCCCGGGTTTTCGGCACCAAATGTCACTTCCCAAATTCCTTTCCCCATCAGTCTGGCCTCAATAAAAGACGAGATGGATTTGCAGGTACAGCATTAGTTATTTTATTTGGCTTGCAAGCCTTTCTCAATTCACAGCAAGTACAAAGCACATCTTGCTTCGTACACCTCTGGAATCAAGTGAGTCTGTAGGACAAAGGGATCTCTACTACTCACACAACTGGCATCAAGTTTCACATACACAATTCCCATAGGTCATCCTATACCCCTCCTGACCTATCCATACACTCTAATTGGCTCACTTCCAATCCCTTCCTCTGGCCCCTATTACCCAGCATCCTTTTCTCCTCCTTTGGTGGACACATCTCTTCCTTTGCTTTGCCATGCTGTCTGAAATCCTTTGTCTGTGAACTCACCAGGATTAGACTGGCCTATCTCCACATTACATTAACTAATATCTCTAAAGTAACTATTTTATATCACATTCGTCAAGGCCAGTAGAGATTCCCACAAACTTCATGCTGTGTCAGCAGGAGAGAGGGGTGGGGGGGGGGGGGGGGCAGTAATAACAAGAGCCGAGAGAATCCGGCTTCAAACCATCCCAGCATATTTATATAGCTATCTAAACATGCTAATCTGGTTCATGTCCAGGGAGGGTGTGAACGAAATTACATCATCTGCAGCAAGCCAGGATTAATACATGCTGTTTGGTGCCTGGGGCAAATTCCATTTAGAGGGTCTTCCACTATTCTCCCGCAGAGCAGGATGTGCGCCGGGTGCGACGCGACCAGAGAATCGCCCCCACAGTTTATAATTAGTTGCTGTTGTAACAAGTTAAAATTTCTATCATAGCAAGGTGTTGCCTAATTAATGTGCTTCAAAAATATCACCATGAATTTAGCAATGAGGTTTCCTGTGACAGTAATCTGGCAAATGCCAGCACACGTTTGTTCACTTAATGTCCTTGTTAACAGTTTGCAGCTACAAAATTAACCTCTATAGTGCCTGTTTTACAGTGCTGTAGGTGCCATTTCTTGTGCAAAATAACCACCTTTGCTTACTTCTAGAATTGGTCATGCTGGATGCCATTTTGGTGGAGGAATTAGCGAGGCCATTAGGAGCATGCACCAGAAATATGCAGAGTAGTTGGGTCTGTAACACTGATTTGATTGTAGCAAGGCCCTTTTTTGTCAGATGTTCAATTCCTGAAGAGTGCGCTCAAGCCATCAACCCTAACCCGAACCTAACCTAGCCCTATCCCTATTGACCATTTGAGTCAACTAATTTCTCAATGATTGGTGCTCATAACTGACTTCAATTTAATAGTTTTAAATCTGTATTTTAATCCTGTTATGCACTGAAGTATAAAGTGAGATGCTAAACAAAAAAGGATTGAGAATATATTTAAATTATGGTCTAGTGGCTTGATTAGCAAAGAGTAGAAGGAACTGACGAGGTTCAATCACACATTGCGATTTTTATGCCCATTTTTAGGTTTTATTCAATTATTCTCACAAATCTTATTAATAAACATAAAAAAGCCTAAACACAAATTCCTCATTGACCATTGAAATAGTTTCCATGTTAAATTTTGTTTTGCAGTTTTCAAGGTAAGAATGAGCTTTCATTAACATCTAGAAAAATGTAAACTTATAATGCTGACTCGGTAAAAGGGAACAATTTGAATCATGACATCTCTTAATTCACAGTACACTCCAAATAAAATATTTCAGAATGCCATATGGCTTCATTTTTCACTCTCAAATATGAGTGCTGCTGGAGTGGTTGGAAGATTAACTCAAAATGTGATCATCTTGTTTCATCTCGAGTCCAAAGATGTGCAAAGAGTCCAAAGATTAGGTGGAATGGCCAACCTAAATTGCCCCTTAGGGTGGGGTTGCAGGAATAGGGCGGGAGATTGGGTCTAGGTAGGGTGCTCTTTCAGAAAGTTGGTGCAGGCTCCTTCTGCACTATAGGGATTCTATGATTCTATGATCTCACCTCTTGAATCAAGATAAATCCTGATGTGATTGCATTTTTTAAATGTTATGGCTAAAAAGCAGGATCTGGATATCGAAATGCCACCACATTATCGACTATTCATTTGTGTTGGTATTTGAAATCGTAAAGCAGAATCACAATGCAAGTTTATGATTCCAGATTTAAGAAAGTTTGTTGCACTGACATGACATAAACTTCAAAATTGACTTGCTCGTTGCTGATCAGAGCCATCAGGCTATAATACAATTATTTTCTGTCATATTTCTGCTTTAGCATCTTATTTTATCCTTTCAATGCATAAGAAATTAAATACAGATTTAAGGTAGAAGTCTCCATTTGAGAGATTTCCCGCCAGAATTGAATTGCACCTAATTTGCACTCATGTTGGGAGCGCAAATCAGGAAGCGATTCCCAATCCTTAGCCATGCAAAATTTTGCGTGGTGAGTGTGACAATATGTGTATTGTAAGGATAATTAAGGGTTAACAATTTACTGTGACTTATTCCAACCACTGGATGGCGATCAAGCGCATACAAATGGATCACGTGATACTCTTGATTCGGGAAGTATATCATTATGAGAGATAGAGAACAGTTGTGTTATCAGGACCTCTGTAGTTAGAATTATAGGGCTGGATTCTCTGCGGTCCCCCGCCGAAATCGAGGAGGGGCAGAGAATCCACTTTCACGCCATAATCAGGCCCGGCGCCGGTTCGGCGATTGTCCGGGATCCGAAAATCGGTGTGACCGCGGAGTACGCCACGCTGCTGGGTGCCCATTGACAGAGGCCCGCTCAGCAATCCTCCGCTCCTGACCGGCTGAGTTCCCGACGGCGTGGAACAAATCACCTATTGGGCTAGATTCTCCCAAAATGGGACTATGTCCCCACGCTGGTGTAAAAACGGTGGAGTTTTACTCCAGATATTCCTGTAAAAAAGTTGCGCTAATTCAATGCCCTGCAGGGGGCTAGCAGGGACCCGGAGTACATTTTGCAGCTTTAGCTGCAGATACGGGCCCCCGCACTTCCGGTTTGGAGTCCGCGCATGCTCATGGCGGCGGCCTCCAGCTGCTGCACCGAGCTCCATGGCGGACTCGGACCGCAGAGCCAGATGGAAAAATGAGACCCCCCGATTGGCCGCGCACCCAAGCATCTAACTGCGTGGATCTAATCCCCGGCCACTTATAAGTCCCCCCCCCCCCCCGTGTCCGATCCCCCTGCCCCTGACCAGGGCGGCCGCGGACTAAGTCCGCAGCCACCACGCCAGCATCCCGACCGGCAATAGGTGGTTAGTTCCACGCCGTTGGGAACTCAGCCGGTCGGGAACGGAGGATTGCTGGGCGGGCCTCTGTCAATGGGCCCCTGCCGCATGCCGTATTCCGTGGTCACGCCGATTTTCGGGCCCCAGAAAATTGCCGAACCGGCGCCGGGCCCGATTATGGCGTGAAAGTGGATTCTCCACCCCCGCGCAGGGAACGGTTTTGACGTGGGGCGGTGGAGAATCTAGCCCATTGCCGGTCAGAATGCTGCCGTGGCAGTTGCAGACTCAGTCTGCAGCCGCCCTGGTGGGGGGGCGGGGCCGATCGGACACCGTGGGGCTTTATAAGTGGCCGGGGATTAGATCCGCGCGGTTAGATGCTCGGGCGTGCTGCAGATCGGGGGGAGGGTCTCATCTTTCCATCTGGCTCCACGGTCCAAGTCCGCCATGGAGCTCGGAGCAGCCACTGGAGGCTGCCCTGTCCGCATGTGCGGACTCCAAACCTGAAGTGTGGGGGCACGTAAAGAACAAAGAACAAAGAACAAAGAAATGTACAGCACAGGAACAGGCCCTTCGGCCCTCCAAGCCCGTGCCGACCATACTGCCCGACTAAACTACAATCTTCTACACTTCCTGGGTCCGTATCCTTCTATTCCCATCCTATTCATATATTTGTCAAGATGCCCCTTAAATGTCCCTATCGTCCCTGCCTCCACTACCTCCTCCGGTAGTGAGTTCCAGGCACCCACTACCCTAATAGATAGTAATATCTGTTTTTATCTTATTCGTTCATGGGATGT
Organism: Scyliorhinus torazame; assembly: GCF_047496885.1. Classification (NCBI taxonomy): domain Eukaryota; kingdom Metazoa; phylum Chordata; class Chondrichthyes; order Carcharhiniformes; family Scyliorhinidae; genus Scyliorhinus; species Scyliorhinus torazame. Next base: position 130,344,276 of record NC_092717.1, on the reverse strand, counting down.
GGGCATCGCAGACTGTACCAGCATTTATTGCCCATCCCTAATTGCCCTTGTGGCGGCAGTTAAGAATCAACCACATTGCTGTGCACCTGAAGTCACATGTAGGCCAGATCAGGTAAGGATGGCAGATTTCCTTCCCTGAAGGACATCAGTGAACCAGGTGGGTTTTTACGACAATCAACAATGGTTTCATGGTCATGATTAGACTTTTATTGAATTCAAATTTCACCATTTGCAGTGGAGGGATTTGAACCTGTGTCCCCAGAGCATTACTCTGGGTCTTTGGTTAACTAGTCCAGTGACGATACCATTACGCCACCGCCTCCCCGTATCCGCAGCTAAAGCTGCGAGATTTATTCCGGGTCTCTGCTAGCACGCTGCAGGGCACTGAATTAACTCAACTTTTTTACAGGACTCTCTGGAGTAAAACTGCACCGTTTTTACGCCGGCGTGGTGGATATAGTCCCATTTTGGGAGAATCCAGCCCATAGTTTTTGCTAATCTGTAGCCTTCCATATCTCATCCAGCCATTCAAATCTATTTATTTTGTAGTGTTAATAAATTAGCTTTGTTCAATACATAGCTTGATGTTCTTTGTGAGACACTACACTTTGAAGCTATCCTCAGCAAGAAATCAAAGAGCTTCACAGTGAGGATTGTGAGGGATTCCCTAGGAGAAACAGCCATTGCTGAAACCATGATCTGCACTGGTTCACTAACCTAATCCTCCTCTCACATCCCACTTCCCCGATCCCACAACCTCTTCTGACTTACAGGCTACAGATGATGTAAGCATGCACCTGTTCTTTCCACTCTCATCTCAGACACCAAAGAAGTGCAACCTGGTCAGGCAGGGAGGGAACACCAAGAAGACAGTGATTATGGAGACAAACCATCACTTGATTTGACACATGTAGCCACCAGATCAAATAGTGACACTGTGAGGATAGATTAGAGGTGTGTTATGGGCGAGGCCTTTCAGAACCCCAAAATGTATCATGGAGTTCAACCAACCTCACCCTTTAATGGATTTGTTGCTTTTCCAAGCACACAGTTTTTCCGCAATTCCGCAATACAGGAACATTGATTACCACAGCTTTCAGGCAGTCAAATGCGTGTTTAAAGTACGCTGTCCATTGAAATTTTTTAGGTTTCTTCAGCAAGTCCATCAGTGGAGTAATCACACCACAAAACTTTTGCACAAAGGTTCGATCAAATTCATTCATGCTAAGAAATCACATTATTTCCCTTTGTCTTGAGGGTAACGGAAACTCCGCAAGGAAAGTGATTCAGGCTTCTCCAAATTCACTTTCGGCTAGGTTCATCACCAAACCCTCCACCTGAAGTCGATCGAAGAACTCCATACGCTGCTTTAAATGTTCTTTCCATGTCTGGAAATTGTAAATAAAAGCAGATTGTCCCACTTTCTCCATGCAATCCTTCAATGGTGGGATAGGATAAGAGTCCGTTCTTGTAACTGCATTCACCTTTCGATAGTCCACACACAACCACTGGGTACCGTCTGGTTTAGGTACCATCACTATGGGTGAGCTCCATTGGCTGCAACCCACTTCAATTATGCAATTTTTAAGCATACTTTCAATCTCTTTGTTAACCTGTGCCAATTTTAAAGGATTAAGTCTATATGGATGTTATTTGATAGGAACAGCATTTCCCACATCCACATCATGTATAGCCATTTTAGTACATCCCAATTTATCTCTACAAACTTGCCCATGTGATATCAATAACTCTTTCAGGTCAGTTTGTTTTTCCTCTGGAAGGTAACTTAACAATTCATCCCAATTTTTAAGAACATCCTCATTTCCAAATTTAATTTGAGGTATGTCAAATTCACAGTCATCTGAATTTGGTTTGTCACTTTGAGTTAGAATCATTAAAATCTCCTTCCCTCTCAAAGTACCTTTTAAGCATATTCACATGACACACTCGGTGAGTCTTCCTTCTATCTGGTGTTTTTACCACATAATTCACCTCACTTATTTTCCTTTCAATCTGATATGGTCCACAAAACCTAGCTTTTAAAGGCTCCCCTACCACTGGTAACAACACTAAAACTTTATCCCCACTGGCAAAACTACGAACTTTGGATTTCTTGTCCGCTACCCGTTTCATCACATTTTGTGCAACTTTCAAATGTTGTCTAGCCAATTCACCTGCTCTATTTAATCGTTCCCTAAAATTTGACACGTAATCCAAAAGTGTAATTTCCGATTTCTCACTCACCAATTTTTCCTTAATCAATTTAAGTGGTCTTCTTATCTCATGACCAAAAATTAGTTCAAAAGGACTAAATTTGGTAGACTCATTAGGTGCATCCCTGATTGCAAACAATACGAATGGAATTCCTTTATCCCAATCCTCTGGATAATCTTGACAATACGCCCTCAATATTGTCTTTAATGTCTGATGCCGTCTTTCTAACGCTCCCTGCGATTCTGGATGGTACGCAGTTGATTTAAATTGTTTTATTCCTAAGCTATCCATAACTTCTTTGAATAACTTTGAAGTAAAATTCGATCCTTGATCCGATTGAATTTCTGTGGGTAGTCCATATCTGGTAAAGAATTTAAGTAACTCCTCCACAATCTTTTTAGCTGTAATATTACGTACTGGAATGGCCTCTGGAAACCTAGTAGACAGATCCATTACAGTCAAAAGATATTGATTCCCACTTTTTGTTTTAGGAAGCGGTCCTACACAATCGATTAGGGCCCTTGTAAAAGGTTCCTCAAATGCTGAAATGGATATTAAGGGCGCTGGTTTTATCACTTCTTGAGGTTTCCCTATCACTTGACATGTGTGACATGATTGACAAAATTTAGCTACATCTTTATGTAGTCCAGGCCAATAAAAATGTTTCTGGATTTTAGCTTGAGTTTTCCTTATTCCCAAATGACCTCCCACTGGTACCTCACGTGCAACTCGCAACACCTCCTTTCTATACCCTACCGGCAATACTACTTGATGAACTTCTGCCCACTTTTCATCCGCCTGTATATGTACAGGTCTCCATTTTCTTATCAAGACATCATTTTTACGGTAATAACACTCGGGTACACTCTCAGATTCCTCTTCCGTATATGCTTTCTGATATATCCGTTTTATGTCTACATCTTTCTGTTGTAACTCCGTCAATTTTTCTGAACTAAAAATATCCGCCTCATCCTCCACCTGTTCTTGTTCTTTTTCAACCATCTGATCAAAAATCGTTTCTGATAATTGCACTTCAACTTCATCTTCACTATTTGATTTCTCCTCTTGCCTTGACCTGTGACTTTGCGACCTTGTTACTACACAATCCGGAAAGATCCCAGGATATTCGTCCTTCAACACTTCATGGAACATAGAACATTACAGCGCAGTACAGGCCCTACGGCCCTCGATGTTGCGCCGACCTGTGAAACCACTCTAAAGCCCATCTACACTATTCCCTCATCGTCCATATGTCTATCCAATGACCATTTGAATGCCCTTAGTGTTGGCGAGTCCACTATTGTTGCAGGCAGGGTTGACTGATTTTCCACTGGCTTATCAACCATAGTAGGCATCACTCTCACCTGCGATCCAGCTATATCATTGCCCAAGATAAACTGTATTCCTGGACAAGATAGTTTATCTATTACTCCTACAACCACTTCACCACTCTTCACTGGACTTTCCAACCTTACCTTATATAATGGAACGCTACTCCTCTCACCCCGAATTCCACATATCACCACCTTTTCTGGCAACATTTGTATCAGGGGCAGCACGGTAGCATAGTGGTTAGCACAATTGCTTTACAGCTCCAGGGTCCCAGGTTCGATTCCTGGCTGGGTCACTGTCTGTGTGGAGTCTGCACGTTCTCCCCGTGTATGCGTGGGTTTCCTCCGGGTGCTCCGGTTTCCTCCCACAGTCCAAAGATGTGCAGGTTAGGTGGATTGGCCATGCTAAATTGCCCTTAGTGTCCAAAATTGCCCTTAGTGTTGGTTGAATGGGGTTACTGGGTTATGGGGATAGGGTGGTGTGGGCTTGGGTAGGGTGCTCTTTCCAAGAGCTGGTGCAGACTCGATGGGCCGAATGGCCTCCTTCTGCACTCTAAATTCTATTCTTCCCAAACTACAAAATTCCTCATCTCTTACCATTAAAGATTGACTAGCCCCTGTATCTCTTAAAATTGTAACTTCTTTACCTGCTCCCCCTGATACACATGAGTAAACTTTACCCACACAAGTAAGTTCTTTAAAGACATCTGGCACCTTCTTACCAATTACTTCTTGAACAGGCTGTACAATCGTTTGCACCTCCTTCACTTCCCATGGGCTTTCCTTTGCCACTCTAACAAACCCCACTGTCTTATTCTGTTTTACCACATCAGCTTTCCCAGTGCTTTTCTTCAACCACCAACACTGTGACTTTAAGTGGCCTAGTTTATTACAGTGAAAACATCTGAAACTTTTCATTTCTTTTCCACCCTCCTGGATTTCTTTTTTAATCTGAGGTACACTCTCTTTATTGTCTCCCATCAGATCACCTTTACCTTTACCAATTGAGTATTTCTCATGTCCCCAGTTTCTAACCCTCACTGGCTGAAACTGATGTCGGGAACCAATCTTTGATTTATGAACTAATTCATAATCATCTGCAATTTCCGCTGCTAATCTCGCAGTTTTAACCATCTGTTCTTCCACATGAGTTCTCACTACATCAGGAATTGAATTTTTAAACTCCTCCAAAAGTATAATTTCTCTAAGAGCTTCATACATTTGGTCTATTTTCAAAGCCCTTATCCACCTATCAAAATTACTCTGTTTGATCCTTTCAAACTCCAAATTCTTTCCTTAAATTTCTAAACCTTTGTCTGTAAGCTTCAGGCACTAGTTCATATGCACTTCAGATGGATTTCTTCACCTCCTCATACGTCCCAGATACCTCCTCCGGCAGTGATGCAAACACTTCACTAGCTCTACCTACCAGCTTTGTTTGAATCAGTAACACCCACATGGCCTGTGGCCATTTCATTTGTTTAGCTACCTTCTCAAATGAAATGAAAAAGGCTTCTACTTTCTTCTCGTCAAACCTTGGCAATACTTGGACATATTTAAATAGATTCCCACCAAGCCTTCGACTATGACGCTCTTTCTCACTATCCTCATCACTATCATCCAACTGTACGTTTCCCTTTACGTCTGCCAATTTTAACTGATTGTCATGTTTCATGGCCATTTTCTGAAGTTCAAACTCCCTCTCTTTATCTTTTTCCCCGATCTGTATCTCCCTTTCTTTTTCTTTTTGTTCTGCTTGGGCTATTCTTTCTTTTCTCCTTTCTTCTCTCTCCTTTTCTTTTTCCTCTCTCTCTCTTTTTCTTTTTCCTCTCTCTCTCTTTTGTATGCCAGCCGCTTTAATTCTTTCTCATGTCCCATTTGTTTAATTTGCAACTGAATTTTTGCCATTTCCAAGGAGTCAAACTCTATCTCAGGCAACTTTAAATGCTTAACCACCGCCATAATTACCTCATCTTTTCGCATTTTGTCAGGTAATGTTAACTGCAATGTTCTTGCCAAATCTAACAGTCTTTTTTTCGTTTCTGTCCATAAGGTACTATGTGTAACATTCTCCACCCCCAAAAACTTCTGAGCCTCTGAAAGAGCCATTGTTCACAACACTCTCCCCACTTAAACTAAATTACCACACCGGAAAAGCAACAATCCTTCACTATCTTTAAGTTCACAAAAGCCAATCCAATAGATAGACTTTTATCCTGGACGAGCCCCCAATTGTTATGGGCGAGGCCTTTCAGAACCCCAAAATGTATCATGGAGTTCAACCAACCTCACCCTTTAATTGATTTGTTGCTTTTCCTAGCACACGGTTTTTCCCTAGGTGTGGGATTACAATTATGGACACATGCGTTTTTAAACACAAAACGCTGTTTATTCCATGAACTCAACTTAACATCTTAAATAAACATTGGATCTCTTAACACCCCTTACTTCAAAGATAACTCAGAAAATATTGCAACAGTAAATAACTCCTTAAAATATTCCTTCAAACTTCCAAGAGACTTAACACCTTTAAACAGTATCACATCAGGTTAAAGGATATATATTTTTTCTGTAGAATGGCAGAGATATATTAGCTTGGGTGACTTCAGCTCCAGCACCGTGCTTCCTTCATGCAGCTCTCTGGAAACCCACAGACACACCCACGCTGCTTTCTCAAACCTGGCTTTCTCCCTTCTAAGCAGATCACAGCAAACCAGACCTTCTCAAGCTGCTGTCTCAAACTGGCTTTCTACTTTTAGTCAGCTCACAGCAAAACAGCCAGGCACTTTTAAACTGCTCTCAGCAAAACCAGCCAGGCACTTTTCAAACTGCAAAACCCCACTGCAAAATGGCTGAACTGAGCTGAGCTCCACCCACTCTATGACATCACTGTTTTCTTAAAGGTACATTGCTTAATCATCCAGTTCTTAAAAGCACTCTCGCATGACAGGTGGAATACATACATATCTTTTTCTTTTTATTCTTCCATGAAATGTGGGAGTCACTGACAAGGCCAAAACTTCTTCACCATCCATAATTGCCTTGAAGGTTGTAGTGAGCTGCCATAGGTGAGAGACCGCAAACAAGTACACTGAAATCAGGCAGAAACAAGAATAGTCCAGTTGGCAGTCGAGTTCTGTTTTCAGGATTTCACAGTAGACCAACAATTTCTCCTCCAACATACTACTAGGTTGTTCATTCACCACCCTGGGACAATCATATTGTCCTTTCTCGGGAAGACAGCATTCATCCTCCCATCCCTGCCACTCGGACAATACCTTACTGTGCGAGGTATACAAAAATACTTGTTTGCCAACAGATTGCTGCTGCCCACGCCAAGCTGATGCAGACACAGCCAGCACGTCTGCATCTCCAAGGCATTTGTAGTCTCCTCCAATGAAAGTCGGCAGCCTTCCACAGACCATACTGTAGCCACTGGAGCCTTCATAGTCGCATTAGGCCAGGGAAAGAACACAGAAGGCAGGTACTAAAGGAATTTACAAGCGTAATTAATTGACTTTTTTATGCAAAATGGCATGATTTACTTAATAAATTTGGTATGGAATATTTACTTACGGTGGTGTGTGGGATTGTTGGTGAATGGTAAGTTACTGGTATCACACATAATTTTGTTCTTCGACTTCCGGTGGTGGCTATGAAGGAGTTAGTCGCACACTTGGTGGCTCCCGCTCTGGTCAGACGTTTGGACCTTTTCCCCGGATTTTTTCCGGTTTTAAATTTTTCAAAGGCTGAGGCAATTGGGCACCGTTTCCACGTATCGGTGTATGGAGAAAAGAACCAGAAGTGCACGAAAAGGCATAAATAGAAAGATAGGCAAGAGCTGTGCTGAAGCTGCAGCTGGAGACACATTGCCGAGGACCGGACCCCTGGGATGTTGGCCCAGCGATCAACGGAGCAGTTGTTGCAGGTCATCCAGGACGGCTTTGCCAAGCAGAAACGGGACTGTCTGGATCCGATTAAAGAGTCGATTGATCGGCTGGAGCACAGATTGGGTGCCCAGGATCGGGCGATCCAGAAGGTTGAGAAGGCGCTGGCTGAGCAGGAGGAGCATCAAACAGCGGTGGAGCTGGAGGTGGGGATGCTGAGGGATCAGCAGAAAAGGCTTCTGGAGAAGGTGGAGGACCTAGAGAATAGGTCCCATTGGCAGAACTTAAGAATTGTCGGGCTCCCGGAGGGGTCTGAGGGAGCTGATGCTGGGGCATACGTAGCCGGTATGTTTGAGAAGCTTCTGGGGGCGGGGGCATTCTCCCGACCCTTGGAGGTGGACAGGACGTACAGAACGCTTGTGAGGAAGCTGGGAACGGGGGACCCTCCGGGGGCAATGGTGGTGAGATTCCACATGTTCCTAGACAAGGAATGTATTCTTCAGTTGGCCAAGCGAGCGCGGAGCTGTAAATGGGACAACAGTATCCTGCGGGTGTACCAGGACCTGAGTGTGGAGGTGGCTAGGAAAAGGGCAGGCTTCAACCAAGTTAAGTCAATCTTCTTCAAGAAACAGGTGAAGTTTGGGCTGCTGTATCTGGCTCTTCTTTGGGTCACATATGAGGACCAGCATCATTATTTTGAGTCACCTGAAGATGCGCTGGACTTCGCGAAAAGAAAAGGGCTGCAGCGGGGCTGAGAACTCTCGAATTTTGATGCAACTTGTTGGCCTATATTGGGTCTCTTTTTTATTTTTTTGTTTTTGAGTTCTGTTTAAGAAGGTGGGGAAAAAGTTTTTTCGTTTTCGGGTTTTCCTTTTGGTGGATGTTGGCAATGTCTTTTTCTTTGATGTGCACTTTTGTGGGATGGAGATGTGTTTGTTTGGGTTTCGGTGGTTTTTTTTTTCAGCTGGGTGATTGTGTGGGGATTGTTAGATGAGGGAATTTGTTTGTATGAGCAGGGGGAGGGGAGTGAGGGAACAATAGGTGGGAGACCTTTAGGCGCTGGGGACGGGGGCCACCGAGCTAGCTGGGTGAGCTAGCTCACAGAAGTGCAGTGGGGGATGTGCATATGTCTATTTTATTGTATGGGTTAGGTTTCAGATTGGTGTTGCTTGGGGGGAGGGGGAGTACTTGAGGGACATCAGATGAGGGACAGAGAGGAGGTCGGTGATGGGGGCTGCCGAGGGGCAGGCCAGAGGAGGCGCGGCGCATGGGCTGGAGGCGGGCCCAAGAAAGGGGATGGCTGATCGGCGGAGGGGGGGAGCACTTTGCCCCCCAATTAGGCTGATCACCTGGAATGTGCGAGGGTTGAATGGGCCGGTTAAGAGGGCGCGTGTGTTCGCGCACCTGAGGGGACTGAAGGCGGACGTGGTAATGCTGCAGGAGACACACCTTGGAGTAGTGGACCAGGTTAGATTGAGGAAAGGCTGGGTCAGTCAGGTCTTCCACTCGGGGCTGGATACAAAGACTAGAGGGGTTGCGATCTTGATTAATAAGCGGGTGATATTTGAGGTGGGTAGAATGGTGTCGGATGTGGGGGGTAATATATTATGGTTAGTGGTAAGCTGGAGGGGATGTAGGTAGTGCTGGTTAATGTATATGCGCCAAATTGGGATGACGTGGATTTTATAAAAAGGATGTTGGGGAAGTTACCGGACCTGAACTCGCACAAGCTGATCATGGGAGGGGACTTTAATACAGTTATTGATCCCGGTCATGCTCGAAAACGGGCAGGGTGCCAGCAATGGCAAAGGAACTGAAAGGGTTCATGGAGCAGATGGGGGGGGGGTGGTGTGGATCCATGGAGATTTGTTAACCACAGGGAGGGCAGTGGAACAGCTCAGAAAGGCGAGGGGGGCGATTTATGAGCATGGTGAGAAGGCCAGCAGGATGCTTGCACAGCAGCTCAGAAAGAGGGAGGCAGCTAGAGAAATAGGGAACGTTATTGATGGGGATGGGAACTTAGTTGGGGACTCGGCAGGGGTGAGCAAGGTGTTCAGGGATTTCTACAGCAGGTTGTACAGGTCGGAACCCCCTGCGGGGCCGGAGGGGATGAGGCACTTCTTGGAGGGGCTGACTTTCCCGAAGATGGACGGGGAGCTGGTAGAAGGACTGGGGGCCCCGATCGGGTTAGAAGAGATAGTGGAGGGCTTAAAGGCCATGCAGTCGGGTAAGGCTCCGAGACCAGACGGGTTCCCAATGGAGTTCTACAAAAAGTTCTCCGGGATATTGGGACCGGTGCTGATGAAGGTGTTTAATGAGGCAAGGGAAAGAGGGGTTCTGCCCCAGACGATGTCACAGGCCCAGATTTCGCTTATCCTGAAACTGGACAAGAACCCGGAGCTATGTGGGTCTCACAGGCCGATTTCCCTGTTGAACGTAGACGGCAAACTGTTGGCCAAAATTTTGTCCTCCAGGATTGAGGATTGTGTTCTGAACATTATTGTGGAGGATCAGACGGGGTTCGTTAAGGGCAGGCAGCTGGTGGCCAATGTAAGAAGGTTGTTAAACATGATCATGATGCCCCCGGAAAGTAGGGAGGTGGAGGTAGTGGTCGCGATGGATGCGGAAAAAGCTTTTGATCGGGTTGAGTGGAATTATTTATGGGAGGTTTTGGGGTGGTTCGGATTTGGGAGGGGCTTTATTGACTGGGTCAGGTTGCTGTACCAGGCTCCTGTGGCAAGTGTACGGATGAACAGGATAACTTTGGACTATTTCAAACTGCACCGGGGGACGAGACAGGGACGCCCCTCTCCCCACTGCTGCTGCGCTGGCTATAGAGCTGTTGGCAATTGCTCTGAGGGCCTCAAGGGGCTGGTCCGGTGGGGGGGGGGGGGGCGCGGTTTGGAGCACAGAGTCTCGCTGTATGCGGACGACCTGCTTCTGTATGTTTCAGGTCCAATTGAGGGGATGGAAGAAATCATGGGAATTTTAGGGTTATTTGGCCGGTTTTCAGGGTATAAGCTTAATATGGGGCAGAGCGAGATGTTTGCGGTCCAGGCGAGGGGTCAGTAGAGGCGACTGGGGGAACTGCCATTTAGATTGATAGGGGACAGTTTCATGTACCTGGGTATCCAAGTGGCGCGGGATTGGGACCGGCTACGTAAATTAAACTTGGCCCGGTTGGTGGATAAGATGAAAGATGATTTCCAGAGATGGGATGCGTTCCCGTTGTCTCTAGCTGGTAGAGCCCAAACGGTGAAAATGACGGTCGTCCCGAGATTCCTGTTTGTATTTCAATGTCTCCCGATCTTCATTCCGCGGTCCTTTTTTAAGCGGGTCAATAAAGTTATTGCGGGCTTCGTGTGGGGGGGGCAAGTCCCCGCGAGTGAGGAGGGTAATGCTGGAGCGGAGTCGGGGAGAGGGAGGGCTGGCGCTGCCGAACTTTAGCAATTATTACTGGGCGGCTAACATAGCCATGATTAGGAAGTGGCTGGTGGGGGGGGGGGGGGGGGGGGGGGTCGGCATGGGTGCGTGTGGTAGCGGCTTCTTGCAAGTGCACAAGTTTGGGGGCGCTGGTAACTGCACCTCTGCTGTTCCCGCCGGCGCAGTACTCCACCAGTCCTGTGGTGGTGGCGGCCTTGAGACTCTGGGGGCAGTGGAGGAGACATGTGGGAGCAGGGGGAGCATCGGTCTGGACCCCAATCTGCAATAATCACTGGTTTGCCCCAGGGAGGATGGACGGGGGGTTCTGAATATGGCGGAGAGTGGGGATTGAGAGGATGGGGGACTTGTTTATAGAGGGGAGCTTTCCGAAGATGAGGGCACTGGAGGAGAAGTTTGCATTGGCGGGGGGAAACCAATTTCGATATCTGCAGGTGCGGGACTTTCTGCGCAGACAGGTACCAACCTTCCCACTCCTGCCGCTAAGGGAGATTCAGGACAGGGTAGTTTCCAGAGGATGGAGAGGAGAGGGGAGCGTTTCTGACATTTATAAGGAACTGATGGGATAAAAAGAGATGCAGACTGAGGAGCTGAAGCGAAAGTGGGAGGAGGAGCTGGGGGGAGAGATAGAGGAGGGCCTTTGGGCAGACGCGTTGAGTAGAGTCAACGCGACTGCAACTTGTGCCAGACTTAGCCTGATTCAATTCAAGATCATTCACCGGTCTCACATTACAGTGGCCCGGATGAGCAGATTCTTTGGGGTGAAGATAGGTCTGCAAAATGTGCGGGAGGACCAGAGAACCATGTCCACATGTTCTGGGCATGTCCAAAGCTGAGGGGATTTTGGCAAGGGATTGTTGACGTCATGTCTGATGCACGATCAATTACACTCAAAGACGAGGTTGTAACATAACTGAAGGCTTTAATCAACTAAAACTGTTCCCCAGCAGCTTCGGTACAGAAAGTCAGGGCTGCTGGGACGGCACCGGTTCTTATACCCCGCCTGTCAATGCGGAGCTACATACCAACAGCCAATGGTAAACTCCTAGGTTTAACCAATGGTCTTCGGCCTCTTGGGTACTGTAATACCTGATAATACCACAATGTCCAAGGTATTAAAAACAAGGGTGGCATTGAGTCCAGAGGTGGCGATTTTCGGGGTGTCGTAGGATCCGGGAATCCAGGAGAAGAAAGAGGTAGACGTTCTGGCCTTTGCTTCCCTGGTAGCCCGGAGGCGGGTATTACTAGCATGGAGGGACTCAAAGCCCCCGAAGTCGGAGACCTGGCTATCAGACATGGCTAGCTTTCTCTGACTGGAGAAAATTAAGTTTGCCTTGAGAGGGTCACTGTTAGGGTTCGCCCGGAGGTGGCAACCATTCGTCGACTTCTTCACGGAGAATTAATCGTCAGCAGGGGTGGGGGGGGGGGGGTGGGGGGGGGGGGGGTTAGTTAGCGTAGATTAGGGGGTTAATTAATGGTGGGACCTGTTGAGGAGGGAGGTGGTATGTTTATATTTTTATGTACATTGTCTATATTGCTGCTGTTACAATGCCAAAAAATACCTCAATAAAACATGTATTAAAAAAATCAATTATGTTCTTCATGCACAGCCTGGGTAGAAAGGGATTATTTAAGTCACTGCCTTCCTTCCTCTTCCACCTCTTCAATTTTCTCTTCCTCCTCCGCATGCTATTGTTCTTCAGCTTCTCACCTGTTAGCTGGTGAAAAGGGCTGTAACTCTCATGATGGCAAGGTTCTGTAGGTGATGGTGAATCTTGAATTCTGCTCAGCTGAGTACTGCAGAGCTCTTCCAGTTCCATTTGTAGCCACGTAAAATGGCTGCGTTCCGATTAATCTGGCCAAAACCCAGTTTAAAATGGCTAACCCGAAAGACTGCTGGGAAAAGCAGCTAAGAAGACACAAGCAGGCAGCTGTAGACAGTATTGCATATTCGGCTCTGGGAAGTTAGCCCAGATCGATACTCAGGGCTATCAACAGCCCATCAATCCAGGTATTTGCAGTTGCATTCAGGGCTGTTTGCAGCCCATCTATCCAGACATCTGCAGTTAAATCGGCTATCCCCAGGAACAATTGCAACATATTAGCAATTGAATACCGGGCCAGACCTGTCGGCGCCTGCAGTGGCCGAAACAAAGACAGGTGAGCGACCACCCCCCGATCGAGGAATCGCCTCACCATTGGACACATCGACCCCAGAGATTGGGGACAGATCCAATCACTTGGGACTCAGGGTCAAGGGCCGCCCCGGGAGGCGGGAAGCCCCTGGGCCCTATAAAGGTGGGGGTCCAAGTTCAGATCTCTCTCTCTCTCCTCTTCGCCTGCTTGAGACCTTCGCAAGAACAGCAACCGGCAACAGTAAGTTTGAATCCAGCGATCGCTATCCGGTAGAGACACCTAGCCACCGACCTGTAGCAGCCTTTTGAATCCCGCGGGCCATTTGATTGGACAAGCCATTTGTTTCCTTGACCTGGTGGGCTCTTCCTAAGTTAAGTATTGGCCAGTAGTGATAGGTTTATTATATAGAAAGTAGTATTAGTGTATTTATATTGCTTGTTGTATATAATAAATGACCGTTGTTTTAATCCTTACTAAGCGGTGTGCTGTATTATTAATCATAACCTGAACTTGAACCACGTGGCGGTATCATAAAGATACCTGGCGACTCACGAGCAAAGGTGACGTAATCAGAGCAAATAGACTAAAGTTAAAAAGAGCAACACATTGAGGCAACAGAAACATGGATCTGGATTAAATGCTGAGGATTGGCCTCCCCACCCCAGCACAAATGTCAGGGTGAACACCCCTCTGTTGGCCGACTCGTAAAGCTTTAATTTTATGGATGATTGCTGTTAGGCACAACACCTGTCTTCTGGAGGACATCCTGCCTCGGAGAGCTGCTGGCAAATTGGAGGATGGCAGTTTTACAGTACTAAGAGTAGTGGCTACTGCTGCTACTGCAGCAAGGCCAAGGAGGAGGCATTCAACAATGGACCTGGACCTCCAGGTAAGTCCAGGTCTCTGACTGGCAAAGCCTTGCCAGGTAGGTAATGGGGGTAGGGGTCATGTTAGGCAGGGCTAGGGGATGGTGGATGCAGGGAGGATAAACTATATGAAGAGGACCTTGGATTAGCACTAGGAACCTGGAAAGAGGCACACCACTGCTCCCTTTTCACTAACCTGCAGACCATAGGGACAAACCTGCCAGACTACACTCTTGGCGCAGGCGGTGGCAGGATGAAGCCCTCAAGTGGACAGTAATTGTCCACTTAAGGGACTCAATTGATCCATATGTGGATGGCCCACCTGACATTTTCCTGCCACCCATAAACACGGTGTGGGATGGGTTTGCCGCCGATGACACAGTACCCTGTTTTAGGGGTCCACACACCGGCTTTCCCACTCAAGGGTGTTCTGTAAAATCCAATGGCCTGTTGGATCACATTTCTTGAGGCAATATGGTTCTCATGGCATGCATGTTGTGTGTGTCTGTGAATGAGAACTGGAGTCAAGCCATGACAGCAGCAGATATCCCTGTCACCCAATAGCTACCCTTTGTCGCTGAAATACAGCTGATATAGTGAGCTGCCACAAAATGTTGGCATCAAGACTGCATCCAGGGTATCAGACATCCAACAGCAAGATGTGCTACCTGTGGCCACACATCATCTACACAGTGAGGCAATGGAATTCATTTCAATTTCACTACATGGTAAAGCAACGTGTATGCAGTCAACGGCACCCAACACTATGGGTAAGCCTGTAATCCCAACAAGCACTTGTGCTCACTCCATCTGCTTGATTAGGGCAAAAGAGAATGAAATATAGTTAGCTCTGTTTGAATGGAGAAACTCAATGACCTCGCTTATGCAACAGTGAATAACAAACTGCGGAATATTGCTAAAATTAAGATTCTAAGCTGGGAAGTAAAGGATAAATAAAAGCTTCTTTCATAAAGCTTGTGATATTTTCTTAATGGACTTTTAAAATACTGAAACAGCTACCACACACATATATAGAACCATAGAAATTATACAGTGAAGAAGGAGGCCATTTGGCCCATTAAGTCTGAACCAATCCTCTGAAAGAGCACCCTATCTAAGCCCACTCCCTTGCCCTATCCCATAACCCCACCTAACGTGCACATCTTTGGACATGTGGGAGAAACTGGAGCACCCAGAGGAAACCCATGCAGACACAGGGAGAAAGTGCAAACACCACACAATCACCCAAGGCAGGAATTGGACCCTGGACCCTGATGCTGTGACGCAGCAATGCTAACCACAGTGCCACCGTGCTGTCCCATATAAAAGTAAAGGTCAGGTGGACAGCACGGTGGCGTAGTGGCTAGTACGGTTACCTCACGGACTCAATTCCCGCCCCGGGACACTGTCCGTGTGGAGTTTGCACATTCTCTCCGTGTCTGTGTGGGTCACACCCCCACAACCCAAAGATGTGGATTAGCCACGCTAAAGTGCCCCTTAATTGGGAAAAAAAAAGAATTGGGTACTCTTAAAAAAAAAAATTAAAGGTCACGTTTTCATTCAACAGGCACTTAATGCTACAAATGATCATCTTAATTGACATATCACAGCATACAAAGCAGATTCTACTTTGTAGGCAAAATGTAAGGTTGATACGATCTCCCTGTATAAATATTGTTACCGACAGGGGAGAGATGGTAGGTTGACATCCCCTTTTCCCACCGCTTGATATGCTTTAAAGAAATATTTTAATGCCCTGAGTGTTGAGAGTCTCAAGGAAAGGCACAAGACAAATAAGTTTAAAAGCAGAATAAATGTTTCTCACACATTCACACAAGACACACACATACAAGGAAAGGTGATTATAAATGAGGTAGTATGTTTAAATGCTCGAAGAGTTCATAAAAATCACTGTTGCTCTTGCTTTTCAAGATGGAAGCCAAAATCGTTACAAGCCTAATGATTTCCCTTTGGTTTACTGAAAAATATAGAGGTTGGGAGTTTCCGGTGATGAATTCATCATGGTGATTTATTCCTGCAATAGCAAGTTTCTGTCATTGCTCCAGTTGGGGTGAAGTTGAGCTGCAGTAATGATGGTCTGGCTTGGTTGAGCAAATCAGTAGGCAAAAGGATAGCCACATTTCTCTGCATATTAGTGAATTTCTAGGCAGGGTTTTCCTTTCTTGTGTGGGATCGCTTCCCCCTGTGGTCTCTTTGTCTCTTAGACTGACGGACGTTTGAGGTTGCTGTCAAGATGCATGTTAAGGGCAGCACGGTGGCACAGTATTTAGCATTGCTGCCTACGACACTGAGGACCCGGGGTTCGAATCCTGGCCCTGGGTCACTGTCCGTGTGGAGCTTGCACATTCTCCCCGTGTCTGTGTGGGTTTCACCCCCACAACCCAAAGATGGGCAGGCTAGGTGGATTGGCCACGCTAAATTGCCCCTTAATTGGAAAAAATGAATTGGGTACTCTAAATTTATAAGAAAATGATGTATGTTAAACATTTCTTATCACAGACTGATTTCTGTCAGGTGACCATAGCATCACATTGTCCACCCGAATGGTCTTTGAAGACAGAAAGCAGCGGATAGCAAGTGGGAATCTTCGGCTGCTGGTGATCATTCTCCCTGGAATAGACTTGTTTTCCAGCCTCTCTTCCCTTTGGCGGGTTCTTCCTGTCCCACCAAAAGTGGTCCTCTGTGTCGGGTTCCCCGGCAGTGGGGCAAGCAAGCCATACAAATCCATTGAGCCAGCTTCTCTTATATTTATATTAAGATACCACTGACGAAAATGAGATGGAAAGTGACGAACGGCCACTAAATTGGATCCACATAAGACCAGAAAAGTCCACTTGGGCAATATAGATAGATCTAAAAGAGTTTATTGTTCGATGAGACACAATATACATTGGTATTACTGGTCCTCCATCTTCAACACCATTGTTTCCAATAAAATATTACTCAGTTATCCTGGTCATTATCCTGTATGGCCCTCATCTCAACAACCTTAAACCGAGGATGCAGAATTGAACAATTATGATTATTCATATCTGAATTACATTAAGAACTGTCAGATCCAGCTCTCATTTGTTAAAATTGCTCACTGTTCCGGGATCACCCTGGGATACGAAGCTATACTCTGGCTTTACTGAAAAACATCTTCTAAAACCCAACCCTGGCTCCTCCACATTCACCTCCAACAGCACGATAAGGAGCTCATGGTTATGTCACCCAGATGAAGACCACCTGATCAGCTACTTCTGTCACTTTTCTCTCTTCCACTAGCCACTGAGCCAAATATCCTCTAAAAAGACCTTCCTTGCAGATTTCTTCAGTTTTTCTACTATTTCCTATCATGTCTTTTCCCAGCTCATTTTGTCCATGAGACTTACCTCCTGTTGCCTCAACCTTATTTCCACTAACCTGCTGACTATCCAAATTCATCTCTTGGTCCCAATATTAACTGATATCGGTTAATAGTTCTTTCTTTTCAGTTACTGCCTCTCTCCTATAAATTAGCCAACACCACCCCTCTCGTCAAAAGAAACCCTTGACCCACTGTCCTTGCATCAGAATTTGTCATCTCCACAATCCCAGAACCCCATGATTGAGTCTTTATAATCAGGTTTTTCACCCCCCCCCCCCACAGGGCAGCACGGTGGCCTAGTGGTTAGCACAGCTGCCTCACGGCGCTGAGGTTCCAGGTTTGATCCCCGCTCTGGGTCACTTTCCTGTGGAGTTTGCACATTCACTCCATGTCTGCTTGGGTTTCGCCCCCACAACCCAAAAATGTGCAGAGTAGGTGGATTGGCCACACTAAATTTCCCCTTAATTGGAAAAAATAATTGGGTAATCTAAATTTAAAAAAAAAAGTTTTGGCCCCTGCTCCTATATGAAAACAGCTCCTATATAAGTCACAAGTGGCATCCCGAGTGATTGTGACAAAGCTAAACCATCACTCCGCATCCTTCTCGATCTATTGGCAGCCTTTGTGTGCATTTTGCAAACACTGTAAATTCTGATATGAGCTCAGGTGCCTGAGTGAAGAGATCTACCATGCGGATTTAGTGAAGTCTTGCGACAGTAGAAATTTGAGTTAAAATTCTCGGATGCAAACAAGAATCTTTTATTGCCTCTATTTGATTACAATTAGGAGAAACTTATATCTATTCTCAATAAAGTCCGGCTAGCAAAGGACTCAAAGAGAAGTAACTTAGAAACAATTTAACTTTCAAAATAATGCAGAAATGATTTCTTGCTTACGGCAAAACAGCTTGCTTCAACAGCTTCAAGAGTTAGAATGGAAAAGTGAAAATATGAAAATAAAGATAGCGAGTAGTTAGATCAAAGTATAGAATGATCCAGGATAAAGATGGCCGTACGGACCATCATGTTTAAAGAGAATATTATCAGTCTGAAACCATCTGTCCACACCTCTATGTTGTCCTAATTGGTTTGAGTGAGAATCAAATACATTTGATTCGATGGTTAACTGTCAATCCTTAATGTGCAACATAAGTTCTGAATGTTTCATGTTTGAATATTTGTGTATGTTATGGAATGCGATTCTGTGCTTTTATCAAGACTGGTTTCTACTGGTTTTCTGCTGACTTTGCTTCATCCACATTCTGGACAATGGTGTCTTCATATTGCTGTGGTGCTTACTTGGCCTTGATCTGCTTAATGTCAAACTGACTTTGAAAATATGTTCATCAGAACAATAGCTTTTTCATCTTGCTTAGTGGAAATTTTGTTTTTATCTCCAATTAGTTTATGCATGTGTCAGGCTTTTTGTGTCTCTGTTGAAATTATGCGTTTTGTCATGACCTGAGGTTATGAGTGTTGAAATCCTTATTTTAAAAATGGGTATTAAAACTGGGCTTTAATATTTACATTAAAATAGCCTTTTTACCGAGTTATTGATATCACATGGGCATATTTGTGGAGATAAATTGGGAAGTACTAAAATGGCTATACATGATGTAGATGTGGGAAATGCTGTTCCAATCAAACACCATCCATACAGACTTAACCCTTTAAAATTGGCACAGGTTAGCAAAGAGGTTGAGAGTATGCTTAAAAATGGCATAATTGAAGTGGGTTGCTGCCAATGAAGCTCACCCATAGTGATGGTACCTAAACCACACGGTACCCAACGGTTGTGTGTGGACTATAGAAAGATTAATGCAGTTACAAGAACGGACTCTTATCCTACCCCATTTGCAGGATTGCATTGAAAAAGTGGGACAATCAGCTTTTATTTCCAAACTGGATTTACTTAAAGGTTACTGGCAGGTACCTTTATCCGAAAGGGCAAAGGAGGTTTCAGCTTTTGTGACTCAAGATGGAATATACCAATTCAAAGTTATGCCGATTGGCATGAAAAACGCCCCAGCCACATTTCAACGGTTAACTAACAAAGTTGTTTCGTGATTACCCAATTTTGCGGTATACATCGACGATCTGGTAATTTTCAGCCAGACATGGAAAGAACATTTGAAACATCTGATGGAGTTATTCAATCGACTTCAGGAGGCGGATTTGGTGATAAACCTAGCCAAAAGTGAATTTGGAAAAACCCAAGTCACTTTCATTGCGGAGTTTCCGATACCCTCAAGACAATGGGAAATAATGCGATTTCTTGGCATGAGTGGATTTAATCGAACATTTGTGCAAAGGTTTTGTAGCGTGATTGCTCCACTGATGGACGTGCTGAAGAAACGTCAAAAATTTCAGTGGACAGCAAACTTTCAACAGGCATTTAACGGCCTGAAAGCTGTGATAACCAATGCTCCTGTGTTGGAGAATTGCAAGGGACTCTGTGATCAGATTGAACTAAAGTATCTGACTTTAAAGAGAAATGCCGAGTCATAGAGAAATGGACGGATCGTGCAGAGAACTTGTTGTTTAAAGAGATTGTCAATCAAGAAGGATTTCAGTTGGAGGAAGATAGAAAAATGGACTATATTATTGTACCTGTTTGCGTGTGTTGTTCTTTTTGAAACAAAAAGTATATTTACTTTGTGCGTTTCTTAAAGGATGGTGGGAAGGTGAAAAATGAAACCATTTTGAAGTTGATGGTTTATTTTGTTTTCTTGGGGGTAGGTGTCATGTGAGAGTGTGAGAAATGGGTGTTTATAAATGTGTGTGTATATATATATCTGTAGTGAGAGTACCTTTAAGAAATGGGTGTTTACTACTGCAGTGATGTCAGAGAGTGAGTGGAGCTGGGCTGACAATCAGCTTTTTACTTTCATTTTTGAGCAGGCTGCAGGGTGTGTTTGAGTTTTGTTTTCAGTGTTTGAGCTGAAGCCAGGCCAACCAGGTGTACTGCTGTTCTCTCTGCCATCAAAAGACTATCTCTTGATCATTTGGTGAATTCAGAATTATAAATGTTTTCAGTAGTGACTTTAACATGAAGTGCTTCTGATAAAGGGTTTGTTTTTAAGTCGTATGGATGTTAAAAAGGAAAGCTTAAATATTTACTTAGTGTTGTAGTCTTTGGGGGTTGTATTTGAATTGATGGTTGCTAAGATGTTTACTGTGTTTTAAAAAGGTTAACTTGAGTTCGTAGAATAAACATTGTTTTGCTTTAAAAAATACTTTTCCATTTCTGCTGTACCACACCTGTAGAGTGTGCTCCCCATACCACAATCTATTGAAAGTTGTGGGTCAGGTGAACTCCATGCTACACTTTGGGGTTCTCTAAACCCTGGCCCGTAACAGTAGACATGCATTAGCTAAAGTATCTGATCAGCAACATTAGTATGTAAATGATAATTCCAAATATGCAAAATAGAAAAAGGTCCCTGAATTATGTTAATTCCTGTGCCACCCAACCAATTGGAAAGCCAACCCCAAAGAGTGTAATCAAAGGGTTGGTCAAGTTTGTTTTTAACTTTGTATTGGAAGTGAATTGCCAAGTCTTTGACATCTTCTGGATTATACACAAAAGCCTGTTGAAAGGGTTAATTTTCCTGCAGAGACAAAAAGGGGCGTATGGCTTGGAATGATGCCATTCGCATCTTTCTCAAACGTTTTTTTTATATATGTCACTCAAATGGACTGGGAGTAAAAATTGGATTGCTGCCAAATTCCCGTTATCAATTGTCTTAGAACGGTGTTCTCTCCATGGATTTGCTTTTAATCAGAGTTACTTTTCTTAAAAACAGCTTCTACATTGTCTGAAGTTTTAATTTCCAAGCTCATTTTAAACATTTATTTTAAAATATCAAACACAATACTTATTGAATATATGACTGAACCAATCTTGTGCTAAATGAACTTGGTTTTCTGTAGATGAATTCGTCGGCTCTATTAAAGAAAGCACAGCTAACAAGATTTGTTAATTTCTTAAAATTAATAAAGCAACATTCAAAATAATGTGTTTTCTCAAGTTAACAGTTCTTGGCAACTTTTTAGTGATACTGAATTGGGGCATATCCCTGTAGCCAGGAGGTGGCCCTTCATCATAGGAGTCCAGTTTGTAATCATGAAATCTGAAATTCACAAAATGGCCATCTTCAACACAAGAAAGGAATCTCATATCCTTTCTGGAACTCCTGTGAGTACAGGAGTTGGATTTGTCGTTAACGGAGGAGGAGAAGCAACGATTGATGTGCTATTTTTAGCAGTTGCGGTTTCGGACTGGGACTGAGGTCTGAGTAGGATCAAGTTTAAAGCTTCAGACAGTTCTGGTTTTAAACCAGTGACAAAATGGGTTTTAGATGATAGATCTTTTAAATGGTTTAAAACCCAAGCTGTTGTCTTTATCACTTCAACTCCAAGCTGTTTGGTGCTTAATCGGTAAAGTTGTATTACACTTTGTTTGCCGCCAAATACGTGTTTGCTCAGCTGAATAGGCTTTTCTTGTTTAAAAATCGCACAGTCGATTAAAGCTGCCATGAGTGGCTTTTGGATCGGGGCCAGCTGCATGTCGTGGTCAGTCTCAGAGTAAGATAACACTTTGTTCTGGGGTAAAAGTGTCCTTGATAGATAGTTCATTTGGCCAGACTCCCCCTGTGGAACTTCGATCAGTGTATTCATTGTTTTCACGTCAGTAGCAGCTTGCAATAATATAGGATTTGATTTAGATATCACTGATACATCTTGGGCCTTAGTTAAAATCATTTCAACTCTTCCCGTTGGTGGTGCTGTTTGCTTTGGAGAGGTCAGCTGAGTTTTTAAAGACAGATTTGAATGCTTTTGAGCTGTTAATTTGTCTGTCAGTAATTTGTTATGACATTTCATGGTGTCCATGTCACTTTCCAAAATACATTTTTCCTCAAGTAACTGGCAATTTTGACTTTTAAGACCATCATTTTCTGATATTAACTGTTGACGTTTGGATTCTGAGTCAGTATTTTTACAATGTAATTCACCAATTTGAAATGATTGTTGTTGAATTTTAAAGGTTTCATTTTCCATTAATGTTTTAATCTGATCACATTGTTCAAGTTTAGATTTTGCATCTCGTAATTCTTCAACAACTGCTGCTAGCTGGCCTTTAGTGGACTTAAGGTCATGATCAAAATTAGTTTTTGCGATTGTCTCTTGTGTTTGTGGAGCTGTGTCATTACTGCAAAAGACCATTTCATACGCTTTCCTCTATTTAATCGTGTGGTTTTTCCCCATGCCTTCTTGATGTTATCAAGGGACCACTGCCCTTTGGGGATGTCATATTTTGATTCAAATTTTGTGGCTACTGAATTCAGACAGTCCAAATTGTCTATAAATCAAAGATCTAAGATCACCCAATATGTCCTCAACAGAGACATCCGTTACAGCGCGACCTCCCTTGGACGTTGAGGGAAGTAGTTCTCTACCATTTGAAGGTTCTGAATCTATTCCGCCATAAACTCAGCCTTACACCCAATATTTTGGTTGTCAACTATGTTTTTGTGCAATCTTTGTACACTACCGCGACTATTCACTATTCAGTCCCATTTTATTTCAGTTTCTACAACCGGCACCCGATTGAATAACAGAGTCTGAAAAAGGTCCTTTCTAAGGGGCCGAAGCACTGCTTGATGTGGCTTTAAGACTTTTAATGGGTGAAAAAGATGTTTTCTTACCCAGTCTTAGCTGTTCGTCGGATAGATGTCTTTGGGTCTTCCGTCCTTCTGGTCTTTCTTCGGTCTTCCGATTTCCTCCGACTCTGCGCTCCTCCCCTTTTGCCGAACTACGCCAAATTGAAGAGATCTACCATGTGGATTTAGTGACGTCTTGCAACACTAAAACTCAGTAGAAATTAGAGTTCAACTTCTCGGATGCAAACAAGAATCTTTTATTGCCTCTATTTGATTACAATTAGGAGAAACTTAAATCTATTCTCAATAAAGTCCGACTAGCAAAGGACACAAAGAAAAGTAACTTCGAAACAATTTAACTTTCAAAATAATACAGAAATGGTTTCTTGCTTACGGCAACACAGCTTGCTTCAACAGCTTCAAGAGTTAGAGTGGAAAAGTGAAAATATGAAAATAAAGATAGCGAGTAGTAAGATCAAAGTATAGAATGATCCAGGATAAAGATGGCCGTACGGACCATCATGTTAAAAGAGAATTTTATCAGTCTGAAACCATCTGTCTTCAACTCTATGTTGTCCTAATTGGTTTGGGTGAGAATCAAATACATTTGATTCGATGGTTAACTGTCAATCCTTAATGTGCAACATAAGTTCTGAATGTTCCATGTTTGAATATTTGTGCCTGTTATGGAATGCGATTCTGTGCTTTTATCAAGACTGGTTTCATAGAATTTACAGTGCAGAAGGAGGCCATTCGGCCCATCGAGTCTGCACCGGCTCTTGTAAAGAGCACCCGATCCAAGGTCAACACCTCCACCCTATCCCCATAACCCAGTAACCCCACCCAACACTAAGGGCAACTTTGGACACTAAGGGCAATTTATCATGGCCAATCCACCTAACCTGCACATCTTTGGACTGTGGGAGGAAACCGGAGCACCCGGAGGAAATCCACGCACACACGGGGAGGATGTGCAGACTCCGCACAGACAGTGACCCAAACCGGAATCGAACCTGGGACCCTGGAGCTGTGAAGCAATTGTGCTATCCACAATACTACCGTGCTGCCCAGTTTCTACTGGTTTTCTGCTGACTTTGCTTTATCCACATTCTGGCCAATGGTGTCTTCATATTGCTGAGGTGCTTACTTGGCCTTGATCTGCTTAATGTCAAACTGACTTTGAAAATATGTTCATAGAACATATAGAACATAGAAAATACAGCACAGAACAGGCCCTTCGGCCCACGATGTTGTGCCGAACCTTTGTCCTAGATTAATCATAGATTATCATTGAATTTACAGTGCAGAAGGAGGCCATTCGGCCCTTTGAGTCTGCACCAGCTCTTGGAAAGAGCACCATACCCAAACTCAACACCTCCACCCAACACCAAGGGCAATTTGGACATTAAGGGCAATTTATCATTGGCCAATTCACCTAACCCGCACATCTTTGGACTGTGGGAGGAAACCGGAGCACCCGGAGGAAACCCACGCAGACACGGGGAGGACGTGCAGACTCCGCACAGACAATGACCCAAGCCGGAATCGAACCTGGGACCATGGAGCTGTGAAGCAATTGCGCTATCCACAATGCTACCGTGCTGCCCTTAAGAACAAATAAATCTACACTATATCATTTTACCGTCATCCATGTACCTATCCAATAACTGCTTGAAGGTCCCTAATGTTTCCGACTCAACTACTTCCACAGGCAGTGCATTCCATGCTCCCACTACTCTCTGGGTAAAGAACCTACCTCTGATATCCCTCCTATATCTTCCACCTTTCACCTTAAATTTATGTCCCCTTGTAATGGTGTGTTCCACCCGGGGAAAAAGTCTCTGACTGTCTACTCTATCTATTCCCCTGATCATCTTATAAACCTCTATCAAGTCGCCCCTCATCCTTCTCCGCTCTAATGAGAAAAGGCCTAGCACCCTCAACCTTTCCTCGTAAGACCTACTCTCCATTCCAGGCAACATCCTGGTAAATCTTCTTTGCACCTTTTCCAGAGCTTCCACATCCTTCCTAAAATGAGGTGACCAGAACTGTACACAGTACTCCAAATGTGGCCTTACCAAAGTTTTGTACAGCTGCATCATCACCTCACGGCTCTTAAATTCAATCCCTCTGTTAATGAACGCGAGCACACCATAGGCCTTCTTCACAGCTCTATCCACTTGCGTGGCAACTTTCAAAGATGTATGAACATAGACCCCAAGATCTCTCTGCTCCTCCACATTGCCAAGAACTCTACCGTTAACCCTATATTCCGCATTCATATTTGTCCTTCCAAAATGGACAACCTCACACTTTTCAGGGTTAAACTCCATCTGCCACTTCTCAGCCCAGCTCTGCATCCTATCTATGTCTCTTTGCAGCCGACAACAGCCCTCCTTACTATCCACAACTCCACCAATCTTCGTATCGTCTGCAAATTTACTGACCCACCCTTCAACTCCCTCATCCAAGTCATTAATGAAAATCACAAACAGCAGAGGACCCAGAACTGATCCCTGCGGTACGCCACTGGTAACTGGGATCCAGGCTGAATATTTGCCATCCACCACCACTCTCTGACTTCTATCGGTTAGCCAGTTCGTTATCCAACTGGCCAAATTTCCCACTATCCTATGCCTCCTTACTTTCTGCATAAGCCTACCATGGGGAACTTTATCAAATGCCTTACTAAAATCCATGTACACTACATCCACTGCTTTACCTTCATCCACATGCTTGGTCACCTCCTCAAAGAATTCAATAAGATTTGTAAGGCAAGACCTACCCCTCACAAATCCGTGCTGACTATCCCTAATCAAGCAGTGTCTTTCCAGATGCTCAGGAATCCTATCCTTCAGTACCCTTTCCATTACTTTGCCTACCACCGAAGTAAGACTAACTGGCCTGTAATTCCCAGGGTTATCCCTAGTTCCTTTTTTGAACAGGGGCACGACATTCGCCACTCTCCAATCCCCTGGTACCACCCCTGTTGACAGTGAGGACGAAAAGATCATTGCCAACGGCTCTGCAATTTCATCTCTTGCTTCCCATAGAATCCTTGGATATATCCCGTCAGGCCCGGGGGACTTGTCTATCCTCAAGCTTTTCAAAATGCCCAACACATCTTCCTTCCTGACAAGTATTTCCTCGAGCTTACCAATCTGTTTCACACTGTCCTCTCCAACAATATCGCCCCTCTCATTTGTAAATACAGAAGAAAAATACTCATTCAAGACCTCTCCTATCTCTTCAGACTCAATACACAATCTCCCGCTACTGTCGTTGATCGGACCTACCCTCGCTCTAGTCATTCTCATATTTCTCACATATGTGTAAAAGGCCTTGGGGTTTTCCTTGATCCTACCCGCCAAAGATTGTTCATGCCCTCTCTTAGCTCTCCTAATCCCTTTCTTCAGTTCCCTCCTGGCTATCTTGTATCCCTCCAATGCCCTGTCTGAACCTTGTTTCCTCAGCCTTACATAAGTCACCTTTTTCCTCTTAACAAGACATCCAACCTCTCTTGTCAACCATGGTTCCCTCACTCGAGCATCTCTTCCCTGCCTGACAGGGACATACATATCAAGGACACGTAGCACCTGTTCCTTGAACAAGTTCCACATTTCACTTGTGTCCTTCCCTGCCAGCCTATGTTCCCAACTTATGCACTTCAATTCTTGTCTGACAACATCGTATTTACCCTTCCCCCAATTGTAAACCTTGCCCTGTTGCACGTACCTATCCCTCTCCATTACTAAAGTGAAAGTCACAGAATTGTGGTTACTATCTCCGAAATGCTCCCCTACTAACAAATCTATCACTTGCCCTGGTTCATTACCCAGTACTAAATCCAATATTGCCCCTCCTCTGGTCGGACAATCTACATACTGTGTTAGAAAAGCATCCTGGACACACTGCACAAACACCACCCCATCCAAACTATTTGATCTAAGGAGATTCCACTCAATATTTGGGAAGTTAAAGTCGCCCATGACTACTACCCTATGACTTCTGCACCTTTCCAAAATCTGTTTCCCAATCTGTTCCTCCACATCTCTGTTACTATTGGGGGGCCTATAGAAAACTCCTAACAAGGTGACTGCTCCTTTCCTATTTCTGACTTCAACCCATACTACCTCAATAGGGTGATACTCCTCGAACTGCCTTTCTGCAGCTGTTATACTATCGCTAATTAATAATGCCACCCCCCCACCTCTTTTACCACCCTCCCTAATCTTATTGAAACATCTATAACCAGGGACCTCCAACAACCATTTCTGCCCCTCTTCTATCCAAGTTTCCGTGATGGCCACCACATCGTAGTCCCAAGTACCGATCCATGCCTTAAGTTCACCCACCTTATTCCTGATGCTTCTTGCGTTGAAGTATACACACTTCAACCCATCTCCGTGCCTGCAAATACTTTCCTTTGTCAGTGTTCCCTTCCCCACTGCCTCATTACATGCTTTGACGTCCTGAATATCGGCTACCTTAGTTGCTGGACTACAAATCCGGTTCCCATTCCCCTGCCAAATTAGTTTAAACCCTCCCGAAGAGTACTAGCAAACCTCCCTCCCAGTATATTGGTGCCCCTCTGGTTCAGATGCAACCCGTCCTGCTTGTACAGGTCCCACCTTCCCCAGAATGCGCTCCAATTATCCAAATACCTGAAGCCCTCCCTCCTACACCATTCCTGCAGCCACGTGTTCAACTGCACTCTCTCCCTATTCCTAGCCTCGCTATCACGTGGCACCGGCAACAAACCAGAGATGACAACTCTGTCTGTCCTGGCTTTCAACTTCCAGCCTAACTCCCTAAACTTGTTTATTACCTCCACACCCCTTTTCCTTCCTATGTCGTTGGTACCAATGTGCACCACGACTTCTAGCTGTTCACCCTCCCCCCTAAATCTGAGGTAGCACATTAGGGAAAGGTAGGTGAAAATGCAGTGATTTTTCATTTTAATGCCCGGACTGCACTGCGGGTTCTGGTGGGGGCTGGGGGTAGTGGGGGATGTGGTTGGGTCACCCTCATGCGTGATGCTGTGGGGGAGTGATCCATTAATCTCATGGTCGAGGTGGGGCGGATGCCTCTACCTGTCAGTGGAGAGGGGCAGAATTTGCTTTTGGGTGGTCGGGGGGGGGGGGGGGGGGGGGGGGGTTGGGTGCCCACTGCTAGACATTGGTATTGGACCACCATTTTGAACGGGCGGCCCGATGCTGGGATTCCAACAGAATCTGACAAGCTCTCCTCCATGAATAAATTAGCACGGTAAAGGAGTTCATCAGAACAATAGCTTTTTCATCTTGCTTAGTGAAAATGTTTTTATCTCCAATTAGTTTATTCATGTGTCAAGCTTTTTGTGTCTCTGTTGAAGCTGTGTGTTTTGTCATGACCTGGTGTTATGAGTACTGAAATCCTCAATATAAAATGGGTATTAAAACTGGGGCTTAATATTTACAATAAATAGCCTTCTTTTACCTATCAGATCTATCAGCAAATAGTTGATTACTATCACTGAGCTTCCATTTTTTGATGGAAAAACTAGAAAAGAAGATGAAGCGGTGAAAGGAAGCATTGGTCTTTGAAGAAGGATAGTAAGACAGCTGAACAGATGTGAATCATGCATTGGTGGCAAGGACGGATTTATTGAAGTTAAGTGTCTTCAATGGAAGTGTTCCACAGGCAGATCAAAGTGACGGGAACCTGGATTAGTGAATCATTTATGAATTAGTGAATCAATTATAATAAAACATCATGTACTACACGATTCACCGCCATCACGGTGTACCTTCTGACTCATTGTGAATAGTGTGACATAAAACTCAATAGTACAGTTAAATATTGCTTATTTGTGACATTCTGAAGGCAGGAAAGCTCAAAATGCAATCAATTCAGCAATTACATATTTAGCAGAGATTTTGTTTAAATTGGTCAGGATATTTATGAAACGTGGGCTTTATGGAGGGGGGGTGGGGGGGGGGGGGGGGAGATGGCTCAATGAGTTCCCATTTCAGCGGGGGGGGGGGGGGGAGGGGAGGAGCTGGCTCAATGAGTTCCCATTTCAGCCCATATTGTAGAAATCAACTCTCCTCTTCCATTGGCTGCAAGTATTTTAACCAAACAGTTTGAACTCTCTTCTAGTTGGCATGGGCTCAGAACGTCTCTATAAACCATGGAATTCATTCAAACCCAATCTGGGAAATCAAAAAAAAAAAATCAAACTGTGTGAATTAAGTTAATTAATAACAAGTGGCTGAATTCTCCATTCTGGAGACTAAGTGCTCCCGCCAGCGGAGACTCGCTTTATGGATCTCCGCTGATGCTAGGAGCAGCGCCCAGGTCCGATTATCGCTCCTTTACCGTGCTAATTTATTCATGGAGGAGAGCTTGTCAGATTCTGTTGGAATCCCAGCATCGGGCCGCCCGTTCAAAATGGTGGTCCAATACCAATGTCCAGCAGTGGGCACCCAACCCCCCCCCCCCCCCCGACCACCCAAAAGCAAATTCTGCCCCTCTCCACTGACAGGTAGAGGCATCCGCCCCACCTCGACCATGAGATTAATGGATCACTCCCCCACAGCATCACGCATGAGGGTGACCCAACCACATCCACCACTACCCCCAAACCCCACCAGAACCCGCAGTGCAGTCCGGGCATTAAAATGAAAAATCACTGCATTTTCACCTACCTTTCCCTAATGTGCTACCTCAGATTTAAGTGTTTAAAGCAGCATCTGTTACAAGTGTCAGAGGCTTCCTTTTTTTCATGGCAGAAATCACTTAGCTGCTTTTGATGTGGTGAAGAGCTGTCAATCACAGCGAGTGTTTTTAAACATTGTGGTTAACACCAAAGAGATGCATTCATGCGTGAAGGGGAAGATAGATCAACTGCCTGGAATGCTCTTCACTTGAGGCAGGGGCCTCTGTGGGGAGTGGTCGTATCGGGGTCGGGGAGGGGGGGGGGGGGGGGGTGGGGGTCCGGCAGTGGGGGCAGGATTTGCATTGTGGGGGGGAAGGCAGCCTTCCAATGGACTTGGCTCACCGCAGGGTCCACCGAGTCAGGGTCACTGAGTCAGGGGAAACTTGCACTGCTGGGAGGATTTTCAGCTGTATGGTTGGTGCATTACAGGGGGGGTGGATACTGGGGCTTCCAGCATATTAATCAGATGCAAATGCATGAAAGATACCAATTTGCATCCTACTGCCAGCGGAGGACTGGAGCTTTGGAACGGGATTGGCTCCAGATGCTGATCTCTCTTTTCAGCCAATGGTTCATTCTACGCCAGGTCGGCAAACCCACGTCTGACAATGGAGAATACACCTCAAGATTCGGGACAGAGCAATCTAGAGGCATGAATTAAAATGAATAAGTTTAAACAAGCGTTCTAACTAGATTTTAAGGAGGGAATGGAGATTTGTTTTATCATGGATGGGCAACTGAGACCCGTTGTTTAAAATTTCTCTGCCATGCTAATTTCAGAATACTTCATGTGTCTTGGGAGACCAGTGTGTGTGGACGTGTCTCCAGCTGCTTAAGCTTTAGCTCAAGACTTGAGCTTGAGACAGTTGGAGGAACTGCAGAGCATCAGGGAGGGTTGAGGGTTTCTAGGTTGTATGTTCTAGGTAGCAGTCACCCCACAGGAATTGGACCTGTGAGGGACACTGCACTGGGAGTGGAGGATAAAGGGAACACGAGGCTTGGGGCCCTCACTCATCTACAGGCAGCAGAGATCACCAGGTCTGTGTGGGACACTGCACTGGGAGGGGAGGATAATGGGAACACGAGGCTTGGGGCCCTCACTCATCTTCAGGCAGCAGATATCACCAGACCTGTGAGGGACAGTCTTTTTGCTGCTCAAGCAGCGCGCTGGGTTTGAAGAGAAAAAAAAAGTGATGTCACAGGTTGATTGGTGAGTAACTGAGGCGAAGAGTAAAAAGTGTGGGAAGGCAATAGTTATAGGGGATTTAATTGTAAAGGGGATAGGTGTTTCTGTGCTACAACCCAGACTCCAGAATGGCATATTGTCTCCCTGGTGCTAGGGTCAAGGATGTCTCAGAGCGGTTACAGGACATTTTGGAGGTGGAGGGTGAACAGCCAGTGGTCATGGTACACATTGGTACAAACAACATAAGTAAAAAAAGGGATGAGGTCCTAAAATATACGGAGCTAGGAAGCTGAAAAACCTCAGTGATCTCAGGATTACTACAAGTGCCAAGTTCTAGTCAGAGTAGAAATAGCAGGAGATATCGGATGAATACATGGCTGAAGAGATGGTGTGAGGGTGGGATTTCAGATTCCTGGGGCATTGGGACCAGTTCTGGGAGAGGTGGGACCTGTATAAGCTGGGCAGGACCGGGACTGATGTCCGTTGGGTGGGGGTGGGGGGGTCACTTGTTCGAATGGTTGGGGAGGGTTTAAACTAATACGGCAGGGAGATGGGAACCTATGCAAGGATTCAGAGCAGGGATCAATAACAAGAGAAAAACACAGCGAGGAGAATAAGAAAAGTGATAGGCTGGGAAATTAGATGACACTGTAAAAAAAAAAAGAGTCGGGACGGGTCAAGGAACGATAAAAGGACTAGCTTTAAGGTTTTGTACCAGAATGCTCGGATGTATCAGAATAAAATGGATGAATTAGTTGCACAGATAGGTGTAAAGGGGTATGATATAGTTGGGATTACAGAGATGGCTCCAAGGTGACCAAGGATGGGAACTAAACATTGAGGGCTATTCAGTTTTTAAGGACAGACAGAAAGGAAAAAGTGGTGGAGTTACACTGTTAATTAAAGAAAATATTGAAGCAATATTGAAGAAATATATTAGCACAGATGAAGTGGAATCTGTATGGGTCAAGTCAAGAAACACCATGGGGCAAAAGAACATTCGTAGGCATGGTATACAGACCACCAAACTGCAGTAGTAATGTTGAGAATAGCATTAGCAATAGCAGTGGGCTAAACAGCTGGCTTGTAATGCAGAACAAGACCAGCAGCGTAAGTTCAATTCCCGTACCGGCCTCCCTGAACAGGCGCCAGAATGTGGCGACTAGGGGCTTTTCACAGTAACTTCATTGAAGCCGACATGTGACAATAGATTATTAAAAAGACAGGAAATCATAGATGTTTGTGGTCAAGGAACATCTATGATTATGGGTGACTTTAATCTGCATATAGATTGAGTGAGTCAAATTAGTCACAGTACAATAGAGGAGGAATGGTTTTTTGGGCCAATACACTGAGGAACCAACAAAGGAACAGTCCATCTTGGACTAGGTGTTGTGCAATGAGAAAGAATTAGTTCACAATCTAGTTGAGAGAGAACCCTTTGGGATGAGTGGCCATAATATGACAGAATTCTTTATCATGGTGGATAGCGAGGTAGTTGATTCTGAGACTAGTGTCCTAAATCTCAGTAAAGGTAACTATGATGGTCTGAAGCATGAGTTGGCTATGATGGGCTGGGAAACATTACTGAAGTGCTGGACAGTGGACAGGCAATGCAGGCATTCAAGGAACGAACAGGTGAACTTCAAAAGTTGTTTATTCCTATTTGGCACAAGGGTAGAAAGGGAACCATGGCCAAATCATGGCTTACAATGGAAATTAAAGATAGTATTAGATTCAAAGAAGAGGCATACAAATTAGTAAGAAAAAGCAGTGGACCTGAGGATTGGGAACAGTTTAAAATTCAGCAAAGGCGGACCAAGGGATTGATTAAGAAGGGGAAAG
The DNA here is from genome assembly GCF_047496885.1 of Scyliorhinus torazame. Lineage (NCBI taxonomy): Eukaryota > Metazoa > Chordata > Chondrichthyes > Carcharhiniformes > Scyliorhinidae > Scyliorhinus > Scyliorhinus torazame. The sequence goes on along the minus strand of NC_092717.1, from coordinate 130,311,638 downwards.
TGCAATATGAAAGTAAGCTAGCGGGAAACATAACAACTGACTGTAAAAGTTTCTATAGGTATGTAAAGAGAAAAAGATTGATAAAAACAAATGTAGGCCCCTTACAGTCAGAAGTGGGGAATGCATAATGGGGAACAAAGAAATGGCTGAGCAACTGAATTCGTACTTTGCTTCTGTTTTCACAAAGGAAGACAAGAATACTGTACTGTACTGAAACACAAGTTTTAGTGAGGAGCTGAAGGAAATTAATACGAGTAAAGAAATGGTTATATTCAAAACCACTATTCAAAACGGGAGGTAGAGAGAAAACAGGGAACTATAGACCAGTAAGCCCCTTCGGTGGTAGGGAAGTCCATTAGCAAAGGTTTAATAGCGCAGCATTTGGAATGCAGTAGTATAATCAGTCAGTCAGCATGGATTTACGAAAGGGAAATCATGCTTGACAAATCTACTGGAATTCTTTGAAAATGTAACTGGTAGAGTTGACCAGAGAGATCTGTTGGATGTGCTTTATTTAGACTTTCGGAAGGCTTTCAACAAGGTCTCACGTAGCAGCTTACTATGTAAAGTTAAAGCGCATGGGATGGGGATAGTATCTTGAGATGGATAGAAAGTTGCTTCAGTGGGATTTGGATAGGGAGCTCAGACCTATACAATCCCGATATACCTCGTTGATGTTTTCCAGCGTCGTCACCAACCCACCTCCTGCCTCCCTCTCCTGAAATAATTGTAACGGATTTGTCAGGCATGACCCCTCCCTTTGACAAATTTGTGCTGACTCAGTCCTATTTTACCATGCACTTCCACATACTCGGCAATCTGATCCTTAATAACCTTACCAACAACCAAAGTCAGGCTAACCGGCCTATAATTTCCTATCTCCTGCCTCCATTCCTTCTTCACAAGGGTGTTGCATTAGCCATATTCCAGTCCTCTGGGACCCTCCATGCCTCCAGTGATTCCTGAAAGATAACCAATGCCTCCACAATCTCTTCAGCTACCTTCCGGTCCGGGTGATTTATCCACCTTCAGACCTTTTAGTTTCCCCAGCACCTTCTCCTTAGTGATGGCCACTGCACTCACCTCTGCCCCCGACTCTCTGGAAGCTCTGGTCTACCACTGGTGTCTTCCACTGTGAAGTCTGATGCAAAGAACCTATTCAGTTCCTCTGCCATTTCTTGGTTCCCTATCGCTACTTCTCCAGCCTTTTCACGTGGTCCACTGTCCATTCTTGTGCCTCTCATCTTTTTATATGTCAAAAAAAAAAAAATCTTGCGAGCAGCACGGTGGCGCAGTGGGTTAGCCCTGCTGCCTCACAGCACCGAGGTCCCAGGTTCGATCCCGGCTCTGGGTCACTGTCCGTGTGGAGTTTGCACATTCTCCCCGTGTTTGCATGGGTTTTGCCCCTATAACCCAAAGATGTGCAAGGTAGGTGTATTGAACACGCTAAATTGCCCCTTAATTGGAAAGAAATGAATTGGGTACACTAAATTTTAAAGAAAAAAAAATCTCTTGCAATCTTCATTTATATTACGAACTAGCTCACACTCATACTTCCATCTTCTCCTCCCTTATTGCTTTTTTAGTTGTCCTCTGCTTGCTTTTAAAGCTTCCCAATCCTCTGGATTCCCACTAATTCTCGCCACTTTGTATGTTTTTTCTTTTGTTTTTATGCTGTCCTTGACTTCCCTTGTCAGCCATGGTTGCCTTGTTCTCCCCCTTAGCATGTTTCCTCCTCCTTGGGATGAATTTCTGTTGCGCCTCCCGAATAACCCACAAAAAACTCCTGCCATTGCTGTTCCATTGTCTTTCCTGCTGGGCTCCCCTTTCAATCAACTCTGGCCAGCTCCTCCCTCATGTTTCTGTAATTACCTTTACTCAATTGTAAAATGATTACATCAAATTCCAGCTTCTCCCTCTCAAACTACAGGGTGAATTCTACCATACTGTGGTCATCTTCCCCTTAAGTTCCCTAATCAAGTCTGCCGCAGTACACATCACCAAATCCAGAATTTCCTGTTCCCTCGTGTGCTCTGCCACAAGCTGCTCCAAAAAACCATCACGTAGACATTCCACAAATTCCTTTCTTGTGATCCATTACCAACCTGATTTCCCCAGTCCACCTGCATATTGAAGTCCTCCATGATTATTGTAATATTGCCTTTCTTATCTCATTTATTTTCTGCCCCACATCTTGACTACTGCTAAAGGGCCTGTACATATCTCCCATTGGGGTCTTTTTGTCTTTGTGATTCCTCAACTCTACCCACAGATTCTACACTTTCCAATTCCGCTTCTTGCTATCATTTAAATTATTTTCTTACGAACAATGCAACCCTGCCCCCTCTGCCTATCCTTTCGCTAGGACTCATATCCTTGGACATTTAGATCCCAGCCCTCATCCCCTTGCAACCACCTCTCTGTGATGCCCACAACATCATATCCGCAAATTTAAATGTGCGCCACAAATTAATTTACCTTGTTCCGCATACTGTGCTCATTTAGGTACAACACCCTCAGTCCTGCGTTGACTACCCCCCCTTCTCATAGTTGTATCCTTTTTTGCTCTGTCTGAAGTTAGATTCCTGCAGTTTTCTATACTCTCCATTCTAGTACACGGCCCAATTGTTTATAATATTACCACTGTCTTTTGTGGACAATCCTTCCATTCATGTTTCCCGCGGTAACTACACTTCAAACAGTATTTAATTACCTGTAAAGGCTTTTGGGACATCTTGAGATTGTGGAAGGCATTATATAAATGCAAGCATTTAATTTCTTCCTTTCATTAACTATTAGTTTTACTCACCTTTAGTGGAGTAAAGAAGGAGGCAGGTAGAAAAAGAAGAGATTGAACTGCCAATATTTATTATTAATTTATCCTAGCACTTTTTCAAAAAGACAATTTCATAATTGCTTCAGGCTAGTTCACAAAGCAAGGGTCACAAACTAATGCAACAGTAGAAAGCATGTTTGTGGAGAGGAAAACAGAATTAAGTTGAGTCAAATATGACTCTTTGTTAGAAGTTCCAAAGAAGAATCATATTGGACTGAAAATATTAACTCTGCCTCTGCTGAGATTTTCCAGTACTTAAGTCTTATTTTACATCTCCAGCAGCATTTTACTTTTATTACCACAGTAGAAAACTTTTTGCAAACTTTACCAGGGACCCTAAACAATGAAGAATGCTGTTCATCTTGAACGCTTAATTGGGATCTCTAAATGTTACTTATTTTGAGTAGTTCATCACATATAAAAATTGTATTGATTTGAGATTCCTCTCAATCGTGCTATTCCAAAAATAGATAACACACAATTCAGTCAGCTTATTTGCAATTCCCAAAAAGAATAAATGTTTTGACTTTCAAAACAAATCCAAGAAACAGATAAAGCGTTGAGTGAGTTTTAAAACTTTAATGTCAAACTACATATAAAAAGAAATTTTTCATACACATAGTTGCTGTCTGCTTATACATGCGTTTTTTTGTTTCCAGAACTATTCTGCAAGGAAAACACAGTAGAATGTTTTTAAGGAAACTATATTTATACAAAAAGTCTGTCACATGGATGCATTGTTCTACAAATATCCTTGAAGTTTTAACTTCTCATTGACACAACTAATTAGAAATTGAAGTTAATCAACTTCTGGTCCAATGGATTCTCTTCTGGAGTTTCTTCAGAGTCTCAACAGAACTGTAAAAAGCAACATGAGGAACTGTTAGAACATGACAAAAACATGAAGCAAATTAGCCAGTCATGATTTCAATAATATAGAACAGACAGTTATAGAATCCCAACAGTGCAGGTGGTGGCCATTTGGCCCATCGGGTCTGCACCCGCCCTCTGAAAGAGCACCCTACCTAGGCCCAATACCCAAGCCTATACCCGTAAGCCCACCGAGGAGTAATTTAGCATATCCAATCCACCTAACCTGCACATCTTTGGACTGTGGGAGGAAACCGGAGCACCCGGAGGAAACCCACGCAGACATGGAGAGAACGTGCAAACTCCACACCGACAGTCACCTGAGGTCGGAATTGAACCCAGGTCTCTGGTGCTGTGAGGCAGCCATGCTAACTACTGTGCCACCATGGGCGGCATGATGGCACAGTGGTTAGCACTGCTGCCTCATGGTGCCAAGGACCCAGGTTCGATCCCAGACCGGGTCACTGTCCGTTTGGAGTTTGCATATTCTCCGTATCTGCGTGGGTCTCACCCCCACAACCTGAAGGTGTGCAGGGTAGGTGGATTGGCAATGCAAAATTGCCCCTAATTGGAAAAACTTTAAAAAAAAACTGTGCCACTATGAAACTACAAATGCCAAAAGACACCTTCATTTAAAACCAAGTGTAAGCTCTGAGTCGTAAAAAGATACAGCATGGAAGGAAACCGTTTGACACGAGTCTGTGCCAGCTGACAAGTACGCAGCCTAACCCCACTTTCCAGTTCTTGCTAATGGCACTTCAAGCACATATCCAAGCACCTTTCTCTAAGCACCTTTCTCTAAAAATAATGTTATGAGGGTTTCTGCCTCTACCAACCTCAAAACCCAATTGCGAATGAGTTGCACGCACAAGACAGTCCTTAGTTCGCAAGAGATTTAAAGATCAGTGCAATAATCTTCCTGTCATAGTGCTACGCTGGTCTTGATGCACTGTTCAGCATTTTGCTGGGACCGACCTGTTCCTGCCCTCCATCTCCATGCTGAGGTGATCGTCATGGACAGCACCGTGCTACTAGGCTCTCCTATGTCACTGTCTCGGTTCAGTACTGTGCCTGAGGATGGGGTGTGCTATGCTCCAGTGTCTATCTGGATAGGATTATGCTGCAGGACTCGTACAGGAAACCCAACAAAGGTCCAAAGTTTTTCTTTATAAATTTAGTGTACCCAATTCATTTTTTCCAATTAAGGGCCAATTTAGCGTGGTCAATCCACCCAGCCTGCACATCTTTGGGTTGTGGGGGTGAAACCCACGCAAACACAGGGGATAATGTGCAAACTCCACACGGACAGTGACACAGAGCCGGGATCGAACCTGGGACCTCGGCGGCGTGAGGCAGCGGTGCTACTCACTGTGCCACCGTGCTGCCCCTCAAACGTCCAAAGTTTGACCGGAGGTGCAGTGCGAGATGAGGCCGGGCACAGTCTGGTGAAGACAGGTGGGCTGGAGAGCGTGATATCAATGTGCTGATCTGGTATTTAAATATAGCGCTGGGACCTTCCAGCCTGCCAGCTGATGGCGGGGAGGTGCATCAGGAGGGGAACTTGCTTGTGCATAATTCATGAGCTTCCAAATGCTGAATCTGGTGGAGGATCCCAGCATCTTGGCCAGCGGGAGCCACCGGAGATACCCACCAACGCAGTTAAGTCTCAAAATAGGAGAATTCCGCCCAATATTCCAGATCTCCATCACCCTCTGAAGGAATAAATTTCCCCTTGAATACATTAGAAAGGTTGAAAGTATGTCCTCAGCACTTAAAAATCATACTATAGATGCCTTTTTACAAACTGTACAGCATTTCTTCATTTAAGATGCATCTACTAGCCTATACAATAACGCAATGTGCCATTTTCCTAAGCTGTCAATTTCAAACTTCAAAATAGAAAAAAAACTCACCTTCCATCTATTTCCGCAGCTGTTGCATACGACAAACGTGGTCATGGGTTCATCAGCACTACGAGTCTGAACCTAAGAGTTCATGAAAGGGAAGAATACCGTTAACCATTCCTTCTTTTGAACAAATTGAAGATTTAAATTGATACAATGGTGACCACTGAGTTACAATAAACAAGTAGGGCAATTTCTGCACTTTTGTTTTCAAGTTATGAAGCTTACAGAATTGAATTTGGGAGGGATATTGTCCAGCTTTTGAAGATTGAGAGGAGGTCAATATAAATTGAAACAGATTAACTTGACACTAAGAAAAATCTCTCCTACTTCACCCCAAAAGAGCAGTCAATATGTGAAACAGACCAGCAGAAACCGTAACTGAAATTTTGTTGGTAATTACATCAAAGGCAAAAGATGGACAGAGCAGGATGGACAGATGAGGAAAAAGAAACAAAAGACTTATGTTGCACTTTATACAACTATTGGATGTTACAAAGCACTTTACAGCCGATTAAGTACTTTTTGAAGGGTTGCCACTATTGTAATGTAGTAAATGTGGAAGCCAGTTTGCATACGGCAAGCTCCCACCAACAGCCATGAGATAATGCCCAAATGTTCTTTAGTAATGTCGATTCTTTCATATCCATCTGTGGTGGCAGATGGGGCTTCGGTTTAACACCTCGTCCAAAAGACGACACCTCCAACAGTGCTGAATGTCAGCCTAGATTTTGTGTTCAATTCCTGGCATGGGATTTAGACCAGAGACCTTCGAACTCCGAGGAAAGAATCCTATTAACTGAGCCACTGCTGACAACTGTGGTCAGGCATGAATAAAGGCAAGAATCTACTAATACTATGGACTTTTTCACTGGCAATCGGGGAAAATATTAAGAACTTTCCCTTCATGATTGAATAAATTGGATGACATTCATTATGAAGCAGTCATTATGGGAAAAAAAAGTCTTGAAGAGACGATTGTTTTCTCAACTAAGCCCAAAGATTCACCTCGAGAAATTAACCAGGAGAAAACTCTTTCATTCCATCAGTCAAGGGCTGATTCAATCCCAGATCCAAGAGTGAAAATGCAATTGACCGTAATCTGATGTGATACACTGCCTCATCACTGAATTGAATGTCTGTAATGATTGTTGTTCTTCTGGAAAATAACGTTTCTAGTTGGAGATTGTAAATTGTGATTTGATGAAGATCCTAAAAGGGTAATCTTTAGTAAGATTATAGGTGCAGTTCCACAGGGTAACGCAAACCATAAGATTACATAGCCTATATGCACAGAAACATTTGGTGCAATCAGCCCATACTGATGTATATACACTACTCGAGCCCCATCTCATCTTTTCTCAACTAAGCCCACCATTGTAACCATCATATGCCTGGTCAGTTTCTCCTTAAATGCACTTGAACTATTCGCTCCAATCTCCCTGTGGTAGCAAGTTCCACATTCTTGTTATTCTTTGGGTGAGGTTTGGTTTCTTCTGTATTTTGTACTGGATTTCTCAGTGAGTAACTATATTGATATATTCCCTGGACATGCTTTGCCCCTTCTTGGATATAGAAATAACGTTAGATTTCCACCAGTCCGCTGGGACGAGACGTTTGATAATGAGTAATTAAATATGAACAGTGATGCCTGTATTTCGCCCCTAGATCCTTTTAAAAGGTTGATACAATCCACCCAGACACGTCAATTAGCCATATGTTTTTATAGCATGCTCACAAAGTTGTGAATAATGCGTTTAACTAGAAGACAATATGTTGCCCACTGTGGTAATGAATCATGGAATAAATTAATAGACTTCTCTACAACACCCCCACCCCAAACCCCACCACCCCTTCTCCAAACACTTCACCACCTTGGCAGTTCTGATCCAAACTCTTACCTGTGTATAGGTGCAATTCTTCTTCTTGCATTTCCCACATGTGAACAGGTCAGTTTCAGTACCGCCAGTCTTAGCCATTTGATGTTCTCGAATAGCTTCTTTGGTCAAGGCTTTTCGCATTTCTTTAAGCTCATCACTAGCCATTTCCTGAGATAGTTTACAGCAAAGCACTCTGATTAGGCAAACACTTCCACGAGAAATGGAAAGCCAGATGAAATGCTTAAAGGATTGAACTATATAGTGTTAGATAAAGAATCCGCAAATCAAATATTAATTAAACTCACCAAAGTACTCGGACAATGTCCTGATAAATGAGGGGGGGTTTGAGTGTGGGACAGGGGTCAAGAGCAAGTGCGTGCCACTTTATTTATAAGCAAGTAAGTGTCAGCTTGGCTGAGTTGGCGGCACACTTGCCTCTAAATCAGAAAGCTGTGCGTTCAGTCCGATCCTAATCATCTAATGTAGGCTGGCACTTTTAGTATTTCATTGTCAGAGGTGCTGTCCTTCAGTCGAAATGTTAAAGCAAGATCCTGTTAGCTTGTTCTGGGATTCAGGTACGTATTTAATATGTTCTAGTGCCATTGCAGTGTCCTGACCAACATTCTTTCTTCAACGAGGTCTAGCACTACAGATATTTATTACTATTTCTGGGATATTACTTTATAGAGAATGGTGTTACCAGTCACTCACAAAGGTAATTGTGCTTCAAAGCAATTCAATGTATGTTAAGTGTCTGGTGATATTTCTGAAACATAAGGTGCTATACAAGTACGTTGCTTTTGTCCAAAATGTAATAATCAGCTTTTGATAGGTTTGAAAAACCATTAAGTTGTCATAATTTACAATTTAAAGCTGTCCTTCATTCTCGAGTTGTCACTTCATTGAGGGGAGATCAAATTGAGGTATACATGATAAAAGGTATGGACAAAGTAGATGTGGAGTGGATGTTTCCTCTTGTGGGGCATTCTAGGACAAGAGGTAATAGTCTGAGGATAAGAGGTAGCAAAAAGAGTTGAGGAGAATCTACTTCTCCAAAGGGCTGTGAATCTGTGGAATTCACTATCCCAGAGTGCAGTGGATACTGGGACAGTGAGTAAATTTAAAGAGTTAAGACTGATTTTTAATTGATAATGGGTTGAAAGGTTATGGAGAATGGGCAGGACGGTGGAGTTAAGACTAGAATGAGATCAGCCATGATCAAATGGCGGAGCAGACCTGATGGGCCAAATGGCCTAATTCAGCTCCTATATCTTATGAATTTATTGCAGCAACTTTCAACTCACATACATTAAAATCATGGGGACAGGGAAGATAGTCATCCAAAACTTGATAAAACACCTATTCCCCACCAGCAAAGGTCAATGTAGAAAGGTGATTTGTTTTCAGCAATAGCTGTGGATCATTTTGAAGATTACCAAGCAACAATTTAACCAATAAGATACAATTACTCCAGTCTTGACTTGTTTTCTGAGTGGCTCGCAGACATGACGACATTAATTAGTGTAAAACAAACTAGCTTATTTGTATTATAGCCATAGAAACTTACAGCATGGAAGGAGGCCATTCAGCCCACTGTGCCTATACAGGCTCTTCAAAAGAGCAATGGCTCAGTATCACATCCCCACTTTAAGGGTTTTAAGTTCCTCATTCTCGAGTATTTGTCAACACCCTTTTAAAATTATTTATGGAATCAGCTTCCACCACATTTTCAGGTAGAGCGTTCTAGGTTCTGAAACTTAAAAGAGTAAAAAAGAAATTCTCATCACCTATGTATATTGTTTGACAATGATTTTGAATCTCTGACCTTTAGCTATTGATCCACCTGCCAATGGGAATAATTGTACACATCTACTCTGTCAAAATCTCTCATTATCTTGAAAAGCTCTTGTTAGGTCACCTCTTAACCTTGTTCCAAGGAGAACAGTACTAACTTTTCCACCCGCTCTTCATAATTAAGTCATTATTCTGATAAACCTCCTTTGTAACCTTTCTAAGGCTTGAAGTCTTTTGTGAAGTGTGGAGCACAGACCGTATACAATTCTCTAGCTGAGGTCTAACCAATGATCTAAAGTTCTGACATGGTCACTTTACTTTTATGCTCCATTCCTCCATTTAGAAGCCCCAAAGTTACCCAGTTGCTTTTTTTAATAAAACATTTTAACAACTTGCCCTAACACTTTTAAGAATGTGTAAATGGACACAAAATACTCTGCATGGCTACATTTGTCAAAAGTATGCCATTTATAGTATGCTGAATTTCCATATTAGTCCTTGCAAAGTACGTCACTTCACATATTCTTGATCCTATTTCTGTCATCCTGAAACTTATAACTGTCCTTATCGACTGCTGTTTCGCCAAGCATCGCATAATCTAAAACGTTAAACTGCTGCTCCCTATACCAGAGTCTTAGTCGTTATAAAAACGGTGAAGACTAATGAAGCCAAGCCTGACCCTGGAGAACAACACTGTAAACAGTCTGAAAAACATCCATTTACCATCAGTCCTTGCTCTCTCTCACAAAGTCAATTACGTATCTGTATCACCTCTTTTCCCCTCAAATAATTCAATCTAGTTAGTCAGACAGTTGTTCTTTAACAAATCCACATTTGCTGTTCTTAATTAACCCATGCCTTTCCAAAGAAAAGTATATTATACCCCTGATGAATGTTTTCCAATAACTTTCCCACTGCTATTAGGTTGACCAGCTTGTAGTTCTGTGGTTTATCCATCTTGACTTCTGTAGTTTATCCATCTTGACTTCTAAGTGGTGGTAGAACATAAGCAAAACTTCAGTCTTCCAGTAGTACTCTTGTATCCAATGAGGGCTAAACGATTATGATCATTTCCACCCTCCCCAGTGTATTTGTTTCTCTCCCTTCCCAATTCATCTTCCTCTCCCTCCCTGCCCAACTTCCTCTCTCCTTCCTTGCCCAGAAGGCATTTCTCCCTCCCCGACAGTTTGGTTACTCTCTCCATCCATCGGGTGTTCTGGAATTTTCAGGCCTTGAATCCATCATCCCCTTAAGTAACAAAGGAAGTAATTTTTCAGAAAACCTAGGGGGCCAGCTGACCCAGGCATCATAGTTATGTTGCACCCCACCTAGGATACTGCGCACGTGAGCTGAATTCCTCCTGAATTTCCAGCAAAAGCACTTGGGAGCCCATCGTTCATTAGGAACACAGAAATTGGAGTAGAGCATTAGTCACTTAGAAATTGGAAAGGTGTGTAGACCATAAGATATATAGATGATAAATAGATGGTATTTAGGTTGGAATAAGAGATAGGATTAGATTGATGATGGAAGTTTAATTCGGAACAAGAGCAATGAGTATTTTGATATTTGACAATTGCCCTGGAATGGAAACTAATAAACCAGGAGACAAGGCATAGCCAGATGATGCCTCTATAATAGTTGGAAAGGACCAGGACAGATGTCTCAATAAGCAACCATATTATAAAGTTGTGTTAGGATTGTTTTGTGAACTTTATTTTAAAAAACTGTTCGCTGAAATGTGCAAGTTAACCAGTATGTCAAAGTAGAATATGGAGATGGTATTGTATAGAGAATCATTCCGGGCCAAAATAGATTTGATAAGGAAGCTCAAGCATAAACGATTGACAATAGACAGAAATATACAAATGAGATTGCTCACTGATTAAACTGGAAGGCTAGTGTGTCCCTCCAGAACTGTATAGCTGATCAGAGAAGCAGCACAGAATTATCAGGGAAAACAATCTCGAGCATGCTCTAAGAGCACAATAAGGATCGGATTTTCTCCATGGTTTGAAACAAAGAACTTGATTTACTACTGGGTACTTTTTATTAAAGGGAACATCTATGGGACAATGAGCTCTTGTCAATAATGACCACAGGTTCGCCCTTGATAAAGGGTATGAGGATAAGATTTTGACGGACTCCAATGCAGTCAACAGTGGAGGACAACTCGCAAGAGTAGATCCGTGCTATCTTCAGTCTAATACTCTTGAGTAATTTGAGAAATCTTGGAGAAGAAGCGAATGGAAGTGAAGAGGAACTGTTGGCACAAGCCACTCATGTTGCCTCAATCCTGATCGGTCCTCACTCCTCGTCATGGTGATAGGTTTTTACTGTATAACTAGCATGTTATATCCCGTCTTATACTCCAATTAAGCTCAGCAGTCCACCCTATTGGTTACAGTTGATTCTACGTTTCAAAGAGTTAAAACAATAACACCCTGTTGTCCCATTCAATGAGATCATGATTGATCTGTGACATAATTCAGTATATCTAGCTTTGCTCCATACCCTTGGACTTGGCGAAACAAAAATCGATCAATCTCAGTTTTAAAGTTAACAACTGATCTTGCATCAATTACTGTTTGCAGAAGGTCACTAATTTCTACCTCCCTGTGCATGGAGAAGAACTTCCTAATTTTACTTCTGAAAGGTCTGGCTCAAATTGTTAGACTGCTCTTTGGTCCTGGACATCTCAACAGGCAGAAATGGCTTTGCCCAGTCTACCTTATCTGTTCCCCTTCAAATCATGAAAACCTGTACACCCTTAACCTTCTAAATTCCAGGGATACAACTCTAATTTGTTTAATTTCTCCTTTTTTTTACCCTTGGTGCATTCTAGTAAAGCTATGTTATACTCCCTCCAACAGAAACATATTTTTTTAATAAGGTCTGGTGCCCAGAACTGCTCACAGTACACTTATCAAACCGGGCATTTGCATAGCTGAAGCATGACTTTGACTCCCTTGCATTCTAGCCCTCTGGAAAAAAAAATACTTGCATTTATATAGAGCATTTTCCAACATCCCAAAGAGCAGGACAGCAAATCAAGTATAGTCATTGCTGTAATATAGGAATCTCGGCAGCCAACAGGCACACAACAGGTTCCCACATAGCAGTAAGATAATGGACACGTAACTGTTGACTGGGGGAGAAACCTTTGCCGGGATATCAAGAGGTAAGGTACACCCCCCAACCCACACGCTCTTCAAAATACGTACTACCTGAGAGGGCAGAGAGGGGCTCAGCTTAACGTCTCATCCGAAAGACGGCACCTCCAACAGTGCTATGCTACCTCAGTACTACAGTGTAGCGTCAACCTTGGTTTTTGGACTGGGTTCAAGTCCCGAATCAGACCCATAGGTGAATGTGCTACCAGCTGAGCCACGACTGACACTTCAGATATAAAGGCCAGCATTCCAGTAGACTCCTGCCCAATAAAGGTTGGGAATTCTACTCTTGAATGACACCGATTGTGGAAGCTTAGTATTGTTTTTATGATAGGCTAAACAAACATACAGCAAACAAATGAGATGCACTTACCTCTGCACTCATTTTTGCCAATCTGTCTGGTGCAATGTTTCCACACAGGACATTCCTCCTCAAATTAGGGTTCTTCGAATCTTTCAGATTAGCAATTCTGCTCCTCACTCTGTTTTTATATTTCATATCTGTGTTCTTAAATTCCTGGTACACACGTCAAAAATGGCTAAGGAAGCTCAAGTATCTTTGTTTTATTGAAAAACAACATTTGGCACAGTCTCTTTTGAGCAAGGTTACTACAAATTGAATATTAATAAGTTTTTGTAATACAAGATGTCATTTAGCTATTTTCATCTTACAACTGTCCAAATATTACTGCTATTCCAATTACATTTAAGTTTATAAAAATGTTAAAAATGTATCAAAACTATCTTGTGACAACATTTAAGTGAATTTTGCTCATATATGCATTTTATACATGTTACACTGCTAGCAATATTATATGCTTTAAGAGTTGAAGCAATTTGCTTCTTCATTGGTTCAGCTGGGATGATGATGAACGGTATTCAAAGGCTGGTTTGTTGTCCTTATTTGTTTATGGGACAATTGCGGTTTTGGGGAACCATTTTTCCTGGGAGATAGTTTGAGTGCTTGGGAGCCGAGGGATCTTTTGTGTCCAAGCAGCCTCCAGATCTCATCATTTGTCTATGGCCAGGCAAGGATCCAACACTGCTTATTTGCACAGGTGCTTAAACACTTTTATTCTGTGGAGGGATGTACTTCACCAAAATGTAAAGAAAGGGTGCAACATTTTGCAGATGTGAGCATTGCCCTAACCTACATGCTGCACCAACCCCCCTCCCCACCAATGTAAAATAGATTTTCCACTGAACATATCAAAAGTAGAGCGAGCAAAATATATTTATCCATACCTGTGTCCTGTTTGGAGTGGGGCCAGTCTAATCATTTTATAGATTCATTCATGGTCAGGAGTCACAGAAAAAGGATGCTATTATTATGGACAATAATAATGAGATTTCAGTATTACTGGAGCACAATGTATTACATGTCGCTTCAATGGCCAGGAGTTGGGTGCCTTCACTGGCAGTCATCCATCATATGCCAGTGCCAAGCCCCAAGATGTTGTGACCTTTGGAATACAGCCGATTAAGCAAGTGCAGTGAGATTTCATAGATTTCATAGAATTTACAGTGCAGAAGGAGGCCATTCGGCCCATCGAGTCTGCACCGGCTCTTGGAAAGAGCACCCTACCCAAGCCCACACCACCCTATCCCCATAACCCAGTAACCCCACTCAACCAACACTAAGGGCAATTTTGGACACTAAGGGCAATTTAGCATGGCCAATCCACCTAAACTGCACATCTTTGGACTGTGGGAGGAAACCGGAGCACCCGGAGGAAACCCACGCACACACGGGGAGAACGTGCAGACTCCGCACAGGCAGTGATCCAGCCGGGAATCGAGCCTGGGACCCTGGAGCTGTGAAGCAATTGCGCTAACCACTATGCTACCGTGCTGCCCCGAATCTACACCAGTGATCAGCAAGGACTCATTAATTTGGCTGAGGACACAGGGTGGGAAATGAGTTGTGCAATGGGACTGTTCAAGTCTCTTAATGCAGTAATCTGCCTTTTCTAAAAACCAATCAGCTCTTTTCAGTCAACTAATTCCCACTGCCATTAAAAATACATTTTACTCAGCAATTACAAGTATTCTTAGGATGGGAGTTCAAACGTTTGGGAACAGTACTGGGTGAAGGGAATTGAAGAGCCAAACATACAGTAGATCAACAAATATAACTAAGAACAACTTCTTAGCAGTGACAATTATCCCACTAGTTTAGGTCTTTAACCCCTCCTCTTCCATTACTAGGTACCACTGTTGATTCACTGGTTTAGAGTTTGGTTGCTCTGAGTTTAATACAGCATCACAAAGTTCAAATTCTGACCAGCTGAAATAGTCAAGGCTTCAATTACTTCTTGGAAGGATATTTTCCTCAATTTGAGCTCCAAGCTCGTCACAGTCTGAGCCGATAGCGATGTAATCACCTAAACATAAGAGATGAGAGACACCACCAATGTTAACTTCAAAGAAACACACATACACACAACCCTTGGAGCTAATGCATTTCCCAAATAAAAGAGTGTGAGCTGACAGTAGTTAACACTTTGGTTCAGAATTCCACATTAATAAAAGAGTTGACCATCATTGGAGATATACTGGCAGGAACATGTAGCATAATACAATTTCCAGTGACTATTTGAAATGACTCTGGCTCTAATCGCTCAGCATAGGATATCATCGGAATCCGTTCCCCTCATTTCCTGTAATCACTATCAAATATGATTTTTTTCCATAACGTACACAGAAAGCTCTTCAAATACCAACCATAATATACAACACCACCAGTTTAAACTGCATAATTAGAGCACAGAAGCCTGACCACCACTTCAATTAAGGCCCCACAATAACTAGCCCAGAATAAAACCAACTCATGCACCTCATAGAGGAAGATTTTATTCAGTCCTCAGTAAGGCAGAATCATCACTATATTTGTAAAATATTTACAATTTTACCCATAACTAGTAAAGTCACCATAGTCCCAGATGACCAAAGGCTGCTTTCCCCTTTGAGTGGGGAGGGCTGACTGATGGCAATTTAACCCAAGACTCACCACACCTCAGATGAAGGGCAAGGTTGAGAAGGTGGGCATTCATGAATAATCCCAGCCAGTACAAGAATTGAACCCGCACTGCTGGCCTCACCCTGAATCACGAACCAGCGGTCTAGCCAACTGACCGAAACCAGCCCCGCAACTAGCACACAAGGGAAATTTCCTTCTTCCTTCATGTAATGCAGAACATGGCCAGCAGCGCGGGTTCAATTCCCGTACCGGCCTCCCCGAACAGGCGCCGGAATGTGGCGACTAGGGGCTTTTCACAGTGACTTAATTGAAGCCTACTTGTGACAATAAGTGATATTATTATTATTTAGACTGAAAATATAGCCTGGAAAGATCAAAGGTTAAAGTGGATAGCCCCTGAAATTGGGCAGAGGGAATCGCAACAAGTGCGCCTATTGAAGTGATGTAGGCAGTTTGCAAAATCCATATTGCCTGTCCATGTCCATGATTGTGGACTGGAGCCCAACACCAAACATGCTGCTGAATTGCAAACCAGGAGCAGCTGGGACAACTGCATGTGCTGACGATCCCCATGGCGCAATGGTGCTGGAAATAACTGGAGAAACTGTTATTGAAGCTATTGCCAGCAGTGTCGCTGGAGCTATTGAGGATGAAGGTATATTCCTGGCTATGCAGCTTGCTAAACCCTACTGCACCGTCATTCCGCAAACTATGATGTACAAGCTGCAGATGATGTAACCATGTAACTCCTGCCTTTGTCCTCCCCCAGCCTCGCCATAGCCAAACTTCCCCCTTTTCAGATACCAAAGAATTGCCGTCTGGCCAGCCAATGGAGCTGAAGGTTGACAAGCCACAGAGAGAACAGATTAAGGAAAAAGAAACATGGCAGAATTTTCCTAGCCCAGTGGAGGTAGGTTCCAGAATATGGGTGGAGTGAACGTCCCAGAAATTGATGTTGGATCTGGATCCCAATGTGATCATTCTCTTTCAAGGTTTTCCTAGGACTGGCTGCGCAAATCTGTGGGCATGGAAAACAATTGAAATGATTCAGAAGTCAATTTTTTCCCAACAGCATACAGCTCCCACACTCACCAACTGTGCACTGGAACAGCTTCTGCCATGAAACGGAGAAGCTGGGAAACCTTCAATGAGTTACGATGAAGATGGCCATTTAGAGATTACTGTTCAAAGCATTTCTTTTTTTAAAAATCTTTTTATTGGCATTTCTCATATTTATAAACAGTTGTATATATATACATATCACATTTTTCTCGCCTGCGCTAATTTCCTTTATTATACAGAGGTTTAGTTTGTCCTTCGTTTAACTGACCCTACATGCCTTTCATTGCCCTCTGGATCGGTCTATGGTTCCTCCCCCTTCCCCGTTCACCCCCACCCCCCGGCTTCGGCTGTGCTTTTCTTTTATTTTCTGGACAGAGTGGAATCATCTCTTGTGGTTTCCTGCCTGCCTTCCTTCCGCCGCCGCCTCCGCCCCCCCCGGGGTTGCACAGTCTTTTGGTAATTCATCTATCTTGGTGTTTTAATAATAAAAAATAAATTAAAAAAATTCTTGTTAGGTTACTCCTCATTGTTGGCCTCGAACAGGCTTTGGAACAGACCGACAAACTGCCCCCAAGTGTCCAGGAAGCCTTCCTCTGACCCTAAGGGTGGCGTACTTAATCGTCTCCAGGTGGAGAAATTCCGAAAGGTCAGCAAGACAGTCTGCAGCTGTGGGTGGTGCTGCCGATCGCCAGCCGAGCAGGATTCTCCAGCGTGCAATTAGGGAAGCGAAAGCAAGGGCGTTGGCCCCTTCCCCATGTGTAACTCTGGCTGCTCCGATACCCCGAAGATTGCCACTATGAGGCATGGCTTCACCCTCACCCCCACAACCTTGGACATTGCCTTGTAGAAGGCTGTCCAGAACCCAGCAAGCCCAAAACATGTGGGTGTGGTTAACCGGGCCCCTCTGGCACCGCTCACATTTGTCCTCCACCTCCGGGAAGAACCTGCTCATTCGGGTTCTGGTCAGGTGCGCTCTGTGCACCACTTTGAGCTGCATTATGCTTAGCCTTGCGCAGGAGGAGGTGGAGTTCACCCTGCTCAGTGCTTCACTCCAGAGTCCCCATCCTACCTCTGTCCCCAGTTCGTCCTCCCATTTTTGACTGATCTCGTCCAGTGGAGTCCGGGCTCTGTCCAGTAGCTGTCTGTATATTTTCCCACATAGCCCCCCCCCTTCTCGTTGCTTGTGCCTATCCGGTCCTCTAGTAGTGTGCTTTCTGGGGCCCCAGGATACCCCACTGTCTCTTTGTGGAGGAAGTGTTTTATTCGGAGGCGTCTCATTTCCAGTCCTTTTGCTAGCCTCCACTTCCTCGCCAGTTCGTCTAGTGTCGCCAGTCTGTGCCCTACGTAGAAGTCCCCGACCGTCAATGTGCCCCCGTCCCGCCTCCATCTTTTGAAGGTGGTATCTAGCATGGCTGGGGGGAATCTGTGATTGCCGCAGATGGGGGCCATGGGGGACATTTTAGTTATCCCGAAGTGTTGTCTGAGCTGGGTCCATGTTCTCAGCGTGGCCGCTACCACTGGGCTTGTTGTGTATCTTGTTGAGGGGGATGGGAGTGCTGCTGTAGCCAGGGCCCGGAGGGTCGTTCCTTTACAGGATGCCTCCTCCATTTGTACCCAATCTGTGTCAGGTTCTTGTACCCATCCCCTCACTCTTTCTGCCGTTGCTGCCCAGTGGTAGTATTGTAGGTTTGGTAAGGCCAAGCCCCCTTTGATTTTCCTTCTTTGCAGTGTCTGTTTCGGGATTCTCGGGTTCTTACCCCCCCCACCCCACACAAACGCTATGATTAGACTGTCTACGTTTTGGAAAAAGGCCTTGGGGATGACGATCGGAATGGATCTAAACAGGAAGAGGAACCTTGGCAGTACGTTCATCTAGATCGTCTGCACTCTCCCCGCCAGGGAGAGTGGGAGTGAGCCCCACCTTTGAAGGTCTCTTCCTACTTCCTCCACCAGGCTGGTGAGGTTCCACTTGTGGATCTGTGTCCAGTCTCTGGCTGTCTGGATCCCCAGGTAGTGGAATTTGTTCTGGGCTGTTTTGAACGGGAGCCCCTCCTGCTCTCTCCCTCCCCCGTTTGGCTTCACTGGGAATGCCTCGCTTTGCCCAGGTTAAGTTTGTAGCCCGAGAAGGTTCCAAACTCTTTCAGTATTTGCAGTATTGCCTTCAGTCCCTCCTGTGGCTTCCGAGACATAGAGGAGCAGGTCATCTGCATAGAGTGAGACTCTGTGCTCTGTCTCCTCTCCGGATTCCCTTCCAGCTTTTCGCGTCCCGCAGGGCTATCGCCAGGGGTTCGATGACTAGCGCGAACAAGAGTGGGGACAGGGGGCAGCCCTGACTTGTACCTCTCTGCAGCTGGAAGTATTTAGAGCTGGTGGTGTTAGTTCGGACGCTCGCTTTGGGAGCGTTGTACAAGAGCCTCACCCAGGCGGTGAACCCCGCTCCTAGACCAAACCATTCAAGTACCTCGAGGAGGTAGCTCCATTCGACTCTGTCGAAGGCCTTTTCTGCATCCAGGGAGACAATCACCTCTGGTGTTCTCTCCCCAGAGGGGGTCATTATTACGTTTAGCAGCCGCCTGATGTTCGCTGTGAGCTGCCTACCCTTGACAAAGCCGGTTTGGTCCTCAGCGACCACCTCTGGTACACAGCCCTCCAGCCTTTTGGCCAGGACCTTTGCGAGTATTTTCGCAACCATGTTTAGCAGTGAAATGGGTCTGTATGATCCACGTTCCGTCAGGTCTTTATCTTTTTTGGGTATCAGTGAAATTGTGGCCTGTGCTAGCGTTGGGGGCAGGGTGCCCCTTGCCAGTGAGTCCGCGAACATGTCCCTTAGGTGTGGGGCCAGGACTGGTGCAAATTTTTTGTAGAAGTCCGCCGGGAACCCATTGGGTCCCGGTGCCTTCCCCGCCTGCATGGAGCTGATGCTCTCCATGATTTCTCCCAGGTCTAGTGGTGCTTCCAGCTCCGCCCGTCTGTCTTCCCCCACAACTGGTAGTTCCAGTCCGTCTAGGACCAGTTTTATCCCCGCGTCCCCATTGGGGGGCTCTGAGGTGTACAGTCTCCGTTAGGTCTCAAATGCCCGATTGATCTCCTTTGGTTCTGTTACCAGTCTGCCTATGCTATCCTTTACCTGTGCTATTTCCCTTGTGGCTGCCTGCCTTCTCAGCTGGTGAGCCAATTGGCGGCCAGCCTTGTCTCCGTGTTCGTAGAAGGTCCCCAGGGTCTGACGGAGTTGGTACACTGCTTTCCTAGTGGATAGCAGGTTAAAGTCCATTTGCAGCTTTTTCCTCTCCGCCAGCAGCCCTACGGTCGGGGCCTCGGAGTATTTTCTGCCGACTTCCAGGATGGAGTCCACCAGTTGTTGCCTGGCCACCCTCTCTTCCCTATCTCTGCTTGCCTTGTAGGCTACGATCTCTCCTCTAATCACGGCCTTCAGTGCCTCCCAGAACGTGGAGGGTGAGACCTCCCGTTTTGGTTGTTACTCACCTAGCCGCCTATGGCCCGCGAGGTTTTCTGACAGAAGGCCTTGTCGGCCAGGAGGTCTGTGACCAGCCTCCATGTGGGGCACTGAGCACGGCCTGTCTCCAACCTCACATCCATATAAGTGTGGAGCGTGGTCAGAGATAACGATCGCGGAGTACTCCGTTCCCGTGATCCCTGGAAGCACCGATTTCCCCACTGCAAAGAAGTCGATACGGGTGTATACCTTGTGTACTTGTGAGAAGTATGAAAATTCCTTCTCTCCCGGGTGCAGGAACCTCCATGGGTCCACCGCCCCCATCTGCTCCATAAATGCTCCTAGTTCCCTCGCCATGCCAGTCTTTTACCCTGCTCTGGGGTTTGATCGGTCGGTCAGTGGGTCCCATACACAGTTGAAGTCCCCCCCCACCCCATGATCAGTGTGTCAAGGTCAGGGATTTCTGCCATGGTCTTCTTTATGAATTCTGTGTCATCCCAGTTGGGAGCGTACACATTTACCCCTTCCAGGACACCGCGGACCATGATGTACCGTCCCCCTGGGTCCGTAACTGTCTTGGTTTCCGTAAACCTCGTCTTCTTACTAATTAATATTGCTACTCCCCTAGCCCTCGTCCCGTAGCATGAGTGGTAGGGCTGTCCCACCCAGCCCTTCCTTACCAGCCGTTGGTCCTTCTCCCTCAGGTGCGTCTCTTGTAGGTAGATTATGTCTGCTTTCAAGGTTTCTTAGGTGGGTGAAGACTCTGGATCTTTTGACTGGGCTGTTGAGTCCCCTTACGTTCCAGGTAACAATCCTGGTGGGTTTTTTTTGACCCCCCCCGGTCCTGCGGGGTCACCCATACTTACCTGGTGGATGCGCCCCTGCCCTCCGGGGTTTCCCTTCGTTAGGGGGCCGTACAAAATGGCCGCGGTCACCGCTCTCACCATGAGGTCGGACCCCAGGGTATCCTTTTGTCCAGGGGGCACCCACCATGGCCGCCAGCTGTGTGTACACCATGTGGCTGCGCCCCTGCACTCCAGGGTCTCCCTTCGTCCTGAAGCCCTCCCGGGTGGCTGTTTGCGGCACCGTCTTGGTTCCTCGCCCTACTCCATGCCTGCCGAAGCCTGTGTTCGTGCTGCTTATCCACCTCACCCTTCCCTTTGCTTCACTTTTGTTCTGCGCTCCCCCCGACTCCTCTCCCCCTCCCTTAGTTCCTGTTCCTCTGTTCCCCACCTGTGTTCTTCCCCCCCTTTTGCCCTGCCCCCCCATCTCTTTGTGCCAGGCACTCCCTCTACCCTGAAGCGCACCGCGGCCCTCCTTTCTTCCTGTCCTCCCATGTTAGCCCTCCTCGCTAGCACGGTGGCCCCCCCTCCCAGCACTTGCCCTGTTTTACCTTCCTTTTGCTAGCCCTCGTCTCGCCCTCCTGTCCGCCTTTTTCACACTCATTCACCTTGCTTCGCTCCCCCCCATTGCATTGAGAGGTGGAACGAGCCCGGGAACGAGTCAGCACAGTGCACCAAATAAGTGTGTACAGCTCGTGATCGTATTGTCTCTGTTTGCGGTCTGCCCGCTGCTCTTTGTTCCGATTCTTCCTTTCTTTTCCATCCCCGTCACTTTCATGATGGCCGTTGCGGCTGTCCCGCCCCCAGTTTCTTTGCTCTAACAAACTCCTCCGCTGCCGCTGGGGTGTTAAAAAACAGCTCCTTCCCCTCAAATGTTACCCAGAGTTTGGCCGGGAATAACATCCCAAATTTCACATTACTTTTGTAGAGTGCTGATATGGCCCTGTTGAATTCAGTCCTTCTTTTGGCCAGATCCGTCCCGATGTCCTGGTACACCCTTATGTTCTTCCCTTCCCACGTGCTCGCTTTCGTCTGCCGGACCCACTTTAGGATTTTTTCCCTGTCTTGGAACCTGTGCAGCTTCACGATAATCGCTCTGGGCTGCTCCCCGGCTTTGGGCCTGGGTCGGAGCGACCTGTGCGCCCTGTCGATTTCTGGGGGGTATGGAAACTTCTCCCTTCCCACTAGCTTGCCCAGCATTTGGGTGACGTAGCCGGTTGGATCTCTGCCCTCCATCCACTCTGGCAGACCCACTATTTTAACATTCTGCCGTCTGGACCTATTTTCCTGGTCCTCTACTTTCCCTCTTAGGCTCCCCTGGGTCGTTACCAGCCTTTTCACCTCGGTTTCCTGAGTTACCATCCTGTCGCTCTGGTCCGAGGCGGCCCTTTCCAACTCCTGAATAGTTTTCTCCTGCACCTCCACCTTCCTTTCCAGGCCATTGATGATTCGCTGCATTTCTTTTGTTGTCTCCGCCAGCATCTCCTTCATCATTGTGTGGAGCTCCGTCCTGAGTGCCTCCCTCATGGCATTTATTTCCGTTTTTATCTCCTCCTTTATGGCATTTATTTCCGTTTTCAGCACGCTTCTCCATTCCTCCCCGTGCGGGGTGGGGGGGATGGTCGCCGCGTCCTGTCCCTGCTCAGCTCGCCAGCTTTTCTGCTTCCTGATTCACCTGAACCTCCGCCTCGCCCAGTGGGGTCATCGGTCTGCGCGGCCGCAGCTCCTGCTTTTTCCTTCGCCGCTGTTCCTTCTTACATCTCGCCGTCCCCTCAAATTATTATTGGGAGGCATATTTCGGTCTGTGCCTTCCTCTTAAAAACGATTTTTTTTTATATAAAGAGATTTTTTTTTTTTTTTTGTAAGTTTTTTTTCCCACTTTAAAAACGTTTTCCTTTTTAAAAACAATTTGCAGGAGAGGAACAAGGAAGGTTGAATTTAAAAATTCTTATTTTATTCTTGTGATCCTCTGCGTGCTCCGAATTTCAGGCCATTTCTGAGCGATCCCCACTCCTCCACGTGCAGCTCACCGGGACCAGTCTCTCCTTTTTTTTTCTCTCCTTCTCCAGCTCCGTGGATCGGAGCTTTGGCGCTTGGGCAGGGCCGAATTCGCGGGGTCTAAAGAATTATAATTTTTATTTTTTTAAAAAATTCCCCGGGAAAACCCCCCCAAAAAAGCCGTGATTTTGTGGCTGTGGGGGAGCGTCTTTGCTGTGGCCGCTCCGTTCGCGATCGCCACCAGAAGTATGTTCAAAGCGTTTCTTTCGTAGAATGCTTTCACTGCTTGACAGGCGATTGCTAACTGCTGGGAAGGCATTACACTTGTCCATAAAATCATAGAATTTCCAGTGCAGAAGGAGGCCATTCAGCCCATCGAGTTTGCACCGGCCTTTGGAACGAGCACCCTACTTAAACCCATACCTCCACCCTAACCAGCAGTTTACACCTTCAGCTGTACTTCCCTGCTATCAGTCTTCAATATGACATGGGAGCAGCTTATGCTTCTTCACATTCCACCTCTGTTCAGGGGCAAGATCAGAGGCCACTCACTGCCAAGACCTCCGGCAGCAGGAGCAATACCAGGAGTAGCAGCAGCACCAGCTGCTTTCTCCTCAGCCACATAACCCTCCATAGGGCAGATGGTTCGGGCATCGAGTTTCAGTTAAGAGGGGAGACCCCTCACACAGGATCCGTAGGAAGATAATCAGCTCTATCAACATGTCTGGAGACTAGTGCTTCTCGAGGCTCAGGCTGCACAGCAGATTGCTGCAGACATCTCCAGGTGAATCTTCAAACAAAACCTTCACCCAGTGGGCCAGGTGGGCATGCACTGTCAATTGACAAAGTGCTGTCAATAGAGACAGGCTCCACCCTGGCAGAACATTGCACAGAGCTTGGAGCCCATCTTCACCAGTGTGCATGTGACAGCCATCTCCATGGGAACACTTTCAAGCCCATCCACAATGCGGTGTCTGATTGTCGATGTCTCCGCTTCCATTACAGCCCAGGAAGAATCTATGCAACGCCCAGGTGCTGTCATGGAAGGTCATACAGGAGCCAGTAACTACTAAAGGACTCCTTTCCCAAAATGGTCTAGGCAGTAGAACCA
This sequence comes from Scyliorhinus torazame, assembly GCF_047496885.1. Taxonomy (NCBI): domain Eukaryota; kingdom Metazoa; phylum Chordata; class Chondrichthyes; order Carcharhiniformes; family Scyliorhinidae; genus Scyliorhinus; species Scyliorhinus torazame. The sequence continues at coordinate 130,287,734 of NC_092717.1, read as the reverse complement.
CTGTTTTGTCCTGCCAATAATCTGCTCAATGACCTTCCTCGCTGCAGCATAGTCCTTGCTGTATGAATGCTAATAGCGTGTGGGGGTTTGCAGTCATTAGTTTGGGGTTGAGCCATTAGCAGTTGTCGGCAAGCAGCCATCTCCAGTTGGATGTGGTGGCTGGAAGATTGCTGGTACAGTGGACTAGCGCAGGATGAAAGCATCATGCCTGCTGCCAGTATAGCAGACATCCACCTGTATGATGTTCTGCACTTGGTCGCACACCAACTGCACGCTGAAAGAGTGGCAACTTTTACGGTTTTGGTAAATCCCACCCTCCCCACTGCAATGTGGCACCTACAAAGCCAGATGCATGTAATTGATGCACTATGGGAAAAGCCTGCTATCCTTGTAAAACCATGCATCTCATCCTCCTGCTTCGCTGAGAGAGAGGACCCTTAACCTAGCATGCTGAGGCTTAGTGACCGCCAGGATGCAGGGATCACCAACAAACTGTTAAAGATTTGCAATGCTGTTTCAGCCTGAACAGATTTACTCACAAAGCATTCCAGCCCCAGTCATTTTGATGCCCAATGGCAATATATTTCTCACCCTGCTCTGAGGCTGCAGGGCTGGTTCCAAAAGGTGGCACAGTTCTGGCCACCATTTCGGTAAGGTGCTGCTGCCAAATGCATCACTCCTGGCTTAGGTGCAGGTGGAAGTGCTCCCTGAAGATTCTAGGTGGACAAGGCCTCCTACTGAGGTCCTTACTCCTCGTCGTTCCTCTGCAAGAAGCTGGTCTTCTTTGTTGCCTCTGCACCATTTCCCTCTGATGATGCCGCACAAGGGAAACTGCAACTATGGTCCCCCTGTGACTGGGAGAAAGTGGTGTACTCAGAAATCTTTAAGAAACACGCAACATATTCACAATATCCAGCACCACTCCCTGCAGATTAAACCAACTTTCACAATTCCTCCCACAACCTAGTACTTCCACCATCTCTGTCAGAGCAGGAGATAGTGAAAAGCAACTAAATGGAAGTTGGATGATGATGCCTTTATATAGCATTAGAGGGATGCCTTTATATAGCATTAGAGGGGTCCCTCATACTGCTGAGTGTATGCTTAACTCTTTGTTTAAGAGAGGTTCAGGTAAGTGAGGTCCAAGATAGCTGGCGGTGTATCAAATTGGTGATAAGCACTCACTGATGTCACAATCTGCGCACTCTGCAAACTGCCGTAAAGTAACGCCCGCCCTAACATGCCATTTCTCACAGACTGACATTCAAATGTTTGTTATTCTTATTTTGACAATAAGTGCAAGGATCAACATATAGTAAATTTCTAAATTCGGCAGCGAGACAGGGTAAGGTGCTGAAAATGATTGAGGAGGAATAAGTGAAGCGAGCAGTAAGGAGCAAACATGGTGATCACAATGGCCTCCATTCTGTGCTGTATGATCCTACAACTCTCGGAAGTTAGCTCACATTCTTCCTCAGCTGTAGAGCCCTATGATACAAAGTTCACAGGCAAGCTTATAAAAAAGCATTACCACCCAAGTCCTATCATCGCATAAGTGAAAACATTGAGGCTGGGCTGTAGTCTACAGCCCACATCTGTGCAGTGCTGCAGGATACCATTTTGGAACTGCTGTTGTCACGGTGCCCATGATTATTCCAAAGGCATCTGCAGTGCAGGGCCCAGTGACTGAGATCTCATGCTAATTTCAGTTTGACTTTCCATTTATTTTAATAAAATGGAATTAAATCAGCTGGTGAACAGACACCCCATAAAATGCTAATTTAAGGCTGGAAATACAATATATAAACATGATTTACAGCATACCATATTTAAAATAAATGGTCTATTGTTTATATTTGCAAAACTCATTTATACAATCTTATGAAAATATAAGGCGTACTTGGATTTTTGGGGGCATTAAACAATCTCCAAAAATCACACCCCAAAGAAAACAAACACAAAAATTGGAAAAGGATTGATAAAATTATTTTTATTGCTATTGCTGGGGTTGGTTTAGCACAGTGGGCTAATCAGCTGGCTTGTAATGCAGAACAAGGCCAGCAGCGCGGGTTCAATTCCCGTACCGGCCTCCCCGGACAGGCACCGGAATGTGGCGACTAGGGACTTTTCACAGCAACTTCATTGGAGCCTACTTGTGACAATAAGCGATTATTATAAAAATATTTTCCAAATTATTTCTCTTCAACACCTAGCAGCACATGAAACTTTCTTCGACTGCTTCTAAATCCCACGGATCATGCTTTGGATTGTTCCCAAAACAAATAAATTATTTTGTGGACAAGTCATAAGATTGACTCACAACACCCAATTATCAGGAGAACCAGTTGGATACGATGAGGGTGTCGCCGTCCACTCTCATTATATGCCGAGTACCTCACTGATGTCAACAAAGTATTCAGAGGCAAAAGCTCTTATCCGTTCGTTGGGACCAGGATCAAAGGGGGTGGAGAGGGATTGGGGGAAGAGAAGCGCTCACACCCCCATTGGACGACAGTGTCCCATGGCGGGGGCAAGATGTCATTCCGAGACAAAAATGCCTCCTTCTGCTTGCCGGGGGTATCTGGCATGGGAATCAAACCCAAAGGTGGGAGTGCGACCATTGAGCCAAGGCCCATTCCATTTTTAAATTATTTCAGTTATAAAATTATTTCAAAATTGCTCTCGGTTTTAAAATTAGTTGGTGTATAGCTTACCATCCGTTTTCATTGCAGCAGCTAACAATTCTCGACACTTGATCCGCACTGAGTCCGTGGTGAAAGGAGCCTGAGGATAACTTTTTAGTTGAAAAGGGGATGGAGTATAGAATGCTTCATGAGGGTTACTAGAATTACTTCCTGAACTATAAAAAAGAAACAAAAACATGGCACGGTTGTTGGGCATTGAATAAAGTTCCTTTCATTTTGCAATGACTTCCACAAGAACGGTATTCTCTAAAGCATTGCTAATGTATAAACATGTTTAAAATAAAGCAAAATAACCGCAAGCAAAGGTTTTAGGAGCATTAAATTTGATTTGTCTTTGTGAGTGCCCTAGTTACAGTGATGGCTAATTCCAGTGATCCTTTGACCAATATTAATATTAGGCAAGTTAAGATCAGTCACTGATTGGTGGCGACACTTATTTCCTCCAGTATCTAATTTTGCCCCAATTTTTAGTAAAGATACACTTTGAGCTAACAGTGTGAAGACCGTCATCAGGGGAAAAGCCTGGGAGAACTTCATCATTCCTCACCAATCCTGTCCGGTAGGGATTGGTCGAGGGGAGTTTTGTCATTTGACAAATTAACGGCATTAATTCAGTGCAAACTCCAAGAAAGGCTCGTTAACAACCACTGCAAAGAGTAAATCAAGAAACCATTGAGGTGTTTGGGGAGGGGGTGAAGTTCAGGTCTCCCACCCACAATGGTTAATATGAGGAATCTTGTATGAGGCAATCCCAAGAGCGCTATCCCACCCAGGTGAGGACAGGGTGGTGAAGGTGGCTGTTAGAAGCTAATAGAAGCTCTAATGCAGTTTTTTCCCCTGAATTTCATTGCACAAAGCTATCACCTTTCTTCTTTTGCTTCTGGACTGTTTTGTGCCAAGGATACAGAATCCCTTTTCTTCTCTTCTGAGGATTTCTCAGCTGATGGTCCATCTGCAAAACAGCATTTGAATCAAACACCATTTCTAAACCTTCAAAAAGTAAAGGTACTTTATAAGACATCAGTGACACACGGTGGGGACACAGTGGTTAGCACTGCTGCCTCACAGCGCCAGGGACCTGGGTTCAATTCCGGCCTTGGGTGACTCTGTGTGGAGTTTGCACGTTCTCCCCATGTCTGCATGGGTTTCCTCCGGATGCTCCGGTTTCCTCCCACAGTCCAAAGATGTTCAGGTTAGGTGGGTTGGCCATGCTAAATTGCCCCTTAGTGTCCAAAGTTGTGCAGGTTAGGTGGGGGTTATGGGTTTGCAAAATAAAACCAGTTCTACATTGTTCACATCTGACCACTAAAGAAGCAAAGGATTTGATGTGCATTCCTATGGAAAAGCTTTAAATAAAAACTGCTTGAAAAACGATGAGTTCAGCAACAGCCATGTTGCAGTTCTACAGTGTATTTTTTTTAAAAAAGTACTGACAGCAAACAACAGAGAAAATTCCTGAATATCTCAGCTACTATTTAAAAGATGGAACGTTTGAAAACCACTTTGTTAATGTGAGGTCCAGCAGGGTTTTATTCTGCTATTTGTACCTGTGTCAGCTTTAAAAATCCCAGTCTGATAGAAAACATGTTAAAATACAGGGCAAACCACAGGTGCTACTTCACCCCGCCTGCTACCTCAGAAATGCAGTTTCGAGCATGCAGATGTTACAACTATGGGTTCCATGTCAACCATATACGGGGTCCAACTCATAATTCAGCTGAACTGGTCCTGAACAGAAATTGTGCTCTGGCAATGTCATCCTTGCTCCCTGGATACACCTGGAACTTTTTGTTGAATTCTATAAGTTTGTGCTTTTATCCACCAACAGCCAGAAAGACAAGAAAGCCGATCAAAATACAAATCAGGCTCAAATTTTAACTCCCCATATCTGGCAAAAACCAGGCAGGAGGCAGTTAACAAAGCGTTGGAAACGTATCCACAATGACCTTGTCGACCTCAATTTTCATAGCAGACAGCAAGGACCTCTGTAAAGATACAGGGTGCAATCTACCGGTTATGGTGCACCCGAAAAGCAGCATGCCGCAGCACAACGTGACTGGTAGTTGCCGGAAGACGCCGGCCCAGGGATTTAACGCGATCTCACGAGATGTGGCGATGTGAAGCCCACCCATTGTGTGCAGGATCACTTTTTGACAAATCTGCATTTGAGAGCGATACAGCTAGTCTCACTCTAATATGCAGTTCCCTGAGGTAACCAAGGCATTGGGATCTATCCCCTTCGCCTTGGCGCCCTCAGGCGAGTGCCACCAGTACTGGTCTCCACATGGAACATAGTTCCCATTTCGCCCCAAAGGGTGAAAACAAGCACGAAACAGATTTTTTAAATTTTTTTTATAAAGTTGATGGAATGTGAGCATCACTGGCTAGGCCAACATTTGTTTCCCATACCTAATCTCTCTCAAGAAGGCAGATGTAGAATGGCAAGTTGCAAGAGGGATACAAACTGTTTGCAAAGAGATATTGATTGATAAGTGGGCAAAAAATTTGCAAATGGAGTATAATGTGGGAAAATGTGAAGTTGAGAGTATTATTTAAATGGAAAAAAACTGCAGAAAGCTGCAACAGAAAGGGACTTGGGGCACTTCTGCACTAAACATGTGCAGCAGGTAATCAGGAAGGTGACTGGAATGTTGGCCCTTATTTCAAGGGAGTTGGGGGTATAAAAGTAGGGAAGTCTTGCGGCGTCTGCACAAGGTACTGGTGAGACCACATCTGGAGCACTGACAGCAGTTTTGGTACCCTTATTTACTGGTTGGGCGCAATCTATCGGCCTCGTTGCGCCCAACCAGTGATGCAGAGAGGCCATTAAATCCCGAACAAGATCTTGATCTCGCCATCAATGGGATCCAGATTTGCATATTCAAGTGAGTAGTTAGTTCACTTGAAAACGTCTACACTGGAGTTATCCGAGACATGGGATGGAACAGTCTCGCCTCGGAGACTCCGCCATGGCGCCGTTTAGCACTGGTTTCCACAAACATGCAACAGGTGTACCGATACCTTGGGGGGGTCTCCCAGGTGATTGGAGGGCCAAGGGAGGGGTCGGGCTCCGCGCACACTGGTACCCTGGCACTCAGTCTGGCAACCTGTAAATGCCACACTGACACGGTCAAGGTGCCCAGGTGGCACAGCCAGGCTGGCAGCACCAAGGTGCCTGTGTGCCGGGTTGCCCGCATCAGAAATCGGGCCCGGGGGTGCCCTGCCCTTACGAGGTGGGGTGCGGAAGGGCATGAGAACCCCCGATAGGTCATTTTGGGCGTTGATGGGGTTATCTGTCGACGGCGATGGAGGGGTGGGGTCGAGAGATCGGCCCTATTCTTACTACGCTGGCGAGCTGTAGGAAATGGGTCTAAGTGTGGCCTCGGAGAAAACAAGCAGAGTCCCATTTAATAGTGGGCTCATTGTTGGCGCTGCAAGTGCTGGGAGACACCTTGCTAATCGTGTCCAAAACGGGACTGTTTTCCCCCCATTAAATCGCTCCCATTTAATCCCGAAATGCCATTTTCAGAACACTGCTCACCTCCCAAGTATGGGGGAGGGGCTAGAAAAGGTGCCCTAAATACTGCTTCACCAACTCTGGCCAGCAGATTCCACCAACATGGTCTTCAGTCAACCTCAAAAAAGTAAAGGTGACACTGGTCACCATTGGCACATGGAACGTGCATATCCTCATGGAAAACACCATAGCTGACTGACTGAAGGAAAATGTTGCCCTGGCTAATCGAGTACTGGCTACATACAATGTCCAGATTATGTCCCTCATTGAGACTCGTCTCCCTGAGGAGTCAGTTCAAGGAAATCAGTGGCGGTTACACGTTGTTTTGAGTAGCCGTGAAAAGAAAAACGGCGTGATACTGGTGTGAGCTTCGTTCTCATGAACCATCTCCATACTGAGTCGGCCTGCTTTTCCAAGATCATCTGGTGGTACTTAAACTTTACCTGTAAAACAACAGGCAAGCAACTGTCATTACTGCATATGCCCCTATCTTGAGCAAGCGTGATGAAGTCAAATATAAATTCTATGATGACCTCCAATCCTGGATTGTTACTGTACCTAAGTCAGACCAGTTTACCATTTTTAGTAACTTCAACGCAAGAGTTTGTGCAGATCACTGGGCATGGGTAGGTGTCATTGGAAAAAATGGGGTTGGCAGTTTCAACAGCAATGGCCTCCTCCTGCTGAATGTGTTCTGAGCATAAGCTCTTTTCACCACAGTTTTACGCCTCCTTAATTGCAACAAGGGTGGCACAGTGGTTAGCACTGCTGCCTCACAGCTCCAGGGACCCGGGTTCAATTCCGGCCTTGCACTTTCTCCCCGTGTCTGCATGGGTTGAGCTGCTTCATCAATGGCCTCCCTTCCATCATATGGTCAGAAGTGGGGATGACTGCACAATATTCAGCACCATTTGCAACTCCTCAGATAACGAAGCAGTCCACGTCCAAATGCAACAAGATACGGACAATATCCAGGTTTGGGCTGACAAGTGGCAAGTTACATTTGCGCCACACAGGTGCCAGCCAACGACGGTCTCCTACAAGATAGGATCTAACCACCGCCCCATGACATTCAATGGCATTACCGATGCTGAATCCCCCACAATCCTGGGGGATACCATTGATCAGAAACTGAACTGGACTAGCCATATTAATACTGTGGCTACCAGGGCAGATCAAAGGCTAGGAATCCTACGGCGAGCAACTCACCTCCTGACCCCCCCCCGCAAAAGCCTGACCACCATCTACAAGGCACAAGTCAGGAATGTAATGGAATAACCTCCACTTGCCTGGATGAGTGCAGCTCTAACAACACCCAAGAAGCTTTACACCACCCAGGACAAAGCAGCCAGCTTGATTACTCCTCCTTCCACAAGCATTCAAACCCTCCACCACCGCCGAATAGGGGCAGCCATGTGCATTATTTACAAGATGCACTACAGTAACGCACCAAGGTTCCTTAGACAGCACCTTCCAAACCCAAACCCATGTCCACTACCATCTAGAAGGACAAGAGCAGCAGATACATGGGAACCCCACCATCTGGAGGTTCCCCTCCAAGTCACTCACCACCTCGACTTGGAAATATATCGCCGTTCCTTCACTTGTCGCTGGGGCAACATCCTGGCACTCCCTCCCTAAAAGCACAGTGGGTGTACCTACACCTCAAGAATTGCAGCGCCTCAAGAAGGCAACACACCACCACCTTTTGAAGGGCAACTAGGGTTGGGCAATAAATGCTGGCCTAACCAGCGACACCCACATCCCGTAAATTAATTTAAAAAAAATATCAACAAATTTGCCCATGACTTCATGCATTTTACGTTTTTGCTTTGAACCACTAAACCTAACATATCTGTGATTTAAAGCAGCAGAACAGTAATAGTGTTGATCAAATGACACAGAAATTTGGATAAAAATCCAACTTCAACAGAAGAAATAATACAAGAATGCAGGAGATTTCAAAAACACAAATACATCTACATTTGGTACATTCACAAAGTATAACAAAGAGAACAGGCAAGCACAAAATAGGCAATGCACTGAATTTCACTACTCCGATCAGACATTTTCCACTTAAAAAAACATTTCTAAAAAGCCTCCAACAGCTCTGCAATGTGTAGAGAGGAGAAATAAGTGATTCCTTGTCTTTGTTTCTGTCATATTGTTTAGCAAAGGTTTCGATAGAATTATCTAATTTTTAAAAAAATGTTTCCAATTAAGGGGCAATTTAGCATGGCCAAACCACCTACCAGGCACATCTTTGGGTTGTGGGGGTGAGACCCACACTGAAATGGGGAGAACGTGCAAACTCCACACGAACAGTGACCTGGGCCAGGATCAAACCTGAATTGTAAGAATACCTATTTTATAGAGTGCAGTATGAGTGCATTTTTAACTAAGAAATTAAATGGGGCAACAACAGAATTCTAATTTTTCTCTGAAATGGAGTCATCACGGGCTCAAAATGTTAACTCTCCTTTCTCTCTCCACAGATGCTGCCAGACCCTTTGAGTTTTTCCAGCATTTTCTGTTTATATTTCAGGCTTCCAGCATTTGCAGTATTTTGCTTTTACTATTATAATTTATTTTGAGTTATAGTTCCGTACCCAAGAGTTTCTTCCAGGATTTAATAAGAGATTTTGCCAACGATATGACATCTTCTTCTTTACTCTGTTTCCTGATGGCATTTACAGACATCCCAATTCTGGTAGACTATGAAACAAATGAAGAGATATATATTTTTTTAAATAATAAAATTCATGCATTTTCACAAAAACAAACCAAAACAGAAGAAAAATTGTAAAACATTATAAATAACCAACACCCACTCCCCCCCCCCCCACTCCCCACCATCACCCCCTTTTATCATCCTGTCTTCCTCATTTGAACACCCTTACCCCTCCCCCTTGTTGGCCCCTCAATCCTCCTTAAAGAAATTAATGAACGGCTTTCACCTCAGGGTGAACCCATCACCCAGCCCACTCTTAACGAACGTAACCATTTCCAGCCTCAGGAATTCCGCCAGGTCGCTACCCACAATCCTGTTTTCGGCGGCTCCGAGTCCCTCCATCCAAGCAAGATTTGTCTCCGGGCTATCAGGGAGGCAAAGGCCAAAACATCGGCCTCCCTCACCCCCAGGGCCTTCAAGTCTTCCGACACCGATGTGCAGGGTAGGTGAATTGGCCATGCTAAATTGCCACTTAATTGAAAACATATTAAAAAAATATCGCTACCACTGGACTCGGGGCCATCTTCACCCCCAGCACCTCGGACATTATGTACGCAAACCCCTGCCTGAACCCCATTAGCTTCGGTCATGCTCAAAACATGTGGTCGTGATTCACAGGCCTCCCTGAGTACCGTCCACACCTATCCTCTACCCTGTCAAAGAACTGACTCACCCGTGCTACCGTCATGTGTGCCCGATGAATTATCATAAACTGAATGAGGCTTAGCCTCCACACGACGAGGGCGCATTCACCCTCCGCAGGGCCTCAGCCCACATCCCGGCCTCAGCCCACATCCCGGCCTCCACCTCCCCTCCCAGCTCTTCCTCCCATTTACGCTTTATCTCCCCAGTGCCACCTCCCAATCCATCAACTCCATCTGAGCCTCTGCCTCTCCTTCAGCCCTGCCTCCGGGACCTCCGGACACCTTCTGTCCACCCTCAGGATCTCATCTACCAGCCTTGCCATCTCCACCTGTTCTGTCTTCTCCCTATGTGCTCCAATTGAGATAAACTCCCCCCGACCACTGCCTCGAGTGCCTGCCAAAGTGTGGCGGACGTGACCTTCCCCGTATAATTTGGCTCCACATACCCACAGATGGCTGCCCTCACCCGCTCACAAACCTCCTCATCCGCCAACAACCCCACATCCAGCCTCCACTGTGGGCACTGCCCCCCCTCCCAATCCACTCGCATATCCACCCAGTGCGGTGTGCGGTCACCAAATACCCCGAGCCAACCACCCCTGCCAGCAACACCTTATCCAGCACAAAAAAAGTCAATCTGGGAGTACACCTGATGCAATTGGGAGAAGTATGAGAATTCCTTCACCTTCGGACTCCCAAACCTCCACAAATCCACCCCACCATGTGCTCCATGAAACCCTTCAGCTCCTCCGCCACTGCTGACACCATCAACGACCTCGGGCTCGACTGGTTCAAACTCGGCTCAATAACCTTGTTAAAATCCCCTTTTCCCATGGTCAACCGGTGCGAGTCCAGGTCTGGGATCTTCCCCAGCACCCACCTCATGAAATCTACATCATCCCAGTGTAGGGAATAAACGTGTACCAGAACCACCGGCATCCCCTCCAGCTTCCCACTCACCATTACGAACTCCCGGCCCCCTCGAATCTTCCACAATGTTCCCCACCTGGAACCCCCCCCCACAATCTTCAAGCCAGTCTAGAGTACCTGCCCCACCCCATCCGGTCCCCTATCTTCAAGTGCGTCTCCTGCAAAAAAGGCTACGTCTGCCTTCAGACTCCTCGGGTGCGCGAACACACATGACCGTTTGACTGGCCCATTCAGCCCCCTCACATTCCACGTGACCAGCCTGGTCAGAGGGCTCCTCGCAACCCCCCCCCCCCCCCCTCCCGCCAATCAACCATATCCCTTTTGGGCCAGCCTCCGGTCGGTGTCTCGCAACTCTCTAGGCCCGCCCTCTGATGTCCACCATCAGCGATCCTTTTTCAACTGTGCCACATCAACCACACCCTTGTCAGCAACCCTCATCCCCTACTCTCCTCTCCCAAATAAAACATCAACCCCATCCCCCTCCCCTACCTCCTGACAAACCCCCACTGCACTCTCGTTAACTAGCCCACCCAGCCAGTATGGTGGTCATAGATTATCATAGAATTTACAGTGCATCGAGTCTGCACCGGCTCTTGGAAAGAGCACCCTACCCAAGGTCAACATCGCCACCCTATCCCCATAACCCAGTAACCCCACTCAACCAACACTAAGGGCAATTTTGGACACCAAGGGCAATTTATCATGGTCAATCCACCTAATCTGCACGTCTTTGGACTGTGGGAGGAAACCGGAGCACCCGGAGGAAACCCACGCACACACGGGGAGGATGTGCAGACTCCGCACAGACAGTGACCCAAGCCAGAATCGAACCTGGGACCCTGGAGCTGTGAAGCAATTGTGCTATCCACAAGACTACCGTGCTGCCCTCCACAAGGCTACCGTGCTGCCCTGCTGTCCCCACCCAAGGCCTCCAACCCCTCCTCCAACTCCCTCAATCCTTGCTTTGATCAGTTGCACCACTTTGTCCAGGTCTTCCAGGGCCAATTTCACACTATCTTAACTCAGCACAAAAAGGTCAGAAAATCATCAAAGCATCTGCATTCTCTTATTTTTTGGAACATAGTCAGAATTTTCCATTTCTCACTATATTATCTTCAGCATGGACCATTCCGAACAGATTCCCAACCATTACGAACAGATTCCCAACTAAGTAAGGCTCACAGTACGCATTAATCTCCTGTCTTTTGCATGCAACAGATTACAAGAATTAAATATGCTTATTTGCAATTTACATCCCTCAATTTGCCACTTAAATGGAACAATCAAGCTGATTTCCACTTACAGCTGGTGGGGGCTGGTTTAGCTCAGTTTACTGGACAGGTAGCTTGTGATGCAGTGAGGCCAACAGGGTTCACTTCCTGTACTTATTGATGTTATTCATGAACCTCAACATTGTCTCTCGCCCGAACTGTGGTGGTGATCCTTCGGTTAATCACCACCAGCCTATGACCTATGGTCATCTCGGACAATGGTGACTTCACTTCACTTATAGCCGGCCAACAAAAACTTCTATGTATATAGTGCAGTTAATTTGGAAAAGCATCCCACATAAGCATACTCGGATGGAAATCAGCACCAAGTTAAAGAAGGAGCTAATAGCAGAAGGGACTAAAAGCTGGGTCAAAGAGGAAGGTTTTAAGACGGAGCTTCCAAATAAATAAATGGAGAGGCGCAGGGTGGAATTACAGAGCATATGAATCTGAAGGCATGATTGTCAATGGTGGTTGAAAGGATTGAGTAAGGGATAGAGATCGGAATTGGAGGAATGCAGCATATCTTGAAAGGTGGTCAGAGGTTACAGAGATAAGAAGAGGCCATGAAGTAATTCGACATGAAGGAGAGAAGATTAAATTGAAGCTTTTGGGACACTAGCTGAAGAACTGGAGACCAGCAAGACCACCACTGGAAAACAGGGGCGAATATGGGTGATTTATCGCAGGCGGAAGTAGGCACTGAATGTGACAAAAACCTGGGCTGGATTCTCCGTTCCTGCGGCTAAGTGCCGATGGCGGCATGGGACCAGTAGTGTTTCACGACTGGCAAATCGGCATGAACCCCTCAATGATTCCGGTACAGGTGAGGGGCTAGCACTGGCGCCGCAAGAAACGCTCGTGTATCGCACAGAAAACGGCCAGAGAATGGCCAGCTGCCGGGCCGCACATGCGCACTGCTGATGAGCTACAGTACAACATGGTGTCGACTGTGATCATAACCTAAACTGCAAACTGCAACCTCTGGCCACTCGCTGGCCACCCCCAACAGCCCTTGCAGAAGCCCCCCCCCCGGCCAGCGACATGGATCCCGGCCGAGTGTGGCGGCACTAGACACAGTCCGCAGCCGTCACGTGGGTTCCACTGGCGGCAGAGCATCAGGGGTGGGCTGGCCGATGATGTGCCAATGCCGTTGAAATGCCGCACGTCACGATGATGCCAGTTTGGAGGGGCAGAGCATGGTGGATCGGTGTCAAACCGACGCTGGCCCCGATTTCGGCACGAAAATCCATTCTTTGCCTGATCGCCGAACACTATTTCGGTGTCGGGCTCCAAAGAATCCAGCCACATATGGGGTTAAACTCAATTTGGGGTCAAGGAAGAGCAGGAAATAAACATACCCTTTCTCAGTGTCTATTTTTGATCGGCTTATCCGACTGTGGCAGCAGCAAACTCAATTCTTTATTCATCAACTGTCCCATACCTGACCTTCTGTCTGTCGCTGACCACTGCAGTCTTCACTTGGTCACAATGCAAAAATAAAGCACAACACAAATCAAAACATTCAATATTCTACACAAAAGTAAACTAATCACCACCCTTTTGGCCTATCTTGTGTGTTTGCCTGCCCTAGTGCTTCTATGAAGTTCTATCACCATAGCGGTTTCAGCATACCGTTGGAGGCTGCCAACTTTCAATTGGGGAAACTGCTAATGGCTTTTGTCACCAAATGTTATCTGTGAGGATATCCGAACTTGAAACACCGGTTCATGGGGGTGTATGGTTTTGATTTGTTTGTTTCGGTGCGAGGAGACAAGTGAAACCCCAGTGAGGATAAACAGTCGAATTGTCATGTAACAATTATTAAAGACTATTTATTAAAGTAAGAAAAGACAAATACAAATACACACAAACAGGACTACTCTATCACGCAATTAAGATGTATGAATTACTAAACACAATTTCTGTAGAACGTACCCCCTTGTTACAAAATATATCTATCTACGATACCTGAACTCTTAGACTTTCCCGGTTTCCCAAACATCGTCTAAATTGAATAACCAGCTAATATTTCCCACACAATACAGGAAAGATATTCAAATGAGGGAACAGACTTTTTCCCTGGTCCAGCGAAAAAGATTTTTAAATTGCTGTTATGAAGATTTTCTGCATTGCCTTGGCTCTTAAGACTTAGAAGCTTGTTTTCTGTAAACTTGGCCTTCATGCTTCGTTGCTGGAAACTGACCTGTCCGCTTTCTGAGGCTGCTAGATGGTAACTGCCTCCTCTGGCTTCTAAGGGACTGGGCAATTATACCGATGTTCTTCATTGATACACCTTCTGCAGTTTCGGCTGTCTGCCCCTATCAACCTGCTTGGCTATACGTTAACATATGCATATTTCATGGGCCTTCCCAATCATCTATAATAGGTTTCTCCTCCATAAACTTTACACTGCTCCACCTCAACATGGGCAGCAATGGTCAGGGTCGGCTGGTTGAAGGCAACAGCAATAGGCACTGGTGGAGCTGGACGGGAGGTGCAAATGTTAACAACTTTCCCGTCAGATCTGGCGATAGTCGATTTCTAATCCGTCTTATAATAATAATAATAATTTTTGTTGTCACAAGTAGGCTTGCATTAACACTGCAATGAGGTTACTTTGAAAATCCTCTAGTCGCCACATTCCGGTGCCTGTTCGGGTACACGGAGGGAGAATTCAGAATGTCCAATTCACCTAACAGCACGTCTTTCAGGACTTGTGGGAGGAAACTGGAGCACCCGGAGGAAACCCATGCAGACACGGGGAGGACGCGCAGACTCCGCACAGTGACCCAAGCCGGGAATCGAACCCAGGTCCCTGGCACTGTGAAGCAACAGTATTAACAACTGTGCTACCGTGCCGCCCGCCTTTTATCCTGTTCATGCGGCGCATACTCACCTGGAAGAGTTTTGAGTAAGTATTGGTGACAAAATGCAGATGGCACTTTTTTAAAAATCCTGTGAAAAAAGTTTGCGGTCGGACGCAGATGCAATAGGGACGGAGCCACTTTTTTCACTATGACCACCTATTCGAGAATTGTGTAAAGATATGTGACTATTAAGGGACTGATAAATGGAGAAACTGTTTCGATAATGAATACCTATGGCCCGTCAAGTTACTCCCAGAGTTTGTCACTGAAGTCTTTATGGGTTTTGCGGAGGTAGCCTCGGCCAATTCATTTGTGGGCAGAGACTTTAATTGTGATCCGAATCCCCTGATGACAAGTTCCCGGGCACTAGAAATTCCCCACATCTAGCAGGCCAGGCGTCAGCATGTGGAGGCCCTTAGATCTTAAGAGGTAAAGATTTTACATTTTTCTCAGCTGCACAATGTCATACTAGAATTGACTTTTTTTTGTTTCTCGGGCTATCCTACATTTGGTATCCTCCTGCTTCATTGGCTGCATTGCGATCTCTGACCATGCTCCTGCCTTAGTGGAGTTTTTGCTTGAGGGCTCCCCCTCCAACCCTCCCGGTTTAGGCCATGGCATTTTGACACCTCCCTGTTTAACGACAAATCTTTCAACAAAAGAAGGAGTTTGAGATTTTTTTGCTTGGTCACATCCCTTCCTGATTTCAAGCCTGCTATTCTGTGGGAGACCTGAAAGGCCTACGCTAGAGAGTTGGTTATTTCTTACACAAAGAATGCTGGAAAACCAGTGCTGGTTGGAGGTTAGTTTGGCCCAAGTGGAGGAGTAGCAGAGGAAGGTCCCCCCAGCAGGCAGTTGTTGAAGGAGGTTAATGTAGTTAAGGTGGCTCTTGATTCCTTACTGACACAGCTGGCTGAGAGAAGCCTAAATTTGCGAAGCGGAACTGTATGAGTTTGGGAATAAGTCGAGCAAGCACTTCTTGACTGAGGAGGACTGACTCTAGGACCATCCCCGCTGTGCGAAATTCTGGGGGTAATAGGTTTATGAAAACTGAGGATATTAATAGGTCGTTTAGGGATTTTCATGCTGAATTGTATAAGTTGATCAGTCTGGTGATGTGCTTACAGGTTTTGAGCACTTCTTCTCTTCCCTTGAAGCTTCCTGTGGCTTTGGAGGATCAACACCTGGTCCTTCATGCTCCTATCTCTAGAAGTGAAGGAGCTTAGGCCAGGCAAAGCCCCTGGGCCAGATGGTGTTGGTTGCTTGTGGACCATGGGAATGGAAAGATTAACCTGATGATTCTGTACTGGGGTGAAGGACATGGCAGCAGTATCAATGATCACTCCAATTCTAATTTTTACAGGGAATTTAAGGATCTGCTGATAAAGCCATTGGTTGGTATTGTCATTCCTTCAAAGCAGGTCGGTTACCACTGACGCTTCAGGAGGTAAATATTTCCTTGATTTTGAAGACAGGCAAGGAGCCGAAGTGTGACTCGTACAGGCCAATCTCACTTTTGAATGTGAATTTCAAATTGTTACCGAAGGATTTGGCGAAACAGTTAGAGGGAATTTTCACGATGCTCATTCGGGAGGATCAGACTGGGTTTATAAAGTGTTGTTTTTCCAGTAAGAATATTAGCAGGTTGTTGAATGTGATCCAAGCCTTTCAGAAACGGGCTTTGGATTGGTTGGTGATCTCCTTAGACACAGAGAAAGTCTTTGACTGGGTAGATTGGAATTATCTAATTTACACACTGCGACGTTGTGGTTGAGTGAGGAATACGTTAGATGGATTCAGGTGCTGTACCATAGGCCCTTAGCGGCAGTACTCATGAATACCTTTAGATCTGAGAGCTTTGGACTTCAGAGAGGGACTAGGGAGGGCTGTCTTCGATAAGAACATAAGAACTAAGAGCAGGAGTAGGCCATCAGACCCCTCGAGCCTGTTCCGCCATTCAATTAGATCATGGCTGATCTTTTGTGGACTCAGCTCCACTTTCCGACCCTAACACCATAACCCTTAATCCCTTTATTCTTCAAAAAAACTATCTTTATCTTCAAAACATTTAATGAAGGAGCATCTACTGCTTCACTGGGCAAGGAATTCCATAGATCCGCAACCCTTTGGGTGAAGAATTTCCTCCTAAACTCAGTCCTAAATCTACTTCCCCTTATTTTGAGGCTATGCCCCCTGTTCTGTTTTCACCCGCCAGTGGAAACAACCTGCCCGCATCTATCCTATCTATTTCCTTCATAATTTTATATGTGTCTATAAGATCCCCCCTCAACCTTCTAAATTCCAGCGAGTACAGTCCCAGTCTACTCAACCTCTCCTCATAATCTAACCCCTTCAGCTCTGGGATTAACCTAGTGAATCGCCTCTGCACACCCTCCAGTGCCAGTACGTCCTTTCTCAAGTAAGGAGACCAAAACTGAACACAATACTCTAGGTGTGGCCTCACAAACACCTTATACAATTGCAGCATAACCTCCCTAGTCTTAAACTCCATCCCTCTAGCAATGAAGAACAAATTTCCATTTGTCTTCTTAATCACCTGTTGCACCTGTAAACCAACATTTTGTGACTCATGCACTAGCACACCCAGGTCTCTCTGCACAGCAGCATGTTTTAATATTTTATCATTTAAATAATAGTCCCTTTTGCTGTTATTCCTACCAAAATGGATAACCTCACATTTGTCAACATTGTATTCCATCTGCCAGACCCTAGCCCATTCACTTAACCTATCCAAATCCCTCTGCAGGCTTCCAGTATCCTCTGCACTTTTTGCTTTACCACTCATCTTAAGTGTCTTCTGCAAATTTGGACACATTGCCCTTGGTCCCCAACTCCAAATCATCGATGTAAATTGTGAACAGTTGTGGGCCCCACACTGATCCCTGAGGGACACCACTAGCTACTGATTGCCAACCAGAGAAACACCCATTAATCCCCACTCTTTGCTTTCTATTAATTAACCAATCCTCTATCCATGCTACTACTTTACCCTGAATGCCATGCATCTTTATCTTATGCAACAACGTTTTGTGTGGCACCTTGTCAAAGGCTTTCTGGAAATCCAGATATACCACATCCATTGGCTCCCCGCTATCTACCGCACTGTTAATGTCCTCAGAAAATTACACTAAATTAGTTAGGCACGACCTAACCTTTATGAACCCATGCTGCGTCTGCCCAATGGGACCATTTCCATCCAGATGCCTCGCTATTTCTTCCTTGATGATAGATTCCAGCATCTTCCCTACTACCGAAGTTAAGCTCACTGGCCTATAATTACCCGTTTTCTGCCGACCTCCTTTTTTAAACAGTGGTGTCACGTTTGCTAATTTCCAATCCGCCGGGACCACCCCAGAGTTTAGTGAATTTTGATAAATTATCACTAGTGCATTTACAATTTCTCTAGCCATCTCTTTTAGCACTCTGGGATGCATTCCATCAGGTCCAGGAGACCGGTCTACCTTTAGCCCCATTAGCTTGCCCATCACTACCTCCTTAGTGGTAACAATCCTCTCAAGATCCTCACCTGTCATAGCCTCATTTCTATCAGTCACTGGCATGTTATGTGTCTTCCACTGTGAAGACCGACACCAAAAACCTGTTCAGTTCCTCAGCCATTTCCTCATCTCCCATTATTAAATCTCCCTTCTCATCCTCTAAAGGACCAATATTTACCTTAGCCACTCTTTTTTGTTTTATATATTTGTAGAAACTTTTACTATCTGTTTTTATATTCTGAGCAAGTTTACTCTTATAATCTATCTTACTCTTCTTTATAGCTCTTTTAGTAGCTTTCTGTTGCCCCCTAAAGATTTCCCAGTCCTCTAGTCTCCCACTAATCTTTGCCACTTTGTATGCTTTTTCCTTCACTTTGATACTCTCCCTTATTCCCTTAGATATCCACGGTCGATTTTCCATCTTTCTACCGTCCTTCCTTTTTGTTGGTATAAACTTTTGCTGAGCACTGTGAAAAATCGCTTGGAAGGTTCTCCACTGTTCCTCAACTGTTTCACCATAGAGTCTTTGCTCCCAGTCTACCTTAGCTAGTTCTTCTCTCATCCCATTGTAATCTCCTTTGTTTAAGTACAAAACACTAATGCTTGATTTTACCTTCTCACCCTCCATCTGTATTTCAAATTCCACCATATTGTGATCACTCCTTCCGAGAGGATCCCTAACTATGAGATCATGAATCAATCCGGTCTCATTCCACAGGACCAGATCTATGACCGCTTGTTCCCTCGTAGGTTCCCCCTCTGTCCCCCTTGTTTGCATCGGCCATGGAACCACTGGGGGAGGCTCTTAGGCAGGAACCCATGATATTGGATCTGAACTGTGGCGAGAAGCAGCATAAGATTACACTTTATGCTGACAATGTGCTGCTGTTTGTGTCGAGGCCGGATGTTTCAGTCCCCATTATTGACGGTGGATAGATTTGACACTTTCTCTGGTTATTAGATTAATTTTACACAGTTGGAAGCAATGCCGGTGGGAGTGTTGAGGGGTAGACCACCCTCCCCTTTGCTAAATTTCCCTTTAGGTGGTACCGTTGGGGTTTACGTACCTGGGTGTTGCAATTACCCACTCTTTCAAACAATTATATGGAGCCAATTTCCCTTGGTTGATTGCATCTATAAGGTGGGATTGGACTCCTTGGTATTTCCTACCGGTTTCAAGGTTGGGTAGGATTGCTTTGATTAAGATGAATGAGTTGCCTAGATTGTTATTTCCCTCGCATATGTTGCTAATTTTGTTGTCTGCTAGAGCTGCAAAGGAGATTAATGGAATGATTAGTTTGTTTATTTGGAAGTTTATAAGGGTTTGGGTTAGAAAAGACCCTACTTCCATTTGCCTTGATATTAAAGCAGATCACTTGGTTTACCCTCTGCAGGTCTTGTTATTTTGTGGGGACTTTAGATCAGGTTCCACTTGGTGTGAAAATCCTATTATCATAAATACTCTTATCGCGTGGAGAGCATGGAGACTGGTCCGTGAGCTAGAAGGCAGGTCTAAACGGACTTTGGCTCTTTCTCCCATCCAGGGCAACCCTGACTTTCCACCAGGTCTTATAGACAATTAATTTGATACTTAGAGAGGTAGGGGCATTTGCAGGCTGGGAGATGATATGATCAGTGATGCTTGTCATCATTTAAGCAGCTACTCCAACAATTTGATATCCAGAGGCACTTATTTTTAAGTATCTGCAACTCAACATTTTATCCTGAATAAGACAATTTAGCATTTTAACTCCTCCATTTCACCACTGGGAAAAAAAATCCTGATTTCTGCAGAGCCTAAACAGTTCATTAGCAGGCTTTATGATCACTTGTGTTCTAGATTCTGTGGTGATATGCATCACTGTAAATACACAAGGGGTTAATATAGATACACTACACCTAGCTAGACACTAGAGGGAGCACCAGAGACATCATGACACACAGACATTCAACCAATAGGTCAGTAAGATAGGACACGACCAATGGGCAGTCAAGACACACACTGAGGTGACACTACCACAAGGGGGCTACCTATATAAAAGGACACAGCACACATGCTCAGTCTCTTTCCAGTGGAGACACTTAGTGAGTACAGACAGGGTTGATTGAAACACAGCACACCCACCACGTGGATTGTAGCAGACTGGTTAGCTAGTCTGAGTAGCTATAGCAGGATTAACAGGAGAGTCGAATCCAAGTAGGAGAATCGTTAACAGTTTAATAAATGTGTTAAAGCTATCTCCAAGTCTGAACCTTCCTTTGTCAGAGTGCACATCAAGAAAGCAGCTTATGCTACATCAAGAGCATAACAAAACAGATTCCATGTTAGTATATTGGGTACTTTGGAGTCATAGGAAAAAGATTTGACAACTAATATTGATTAGGAGACATAGGATAGTATCCGGGATTATGCCAGTAAAGTTTTGGTATGTAACAGAATGAGAGAGTCGCGATTCAAGATACCGCACCATGTGCAAATCACGCCGAATTTAAGACACAGGTCTGATTCTGCAATATTCCCATTTTGCCTAAAGTACCTGGTATTCAAGGCTGATTATATACATTGCATATGGACCTGTGTCAAGATTCAATCCTATTGGTCTGGTGTGGTTAAGGAGCTTGAGAGGATATTTGACAAAATCTTGTTCCCAATTCTGGGTCTTCCAGATCGGAGAATTATTGATGTTAGTGAAAAAAGGCTGGAGACCATCCTTTTTCAGCCTGTTAAAATATCCTCTGTTCCTGGATCTGCGATAAGTACCTATCAATTCAAAACTGGCGTAAATTAATCATGAGTAGATTCCAATGGAATTCCTGATGCCTGAGATCCGTTCAAAGTCTGATATATTGTGTAATATGTGGGACCCCTATCTCAAATTTATAGTCTTACAACACCAGGTTAAAGTCCAACAGGTTTGTTTTGAATCACGAGCTTTCGGAGCGAATCTCCTTACTCAGGTGAATGAAGAGGTAGGTTCCAGAAACACATATATAGACAAAGTCAGTGATGCAAGACGATAATTTGAATTATAGTTTTTGCAGGTAATTAAGTCTTTACAGGTCCAGATGGAGCGACTGGAGAGAGGGATAATCACAGGTTAAAGAGGTGTGAATTAAACAATATTGCCTTATCCACTTTTCTTGAATGATCTGGTACTCAAACTGGAGGCACTAGTTCTTAAAAGTCCATTGTTCTGACGTTATCCTGTCTTGCGCGTTCGTACATTTGCTATAATAATTGTTCTGTACTGTAACAGTTCTGAATTTTTTATTGTTGCGTTATTTGTTTAAAAAAGTATAAAACTCTAATAAAAATTTATAACAAAAAAGTTACTGTCCTGAGATGGGACAGAAGGTTAATGTTCCACAATGCTGCTACAGGACAGCATCTCAGCAATCTTAGAAATGTGAAGTGCAAATTGCTGGAATTCAGCAAGACCTTGCAAGCCCCTATAAATACTGTTGTGTGCAACTCTGGTTGCAACACCCTGAGTTTGCATAGCGGCAAGCAGAGGCTGTGTGAGAGAATCGGAGATGCCACTGCAGGATCCGAATGTTAGGAGGTTTCCCTGTTTGTACGGCAATGGGAGCCAAACACTGCTGCAACTTGTCTTGGCGTTTTTGTTAGCCATCACTTCCACACTGGTGCAGGCATGATGGGCAAAATGGCCTCCTTCTATGATGTGATCCTGGAAAGCATAGGCTCCACAAGGCCCTTCTTGTGCCAGTTGGTTCTAGTCTTCTCCACACTCCTCGACAGTGGTCTCACACACTTTCCAACAGTACTGCCAAGCATTTCAGTATACACATCATCCACCTTTCTCTCTAGGCTGCCCTGAAGACTTCATCTATACCCTCTGCAAAACCCATATGCAATCCTGACCTCTTGAGTGACATCTGCGCTACCAATGTTCTGGCTGCAGCCCATTCACACATCGTGTCTCACCAGGTGCAGATCCCGCATATAAGCTATCCTCTTTTATGTGCAGTGTACATAATGTGCTACTGATGTGCTACTGCAAAATGGTGCCGGTTCCGGAGCAATTCAAGATCCGTTAATGGGCTAGCACTGGCGCAAGGTAGAACACAAGCGATTCCAATGAAGAACGGTGTTGGTTTCAGGAGGGTCAAGAAATGCACCCGAGAGGCTGACAAGCTGCAACCGCATTTTAGCACTCCACTCCCCACACACAATCATCCCAGCCAACATGATGGTATTGGTTGCGCTGAGCGCACCCATCCGTTGATGGCTGGGGCCAAAGGGTACCCCAAAGAGCGGGGGGGACCGATATGATTCGTGGCACTAAGTTCACAGTGGGTAGTTAGTGGCGTGCGCAACAGCATGGCTGCCTTGCAGGCTACAGCAATGATGCTCCATGCCCGTCCACCCCGACCCCACCTACTGGCCACTCTTCGCCACTCCGCTGGCCTTGGTAGAAGCCCCCGGCCAGCGACACAACTGTCAGCACACTATAGCAATGTTGGACACTTTTTGTACCCCCCCTCTCTCCCTCAGCAGCCTGTTTCCCGATACATTGCCCTTCGGGTATTAAAAAAAGCTTCAAATGGATTAAAAGGAATTGACAAAAATAAATTGTTCAATAAAAGGCCCTATTCCTAAATAATAATATGCAGAATTTAGGAACTGCAACCTTAAATAGAAGTGTTTTCTGAAAACATTTCACAATGATTTAATGGAAAAAAAAAATGTTTCCTACATTTTAACCTTTCTTGAATTAAGTTTAAAATTGTGTGGAAAGCATGATCAATTCAGTAAAACTTGCTCTAGTGGAAGGCAATGACAAACCACTACCAACAAAACAAAACGCCAAGGAAATGGCTCAGGATGAAACACCAGCAGACAATGAGCCACAGGATCTGTCTCTGGACACAGCACGACATGCCAAAACTTGCTTGACAATAACACTACCCGCTGATACATTGTGTTTCAAGACACAGATAATTGAATCGAATCACAAATTACAGTAATGCAACTACAGAAGATGTTGTGCAAAACAGAATGAGCCACAATCAAACATCACAGTTCCTTCTACAAGTGATAACCATGCATCAAATTCATACCAACACAAAATACCAACAGAGCAATTCTCCATTGTGACATTAATCGAGATGGCAAAAGGTTGTCTTTTTTAGATATGCTATTATTTTCCACCTTCGGGTTTTCACCCATTCCAGTGACCCAAGACAACTGCCAGAATTGTTAAATGTAAGACAAAGTCACTTCTAACATGTAGTTAACATTGCCAAGGATCCAAATTCTTCAGTACAGGTACTGGACCGTGTATCTGGGAAGCTTGGGACTGCTGTGTGCCGGATTTGGCATTTTAAGGATTTTGGGTCTGAGACCTAGCATGTACTTAGAATTTTAAAAAATTGAGTTTTATTTAAATAGCTACACAGTGTGCCAGCTTTGAATGTAGCTGGCTTTCTGGTCCTTCTGGAATTTAGGATGCTGGATAGGAGGTTGAGTTCCTGTATCTTGCATTACTGAAGCAAAATCAGGCTTGATGCACTAAGTGATCACCTAGGGGATTGCTCACGGGTTTAACTGGGGTCTAAAGCAGTTATGATCTTTAACATGGTCCTGCACGACAAAAGCTCTGGGTGCAAGAGCATAGTTGAGGGAATGAAAGTTGTAACACTTAAAAATTAAAACCACAGGCACAAAGAAGAAGTCTGGTCTTAATGGTTTAATAAGTGTAGATCATTAGGCCATTCGGCCCATCAAGTATGCATCGGCTCTAGGAAAGAGCACCCCATTTATGCCCACACTTCTAACCTATCCCCGTAACCCCACGCAACCTTTGTGAACACTAAGGGCAATTTATCATGGCCAATCCACCTAACCTGCACATCTTTGGACATTGGGAGGAAACCGGAGCACCTGGAGGAAACCCATGCAGACACGGGGAGAACGTGCAGACTCTGCACTGACAGTGACCCAAGCCGGGAATCGACCCTGGGACCCTGGAGCTGTGAAGCCATGCTACCCTGTGTAGCAGCAAGATGTAGCAGGCAACCTAATTTTCCCACATTATCCTCAATCTGAGAATTCCCCCCTGCCCCCCAACTTACTTACCTACCGATATCCCTTTGCACTCTCTATGTCCTTCTCACTACTTGCTCTTCTATCAATCCTTAAATCGTCAGAAATTTGGCTTTAAAACAATTGGCCCCTTCATTCAAGTCACTAATATAGGTCGTAAATAGTCGAGGCCCGAGCAATAATGCCCGTGACACTTCATTACTTAGTTTGCCAACCTGAAAATTACCCGTTCATTCCAAATCTGTTTTCTGTTCGTTAGCCAATCCTGTATCACTGCTAATATATTACTCCAAAACGTGACCTCTTATTTTGTACAGTAATCTTCAATGTGGCATCTTATCAAATGTTTTTTTCAAATTCAAATACACTACGGGCTGGATTCTCCATTACTGAGACTACGGGCTGGATGTACGGGCTGGATTCTCCATTGCTGAGACTACGGGCTGGATTCTCCATTACTGAGACTAAGTATTGGCACTGAACCTAGACTGATTCAGCGACCGTTGAGGGGCTAGCACTGGCGCCACGTGGATCACAATCGATTCCAATGAAAAACGGTGTGGGATTCGTGATTGACACTCAGAAGGCTGACAAGCTGCAGCCACATACATAGAACATAGTGCAGAAGGAGGCCATTCGGCCCATTGAGTCTACACTGACCACTTAAACCCTCACTTCCACCCTATCCCCATCTAACCTTTTTGGTCACAAAGGGCAATTTATCATGGCGAATCCACCTAATCTGCACGTCTTTTGACTATGGGAGGAAACCGGAGCACCTGGAGGAAACCCACGCAGACACGGGGAGAACGTACAGACTCCGCACAGCCAAGTGACCCAGCAGGGAATCAAACCTGGAACCCTGGCGCTGTGAAGCCACAGTGCTATCCACTTGTGCTACCGTGCTGCCCTAAGCATATACACATTACAATCCCCACACACACCATCGCAGCCAACAAGATGGCAGCAAGGAGAGCAGCTCCACGATTTACAGATGCCGAGCTGGAGACCCTCCAGGACACGGTGGATGAGAGGCGGGTGACCCTATACCCCGGCTCGAGAAGAAGGCTGCCATTCGCTGTGCCTGGGCACAGGTGGCAGAGGCGGTCAGCGCCGTGAACAACACCATCCGGACCAGCCAGCCGTGCCTTATAAAACTGCACAACCTCCAGGAGTGCGTAGGCAGCACTGTGCCCCTGGCACCAACCACCACCCCTCCCACCCCCAAACTCCAGGCCCGTGGTCTAATCGTGCATCTGGTCTAGTAGGACCTGCTGGTGATGGAGCAGGTCCATCTGGTGTAACCCACCCTAGCCAGTGCCACAGCCGGAGTCCCTGGTGCAGAGCAGTGATGAGGACAGCAGCATGGACGTGAGCCATGGACCTGAGACCCAAGATACCTTGGAGGATGACACAGATTTCCCGTCACAGCTGTCTCCAACACCCTCCACCATCCCAGAGGCAATCACCTCGGCTGGGCACTTTAGTGAACAAGGCTCCTGGGATATTATCTGGTGTGCACCACACAGATGCTCCAGTACATCAGGTGGAGGAAGGAACGTCCGAGGAGGCGGATGGTCGGAGGGCGAGCTGTCCCCAGGAACTAGCTGCTGTCCAGAAGCGTTTTGGGGCAGCCCCATCGATTGTGGAGAGGCAGTGGCAGAGCTAGGTGGATCCCCAGATGGTACATCAGGGACGACATGAGGGGTTGGCGGCAATCATCCAGAACCTGCAGGTGGAGGAGTCCAACCGCGTGCAGGAGAAGGAGGTGCCGACCATGCGTGCCACCCAGGCCAACACCGCACGGGTGACGTCCGCGGTGGAGGCATTGGGGGGGGCGCTGATCGAGGCCCAGGATAGGTTGCCGCCTCACAGGCAGGCATGTGCGAGAGCCACCTGGAAACTGCAGTGGCACTCGTGAGCGTAGGCCAGTCACAGCAGGCTATAGAGGAGTATGTCGGCGGCTTTGCCCAGGCGCTGGCCAATGTGGCGCTGGCCTGGCTGCCCCAGAAGACGCCCACCAACGGGGACCCAGGTCGCAGGGCAGGCATCAGGAGCCACCTCCACTCCTGAGGTACTGTTTGGTGATCCAATCAGATGTAGCATTAGGGTCAAAAAGTTAGGCACTAGTTAAGTTGGCACAGGGGCAGGGCACAGTTTACTTATAGGGGCTAGGGGCACATATTTGTAAACAGTTGTGCACATTAAACACGGTTATAACCTGCCTTGGTGCTCTTTCAGATGGGCATGAGGGGAGGGTTGGTCTGGCCGGATGAGGGCGCCAGCATGGTGAGGGGGGAACGAACGTATGTTGTGGGTGGCTTGGGCTCTCCACCCTCCCCCAACCGTCCACACCATCATCATCCCAGGGATTCATTGGGACCGTGTGATGGAATGGCTAGCTCACATGCAGATGGACGGTGGAAAGTGCTACCGTTGCAAGGAGCACCAGAGCTCATCGCAGAGCAGGTTTGTCATCATCTTCCATCCCATGGACGAGAACTGGTGTTACTGCCAATCCAGAGCCCGCACCCTGTAGTGCGGCAGTTATGTCTCATGGAGAGGATTGCAGGCGGGGGTGCGATGCCCGTGCCCCCCCACCCACCCACCCCACAGCCAGTACATAGTAGACAAAAAGAATAATCAACAGAATACAATGACAAATCGTACATCGACAGTGATTGGTTACAGTGTGGAACAAGTGGCCAGAAAAGCAAATACATGAGCAAGAGCAGCATAGGGCATCGTGAATAGTGTTCTTACAGGGAACAGATCAGTCCGAGGGGGAGTCGTTGAGGAGTCTTGTTGCTGTGGGGAATATGCTGTTCTATGTCTGGATGTGCGGGTCATCAGACTTCTGTACCTTCTGCCTGATGGAATGGGCTGGAAGAAGGCAATGGCTGGGTGGGAGGGGTCTCTGATAATGCTGTCTGCCTTCCTGAGGCAGCAGGAGGTGTATACAGAATCAATGCGAGGGTGGCAAGCTTGTGTGATGCATTGGGCCGAGTCCACCACACGATCTTGGACCGAGCAGTTGCCATACCAGGCTGTGATGCAGCCAGATAGGATGCTCTCTATGGCACATCTGTAGAAGTTTGAGAAGTGTTGTTGCAGACATGCCGAATTTCTAGAGCTTCCGTAGGAAGTAGAGACGTGTTGGGCTTTTTGGACTGTTACATCAACGCAAGTGGATCAGGACAGACTGTTGGTGACACCGGAACTTCCAGCTATCGACCACGCTTCCTGAAGTCGACGATCAGTTCCTTTGTATTTCCGACATTTAGGGAGAAGTTGCTTTTGGTGCACCATGCAACCGTGATTTCTCCCACCTGTAGTTTGATTCGTTGTAGGTCTCAGAGTCAGTCTGTGGCCTGCGGATAGGCGTCATCAGCCACGACCGCATCGGATAACCCCTGTAGCCCAGGAGCCAAACTCCCCAGACGGGGGTGGGTGTCTCGAACATGTTAGGAATCGTCGAGTGTGCCAGGATAAAGTGTTTTGCGCAGTGCCCCAGTATCGGGAGCAGACGTGCATGATGCACAGCTGATGGTCGCATACAAGGTGCAAGTTCATCGAGTGGCACCCTTTTCGGTTTGTGTAGAGCGGCCTGTTATCTGCAGGTGCATGTAGGGCGACATGCATCCTATCGATCACCCCTTGGAACCGGGGCATGTCGGTGATGGTGGTGAACCCGCTGCCCGGGCATCCTGGTGGGCCCAGTCCACATTGAAATGAATGTATTGTACCAACTGGGCTTGGAGGGCCTCCGTGACGACGCAAATGTACCTGTGCACCAAGCTCTGAGAGATCCCGGACAGGTCCCCACTCAGTGGAAGGACCCCGTGGCATCGAAGTTCAGGGCGACTGTCACCTTGACGGCCACCGGGAGCGGGTGTCCTCCTCCATACCCCTGCAGTGCCAGGTGCGCCATGATCTTGCAGATATGTCGCACTGTCTCCCTGCTCAGTCGGAGTCTTCGACGGCATGCCCGGTCCAGCAAGTCCTCGAATGATAGGCGCTGCCAGTACATGCTGTGCCTCCTTTGCAGCTCCTCCTCCTCGGCCTGTTGGGCGGCCCGGCTCTCCATCCGGGGCAGCTGCCTCCGGTTCCTCTGGGACATGCTCCGATGCTGCATCTTCCTCCTCCTCTAGCAACGCCAGCTCTTACAGCTGCAGGGCATCCCCAGGGCTATGAGGAAGGCCACTATTCCAATATCCATTGTCTGCAGAGGGTGGACGGACACGTTAGCATAGTGTGCATCCCCGTGCCCAACCAGGTCCATTGAACAACACGTTGGCCCTGGTTGGCACTGCGAACCCTGCCCCCTAATGCCACTGCCACCCCCCTCATCTCCGCCATCCCTGGCCCGTCTGCGAGCCTCAGCCCCTGGCGCCCGGTCTGATGCCGTCGGCTGGTGCTGCCCTTGCCAGCAGTATGTTCCGTGGCCCTCGCAAGGGCTACAGTGGACGCTGACCTTGAGTGAGCTAAGAGATGCCCTGCCGGCGGGTGACGGCCAGTTGGGTGGTGGGGGCATCCATACTGCCAGTGCCACTCTGCAGAACCAGGGGCCGAGGTGGGTGGTCAGTGGGGTGCGCAGTAAGGTGGCTGCCTTGCAGGCTACAGCAATGGTGGTCCGTGGCTGGGCGCCGCCCCAGGCACCTCGGCCACTCAGCCCATCATCGCCCCCTTACCCCCATCCCGGACTCTGGCAGGGACCCCCCTAGCCCAGCCAGTGTCTGGCCTGGCAGCCCACAATTCGCACCTCTCCGTGTCCTACCTCCTCTTTCTCCCTCATCAGCCACAAAGCTGGTTTCAAGATATTTAAAAGCACAAGTGAACCACGCCATCGGGAATTCAGCCCATCAGAGGCAGAGAATATTGGGTCAGGCCCGCTATTGACATGCAAACAGTGTTTACTGTACATGTCTTCAGGATCCTTAAGGGGGAGGGGGAGCAGCCAGAAGTCGTGGTGCACATTGGTACCAACGGCATGGGTAGGAAAAAGGGTGTGGAGGTAATAAACAAGTTTAGGGAGTTAGGCTGGAAGTTAAAAGCCAGGACAGACAGAGTTGTCATCTCTGGTTTGTTGCCGGTGCCACGTGATAGTGAGGCTAGGAATAGGGAGAGTGTGCAGTTGAACACGTGGCTGCAGGAATGGTGTAGGAGGGAGGGCTTCAGGTATTTGGATAATTGGAGTGCATTCTGGGGAAGGTGGGACCTGTACAAGCAGGACAGGTTGCATCTGAACCAGAGGGGCACCAATATCCTGGGAGGGAGGTTTTCTAGTACTCTTCGGGAGGGTTTAAACTAATTTGGCAGGGGAATGGGAACCGGATTTGTAGTCCAGCAACTAAGGTAGCCGATATTCAGGATGCCAAAGCATGTAATGAGGCAGTGGGGAAGGGAACACTGACAAAGGAGAGTACTTGCAGGCACGGAGATGGGTTGACGTGTGTATACATCAACGCAAGAAGCATCAGGAATAGAACATAGAACAATACAGCGCAGTACAGGCCCTTCAGCCCACGATGTTGCACCGAAACAAAAGCCATCTAACCTACACTATGCCATTATCATCCATATGTTTATCCAATAAACTTTTAAATGCCCTCAATGTTGGCGAGTTCACTACTGTAGCAGGTAGGGCATTCCACGGCCTCACTACTCTTTGCGTAAAGAACCTACCTCTGACCTCTGTCCTATATCTATTACCCCTCAGTTTAAAGTTATGTCCCCTCGTGCCAGCCATATCCATCCGCGGGAGAAGGCTCTCACTGTCCACCCTATCCAACCCCCTGATCATTTTGTATGCCTCTATCAAGTCTCCTCTTAACCTTCTTCTCTCCAACGAAAACAACCTCAAGTCCATCAGCCTTTCCTCATAAGATTTTCCCTCCATACCAGGCAACATCCTGGTAAATCTCCTCTGCACCCGCTCCAAAGCCTCCACGACCTTCCTATAATGCGGTGACCAGAACTGTACGCAATACTCCAAATGCAGCCGTACCAGAGTTCTGTACAGCTGCAACATGACCTCCCGACTCCGGAACTCAATCCCTCTACCAATAAAGGCCAACACTCCATAGGCCTTCTTCACATCCCTATCAACCTGGGTGGCAACTTTCAGGGATCTGTGCACATGGACACCTAGATCCCTCTGCTCATCCACACTTTCAAGAACTTTACCATTAGCCAAATATTCCACATTCCTGTTATTCCTTCCAAAGTGAATCACCTCACACTTCTCTACATTAAACTCCATTTGCCACCTCTCAGCCCAGCTCTGCAGCTTATCTATATCCCTCTGTAACCTGCTACATCCTTCCATACCATCGACAACACCACCGACTTTAGTATCGTCTGCAAATTTACTCACCCACCCTTCTGCGCCTTCCTCTAGGTCATTGATAAAAATGACAAACAGCAACGGCCCCAGAACAGATCCTTGTGGTACTCCACTTGTGACTGTACTCCATTCTGAACATTTCCCATCAACCACCACCCTCTGTCTTCTTTCAGCTAGCCAATTTCTGATCCACATCTCTAAATCACCCTCAATCCCCAGCCTCCGTATTTTTTGCAATAGCCTACCGTGGGGAACCTTATCAAACGCTTTGCTGAAATCCATATACACCACATCAACTGCTCTACCCTCGTCTACCTGTTCAGTCACCTTCTCAAAGAACTCAATAAGGTTTGTGAGGCATGACCTACCTTTCACAAAGTCATGCTGACTATCCCTGATCATATTATTCCTATCTAGATGATTATAAATCTTGTCTCTTATAATCCCCTCCAAGACTTTACCCACTACAGACGTGAGGCTCACTGGTCTATAGTTGCCGGGGTTGTCTCTGCTCCCCTTTTTGAACAAAAGGACCACATTTGCTGTCCTCCAGTCCTCTGGCACTATTCCTGTAGCCAATGATGACATAAAAATCAAAGCCAAAGGTCCAGCAATCTCTTCCCTGGCCTCCCAGAGAATCCTAGGGTAAATCCCATCAGGTGCCGGGGACTTATCTATTTTCAGCCTGTCCAGAATTGCCAACACCTCTTTCCTACGTACCTCAATGCCATCTATTCTATTAGCCTGGGGCTCAGCATTCTCCTCCACAACATTATCTTTTTCCTGAGTGAATACTGACGAAAAATATTCATTTAGTATCTCGCCCATCTCTTCAGACTCCACACACAATTTCCCATCCCTGTCCTTGACTGGTCCTACTCTTTCCCTAGTCATTCGCTTATTCCTGACATACCTATAGAAAGCTTTTGGGTTTTCCTTGATCCTTCCTGCCAAATACTTCTCATGTCCCCTCCTTGCTCGTCTTAGCTCTCTCTTTAGATCCTTCCTCACTACCTTGTAACTATCCATCGCCCCAACCGAAACTTCACACCTCATCTTCACATAGGCCTCCTTCTTCCTCTTAAGAGATTCCACTTCCTTGGTAAACCACGGTTCCCTCGCTCGACACCTTCCTCCCTGTCTGACCGGTACATACTTATCAAGAACACGCAGTAGCTGATCCTTGAACAAGCCCCACTTATCCAGTGTGCCCAACACTTGCAGCCTACTTCTCCACCTTATCCCCCCCCCAAGTCACGTCTAATGGCATCATAATTGCCCTTCCCCCAGCTATAACTCTTGCCCTGCGGTGTATACTTATCCCTTTCCATCATTAACGTAAACGTCACCGAATTGTGGTCACTGTCCCCAAAGTGCTCCCCTACCTCCAAATCCAACACCTGGCCTGGTTCATTACCCAAAACCAAATCCAACGTGGCCTCGCCTCTTGTTGGCCTGTCAACATATTGTTTCAGGAAACCCTCCTGCACACACTGTACAAAAAACGACCCATCTATTGTACTCGAACTATATCTTTTCCAGTCAATACTCGAACTATATCTTTTCCAGTCAATACTCGAACTATATCTTTTCCAGTCAATGCTCGAACTATATCTTTTCCAGTCAAGGTTGAATAAGGTGGGTGAACTTAAGGCATGGATCGGTACTTGGGACTACGATGTGGTGGCCATCACGGAAACTTGGATAGAAGAGGGGCAGAAATGGTTGTTGGAGGTCCCTGGTTATAGATGTTTCAATAAGATTAGGGAGGGTGGTAAAAGAGGTGGGGGGGGGGGGGGGGTGGCATTGTTAATTAGAGATAGTGTAACAGCTGCAGAAAGGCAGTTCGAGGAGTATCACCCGAATGAGGTAGTATGGGTTGAAGTCAGAAATAGGAAAGGAGCAGTCACCTTGTTAGGAGTTTTCTATAAGCCGCCCAATAGTAGCAGAGATGTGGAGGAACAGATTGGGAAACAGATTTTGGAAAGGTGCAGAAGTCACAGGGTAGTAGTCATGGGTGACTTTAACTTCCCAAATAGAGTGGAAACTCTTTAGATCAAATAGTTTGGATGGGGTGGTGTTTGTGCAGTGTGTCCAGGAAGCTTTTCTAACACAGTATGTAGATTGTCCGACCAGAGGAGGGGCAATATTGGATTTAGTACTTGGTAATGAACCAGGGCAAGTGATAGATTTGTTAGTGGGGGAGCATTTTGGAGATAGTGACCACAATTCTGTGACTTTCACTTTAGTAATGGAGAGGGATAGGTGCGTGCAACAGGGCAAGGTTTACAATTGGGGGAAGGGTAAATACGATGTTGTCAGACAAGAATTGAAGTGCATAAGTTGGGAACATAGACTGTCAGGGAAGGACACAAGTGAAATGTGGAACTTGTTCAAGGAACAGGTACTACGTGTCCATGATATGTATGTCCCTGTCAGGCAGGGAAGAGATGGTCGAGTGAGGGAACCATGGTTGACAAGAGAGGTTGAATGTCTTGTTAAGAGGAAAAAGGAGACTTATGTAAGGCTGAGGAAACAAGGTTCAGACAGGGCATTGGAGGGATACAAGATAGCCAGGAGGGAACTGAAGAAAGGGATTAGGAGAGCTAAGAGAGGGCATGAACAATCTTTGGCGGGTAGGATCAAGGAAAACCCCAAGGCCTTTTACACATATGTGAGAAATATGAGAATGACTAGAGCGAGGGTAGGTCCGATCAAGGACAGTAGCGGGAGATTGTGTATTGAGTCTGAAGAGATAGGAGAGGTCTTGAACAAGTACTTTTCTTCTGTATTTACAAATGAGAGGGGCGATATTGTTGGAGAGGACAGTGTGAAACAGACTGGTAAGCTCAAGGAAATACTTGTTCGGAAGGAAGATGTGTTGGGCATTTTGAAAAACTTGAGGATAGACAAGTCCCCCAGGCCTGACGGGATATATCCAAGGATTCTATGGGAAGCAAGAGGTGAAATTGCAGAGCCGTTGGCAATGATCTTTTCGTCCTCACTGTCAACAGGGGTGGTACCAGGGGATTGGAGAGTGGCGAATGTCGTGCCCCTGTTCAAAAAAGGGACTAGGGATAACCCTGGGAATTACAGGCCAGTTAGTCTTACTTCGGTGGTAGGCAAAGTAATGGAAAGGGTACTGAAGGATAGGATTTCTGAGCATCTGGAAAGACACTGCTTGATTAGGGATAGTCAGCACGGATGTGAGGGCTAGGTCTTGCCTTACAAGTCTTATTGAATTCTTTGAGGAGGTGACCAAGCATGTGGATGAAGGTAAAGCAGTGGATGTAATGTACATGGATTTTAGTAAGGCATTTGATAAGGTTCCCCATGGTAGGCTTCTGCAGAAAGTAAGGAGGCATGGGATAGTGGGAAATTTGGCCAGTTGGATAACGAACTGGCTAACTGATAGAAGTCAGAGAGTGGTGGTGGATGGCAAATATTCAGCCTGGATCCCAGTTACCAGTGGCGTACCGCAGGGATCAGTTCTGGGTCCTCTGCTGTTTGTGATTTTCATTAATGACTTGGATGAGGGAGTTGAAGGGTGGGTCAGTAAATTTGCAGACGATACGAAGATTGGTGGAGTTGTGGATAGTAAGGAGGGCTGTTGTCGGCTGCAAAGAGACATAGATAGAATGCAGAGCTGGGCTGAGAAGTGGCAGATGGAGTTTAACCCTGAAAAGTGTGAGGTTGTCCATATTGGAAGGACAAATATGAATGCGGAATACAGGGTTAACGGTAGAGTTCTTGGCAATGTGGAGGAGCAGAGAGATCTTGGGGTCTATGTTCATACATCTTTGAAAGTTGCCACTCAAGTGGATAGAGCTGTGAAGAAGGCCTATGGTGTGCTCGCGTTCATTAACAGAGGGATTGAATTTAAGAGCCGTGAGGTGATGATGCAGCTGTACAAAACTTTGGTAAGGCCACATTTGTAGTACTGTGTACAGTTCTGGTCACCTCATTTTAGGAAGGATGTGGAAGTTTTGGAAAAGGTGCAAAGATGATTTACCAGGATGTTACCTGGAATGGAGAGTAGGTCTTACGAGGAAAGGTTGAGGGTGCTAGGCCTTTTCTCATTAGAACGGAGAAGGATGAGGGGCGACTTGATAGAGGTTTATAAGATGATCAGGGGAATAGATAGAGTAGACAGTCAGAGACTTTTTCCCCGGGTGGAACAAACCATTACAAGGGGACATAAATTTAAGGTGAAAGGTGGAAGATATAGGAGGGATATCAGAGGTAGGTTCTTTACCCAGAGAGTAGTAGGGGCATGGAATGCACTGCCTGTGGAAGTAGTTGAGTCGGAAACATTAGGGACCTTCAAGCAGCTATTGGATAGGTACATGGATTACGGTAAAATGATATAGTGTAGATTTATTTGTTCTTAAGGGCAGCACGGTAGCATTGTGGATAGCGAAATTGCTTCACAGCTCCAGGGTCCCAGGTTCGATTCCGGCTTGGGTCACTGTCTGTGTGGAGTCTGCACGTCCTCCCAGTGTCTGCGTGGGTTTCCTCCGGGTGCTCCGGTTTCCTCCCACAGTCCAAAGATGTGCAGGGTAGGTGGATTGGCCATGATAAATTGCCCTTAGTGTCCAAAATTGCCCTTGGTGTTGGGTGGAGGTGGTGAGTTTGGGTAGGGTGCTCTTTCCAAGAGCCGGTGCAGACTCAGGGGGCCGAATGGCCTCCTTCTGCACTGTAAATTCAATGATAATCTATGATTAATCTAGGACAAAGGTTCGGCTCAACATCGTGGGCCGAAGGGCCTGTTCTGTGCTGTATTTTCTATGTTTGTTCTATGTTCCGGAATGCCTTGGCACCGCTGTCGAGGCAATGGCGAATCGCGATTTGGCGTCAAATCAGCGCCCGCTGTGATTTCAGCTTCAGAACCGATTCTCTGCCCAATCGCACTTCCCGATTTCGGCGTCGCCCGACGGATAATCCTGCCCTACATCTATCATTTCCCCTTTATCCACCCTGCTTGTAGCATCCTCAAAGAACTCTAATAAATTTATTGAATGCAATTTCCCTTTCAGAAAACCATGTTGATTCTGGTTGATTGCATTGTGATGTTCCAAATGTGCTTCTACCAGTTCCTTAATAACAAATTCCAGCATTTTTCTGATGTCAGATGTTAGGCTAACCCGCCAATAGTTTCCTGCGTTCTATCTCCGTCCTCTCTTGGAGAGATGTTACATTTGCTGTTTTCCAATCCGCTGGGACCTTTCCAGAAACAATGCATTCACTAACTCAGCAGCCACCGTGTCTGACAAAGAAGTCTAATGAATTTATTAAATACTATTTCTGCAGTCGCTAGGATGTAGGCTATCAGGTCTAGGGATTTGTCAACCTTTAGACCCATTATAATAATAATCTTTATTAGTGTCACAAGTAGGCTTACATTAACACTGCAATGAGGTTACTGTGAAAATCCCTTAGTCGCCACACTCTGGTGCCTGTTCGGGTACACAAGAGGAAAATTCAGAATGTCCAATTTACCTAACAAGCATCTCTTTCGGGACTTGTGGGAGGAAACCGGTGCGCCCGGAGGAAACCTACACAGACAAGTGGAGAACGTGGAGACTCCGCATAGTCAGTGACCCATGTCGGTAGTTGAACCCGGATCCCTGGTGCTGTGAAGCAACAATTCTAACCACTGTGCTACTGTGCCGCCCATTAGTTTTCCTGCTACTTTTTCTCCAGTGATCATGATCGTTTCCATTTCCAACCTCCCTTTTGCCTTTTTAAAAAAAAAACTATTCATAAGGTACATTTTTGTGTCTTCTACCATACTTGTTTAAAGCCTGTGTGGTTTCCTTATTTCCCATTATTAATTCCCTACCCTCGTCCTCTAAAGAATCAATGCCCATTCTAGCGACACTCTGCATTTTGATATACTTGGGGCAGCACTCGTCTGTTTTTATCTTTGTTGCTATTTCACTTGTGTTCTAATTTCTCCCTTTTTTTTGAAGTCATCCTTCACAGTTTCTAAAACTTCCAATCTTCCGGCCTACCACTAATATTCGGGGAATTGGATGCCTTTTCATTCAATTTGGCACCATCCTCAACTTCCTTAGTTAGCCACTGATAGTGCATCCTCTCCTTCATTATTCCACCTCCTTCTGTGCTGTAAACATCTGCAGCAGGGAGTTGCAATGTCAGAGAGGGAAAATACTCCAATTTACCCCTGTCTGCTCTTTAGCCTGCTGTTGGGTATCTTCTAGCAGATTATCTGCTTGCTTCCTCATTCATGAAATTGTAAATTGCACGAGTGAAGTCCATAATGAGATAAAACATGCAAGTAATTACAAGGATTTTCATAACCAAAAGGTTTATAGGCTATAAGTAAACTCTTTAAGGTATAGGGTTTGATACAACCAGTTGCACCCTCAGATGCAAATAATTGTACCTAAGCATCAGGTAACCTGAAAAAAATCCCAGAAACTATATCATGTAATTATTTATTGGCTCCTTGAATATAACCAATCTATTGCTTTCACATTGCATTCCTCTCATCCCAAATGGAAAACACACTATTAGTTATCGCTGTATGTTCAAATAGTTTGGTTTATCAGAATCATAGGATTTTTAAAAAATTTAAAGTGCCCAATTCTTTGTTTTTCCAATGAAGGGGCAATTTATTGTTATCAATCCACCTACCCTGCACATCTTTTTTGGGTTGTGGGCGAGAGACCCACCCAGACATGGGGAGAATATGCAAACTCCACATTGATAGTGACCCGGGTCAGGATTGAACCTGGGCCTTGGCGCCATGAGGCAGCTAACCACTGACCAGCCGTGCCGCCTTATAATCATAAGATTCACGAACAGAAAAACATCAATGATCAACACAAGTAAAGCAGTAGCCTCATCGTTAGTCATGTTTGCGAGTGACTGCACAATCTTCAGAACCATTCGCGACTCCTCAGATAATGAAGCAGTCCGTGTCCAAATGCAGCAAGACCTGGGAAATATCCAGGCTTGGGTTGACAAGTGGCAAGTTACAAGTGGCAAGCAATGACCATCTCCTAAAAGAGAGGATCTAACCATTGCTCCTTGACATTCAATGGCATTACCATCACTGAAACTCCCATCATTTAACATCCTGGGGCTTACCATTGATCAGAAACTGAACTGGAATCGCCATATTAATACTGTGGCTACCAGGGTAAGTCAAAGGCTGTGAATCCTATGGTGAGTAACTCACCTCCTGACCCCCCAAAGCCTGTTCACTATTTACAAGGCACAAGTCAAGAGTGTGATGGAATACTCTCCACTTGCCTGGACAAATGAAGCTCCAACAACGCTCAAGAAGCTCAACACCATCCAGGTCAAAGCAGCCCGCTAGATTGCTCCCCCTTCCACAAACATTCAAAACCTCCATCACCGACAAACAGTGGCAGCCATGTGTACCATCTACAAGGTGCACGGCAGTAACTCACCAAGGTTCCTTACCAAACCCACGACCACTACCAGCCCGAAGGACAAGAGCAGCAGACACCTGGAAACCCCACCACCTGTAGGTTCCCCTCCCAAGTCACTGACGTGGAAATATATTGCAGTTCCTTCACTGCCGCTGGGCAAAATCCTGGAACTCCCTACCTATCATCTCAGGGACTGCAGCAGTTCAAGAAGGCAACTCACCACCACCTTCTGAAGGGCAACTAGGCATGGGCAATAAATGCTGACCTAACTAGTGACGTCCACACCCCGTTAGTGAATATACCGAGGCAAAATTAATTCAGATTTCACCCACACAAGTTGGAAAACTACATTCGGTAAATCGAGACAATTGTGGGCTAGCACCAGGAAAATAGTCATGAAAGGTTCCAAATTATCATAAAAACCCAACTGACTCACAAAGCAGAATCTGCCATCTCTACCTGATCTGGCCTACAAGTGACTCCAGTCCCACACTACATAGTTGACTCGAAGCCCTCACAATGAAATTCAATAGGTTCTGGTGGGACAATGTCATTAAAAAATGCATCAAAGTCTTTTAAGTATACAGTGACCCTTGGTAAAATGGCAACTCCAAATTCTCAACTGGTTAATTTACAAAATTAGACAGTAAATGTAGATCCTATTGCACTCAATAACAAGGTGCAGTTTGTTGATTTTGACTTTATGCAAGAGTGTAAAATGGATGATAGCGAATGAGAAGAACCTTTTACAACTCTCCCGATTTAACTTTCTATCGGCTTCAATGGAAATAGAAAAAATCTGTAGAGATTAAGTACAGGCTTCTAATTCGCTATCATCCATTTTACGCTAACACAGAAAAGTCAAGTAACATATTTGAAGGCAGTGAAAAACATTCCAAGATTCATCACAGATGCATAAATGTGTGTTGATTGGTAGTAGTGGAGTTCAGGGAAGCAAGTGAAGGCATGGAGAAGGCAAGGCCCCTGACCTCACTACATTCTTGGTCGAAACATGGACAAGAGCTCAAATCAACTTAAAGAGCATAACAGGCAAGGGTGACTGCCGTTGACATCGAGGCAACATTTGACCGAGTGTGGCAACAAGCTCTTGCAAAATTGGAATCAATGAGAAAACTCTCCACTGATTGGAATCATTCCTAGCACAAAGAAAGATGGATGTGGTTGATGGAGGTCAATCACAGGGACTGCAGCAGTTCAGGAAGGCAACTCACCACCACCTTCTCAATTAGGGATGGCAATAAATGCCGGCCTCTCTAGCCGTGCTCACATCCCCCGTAAAATGCATTAAAAAAAAAAATCTGTCCCAGGATATCACCGCATGAATTCCTGAGAGTAGTGTCCTAGGCCCAACCACCTTCAGCTGTTTCATCAATGGCTTTTCCTCCACCATCAGGTTAGAAGTAGGGATGTTCACTGATGACTGCATATAGTTCACCACCATTCGTGCCTCCTCGGATACTGATGCAGTCAGTGCCCATATGCAGCAAGACCGAGACAACTCTCGGGCTTGGGATGATGAGCAACAAATAACATTTGTGTTGCATAAGTGCCAGGCAATGATCATCTTCAACAAAAGTGACTCCAACCATCTCCCCATGATGTTCAATGGCATTACCATCACAGAATCCCCACTATCAACATCCTGGGGGCTTTCCATTGACCAAGAACTGAACTGAACTAGTCATAAAAATACTGTGGCTACAAGGGCAGATGAGAGGCTGAGAATTCTGTGGCGAGTAACTCATCTCCTGACTCCCCAAAGCCTGTCCACCATCTACAGGCACAAGTCAGCTCTAACAAAACTCAAGAAGCTCAAGACCATGCTGCACAAGGGAGTTGTTTGATTGGCACCCCATCCACCATCTTCAACATCCACTCCCTCCACACACCACTAGCTCACAGTGACAACACTGTGTACCATAGATAAGATGCACTGCAGCAACTCATCAACGCTTCAGCTTCAACAGCACTTTACAAACAAACTCTACCAGCTAGAAGGACATATGGGAACAAAACGTTCCCAAGCAAGTTGCCCTCCAAGCCACACGCCATCCTGATTTAGAAACATGTCGCCATTCCTTCACTGTCACTAGGTCAAACAATCCTGCACTCTGGGTGCACCTACACCACGTGGGCAGCAGTGGTTGAAGAAAGCCACTCACTACCACCTTCTCAAGGGCCATTAGGAATGAGAAATAAAAATGCCAGGCTAGTCAACAACGCCCACATCCGGGCAGCACGGTGGCACAGTGGGTTAGCCCCGAGGTCCCAGGTTCGATCCCGGCTCTGGGTCACTGTCCGTGTGGAGTTTGCACATTCTCCCAGTGTTTGCGTGGGTTTCGCCCCCACAACCCAAAAGATGTGCAGGGTAGGTGGATTGGTCACGCTAAATTGCCCCTTAATTGGAAAAATTGAATTGGGCACTCTAAATTTTTTTTTTTTTTTAAACAATGCCCACATCCCATGAAAGATTTAAAAAGGTTCAGGAAACTATTTTACATTGGGAGGTGCGATAACAAGGTGGAGGGGTTTCCGGGGTGTGACAACCAGGTGGGGAGATTTGGGTGGCGCGTGAAAAGATGGAGAGGTTTTGGGGGGGGGGGGGTGTTAACAAGGTGGAGAGACTTGGGCGGTGCGATAACAAGGTGGGTGGTTTGGGTGGTGTGTTAACAAGGTAGAGAGGTTTGGGTGGCGCGATAACAAGATGGAGAAGTTTGGGGGGGTGCATTAATAATGTGGAGGTGTTTCGGTGGTGCGATAACAAGGTGGAGGGGTTTGGGAGGTGAGATAACAAGGTGGAGGGGTTTCTGGGGTGCGTTAATAATGTGGAGGTGTTTAGGTGGTGCAATAACAAGGTGCGGTGGTTTGGAAGATGCGAAAACAAGGTGGAGGGGTTTGGGGGTGCGCTAACAATGTGGAGAGTTAGGGGGTGCTCTAACAAGGTGGTGGGGTTTAAGAGAAAGTTCCACAACGTGAAGCCAAAGCAGCTAAAATGACGCAGCACCATAGTTGGGGCAGCACGGTAGCACAGTGGTTAGCACTGTTGCTTCACAGCACCAGGGACCCGGGTTTGATTGCCACTTTGGTCATTGTGTGTGCAGAGTCTGCACGTTCTCCCTGTGTTTGCGTGGGTTTCCTCCGGGTGCTCCTGTTTCCTCCCACAAGTCCCGAAAGACTTGCTGTTAGGTGAATTTGATATTCTCAATTCTCCCTCAGTGTACCCGAACAGGTGCCGGAATGTGGCGACTAGGGGCTTTTCACAGTAACTTCATTGCAGTGTTCATGTAAGTCTACTTGTAAAGATACTAATAAAGATTAAGCAGAATGAAATGAAACGTTAGGTGCATTATTGTGCACAGCACGCACTGGCACAGTTATCCAGATATGGGAATAAATTATTGATTTCCCACCAAATATTGATTTTGTTGAAACTTTGATCCCAAGAGAGCATACCTGCAATAGCTCCAAATTCATAGGAATGCTCTTTAACTCCTTCAGCAAGTCCATGGCTCCAACCTGTAAAATAACAGAGTACTTTTTAAAAAAAAAACACAAATAGACTGAATAACCACCCATTTGCCAAAGTCAGGTTAAAAAGTATGAAAACGCAAACAAATGGTTGAAGATAATTTCTTTTGAAAATAGGTTTATTAAAAAAGGTTCATATTAAATAAAACCTACTTAAACAATCAAACATAAATAAGCTACAGAAGAAACAAGAAAGCAAAAATAAATATACCACCTAATTAATTTTGTCACAAAAACTAAACTAACCCCCCCCACAGCAGACGGTGACTAACTCCTTTGAAAAGGAAATAAATGGCTGCCATCAATTTGAACCCTTTCACTGACCCCTTGATGATGTACTTGACCTTTTCCGAATGTAGAAACGACATGAGGTCTCCCAACCAAGCCAAGACACGAGGCAGAGTAGGAGACCTGCACCCAAGCAGAATTCGCCACCAG
Source organism: Scyliorhinus torazame (assembly GCF_047496885.1). Taxonomy (NCBI): domain Eukaryota; kingdom Metazoa; phylum Chordata; class Chondrichthyes; order Carcharhiniformes; family Scyliorhinidae; genus Scyliorhinus; species Scyliorhinus torazame. The sequence goes on along the minus strand of NC_092717.1, from coordinate 130,245,724 downwards.
GCTACAAACGAGGCAAAGGCGAGGACATCCACCTTCACACCACACTGAAACACTGGTGAATCCGACATCCCAAAGATCGACAACAGCGGACACGGATCCAAACCTACACGGAATATCTCCGACATGTTGTGAAAGAAAGAGGCTCAAAAGTTCATCAACTTGGAACAGGACGAGAACATGTGTGTATGATCAGCCAGCCCCCGAGAGCAGGGCACACACTTATCCGCAATCCGAGAGAATGATCCGCTCATCCTCATTGCCGGAGACGAATCCGCTCATCCTCAACCCCGGAGAAGATTCTGCTCATGCTCAACCCCGGAGAAGAATCCGTTCATGCACAACCCCCAGGAGAAAATTCCGCTCATACACAACCCCGGAGAAGATTCCGCTCATCCTCAACCATAAGGCCATATAGGTCACTCAGCCCATCTAGTCTGCTCCGCAAGATCCAGGAGAAGATTCCGCTCATCCTCAACCCCGGAGAAGATTCCGCTCATGCTCAACCCCGGAGAAGATTCCGCTCATGCTCAACCCCGGAGAAGATTCCGCTCATGCTCAACCCCGGAGAAGATTCCGCTCATGCTCAACCCCGGAGAAGATTCCGCTCATGCTCAACCCCAGAGAAGATTCCGCTCATGCTCAACCCCAGAGAAGATTCCGCTCATGCTCAACCCCAGAGAAGATTCCGCTCATGCTCAACCCCAGAGAAGATTCCGCTCATGCTCAACCCCAGAGAAGATTCCGCTCATGCTCAACCCCAGAGAAGATTCCGCTCATGCTCAACCCCAGAGAAGATTCCGCTCATGCTCAACCCCAGAGAAGATTCCGCTCATGCTCAACCCGAGAAGATTCCGCTCATGCTCAACCCCAGAGAAGATTCCGCTCATGCTCAACCCCAGAGAAGATTCCGCTCATGCTCAACCCCAGAGAAGATTCCGCTCATGCTCAACCCCAGAGAAGATTCCGCTCATGCTCAACCCCAGAGAAGATTCCGCTCATGCTCAACCCCAGAGAAGATTCCGCTCATGCTCAACCCCAGAGAAGATTCCGCTCATGCTCAACCCCAGAGAAGATTCCGCTCATGCTCAACCCCAGAGAAGATTCCGCTCATGCTCAACCCCAGAGAAGATTCCGCTCATGCTCAACCCCAGAGAAGATTCCGCTCATGCTCAACCCCAGAGAAGATTCCGCTCATGCTCAACCCCAGAGAAGATTCCGCTCATGCTCAACCCCAGAGACGATTCCGCTCATGCTCAACCCCAGAGAAGATTCCGCTCATGCTCAACCCCAGAGAAGATTCCGCTCATGCTCAACCCCAGAGACGATTCCGCTCATGCTCAACCCCAGAGAAGATTCCGCTCATGCTCAACCCCAGAGAAGATTCCGCTCATGCTCAACCCCAGAGAAGATTCCGCTCATGCTCAAACCCAGAGAAGATTCCGCTCATGCTCAACCCCAGAGAAGATTCCGCTCATGCTCAACCCCAGAGAAGATTCCGCTCATGCTCAACCCCAGAGAAGATTCCGCTCATCCTCAACCCCGGAGAAACTTCCGCTCATCCTCAACCCCGGAGAAGATTCCGCTCATCCTCAACCCCGGAGAAGATTCCGCTCATCCTCAACCATAAGGCCATATAGGTCACTCAGCCCATCTAGTCTGCTCCGCAAGATCCAGAAGATTCCGCTCATGCTCAACCCCAGAGAAGATTCCGCTCATGCTCAACCCCAGAGAAGATTCCGCTCATGCTCAAACCCAAAGATTCTGCTCATGCTCAACCCCGGAGAAGATTCCGCTCATCCTCAACCCCGGAGAAGCTTCCGCTCATCCTCAACCCCGGAGAAGATTCCGCTCATCCTCAACCCTAGAGAAGATTCCGCTCATCCTCAACCCCGGAGAAGATTCCGCTCATCCTCAACCCCGGAGAAGATTCCGCTCATCCTCAACCCCGGAGAAGATTCCGCTCATCCTCAACCCCGGAGAAGATTCCGCTCATCCTCAACCCTGGAGAAGATTCCGCTCATCCTCAACCCCGGAGAAGATTCCGCTCATCCTCAACCCCGGAGAGGATTCTGCTCATCCTCAACCCTGGAGAGGATTCTGCTCATCCTCAACCACGGAGACGATTCCGCTCAGCCTCAACCCCGGAGACGATTCCGCTCATCCTCAACCCCGGAGAAGATTCTGCTCATCCTCAACCACGGAGAAGAATTCGCTCATCCTCAACCGTAAAACCATAAGACGTAGGAGCAGAATTAGACCACTCAGCCCATCTAGTCCGCTCCGCAGGACCCCGGAGTAGAATCTGCTCATCCTCAACTCCGGAGAAGAATCAGTTCATCCTCAATCCTGTAGAATAATCCGCTCATCATGTTCAACCCCGGAGGAGATTCTGCTCATCCGCAATCCCGGAGGAGATTCCGCTCATTCGCAATCCCGGAGGGGATTCCGCTCATCCGCAATCCCGGAGGGGATTCCGCTCATCCTCAACCCTGGAGAGGATTCTGCTCATGCTCAACCCCGGAGAAGATTCCGCTCATCCTCAACCCCGGAGAAGCTTCCGCTCATCCTCAACCCCGGAGAAGATTCCGCTCATCCTCAACCCTGGAGAAGATTCCGCTCATCCTCAACCCCGGAGAAGATTCCGCTCATCCTCAACCCCGGAGAGGATTCGGCTCATCCTCAACCACGGAGACGATTCCGCTCATCCTCAACCCCGGAGAAAATTCTGCTCATCCTCAACCACGGAGAAGAATCCGTTCATCCTCAATCCTGTAGAATAATCCGCTCATCATGTTCAACCCCGGAGGAGATTCCGCTCATCCGCAATCCCGGAGGAGATTCCGCTCATTCGCAATCCCGGAGGGGATTCCGCTCATTCGCAATCCCGGAGGGGATTCCGCTCATCCGCAATCCCGGAGGAGATGCCGCTCATCCGCAATCCTAGAGAAGAATCTGCTCATCCTCAACCACAGAGAAAATCCCACTCATCCTAGCTCTGGCCAGGGGCTTCCCGTGTAAAATCTTGAATTTAATCAGACTCAGCCGTGCACATGAAGACGTGGAGTTGACCCTGTGAAGGGCCTCGCTCCACACCTCACAATTAAGAATGGGACCAATTCGCTCTCCCATTTTGTCCTCACTTCACACAATGAAGCAGAATCCATTGAAAGGATTTGACCATACAGGTCTGAAATAGTCCCCCCGTCCAGCCTAGCCAGAGACAGTTAATTCCTCAACAGGGAAGAGGGTGGCGCCAAAGGAAAGGAGGGGAAAGCCTTGTGCGAAAAATCACAAAGCTGAAAATAGGAATTTCTCAGCCAACTCCTTAAAACTGGCAAACCTCCCCTCCACGAACAGGTCCCCAAACTTCTCCAGACCCTTCCCCTCCCAAGGCTAAAACATTGAGTCCAAAACAGCTGGTAGGAAAAGGTGGTTATTGTAGATGGGGGCTAGCAAAGACAGGGAAAGGAGCTTGAAATGTTGCCTGGACTGCTTCCAAACAGTCAGGGTGGAGCCCACCACTGGATACGAGGAAAACCTCACCTGGGTAAAAAGGCAACATGCATATTGTACGAAGACTAGAAGCAGTGCAGGAGCTCGCTTCCATTTGTCCCCATATGGAACCATGATCATTAAACCACAACAATATCTTCTAAATATTGTCTGCCCAATAGTAAAACAATAAATTGGGTCGGGCCAGGTCCCCCCCACTGTCTGTCTCTTTGGAGTAAAACCCCACGGATTCTGGCCCAAATAAAAATGGGCATCAATTTGTTGACTTTAACAAAAAAGGACTGGGGGGGGGGGGGGGGGGGGGGGGGGAAAGAGAGAGAGAGAGAGAATGGGGAGACACTGAAAGGGAAATAGAAAACTCGAAAGCACATTCATTTTAAGTCTGAACCCCACCTGCCAAGGATAGGGGGAGATTATCCCACCTCTGCAAGTCTGTTTTGATACTGGGCACCAGATTAGTGTAACTTAATTTATACAGTGAGGCCCAGTTGTGCGTCACCTAGACCCCCAGATAACAAACGCTAATCTCGGCTAGGCGAAAAGGTAATGTCCCCAGCAGGAGAGTTGACCGGGAAACATTCACTCTTGTCCAAGTTCAACCTGTACCCCCAAAAGGAGCCAAAAATAAGAAGCAGCGTCATTATTTCATCTATGGAGAGGATTGGATCCGTAATATAGAGAAGTAGGTCATCCACGTGAAGGGACACCTGGTGCTTCACCCCTCCCCAATTTATCCCCCTCCACTCAACAGACAACCTCAGTGCAAGAGCGAGCAGCTCTATTGCCAAAGCAAACAGGGGCGGGGACAATGGACACCCCTGCCTCATGCCCCTATTCAACGAAACATAACTAGAGTTCAAGACATTTGGAGAAACACTTGTAGTGGGGGCCTTATACAGTGGTCGAATCCAATAAATAAATTTGTGGCCAAAACGGAACTTCCCAAAAATCTCAAATAGATACTCCCACTCCACTCTATCAAATGCCTTCTCGGCATCCACGGAAACAATTACCTCCGATTCGGGCATCAAGGAGGGGAAAAGGTCAACATTTAACAGGCGACGTATATTGGCTGACAATTGTTGACCCTTTACGAAGCCGTCTGATCCTCTGAGATTGCATTTGGGAGGCAGGGCTCCAGCTAAGTGTTAACACCTTGACAAGAAACTAAAATTTTGCGTTCAACAGTGAGTCATTACTGGAGGGATGGAGTTTAAGACTAGGGAGGTTATGCTGCAATTGTATAAGGTGTTAGTGAGGCCACACCTGGAGTGCTGTGTTCAGTTTTGGTCTCGTTACCTGAAAAAGGACATAATGGCGCTGGAGAATGTGCAGAGGTGAGTCACTAGGTTAGTCCCAGAGTTGAGGGAGTTGAATTATGAAGAGAGGTTGAGTAGACTGGGACTGCACTCGTTGGAATTTAGAAGGATGCAGGGGGATCTTATAAAAACATATAAAATTATGAAGGGGATAGATAGGATAGATGCGGGCAGGTTGCTTCCACTGGCAGGTGAAAGCAGAACTAGGGGGCATAGCCTCAAAATAAGGGGAAGTCGATTTAGGACTGAGCTTAGGAGAAACTTCTTCACCCAAAGGGTTGTGAATCTATGGAATTCCTTGCCCAGTGAAGCAGTTGCTACTCCTTCATTAAATGTTTTCAAGATAAAGATAGATAGTTTTTTGAAGAATAAAGGAAAAAAGGATTATGGTGTTCGGGGCGGGAAAGTGGAGCTGAGTCCACAAAAGATCAGCCATGATCTCATTGAATGGCGGAGCAGGCTCGAAGGTCCAGATGGCCTACTCCTAGTTCTTATGTTCTTATAAGTTGGTGGGGCCAGACTCCAGTGCCAAATCAACAAAGTGCGGGGTACGGTCCAAATTAAGGAAAAATGTTGAGATTAGCTAAATTAACAATGTGAATTGAGATTATAGAGTGAGAAGTTATTGAAGTCTCAACGATCAATAAAGTATATAATAATTTGTACAACCAGCTACAGTATCATTAAAATTATTCAGTCACATTAGCGGAATTTTAAGGACAGGTTTAAAATTTCATTGAACCAATCTGTGAAGGAAAAAGGTATAGTCACGCAGCTTTCATTTCAGAAGTTTCTCAGAACTCAAGTCTGAATAATTTGAACTGAATTGATGTACAAGAGCAATTTAAGTGTAAAATAAAAAGATGAGACACAAAGCACGCTAGGATTGCATAGGGAGGAGATTAAATGTTGGCTGTAATTTTTGGCTCATAAGAAACATGGAATACAAATTTGTAGTGCAAATACACATTCAGCACCCACTGGATTGACAGTACATGGCGCTGTCCACTGGTTAATTAACAGTCTGAAGTCTTAAGCAGTGTTAGTTTTGATTGTGTTCTTACCTGGACAGATGCACACCCAAGCCATCACCTTGAGTATTTTGACTTGTGGAATTTACATTTGACACAAGTGTCCAACAGCCTCCTGACCTCAAAATCTATGTAAATAGCAGACTTGTGGGAGGAAACCAGAGCACCCGGAGGAAACCCACGCAGACACCGGGAGAAAGTGCAGGCTCCACACAGACAGTGACCCAAGCCGGGAACAGTGCTACCCTAATTAATTGCTAATCTGAGAAACCTATTTGAAACAAATTGGACAATACATCTGGGGACACAAATCAAAACATGGAACAAGAAACAGTAGTTTGGGCCTTTAAGCTACAAATCCACCATTTCATCTTCCACACTTTTCAGCACCGTGTCCTTTCCTTCCAAAAGTAACTAAAGCAAACTATAGCATTTTGTAATTTTACAATTAAACTGGGGCATATAATAAAAGTATTATTTGGCACTCATCTGTGGAAACAAATAGCAGTTTTCTCAGTACTTCTTACAGGAAACGGGGAACAGTAGGAATTCTCTCATTTCGTGCCCTACTTGAGCCTCATTAAATTCCACATGCTCTCTGGTGCTGCATGCGCATTTAAAGTTATCGTTTAGTCAAATCTATATTATGCATTACTCCCAACAATTAAAAAATCTGGATCATTTCTCCTCTTATTTTGGGTTGAATGAAAAGGCTTTACATGTTTTATCAGAAGACTCTTTCTAACCTACAGCTCATGATTAATTGCAATTGGCAAACTTGTTACTGCTACCAATCAACTCCAAAGTTTTCTTTTGTTAAAGGGTTGCGTAGTTTTCTTCAAATTGTTGCTGAACCACTAAAGTTCATGAGCAATAAATAGATCCAAATTTACTCCCAGAAGATTTTGTTTTTCCATTAAAAAGTCAATGAATCCAATCACCTCCATTGACAGCATCCCCACTTCTTAAAGTCAACGTTTTAGGTTCATACACCACATTTAGAAGTCTTAGAATCCCCAGTGCAGGCTGCCATTTGGCTGACTGAGTCTGCACCAACACTCAATGAGCACCCCACCCAGGCCCATTCCCCCGCCCTATCACCGTAACCCCACCTAACCTGCACATCGCTGGACACCAAGGGGTAATTTTAGCATGACCAATCCACTAACCGGCACATCTTTGGGCATAATTTGGCTGGAACAGCAAATACAGTGAGCCTGGACTCAGGATCTAATGTTGGTGAGTAATCCAAGTTCAAGTTCATAGCTGCTACATAATTTCCAGGGCTCCACCTGCATGGGGAAACCCTCACATTTGCGTGGTTCTGGATTCAAGCGGAAACCGATGTGATTAATGGTGTGATTATACATGCAGCGAGATATCAAGTTATCCTTTATTAACAAATCACTATGAATGGAAACAAAATCAACTCTACTTTCTGTTCGATTGACATTAAAGGATAAGCTATCACTACAAGTAGCAGTTTCAAAGAAAGAGCTCAAAGAGTGTCTCATCGCACTTTCCGGATAATCCAAATTAAATCATTTTGAAGCAGTCAAAGCTGTTAACCCAGGGAAAATATGGCAATTCTCACAACAAAATGAGAAAAATAATTAGTTCAAGTCCATTGTTGATGGTGCTGGTGGAGAGGAATGTTGGCCCAGTGCAATTTTTCCAATTGGGGTTATTGGATCTTAAAACATCCCCCCAAGACAGTAAGTAAATGGAGCACTGATTTAAAAATCACAACCAAAAGATGTCTCCACTGATTGTGCAGCACATATCTCACCTTGTTAGTCTAGATTGTACATTCCGTTCCTGGATTCGGGATTGAACTCACAAGTTTCTGATTCAAAACTTTGAGTGCTAATAACGGAGTTCCTTTGATGCGTCACTGATAAAGATGTACCCAGATATTACCTCCATGCTCTTTACGTCTTTTAATCTGTGCTCCAATATGCTGCTATTTTCAAATTGCACCATGTTTTATGTTCAGCCATGAGAGTTTGATATAGAAAGGGTAGCTTTGGCTACCTGATAGAATTAGTGGGTATTTACACAATCAATCTTTCTTAATAAAGTTGTTTACTTGGTACACAAGACAATGAAAATATTTCACCTTCTGTCCAATTTATTTCTGGTAAATTGGCCATTGTCTGGTTTTGAAATCCTCCTCTGGCAGTCTTCTCTGTCTCATAAGACGATGGTTTGTGCCATAATGATCAATTCGGTGTTAAACTTCGTCTGGTGTGGCTCACTCTGGCATGGTGGACCGGTGGACTCTGCTGCATAGGAATACAGTGGGCTGGGAAGCTTCAGGATTTGCTGGCATGTTCTCTGGGGTTTTGACAGCAGAGCTTTCCATTTCACCTCATCTCTTCCAATGCCCCTTTCTTCAGTCAGCCTCCAGAGGTCACAGCCATAGGTTCAGTGATTTGAATCGATGTCCGCCATCTTCATGCCTCACTTGCGGCTGTTCTTGGGATTGAAGATATGAACGTCCAGCAGATTTGACCGTGGTAAATTAATTGGACAGTCTCTGGATATATGGCTGTCATCTAACTGATGAACATGGCGAACATAGCACAGACATCGTTAGCTTAGAAATGAGTATATGCTGATGAGATTAAGATGCTCCAGGACCTCAGAATTCGTGACCTTATTCTCAACATTTCTTGGTAATACATGCCCAAGCCTTTTCTCCTGACGAACAAATGTTATCCAAGTCTCACCACTGTATGAGCGCACAGACTTCATGTGGGTGGTATAGTTTCCCCAGTTCCACATTAACCTTTACAGTTCCCAACATCTATTACTACAGTAGACTTGCACTTTGGTATCCTCAGTCAGATTGCTGTTGTCCCACACTTTTTTTACTAATCTTGGACATGACATTCAGCTTTTGCAGGCTCAAGTAGAAAAACTAATTGTATAGACCCTGACCCAACTTCTGAACATTCCAATTATAACTGAGAACTTTGGATGCAGAGAGCTACAGAACATGATGTATTTGCACCAGTTTATAGATATTTATGTCATATGTTCTTTTTGTAGCAGCAATGAGACAACAATAGAATTACTACAGTGCTGAAGGCCATTTAACGCATCAAGTCTGCACCTACCCTCTGCACCCTACCTAGACCTGCTCCCCCACCCCATGCCCGTAATCCTATCTGACCTGCACATCTTTTCACACTAAAGGACAATTTAGCATGGCCAATCCACCTAACCTGCACATCTTTGGACTGTTGGAGGAAACTGGAGCACGGATGGAAACCTAGACACAGGCAGAACGTACAAACTCCACAGTCACCAGAGACCCGAATTGAACCAGGGTCCCTGGTGCTGAAAGGCAGCAGTGCTAACCACTGTGCCGTCCCTCCCATATTTACCTGTAGTGCCAGAGACAGCAGTTTATTTTTATTATCTAAAACCCGCTTAATTTTTGGCTGCATTTCTTCACAATACTTAGCTGTGGTCATAGGGCAAGCACGTTGGAGGGAATCCTGGCAAAATACTTCATAAATAAATGCTTTGTGTTAAATGGGTGAATATCCATTTATCAAATTGGGTAGCAGGAGATATTGTGATACAGTGGCTCAGCACATACACACGCTGATTTCTACTGTCTGGTTCTGGACTCTCTTCCTGTCCAGAAGTCCCTCCCTCCCACTGGAGAAAATTCCAACCCAGATAAACAAGCTTCAATAAGCATCACCTGCTCGCAATTCACTGTCAAGCTAGTCCTGATTTACTCACAAATATCAAAAATTGACAAGATTCACTTTCTATTAGGAAAAAAAAAATTACATTTTGACAAATGCACAGTGATAAAAATACAGAAATAAAAATAACTCATTTCAGATTTGTCATTGTTACATAGCGAGGCAAGACATCCTTTTTCTAGAATCTTTAACAATTTTTCTGCAGAGCCATTCCTCTTAGTGAAGCAATCCAATAGATGATGATTAACATCTGCGCAACTTGATTTCTTTCCTCTTCAGCATTGCTTTAAACTGATTATGTCTATCCGAAGCCTTTATTTATTTACACTTTCTGTGGAACTTGCATTATCCCACAAAGATCAGTTATCTATGCAACATTCCTTTGGTATTGGTCTTTCAATCTCTGCTTTTATGCAGCATTTCCTCCAGGATCTTAAACAAATAGAACACCATGTCATCAGCATTAATGAGAGCAAGAGTTTCAGCAGCTAGTGTGCTCTTCACCATTCGCTTTGTTTTCTTTATCTCCCATGCCAAGGAGCAACTTTTCTCATGCACTGGAAAATTCATCAACAAGGTTTCTATGTGAGGCGTCACAAAAATGATTGATTTCATGTTATTGGGGTCACCCAAAGCTGGGAACTCCAACATACTCATCTCTATTTTAAATATTTTTCAAAGTTTTATTCACTCTCAAGATGTCCACCAGCTTCGGATTTTTCATGACAAGATCAAGTTCCAACTTGCATCTGGTCTTGTCTGTGTGCTTCATCGATTGAATTGTCTGACAGGACTCAGCTTTTCCGTTTCATCCTTGGTAGCAGCCATATTGTTCTGGCCTGACCTCGTACAATTACGTTTGACAGGACTGACGGTGGCCAAGAAAGGCTGTTGATGTAAAACTACATCTGACTCATCCTGCTTAATCTTCAAACACACATATTTGAAAACCCCAGACGCTTGACCATCAATTTTAAATTTTTCCCTAATTTGATTAACATTTTTCAATGCCATTAGTGCCCCCCACATAAGATTATCCACATGCATCATAAAGATACCCAAAGGTTTTCCTTTACACAGTGGTAATAGATCAGCTGTGAGCACCCTTACTTTAAACTTAGCAAAAAATACCATACCCGGGAAACATCATCATAGAATTTACAGTGCAGGAGGCCATTCGGCCCATCGAGTCTGCACCGGCTCTTGGAAAGAGCACCCTACCCAAGGTCAACACCTCCACCCTATCCCCATAATCCAGTAACCCCACCCAACATTAAACCCATAAAGACATTTCTTCAATTTCCAGAGCTACCCCTCTATTCCTGGTGCTACCTTTGGAGGTTGTAAGAATACTTCCCTCTTGGGTTACCCTGAAGAAAAGCCATTTTGGTAATTACGGAGTTACACTTCCAAGAATAAATGGTTCAAATCAGTGGGAATCTACCCTGATCTTTATCCCCCAAGCATTCCTCCTGGGCCCATCTATTAGGACCTGTTCCGTACAGACACATCTCCGCCATGATCTGCCATCGCTCGTATGGTTCCAATTCCAAAATGACAGGTGGATAACCATAATGTGATCCTGCAGTGTGACTCCGCCATTTTACCTTAAAAGCTGCTGGGAGGTTTCCTTTTGTCAGAAACAGGGATTGCTTCCTGTTTTCTTTATCTTCCCATCTGAAGAGATTGAGATCCATCCTCTGCTACCATGTTGAATACGCAGCACTTTGGCATACTGGTTAGCACCATGGCTTCACAGCGCCAGGGTCCCAGGTTCGACTCCCGGCTTGGGTCATTGCCTGTGCGAAGTCTGCACGTTCCCCGTGTCTGCTTGGGTAACCTTCGGGCACTCCGGTTTCCTCCCACAAGTCCCGAAAGACGTGCTGTTAGATAATTTGGACATTCTGAATTCTTCCTCTGTATACCCCAATAGGCGTCGGAATGTGGCGACGAGGGGTTTTTCACAGTAAGTTCATTGCAGTGTTAATGTAAGCCTACTTGTGACAATAATAAAGATTATTAAATACGTGAATGTCTATTTGCCAAATTAGGCAGTAGGAGACGTTCTGATGATTTACAATAGTTTTGTGATACAATAGTTCAGCGTACACACTGGTTTCTACTCTTCCCTTCTGATTTTCTCACTGTCCAAGAGCCTCCCCCACTGGGAAAAACCCCAGCTTCGATGAGCATCGCAAGTTCTCAATTCACTGTGAAGCTAGTCCTGGTTTTCTCTTAAAGGGACCTGCATTTCTAACAATCAGGGAGGATCTCTCCAATTCTTTCGAACACATTCAGGAGTACAACTATGCCATAGTTTCTGTTTGCTTGGAAGCTCACGTTAGCTGGCCCTCAATCTGATAATGCTGTCTATGAACAATTTCTAATTTCTGCCATGCATTGTCAAGTGACTGAGGCCAATTCCTATACCTTGGCAGTCATCTTTCTAAAAAGGCCTTCAACACAATATCAGCTGTGCCAATTTAGGCTTTTTAATGGAAGCCCCTGAACGGTTTAACCATAAATTAAAAAATATAATTTAATAATTGAACATTTACATATTTCATCAGCTTGTTTCAGTGTTAGCACCCTAATTCAAGAGTTAAACGGTCATGGGTTCAAACCTTATTCTGGTGCTGTACGGCTGGAGGTACTGTCTCAGTTGAAATTTGATGCAGACTAACCAGTTTGCCTGTGTAGATAAATGTAAAAGTTTTCAGCGCACTATTTAGAAATCAGTGATGTTGGATGAGTGGTACATATTGGCTAAGAGTCCAAATGCTTCCTATTTTTCTTTGAAGTAACACCATGGGATATTTTACATCCACCTGTGATAGCAGATAGAACCTCAGTTTAATATCTCACCCAAAATATAGCATCGCCAACAGTGCAGCTCTCTCAGTGCTGCGGTAAAGTATCAGTCTAAATCATCTTTTCAAGTTTTTTGAAAAAGAGACATGTTGTTTTCCCCTTATGCTGGTATTCGTGCGAAGTGTCCTGATGAGTGCAAGACACAGAGCTTTGACATGTCTCTTTTTTCAGCAAGCTCTGTAACTACAAGACTCTTGGTGGGGACTTGAAGCCTCAATCTTCTGACTGAGAGTTCTACCACTTAGTTACATCTAAGTGATTGCAATGTTGTATGCATGATCTTTCTCTATGCAAAAGAGTTTCTGTATTTGCAGTGACAATATCGCAAAAAATAATTAATTGCCTGTGGAGTGCTTTGTCCGCCCTGAGGTCATGGAAGAGATCACGTAAATGGTTTGTCCTTTAACTTGAGCAGTCTGTCTATTATTCACTGTGCTTGTAATTTGGTAGGTTCCATGATCAAGTACTTGCCTAAATGGCACTTAACTGAATTTTCACACCTAGATGATGATGCTCCAGTAATTTGCAGGGGCCCAACCATGACCATGGAGCGCTGCACAGTGCAGGATATTAAATGCATCACCAAATAATTAGGCAACTTATGATCTGAAATTACCTGCACATCGTTATTTGGACAAAACCATTTGTACCTTCTCAGTACAGGAGTCTTCCTTAATAAAAAAACTAAGGCCATAAGATTCAAGACATAGGAGAAGTCAACTATTAGGCCCATCAAATCTGCTCAACCTTTTGATGAGATCATGACCGATCTGATAATCCTCAACTTCACTATCCAGCCTTATCCCTGTAACCCTGGATTCCTTCACTGATTAAAAATCTATCTCAGCCTTGTAACATACCTAACAACTCAACCTACACAGCCCTCTGCGATAAAGAATTCCACAGATTCACTACCCTCAAAAAAATTCCTCTTCGCTGTCTTAAATGGGCAACCCCTACTGCAATGATGCTCTCTGGTCCTAGACTGATCCAAAAGGGGAAACGACCTCTCAGCATCTACCCCACTAAGTCCCCTGAGAATCATACATGTCTCAATAAGGTCGCCTCTCATTCTTCTAAACTTAATTGAGTACACTTCCAACCTACTCAACCTCTCCTGAGACAATCCCTCCATACTTGGGGTCAACCCCGTGAACCTTCTCTGGACTGCCTCCAATGCCAGTATTGCTTTCATTGATAAGGGGATCAAAACCATTCACAGTATTCCAGGTGTGGTCTAACTAGTGCCTTGTATAGTTTTAGCAAGATACCCTATTTTTATACTCCATTCTCTTTGAAATTAAGGCCAACGTTCCATTTGCTTTCCCTGTTACCTGAACTTGCATGCAAGCTTTTTGTAATTTATGCACGAGGACCCCCAAATTCCTGAGCTGCAGCTTTCTGCAGTCTTGCTCTATTTACATATTTAGCACCTTTATTCTTCCTACCAATGTGCAGAACTTCACACTTTCCAACATTATATTCCATCTACCACGATTTTGTCCATTCACTGAACCTATCCATATTCCTCCAGACTCTTTGTCATCATCACCAGTTACCTTTCCACTTATCTTTTGTCATCCAAAAACTTGGCAATAGTATATTCACTTCCCTCGTCCAAGTCATATATATATATATATATATACCACAGGCTATCTTATTAATTCGATTTTTCTGCAGCACCTCAATCCCCTGCGTGAGTTTCCTCCGGGTGCTCCGGTTTCCTCCCACAATTCTTGAAAGATATGCTGTTAGGTAATTTGGACATTCTGAATTCTCCCTCCGTGTACCCGAACAGGCGCCAGAATGTGGCGACTAGAGGCTTTTCACAGTAACTACATTGCAGTGTTAATTTAAGCCTACTTGTGACAGTAAAGGTTATATTATATACAATCAAACACTTTTTTGAAATCCAAGTATAATAGATCTACTGGTTCTCCTTTATCTGCCCTGCTCATCACCACCAAAGAATTATAAGAAATTTGTCAGGCATTTTTCTTTTATGAAACCAGGCTGACTCTACTTGATTAGATGCACCCTTTCTAATGGACTTATTTTTCTAGTGCGTAAACTGCTCAGATTCCCAATTACTCTGGTTTTTATATCCTAACTTCACACCTCCCAGTAAAGTGTCATTTCCACCGATTCTTGAACCTCCAGGCTATTAATACGATGAGTGGCTACCATTTCAGAGGCAGTCTTTTAAGAATATGTTGTTTGATGTGGTTGGCCATTACCCAACTATTTGGCTAAACGCTACAAAGAGTTGAAATGAACACGAGCAGTAACCCCATAATTCATCCAGCATCGGATGAATGAGAAAAATAATGTGACTGATTTAATTTCTATTCTGGCCATGTTCCGCAGGTAATATAAACGCCCGTGCACGTCAGATACAATCGCAGACCAGTGAATCTCAGCCTTATTCATATCGCTTGTGGTTATGTTTGACGGCAAATGCTCGGGTCCCAGTTATTCGTGTACATATATATTCGGAACACGTGAAACTCCGTCATATTCAGTGACTACTGTAAAACCTCCACCATGTTGAGTTCAACTGTCCAGGAAAGCAGGTAGCAGTCAGGTCGGATAGCACTCCCGTCAGCGAATGAACCGTGCACTGGTCCGGCCGCTGGCGTTCTCTTCATTGTTACTCGGGAGGCGCATGCCGCCCTGAACATTCGGCTGATTGTTAGAGCGGAGGCGCGGGAACGTTCCAATCAATGGTTGTGAGGGAAGCGCGCGGCGGGTCGGAAAACAGTTCGTTCCAGTAGTTGTGGGAGCGAGGGAGGCGCGCGCGGGAACGTTCCAATTATTGAGGGATGCGCGCGCGGGGTCCGGAAACGTTCCATTTGTTGCGGATGCGCGCGCGCGGTCTGGGGAACGTTCCAATCAATGGTTGTGAGGGAGACGCGCGCGCGCGCGCGGGGCCCCGGCTTTCTCTGACAGTTAGAAGGTAAATGGCTTCAAACAGCTCACCGTGCTTTTCTTCGACACCATCTTATCCATCTTCTTCGCGATTCGGACAATATCTTCCTCCTCCTTCTTACTCATCCCGCTAGTGCGTTTGCAACAGACCAGATGTGGCGTTTTTTTTTTTTAATTTGGTCCGAGACGTTAACAGAATCCCTCCAGCTCTGCTCAGCCGCAAGCGCGAAATACTCACATAGAGAGAGCCCAAAGTAATGGAAAATCCATCATGTAAATAGAGGAAAGGCGCTGGGCAGACCCGACTAATCGACACCCGGCGCTGAGCAGCAGCAGCCTCCCCCGGCTGACGTGTGAGGCAGGGCGGCTGAATGGCCGTCATGTGATTTGGCAGCTGGTGATCAGACCATCGCTCTGCCTCCTGTGTGGGGGTCTGAGCTGCTCAAACCCACACGGACTTGTTTTTTTAAATGCTTAATAAATCGTTGTTATTCTGACAACGCACGGCTTTGCCGACTGTTTTTAAAGAGGTATTGCCACAGAATGGCTGCGACGATAATGATTGTTAAACGAGTGTATTTTCTTTCTTCGGCAGGCAGCTCGGGTTTTTTTTTTAATTAAAAAAAAGTTTTTTTTAAAGTGTGTACCTGATGGCATCAGGAGGCGCCATGTCACCACTGCGGGAAAAGTGGAAGAAGCTGGAGCAATGCCTGATAAATCTGCTCTTCGCGACAGTTGGGACGTGTGTGCAGGTGGTAACATTTCACACTAATTGGGAAGAAGCAGTTAATGTCTGCTCCATGTGGGCAAGCTAGGCTGTGATTGGAGACAGGAACACGGTAAAGCCGGCGCTGAGGAAGTTCATTATTGCCAACCAAACAAGTAGGTCCTTTTTCAGAGAAATGTGTTTGCGAGGAGAGAGTAGATATTGATGAAACTTATGACCGGTACCTGACAGACTTGTGTTTGGAAGTGCAGATTGATTCGAGGTTACAGTGAAGATTGCTTTGAGAGGTTAATCTTGCCTTGTTGAAGGTAGATTTGTCACACAGTTGAAGATATGGGCGTGCAAGCAACAACTAGTAATTTGAGAGGGCAGAGTTTAATTGCTCTACTTCGCTCCACTCACCTGATGAAGGAGCTACGCTTTGAAAGCGAGTGATTCCAAATAAACCTGTTGGACTTTAATCTGGTGTTGTAAGACTGTTTACCGTGCCCATTTCGTCCAACGCCGGCATCTCCACATCATAGCTCTACTTAAAGGTAGGGAAATGCCAAGGTATGAGCAAGGCCACCTGCAAGAGAACACTGGGAAGAATCTTCAAACGCGTGTTGAGTGCTGGGACTGCGGAAGAAACAGAGTCCCCAGAGGGGCTGTGCCCAGCTTTTGGGAAATTTGCAACGGATGCAGAAATAGCAAATAGGAAAACACTGGAAAATAATTGCCTTATGCACCTTTTTATGAAAATATACTTCATTTGTAAAATATCTGAAAGAACATTACAAACATTTCAAAATGAACATCACAGAGTTTTCTACATCATGTTGCACTTTGAAGTGCTTCAATACAATTGTGATACAGGCAATATTCATTGTATACATTCAATGTAAGTCATACAGCCCAAGGGGATTCTATATAATTCCACTTTCCTCAATTCAGTATAGCTTGAAGGTCTTACAGACAGGAAGTTATAGTCATAGATGGTGAACCAAGGACTAAATAAGTCTGTCATCAATGAGGTTTGGGTGATTGAGTGATACCATTAAGCTGCAGTCTCACTGCCTATGATTTAAAATAGACATGAGTGCACAATGTAACACCATTCCGCTTCTCCGATACCGAAAAATAATTAGATTTTAAACTTGAAAAGGTGGAACCACTTATGTTCACAATTATGTAGGGAGAGGTAGGAATTTTGGTCCAACATGGTGACTATAATTATAAATTGGGCTATAAGTTCATTCTTAGCATTACATATGACCCCTACTGGAGAAAGAAATGCATATCTGGGCATGAACATCATTGGGTACAACTTAGAACTGCCGCAACTGGCCCACGTGCATGCACAACTATAACCAAGGACTAAAGTTGAGGGAGAGTGCCAATTAGGTTCAACAAGGCAGTAGATTCAGTCCGACACATCCCATGTTACTTTTTTGCGGGCATTGTTGATAAGGCCACCATTCAATTTGATGTCCATCCCTAATTGGCCTTAACCCGAGTGGCTTGCTTGGCAATTGTACCGGGCAGTTACAAGTCAATCACACGTAGGCCAGACCAGGTAAGAATGGCAGATTTCCTTCCCTAAAGAACATTACTGAATTGGATGGGTTTTAGTAATAATCAAAGATAGTTTTGTGGTCATTATTACTGAGACTAACTTTATATTCTAGAAACTGAATCAAATTCCACCAGTTGCCATGGTGGGATTTGAACCAATGCCCCGAGAGGATTAACCTAAATCTCTGGATTATTAGGTCCATGACATTACCACTACACCACCAACTCCCCAACAGCAGTGTACCAGTACCTTAAAGGGATAAGCTGAAGGAAACGCTGAGGTTTAGTCAGACAGAGCATTATCGCTTCTGCATCAATGTTGACCTCAGATCAGTTCTGTGGTGATAATTGAAAATGATCGCTCGCTATGCATCTGCTTAGATCTTTAAAACCTGAACATGCCTCTCAACGGAGTGCATTATTCTCTACAAACTTGAAGATATAGCTACATGGTGCTAAAGTCTTTACAAATCTTGATGTTCACAATGGATTTTGACAGGTGATTCTCAATGAACAGTTGACATATCATGCAACATTTCACAGACCTTTTGGATTATACTGCTGAAAATAAATTGCATTTTGCATCAGCTCTGCAATAGAAGTTTTCAAATTACAGTACATGAGCTGGTGAAAGGACTACAAGGGATAGAGGTGATTGCAGATGAATTTGTAATGGTTAGCTTTGGAAGAACAGTGGTTGAGGCAGAGTGGGGCCGAGCGGTTTAATCCTTCTCCTAATTCATACGTTTGTGAGAAAGCTTGAAGTAGCAATTTGAGATCACCATACAAACCTAGAGGCTTTCTTACATTAACATAATGATGATGGGGTGGTGTTAAACATGGATAAAATGAAACTTCATAGACAAGAAGGTACTTTTATTAAACACATTGCTAAATCAAAGATACTTTTTTCATTCATCCAAAGTTAAAACAGTTTTTGAGATACTGACACTGATGTAGCAGGATGAAGCGACTGCTTGGACCCGTTCAATATTGGAGTAAGTTTCTTTCACATCTGTTGGGCATTACAAAAGCACTTAGATTTAACAGAAAAATACAGGACGGTTCAAAGGAAATTTGCTGGAATTGGCACTGCAACAACTTAGAATTGCCAGCATAGCTATCTCAAGGAAGAAATTGTACAATGTAGCATATCTCAAACTGCTCTTGGAGTGACATTGATGGAGAATGGACAACCTGTCGCATCTTCACCAAGGACATTGCTAGCAGCAGAAATTAGATATACACTTTGTTCAGATATACACTTTGTCACTGTCTATTAGATATCAATAGTTCTCAAGCCACTAAATATTACATGTGAGAGACTCCAAATACTGCAAAAATATTGTTTGAAAGTATCTTAAAAGAACCCTGAGAAGTGATGCATTTTTGGAAGACTAATAAGGCGAGGGAATACACAATGATTGATATGAAGCTAAGAAGTACAGAGGACCAGAGAGACCTTGGGGTGCATGTGCAAAGATCCCTGAACGCAGTAGGACAGGTAGATAATGTGGTTAAGAAGACATGTGGGATACCTGCCTTTGTTAGCAGGGGCATAGAATATAACGTCAGTGAGGTTATGATGGAGCTGTATAAAACGATGGTTAGACCCCAGCTAGAGTACTGTGTGCAATTCTGGTTGCCACATTATAGGAAGGATATGATTGATCTAGAAAAGATGTTCACCAGGATGTTTCCTGATATTGAGCGTTTTATCTGTCAAGAGAGGCTGGTTAGGCTGAGGTTGTTTTCCTTAGAGCAGAGAAAATGAAATGAAAATCACTTATTGTCACAAGTAGGCTTCAAATGAAGTTACTGTGAAAAGCTCCTAGTCGCCACATTCCGAGGAGGTGTACAAAATTATGAGGGACATATTGATAGGGTAAAAAGGAAGAAATGTTTCCCTTTAGTATAGGGGTCAATAACCAGGGGGCATAGATTTAAGGTAAGGATTTAAAGGGGATTTGAGGAAAAGCTTTTATCACCCAGAGGGTGGTGCGAATCTGGAACTAATTTCCTGAAGGGGTGGTAGAGGCAGGAACCCTCACAACATTTAAGAAACATTTAGATGAACACTTGGAACACCATAGCATACAAGGCTATGGACCAAGTGCTAGAAAATGAGATTAGAATAGGTAGGTGTTTGATGGCCGGTGCAGACCCGATGGGCCTCTTTCTGTGCAGTAAAACTCTGCCTCTAATGAGGAGAAGATGGTCACTGATTGAGCAGCATATATCTGCCAAATGATAACTCCAGGGGAGAGGCTGTGAGGGAAGTCAATTCAATTTCAAAAACAAGTCACAGGACAGAGAGTAAAGAAACAGTCAGGAATCCTCCTTCAGATATGGCAGATAATGGCAAAACCACAAGAAGTATATTGATGAAACCAGAAGAGAGAAATAATAAATAGGTGAATAAAGCATCAGTGTTGAAGGACGTGTTAGAGTGTATGGCCCACAAAAAGCATTCTATATACAAATGCAAGCACAAATTTAAATTGGAGATTATGAAAATTGGAGATTACTGAAACATGGCTGCAGGATGGTCAGGACTGGGAACTTCATCTACCAGGTTAAGGTTTACAGGGCGGATCGGGAAAAGGGGAGGAGGGAGTAGCCTTACTGATTTAGAAACAGAGTAAATTTGTTGGTCAGAAAAAATATAATGAGGGGAAAGCATCCAGTGGAGACCTTGTGAGTGGAATTGAGGAACAGTAAAGGATCTAAAATTGTAATGGGTGTTGCGTATAACCCCCTGGTAGCAACGCAGAAGTGCTAGATTGTATAAATGCAGAAATTAGGCAAGTGTGTCACACAGGCAAAGTAATTTCATGGGAGACTTTAACATAGATTGGGAGAGGCAGTCAAGCACCTGTCAGAAAAGTAGTGAATTTCTGGAGTGTGTAAGGGATAATTTCCTGCAGCATTATGTCCTGGATACAACAAGAGGACAAGCAATATTGGATTTAGTAATGAGTAATTGGCTGGATTTAATTAGTAACCTAATTGTATCAAATAGTGATCATAACATGATCGAATTTAATGTAATGTTTGAAAGTGAAAAGCACAAATCAGATACTAGAATTTTATATTTATGTAAGGTCAACTTTAAGGAAATGAGACTGAGACGGTCCAGAGTAAACTGGGAAAATCTGCTAATGGGTAGAACAGTGGAAGATTTTAAAGGAACATTTAATGCAGCTTATACCCCTGAGGGAACCGCTCCACTTGACAGAAAAATAGCCTTGGACAACTAAAGAGATAAGGGACAGCATAAAACTAAAAGAAAGGGCTTACAAACATGCAAAAAACAGCACAGATACAATGAATGAGAAAGATGCAAAGGGCCACAAAACAACTCGAGCTACTAAATGGGATTATAAAAGGAAACTTGCAAGGGACATCAAAATCAATAAGAGGTTTTATTATTACAGAAAGGGAAAGCAGGTGGTCAGGAGCAATATTGGCCTGCTAATGACTGAAAGTGGGGATATTGTCAATGATTATGGGGAAATGGCAGACATGTAGAATAATTACTTTGCTTCAATATTTACAGTAGTAAAATAGAATAGCTTGCCAGAAGTCCCGAAGACATTAATAGTGGATCGGAGGCAGGGACTAAGTAAAATAAACATAAGTAAAACATAGTTAATGAGGAAGTTAATGTAACTAAAGAGTGACAAATCCCCAGGAGCTGGCGGTTTCCACCCGAGGGTGTTAAAAGAAGTAGGGGAACGCATTGTAGATGCCCTAACTATAATCTTTCAGAGTTCCCTAAATTCAGGAGTCATCCCTCCTGGATTGGAAAATTGCTCATGTAACTCTACCTTTTAAGAAGGGCAAAAGAGGAAACCAGCAAATTCAGACAGGTTATCCTACCCTCTGTGGTGGAGAAATTGTTGGAATCTATAATCAAGGATAGGGTAACTGAACAACTTGAAAATTTTCAGTTAATCAGGGAGAGCCAGCATGGATTCATGGCAGGTCGTCATGCTGATGAACCTCATTGAATATTTTGAAGAGGTGACGAAGGTTGTGGACAAGGGAATGCCAATGGATGTTGTATCATATGGATTTCCAGAAGGCATTCGACAGAGTCCCACGTACGAAGCTGTTATGGTTGAAGATCATAGAATTGAGGGCAAATTACTGATATGACTGGGAAATTGGTTCAGGTGACAGAAAGTAGGGATAATGGGTAGGCACTCAAATTGGCAGGATGTGACTAGTGGTGTACCACCGGGATCTGTGTTGGGGCTTCAATTGTTCACAGTATTCATTAACAATTTGGATAATGGTATCGAAAGTCATATATCCAGATTTGCTGATGACACAAATTTGGGTGGTATTGTAGACAATGTAGATGACAGCATAAAATTACAAAGGGATTGACTTCCGGTGGCAGCCATGGAGGAGTAGGTCGCACATTCGATAGCTGCCGCCTGTAACGGACTTTCAGACCTTTTTCCCCCGACGTTTCTTGGATTTTATGGGATAAATCGGTGAACTGTGCTACAATAAGTAGGAATCCCTCCCTGGTGTATGGAGAATTGGACCAGAAGTGGCCGTGTGAAACGACAGCATGGTGGAGGGCAAGGGCCGAGGAGAGACGGCACAGTGATCGACGGAGCACCTGGTGAAGCCTTTTGAGGATTGCTTCGCCAAGCTGAAAAAGGATACTTTGGACCCGATCAAGGCTTCAATTGATCAAGTAGTCTTGAATCAGGAGACCCAAGGGAAAGCGATACAGGAGATCGAACAAAAGTTATCCGACCAGGAGGACTATATAACCGTGCTGGAGAATAAGGTGGAGGTGTTGGACGACTGCCAGAAGTGGATGCAGGAGAAGCTGGAGGACCTGGAGAATAGGTCCAGGAGGCAGAACCTCAGAATTGTTGGCCTCCCTGAAGGCAGTGAGGCATCGGATGCGAGGGCATATGTGACGGGCATGCTGGAGAAGTTGATGGGGGCTGGGGCGTTCCCTCGGCCCCTGGAGGTGGATAGAGCGCACCGAGCCCTCGCGAGGAATCTCAGGGCGAATGACCCGCTGAGGGCCATGGTGGTATGTTTTCACCGTTTTACGGATAAGGAACAGGTCTTGCGGTGGGCCAAGAAAGCTCGGAGCAGCAAGTGGGAGAACTGTGAGTTGCGTATTTATCAGGACCTGGGAGCGGAGTTGGCCAAGAGACGGGCTGGGTTCAATCGGGCAAAAGTGGCGCTCTTCAAGAAGGGGGTGAATTTCGGGATGCTGTACCCAGAGCGGCTGTGGGTTATGCACGAGGAACGGGACTTTTATTTTGAGACGCTGGACGATGTATGGACATTCATTAAAGAAAAGAAGCTGGAGACGATTTAAAGGACATTTAAGCTGCGGAGAAGTTTTGTAGCGGTGGTTCGTAATACTGTACTGGTTTTTTAAACAAAAAAAGATTTTATGTCATTCTGGGTGAAATGATGGGCTGTGATGATGGTTGGAGTGTGCTTTGTCTTGCAGGGATTTGGGGTGGGGGTGGGGGTCTTGAAGTTAGAGCTATTCTTCGGGAGACTGGGTTGTGTGTTAAGTGACTGTCATTTCACTGGTTTGTGTTAATTTCATCTTTTTTTGTTTTTGCTGCTGTTTACTCACTGGGGAATGTGATGCTGTTAAAACATTTATTCATGTGGGGGGGAGAGATTCGAACAATAGGGAGACAGACTGTTTGGCGCCAGGGGCGGGGGTTATCGGGGTCAGCATGGCTCAGCTGACTCTCGGAAGCGCAGTGGGGGGTGAGCAAGTGTTAAACTGGTACTTGACCTGGGGATTGAGGTTTCTGGTGCTGTTGGGGTGGGGGGAGGCTGTTTTGCTGATAGGGGAGGAACTATTATCGGGGAATAAATGGGAGGTTGGGAATGGCTGCTGCTCATGGGGGTACTCGGGGTTGGCCTCAAAAGAGTGATGGCTAGTCGGCACGGGGGGGGGGGGGGTGGAAGCCCCCGTCCAGGCTGATTATGTGGAACATGAGAGGACTCCAGCAGAGGGCAGTAGAGCGGAGTTGCTGATTGGCTGTTGCGGGGAAAATTTGCATACGTCCGTGTGCTCACTGTGCGGAGTCTGCTCATCCTCCCAGTGTGTGCGTGGGTTTCCTCCGGGTGCTCCGGTTTCCTCCCACAGTCCAAAGATGTGTGCCGGTTAGGTGGATTGGCCATGATAAATTGCCCTTAGTGTCCAAAATTGCCCGTAGTGTTGGGTGGGGTTACTGGGTTATGGGATAGGGTGGAGGTGTTGACCTTGGGTAGGGTGCCCTTTCCAAGAGCCGGTGCAGACTCGATGGGCCGAATGAGACGGTTCCTTTTAATGTGAAGGGACTCGAAGCTCCCGAGTGTGGAGACCTGGGTTAGTGACATGGCTGGGTTTCTCAGTCTTGAGAAAGTAAAATTTGCCTTAAGAGGGTCAATGTTGGGGTTCTTTCGGAGGTGGCAGCCGTTCGTCGACTTTCTCGGAGAAAATTAAAATGTCAGTAGAAGCAGCATTCCGGGGTCGGGGCGGATAGGTGTTAGATGGTCGAGGTGTGTGAAGATTGGGTCGGGTGGGGAAATGTTTATTTTACCGTGTTAATGTTATTGTTTTTGTTATTGTTATAAAAATGTTGCAAATAACTCAATAAAAATATATATTTTTTAAATTACAAAGGGATATTGATGAAGGGTTGGGGAAACCGGCACGTACGGGTGAGGGCCAGTGTACAAAGCTGTGTAAATATATCATTTTGCCATGTATATATCTTGCTCTGTGCGATTTCTCGTTTTTTTTGTTACGGTGGGGGGGGGGGTTATTGTTTGTAAGGGAGAAAAATTGTGTTAAAAAACTTTAATAAATATATTTTAAAAAAAACAAAAACAAAGGGATATTGATAGACTAGGTGAATAGGCAAAACTGTGGCAGATAGATTTCAATGTAAGCAAGTGTGAGGTTATCCATTTTGGACCAAACACGGATAGATTACGATACTTACTAGACAATAATCTTTATTAGTGTCACAAGTAGGCTTATGTTAACATTGCAAATTAAGTTACTGTGAAAAGCCCCATGTCACCTCACTATGGCGCCTGTTTGGGTACACTGAGGGAAAATTCAGGATGTCCAATTCACCTAACAAGCATGGCTTTCGGGACTTGTGGGAGGAAATCGGAGCACCCAGAGGAAACCCATGCAGACACGGGGGAACATGCAGACTCCATACAGACAGTGACCAAAGCCGAGAATCGAACCCGGGTCCCTGGCGCTGTGAAGCAACAGTGATAACCACTGTGCTACCGTGCCACCCATGATATGAAGCTAAATTGAGTGGATGTTTAAAGAGACCTGGGAGTTCAGGTGCATAGATATTTAAAATGCCACAAATAAGTCCAGAAAGTAATCAAGAAGGCTAAAGGAAAGCTGGCCTTTATATCTAGAGGACTCGACTATAAGGACGCAGCTTTACAACATTCTGGTTAGAGCCGACTCGGAGTACTGTGAGCAGATATGGGCACTACACCTTAGGATGGATATTTTGGCCTTGAGGGAGGGCAACGTAGGTATACAAAAATGTTACCTGGCCTACAGGGGTTAAGTTATGAGGAGAGGTTATACAAATTAGGCCTGTTTTCTCTAGAATTTAGAAGGTGAAGGCATTATCTGATCAAAGATTTCAAGATATCAACAGAAAAAGACAGGGTAGATAGATAAAGATAAATTGGTTTAAGATTCTAGGGGGCATAATCGAAACATTAGGGCCAGACCATTCAGGGGAGATGTTAGGAAGCACTTCTACCTAAGGGAGGTGGTGACCTAGTGGTGTGTTGTCACTGGACTTGTAATCCAGAGACCTAGTACAATGCATCCAGGAGCCTGGCGCAAATCCCACCATGGCAGGTGGTAGAATTTGAATTCAATAAACATCTGGAATTCGAAGTCTAATGTGTCCATTGTTGTGAAAAAAGGAACCACTTCCACACATAAAGGGTGGTAGAGTTTTGGACCTCTCTTCCACAAATGGCAATTGATGCAAGATCAGTTGTTAATTTTAAATCTGAGATAGATAGATAGATATTCGTTAAGCAAACATATTCTAGTGTATGAAGTTAGGCCACAGATCAACCACAATATCATTGCTGACTCAAACGACCAACTCCTATTTCTATTTTGCACAGCTGGAAGGAATTGATCATCGAAAATCACTTTTGGTTGAAGACTTGCAATCAGAACAATTTAATCATGCTGCAGCAAATGACTTGGTTCAGAAGCAACTGCAGGTTTCATGTGACAAGGCTGGTCTGAGGTAACTGAATATCTCCAACCCTACTTTGACTTTGAAAATGAGCCAATTGCCCAAGGGGAATTTCAGAATACACAATAAGTATATCGCAATATAAAGAGAAATTCTAAGAGAAGGATCCACCATCTGTGGTTAACTAAAGTTAAGGAAAGCTTCAAACTTGGGGGGGGGGGGGGGGGGGGATGTGGGAAGCATATAACTGCACAAATTTGGGTGACGGGTCAGATGATTGGTCAGAATATAAAGAACAGCAGGCAATGACTAAAAAGTTAAGAGAAATAAATTAGAGTATGAATGGAAGCAAGCTAGATATATAAAAACAAATAGCAAGAGTTTCTACAGGTGTTTAAAAAGGAAAAGAGTAAATAAAGTGAGCGTTGGTCCTCAAAAGCAGTGTTTTTCAAAGTGGTACGTTGGCGAGACCATGCAGACGCTGCGACAACGAATGAACGGACATCGCGCGACAATCACCAGGCAGGAATGTCCCCTTCCAGTCGGGGAACACTTCAGCAGTCAAGGGCATTCAGCCTCTGATCTCCGGGTAAGCGTTCTCCAAGGCGGCCTTCAGGACGCGCGACAACGCAGAATCGCCGAGCAGAAGCTTATAGCCAAGTTCCGCACACATGAGTGCGGCTCCAACCAGGACCTGGGATTCATGTCGCATTACATTCATCCCCCACCATGTGGCCTGCGAAATCCTACCAACTGTCCTGGCTTGATACAATTCACACTTCTTTAACCTGGGGTTACCCCATCTCTGGATCTGTAAAGATTTAATCACCTGCTAATGCTCGCATTCCAAGCATTGTCTGGCATCTTTGAATCTGTCTGTATATATGTTTCTGGAACATACCTCTTCATTCACCTGAGGAAGGAGCAGCGCTCCGAAAGCTAGTGACATCGAAACAAATCTGTTGGACTTTAACCTGGTGTTGTAAGACTTCTTTCAAAGTGGAGGTTACGTCAAAGGGTGATATAAAATGAATCGCCAAAAATAATCCCCAAAGATTACCTGACCTTTTTTTCCCATAAATTCTCGTAATACAGTGTATGACCACTTGAGGCTGATGTAGAGGCCGGTGCTGTGAACATTCTTGCCTTCCTGGGTTACTATTACAGTCACAGCCCTCCAACAGCGACTCCCGTTTCTGCAGCAGCTGATCGGCCAAGTTAGTTAGCACCTGCAACTACCAACTGAAGCATTTAAAAGAAAAATCACTTACCTTTAAATTTCTTTCCTAAGATACTCCTGCACAGGGTTAGTTTCCAGTAGTGCTTTGCTCTCTTTATCCAGGCCTGCATCTCCCAGCTAAAACCAATGGCTGGATTCTTCCACCTCACCTGCTGCAAGAAAGCCACGGGCAAAACGCTAACAATGGAGAAATCCATTTATCTCCGGCAGGATTCTCCGGCCGCCAGCTGGCCGGATGCAGCCGGAGAATCCCGCCCCAAATGATTATTTACTGCGATATGTTTCCAGAAGTACCCCAGTCAGCAATTTGTGACTAGTGGTGTACTGCCGGAGGACTCCCATATACAAGATTTTGAAAATAATTCCTATGTATGCCGTGGGGAATTCCTGCCTTTCAGTTGGTCCATTGGTCCTGAACACCGCCCAGTACATCGCATGAACCTGCCTCCCATCCATTGACTTTGTCTGCGGACAGCATAATCAAAGACCTTTCACACCCGGCGATTCTCTCTTCCAATTTCTTGCATTGGGCAGGAGATACAAAAGTCTGAGGACACACACTAACAGATTCAAAAACAGCTTCTTCCCTGCTGTGACCAGACTCCTAAACCACCCTCTTATGGACTGATCTGATCTCTTCACACATCCTCTCTACTGAGTAGTACTACACTCCTGTATGCTTCGCCTGATGCCTGTGTCTATGTATTTACATTGTGTATTTATGTTTGTCCCATGTTTTTTTTTCATGTGTGGAATGATCTGTCTGAACTGTGTGCAAAACAATACTTTTCACTGTACCTCGGTACACGTGACAATAAAGAACTCCAATTCCAGACATTCTGAATGTGTTGCATGTTTAGAGTCATAGAATCTGACAGCACAGAAAATGCTCTTTGGCCTATCGCATCTGTGCCAGTCAAAAACAACCACCTACCCATTCTAATCCCATTTGGCCCTATAGCCTTGTGTGCCTTAGGATCGCAAGTGCACATCTAAATGCAATCAACCGCTGCCATGCCGCGATCGCACTTTGACCCCGGGTTCAGGTCCCAACACTTCCGGGCACGCATGCACAGTGCGCCCGCATTTTTTTAGCTGGTCGCGGCCACAATTTTTAAAGCCGCTCGCAGCCGGCGTTGTTAAAAGCCGGTTGCTGCGGCTATTGCACGTGAATTCCCGCAGTCGTGACGCTGCGATGGCTGGCTCAGCAACCCTCCCGACACCCATCTGCCGGTCGCGACACCCACTTGAAAAATGTCTGCTGTAAGGGAATGTGGAGGGCCTGAAGAGGTGGGGTGTCCTCACTTGGGGGGGGGGGGGGTGACATTGCCCATGTGTGGGGGGGACCCTCAAGCCCACTTGAAGATTGGGGTACCCTTTGAAAATGGTGGCCCGATCTCTGAGGAGCCAGTCTGGCCAGTGAGTTCAGCTCCCCAGTGCTGAAAATAATTCTAAGTCTGTGCTAAACCGATGAAAAACTCTCCAGGGCCCAGAAAAGTGACTAAGTGAGGTGAGATAGCAGTGGAAAACTCCCAGCAAAACCCCCCACAAATGACACACAACCCTTTCCGATAGATTGCGCTCTATGTCAAATGCATTTCCCTCATCTACACACCTGATCACCTCTTCAAAAAATTCAATCAAATTGGTCAGACATGACCTCCCATTAACAAAACCATGCTGACTGTTCTTGATTAATCCCTGCCTCTCCAAATGCAGATTAATTCCGTTTCTCAGAATAGCTTCCAATATTTTCCCCACCACTGAGGTGAGACTGACTGGCCTCCAGTTTCCTGGTTTATCTCTTCCTCCCTTCTTGAATAATGGTACCACATTGGCTGCCGTCCAGTCCTCCAGCACTACTCATGTGGGCAGAGAGGAATTGAAAATTATTGCCAGCGCCCCTGTTGTTTCCTCCCTTGCCTCACTCAGCGGCGTGGGATACATTTCTTCTGGCCTGGCAATTTATCTACTTTTAAGCCTGCCAGACCCCTCAGAATCTCCTCTCTGGCTATATTAATTTCTTTAATTTTATCACAGTCCTTCTGCTTAATTTCTATACTCTCACTGTCCCTCTCACAAGTGAACACTGACACAAAGTATTAATTTTGAACCCTCCCTACATCCTCTGGCTCCACACACAAATTATCATTGTGGTCCTTAATGGGCTCTACTCTTTCGCTAGTGTCATGAGAATGTCGCTTTAAGAAATGTTTGGCTGCTCATGTTACTGCAGTGATGTCAGAGTGGGTGGAGCTGAGCTCTGGCTCGGCTTTTTAGTTTCACTTTGAGAAAAGCTTGTGTGTGTCTGTGTCTTTTTGGTTTCGTTTTCAGTGTTGGAGCTGAAGCCAGACAAAGCAGGTGTACTGCTGTTCTCTCTGCCATGAAAAGACTATCTCTTGATCATTTGGTGAATTCAGAATTAGAAATGTTTTCAGTAGTGAATGTAAACCTGATATGCTTCTGGTAAAAGGTGTTTCTTTTGTCTTCTGGATGTTGTTTGGGAAGTTATTAAGGATTACTTTGTGGTGTATTCTTTGGGGGTTGTATTTGAATTGATGGTTGCTAAGATGTTCACTGTATGTTTTAAAAAGGTGAACTTGAGTTCATAGAATAATCATTGTTTTGCTTTAAAAAATACTTTTCCATTTCTGCTGTACCACACCTGTAGAGTGGGCTGTGTGCTCCCCATACCACAATCTATTAAAAATTGTGAGTCAGGTGAACTCCATGATACACTTTGGTGTTCTCTAAACCCTGGCCCATAACAAATTGGGGGCTTGACTGGGTTAAAAGACTTATCTATTGGATTGGCTTTGTGAACTTAAAGACAGTGAGGGGTGAGCATACTGTGGGTGCTTTTCAGGTGTGGTATTTTAGTTTAAGTAGGGAGTGTGTTGTGGACAATGGCTCTTTCAGAGGCTCTGAAGTTTTTGGGGGTGGAGACGGTCACACGCAGTACCTTACAGACAGAGACTAAAGCAGACTTAGACTTGGCAAAAACATTGCAGTTAACATTACCTGACAAATGCGAAAAGGTGAGGTAATTATGGCGGTGGCTAAGCATTTAAAGTTGCCTGACTCATTGTTTGACTCATTGGAAATGGCAAAAATTCAGTTACAAATTAAACAAATGGAACATGAGAAAGAATTAAAGCAGCTTGAATACGAAAGAGACAGAGAGAGGAAAGAGAGAGAGAATGGAAAAAGAGAGGAATAATGGAAAACAAAAAGAATAGTCCAAGCAGAACAAAGAGAAAGGGAGATACAGATCAGGGAAAAAGATAAAGAGAGAGAGTTTAAACTTCAGAAAATGGCCATGAAACATGACAGTCAGTTAAAATTGGCAGACGTAAAGGGAAACGTACAGTTGAATGATAGTGATGAGGATAGTGGGAAAGAGCATCAAAGTCGAAGGCCTGGTGGGGATCTATTTAAATATGTCCAAGCATTGCCAAGGTTCGATGAGAAGGAGGTTGTGGCCTTTTTCATTTCATTTGAGAAGGTAGCTAAACAAATGAAATGGCCACAGGACACGTGGGTATTATTGATTCAACCAAAGCTGATAGGTAGGGCTAGTGAAGTGTTTACATCACTACCGGAGGAGGTAACTGGGACGTATGAGGAGGTGAAAGAATCCATCTTAGGTGAATATGAACTGGTGCCTGAAGCCTACAGACAAAGGTTTAGAAATTTAAGGAAAGAATTTGGTGAAACATACATGGAGTTTGAAAGGCTCAAACAGGGTAATTTTGATAGGTGGATAAGGGCTTTGAAAATAGACCAAACATATGAAGCTCTCAGAGAAATTATACTTTTGGAGGAGTTTCAAAATTCAATTCCTGATGTAGTGAGAACCCATGTGGAAGAGCAGAGAGTTAAAACTGCGAGATTAGCAGCAGAAATGGCAGATGATTGTGAATTAGTTCATAAATCAAAGCTTGGTTTCCGACATCAGTTTCAGCCTGTGAGGGATAGAAACTGGGGACATGAGAAATACTCAAGTGGTAAAGGTAAAGGTGATCTGATGGGAGATAATAAGGAGAGTGTACCTAAAATTAAAAAAGAAATCCAGGAGAGTGGAAAATAAATGAAAAGTTTCAAATGTTTTCACTGTAATAAACGAGGCCACGTAAAGTCACACTATTGGTGGTTGAAGAAAAGCACTGGGAAGGCTGATGTGGTAAAACAGGATAAGACAGTGGGGTTTGTAAAAGGGGTAAAGGAAAGCCCAAGTGAAGCGAAGGAGGTGCAAAAGATTGTACAGCCTGATCAAGAGATGACTGATAAGAAGGTGCCAGATCTCTTTAAAGAATGTACTTGTGTGGGTAAAGTTTACTCATGTGTATCAGGAGGAGCAAGTTAAAGAAGTCACAATTTTAAGAGATACGGGAGCTAGTCAATCTTTAATGGTAAGAGATGAGGAGTTATGTAGTTTGGGAAGAATGTTACCAGAAAAGGTGGTAATATGTGGAATTCAGGGTGAGAGGAGTAGTGTTCCATTATATAAGGTAAGGTTGGAAAGTCCAGTGAAGAGTGGTGAAGTGGTAGTAGGGGTAAAAGAGAAACTATCTTGCCCAGGAATACAGTTTATCTTGGGTAATGATATAGCTGGATCGCAGGTGGGAGTGATGCCTACTGTGGTTGATAAGCCAGTGGAAAATCAGACAACTGAAGTGTTGAAGGATGAATATCCTGGGACTTTTCTGGATTGTGTAGTAACAAGGTCGCAAAGTCACAGGTTAAGACAAGAGGAGAAATCAAAGAGTGAAGTTGAAGTGCAATTATCAGAAACGATTTTTGATCAGATGGTTGAAAAAGAACAAGAACAGGTGGAGGATGAGGCAGATATTTTTAGTTCAGGGAAATTGGCAAGAGTTACAACAAAAAGATATAGAAATAAAACGGATGTATCAGAAAGCATACACGGAAGAGGAATCTGAGTGTATACCAGAGTGTTATTACCGTGAAAATGATGTCTTGATGAGAAAATGGAGACTTTTACATATGCAGGCGGATGAAAAGTGGGCAGAAGTTCATCAAGTAATATTGCTGGTAGGGTATAGAAAGGAGGTGTTGTGAGTTGCACATGAGGTACCAGTGGGAGGTCATTTGGGAACAAGGAAAACTCAAGTTAAAATCCAGAAACGTTTTTATTGGCCTGGACTACATAAAGATGTAGTTAAATTTTGTCTATAATGTCACACATGTCAAGTGATAGGGAAACCTCAAGCAGTGATTAGACCAGTGCCCTTAATACCCATTCCAGCATTTGAGGAACCTTTTGCAAGGGTCCTAATTAATTGCGTAGGACCGCTTCCTAAAACGAAAAGTGGGAATCAATATCTTTTGACTATAATGGATGTGTCTACTAGGTTTCCAGAGGCTATTCCAGTACGTAATATTACAGCTATAAAGATTGTGGAGGAGTTACTTATATTCTTTACTTGATATGGACTACCCACAGAAATACAATCGGATCAAGGATCGAATTTTACCTCAAGGTTATTCAAAGAACTTATGGATAGCTTAGGAATAAAACAATTTAAATCAACTGCGTACCATCCAGAATCGCAGGGAGCGTTAGAAAGGTGGCATCAGACATTAAAGACAATGTTGAGGACTTATTGTCAAGATTATCCAGAGGATTGGGATAAAGGAATTCCATTCATACTGTTTGCAATTAGGGATGCACCTAATGAGTCAACCAAATTCAGTCCTTTTGAATTAATTTTTGGTCATGAGATAAGAGGACCACTTAAATTGATTAAGGAAAAATTGGTGAGTGAAAAATCAGAACTTACATTATTGGATTACGTGTCAAATTTTAGGGAACGATTAAATAGAGCAGGAGAATTGGCTAGACAACATTTAAAAATTTCACAAAATGTGATGAAATGGGTAGCGGTCAAGAAATCCAAAGTTTGTAGTTTTGCCTGTGGAGATAAAGTTTTAGTATTGTTACCAGTGGTAGGTGAACCTTTAAAAGCTATGTTTTGTGGACCTTATCAGATTGAAAGGAAATTAAGTGAGGTGAATCATGTGGTAAAAACACCAGATAGAAGGAAGACTCACCGAGTGTGTCATGTGAATATGCTTAAAACGTACTTTAAAAGGGCAGGAGAGAAAAAGGAGGAGGTTTTAATGATTCTAACTCAAAGTGATGAACCAAGTCCAGATGACTGTGAATTTGACATACCTCAAATTAAATTGGAAAACGAGGATGTTCTTAAAATTTGGGATAAATTGTTGTGTTGCCTTCCAGAGGAAAAGCGAACTGACCCGAAAGAGTCATTGATATCAAGTGCGCAGGTTTGTAGAGATAAATTGGGAAGTACTAAAATGGCCATACATGATGTAGATGTGGGAAATGCTGTTCCAATCAAACAGACTTAACCCGTTAAAATTGGCACAGGTTAACAAAGAGATTGAGAGTATGCTTAAAAATTAAATAATTGAAGTAGGTTGCAGCCAATGGAGCTCACTCATAGTGATGGTACCAAAACCAGACGGTACCCAACGGTTGTGTGTGGACTATAGAAAGGTTAATGCAGTTACAAGAACGGACTCTTATCCTATCCCACGTTTGCAGGATTGCATTGAAAAAGTGGGACAATCAGCTTTTATTTCCAAACTGGATTTACTTAAAGGTTACTGGCAGGTACCTTTATCCGAAAGGGTGAAGGAGATTTCAGCTTTTGTGACTCCAGATGGTATATACCAATTCAAAGTTATGCCATTTGGCATGAAAAACACCCCAGTCACATTTCAACGGTTAACTAACAAAGCCGTTTCAGGATTATCCAATTGTGCGGTATACATCAACGATCTGGTAATTTTCAGCCAGACATGGAAAGAACATTTAAAACATCTGATGGAGTTATTCGATCGACTTCAGGAGGCGGGTTTGGTGATAAACCTAGCCAAAAGTGAATTTGGAAAAGGCCAAGTCGCTTTCCTTGGCCATACAATTGGACAGGGTTGAATGGTCCCACGGGATGTGAAAACAAAAGTTATTGGGGAGTTTCCGATATCCTCGACATGACGGGAAATAATGCAATTTCTTGGTATGAGTGGATTTTTGTACCGGAAATTTGTACCGAATTTTTCAGTGTGGTCGCTCCACTGACGGACTTGCTCAAGAAGCGTATCAAATTCCAGTGGACAGCAGAGTACTAACAAGCATTTGATGGCCTGAAGGCTGTGTTAACCACTGCTCCTGTGTTAGCCATCCCAAATTATACGAAACCATTCAAAGTGGCGATTGATGTGAGTGATTTGGGCGTAGGTGCGGTGCTTCTACAAGACAACGACGAAGGTCTAGAGCGGCCTATTGGTTATTTTTCAAAGAAATTGAATTCTCACCAGAAAAAGTATTCCATGATTGAGAAGGTGACTTTGAGTTTGGTGCTGGCTATGCAACATTTTCACATTTATGTGACCACCAATCCGTCTGACACCATAATATAAACTGATCATAATCCGTGGAGGTTTTTGGAGCAATTCCGGAATAACAATGCAAGGCTGCTTCGCTGGAGTTTATTGTTACAGCCATTTCATTTTAAAATAGTGCATGTGGCAGGACGAGAAAACGTGATAGCCGATGCTTTGTCGCGAATGTGATGAACCGAAGCAGGTTCAGTTGGAGGCAGAAGAACAAAAAACAAAAATGGACTATATTATTATACCTGTTTGCGTGTGTTGTTTTTTGAAACGAAAAAGTATATTTACTGTGTGCATTTCTTAATGGATAGTGAAAAGGTGAAAAATTAAACCACCTTGAAATTGATGGTTTATTTTTATTTCTTGGGGGGAGATGTCATGAGAAAGTCACTTTAAGAAATGTTTGGCTGCTCATGTTACTGCCGTGATGTCAGAGTGTGGGTGGAGCTGAGCTCTGGCTCTGCTTTTTAGTTTCACTTTGAGAAAAGCTTGGTTGTGTCTGTGTCTTTTTGGTTTCGTTTTCAGTGTTGGAGCTGAAGCCAGACAAAGCAGGTGTACTGCTGTTCTCTTTGCCATGAAAAGACTATCTCTTGATCATTTGGTGAATTCAGAATTAGATGTTTTCAGTAGTGAATGTAAACCTGACGTGCTTCTGGTAAAAGGTGTTTCTTTTGTCTTCTGGATGTTGTTTGGAAAGTTATTAAGGATTACCTAGTGTTGTATTCTTTGGGGGCTGTATTTGAATTGATGGTTGCTAAGATGTTCACTGTATGTTTTAAAAAGGTGAACTTGAGTTCATAGAATAAACATTGTTTTGCTTTAAAAAATACTTTTCCATTTCTGCTGTACCACACCTGTAGAGTGGGCCGTGTGCTCCCCATACCACAATCTATTAAAAGTTGTTGGTCAGGTGAACTCCATGATACACTTTGGGTTTCTCTAAACCCTGGCCCATAACACTAGTTATCCTTTTACCTTTAATGTACTTGTAAAACAAGTTTCCTCTTGCTCATTCTATACACCTCTCAGGCTTCTGCTGTTTTGAGCCCTTGATAATTGCCATGAAGCCTCCCCTTTTCTGCTTATCCAGTGCTGTGTATCCCTCAAAACCAGGGTTCACTGGATTTGTTGGCCCCACCCTTTTTCTTGATTAGAACATGTTGGCCCTGTACACTCCTTGTTTGCTTCTTGAATGTGTCCCACTGTTCTGTCACAGATATACCTAAACGTGTTAGCTCCCAGTCCACTCTGGCCAAATCATATCTGATCTTATTAAAATCGGCCTTCCCCCAGTTTAGAACTTTGATCTTGGGCCCATCGTTGACCTTTCTTTAACAATCTGGAATCAAATAGAGTTATGATCACCTTCTGCAAAATGCTCCCTCATTGATATTGCCCAGCTTTGTTACCGAAAATTAAGTCAAGAGCCGTCCCCTCTCTTGTAGGTCCTTCTACATAAAAAGCTCTCCTGGATGCATTTTAAGAATGCTTGGATGAATTTTAAGAATTCTAAACCTTTCACACTATGGTTATCCCAGTTAATATTGGGGAAGTTGAAATCCCCCACTATCACTACCCTATTACTTTTACATATCTCTGAAATTTGCTAACAGATCTGCTCTAAACTGGGGGAAGACCGATTTTAATAAGATCAGATATATAGTCTGCCAAATTCCATTATATAGTCTTCAATGGAGATATCCTCCATTTTCTGGAACTTATCAAAATCCGACCATGCTTCATACGCACTTAACAAGTCATCTTTCTTATAAATCTTATCCATATAATGTAATAAAGTCTCCAGACCTTCTTCTGAGTCTAACTCTTCCAATTCCAGCTCAGAAAGCACTTTGTTTCGGATTTTACTGCCATATGGTAGAGAAAGAGCCAATGCCATACCTTGTTTTCTCTTTTCCCAAAGCAGTTACTTTAGTCCACATAACTACTGCACTTCTCCATTGGTCGTACGATTCCCTTTCAGAAAATAAGGGAGGAAAGTCATATCCAGCCATCTTTATCCTGGGTTCAGCCATGCATCTTTTTTTTTTCCTTCTCACTCACTCCTTGGTTTGATCAGGAAAAGTTGTATCTTTCAAACCTTCACATTTGCACAGCAACCATCCTCTGCTACCATTGTTAGACATTTTAGTTGCTGTGAAATGAAGAGTCTAAAGTTCTTGTTCCTTTTCACCAAACACCATTTATTTCACTTCCACAGCCTCTGCACAAAACTCTTAACAACACACCACCTGCCAGAGGCCACCTGAAGCCCCTTTACATATCAGTGTCAATTAATGGATCCTTAACATAAATGAGACAACTAATTGCAATGTCTCTTAACCCATTACTTAACATAGAATACCCCCAGCAATGTTATCGCTTCTATTTAATTTAAAATCGATCCATATCGCCTCAGTTGAAGAGCCTTCTTAGATGTTATCCCTCCTTAACTGTAATTTATTCCCTGTTCAGAATTATGCGACCTCTCCCTGTTCCCCCCCCCAACCCCCCGCCCTTTCACCTTTTTCCCTATCTCAGCTGAACTTCCTGTATTCTCGAAAATTGAGCTGCCAATCCTGCCCCTCTCTCAACCATGTCTTAGTGACACCAATGACATCATATCCCCATGTTTTAATTTGAGCCCTCAATTCATCTGACTTGTTCAGATTCCTCGCATTAAAATAAATACCATCCAATCTTGCCAAACTCCCTTGTGACATAACTGGTCTAGACATTCTATGCCTTCCTGATGCATCTTGAAGTCTCTTCTAACTTTGGCTGTGCATCAATCCCTGCTGAACTTTCTCTCAGGATCCCAAGCCCCTGTAAAATAAGTTTGAAAAACATTGTTTTAGAGAATGACAATGGCAAGTTAGTAGTAAATAATAAGAAAATGGCAGATGAAATTAACAAATATTTGGCTTCTGTCTTCATTCCAGAGGATACAAAAAATATTCCAGCAATAGCTGTAAATTAAGAGGTGGAAGTGAGAGGGGAACTTGGTGAAATTACAATCACTGGGGAAGCAAGTTGATGGAGCTGCGGGCTGACAAGTCTCTCGGTCCTGATGGACTTCACCCTCGGGTCCTAAAATATGTAGCTAATGTTATGGGTCAGGGTTTAGAGAACCCCAAAGTATATCATGGAGTTCACCTGACCCACAACTTTTAATAGATTTTGGTTATGGGGAGCACAATGGCCCACTCTACAGGTGTGACGCAACAGAGATCTAAAAGTTTTTTTAAAAAACAACAATGTTTATTCTATGAATTCAGTTAACACTTTATAAACACACAGTGAACATCTTATCAACTACAAACACTAATACTTTCCCAAATACAATATTCTATACCTTTCCCAGCAACATCCATAAGTTAAACCCTGTTTACACAAAGACAGCAGGTTTAAATTCTCTACAGAAACAGATATTACTTTGAAATCACCAATGATCTGGAGACATTCTTTAGCTTGTAGAGAGAGAGATCATTACACAGCTGCTTGCTTTGAATGCAGCTCTCCAACTCTGAAAACGAAACCAAAAATACACTACAGCTCCCAGTTCAAAATGAAAGTGAAAGACAGCCCAGCTCCACCCACACATCACTGCAGCTATTTGATAAACACTCATTTCTTAAAGATATACTCCCATGACACTAATGAGGTAGTAGTTGTGTTGATGTTAATGTTTCAAGATTCATTGGATACTGGAAAGTAGCAAATATAACTCCTCTATTCAAGTGGGAGAGGCAGAAAACAGGAAACTAAGGACAGTTAGCTTGATATCTGTTGTGGGGAAGGTGTTAGAATTGATCATTAGGGAGGTTATAGCTGGGCACTTCGAGAAACTCAAGGTAATCAAGGAGAGACAGCATGGTTTTATGAAAGAAATCATATTTAACAATTTATTGGAATTCTTCAAAGGAGTAACATGCATTAGATAAAGAGTAGTCTCTCGACATTCTGTACTTAGATTTCCAGAATGCATTTGATAAGGTGCCACCTCAAAAGTTATTGCGAAAAATAAAAGCTCATGGGGTAACATATTAGCATGGATAGAGGATTTTCAGGCTGGCAGAGATCAGAGTATGCATAAATGGGTCTTTTTCTGATTAGCAGGATGTGACGAGTGGAATCCCACAGGGGTCTGTGCTGGGGCCTCAATTTTTTACCATTTATATCAATGATTCAGAAGAGGGGAGTGAAGGCATGGTAGCTAAACTTGCATATGACTTCTAGATAGGTGGGAAAGTATGATGTAAAGAGGACATAAGGAGGTTATAGACATATTTAAATAAGTTGAGCAAATGGCCAAAAATCTGGCACAGGGTATAATGTGGGAAAATGTGAAGTTGTTCATATTGTTTGTATGTTCATATTCACTTTGGCAGGAAGAATAAAAAAGCAGAATGTTACTTAATCGGAGAACAGTTGCAGAGCTATGAAGTTGAGAGGTATCTAGGTGCTCCAGTGCATGAATCCCAAAACGTTAGTGTGTAAGGACAGCAAATAATTAAGAAGGCTAATGGAATGCTTTCCTTTATTATGAGAGGTATTTAGCATAAAAGTAAGGATGTTATGCTTCAGTTATACAGTGCATTGGTGACACCACATCTCGAATATTGTGTGCAGTTTTGATCTGCGTATTTAAGGAAGGATGTAAATGCATTGGAGGAGGTTTATTAGATTGATACCAGAAATGAGAAGGTTGTCTTAATGAGCAAAAGTTAGACAGGCTGGGCTTGTTTCCACTGAGTTTAGAAGAGTGAGGAATGACTGAATAATAATAATAATCTTTATTGTCACAAGTAGGCTTACATTAACACTGCAATGAAGTTACTATAAAAAGCCCCTAGTCGCCACACTCTGGCACCTGTTCGGGGAGGGAGAATTTAGAATGTCCAAATTAACTAACAGCACGTCTTTCGGGACTTGTGGGAGGAAACCGGAGTACCCAGAGGAAACCCATGCAGACACGGGGAGAACGTGCAGACTTTGCACAGACCCAAGCTGGGATTCGAACCCTGCACTCTGGCGCTGTGAAGCAACAGTTCTAACCACTGTGCTACTGTGCCGCCTTGATTGAAGTTTCGAAGATCCTGAATGGTCTTGACAAGGTGGACATGGAAAGGATGTTTCCTCTTGGGAGTGAGTTCAGAACTAAAGGGCACTGTTTTAAAACTAGGGGCCATCCTTTTAGGAAAGTGATAAGGACATTTTCTTTGTCTTGAGGGTTGTACGACTTTGGAACTCTCTGCCTCAGAAGGCAATGGAGGCAGGACCATTTAATACTTATAAGGCAGAGGTAGATAGATTCTTGTTTGGCAAGGGAATCAAAGGTTATTGGGAGTAGTTGGGAATCTAGAACTTAAAACACAAACAGATAAACCAATATTTTATCAACTGCCAGAGCAGGCCAGAGGGCTGAATGACCTGCTTCTGCTCCTATTTCGTATGTTTGCATGATATTCGAAAGACAGCAACTTGTGGTAATATCTACATGGTGTAAGGAACTAATGTCTGTAGGTTATTCAACTCACTGGCATAGAATGTTGGTGTCTGCAGAATCTTGACAGCTTCTGTTGCCACGGACAGCTCACTACCACCTTTTCAAGGGCAACTAGGGGTAGGCAACAAATGCTGGCCTAGCCAGCGATAGCCACATACCACGATAAATTAAATTAATGAAAAGAAATTTCAACAGAGCTTTACAGATTGAAAAATGTGACAAATTTGGCTCATCATAGCAAGGAGCTAATACATGCTGTAGTACCCTGTTCATTGTGTATGATTATCAGAGCAACATTTTATCAATGTAGCCAGCCTCATTGACATTATCAAGCACTCTGTTCTGAGAGAACTCCAAGAGTTATTTACAAAATTTGAGATACCAGCCATCCCAGTAATAATAGTCCACAGTTTCTATGCAGTATCGGCAGTATTTCTCAAGACATGTGGAGTTAAATATATTATGTCATT
Organism: Scyliorhinus torazame; assembly: GCF_047496885.1. Classification (NCBI taxonomy): domain Eukaryota; kingdom Metazoa; phylum Chordata; class Chondrichthyes; order Carcharhiniformes; family Scyliorhinidae; genus Scyliorhinus; species Scyliorhinus torazame. Next base: position 130,205,145 of record NC_092717.1, on the reverse strand, counting down.
ACCTTACTGTCAACAGTCCAACAGAAAAGTTGAGAATGCCGTTGTAAAGTCTGAGGCAAGCGACCATTTGGAAGCGACGACTGTTGAAAAAGTTAGATCTATTTCCTTCTATATTTACACCATCTACTCTCGCAATGGTCCTGCCTCCATTGCCTTCTGAGGCAGAGAGTTCCAAAATCGTACAACCCTCAAGACAAAGAAAATGTCCTTATCACTTTCCTAAAAGGATGACCCCTAGTTTTAAAACAGTGCCCCTTAGTTCGGAACTCTCCCACACTTGGGCTGGGGTATTTATGTCCCAAGAGACTCTGGTTTAAGGTGGTGGCTCCACCCCCTTTATCTGGGTAGATCATACTCCGCCGAGGCCACAGGGAAGCTGAGGTTGCAGATCTCTGGGCCTCCTGTAGGATTATAACATCCCTTACCACCCCCCCCCCCCCCCAACCCCAAGTCCAATAAGCCCATTTTGGCAGGAGGGGTGAAATCCGTGTTCTTTTTGCCCGGGGCAGTCTATCCAGCGTCTGCTGTTCTGGGTCCGAAGGGGTATAACAGACCGGGGTGCGACGTTCTGGGGACGAACGTCTGGGTGGTTCTGCTGTGCTTTGCCTGGCGGTAAACACTGGACCTGTTTCGACTTCTGTGGGTAAAGTCTCCATGTCTGACTCCGGGTCGGATGAGTCGACCTCCCGCATCTCCAAATCGAGGGGCTCAGCCGCCTCGATAGGTATCAATGACGGTTGTTCTGGAGTAGGGGGCACTACCAGCCTTGGGAAGTCTTGGCTAGTTCTCTGGGACCTGTACAGCCCGGCTTCAGAGATGGTCCACGTGTCAGTTAGAGTCCTTGGCCTGTACCTATACAGAACATGAGACTGGACTGGACCATTTTATTACCGTTCCCGGGGTCCACAATACTCCATCTGCAAAATTCCGGATAGAAATGGCGTTGCCAGCTAAAACTTCCCTCATGAGCCTGGTTCATTTCATTCCGACTTGTTCCTGATGGATATCCTCCGATATCCAGTGAAGCAAGTCTCAACCGCGTGCACAGCTGACATCCCATCAAAAGTTCTGCGGGCGCTACCCCGGTGGTTGCGTGCGGTTGTGGTCCTATAGTAAAAAGAGGAAACGGGCGAGGCGGGTTACTGAAAAACCTGAGGTCTGTTTCCACATCCTGAGTTTAAACATCTGCACCACCCGTTTGGCCAACCCATTGGATGACAGGTGCGGTTCGTACATGATGGACTCCAATTGGTTTTAGAAAATCAGCATAACCGAACTTGTAAAAACGGTGCCATTGTCCTATACCAGTACCCCGGGAAGTCTGTAAACACCAAAGGTTTGCCGGAGCCACTTGGTGATGGCTCGTGATATCGTTGAGGTCATTCGGGAAACATCCATCCATTTTGAATGTTCATCCATGATAATTAGGTACATCGCCCCTTGAAAAGGCCCCGAGGCAAGACCATGGCTGGCCCGGCTATTCCCATGGGTGAAGTGGAGCTACTGGTGGCGAGCTTTTGGTGTTCCTGGCACCGTGTTCATTGCTTTGCTAACTTTTTGATAGCCGTTCCGGGCAACCACACATAGCTTTGGGCCAACATTTTCATTTTAGAGACTCCTGGGCTTCCGCTGTGGAGATCATGCAAGATTGCCCCCTGGCCGCGCTCGGGAACGACCTCTCGGGAACCCAACAGTAGAATGCCATCCACCGCTCTGAGTTCGGCCACTTGTGGTAAAAGCACATAGATCCTCTGGGAGGGTGTGACGCTGGGCCCCATACAGCACTATGAGCCTGATTCTGGCTCCTAGTGGGTCTGTCTGTGTCCATGGCTTTACTTAAGCCGCCGTCACAGGTAAAGAATCCATAAAGCGTAGAGCCGCTATTACTTCATCTGATGCTGTCGGCGTTGCTGTGCTGGTGGGCAGAGGGAGGCGGCTGAGGGCATCCGTATGCGGAATCATCATCCCTGGGCGATGTTCCAAGACGCATTCAGACGCCGCCAAGAGCAGCGACAATAGCTGAATGTTGGTGGATGCCACCGGGGAGGATTGCCCTATCCTCTTTGAACAAAACTAATAGGAGATTATGGTCCGTATAAGCTGTGAATGTATGTCCAGAGACATACTGATGGAACAGTTTTACTCCGAAGACCAGCGCAAACCTTCTTTCTCTATTTTGAGTGTAATTTTGCTCTGATGTCGCCAAAGTGCGTGAGGTGAACGCAATGGGCCGCTCTGTATCGTCGTCCATTCGGTGTGCGAGGACGGTCCTGATGCCATAAGGCGAGGCATTGCACATTACAATTAAAGGTTTTGACAGATCAAAGTGAGTCAGCAGATGCGAAGATGACAGTCGTTGTTTTACTTCGTCGAAAGCTATCTGCTATGGGGGATGGGGGGGGGGGGGGGGAGAGACCTGTCATCCAATGGGTTGGCCAAACGGGTGGTGCAGATGTTTAAACTCAGGATGTGGAAACAGATGTGGAAACAGACCAACATTGGCCCTTCTTTAACAACTGGTGCAGCGGGGCCAACACCGTTGCCAACTTTGGGATGAATTTGCCGTAATAATTTATAAGGCCCAAGGAAGAGCGGAGCTCTGTTGATCCTTTAGCATGGGTGTCTGCCGGATTGCCCTTACCTTACCGTCCACTGGGTGTAACCGGTTTTTCTCCACCTTGGAGCCTACATAGATACCTCTTTCGCATGGAATACACCCATTTCGTTCCGTAGGTGGACCCCAACTGCCTTGAATTGTTGTAGTACGGAGGAACCGGCGAGCAACACGTAATCCAGGTTAACTGCTATCTAAACTGGGCAGCACGGTAGCATGATGGTTAGCACAATTGCTTCACAGCTCCAGGGTCCCAGGTTCAATTCCCGGCTTGAGTCACTGTCTGTGTGGAGTCTGCACGTTCTCCCCGTGTGTGCGTGGGTTTCCTCCGGGTGCTCCGGTTTCCTCCCACTGTCCAAAGATGTGCATGTTAGGTGGATTGGCCATGCTAAATTGCCCTAAGTGTCTAAAATTGCCCTTAGTGTTGGGTGGGGTTACTGGTTTATGGGGATAGGGTGGAGGTGTGGGCTTGGGTAAGGTGCTCTTTCAAAGAGCCGGTGCAGACTCGATGGGCCGAATGGCCTCCTTCTGCACTGTAAATTCTATGATTCTATAGTGGTAATCCTTGGACAATATTCTCCATCACTGATTGGAATATGGCACATGCTGAAGACACTCCTAATGGCAGCCTAATTTACTCATACAAACTCCTGTATATGTTGATGGTTACATATTTCTGCAAGGCGGGATCCAGAACTAATTGAAGATAAGCATGGCTCATGTCAAGCTTGGTGAAGGTATGCCATCCGCTGAGCCTCATGTATAGATCCTACAGGAATAGTGCCAGAGGACTGGAGGACAGCAAATGTGGTCCTTTGTTCAAAAAGGGGAGCAGAGACAACCCCGGCAACTATAGACCGGTGAGCCTCACGTCTGTAGTGGGTAAAGTCTTGGAGGGGATTATAAGAGACAAGATTTATAATCATCTAGATAGGAATAATATGATCAGGGATAGTCAGCATGGCTTTGTGAAGGGTAGGTCATGCCTCACAAACCTTATTGAGTTCTTTGAGAAGGTGACTGAACAGGTAGACTAGGGTAGAGCAGTTGATGTGTATATGGATTTCAGCAAAGCGTTTGATAAGGTTCCCCACGGTAGGCTATTGCAAAAAATACGGAGGCTGGGGATTGAGGGTGATTTAGAGATGTGGATCAGAAATTGGCTAGCTGAAAGAAGACAGAGGGTGGTGGTTGATGGGAAATGTTCAGAATGGAGTACAGTCACAAGTGGAGTACCACAAGGATCTGTTCTGGGGCCGTTGCTGTTTGTCATTTTTATCAATGACCTAGAGGAAGGCGCAGAAGGGTGGGTGAGTAAATTTGCAGACGATACTAAAGTCGGTGGTGTTGTCGATAGTGTGGAAGGATGTAGCAGGTTACAGAGGGATATAGATAAGCTGCAGAGCTGGGCTGAGAGGTGGCAAATGGAGTTTAATGTAGAGAAGTGTGAGGTGATTCACTTTGGAAGGAATAACAGGAATGCGGAATATTTGGCTAATGGTAAAGTTCTTGAAAGTGTGGATGAGCAGAGGGATCTAGGTGTCCATGTACATAGATCCCTGAAAGTTGCCACCCAGGTTGATAGGGTTGTGAAGAAGGCCTATGGAGTGTTGGCCTTTATTGGTAGAGGGATTGAGTTCCGGAGTCGGGAGGTCATGTTGCAGCTGTACAGAACTCTGGTACGGCCGCATTTGGAGTATTGCGTACAGTTCTGGTCACCGCATTATAGGAAGGACGTGGAGGCTTTGGAGCGGGTGCAGAGGAGATTTACCAGGATGTTGCCTGGTATGGAGGGAAAATCTTATGAGGAAAGGCTGATGGACTTGAGGTTGTTTTCGTTGGAGAGAAGAAGGTTAAGAGGAGACTTAATAGAGGCATACAAAATGATCAGGGGGTTGGATAGGGTGGACAGTGAGAGCCTTCTCCCGCGGATAGATATGGCTGGCACGAGGGGACATAACTTTAAACTGAGGGGTAATAGATATAGGACAGAGGTCAGAGGTAGGTTCTTTACGCAAAGAGTAGTGAGGCCGTGGAATGCCCTACCTGCTACAGTAGTGAACTCGCCAACATTGAGGGCATTCAAAAGTTTATTAGATAAACATATGGATGATAATGGCAGTGTAGGTTAGATGGCTTTTGTTTCGGTGCAACATCGTGGGCCGAAGGGCCTGTACTGCACTGTATTGTTCTATGTTCTATCCTCAATCTAGGGTACCGAATGACAATCCAAATGGGATGTTCGATTGATTGTCATTTTATAATCACCGGAAAGGCGGAGGGAACCATCAGGCTTCATTATCGGCACGACTTGAACAGCCCAATTCACAAATTACACAGGTGGATGATTCCCAACTACTTCAGATGGTCCAATTCGACATCGACCTTTGGTTTCAGTGCATGGGGGACCGTGCCGGCCTGAAAATACCGTTTCTGGGTCACTGAGATCTTGGCAGAGATTCCCCAGATTGTACCGAGTCCTTCTTGGAAAACCCGCAGGAAGCATGCCAATACCCTATCTGGCCCGTCGGGGTACATACGTCACACTTGCTGCCAGTCCAGCTGGAGACATTTCAACCAATCATGCCCCAGCAAATAAGGACCCGAGCTTTTCACTACCACCAATGACAGGTTTGCTGACTGTGCCCCGTATTCCACGGGGACTCCTGAGGGGCATACAATCTACAATGGTTCCCCGTGCATACCACCAGCCGGGTGTCAGTGTCTCAATGTCAAAACGTTTGGATTTGGTCGTAAGTGCGGTGGCTGAACCCAGAAACTGCGGCTCCGGTATTGAGCTCCATTTGTATTGGGAAACCATTGATCCGGACCTCACTTGGATAGGCACCCCCTTTGGCCCTGAGATGCAGTAATGCTGGTGTGTCCCTTCCAGCTGGTCGTCTATGAAATGCGTACACCCTCTGGGACCGTCGTCAGGGTAGTGGCTGCGTGTGGGCGAGCTTCCTCGCTGGTGTCCGTTTCGTCGGCTTCTCCTGGCGCCAGTGTGTTTGTTCCGTATGTCTGGGGTCTCCAGTTTGGGGATTGAGGCACGATCAATTGAACAAAGACTAGAGTTGGATACAACTGAGGCTTTATTGCTCTAAGATGCGTGTCCTCCATTCAGCAGCCATTTCGCCAGCTGCTGTGGGAGGCCACCACAGCAGCTGACCGACCACGACTCTCTTCAGTGACGATCGACCAGTCTCGTCCGCACAAACTGGCGAATGGCTGCTGAATGGAGGACGTGCGTATTTATACTCCGCCTACTGGGTGGAGGGACTACCGGCGAACCTGTAGTACAGGTCCTACCTTACATCACCAATACAGGTGCAACAGTGGTTTACCACAGGGATGGTACGGCATATCATGCTGGGAAAGTTTTGTCTTTGGTCCTGGTCTCCTGGGTGCATCTCCAATGGCGGGGGTCTTGAACTACAGCACGGGAGAGGGGTGCTGCATTCCCTGCTGGGTGTCCTAGGTTTAGGATGGTCATTCCTTGAAGCTCCTGTTCAGTACACTCCCGAAAGCTATTTCGGATGCTTTCTTCAGGTCAAGCTGTGTCTCTCCCAAGAATGATCAGAGGGGTAGATAGAGTGGACAGTGAGAGCCTTCTCCCGCGGATGGAAATGGCTAGCACGAGGGGACATAGCCTTAAACTGAGGGGTAATAGATATAGGACAGAGGTCAGAGGTAGGTTCTTTACGCAAAGAGTGGTGAGGCCGTGGAATGCCCTACCTGCAATAGTAGTGAACTCGCCAACATTGAGGGCATTTAAACGTTTATTGGATAAGCATATGGATGATAATGGCATAGTGTAGTTTAGATGGCTTTTGTTTTTTGACTTCCCATGTCGGTGCAACATCGTGGGCCGAAGGGCCTGTACTGCACTGTAACGTTCTATGTTCTATGTTCTAAGAAGTGTTCTTGAGTTGCCACATCCTGGGTGCCGCAGACAAGCCAGGAGTGCTTCAGATAATGTCGGGCCGAACTTGGCAGGTTTCCGTAAATGGGCCAGAAATTCAGTTAGACTCTGCCTGGTTTGGGGAAGCCTTGTGAAAATGAAAATGACAGACAATTAACAGTGGCTTCGGACCTAAATGATTGCTTACCAGGGTAACTAAATCCACAAATTGGCAGGTATCGGGTCAGTCTGGCAAAGTCAAACTTTTGATGATGCTGTAGGTCTCAGCGCTGCAGACCGCTAGGCGTGTCACCATCTGTCGTCCCCAACAATGTTGTTCAGTCAGAAAAAACAGCGCTTTCACTCAATGTAATGGGTCTCCTATAAAAGGCCTCAAATGCCCGATTCACTCCGTCCAGGTCCATCACCGCATTACCCCTCTCAACCTTCACCCTACCAATCTCCCTCGCCGCTGCTTTTATTATTGTTATTATTATTTATTGATTCCTCAACTGATGGGCCAGCATCCTACTCGCTTTCTCCCCATACTAATACATTGGCTCTCTGGCCCACCACCTAACGCAAACTCCTTCTGAAGCCTCTGGCTCTCCTTCAACAACTCTTCCTCCGGCACCACCGAGTATCTCCGGTCCACCCTCAGAGTCTCATCTACCAGCTTTGCCCTCTCCTACAGCTCCACCCTCTCTCTGTGCACCTGGATCAAACTAAATTCCCTACAGCCTTGAGTGCCTCCCACAGCGTGGCAGCTGTAACCTCCCCCGTGTAGTTCACCTCCACGTAGCTCTGACTGGCAGCCATCACCCGTTCACACACACACACACACCCTCATCCGCCAACAGCCCCACATCCAACCTCCACTGCAGCTGTTGCCCCCCCCCCCCCCCCGAACCACCTGCAAATGTTCTGTTCAATTGACGTTAAATGACAAGCTATCACTACAAGTAGGAGCTCAAAGAGTATCTCATCGCACTCTTGGTAGCACAGTTGTTATCACTGTTGCTTCATAGTGCCAGTGTCCCAGGTTCGATTCCCGGCTTGGGTCACTGCCAGTGCGGAGTCTGCACGTTCTCCCTATGTCTGCGTGGGTTTTCTCTGGGTGTTCCGGTTTCCTCCCACAAGTCCTGAAAGACGTGCTGTTCGGTAATTTGGACAATCAGAATTCTCCCTCAGTGTACCCAAACAGGCACCGGAATGTGGTGACTAGGGGCTTTTCACAGTAACTTTATTGCGGTATTAATGTAGGCCTATTTGTGACAAAGATTATTATTATTACTCGCGCGCTGCCTGCCCATCACCAAGCCGGTTTGATCTTCTGCAACCACCCCGGGGATACTATCCGCCATCCTCCCCACCAGTAACTTAGCCAATACTTTCACATCCGTGTTCAATAGTGAGATGGGCCGATATGATCCACATTCCACCGGGTACTTCCCCTTTTTCGGGATGAGCGTGATTACTGCCTGCGTCATCGTCTCCGGCAGCTCCCCCTTCTCCAGCGCTTAACTGTTACTTTTTTATATAAAAACTACTGTGGAGAAACCGAGCCAGAGGGCCACTAATTAGTTTCAACAACAAGAATTAAATTATTAAACATGGAAAAATTGGATTATAATACAATACTCCTTTACTTCCTCCTTGGTAGAACAAATACACAAAGATTTAAAGATTGCGATGGATTACAAAATACATCTTAAATTACAATGGTCTCATTAACATTAAAAAGTCTCTTTTAAGCACACCAGAATGTCTGTGGATTTTGGATCAACATCCCCCACCCCCGATTTTTCTTACACGGGGAGTCACCTCATCTCACTGAACTCCGGCTTCCACACGATGATTTCAAATTCTGTTTTTGAAAATCACACTTTCAAATCTTTTTGAAATTATGCTTCCCTCCACTGTTTCCATCAAGGTTTTGCTTTTGGCTTTAAACCTCTCTTCAGGTTTCCTTTGTCTTAAAGGCTTTTAACAGAAACTCCAGCCACCAGTTTCCACAATTATTTCAAATAATGTCGCCCGAACTGTAATAATTTATCACAAACCTTAGCACGACTGCAGCTATTTTTCTGGCCTCTCATAATAATAATAATCTTTATTGTCACAAATAGGCTTACATTAACATTGCAATGAAGTTACTGTGAAAAGCCGCTCATCACCACACAGTGGGAAAATTCAGAATGTCCAATTCATCTAACAAGCATGAGAGACTTGTGGGAGGAAACCGGAGCACTTGGAGGCAACCCACGCCGACACGGGGAGAACGTGCAGACTCCGCACAGACAGTGACCCAAGCTGGGAATCGAACCTGGGGCCCTGGTGCTATGAAGCAACAGTGCTATCTACTGTGCTACCGTATGGGAGAAGATTCGACAGGCGGCAAGGAACAGGGACCGACCTCTTTCTTCCTCTTGGCCTTTGACTCCTCGTTGCCATTGACGATAGACAGCCTCCGCTTGACGGTCTCAGGCTTGTCCTTGGAACTGGCTCTGTTCTCCTTGTCCTTGTTGTAGGTCTTCAGGAAGTCACCGATCAGCTCCGGATAGTCCACGTTCTTCTCTGGCTCCCACGTGTTGTCGGACTCAGAAAAGCCTTTCCACTTGAGTAGGAACTCGACAGACTCGGAAAAGCCTTTTCACTTGAGCAGGAACTCGACCCAGCCCCAAATCCAATGCTTTTTCAATTCTGTGACTTTACTGAACAGTCATTTGTTCTGGTTCCCATTTTCCTGTTCTGTTAACTTCTTGGTAACTTCTCTTAATTTAGGGGCTGGTTTAGCACACTGGGCTAACTAGCTAGCTTTTAAAGCAGACGAAGGCAGGCCAGCAGCATGGTTCAATTCCCATACCAGCCTCCCCGAACAGGCGCCGGAATCTGGCGACTAGGGGCTTTTCACAGTAACTTCATTTGAAGCCTACTTGTGACAATAAGCGATTTTCATTTCATTCATTTAATTTCATTTTCATTTCTCTGGTTTCCTCAACTAGCTGGACTTTAGGTTTCCAGCAAATGTTTTTCTTAACCATCACTCCATCGTATGACTTTTCTTCAAGCAAGGCTGAGAGAGATGTTCCCTCTTTAGCCTTCTAAAACCAACTGCTTCTAGCACAGCTGCGAGAGCGGTTTTCCCTCTCACTACCTATCTCTAATTGCCCACAAATTAACTAAACTAAAACATAAAAGCTTCTCTACCTTACAAGGCCACAGTTACAAAGCAACCACTGCTGGTTTATTGACTCTTCATGCTGTAGCCCTTTCTAAGCACAATAGAAACACAGTTGGAATTGAAACCACCCCCCACACATACAAATGCCTTTGTTCAGCATGTATCTAACTATAGGTTTTACCCTTCCTGGCACAGAAACATTAAAGTAAACCCACTTAAAACTATGCCTTATTTCTAAAGTTTACCAATACAAATCTAAATCCCTTAAAACTACTTTGATTTCCTCACAGTACAGAACATTCAGCATCAGAGAAGGGAAGGTCAGAGGGTATAGTGATTATACAGGAAGTGTTGGGCTTAGAAGAAGGGATGGGAAAGTAATAATCTTTATTAGTGTCACAAGTAAGCTTACATTAACACTGCAATGAAGTTACTGTGGAAAGGGCAGCACGGTGGTGCAGTGGGTTAGCCCTGCTGCCTCACTGCGCCGAAGTCCCAGGTTCGATCCCGGCTCTGGGTCACTGTCCTTGTGGAGTTTGCACATTCTCCCCATGTTTGCGTGAATTTCGGCCACACAACCTAAAGATGTGCAGGGTAGGTGGATTGCTACGCTAAATTCCCCCTTAATTGGAAAAAAAATGAATTGCGTACTCTAAAATTAAAAAAAAAGAAGTTACCGTGGAAATCCCCTAGTCGCCACACTATGGCGCCTGTTCAGGTACACGGAGGGAGAATTCAAAATGTCCAATTCACCTAACAAGCATGTTTTTCAAGACTTGTGGGAGGAATCCAGAGCGCCCGGAGGAAACCCACGCAGACATGGGGAGAACGTGCAGCATCCACACAGACAGTGACCCAAGCGGGAATCGAACCCGGGATCCTGGCGCTGTGAAGCAACAGTTTGAAGGGTCCCAGGTCTGTGTTGGTCTCAGTAATGTCAGAAGCTTGCATTCCTTCTCCCCTGAAAGGAAGATAAAAAGCTTCTTGTTAAGGCATTGGAAGAGATGAAGAATGAAACGGAACTGGACAACGCTGTAATGTTCTATGTTCTAAGAACAGCTACGAGAGAAGGTGAGTTGGTGCTGCTGGAGAGATGTCAAGTATGTACATATGGCAGTGCATGGCATAAAGTTTGGCTCTTGAGATTTGGCGAGATCAGCAGTCTGAGGAATATTGTATATCCTGGAGATACTTGTAATCCTGGCAGGATTTGAAACAAGGGATGGAACTTCAGTTAGAATTCAGTTGGTGCTGCCACATCTGCTGGGTTTTCCCAGCATTTTGTTTTATTGTACCTTGATGGAGTTCTGTTCATTATACTCATAAAATGAATGACCCATCATTGGGGCAGCACGGTAGTATTGTGGTTAGCACAATTGCTTCACAGCTCCGGGGTCCCAGGTTCGATTCTGGCTTGGGTCACTGTCTGTGTGGAGTCTGCACATCCTCCCCGTGTGTGCGTAGGTTCCCTCCGGGTGCTCCGGTTTCCTCCCACAGTCCAAAGATGTGCAGGTTAGGTGGATTGGCCATGATAAATTGCCCTTGGTGTCCAAAATTGCCCTTAGTGTTGGGTGGGGTTACTGGGTTATGGGGATAGGGTGGAGATGTTGACCTTGGGTAGGGTGCTCTTTCCAAGAGCCGGTGCAGACTCGATGGGCTGAATGGCCTCCTTCTGCACTGTAAATTCTATGATGATAATCTTTAGAGCTGATAGCAAGAACTCTTTATCAGAAGCAGTTTTCCCCTGGCAGCTTGAAGCATTTAGCTAGCCTGTGTAATGTACCTGTGAAATGGATATTGGAAATGTTTTTATTAAACATTCTCTTATCACAAACTGGAAAAACAAATTACATTTAATACTGTCATAACTTTACTGTAAGTAAATATTCCAATGTGTTTCACAAATAAACATTAGCAAAACACTGCTGATATTGGAGGGGAGAGGCTCAGATGGGTTACTGATCACACAACCTGGTCAGAAAGAGATTTTTGTGGATGGAAAGGAAAAAACCATGGTGCCAGTTTATCATCAGGTCCCAACATATTGCTTATTCTTCATCTTGTGTTCTTGATTTCCCAACGTATATAGGTATGTAAACGCATGTCAAGGAAATTAAAGAAACAATTAAGCTTGGATTAAAATATTTTAATTTAATAATTTATTAAAAGTTGGAACAGCAGTTTACTTTTGTTTCTGAATTCTTTTCATTCTGAATTCTATTCATTCAGTATTTCATCGTCATACAGACATCAGGTTCAAGATTGTTGGGCTGTTATTGTCTGATTCATTGTATCCTGATCTTAATTAGAACAGAGCAAGGAAAAACGTTAAGAGTAATTACACAGAGGATTGTGAGAACATGGCATGCTTTGTACAGACGTTTGGGACAGCATTCGTATAAGGAAGATTGAATAAACATTTCAAGCAGAGGAAGATGCAAGAGCAGGACAGTAGACCTGATACTGACTGTTGTGATAGACCTTTCTGTGCTGGAATTTTCTATGGTTCTATAATTCCTATCCTTTCCGGACAGTGTAATTTTTCAATTGCAGATCCAATCAAATACTAGAAAAAGTAGAAGTATTGGGGCTCCAGTTAATTCAAGTTGGCTATTCTTGCAGTTATACCTGGTGGAACTGATGGGAGGTCAGGCTATGGTCAAATTTCATTACAATGTCAGTTTTACCTGATTTTCTAGTTTGATTTTTGCACCTTTGCTCTCCAGATGGAGCTAATCATTCAGCTGCTGGAGGGTGAGCAGATTCACCATTACCTACAGGTTCTACAACCCTGGCAACAACCCAATAAAATATCACCACTGTAATGTCTTTGCAGCCACAAATAGTGGCAGCGCAGGCTCTCAGGTTAGGTTTTCAGCTTAGTCCCTGTTTTACTCTATGCTCTAATGTCATGTTTACATACACACAATGCAAAAAGGCAATACATCTGAGGTAACTATGCAAAGACAGGCACAGAATCCACTGCTGGAAATGCTTGGACAGCAAATGATTGGATAGATAGAGCAGAACCAAGCGAGGGCAGTCCCACTAACCTGGTCAACAGAGGAGAGTTGTTGGAGGAAACATTGTGGCGCGTGTCAAAGAGTGCAAAGAGCCTGAGAAACAATAATGCACTTTCATAATTAGTATGTTGCCTCTTACTTTGACTAGGGCTATTTCAGTGCTATGGAATGAGTGAAAACCTGATTGGAGCAGATTCAAGCTGGGGAGTAGTAGGAGGAAGCAAGCACAGACTTGGGTGGCAACAATATATATGCAATGACTGGAGAAGAAAGAAAAGGTGGAGATACGGTAACAATCGTTTGCAGAGTCGGGTGGAAGGTGTTTGTTTTTGAGGGTATGATTATTGAAAGGAAGGAGTATATTTTATGAGATGGAACATTTACAATTTCAACTAGTATGAGGGTCAAGAAGGAAAGTTGATGGTGCCCAATTTAGTGAGAATGAAATAGAAGATGTGTGGGAGCAGGAATGACTGGCGGGAGGGGGGTGGGGGTGAAGCAGGGAAGAGAGTGGTGACAAGGGGACAATGGGGGGGGGGGGATGAGATGGAGATAATATGGCAGGAGGTGGCAGTAGCTGAGGCATGCAAATGGATTGTTTCCGTCATGGAAAAAAGTCCATGAATACCACCAACTTGTTAAGAGCTGAGGATGGAATGGGTGAGATGGGGGGGGGGGGGGGGGGGGGGGCAATAAATCAGGGATTATCTTGCTGTTCCAAAGTTTTATCTTTGTGCATAAATTAAAATTGAGTGATAATACTTAGTTGATGTTCATTTAAAAAAATACTTTAATAAACAATGGAAACAATCTCACACTATTTACCTGCTTAAAGCCGATCTTTTCAATGAAAACCCCTCCAATATTTTCATAACTAAAATGTTTAATTTCTGATATTCTATTGCCATGGAATATACTCATAAAAATAAAGGAATATCAACATGATTGAAGTGCTACCCCCATCCCTTGCTTTAGTGTAAACAAACTGTTGCTGGAGATCTCGTTGAGTCAGCACATTTTAGGCTCAATCCCTGTTCCTGAACATAAGACCATAATTTACAGTGACAGCAATGTGATTGACTCTTAACTGCCCTCTGAAATGACCTAATAAACCACTCCGTTGTACCAAATCATTAGGACAAACTATAATAAAACTAGACCTAACATGGACCTAGACATTGGATTTGACAAAAGGCACACCCAGTTGTTAAAACTTCTCGGGTGCAAATAAGAATCTTATAAGGACCAAGCAGCAAGGGATGCTGCCTCCCTTTGTGCCTCCCAATGGCATCAGGAATTCAGTCACATTTACAAATTGGGAGTAACCACCTTATTACACGATTTACGTGAAATGCAGAATGATTGCACAATGGAAGAAAAATGGACATGGTTAGAATTGGGTATTCAGTCATATGATGACAAAATTTGGAGAGAAGTTCAAAGTTATAAACCAGTCGCACCACAATCACTAATGCCCTTAGCGCAACAAATTCATTCGTCGGGACATCTATCACCTCAGCAAATGATGGATCGATTTGATCAAAGTTGGTGTGGTAAAGGATTCAAAAAACATGCACAATTAGTATCAAACCGTTGTGTAACCTGCCAAGAGAATAACTTGGGTCCTATAACATCAATGCCTCAATTAAGAGCTCCTGCATACCCATTCCAGGATATACAGGTAGATTACATCACCCTTCCTAAATGTCAACAATGCAATGACGTCCTTGTAATAGTGGATAAATTCTCCAGATGGGTGGAAGCTGCTCCAGCTAGAAGAGGGACAGCTGCCCATACAGCCAAAGTGCTATGCAAAGACTTTATCCCCAGATGGGGAGTACCAGCTAGCATTGACTCAGACAATGGATCCCACTTCACAGGTGCTGTTTGTAAGGTAGTCTGTAGACTACTAAACATTGACTGGAATTTATACTGTTCTTATCATCCACAATCGTCAGGACAAGTGGAATGTATGAATCGAACTTTGAAAGAAAGACTGTCTAAGTACAACCAGGAAGGCATGAACTAGGTCCAAGCTTTACCTATCGTATTATGCAGTATTAGAGCTACACCAAACAGAACAACAGGCCTGAGTCCATTTGAAATCATCACAGGCAGACCAATGTCTCTGCCAGGAACTATTCATTTGCGGAAAGCAGACTGTCATTTAATGAGTGATGCTTTGCTGACGTAGTGTCAAAATCTAACATGCTGTTAGTTCTGCTTCTCAACAGGTGTTAGCTGCATGGGGAGATCCTCCAGAAGTTGGGCACGACCTGGTGCCCGGTGAAGAAGTGTACATTAAAAAGCTGCAGAAAGAACCCTTAGGATCAAAGTGGGAAGGACCATTCGTAATCCTTCTCACCACCCAAACCGCTGAAAAGTTAAAAGGAAAGAAAAGTTGGATTCATGCAGCACACGTGAAGCACGCGTATAAATATTAAGATCTTGCAAAATGTTTACTGTAATATTCATATTCAGTTATTTAATTGGCTTTGTAAATGTTGTGCCAGAACTGAATAAGAACACATTCCTTTAAACATCTAAGATATATGCTAAAAATTTCAACTTTTCCAATTGTTGGGTATGCATTGCAACCCCTTATAGTGGTCCGTTCTGGAGCATATTCATGTGAAAAAGGAAGGTACAAGATTTATTTGCAGAAACTTATTAACTTATGGAAATCTGCAGGCTACCCACTAAACACCTTTTCAGGATGGCACCAACTTAAATACAACCCTAACAATAATCCTCAATATATTAGCCTCCCAACTAATATTAAACAAAAAGGATCAATATGCCTCATTACTAATCACTCTAAAGGGATGAAAATGGACAGTAGTGTTTGTACTAATTATTTAGATGTTAACACAGCCTATAAATGTACGCAAGATTTATTACAAAGAATTAAACGGTCCTCAACAATAACAGGCATACACAACCTAACAAATAATAAAACATTTTCAGATCATTGGTACTTAGAAGATATTTACTTATACTCTGCTTATAATGGGACTTATTTTATTTGTAACAAGAGCATATTCCTGGTTCCCAAAATACTGGTCAGGATCTTGATATTTAGGATGCTTAGTACCTGCTATCTGTCATTTTCCTCATCTCCCTTATGTTTCAGAACCAGCCACTCAAAGAAATAAACGTTCCATAACCTTATGAGATGCAATTTATGCTAGAATTATTCCTTTCTATTGGGAAATAAGGATGGGCAATGAATTGAGTAAACTAACGACCATCATACAAAACGTAGCAGATTACACCGCCACTGCCCTAGGTAAAAGTTCTGACGAAATGCGAGCAATTCGTACCGTGGCATTACAAAATCGAATGGCACTTGACTATGTGCTAGCTGAAAAAGGTGGCACCTGCACCCTGATTGGTGCAGAGTGTTGCACTTTCATTCCAGATAACTCAAAAGAAGTTAAAGACCTCGCATCACATATCCAAAAAGAAATCAAGAAACTTGATCCACCCCCAGTTATCCCTCTCTGGGATAAACTTTGCGGGTGATTGGGACACACTGGAATGTCCACAGTAAGAATAATCTTATTCTCCTGTGTAGCTGGATTCATCATTTACATAACAGACCAATGTGTTAAGTGCATTAAAGAACTACTCGCTAAACGTATGGGACCAAATGTCAGAATAATTCCCACTAACCCAACTGCACCACCATTAGATGAAGTAGAAATGAAGTATTATTGTTGAAATGTTATTGATCAATCAATTATTTGACCGTATTAACATTTTGTTTATATATAGTAATACAGATACTAATACTGAATCAGTAGAATCAAAATTGATTAATTGTTATTTTATAATAATGATTCTTTAAGAATTATAATAATTTTTGCTGAAATGCCTGTAATGCAATGCTTGCCCACTCTATTGTTTAAAACTGCAATGACGATATGAATGAGTTATTCTTTGCGCTTTTACTTATCCTATCGCATTAATGGTGTCTTTTATCTTATTGTGCTATATCCCACTTATTCTTTCGATTTAGCAAAAGCGGGGACTATAGAAGCCAACTATTTTCTAATACACCTGATAGGCAAAAGATAGCTATTCAGCGTAAATATTAAGCCCCAGTCTTTCTAAATACTCATTTTAAATTCACTCATAACCGCAGGGCATTTCAAAACATACAGCTTCAACAGAACAGCATGACACAGCATAATTCCATTATAGATTAAAACAGCACATTTGCAAGACAGTTTGACACTATACTTGTGCTGTCGGATCAAGGACATAGCAACACCATAGCAACGCCACAGTAATATGAAAGCACCACTGTACATACTGGCGATAACAGCTAAGTCAGCAGAAGACCAGTTTAAGCTGGTCGCGATAACAGCACAATATCGCATTCCATAACATGTACAAGAGTTCAGACATGAAACAATTAAAGCCAATGTTGCACATTGGAGATTGACAGCTAACCGTCAAATCAAACTCATTTGATTCTAACCCAAACCAATTAGGATTACATAGGGGTGTAGATAGATGGCTAAAGACTGATATGATTTAGTATAACCGTAAGGGTCCGTACGGCCATTTTTATGCGGATCATTTATACTTTGAGCTAAACTATTCTCTATCTCTATACTTTCATTTTTCCACTCTAACTCTTGAAGTAAATGCAAGCTGTTTGCCGTAAGCAAGAAAACCATTTCTGTATTATTTTTAAAGTTAAATTGTGTACAAGTTGCTTCTCTTTAAGTCCTTTTTGCTAGCCGGACTTATTAGAGAATAAGATTTAAGTGACTCTCAATTGTAATTAAATAGAGGCAATAAACGATTCTTATTTGCACCCGAGAAGTTTAAACTCAAATTTCTACTGAGTTTTAGTGTTTGCAAGTGCCACTAAATCCGCATGGTAGATCTCTACACCCAATCAATGCAGTTAAGTCCCCCTCACTATGTCCTGGGTACATGTGTCAAAATTGGGAGAATTAGCCAACATACTAGTCAAGCAATAGCTTGATATAGGTATGATTTTGAGAGTAGACCATCAGCCAATATCCTATACTTCTCGATCATAGTCCAGGGTATGTCCATTCTTGTAGAGGTGGCAGCACAGTGGTATACAATTGGAAGGGAGAGGTCCTGAGTATTGATTGCAGACCTCATGAAATATCATGGTAACAAGTAAAAAATGGGCAAAAAGATCTCCTGCTGATTATCACCCTCCCTCCCCTACTGATGAATCAGTAGTCCGCCATGTTAAACACCACTTAGAAAAGAAGACGGCAGCAAGGGCACAGAATATACTCTAGTTGAGACATTTTAATGTCCATCCACAAAGGTGGCTTGGTAGCACCACTACCAGTTGAGCTGGCCAAGTTCTTAAGGTCATAGCTGCCAGACTGAACCTGTGGCAGCTGTAGATAGAACCAACATGAGAGAAAACCCTTCTTGACCTTATCCTCATTTGTCTCCCTGTCACAGTTGCTTTGATCAATGACAGTACTGGAAGGAGTAATTACATCATAGTTCTTTTGGAGACAAAGTCCTGTATTCACACTGAGGATATCCTTCATGTGTGACACTAACATCATGCTAAATGGGATAGATTCAGAACAGCAGCTCAAAACTGGGTATCTAGCAGATTGTTTCACCACAATAAAACATCATAGCAGGGCATATTCCTCACTCTACCATTACCATCAAGCTAGGGGAACAATCCTGGTTCAATGGGTGTAGAAGAGCAAGCCATGAGCAGCAGCAGGCTTCTGTAAAACTTTGATCAATATCTGGTGAAGGGAGCAGCATGCTATAAACAGAGCTAAGTGATCAGATAAACAATGGATCAGATCAGGGCTCTGCAAATGTCCCAGCCTCATCTTTCGCACTTGCATGCTGGACTGAGCTTAGTACAAAGGAAGATGGTTGAGGTTGCTGAATGCCAATCATCTCAACCCCAGGACATCACTGTGGATGGTTCTCAGTGTCAGTGTCCCAAGGTCCAAATACTTTCACTGCTTCATCAGTGAGCATTCCTCCATCAGAAGGGCATAAATGGGGGAACCTCACATGTGGATTTAGGTGCCTGCATCTAATGATTTCAGTGTTCAGTTCCATTCATATGTTCACATAATGAAGCAGTCCATACCTGTATGAAAGATCTGGCCAATGCTCAAGCTTGGGCTTATGAGTGGCACAAATATTATTTGCCAACCAAGTGACACCTCCTCGTGATATTTAATGGCATTATCGTTGAAGTCCCCAACATCTTGGGGGTCATGCATGACTAGAAACATAACTAGACCAAGCTCACAAATATAATAGGTTAAAAGGCTGAAAATTCTACAGTGGGTCACCTTCAAACTCCCCAGAGTATTTCTATCATCCACAAGATACAAATGGAGGGTGTTGGAATAGTCACCAATTGCCTGAATGAGTGCAGTTCTAAAAACATTTCAGAAGCTTAACACCATTGGAGACAAATTAACCCACTTAAGAGACACCCAGTCGACCACCATAAACATCTGCACAGTGTCTGCAATATATTCCAGTAATAAAACAATTCAAATGTGGCTTCGTCAACTGCACCTCCAAAACAAAGACAAGAGAAGCAGGCAAATGGGAACACCAGCACTCCAGAGTTACACATCGCCATTACGTGGAAATATATTGCTGTTTCTCAATAGTCAAAGATCAATATTCAGGAACTTCCTCCCTAACAGCATGTGGGTGTACCTGCACCACATGGACTACCGCAGTCAAATAAGGCAGCTCAGCATGCCTATTCACATGCAATTAGGAATGGGCAATAAATCTGGACCATACCAGTGACAACCACATCCCATAAATGAATAGAAAAATATGCATTGTCAGAAGAGCCATCCTTCAAATGAGAATTTTAGCAAATGTACTGCTGCAGTACATTAAAGAGTTTATGACACGATCGTAAATGAAGACAGAACTTCAAGAGTCTTGGCCAACCTTTCCTCTAATCAATGCAGAAAATTATTCAGCTGAACCTAGTCATTTAGTTAATTTCTCTTTGTGGGATCTTGCTGCAAACAATTTTATTTTTCCTCGATAAATCAGTACATTTTTTAAGGGCCTTTCTGTTGATTCCCTTATTTTCCATTCCTTTTACTTTGTGGTTATCATTGTGATCCATGGATATTTAATGAACATATACCTTTAAGTCGAGCAGAGGAAGCGAGGAACAAAAAAGCTGCAAAATGGTACATTGTGCTGTGGAGGTTTCGCTTCTGAACAGAAAAACTCAGACATTTTTGCGATTTGGTTCGACTGATTGGCTGGTGGCCAATGAATTGGCAAAAGGCCATATTCTGCCCGGCAACAGGCAGTGATTAGGTCCTACCCGGGAGGGTTGGGTTTCAGAGGATGCAGGAAGAAGCTTTTAGTGTCTCTCTCTCTCCAGAAATACTGCCGATCTGCTGATTTCTGACCCTACAGAGACGTTCTTGAGACCTGGATGAATCTATAATGAAAACCATTACAGACTGAAAACAAAAACTTCAAACTGAAAGCCTAGATTGAAGAAAGGTATGCTGGAAGATGTCCATCTGAAACAAAGACTCTTGTCCTTTTACTTTATAATCTTTATTATTGTCACAAGTCGGCTTGTTAACACTGCAATTAAGTTACTGTGAAAGTCGCCACATTTCGGCGCCTGTTCGGGTATACAGAGCGAGAATTCAGAATGTCCAAATGATCTAACAGCACATCTTTCGGGACATGTGGGAGGAAACCGGAGCACCGGGAGAAAACTCATCCAGACACGGGGAGAATGTGCAGACTCCACACAAACAGTGACCCAAACCAGGAATCGAACCTGGGACCCTGGCGCTGTGAAGCAACAGTTCTAACCACTGTGCAACCATTAATTATTCTACATCCCCCTGTGTTTGTGTGTATTAGTTAAGGAAAGGGATTATAGTTAACCAGTTGTATTTTCTGCATATTTAATTATGGTTAATAAAAATTGTTTAAATTTACAAACCTGTGATTGTAATTATTCGGCAGCCAAAATCCAGAGACTTTGGGTATTTTCTAAGAATTATTTGTTCATTTCAATTGTGTTGTGACTCCTGGTCAAGTGGGGCTGGAATTAGTTGCGCACTAGCCCAGGGTGTCATAACATAACATAGGAGTTTGGCTCCGTGCTCTTTGAAACAGTCGACAATGGCGTTTGGGTTACAGTTTAAATTAAAAAGAGGCACCAGGTTTGTAGTAGAATAACAGGACAGGTCTAGAGGCTGCTAAGGTTTTGCTTCAGGTGGATGAGTTGTCTTTGGTTTATTTACAAGTGCTTCTAAAAGACAAGCTAAACTAATTGGCAGGTAAATTGAAAAAGAGGTTCCAGATAAAGCTAGGAAGGCAGAGACATATGATATATTGGTTGAATGTTTGTGTCTGGTAGAAACACAGGAGAGCCCACAAAGTAGTGTAGCAAAAACATTTTCTGGTGGGGAAATTGAGCATGAGAGCGAATGGAAAAGGAAATGCAAATGCAGCAAAAAAAATAAATGAAGATGCAGCAAAAAGAAAGTGCTTTTCAAATGTAAATTGAAATGAGGGGGTTGGAATTAGAGAGAGGAAACAGCTTAATGTACTGGGAATTAAAAAGGAGCTGCCAGGTGCTAGAGGGGAGCCTAACCTATGTTTCTGTTTATACAGGCCCTCCACAAACTTTGAAGAAAAAGATGCAGAAAAGGTTTTTAGTGCATTTGAGAAAATAGTAACCTGAAAGAGATGTGGGCATTACCCATGCAAAGTAAGTTGATGGGGTGGCCAGAGGAACCTTATGCTTCCCTAGTTTTTCTGGTTGCACATAAATTAGATCTCAAGGCATATAGGCAAATATTTCAGAATTTAACAAAACAGCCGGGACAGACTTATACTGAATTCAAAAGGATTAAGCAGAACAATTTTAATAGGTGGGTACGAGCATTGGGAGTTGAAACTATCCATGAGACTCAGAGAAGTCATTCTCTCAGAAGAATGTATTACCTTCGGTGATAAGAACCCACGTTGAACACCAAAGGATGATGACTGCTGGACTAGCAGCAATAATGGCTGACAATTATGAGCTGATCCATAAATTTAAACATTTGTTCCACCACCCTCATAATTTTCAAAATTTTGTAAGGGCCACGAAGAATCCAGCACAAGTTTTAAGGATACAAAATAATAACGTTTATTTACTATAACAATATACACATAACCGTAGCAGTAACTTCCCTTGCTACCTTCTCCTTCCTGCTGGTTCCTGAACTGGCCAGCTTATTTATACTAGGAGTTTCTCCGCCCCCTTCATTGGGGAAGTTCATACTCCCATAGGATTGTGGGATAATCATTAGTCCCCAGCCAATCGTAAGTAGGCAGGTTATAACATCCCTCCCCCCCAAAGTCCAAGGAATCCACCGAAGACCCTGGCGAAGGAAGGCGTCGAACTCGTTTGGCCGCAGGCCGGACGCCATTTGCACGCGGCGCTGGATCAGGCGGCGTGTAACGAGACGGAGACCGGCGCTTCCGTGATGAACGGCGCGGTTGTACATCCACGGCCTGTGGACCCGAGGATTCCCCCTCTGATGTATCCTGTGTCTCCATCTCGGAGTCAGAGTCTGCTGCCTCCGTCATGTCAGCGTCTCTATCTCCATTCGGTCCCGTAACGACCTGCGCAGGCTTCGAGTGAGGCACCAGTGGAAGATTTTGAGGACTACCTTCCCTTGTCTCTGGTCTTTGCGGCTGTTGAAATGAACTCCGGGGGCGGGGAATCTTTTGAGGGGATGGTCTTCTGGACCGGACGTGGTCTACATGTTTTCGCTGGAGACGACCCTGGGCTTGCACTTGGTAAGATATAGGGCCCGTTTGGCGAAAGATTACACCAGGAACCCATTGGGCACCACCAGCAAAATTCCGCACGAATACTGGGTCACCGGGCGCAAACTGCCGAATCGGACGATGCCGAGACAATCCCTGTCCCTGCCGTTCTTGTGTGCGGCGTACTTTTGCGCCAATGTCCGGGAAGACCATACTAAGGCGGGTGCGAAGTCTTCGGCCCATTAGGAGTTCTGCGGGAGCTACCCCAGTCACTGCATGGGGGGTGGTCCTGTACGTAAACAAAAAGCGAGCCAGTCTCGTGTCCATTGATCCGGAAGACTGCTTCTTTAGGCCTCTTTTGAATGTTTGCACTGCACGCTCTGCCAACCCATTTGAAGCCGGGTGGTAAGGGGCAGTGCGGATATGGCGGATGCCGTTCATCTTTGTAAACCTAGCAAACTCCTCACTCGTGAATGGAGTGCCATTATCCGTGACCAGCACCTCGGGGAGGCCATGCGTACTAAATGATAAACGCATCTTTTCAATTGTTGCGCAGGACGTTGTCCCCTGCATCTTATGCACCTCCAGCCATTTGGACTGGCCGTCAATTAGTAGAAGGAACATGGATCCCTGAAAAGGGCCTGCGAAATCTGCATGTAAGCGTGCCCAAGGCCGCCCTGGCCATTCCCAGTGATGTAGGGGCGCGGCCGGCGGAAGCTTCTGATGCTCCTGGCAAATGGAGCAGTTTTGGGCCACCTTCTCAATGTCGGTGTCGAGGCCTGGCCACCAGACATAACTCCGGGCCAACATTTTCATCTTGGTCACACCTGGATGCCCATTGTGCAAGTCTGATAATATCAGCTCCTGGCCTTTTTCCGGGACAATCACACGCGTCCCCCACAAAAGGATGCCGTCTTCCACGCTGAACTCTGACAGCTTGGAGGAAAATGCCCGCAACTCGCCTGGGAGCTGTCTATGCTGCCCACCATACAGGACTATGTGCCGAACCTTTGACAAGACTGGCTCCGTCTGGGTCCACTCACAGATCTGTGATGCCGTGACAGGCAAGGTGTCCATAAAATTTAGGGTTGCAACCACCTCACTGGTCGTGGGGGTCGACATGGGGCCAGTCGATAAAGGCAATCGGCTCAGTGCGTCGGCATTTGCTATCTGCGTACCTGGTTTGTGCTCCAGAGAACACTCATATGCAGCGAGCAACAAAGCCCAGTGCCTGATCCGTGCAGAAGCAATGGGCGGCATTGGCTTATCCTCTCTGAAGAGTCCCAGCAGGGGCTTATGATCAGTCACGATAGTGAAATGGCGGCCGTACACATACTGGTGGAAGCGTTTCACCGCGAAAACCACTGCCAGGCCCTCCTTCTCAATCTGCGCGTACTTTTTCTCCGCTGCAGTCAATGTGCGGGAGGCGAAAGCTATCGGTCGCTCTGCCCCGTTCTCCATCTTGTGGGACAGGACAGCCCCAATACCATACGGGGATGCATCACATGTGACGAGCAAAGGTTTTCCCGGATCATAGTGGGTTAGTAACCCAGACGACGACAATTGTTGCTTTACCCGCCGGAAAGCGGTTTCTTGCGGCTGACCCCAAACCCAGGTGTAATTTTTCTTTAGCAGCAGGTGCAAGGGGGCCAGCGTAGTTGCCAGATTGGGGAGGAACTTCCCATAATAGTTTACGAGACCGAGAAAAGAATGAAGATGCGAAGTGTCAGTCGGGGTGGGGGCATGTTGAATTGCACGCACCTTCTCTGCGACGGGGTGCAGACCCTCGCGGTCCACACGATAACCTAGGTAGACTACTTCTTTTGCCTGAAATACGCACTTTGTGTGACTTTGTGTAAACGGACTCCAGCCTCCGAAAGGCGTCTAAGGACAGCCTCCAGATTTTCCAAATGCTCTTGCTCCGACGTCCCTGTAATCAACACGTCATCTAGGTAGACAGCCACATGTGGTAAACCTCTCAAAATGCCCTCCATAACACGTTGAAAAATTGCGCAGGCAGAGGATACTCCAAAGGGCAACCGTGTATATTCATACAGGCCCCGGTGTGTTTTAATTGTTACATATGGTCGGGAGGCAGGGTCCAGCTCCAACTGCAGGTAGGCATGACTCATATCTAATTTTGTGAATGAGAGTCCACCTGCACGTTTCGTGTAGAGATCCTCTATGCGAGGCATTGGGTATCGGTCGAGTCGGGAAACTGTATTCACTGTAAGTTTATAGTCGCCACACAAGCGAACTGTGGCATCTGGCTTCATTACTGGTACAATTGGTGCTGCCCAGTCAGCAAAACGGATGGGCCTGATAATAGCCAAACTCTCCAAACGAGTGAGCTCCCCTTCTACCTTCTCGAGCAAAGCGTAAGGCACTGGGCGCGCCCGGAAATAGCGCGGCGTGGCTCCTGGTTCAACTTGGATACGGGCTACGGCCCCTTTTATTTTCCCCAAACCAGGCTGGAATACCTCTGGGTATCGTCCTAGCACCTCAGTCAACCCTCCAGAAACTGTTTGGAGGATGTGCTGCCATTGCAACCGCAAATGGCGCAACCAGTCCCGACCCAACAGGCTGGGCCCATGGCCACGCACTACGATAAGTGGGAAACGCCCCTCCTGGCGTCCATAGACAACAGGGGTCATTGTAGTTCCTGCAATGTCCAGTGGTTCCCCCGTGTAGGTGGCCAACCTGGCCTGTGAGTCAGTTAATGTAAGGGTCTGTATACCCTGCTTGATGCGGTCGAATGTCCTCTGGGCGATCACGGAGACCGCTGCGCCAGTATCCAACTCCATCTCCAGCGGGTGGCCATTGACCCGTACTGTCACCTTAATGGGGGCCACACGGGGAGCTGCCACACAATGCAGCTGCAGGCAGTCGTCCTCCGTCTCCACGTCCTCAGGAGTGGTCGCCGCAGGTTCATCCACATGGAAGGTACGGCCTCTGGGCTGGTCCCAGTTACGGCCCCTGGGCTGGTCCCAGTTTCGGTCAGAACGGCGGCGCCTCTGGCGTCCCCAGGACCGCCGTCCGCGACGGGGTCGGCGCCTACAAGTCTGACATGGACATGGCTCCTCATCCATTGGCTCTGGAGAAGGCTCCCTTCGGGGAGGAATGTCCGATGGCCACAGGCGTCGGTCCGGTCGTTGCCTTGCCCAAGGTACCGCAGGAGTGCGGGGGGACGATTTTGGGCGGAAAGGGTTGCGCCCCAAGGCATGCACTTCCATTCCCTGTAGCTCCTGTACTCCTCGCTCTGCGCTCTCTCGGGACAAGACTATTTGTATTGCCTGTTGAAAAGTCAATGTTGGCTCCGCTAACAACTTTCTCTGGGTTGCTGCATTGTTAATACCGCAAACCAAACGGTCGCGTAACATTTCTGACACGGTCTCACCAGTCACAGTATTCCGCAATCCCGCGTAGCCTGGATATAAAAAAAAAAAAAAAAAATCGGCAAGGGATTCTCCAGGGGTCCTTTCAGCGGTATTAAACCGGTAATGCTGGACTATCGTGGACGGGGTTGGGTTAAAGTGTTGCCCCACTATATTCACAAGTTCGTCAAATGTTTTGGTGTCCGGCGCAGCTGGGTACGTAAGGCTCCTAATCACCCCAAACGTATGCGGGCCGCAGGCGGTGAGCAATATGACCACCTGGCGCTCGTTTTCAGTGATATTGTTTGCCCGGAAATAGTAACGCATCCGTTGTGTGTACTGGTTCCAGCTTTCCAGCGCAGCATCAAAAACATCCAAACGTCCGTACAGAGGCATGGTATAATAGAAAACTTCCAACCTGTATCCAACAAAAATCCAGGGAGGTGGCTTCAGCAGTGTAGACAGCTATTCACTTTTACCTTCGTCGCCAGGTTTGTAAGGGCCACGAAGAATCCAGCACGAGTTTTAAGGAAACAAAATAATAACGTTTATTTACTATAATATATACATAACCGTAGCAGTAACTTCCCTTGCTACCTTCTCCTTCCTGAACTGGCCAGCTTATTTATACTAGGAGTTTCTCCGCCCCCCTCATTGGGGAAGTTCATACTCCCATAGGATTGTGGGATAGCCATTAGTCCCCAGCCAATCGTAAGTAGGCAGGTTATAACAGAAAATGATAGGAAGTGGGAGAGTGAAAGGAAGACAGGTAGCCAAGGTAAGGAATGGATAGCTGGGAATGTTCAGAGATTCCTCCCTCAGATAAGGAAGGTCGATACGGAGGGTGAAGGTGAGACTCAAAGACCTAGGTATTATTATTGTAATAAAGTGGGACACCTGCGTTCAGCATATTGGAAGTTGCAAGGAAAGCCCATGGGACTTGTTGGAGTTCATAAGGAGGATTCTGAAAAGGGAACAAAAAAGTGGATAATATTACAGGGCAGACAGTAGCTTTAATTGGATTTAGAAGACCGGAGGTAAACACTGCTGTGGGAGGTGTGATAAATGAGGCAGATGAGAGGTGTGCAGAATTTTTGTTAAGCAGAAGATCAGCCCATTTTCACCAACTGATGTTGTCAAACCCCATAACTGTTTTAAGGGACACAGGTGCTTTTCAAACTCTTACTAAAGAGGGATTTGGATTTCCCTCAAGAGAGTTTAATGAAAACAAAGGTATTAGTGAATGGGATAAGTGGAAATTATATCCCAGTTCCATTGTATTAACAATGGTAGTTGTCAGGTTTGGTAATTGTCGGAGGTGTTAAGAAATCCCTAGTGGTTTCTCCCCGACGTTATCGCAGGCATCGATTTCCCTTATTTTGAAGCGTGATAAGGATCCAGAGAGCTGTGGCTCGTATAGGCCAATCTCCCTACTAAATCTGAATGCCAAGCTGCTGGCAAAGATCTTGGCCACACGCATAGAGGATTGTGTTCCAGTGGTAATTGGTGAGGATCAGACAGGATTTGTTAAGGGACAATACCGGACGTCCAACATTCGGCGGCTCCTAAATGTAATAATTATGCCTGCGGAGGGGCGCGAGTTCGATGTGGTGGTGGCCATGGATGCAGAAAAGGCCTTTGATCGAGAGGAGTGAAAGTACTTGTGGTATGTCCTGGGAAGGTTTGGGTTCGGGCAGGGATTTGTGGATTGGGTCCGGTTGCTATATCAGGCACCGGTGGCGAACGCAAGGACCAACCGGGTTCGATCAGAGTATTTCAGTCTGTGCCGGGGGACGAGGGCAGGGGTGTCCACTCTCCCCACTACTGTTTGCCCTGGCCATAGAGCCTTTGCCAATGGCGGAGAGAACATTGAGCATTTGGCGGGGAGAGCGATAGGGTTTCATTCTACGTAGATGATCTGCTCCTTTACATAACAGACCCGTTGGAGGGAATTGCAGGAATTATGGGGATATTGGAGGAATTTGGTCGGTTCTCAGGTTACAAGCTGAATATGGGCAAGAGTGAGGTCTTTGCGATTCAGACAAGGGGGTAGGAGAGGAGACTGAGGGACATGCCATTCAAACTGGTGGGGAGGAGTTTTAGGTACCTGGTGATTCTGGTGGCAAGGGACTGGGGCCAGCTTCATAAACTAAATTTGGGCAGGGTGATTGAACAAATGAAAGGGAGCTTCCATGGTGGGACGTGCTACAGCTGTCATTAGTGGGGTGGGTACAGACTGAAAATGACAGTCCTCCTGAGATTGATGTTCGTGTTTGTGTCTTCCAACCTTCATCCCCAAGGCATTTTTTAGAAGATGAATTCGGCAATCTCAGATTTTCTATGGGCCGGGAAAGCCCAGAGGGTGAAAAATGTCCTTCTTGAGCGGGGTCGTGGGGATTGGTCCTTCCGAACTTTATTAATTACTACTGGGCGGCCAATATTTCTAGTTAGGAAATGGGTAGTGGGGGAGGGGTCGGTGGGGGAGCGAGTGGAGGCGGCATCTTGCAAGGGAACGAGTCTGAAGGCTTTGTTAACGGCGCCCCTGCCATTCCCGGTACTCCACAAGCCCAGTGGTAGTGGCAGCCCTGAGAATGTGGGGGCAGCATGAGGCTGGGAGGGGCGTCGGTGTGGTCACCGATTTGTGATAATTGCAGGTTCGCTCCAGGGGTGGGCTGGGCAGGGGCTTTAGGAAGTGGCAGCGGGCAGGGATTGAGAGATTTGGGGATCACTTCATTGAGGAAGGTTTCCTGAGCCTGGAGGAGCTAGAGGAGGAGTTTGAGTTGCCGGGTGGGAATGGATTTCTGTACCTGCAGGTATGCGATTTTGTCCGGAGGCAGGTTCCAAGCTTTCCTCGCTTCCCTCTAGGACTACAGCATAAGGGGATGTCTAAAACAGGGGTTGGGGGAGGGGAAGGTCTCGGAAATAATATAAGGAACTGATGGAGTGGGAAGGGGTCCCAATTGGGGAGGTGAAGAGGAAGTGGGAGGAAGAGTTGGGAGGGGAGCTGGAAGCCGGATTATGGGAGAAGGCCCTGAGGAGAGTTAATGCATCCTCGTCGTTAGCCAGGCTTAGCCTGATCCAGTTTAAGGTGGTCCACAGGACTCATATGACTGTGGCCCGGATGAGCAGGGTTTTTTGAGGAGGTGGAGGACAGATGTGGGAGGTGTGGGGGGAAGTCCTGCGAACCATGTACATATATTTTGGGTATGTCTGAGGCGGAGGGGATTCTGCCAGGGATTCTCAGATGTCATGTCAGAGGTTCTGGAAGGGAGTGTGACTCCGAGTCCAGAGATGGCAATATTTGGAGTGTGGGAAGATCTGGAAGTCCAGGGGAGGGGATAGTCCGACGTTTTGGCCTTTACCTCCCTGGTGGCCGGAGATGGATTTTGCTGGGATGGAGGGACTCGGAGCCTCCAAAGTCGAGGGTGTGGGTTATTGACGTGGCAGGGTTTCTTAGGCTAGAGAAGAATTAAGTTCGCCTTCAGGGGTTCATTACAGGGATTCACTCGGAGGTGGCAGCCATTCATTGACTTCAAGGAAAATTGACCGTCAGCAGGAAAGGGGGGGGGGGGGGGGGGGGGGGTAGGCCTGGAAGTGAAAAATAAGGGCAGGGAATCTAATATAAGGGTAGCTAGAAGTCAGGGCAGGGGGAAGTTGGATATGTTATTGTGGGATTTTTGCATGTGTTGGATTACTCTGTTGTTCAGAACGTTAAAATTATAAATGCCTCAATAAATTGTTTTTTTTTTTTTTAAAAAGAAATCCCCAGTGGAAGGAGTAGACTTGCATTTGGGGAATGATTTGGCATGAGTGAAGGCTGTAGCTTCACCCATGATTGCAGAGAGTCCAAGGGAAGGTAAGGAGACAGAACAATTATAGTGTTGCCATTGTAGGGTGAACTTCTGAAAGCAAAATTCAGCGGCGTCTATAAGGTCGTTAGGAGAGTAAGGTGTTTACCTGATCGATACTCCAGACCGTAGGAAGAACCAATTATGTCACATTACTATGTTAAAAGAAATACTTTCATAGTTAAGAGGATAGGAGGGGACAAGTGTGTCAAGGTGTTACCAGTAGTGGGGTGGTTGACAGTTCACAGAATGACCCCTGGTTGGTATGAACAATAAATATAGACATCCTTAGAGCAATTAGAAGCCCAGTTTGCCTTTTTAGAATAACAGCAGAAAGATCTAATAAAGGTACTGAAAAAATATAGTAAATTTTATGGGACACACCAGGATGCACTCCGTTAACTAATGATGTAGACATAGGAAACTCTGAACCGATAATGCAACATCAGTCTCAATTAAACCCATGGAGACTGGCTCAGTTGGACACTGAAATCCGGTGCATGTTGCATATGTTGTGGAAACAAGCAAAAACTGTGGTCCACAGACTGCCAAGTAGAGTTTAGGAGATTGAGATCATGTTAGTGGGCGAACCAGTACTGACCACCCCGAATTTTTCCAAACCATTAAATTGACCACGGATGCCAGAGACCTGGGGGTGGGGGCGACTAAGAGGCCAGTGGGATATTTTTCAAAACAAACTAAGTCCATGCCAAAGTATTCCACCATTAAAAAGGAAGCCTTAGCATTGCTACTAGTCCTTCAGCACTTTACAGTATATATCCGACATGACAATAAACAAAGCTTAATTTATACAGACCATAATTGGCTTGTATTTATAGAAAAGTTTGAAACCCGGACGCAAGATGGGAAATTATTATTACAACAGTTGAATGTTAAAATTCTACACATCCCAGGAAGTGATAATGTGATAGCGGATGCTTTGTCGCGGCGGGTTTAAGGGCTGACAAGTTACAAATGTAGGAACTGGGAAGGGAACTTATATAATGGATGTCTTTGTGGTTTATGTCTTGCATACCTCAATGAAACACCCGTGCACTGACACTTCATTCCTTTCAGGGAGAGATATATATACACAAGGGTCAACCCTGTTGATTCCCTTATTTCCCATTTATTTTACTTTGTGATTATTATTTTGATCCATGGATATTTAATGGACCTTTACTTTGAGCAGAGGAAATGACAAACTCAAAAATGTTACACTGTGCTATGGAGGTTTTTGGTTGCCAACAAATCGGCAAACGGCCGTACTCTGCGTGGCATCAGGCGGTGATTTGTTCCTACCCGGGCGGGATGGTTTTCAGAGGATTCAGGAAGTGTCAGTCAGATCCTGGACGCTGAGAGGAGCAGCTGTGAGTGTCTGGAGACCTGGATGAATCTACAGTGAAAACCATTATAGACTGAAAGCAAGAACCTCAAACTGAAAGCCTAGATTGAAGAAAGGTGTACTAGAGATGTCCATCCGAAACAAAGACTCTTATCCTTTTACTTTCATCAATATTTACACCCTTGTGTTTGTCTGTCTGGTGTGTATAGGGTGTGGGTTAGGAATTAGATAATAGTCAACCAGTTGTATTTGCTGCATATTTAATTATAGTTATTGTTGCTAATAAAAAATGTTTAAATTTACAAACCTAGTGACTAATTATCGGCAGCCAAAGAACAGAGCTGTTGGATATTTTTAAAGAATTAATTGTTAATTTCAAGTGTGTTGCAACTCCGGGCAAGTGGGACTAGAATTGACTGTGCACTAGCCCAGGGTGTTGTAACAATTTTCAATTCAATGGATAGTGCGATATAAAAAGGATCTTCCTAAAAGTTTTAATATCTTGTTCTACACATTTTTGCCCTTATGGCAGCTGATATTTCATCTTTTTTGAACTGCTGGAATGTTAACGTTAGTTCACACGGTTCTAAACTCCCATTAAGTTTAATGGGAGTTATATCGGCACAGTAAAGTTTCACACTCAACCAGATTTTCTAGAGTTCATTGATCTTGATGAATGCTATTCTAAAGCCTTGCCTCTCAATAAAGCAATGGAGCTCATTTGAAAGTTGGCCGACCTAGTCCTGTTATCCACATCAGTAAAATGGTTCTACTATGGAAATAGCATAGTAAATTTCTGGCCATACAAAGATGATAACCCATGAAGCATAATTAAAATAGAAATATCTGAGTATGTTTGCATAATTACTTTCAGCTTCCTCCACCCCCAAATTTGTTCCATCGCTTAAGCATCTTCAATTTCCCATCACTGGAGTACAAATATTTTCCATTACACCTCTCAGACTACTCTGGCCATCTCAAATTGCATCCAAACATTAACTTATACCTGTCCATTTCACTTTCCTTTCATAAAACTAGGCTTGATGTGAAGTACATCTTCGGCAATTAGATAACCTAGAATCAGATAATAGGGAGTTTCCAGCTTTCCTTATGGAGTTTGGAGCCTGCAGCATGGATTTATGGAACCCCACAAGTTTGTGTTTCATTAGTATGCATTTACCTCAAATTATGGATGCTAACAATTTTTTTACTCATAGGATTTGGGCATCACAGGTAAGGCCATCATTTATTGCCCAATCCTAATTGTCCTCATGAAGGTGCTTTTTTTCCTTTATTTTTTTCATGGGATGTGGACGTCACAGGTAAGGCCAGCATGTGTTGCCTGTCTCTAATTGCCCTCTAACTGAGTGGCATTTTAAGAATCAACCACATTGCTGTGGATCTAGAGCCACATGTAGGCCAGATCAGGCAAGTTTTGGCAGATTTCCTTCCCTTAAGAACATTAGTGAACCAGGTGGGTTTTTACGACAATCGGCAATGGTTTCATGAAACGAAAGAGAAAATGCTGTAAAATCTCAGCAGGTCAGCAGCATCTGTAGGGAGAGAAAAGAGCTAATGTTTCGAGTCCGATGACTCTCTGTCAAAGCAATGGTTTCATGGTCATCATTAGGTTTTTAATTCCAGTTTTTTTTTTTGATGAGCCACCATTTGAAAACAATGAGTGGCTTGCTAGGCCACTTCAGTCAGCTATATTCCTGTGGGTCTGGATTCACACAGGCAAGACCAGATAAAGGCAGTAAATTTTCTTTCCCAATGGACATTAGTGATCCAGATAGATTTTTAATGATGAGGTAATTTCATGATCATTACTGATTAATTCCAGATTTATTAATTGAATTTAAATTCCCCAGCTGCCATGTGGGATTTGAACTCACATCTTTGGATTATTAGTATTAGGATCTTGAGATCCAGGCTTCCAGATCACTAGCCCAGTTACATACTCACGATGCTATCATACCCACTTAGTCTTCTGATTTAGGATATTCCCATCCATGAGATAGCAGCATTAAGGCCAAAGTTTCTGGCCCACAAAATTCAAATAAGATGAACTAGCAAATAAGACAAGCACAAATGGAACTCAACCGGCAACCCCTAATCATAGTTTGAAGTGTCGAACAAAGTTCTAATCTACCTCATCCATATTAGATATTGATTTGCATAAATTCTTAGCAATTTCACCCCAACAGAAATCAAATAGCTCAGCAGTGGAAGAAAATGCAGAGTTGAACAGAGCACAAAACCCAGGACTTCAATATGGTCTAGTATCAATAGATGGTTTTATTTTTGAATCATGTTGTTGGTT
Organism: Scyliorhinus torazame; assembly: GCF_047496885.1. Taxonomy (NCBI): domain Eukaryota; kingdom Metazoa; phylum Chordata; class Chondrichthyes; order Carcharhiniformes; family Scyliorhinidae; genus Scyliorhinus; species Scyliorhinus torazame. Next base: position 130,171,714 of record NC_092717.1, on the reverse strand, counting down.
CATTCTCTGAAATTTTTATGCGCTAAAAATAGTGCACATTTATCATAAATCATGACAAATGTATGTGAATCAAGTGTTTTCAGCACTGCTTCACCGTATACTGTACAGTGACAGGATTTATCACATCCATGAATTTAGTTAACAAAAAGTTATGTTAGTTTTAACCTAGGTAGTTAGGTACATTTCATAGAATTGTGAAAACATTACCAAATAACTTTTTATACTCACTGCACAATCAAAAAAATTTTAAATTCTGAAACCATTTAAAGATGTCATTAAATTTGATGTGTAGTCAATTGGAACATCATTTTATTTCTGAAATATTTCAATCTTGATGCTAATCACTTTTTTTTTGAAGAGCTGATTTGGCTGGTTTTCATGGCAAATTAGTTTGTTTTTTTAAAAACGTGCATTTCCTGTACAAAAGCCATTTTTCCCCAAAAATAAATTAAACATTGTACCAGTGATGACCACAAATTTAAATTTAGATGCTTCTATTAAATCTCATTGTTAGTTTGAGAATCATGAAGCATGCTGGTCACTGAAACCTGTTTGCATTCTAGGATTGAGTGTCACACAAGCCACATGTCAGACCAAGATGGATCAATTTTCTTAAGGTCGTATTCAGTTTAAAAATGTAACACTTAAACATTAGGTAAATTTCACATCATACAAAAAGTAAATAAAAATACACTAGCCATTTCCACCATCACAACATTTGCACACATCTAACTGGAATATGTAAAGTTATCCCTGCACAGTTTAGTTCTTTAAACTTTGGGAAATGGACACAGCAATGATAACTGTAATTCAACCCATAGTTGTTTCTCAAATTGGTGTATCGTATTACACCAAGTAATGTTGTCCTGAACAAGTTGTATTTATTTAAGTGATAAAGCACTGCACTTTAATGCTGCACTTGGCTTCATGCTCAATTTTGACAGCAATTGTTCTTCTGCATATCATTTACTCCTATTGATTTTCATTCTGCGCGGTTTGACTTCAAAACCAGCTTTGAGAAGTAAATTTTAAGTGTACTCCTCTGATTAGTATTTATAGGAAATGCAATTATATGTACTCCTAGTTTTGAAACACAACCTTCGGTCATCAACTTTCACCTTTATTTGATTTTCTATTTCAATATATGCTGTATTGAAATACCAGCAAGTCACATTCTTTTTGTGAGTTAACAGAAATTTGCTTCTTTTCTTTTTTCCCCAGATAATCATACAGACACCATCATCACAATCAAGGGAGAATGAATCACATGTGAACAAAGTCAAAGCAAACTGAACTTGGGCAGACTAAAGATTAAGGTGCTCAAACATTTGGGTACGAGCAGCTTAAAGGTTCCCAACAATTACTGCAGTGTTAAGCATTTATAACCGTAGCAGGCAGAATCCAACTCACTGTAACATTGAAAGTTACTTTGTGAAAATTACAGAATGTGAAGTGGGAAAAAATGTGCAAGTATTAAAATGATGGATGACGGACATCGTAAAGAGTAAATGAAAGGAAGGATTAGGGTCGATCATGATCAGATGCTGGTGCAGCCTCTTAGAAAAATGTTTCTGGTGGTCTATTAGTTGATTGGAGGTAACTGCTTTTCAATGAATTGTTTGACGTCCATCATTTCCTAGTTTGAAAACAAAAGGTTATTAAAATTGCTGTATTGCAAATAGTTGATAGCTTTAACACGTGGAATGTTTTCGATCAAAGTAATGGTATTTCACCTCCATCTGGAGCATGATCAATACAAACTGTCTTGGAGAGCCGTTCAACACAAACTACTCCCTCTGCATAACACCCTACTCAATTAGCCTTGAGGTGAAATATCCTTGACCTGCATCATTCCTAGTTCAAGCAACCTCGTATGAAGATGCATTCCCTTTACAGAAACCCTGCCATCGTAACTTTCTACTTATATAATATGGGGATATCCATCACCATGCCTGTGACAAAATACAAGTATGCAAGTGAATACTTAATCACATAGTAGCTTCACAAAATATGAATGTGCACTTATAATATCCAAATGTAATTTCTTGAAAATGTCATTAGGTTCATAACTATGAGTACAACTGCCCAATTGCCCACAGATAGTGTATTGCGTAACTATCAAAACAAAAATACACTCTCAAGGAGCTATATTTCCAGTTCAAATTATTTATATAAGTAAATCTGCTCATTATATCAGATTTGGAAAGTTATGTTTTTACAGCCAATTCACTGTTAAATTACTAACTGTTGATGAATGGTAGGGCTAGTAGAATTGAGGATGCAAATTCATGCTAGGGTATCATTCCATAATTGTGTCAGCCTCTGGTACAACATGCAAGTGGCTATTCCTCACATTAGCTTTGTAGTGAGAGTTTCAGTACATTGTTTGGCTATGAGAAGACATGGACAACAGTTGATTCTGGTTTCAAGAGATGTTTATGCATACACAATTTCCATTTCACGCCTTAACTAAGAGCAGCAGAATCCTGATACCCTCTCCTTCCAAAATCCACCAAGTGAAGAGACCAACTAGACTAAAGCCTCCATGACCATTGGCCAAGAACAACTAACTTGGCACAGAACATGGATCAAACTTGGAACATTTCTAGCCTAACTCTGTACCATGTTAGATGACACATTTAATCACTGAACCATTGGAGGTGCTCACTTAATTTCTTTGTAACATGAGGGTCAATGGAACGGCAATCAAATAAGCACAAAAGAATTACATATTTCAAAAAATGTCTTCAACATGGCTTCAAGTTGAAGTTAACAGAAACTACAAGACTGTTCTTTTAACACCTCATGATGGTTTTTCCGTGCAGTGGGTTATTTCTATAAAGTTGTATAATTTTAAATATTGTAGTCATGATTATAACACTCAAATTCAACACAACTTATCAAAACAGTAACCTTGATTTTTTAGGAATACATTCAGCTTCTGATATTTCAAATTATACAATTGCTGACCTGCGGAGAAGAACTGTGCGCCATGCCTGCATAGGACTTGAAAGTGACATTGTTTGGATTGATGATGGTTTTTACTTTATCAGCAGTGAGGCGACCAAACGTAAGAGGCACAAGAGGGTCAGCCTCTCCATGACATTGAAGAGTATGAACATCTTTGTTTGGACTGTTAGCAGCTGCCTTGAAAAAAAAAGACAACTTGTATAACCCATGTTGATCCACAGCTTAACAGAAATGCATAGTAATAAGAAAGGTTATTTGAAATTGTACAATAGACTTTGCATTTTTTCTGGAAAAAAATAAGATGTTACAGTACTTTTATCAGCTCTAAATTACGGCACTCCTTTTACTCAGCAGAAATCTATTTTCAGCTCACATAGATTAAAATAGCTAAATTTCATGTATTCTTTCTACAAGTAGAAGCAGCTCAAGGACTATAATCTTGTCACACAACTTTGCAATTTTACAGGAAAGAAATAATTAGTAACAGTCTCTTCCCTCTGCTGCAGAATTATTTTATTTGCTACAGTGCAAAACTGCTTTCTTAGTACTCACATTTCAAGTATGCACATGCAAAAAAAAATCCCACTGGGTTGCTCACACAATCACAGATGGATAAGCTTTGGCACAAATTAGTTAGATAAAATGCTAGCAAAGTATCTTGTTTTGTAAAACAGCCTCACAAAGCTTTTGCCTGCCAAGTGTATAAAAAGAGGCACAATCAATGTTTTATAACTAAAAGCAAGTAGGTACAAAATAAATGAATAATCATTGTCACCAGTGACTTCAGTTTCTTTCCACTATACATATTCATAAATATAATTATGATGTGGCGATGCCGGCGTTGGACTGGAGTGAGCACTTTTAAGAAGTCTTACAACACCGGTTAAAGTTCAACAGGTTTGTTTCAAATCACTAGCTTTTGGAGCACTGCTCCTTACTCAGGTGCATGAAGAGGTAGGTTCCAGAAATATATATATGGACAAAGTCAAAGATGCAAGACGATACTTTGAATGCGAGCATTTGCAGGTAATTAAGTCTGTTCAGATCCAGAGAGAGGGGTAATCCCAGGTTAAAGAGGTGTGAATTGTCTCAAGCCAGGACAGTTGGTAGGATTTCACAAGCCCAGGCCAGATAGTGGAGGGTGAATGTAATACGACATGAATCCAAGGTCCCGGTTGAGGCCGTACTCATGTCTGCGGAAGTTGGCTATAGGTTTCTCCTCGGCGATGTTGTGCGTCCTGAAGGCTGCCTCGGAGAACGCTTACCCGAAGATCAGAGACTGAATGCCCTTGACTGCTAAAGTGTTCCCCGACTGGAAGGGAACATTCCTACCTGGCGATTGTCGCGCGATGTCCGTTCATCCGTTGTCACAGCATCCGCATGGTCTTGCCAATTTACCACGCTTCGGGACATCTTTTCCTGCAGTGTGAGGTAAACAATGTTGGCCGGGTCGCACGAGTATGTACCTGGTGGGTGGTGTTCTCACGTGTAATGGTGGTACCCATTTCAACGATCTGGCGCGTCTTGCAGAGATTGCCATGGCAGGGTTGTGTGGTGTCGTGGTCGCTGTTCTGAAGGCTGGATAGTTTGCTGCAAACAATGGTTTGTTTGAGGTTGCGCGGTTGTTTGAAGGCAAGATGTTCGTCTTCTTAATGACGTGTTGAAGGCTGCGAAGATGTCGTAGTTTCTCTTTGGACCCACGGCGAAGAACCACTGAAACGACTACACGATGACATCAATAAGTTCCATCCACCATCAGACTCACCATGGACTACTCTCCAAAATCGGTTGCATTCTTGGACACACTCATCTCCATCACGGACGGTCACCTCAGCACTTCGCTTTACCGCAGGCCCACAGATAACCTCACGATGCTCCACTTCTCCAGCTTCCACCCTAAACACATTAAAGAAGCCATCTCCTACACGCGAGAACACCACCCACCAGGTACGCGGTACATATGCGAGACCATGCAGACGCTGCGACAACGGATGAGCGGACATCGCGCAACAATCGCCAGGCAGGAATGTTCCCTTCCAGTCGAGGAACACTTCAGCAGTCAAGGGCATTCAGCAGTCAAGGGCATTCAGCCTCTGATCTTCGGGTAAGCGTTCTCCAAGGCAGCCTTCAGGACACGCGACAACGCAGAAATGCCGAGCAGAAAATCATAGCCAAGTTCTGCACACATGAGCACACCCTCAACCGGGACGTTGGATTCATGTCGCATTACATTCACCCCCACCATCTGGCCTGGGCTTGCAAAATCCTACCAACTGTCCTGGCTTGAGACAATTCACACCTCTTGAACTTAGGGTTACCCCTCTCTCTAACGGTAACTTCCTGTTTTCCAGTTGTTTTTTTTCCCCAAAAGTGACGTCAGAGGGCAGCTGTGATCGGAGTGGTTGATAGCAAATCTGCCCCAAATTAAAAAAAAACACAGCTAAACTCATAAACTTAAATTAAACTAATTAATTAATTAGTGATGGCTGGTCAGGTGATGTGCTTGAGCTGCTTGATGTGGGAGCTGGCAGATCCCATTGCGAGCTGCAGCGACCACATCTGCATTAAGTGTTGGCTGCTCGAAGAGCTCCGGCTCAGAGTTGATGAGCTGGAGTCTGAGCTTCAAACACTGAGGCACATCCGGGAGGGGGAGACTTACCTGGACACTGTTTCAGGAGGCAGTCACACCTGCCAGAGTAAGTAGTTTAAATCCTGCCAGTGGCCAGGGACAGCAGGGTGTGACTGCAAGTCAGGCAGGTAAAGGGAACCAGCAGTCAGGAACTCAGGAGCCTCAGTCCTTGACCCTGTCCAACAGGTATGAGGCACTTGCTCCCTGTGTGGATGGCGAACAGGGCTGCAGGAATTATGAGTCAGCTGACCAAGGCACCATGGTTCAGCAGGCCATTCAAGGGGAGGGAGTAAATAGGCAAGTTGTAGTTGTAGGGGATTCTATTATCAGGGGGATAGATAGTATCCTTTGTGAGCAAGATAAAGAGTCCCGCATGGTATGTTGCCTGCCCGGTGCTAGGGTGCGGGACATCTCTGACCGGCTTGAAAGGATACTGGAGAGGGAGGGGGAGGATCCAGTTGTGGTCCATGTCGGTACCAACAACATAGGCAAGTCTAGGAAAGAGGACCTGTTTAGAGATTATAAAGAGCTAGGATTCAAATTAAAAAACAGGTCCTCAAGGGTCATAATCTCCGGATTACTGCCCGAGCCACGTGCAAATTGGCATCGGGAGGCAAGAATCAGGGAAGTTAACACGTGGCTGAAAGAGTGGTGTGGGAAAGAGGGGTTCCTTTTCATGGGACACTGGCATCAGTTTTGGGACAGGGGGGACCTATACCGTTGGGATGGTCTCCACCTGAACCGAGCTGGGACCAGTGTTCTGGCGAAAAGAATAAATAGGGTGGTCAATAGGACTTTAAACTAAAGATTGGGGGGAGGGGAAAGTCAGGGAACCAAGAGGTGAAGTAATCAGTGGGAAGCGTAGCTGCTTAGGTATACAAAAAAGCACGAAAAGACAAAACTCAGGAGAGGTTATCATAGTCCCCATCCCACAAAATATGACACAGTGTATGGATAGGCTCAGTAAACCAAGGTCCACCACACTAAGAAAACAAAAAGGGACGGTCAATAGAGAATTAAAGGTGCTATATTTAAACGCGCGCAGTGTACGGAGCAAGGTAGATGAGCTTGTGGCCCAGATTGTGACTGGCAGGTATGATGTGGTAGGCATCACAGAGACATGGTTGCAGGGGGTTCAGGACTGGCATTTAAACATCCAGGGATTCACAACCTATCGAAAAGACAGGGAGGTGGGCAGAGGGGGCGGGGTTGCCTTGTTAATTAGGAATGAAATTAAATCAATAGCACTAAATGACATAGGGTCAGATGATGTGGAGTCTGTGTGGGTAGAGTTGAGGAACCACAAAGGCAAAAAAAACATAATGGGAGTTATGTACAGGCCTCCTAACGGTGGTCAGGACCAGGGGCACAAAATGCACCACGAAATAGAAAGTACACGTCAGAAAGGCAAGGTCACAGTGATCATGGGGGACTTCAATATGCAGGTGGACTGGGTAAATAATGCTGCCAGTGGACCCAAGGAAAGGGAATTCATTGAATGTTTACAGGAGGGCTTTTTGGAACAGCTTGTGATGGAGCCCACGAGGGAACAGGCCATTCTGGACTTAGTGTTATGTAATGAGCCAGACTTGATTAAAGATCTTAAAGTAAGGGAGCACTTAGGAGGCAGTGATCATAATATGGTAGAATTCAATCTCCAGTTTGAAAGAAAGAAGGTAGAATCAGATGTAAAGGTGTTACAGTTAAATAAAGGTAACTACAGGGGCATGAGGGAGGAACTGACAAAAATCGACTGGGAGCAGAGCCTAGTGGGAAAGACAGTAGAACAGCAATGGCAGGAGTTTCTGGGAGTAATTGAGGACACAGTACAGAGGTTCATCCCAAAGAAAAGAAAGGTTATCAGAGGGGGGATTAGTCAGCCATGGCTGACAAAGGAAGTTAGGGAATGCATCAAAGCAAAAGAGAAAGCCTATAAAGTGGCAAAGAGTAGTGGGAAGTCAGAAGATTGGGAAAGCTACAAAAACAAACAGAGGATAACAAAGAGAGAAATAAGGAAAGAGAGGATCAAATATGAAGGTAGGCTAGCCAGTAACATTAGGAATGATAGTAAAAGTTTCTTTAAATACATTAAAAACAAATGGGAGGCAAAAGTTGACATTGGGCCGCTCCAAAATGACGCTGGTAATTTTGTGATGGGAGACAAGGAAATAGCTGAGGAACTAAATAAGTACTTTGCGTCAGTCTTCACAGTAGAAGACATGAGTAATATCCCAACAATTCCGGAGAGTCAGGGGGCAGAGTTGAATATGGTAGCCATCACAAAGGAGAAAGTGCTAGAGAAACTAAGAGGTCTAAAAATTGATAAATCTCCGGGCCCAGATGGACTACATCCTAGAGTTCTAAAGGAGCTAGCTGAAGAAATAGTGGAGGCGTTAGTTATGATCTTTCAAAAGTCACTGGAGTCAGGGAAAGTCCCAGAGGATTGGAAAATCGCTGTTGTAACCCCCCTGTTCAAGAAGGGAACAAGGAAAAAGATGGAAAATTATAGGTCAATAGGACTTTAAACTAAAGATTGGGGGGAAGGGAAAGTCAGGGGAAAGTCCTAACCTCGGTTGTTGGCAAGATTCTAGAATCCACTGTTAAGGATGAGATTTCTAAATTCTTGGAAGTGCAGGGTCAGATTAGGACAAGTCAGCATGGATTTAGTAAGGGGAGGTCGTGCCTGACAAACCTGTTAGAGTTCTTTGAAGAGATAACAAATAGGTTAGACCAAGGAGAGCCAATGGATATTATCTATCTTGACTTCCAAAAGGCCTTTGATAAGGTGCCTCACGGGAGACTGCTGAGTAAAATAAGGGCCCATTGTATTCGAGGCAAGGTACTAACATGGATTGACGATTGGCTGTCAGGCAGAAGGCAGAGAGTTGGGATAAAAGGTTTTTTTTCGGAATGGCAACTGGTGACGAGTGGTGTCCCGCAGGGTTCAGTGTTGGGGCCACAGCTGTTCTCTTTATATATTAACGATCTAGATGACGGGACTGGGGGCATTCTGGCTAAGTTTGCCGATGATACAAAGATAGGTGGAGGGGCAGGTAGTATGGAGGAGGTGGGGAGGCTGCAGAAAGATTTAGACAGTTTAGGAGAGTGGTCCAAGAAATGGCTGATGAAATTCAACGTGGGCAAGTGCGAGGTCTTGCACTTTGGAAAAAAGAATAGAGGCATGGACTATTTTCTAAACGGTGACAAAATTCATAATGCTGAAGTGCAAAGGGGACTTGGGAGTCCTAGTCCAGGATTCTCTAAAGGCAAACTTGCAGGTTGAGTCCGTAATTAAGAAAGCAAATGCAATGTTGTCATTCATCTCTAGAGGCTTGGAATATAAAAGCAGGGATGTACTTCTGAAGCTTTATAAAACATTAGTTAGGCCCCATTTAGAATACTGTGAGCAATTTTGGGCCCCACACCTCAGGAAGGGACATAATGGCACTGGAGCGGGTCCAGCGGAGATTCACACGGATGATCCCAGGAATGGTAGGCCTAACATACGATGAACGTCTGAGGATCCTGGGATTATATTCATTGGCGTTTTAGGAGGTTGAGGGGAGATCTAATAGAAACTTACAAGATAATGAATGGCTTAGATAGGGTGGGTGTAGGGAAGTTGTTTCCATTAGCAGGGGAGACTAGGACCCGGGGGCACAGCCTTAGAATAAAAGGGAGTCACTTTAGAACAGAGATGAGGAGAAATTTCTTCAGCCAGAGAGTGGTGGGTCTGTGGAATTCATTGCTACAAGAGGGCGGTGGAGGCCGGGACGTTGAGTGTCTTTAAGACAGAAGTTGATAAATTCTTGATTTCTCGAGGAATTAAGGGCTATGGAGCGAGAGCGGGGTAAATGGAGTTGAAATCAGCCATGGTTGACTGGTGGAGTGGACTCGATGGGCCGAATGGCCTTACTTCCGCTCCTATGTCTTATGGTCTTATGGATCTGTAGACTTAATTACCTGCAAATGTTCACATTCAAAGTATTGTCTTGCATCTTTGACTTTGTCTATACACCTCTTCATTCACCTGAGGAAGGAGCAGTGCTCCGAAAGCTAGTGATTTGAAACAAACCTGTTGGACTTTAACCTGGTGTTGTAAGACTTCATAATATAATTAAGAATGGGTACACAGCCAAGTTATAAACCATGTATCATGCGCAAATGGAAACTTCTGATAGCATAATGAATAATTAATTGCGGACACAAATAGTTAAAACTCATGCAAATTTTTAAATCAGAAACTGGGGAACAAAAGATTAAAAAACTATGCTGCAGAATGGTCCAAATACATGCAAAATATAGGTGAAATCTAAACCCATCCAAAGGTACAATAACACTAAAGCATGTCTTTTGTTCTACGTTTTTCAATGCTCCCAGCTTATTAACTATATTTATATGATTTAGAAAAATCATTTAGAAATCAGCATTGCCTGATGTAAGTTGAACACAGAATCTTTTGATTTATGCACAAGTCACTCATTTTCAGAACAAAAAAAAACACATATTGCAATTCGCAGTGTCCTGGCTAAAATGTATTCCTCTATCAAACATCACAATAACAGATTGCAGGTATATGGTCATTGCTGTTAATGCACAAATTAGATGCCCTACATCCCTACTTTACAGCAGTGCTCTTCAAAAGTATTTCATTGGCTGTGAAGTGTAATGGGGCACCCCGAGATCATGAAAGGCATTATATAAAAGTAAATCATAGGATATTCCAAAACTATGACACAAACTCAGAATTTACAGTGCAGGGGGAGGCCACTCGCCCATCGAGTCTACACCGGACCCTGAAAGAGCACCCTACCCAAGCCCAGACCCCCACCCCATATCCAGCAACCCCACCTAACCTTTGGACACTAGACAATTTAGCATGACCAATCCACCTAACCTGCACATCTTTGGAATGTGGGAGTAAACCAGAGCACCTGGAGGAAATACACACAGACACGGACAGAACATACAAACTCCATGCAACAAACTCCACGCAGACAGTGATCAAGCGAGAATTGAACCAGGGTCCATGGCACAGTGAGGCAGCAGTGTTAACCAGTGTGCCACCATGCCGCCCATACTAATGTGCTTAGGTTAAGAAACTGTATGTAATCTGTTAGTGTTCAAACTGAAGTAAAAGTTTTAATATTTTTCTTTTCTTTCATTTTAATAAAGTTTGTTTATAAAATAACCAAGCCCTATTTCTTATATTATCACTCCTGGAACGAATCGGTCTTTCCGCACCATATGACATTCAATCAACAAAAAGGTGACCTACCGTCGGGGAACCACAGGATATGCACCAAAGCACAAAATCTGACCCATTCCCAGTCTGTGTACTAGGGAGCCAAAATTCAAAACCCAGCCTCCCAGGAAGCCCATCCACATCCCCTCAGGTGAACAACCAGAGCCTCTAGGGATAACAGCTTGGCCGAGCCCAGCACCAACTAATACACAAAATACACACAAAATACTAGACCCCCAGGACCTCCAACACACCCCGAAGAAAAACCTGTACCCCAGTCAAAACGCAACCTGAGCAACGCACTACAAGAGTGTGATAATTCCAGCCCCAGCCACGGGGCTCCTGCCTGAGAAGAGGAGAAACCGTCAAAACACCCAATAATTAGGCACCCTGGGAGGGAGGGCCAACTCCTTCCTCTCTGACACAAGCACAGAAATACTCCCCAAAGCACCGGGTCAGATCCAGATAAAAAACAACACAATGTTCACCCTAGTGAAGAAAAGAACCCTCCAGACAGGAGACACCCAGCCTAGCTTAAAGTGACTGCAGAAAGGGTATCCAGCCAGAGCAACCTCCCTCAACAACCCAACGACCACAATAGCTCAGGGGAGGAACACAAGAGAGACGCAAACAAAGGGAAGGAAATTCAACCTCAATAAGAGACAGAAGAACCCAGTGCTCTCCAGGATGCAAATTCTGCCCAGGCCAAAGGAGGATTCTTAAGTCAAAAGAATATACAAATCCGAAAGAAAAATTCAAAAATTCAACTCCTACTGCAGGGCTATCCTCAATCTCAATGAGAACTGAATTAAGCCGAGCAACCATATCGACCCACTCTCTGGCTCCCCCCCCTCCCCCCCCGCTCTCCCTGACCACCCCTCCCAGCTCCACTCATCTTCTTCATAAATGAGGCAGGGGATGACAAAATTCATTCCCCCTCCACAAGATAAGTCACAATAACCAGAAAGAGTAAAACCGTGCATGAATCTCACTTCCCTTAATTGACTCAAAATTATTTTATTAGAACATGATAATCACGCTCACATTTCGCACTCCCAAAAGGCAACAATGAAAAAGTAAACCACATGATCAACAAGGAATAACGATCTGGATTCTAGAAGAACCGCAGGGTTGATTGCAGGATAAAGAAGTCTTCCATGTCGCACGAGAGGGCAAAGGGTAAAGCAGGATCAAGGAGCCACTCTCCAGGTTTCCATCGATCAAACCATGGGACACCATTAGTTCTATCATACATCTCTCCGACACGTAGACGATCCACAGCCTGAGCCCCGGCCGGGTGGGAAATGACTTGGCCTACCCAATACCTCCAGCCACTCACGACGAGTATAGAGACTAGAACAATATAGGATCAGTGATCGGTGGGCCCAAACGATCCCTGGACTCATCAAAAGGATATAGTGTGCATTGAGTCCGATTTCGCACAGTGACCAGGCTCAAGAGGACATTTCGTCCGGCCCCCATCTCCCGAACCTGTCAGTATAACCCAATACGCTATGATTTCATGGCACAAAGGCACCCCCTAACCAGGGACAATGCTCTTTCAAGTGCAAGAACCCTCTCATGCGCCTCCAACGCTCCTCTAAAGTCACCTCCCAATCCGTCAAAGTGGGCCCCAACTACTGCACTGCAGGGCCAAAATGCTCATTCTAGGCAACATGTTCAAAGTAGGTCTCATCTGATACACACAGCACCATCACCAAGGCAACGACCCCCTCAGTGCATCACTACCAGCTAGGTCCCACCCCAGCTTCCTCCGACCACACGGAGAAAACAAGGATTTTCGCATTTTATCTCTGCTCTTTCTCACAAAAAAGACCAATCAGGAATTTACAGGGACATGGCACAAGCCATGTATCCCAAGGAAAAACCAAGTATGAAATGTGCATCAGGATGAAAAGACGAATAGGGCCAGAGCTCGGGAAAATGCAACCACTCCTGCACTCACATCACGTGATCCTGCCCATCATGATTGAAGACCTCTAGCAAATCTCCTCTTTTTCTTCTTTCTCTCCCCCCCCCCCCCCCCCCAGGAAAAAAAAAGAGTTCTAACTTCTCCAATATATCTTCACAACTGAAGTTTCTCATCCCTGGGCCAATTCTTGTGCTTTTCTGCACTATCTCCAATGCCTTCACTTCCTTCCTAAACTGCAGCACCCAGAACTTGACATATTATTTCAGCTGAGGCCAAACTGCTGTCTTACTTTAACTTCCACCTGAGTCATAATGGCACAGCAAGAGGCCATTTGGCCGACAGAGACCTATGCCATCTCTCTGTAGAACGATTCAGTCAGTTCCAATTCCCCATTCCATCCCATCACCAAAAATGTTTATTTCTTTCATGTGCGCATCCAATTTCCTTTTGAAATCATTCACCGTCTCCACTTTCACCACCCTCAAAGATAGTGATTTCCAAGTTATCAATTGCTGCGTAAAAAGGTTCTTCCTCACAACCCTCCTGCACTTCTTATCCAAAGCCTTAAATCTGTTTTCTCTTCATCCTTGTACCATAGAAAGTTTATCTTTGAAATTAAAACACAGTAGCAAAGTTTAAGAAATATTCAATATAATTTGCACCATTCAGTCTTACCCAAATCTTGATGTTAAAATAGGAGCAGTTATTTTGAAGAACAGATTCAATAAAGATCATGAGAAAGATGAAAAACAAGTTAAGATATGTTAGATGAATCAGATTCCCAGTTTTTTTTGGGGGGTGGGGAGGATGGATTAGAATTATCTAAATAGAAAAGAAAAAAATAGACTGAAAACACATTTTAAAAACAAGGACAACACAGGTAAATAGAATTTTAAAAAGTAATGAAGTCACAACTACAAGCATAGTAGAGGGAGCAATACCACACATGTTGCAGTGCCATAACTGATCTCAAAGCATTTAATATGGGCTGCCGGTATTAAAAAAAAACTTGTTTTAAATTAAAAATCAACAGAATAGACTTTTCATAAATTGTCAAAAGGAGCACAGAGTTTACTATTACGAATGAACGTAGAACAGGGAGCTGTCATGACAGGAATTCACTAGAAAAGTTAGGAAAACCAAAAATGATACTCAAAATGAGTGAATTCAAACAGAGGTTAGAAAATCTCAGTAAAGGAAAAATTATTGTGGAAGTCCAAATTTGTATGTCAAACAGTATATTTTATAGGCTCAAGCAGGCATCAAGAATAATAAATTAGAAAAAGCTTTTACAAAATTTGCAAACATCAACAGGCTTTTTCTAAAGTAACATTCTCCAAAACAGGCTTATCAGTAACTCAATGTGATGAGTCAATTGTACATTGAAAATAGTATTTTCGACTTCCGGGTGCGGCGATGACCAGCTAAGTCGCACGTTTCGGCAGCTCCCGGTGGAACGGACTTTTGGGCTCTTAATAAGAGCCCCAACGGCAATTTTAACGGCTAAAAGCACAGTGCGGTAAACCAGAAGGGAATCCCCCCTGGATACGGATGGAAAAAGGAGAGGAAAGTGGCCAGATTGCGGTGGATCCTTTAGAGCAGCGGCAAGGAAGGCAAGCAAAAACCAAGATGGCGTCGGAAGGTGGCAGTTTAATATGGAGATAGGGGAGGAAACAGAAGGGCGTCCACCCTGGAGAATGGACATGGGACTAATGGCAGATGAAGGGGTGTGTCTAAGGGTGAGGGGGTGCATTGAAAAATACTTGGAACTCAATGATAACGGGGAGGTCCAGGTGGGAGTGGTCTGGGAGGCGCTGAAGGCAGTGGTTAGAGGGGAGCTGATATCAATAAGGGCACATAAATGAAAGCAGGAGAGTAGGGAACGGGAGCGGTTGCTGCAAGAACTTCTGAGGGTGGACAGGCAATATGCGGAGGCACCGGAGGAGGGACTGTACAGGGAAAGGCAAAGGTTACACGTAGAATTTGACTTGCTGACAACGGGTACTGCAGAAGCACAGTGGAGGAAGGCACAGGGTGTACAGTATGAGTATGGGGAGAAGGCGAGCAGGTTGCTGGCCCATCAATTGAGGAAAAGGGAAATCAATTGAGCAGCGAGGGAAATAGGGGGAGTGAGGGATGAGGAAGGAGAGATAGAGCGGGGAGCGGAGAGAGTGAATGGAGTGTTCAAGGTATTCTATAAAAGATTATACGAAGCTCGGCCCCCGGATGGGAAGGAGAGAATGATGTGCTTCCTGGACCGGCTGGAATTTCCTAAGGTGGAGGAGCAGGAGAGGGTGGGACTGGGAGCACAGATCGAGATAGAGGAAGTAGTGAAAGGAATTAGGAGTATGCAGGCGGGGAAGGCTCCGGGACCGGATGGATTTCCAGTCGAATTTTATAGGAAATATGTGGACTTGCTTGCCCCGATACTGATGAGAACCTTTAAGGAGGCGAAGGAAAGGGGACAGCTGCCCCCGACTATGTCGGAGGCAACGATATCGCTTCTCCTAAAGAAGGAAAAAGACCCGCTGCAATGCGGGTCCTATAGACATATTTCCCTCCTAAATGTAGACGCCAAGATTCTGGCCAAGGTAATGGCAATGAGGATAGAGGATTGTGTCCCGGGGGTAGTCCATGAGGACTAAACTGGGTTTGTGAAGGGGAGACAGCTGAATACGAATATACGGAGGCTGCTAGGGGTAATGATGATGCCCCCACCAGAGGGGGAAGCAGAGATAGTGGTGGCGATGGATGCCGAGAAAGCATTTGATAGAGTGGAGTGGGATTATTTGTGGGAGGTGTTGAGGAGATTTGGCTTTGGAGATGAGTATATTAGATGGATACAGCTGCTGTATAGGGCCCCGATGGCGAGCGTGGTCACGAATAGACGGGGGTCTGCGTATTTTCGGCTCCATAAAGGGACGAGGCAGTGATGTCCTCTGTCCCCATTATTGTTCGCACTGGCGATTGAGCCCCTGGCAATAGCATTGAGGGGTTCCAGGAAGTGGAGGGGAGTACTCAGGGGAGGAGAGGAACACCGGGTATCTCTTTACGCGGACGATTTATTGGTGTATGTGGCGGACCCGGCGGAGGGGATGCCAGAGATAATGCGGATACTTGGGGAGTTTGGAGAATTTTCAGGATATAAGCTGAACATGGGGAAAAGTGAGCTGTTTGTGGTGCATCCAGGGGAGCAGAGCAGAGAAATAGAGGACTTACCGCTGAAGAAGGTAACAAGGGACTTTCGCTACTTGGGGATCCAGATAGCCAAGAATTGGGGTACATTGCATAGGTTAAACTTAACGCGGTTGGTGGAACAGGTGGAGGAGGACTTCAAGAGATGGGACATGGTATCCCTGTCATTGGCAGGGAGGGTACAAGCGGTTAAAATGGTGGTCCTCCCGAGATTCCTCTGTGTTTCAGTGCCTCCCGGTGGTGATCACGAAGGCTTTTTTCAAAAGGATTGAGAAGAGTATCATGAGTTTTGTGTGGGCCGGGAAGACCCCGAGAGTGATGAAGGGATTTTTGCAGCGTAGTAGGGATAGTGGGGGGGGCTGGCGCTACCGAGCCTGAGTGAGTACTACTGGGCCGCCAACATCTCAATGGTATGTAAGTGGATGGGAGAAGAGGAGGGAGCAGCGTGGAAGAGATTGGAGAAGGCGTCCTGTAGGGGGACTTGCCTACAAGCCATGGTGACGGCGCCGTTGCCGTTCTCACCGAAGAAATACACCACAAGCCCGGTGGTGGTGGCTACTCTGAAAATTTAGGGGCAATGGAGACGGCATAGGGGAAAGACGGGAGCCTCGGTGTGGTCCCCGATAAGAAATAATCATAGGTTTGCTCCGGGGAGAATGGATGGGGGATTTGGAACATGGCAAAGAGCAGGAGTAACACAATTGAGAGATCTGTTTGTAGATGGGACGTTCGCAAGTCTGGGAGCGCTGGTCGAAAAATATGGGTTGCCCTAAGGGAATGCATTCCGGTATATGCAACTGAGGGCTTTTGCAAGGCAACAGGTGAGGGAATTCCCGCAGCTCCCGACGCAGGAGGTGCAGGACAGAGTGATCTCAAAGACATGGGTGGGGGACGGTAAGGTATCAGACATATATAGGGAAATGAGGGACGAGGGGGAGATTATGGTAGATGAGCTGAAAGGGAAATGGGAAGAAGAGCTGGGGGAGGAGATTGAGGAGGGGCTGTGGGCTGATGCCCTAAGTAGGGTAAACTCATCGTCCTCGTGTGCCAGGCTAAGCCTGATACAATTTAAGGTGTTACACAGGGCGCATATGACTGGAGCACGGCTCAGTAAATTTTTTGGAGTAGAGGATAGGTGTGCGAGATGCTCGAGAAGCCCAGCGAATCACACCCACATGTTCTGGTCATGTCCGGCACTACAGGGGTTTTGGGTGGGGGTGGCAAAGGTGCTTTCGAAGGTGGTGGGGGTCCAGGTCGAACCAAGCTGGGGGTTGGCTATATTCGGGGTTGCAGAAGAGCCGGGAGTGCAGGAGGCGAAAGAGGCTGATGTTTTGGCCTTTGCGTCCCTAGTAGCCCGGCGCAGGATACTGTTGATGTGGAAGGAAGCCAAGCCCCCGGGTGTGGAGACCTGGATAATGACATGGCAGGGTTTATAAAGCTGGAACGGATTAAGTTCGTCCTAAGGGGATCGGCTCAAGGGTTCACCAGGCGGTGGCAACCGTTCGTCGAATACCTCACAGAAAGATAGAGGGAATGGAAAAGAAGAAGACAGCAGCAGCAACCCGGGGGGGGGGGGGGGGGGGGGGGGGGGAACCAGAGGGATTCTCAGGGATGTTAATATATAAGTATATAAGTATAATATGTATAGGTTGTTGTTATAAATAATTGTATATTGGACGGTTAAAACATATTTTTGGAGAATATTTATCTGGGACAAGGCAGTTGCCATTTAGTTTTGTTTTTGTTTATATATTGTTTATTTCTTGTTTATAAAACTGGCCATTGTTATTTATACTGTGATATTACTGTGTAAAGGATACACAATGTACTGTGATGGTTGGCCAAAAATTTTCAATAAAATATTTAAAAAAAAGAAAATAGTATTTTCAAATTTTAAAAGCATAAATTGAATAAATTGCAAGACTGAAGAAATGGCCAGTTTTCAAAGAAACAAGAAAATGCTAGTTATCAAACTTGAGGGAAAAAAAAGTTATTCCTTTCTTGCCGCAATGCTAATAATAATGTCACGCTGTTTACAGCTGGGTTTCACATTTAGCATTGGTTAGTCACCTAACCAGAAATCTCAACTTACTGTACAGTAGACTGGAATGTATTATTATGCTCTCGAAAAAAAAGAGTAATAGGTTACATTTGCTTCTTCAAATGGATATGATGCCACTATCATTTGCTCTTTTGTTTTACTCCAAACAGCTAGTCAAGTTTCTCACAGTACCAGCTCACCATTAGCTGCAATAAGTATTCAAGGAGATTTTCTTTCAAAAATAGAATTTGCAGAAGGAAAAGTTAGGTTGCATCAAAATACAAAAGAAAATATGACAATAGATAACAAATATTCTTTAGTTTCGTACAGCTGAACTACATAAGTTCTCATTGCTAGCACCTTTGCATAATGGATTGATTTCTCATTCTATAATGTGATATATTCCATAGTAAAAGCACTGTTGCGTGGTTTTCACTTCATGCCTCTCATGCATTAGTAAGATAACCAATAACACTGGCTGTGTTTTAATTATGGTGGCATGGTGGCACAATGGTTAGCACTGCTGCCTCACGGCGCTAGGGACCCATGTTCAATTCCGGCCGTGGTAACTGTCTGTGGAGTTTGCATGTTCGCCCCATGTCTATGTGGGTTTCCTCCGGGTGCTTCGGTTTCCTCCCGCACTCCAAAGATGTGCAGGTTAGGTGGGGTTACGGGGCAAGGGAGCGAGCCTGGGTAGAGGGAATGAGCTTAGGTAGAGTGCTCATTCGGAGGTTGATGGGCCAAATGGCCTCCTCCTGCACTGTGGTGATTCTATGGCATTCACTTGAAGGGTTGGAAGCGGAAAGCAAAGTATTAGTTGTAATCTTAGGAAATATTTAGCAATGCTCAGTTTTCAATTATTTTTAGAATGGCAAAGTAACACTATTTGCTCCTTTACAAAACTGAGTTTTTGAATTACAAATTCGTATCATTTCTGTTATTATGAGCTAATGAGACATCCATATGTTTGCAGTGAGACGGTGTACATTTTGAATCACAAAAGGCATGCAATTATTAATATTACAGTTGCCAATACATTTCATATTTTGGCACATACACCAACTTATATAAATATAGTGCCATTAACATATAATGAAATGTCCCAAGGTGTTTCATAGGAGCATTATAAAACAATGGGCCACATAAAAAGATATTAGGTAAGATAACCAAAGGTTTGGCCATAGATGTAGGTTTTAAGGAGGCAAGTAAGACAGAGATGTGTGGAGGAAATTCTGAAGCTTGGGATCTTGGTAAGTGAAGGCACAGCTGATTGGGACTGCCCAAAAAGCGAGAATTAGAAGAGGGCATATATCTCAGATTTGTGGGGCTGGAGGAGATTACAGGGATAGGAAAAGGCAAGGCTTTGGAGAAACTTGAAAACAAGAATGAGAATTTCAAAATCAAAATGTTGTTTGACTGAGAGCCAATGCAGATCAGTGAGCACAGGAATGTTAGGGGAATGGGACTGGTATCGAGTTAAAACAGAGACAGCAAAGTTTTGGATAGCCTCAAGATTATGGAGGGTAGAATGTGGGAGACCAGCGTGGTGTGCATTGGAATTGTTGAGTCTTGAGGTAACAAAGAAATGGACGAGGACTTCAGCAACAGATGAGCTGAGCCAGGGACGGAGCCACGTGATATTACGGGAGTAAAAGTGTCTTTGAGACATCACACATATGAAAGTTAGAAGCTTATCTCAGGATCAAAAGTGACCAGAACGTTATTTCTTGGCTGCACCACACCTGCAACCTAGATGGCCTCGAAGATTTTGGGTGGCTGCACAGAGGCTTTGGCCAGTCCAGAAACAGTTTATGATGGGAGACTGCTATTGAACTTTGTTGCTCGCTGAGTAATGACATTAAGCAATCGCGTGGATTATTTTATTTGTACCTCTGGAAAAGAGTTCCGAAGTGGAAGCCAACAGCTAAGGCCAATCACTCCTGCAAGTTTCTGATGTGTTGTTAGAGCGGTGTACAATGACAGAGCTCCTCCCTACAAATAAATAATAAGAAGAATTAAATCAGTGTTAAACTTTTTCAGAAATAAATTATTAACATTTTGCAGCTGAAGCCCTGTTTAGTTAAAATACCTTCACCTTTCATTAAAATGAGTGCTGGCATTTACTTTGTTGATCTATGGCTGCAATGGTCAATAAATATGTGATAGAAAATATCGCTACAAATTCACACTCACTTAACGATCTTCTTAAAAATATTGTCTAATCTTAAAACAAATAATTGATAATGATAGATTTCCTTTCCATTGCAGTGATTACAAGCAGTATCAACAAGCTTGTGATTAAATGTGCTTAGTGTAACTTGCAGCTACATTTTACATATTTTTCCCCCATCATATTGCTCCTGAAGGTTCAGGGGCATTATTTGATAGCCTGTTGATCATATCCACAGTTTCTTTCACAACATTTGTGGCTTCTCATGTGTTTTACATAACACGCAGCAAGGGTAAAAATTACCAGTTGATAAAAATTGCAGGTCGACAACCCCAAATATAACCCCACATGACATTTTCTACCCAGAGACATTTACGTGCAAAGACGCTTGCTTCAAAAATCTACAGGAACAGCAGTATGGTCAGAGGAAGCTTCTGCAAAAGGAAAAGCTCCAGTGTGCAAGAATGGCGTTCAGTAACCTACACAGGGAATCAACCTTACAATGGACAAGTGGCATTTACATACTAATATTCAGAAAAAAAACATTCCAATACACTTCACAGGTAATTTAACTAACAATAACAAATTTAATTTTGATTGCACCATTAATGTAGCGCAATGTCCAAAAGGCTTCACAAAAAAAACTGGCATCAAAGCCACAAAGATATCAGGTCAAAGAGGTCATTTTTTAAGGGTGCCTTACAAATGGAAAGGACGTGGAGGACTTGAGAGAGCAAATTCTCTCCGGATCTTGGGAGCTGGAACCACAGCTGCCAATGATGCCCCCGCTACCAGGGTTGAAGGAAAGCCTTTGGAGGTTGTAATATTTTTTGAATGTTGTAGTCTCCAAAATCCATGTCCATCATTCCCAGAACTCTATGCTTGAAATCCTCTAAAAACAGGATAACATCCCTGCCACAGTACTGAAACAGTTTGTCCAAGTCACAAATGGCATCCTGTGACTTCCTTCCCAACCTGTCTGCAGCCTTTAGTACAGTTGCCCATGCCATCCTCATCCAATGTCTTTCCATAGTTATCCAGCTGGGAGGGAATTGGAATTTGTCTGGCTCCATTCTCATCTTATTTAAGATCAGCCAGAGAATAACCTGGCTTCTCTTTCTGCTCTTGCAATTTTATCTGTTGTCCCCCAAGGAGCTATCCTTGCTCCCTCCTACATCCTACATACTGCCCCTCAGTGGCATCATTTAACATCATTTAAAAACATAGCATCAGTTTCCACATCTACATTGACAACACCCAGCACTACTTTGCCACTTTGTTCGACCCCTACACTGTTTGCAAGCTGTTAGGCTGGTTGTTTGACAACAATTACGGATGAGCAGTAATTCCCTCCAACTAAATATTCGGAAGACTGAAAACCAACTTCAGTTCCCATTACAAACACCGGTGACTCCATCCCTTTCCCTGGGAACTGCCTGAGGCAGAAACTGTTTGTGCAATTTGAGTCACATTTGACTACAAGATGAGCTTCCGACGCCACATCCAGTCATGACTAACCATCTCTTTCTCCCGCCATAAAATTACCTAACTCCCTCCCTGTGTCAGCTCATTCTGATCCATTTCAGCACACTCTCTAGACTTAATTATTCTAACGCACTCCTGGCTGGCCTTCCACATTATACCTCTGTAAACCGGAGGTTATCCGGCAAGGTAGCAGTGGTTAACACTGTTGCTTTACAGCGGCAGGGACCGAGGTTAGATTCCCAGCTTGGGTCACTGTCTGTGCGCGTGTCTTTCCTCCGGGTGCTCCAGTTTCCGCCTCACAGTCCAAAGATGTGCTGTTAGGTGATTTGGACATTCTGAATTCTCCCCATGTACCCGAACAGGCGCTGGAGTGTGGCGATTAGGGGATTTTCACACTAACTTCATTGCAGTGTTAATGTAAGCCTACTTGCGACACTAATAAAGATTATTATTAACTTTGCTGCCTGTGTCCTAACTCTCAAAAAAGGACTTTTCACCCATGCTCCTGGTTAAGCAATGCATCAATTTTAAAATTCTCATGCTCGTTTTCAAATATCTCCATGGCTGCACACCCTCCCCTCTGCTCCAGACCCACAATTTCTGTAATCCCCCATCAACTCCAGAGCATGTCAAGGTATCTCTGGAACATCCCCAATTTTAATTGCTTCACAATCAGTGGCCATGCCTTCAGCTACCAAGGCCATAAAGTTCTGGAATCAACTCCGGTGACAACCTTGGACCCAAAAGCATTACAGCAAGAAATATTGTAATTTTGTTAAAATGTCAATGGAATCTGAATTTTTTTAAAAGAATATTTGAAAATATTTATTCAAGATAAGAGCCTACAGGCCTTGGGAGGTTCAACCAAAATTCAGGACTTCATTAAGAAGATGTTAACACCACAGGTTGCGATGTTAGACTGCCCATGCCAACAGAGATGATGTCACACTTTTAAAAGTGCCCCTGTTCAGTTAAAAGGCTGTTTGTGAGGAAACGTTAAAAACACTGAAAACATTTCCTCCCCCTTTAACTCAATAGAGCGGACACAATAAACAGTATAGCATTATCAATTAGGAACATGAACAGTCAATCAACAAAAGCAATCAACCAACAACAGTCAAGTCAGGCGTTCCGGAAGTAGTTGTTCTGTGTGTGATTGTTGGAGAAAGTCAGGAGTTTGCTTTTTAGTACTTGCTGCAACCTCTGGTGTCTTTGGCTTGGTGCAAGTGCCATCAATGGTTATCTTAACCAGAGTGGACATAGTGATCTGGGGTTGACTTAGTATGTGACAGCCTTCTCCATATTCCATCCTCTTGGGTTTGTACAGTGTAGGAGACTTGGTCCTATCTTTGCTAAGATGGTGGCAGGAATCCACTTTTTACTATTGCCGGACCCTAGCCAAAAACACGTTTCATCTTGCTATTCCGCTACATGACCTGATCCTGCTGCATTTACTCGACAATTTAGTTTGTCTTGGGTGGTTTTTGCAAAAAGATTGTCGAGCATAGTTGACATTTAACCATTAGCAACACCGGAGAAAGTTGGGTTGTTCAATATGCAGCATTCCTGTCCATGAGCAGGACTTGGCTTAAAAGGTTTAGACAATGAATTTTTTTCTCTGATTATCTTTAACAAATGTTTTATCATCTGTACAGAACAGTCTGCCAGCCCGTTTGTGGCAGAGCGATGAGGATCAACCTGGATGTGTTTAATTCTGTTCTCCTTCAAGTAGTTTATGAACTCGAGATATGAACTGCGGTGCATTAATCGCTCACCAGTTGTTCAGGCTGACCAAATCTGAAGGTTTCACCCAATTTTTCAATTCTTTTCTCCGATGATGTTGACTTCATGATGACAACTTCAGACCATTTTGAGTGAGCATCAACTAGAATGAGAAACATATGCCCTTCCCAATGGTCCAGCGTATCAACCTGTACCCATTGCCAGGCCTCTTCTGGCCATTTACATGGGTGCAACGGGGCTAATGGTGGCACGTACCACACTTTTGCACAAGACAAACACATTCCTGCCTTCTCTATTTCAGCATCTAACCTCAACCCACCAAAATACCTCCTGGCTGTCTCCTTCAACCTTAAAATTGCACAGTGGGCATTGTGTAATTTGTTTAATTTAAGTGTTCTTAATAATGGTAGAATGACGATTCATCTCCCAGAGGAGATAGCCTATCTGTACAGATAACTCATCGTGTGGAACATGGCTCTAACTCAGGATTTGCTCATGAAGTCATGCATCGAAGCACCATGTGCATAACTTCTGACAGAACTGGCTCCCTTCTGGTATGCTTCTCAACCTGTCCTGCAATTACAGAGGCGTATCTCCTTGCTCAAAGTAGAAAATATTTTCACATAAACTGATCAACAAACTATTTGGTAAGGGCAATCTGGATAGTCCATCTGCATGCCCATGAAGGTTTGACTGATGGTACTTGATCACGTATGTGTGTGCTGACAAGAGCAATGCCCACCTCTGCGTTCTGCACGCTTTCAGTGATGAAATCCTGGTATGAGGTACAAAAATCGGTGTTAGTGGATGATGGTCCGTCAACAAGGTGGGTTTTCTCCCATACAGGAATTGGTAGAACCACTATATTCCAAAAATGATTCCTCGGGCTTCTTTCTCTATCTGCGCATAATGGATTTCAGTTTTATTCAAGGTCTCAGGCATAGATTACAAAAGCAGGGAGGTCATGTTGGAGTTGTATTGAACTTTGGTGAGGCCACAGCTGGAGTAGTGTGTGCAGTTCTGGTCGGCACATTATGGGAAGGATATGACTGCACTGGAGGGGGTGCAGAGACGATTCACCAGGATGCTGCATGGGATGGAACATTTAAGTTGGGAAAAGAGGTTGGAGCAAAGAAAACAGAGGAGCGACCTAATCGAGGTGTACAGGATTATGAGGGGCATGGACAGGATGGATAGAAAGCAGCTGTTCCCTTTAATTGAAGGGTCAGTCAAGAGTGAACACAAGTTCAAGGTAAGGAGCAGGAGGTTTAGGAGGGATTTGAGGAAAAACCTTTTTACCCAGATGGTGGTGACAGTCTGGAATGCACTGCCTGGGAGGTGGTAGAGGCAGGTTGCCTCACATCCTTTAAATGCATCAGGACTGACTTGGGAGTGCCTCTTTGGCTTGCACAATGTAAGGGGATCAGGGGTTATGGGGAGAAGGCAGGAGAATGGGGACGAGAAAATATCAGCCATGATTGAATGGCGGAGCAGACTCGATGGGCCAAGTGGCCTAATTCTGCTGCTATGTCTTATGGTCTAATGTTCTCTCACATTGATCCCCATTTCTACTTTTTATTTTGACATAGTAGGTTGTGCAAGGGTTTTAGAATAGTCGCCAAATTAGGGACAAACCTTGCATAATAATTCAATAAGCCGAAGATAGATCGAAATTGGTTGACATTTTGACGTGACCCAGATATTCAATAACTTCACATTTGCCTGATGTGTTGGGTACTCTGCTACACAGACGAACCAACACGGTTGCAAATGGTACAACTCAGTTTTATTACTAACATTTATTTACAGTGGTAAACTGGTTACTGAGGTTCGATCATAACCCTAGAATCTGTGGACCTATTCCTAATACTATACTGGAGTGGCACTCAGCACATGGTGGATGTCTGAGTGGCTTGCTGTGAGCTCTGTGCCCTGAGCTGTCTCCTGCTGGACTGCCCGGGAAGTGTCGTGTTCCCGGTTTTGTAGTGTGTATGCTCTTGCCTGTGGTGTTGTGTGTGTGTTGATTGGTCCGTTGATCTGTCCATCAGTATGGATGTATGTTTGTACCATGATGTTTACCTGAAAATCATGACATCCACCCTTTTTTACAAGAACATGTGCCTATGTGGTTATAAATAGAGATGTGTACTGAGTGCAGCTGGATGTGTGTGTGCAATATCGACAGCATGTACATGGGGCTAAACTATATACAAGGGGCGATGTCGGGTGCGACATAGCAACGAGGTTGTACCATAAACAAAGAACGGGGAAATGTTGAACGACAAAACAAATTCCTGTAATGACAAGGAAGAACAGAAACATATTAACACAGTGGTATTATGGGTGGGTCAGGATGCAGAGGGCTGGACGTCACGTGTGTGAAGCCATACGAAGCAGCAAAGGACGACCATTCCGGGCTGGCAAAACAGGGCCCATTGTCCGACATGACAGTAATCGGAATGCCGTGGCGAGCGAAGGTGTCTTTGCAGGCCCTTACGACAGCGGACGATGTCAAATCATGCAGGCGTATGACCTCTGGATAGTTTGAAAAGTAATCAATGACGATTACATAGTCCCTGCCGAGCGCGTGAAAATGGTCCACACCCACCTTCGCCCAGGGGGACGTCACCAGCTCATGGGGCTGAAGCGTCTCAGGAGGTTGTGCTGGTTGAAACCTTTGGCAGGTGGGGAAGTTGAGCACCATATTGGCAATGTCATCACTGATGCCCGGCCAGAATACCGCCTCTCGAGCCCTCCGTCTGCACTTCTCGACACCCAGATGGCCTTCGTGTAGTTGGTCGAGGACCAGCTTGTGCATGCTGTGCGGAATCACAATCCGGTCCAGCTTTAGGAGGACACCATCAATGACGGCCAAGTCGTCTCGGACATTGTAGAACTGCGGGCACTGTCCTTTGAGCCACCCTCCCGTCATGTGGTGCATCACCCGTTGTAGAAGGGGGTCAGCCGCAGTCTCCCGGCGAATACGGGCCAGACTGGAGTCGTCAGCTGGCAGATTTGCCGATGTGAAGGCCATCTGCACTTCGACCTGACAGACGAACCCCTCCGAATCGGGCGGTGTGCTCACTGCTCTAGATAGGGCATCCGCAATGATGAGGTCCTTTCCCGGGTGTAGACCAGTTGGAAGTCATACCTCCTGAGGTTAAGTAGGATGCGCTGGAGGAGAGGGGGTCATCTCGTTCAGGTCCTTATGTATGATGCTGACCAGGAGGCGATGGTCAGTCTCAACGCTAAACTGGGGGAGACCATACACATAGTCATGGAACTTGTCTATTCCGGTCAGCAAACCCAGGCACTCCTTTTCGATCTGCGCGTAGCGCTGTTCTGTGGGGGTCATGGCCCGCGAGGCATAGGCGACCAGGGCCCATGGCGCAGTGTCATCCCGCTGTAGGAGTACCGCCTCAATGCCGGACTGGCTGGCATCAGTCGAAATTTTAGTGTCACGAGATGTGTCGAAAAATGCCAATACTGGGGCTGTGGTGAGCTTAATTTTGAGCTCCTCCCATTCCTTCTGGTGTGTGGGCAGCCACTGGAACTCCGTGGACTTCTTGACTAAGTGGCGCAGAGCCGTCGTGTGGGAGGCAAGGTGGGGAATGAACTTCCCCAGGAAGTTGACCATGCCGAGGAAGCGTAGCACTGCTTTCTGGTCTGCCGGCAGCGGCATGGCTATAATGGCGCTCACCTTGTCTGCATCCGGACGGACCCCTGATCAGGATACGTGGTCCCCCAGAAACTTCAGCTCGATTTGGCCGAAAGAACACTCGGTTCGGTTGAGGCGCAGGCCGTTTTCCCGTATGCGCGCAAAGACGCGCTGGAGACGATTGATGTGCTCCTGTGGTGTGGTGGACCAGATGATGACGTCGTCCACGTAGACGCGCACCCCTTCGATGCCCTCCATCATCTGCTCCATGATCCTGTGAAAGACCTTGGATGCCGAGATGATGCCAAATGGCATTCTGTTATAGCAGAATCTGCCGAAAGGGGTGTTAAAGGTGCACAGCTTTCGGCTGGACTAATCCAGTTGGATCTGCCAAAAGCCCTTCAAGGCATCCAGTTTTGTGAAGATTTTAGCCCGGGCCATTTAGCTCGTGATCTTTTCCCGTTTGGGTATGGGGTAGTGTTCCCTCATTATATTATTGTTGTGGTCTTTTAGATCAATGCAGATCCGGAGCTCGCCAGAGGGCTTCTTAACACACACCATGGAGCTGACCCATGGCGTGGGCTCCGTGACCCGGGACAGCACCCCTTGGTCCTGGAGATCCTGCAGCTGCTGCTTGAGGCGGTCTTGGAGTGGCGCTGGGACCCTGCGAGGTGCGTGAATGACCGGGGTGGCGTCCGGTTTGAGCCGTATTCTGTTGGTGTAGGGTAGTGTTCCCGTGCCCTCGAATGCCTCCTGGTTGTGGGCGAGAAGCGACTGGAGCTGTGCCCTGAATTCTGCATCCGGAAAGTAAAATGTGCCTTCTGGAGACAGAGAGTGGACTCGTTGCACGAGGTGGAAAACATTTCATGTCTGTGCGCCTAGCAGGGAGCCCTTTGATGATCCGACTATTTTGAATGACAGTGTGGCCGTGTGGGTGTTGTGCGTCACCTGGAGCTGGCAGGATCCCATAGCCGGGATAAAGTTCCCATTATAGTCAACCATCTTGCAGCGGCATGGCCGAATTGGTGGTCTGACCTTCATGGCGTAGAAGGCTGACCATGCTATGAGGTTGGTGGAGGCGCCAGTATCCAGACGGAATGTTATCGGTGATCGATTGACCGTTAGGGTGGCACACCATTCATCACCCGGATTGACAGTGTTCACTTGCAACGGCTGGTGGGTCCTGGCTTGAGACATCCGGTTCCCATCAATGACCGCAACACGGAAGGCATCCCGGTCGTCTGTGTCACTGGTCTGGATATCGTCTGGGCACGACTCGTAGTAAGGAGGCTGAATGGTCCGCACGACCCTGCGAGGTTGTCGGAATTGTGGAACATTGGCAGGTTGAGCTGCTCGACAGCAGGCAGTGTAGTGGCCCGTCTTGCCACAGCGGAGGCATTGTCGGTTTCTTGCCGGACATTGCCGCTTTAAATGTGTGGCTCCGCAGTTCCCGCAGGTCGTGACGTCATGGCGTTCTTTGCGCCACCGCGCATGCGCAGTTCGGTCTTGCGTTGAGCTCGCCTGCGCATCACGTCCCACTGTGTCGACGTCTTTTTTGGCACGCACACAAGCGGGAGGCCCCGGAAAGCGCGCAAAATGGGCGCCTGGACCCTTTCGGCCTCGTAGGCCGCCTGCTTTGGCGATCCGGCCGTGTAGGACCCCGCCGCACCGATTCGGCCGCTTGAAATTGGGAGTAGCGGCTAGTCGCGTTTTCATGCAGGACACAGGCTTCGATTGCGGAGGCTAGGGTTAGGCCTTTAATTTTTAATAGCTGCTGGCGTAGGGTGCCCGAGGTGACCCCAAAAACAATCTGGTCCCGAATCATTGAATCGGAGGTGGTGTCGTAACCGCAGGACTGCGCGAGGATACGGAGGTGCGTAAGGAAGGATTGAAAGGGCTCATCCTTACCCTGCAGGCGCTGCTGGAAGAGATACCTCTCGAAACTCTTGTTGACCTCGACGTTGAAGTGTTGGTCGAGTTTGAGAAGGACCATCTTGTACTTGGTCTTGTCCTCACCTTGCGCAAACACCAGGGAGTTGTAGACATGGATGGCGTGTCGACCTGCCATGGAGAGGAGGATGGCGATCTTTCTGGTGTCCGAAGCGCTCTCCTTTTCGTTGCTGAACAGCTTCCAATTGACGTCGAGGTTTCCAGCGACCTGTAGCGGCTGCGGCGTGCTGACGGTGTCCATGGCGCAGGATGGCAGATTCCGGAGGATTCGTAGGTAGGTCCCACAGTTACTCCTGGTGCTATGATGTGTTGGGTACTCTGCTACACAGACAAACCAACACGGTTGCGAATGGTACAACTAAGTTTTATTACTAACATTTATTTACAGTGGTAAACTGGTTACTGAGGTTCGATCATAACCCTAGAATCTGTGGACCTATTCAGAATACTATATTGGAGTGGCACTCAGCTCATGGTGGATGTCTGAGTGGCTTGCTGTGAGCTCTGTGCCCCGAGCTGTCTCCTGCTGAACTGCCCGGGAAGTGTCGTGTTCCCTGTTTTGTAGTGTGTATGCTCTTGCCTGTGGTGTTGTGTGTGTTGATTGGTCCGTTGATCTGTCCATCAGTATGTATGTATGTTTGTACCATGATGTTTACCTGAATATAACTTTCAAAGGCACTTAGGCATTGACGACGTGACCCAGATATTCAATAACTTCACATTTGCCTTTTCGGACTCTTAGTCCAGAATTTTCTAATCTCTGGAGTGTGGCATCTAGGTTGCAGAGATGTTCTTCCTCATTCTTCCCAGTAACCAGGATGTCATCTATGTAGCACTAGACTATGCCACTTGATTTGGTCCATAGCTCGTTGGAATAACATTAGCCTTGAAGTAATGCCAAATGGTCATCTTTTGCATCAAAATAACTCTTTGTGGGACAGAATCGTCAATAACTGTTGCTATTCCTATAACATTCATTTGAAGATATGCTCAACTGAGGTTGATTTTACTGACGTGTTGGCCTCCAGCCAACCCAACGAATAGGTCATCAATCCCCATGGGGTACTCAGTATTGCTCTGCACACAGTACAGGATTAATAATGACTTTAAAATCGCCACAAATGCATACAGATGCATCTTCTCTCATCACAGGTACGATCGGCATAGCCCAGTCACTCACGTCAACAGGTTTTGACCAGCTGTTCCAATTCTGCCTCAGGTCTGATTGCATATGGCACTGACCTACTATTTAAGCATCTCACCTGACTTTCTTATTTCATCTTCAGCTTTACCGAGATATCCTTCCTGCTTTGCAGCTCACCGCTGAAGCCAATAGAATGTTTCTCAGATTTTGGGTAGGCCCGATTTGAAGTTTGTCATGAGATTTACCTAGCTCAATTTAATTTGATCTCTTCCAATTAGTGGTGAATCATTTCCTTTGACGATGTACAAGTACAAATCTGCCACTTGTCCATTTAACTGCTCAGAATGGCCCCTCAACGGAACCACTTCTACCTCTGATGGGATCGTTGACCCCCCACCCCCCCCAAATTCAGTGTTCAGCCAGTCTTTTCAGGGTAGCTACAAATTGTGCAATCAATTCACCTTCTTGGATGTGCTTAAGAAACCTAAACCTTTCTGCGATGACTAAAGGTTTTGGTGGATAGTGACCCTGTAAATTCCACTATTTCTTTGTATGTTTTGGTTCCTGGCTTTTCCGGCTGTACCAGACTTCAGAGGTTAAATACTGCCAAACCCCCACCCCCGAATCAGTGTACACATGCCCCATCACTCTGTACTCTCATTAAACGGTCCCATGGTGTCAAAACACTCCACCATTTTTCTCTCTGGAAGGACCTGCGTGTATACAGTGTGCCATAAATGTTTAGCACTCCCTTGCTTCCTTTCTCCCCAAAACAAGGCACAACGCGAGCTCAGCCTGTGTTTTGCAAAACCCAAATTTGTTGATGCAGGATACACAGCTACCGAGATCATTTCAGGCAGAGCAGGTGGCAAGCTTCTCTCCAAATTGTTTCCTTTGGATTTTTGGTTCCTTCAATGGCCGCAACTGTTGTTTGGCTCCCCCATCACCATCTTTCATCTAACAACGGTTTCCATTTATTTATTATTTCTTCAGGTGCCCACAAACATCGTTCACCTACCTCATCACAAGTTTTTAATGCAGTGAATTCAAGAACGAGTCTGCAGTAAATTTGGTTTACGATTTCCCCACAGGGATTGCAACACTTACTAAATTTCTGAGCCTCCCTAGCTTTCTTTGCTTCAAGATACTCCTGAAAACATATTTTCAGTAAGTTCAGGAGAATGGGGAGAGTCGGATCTCAGAAACCTATAGACGTCTAACAGGACTAGACAGCGTAGATGTGTGAAGGATGTTCCTGATAGTGTGGGTGTCCAGAACCAAGGGTCACAGTCTGAGGATACTAGGTTGACCATTTGGGACAGAGAAATGGCTTCACCAGAGAGTGGTTGGCCTGTGGAATTCATTACCACAAGTAGTAGCTGATGCCAAAGCATTGTATGTTTTCAAGAAGCAGTTAGAAATAGTACTTGGAGCGGAGGACGAAAGGATATGGGGGAGGGGGAGGGGGGGGAAAGAAGAGAGCGGAGAGAAGCAGGGCCAGACTATCGAGTTGGACTACCAATATAACTTATTAATTCCCACCGCTGCATAGACTTCAGCTCCTCATACCCAGCTCCCTGAAAGGATTCCATCGCCTTCTCCCAGTTTCTCAGTCTCTGCAGCATCTGTTCCAACGACAACAGACTGACCACACTGATCCAACTGTTCATCACTTTCCCCATAGCACCTTCCCATGCAATCGCAGAAGGTGCAGCACCCGTCACTTTACCTCCTCCCTGTCCAAGGGCCAGAACATTGCTTCCAGGTGCTGCATTTCTCTTGCACCTCCTCCAACTTGGTCTCTCTATTCACTGCACCCAATGCGGTCTCTCCTTCATTGGAGAGACTAAATGTGGACTGGCTGACCGCTTTGCAGAATACCTTTGCTCCGTCTGAAAGCGTGACCTCACCTTTCCAGCCGCTTGCCATTTCAACTCAGCATCTTGCTCTCATGCCCACATGTCTGCCCTCAGCTGGTTGCAAATCTCCATTGAAGCCCAACATAAACTGGAAGGAGACCTCACCTTCCAATGAGGCACATTACAGCCTTCTCAACAACAGTTTGTCGCTCCACGGATGCTCAGAGACCTGCTGAGTTTATCCAGCATTTCAGTTTTTATTTTAAATTGAAGATGTGGGTCACCAGGAGACTGCTGTGTTATGAGTAGGATTTGTAAAATATTGCATGGACAGCAGGGGTTTGATGAGTTTTATAGACCGTATCGGATGGAAGCCAGTCAGGATTCTGTCAAGGTAAATTTGGAAGTGACAAAGGCAACAATGAGAGTTTCATTAGATGGTTTGAGGCATGAGCAAATTCAAGCAAAGTTACTGAAGGGGAAAGATGCAAGCTCTGTGATAGACAGGATATGGGGCAAGAATCTCAGCTCAGCGTGGATTAAAATGGTGACATTGTGAACAGTTGAGCTCAACCCAGGGAGGGGGAATAGAATGAAAGGCAAAGGCCAAAGAGATTGGCTTGGAATAATGGTCCTATTTGCTCATTCCCTTCCCCTTCAATGTCTGGAAAATTTGTTCTCACATTGCTGTTTGACAATGTAGAGCAGTGCAGGGGATCACAGAAGTGGTGCAGAGATAGAACCG
Source organism: Scyliorhinus torazame (assembly GCF_047496885.1). Classification (NCBI taxonomy): domain Eukaryota; kingdom Metazoa; phylum Chordata; class Chondrichthyes; order Carcharhiniformes; family Scyliorhinidae; genus Scyliorhinus; species Scyliorhinus torazame. The sequence goes on along the minus strand of NC_092717.1, from coordinate 130,138,947 downwards.
GGCATCCGTGGAAACAGACCCAAGGGCTGAATTTCACGTGGGGGAGGGGGGGGGCGGAAAAGTCAGGGTGGAGACCACCTAGGGAAAGAACCTTCCTGTCGTCATTGAATACTCAATTGACTGTTTACAGACTGGAGATGGACAGTCCTGCCTTAGGAAGCTGCCAGAATCTGATGATCCAGAGTAGACTAATGGGACAGTAATTGGCTGGGCTGGATTTGTCCTGCTTTTTATAGACAGGCCATTGCACATTGTTGGATAGATGCCAGTGTTGTAGCTATAATGGAACAGCTTGGCAAGGGGTGTGGCCAATTCTAGTGTTCAGTACTACTCCTAGAACATTAATTTGGACTCAAACTTAGTTCAAACTATACACTTAGGTAAATTAAATTTGGTCCGAAAGGAAGAGAATATATATTCCATATTGCCAAATGTTAAGTGGAATGATAGATTTCCATATGTTCGTTTCAATCTTTCTCATGTTGATCAGTGTACTCTTGATCAAGGCACAGTTCCATGGGTGCCCCTCATCCTCTGCTACAATATGCCTGTGCTTTTCTTCACCTATGATCCTAGGGAGCAAGTTTCAGAATGCTATTTTGACATTAAAAGCAAGGTAGCAGAGCCCAATACTACAGGCATACATTTTGACATGAATCACAGAATAGAACAAATTGAAAATCTAAGAAATACTCAGCAAGGCCAGCATCATCTGTGCAGTGAGATAACAGAATAAACATTTTAGGTCAATAAAATTAACGGACCTTAAATGTTAACTCCATTTCTCTCTACACAGATTATGCCAGATCTGCTGAGTATTTACAGTATTTCCTGTATTTCAGTTTTCCAGCATTTGCAGTATTTTGCTCTGGAGGAGAGGAAAACTTACCCATCCTAATAAAAAGATTGGCATGAAAACAAAATCCTCAGATCAATTTTAAGATTACAAGCCTGCTACAAGACCAAAATCCTGTTGATTTTGATGTTGTGGTGAAAATCAAGTTTATATGTTTTAGTATGTAACTTTTAGTTTTCAGAATTAATGTTTTAACTGTACATAAATGGGTGGAACTGACTCAAATTGATGAGCAATCCTGAAGTCAATGCAATTCAACAAGCTTGGAATCAATTAGAGTTAAAAGCGAACCTATGCTTGCTGAGAAGGGGAGTAATTTTTTTTTAAAAACTTACTGTAGGGAGTTTCCAGCTGAATCCAGTCGGAGCGAGGACAGAGTGACTGCTGGGTAAGTAGTAAAGATTTAAATTGTTTGCGCAGGCCCATAACAGCTGATTGCTGTTTTCGTGTGGGGCGCAGTGGTTGCTGGTTAAGTGGTTTATTTTTACCTGTATTTAAGTTGGGCAGTTTCTAAACCGTAGACACTACACTTGTACACTTTTTATCTAGAGGGGATGGCAGGGAAGGCAGTGCAATGTTCCTCCTGCAGAATGTTTGAGGTGAGGGACGCAGTCAGTGCCCCTGCTGGTTTCATCTGTGGGAAGTGCACCCATCTCCAGCCCCTCAGAAACCACGTTAGGGAACTGGAGCTGGATGAACTACAGATCATTCGGGAGGCAGAGGTGGTTATCGATAGAAGCTTCAGGGATGTAGTTACTCCGAAGAATAAAGATAGATGGGTGACGGTGAGAGGGGCTGGGATGAAGCAGTCAGTACAGGGATACCCTGTGGCCGTTCCCCTTAGTAACAAGTATACCGCTTTGGATACTGTTGGGGGGGAGAAAGAGAGGAGACATACCAGGGGTAAGCCATGGGGTACAGGTCTCTGGCACAGAGTCTGTCCCTGTTGCTCAGAAGGGAAGGGGGGGGGGGGGGGGAAAGAGTAGAGCATTAGTCATTGGAGGCTCCATAGTTAGGGGGATATATAGGAGATTCTGTGGGAATGAGAGACTGTCGGTTGGTGTGTTGCCTCCCAGGTGCCAGGGTCCGTGATGACTCAGATAGTGTCAGCAAAAGTAGTTTGTGGCAGAAAGTAGTCAGCTTGAATAGTTACAGAGGAAAGAGCATTACAGGAGCTGCAAAAGGAGACTGGGTAAAAACAATCTATGTATATCCAAAGCCAGGACAAGGAGCTGAAGAGTCAAAGTCTTTAAAGAAATTTGGAGGATTGCTTAGCCAAAATTAGTCAAATGACCCGCATAAAGTTTTTACCTTTAAAAAAAAAAAAAGCTGGAATATGGAGGATAATATAAGTAAATTAAAGAGAACTAGGCATAACTTTGGGTTGGTCCGAGGAAAAGAGAAGATTTCATATGATAAGGGAACTCGAGGGAAGTAAAAAGTAGCACTGGCTTTATCGTTAAGTAGTTACAAGCTATAAAGTTATAAAGCTTGCTTTGTTTAACTTTTTTTATGCAATACAATTTGCTGTTTAAATATATGAAATTGTTTCGTAGTTCTGTCAGATAATTGTCGAGTGCTTTGGATTTCTTCTTTAAACGTGGACAGTCCCTGACTGCACGTAACCACATACATAATTTCAAAATAAGGAAACATGATAGCCTCTATTGAAATATGAAAGCCTTTATAATGTGATGAATGTAAGAGAATGTAAGAAATTGGTACATGTACTTTATATCTGCTGCAGTAATGTTTTTAAAAAGCCAGAGTTCAGGTATTATATATCTGTTGCAGTATATTATTAAAGAGTCCAGGTTCAGGTTTCCAGACTCTGAGGTTGTACAAGTTGCAATTAAGATATTGTAAAAATGAGATCATCATTCATTCCAACCATGTTTACCTATATCGGACAAATGGAGTTTAGGTTTTAGAAAGGAGACTCTTTGGGGTTCAGATAATGGAGGGGTCGTGGTTAGCCTCAGTAAAATGGTCATAATACAGTTAATCCTAGAATTTACAGTGCAGGAGGCCATGCGGCCTATTGAGTCTGTACCAGCTCTTGGAAAGAGTACTCTACATAGGCCCACTCTCCAATAAACCCAAAATTCCACCTAACCTTTGGGCTCAAAGGGGCAACTGATCATGGTCAATCTACCTAACCTGCTTTGGACTGTGGGAGGAAACGGGAGCACCCGGAGGAAACCCATATAGACAGGGGAGTGTATGCAAACTCCGCACAGTTACCCAAGGTTGGAATCGAATCTGGGTCCCTAGCATTGTGATGTAGCAGTGCTAACCACTGTACAGCCTGTTAATTGTAAACCATTTTCTGTGATGTTAATGTGTTTATTCCGGTGTTAAGAATAAAATTGTTTTGATATAACATATCCCATTTGTCAGTGGAATCACTCCTGGAGCTAAGTATCCGTTCACAGTTTTGCAAATTTAAAAAAAAAAATGTTTTAAGGTTCTTCTCCAGTATCCTAATTTATGCTGTGGTCTGGTCTGGGGGTCCTCACAATAAGAATAAATGAAGCTGCAGCCATTTATTCCCCAATTTGGTGTACTAGAATTGTCATTCATTCAGTTTTGCACTGCACACCAAATTAGTGGGGACTGGGAGAAGTCTGTTGTGCAGCATGCTTCTCATGAATGAGACTTTAATAAATTTCAAGTTACTTTGGAGTACAAGTTCAATAAATTGAAGCTGACTAGTATTTGGTAACTATGATTTTATTTACTCATCTGTGAGACTTAATATGTTGCTGTATTTAAGCAGCAGCCTACAACATAGAATTGAGGATTAATTAATATTGTGCAAGTTGGAAAATGTGATCAATAATTGTTCTTGCGAAAGTCAAACTTCTCTATGAAGAGCTCAGAAATTGGGAACTTCAATTCCCGACGTGACTTGAAACTGTTGCGCATGCACAGACCAGGAGCAGACGGCACATGCAGAACTTAGCATTTTTACTTTCCTTTTGGCGCAGTTCATTTGTGCACAAGAAAACAGCTTGAAAATCCAGGTGACCAAGGGCAGAGCACCAGAGATGAAAATGAAATGAAATGAAATGAAAATGAAAATTGCTTATTGTCACGAGTAGGCTTCAATGAAGTTACTGTGAAAAGCCCCTAGTCGCCACATTCCGGCGCCTGTTCGGGGAGGCTGGTACGGGAATTGAACCGTGCTGCTGGCCTGCCTTAAAAGTCAGCAATTTAGCCCAGTGTGCTAAACCAGATGAATTGTCCCATGCAGCTGATAGGGAGAAGGAAGAGTTAGAAGTCCAAAACAGATTTGGACAGGAAAAGGTCCCAATTCAATTGTGAGAGGGGCAGAGAAACAGGCTCCAAGTAGGAAAATGGCATTGAGCAGAAGTGAAGGGGACTTGGGAAGCCCTGGTAATAGTAGAGGGCCCAGAAGAAGCCTTGAACAGAGCTGCCAACCTTTTCCCAAAAGAAATCAGTATTCCAGATTTGCAAAATCAGTAACTTTGGGCAGCACTTAGCCATGGGTTTACGTTACCCATCTGTTTTTTTTTTTAATGATTAGGGATGGAATCCGGATTCCCAGAGAGCATAATAGAATCAAAGGCTACCTCCCTAACAACTGCCAAACATTTTTCAAATTGCATCACATCACACCATACAATTTCCTTCGCTGTACAGGCCTTCAATGATGTAGATGATATACACGGGTTATAGGCCATGATTTAGAGAACCCCAAAGTGTATCATGGAGTTCACCTGACCCACAACTTTTAACAGATTGTGGTATGGGGAGCACACGGCCCACTCTACAGGTGTGGTACAGCAGAAAGGGAAAAGTATTTTTTGAAGCAAAACAATGTTTATTCTATGAACTCAAGTTAACCTTTTTAAAACATAGTGAACATCTTAGCAACCATTAATTCAAATACAGCCCCCAAAGAATACAACACTAAGTAATCCTTAATAACTTCCAAAACATCCAGAAAACAAAAGAAACACCTTTTAACAGAAGTCCATTAGGTTTACATTCACTACTGAGAACATTTATAATTCTGAATTCACCAAATGATCAAGAGATAGTCTTTTCATGGCAGAGAGATCAACAGTACACCTGTTCTGTCTGGCTTCAGCTCCAACACTGAAAACAAATCTAAAACACACCCTGCAGCAAACAGCCTGAAACAAAAGTAAAAAGCTGACAGACAGTCCAACTCCACCCACACTCTGACATCACTGCAGTAATATGAGCAGCCAAACATTTCTTAAAACGACATTCCCATGACACACATGATTATGCAGTCGACCGTCAATGTGATTTAAAAAAAAAAAAAAAAAAAAAAAAAAAAAAGAAAAAAAAAAAAAAAAAAATCGCAATAAAAGGGTCATACTCGACGCGATTACATGCTCTGCATAGTGTACAAGGCAGGGCCCTGTCTCCCGGTAGCAGTCGTCGCCAATGAAGCCAGCCGCTACAGCGAGCACCGAATAGCGAAACGTTCTGGGAGGAATGTGTTCCCATGTCAATCAGCTCCTCTTACCCCGCCCCAAGCCAGCCAGCACTTTACATGAAGCGTCCACTTAATATTTTCTTCTCCCCCCCCCCCCCCAAAAAAAACCTGCTCTCGTATAAATGACACTCCCCTCAGTGGGGTGTGTGGAATTTGACCGAGGGCTGAAGTGGATTTCGTAGTTCAACATGAGAAATCGTATTGCCGTATTCCAGCCGATTTACCGGACAGAAAATCCGTGCCAGTTGGCAGGACTGGTTGAATGGTCAAGAACGCAGTTGAAGGTTGGCGACTGTGCTGCAGGGCACGGGGCAAAGGTACCCC